>NC_047015.1:22313718-23590808 GCF_902652985.1 Pecten maximus
GAAAACATTGTTTATTCAACCCAATAGAGTTAAATTTACACATTGTTTGGAATGAACTTGTTTTCATAAAATAATCATGTTTCAGTTTTGGCTAAACTTTTTTGCTCAAATTTGGCTAAAGTTTTACCTTGGGGCACCGGTAGGGGACATGTAATGGTTTAGCAATACTCACAGAATGCTTGTTTAACTGGTTGTTTGTAGGATGTCTATAATTATTTAACTGGTTGTTTGTAGGATGTCTATAATTATATAACTGGTTGTTTGTAGGATGTCTATAATTATTTAACTAGTTGTTTGTAGGATGTCTATAATTATTTAACTGTTTGTTTGTAGGATGTCTATAATTATATAACTGGTTGTTTGTAGGATGTCTGTAATTATTTAACTGGTTGTTTGTAGGATGTCTGTAATTATATAACTGGTTGTTTGTAGGATGTCTATAATTATATAACTGGTTTGTAGGATGTCTATAATTATTTAACTGGTTGTTTGTAGGATGTCTATAATTATTGAACTGGTTGTTTGTAGGATGTCTTTAATTATTTAACTGGTTGTTTGTAGGATGTCTATAATTATTTAACTGGTTGTTTGTAGGATGTCTATAATTATATAGCTGGTTTGTAGGATGTCTATAATTATTTAACTGGTTGTTTGTAGGATGTCTATAATTATTTAACTGGTTGTTTGTAGGATGTCTATAATTATATAACTGGTTTGTAGGATGTCTATAATTATTTAACTAGTTGTTTGTAGGAAGTCTATAATTATTTAACTGTTTGTTTGTAGGATGTCTATAATTATATAACTGGTTGTTTGTAGGATGTCTATAATTATTTAACTGGTTGTTTGTAGGATGTCTATAATTATTTAACTGGTTGTTTGTAGGATGTCTATAATTATTTAACTAGTTGTTTGTAGGATGTCTATAATTATTTAACTAGTTGTTTGTAGGATGTCTATAATTATTTAACTAGTTGTTTGTAGGATGTCTATAATTATTGAACTGGTTGTTTGTAAGATGTCTATAATTATTGAACTGGTTGTTTGTAGGATGTCTATAATTATTTAACTGGTTGTTTGTAGGATGTCTATAATTATTTAACTGGTTGTTTGTAGGATGTCTATAATTATTTAACTGGTTGTTTGTAGGATGTCTAAAATTATTTAACTGGTTGTTTGTAGGATGTCTATAATTATTTAACTGGTTGTTTGTAGGATGTCTATAATTATTTAACTGGTTGTTTGTAGGATGTGCTGGCAATACTATGTAGATTACCACCGCTGCGTTAGGAAAATGGGAGAGGACTACGATGGATGCATGTACTTCAAAATGGGTTACTCAACCCTCTGTCCCTCTGAATGGGTGAGTACAGCCAGGAAGCTGACATAACTGTGATTATGACCTTCATACAGTATGCACCGATATGTGGCTTGATCTGTTACATTAGGAAATTAAAGTTGTTGAATTGAAGTTGGTTAAACAAAGCCTAGTCATATGTTGAACACATGATATTAAACATAGCATTGAGTAAAATTACTAGTAGTTACTAAGCTCATATCAAATCTGACCTAGAGGTTTATATTGGTGGCTACATTGGGTACTAGTTAGGTCATATTTAGTCTGACCTAGAGGTTAATATTGGTGGCTACATTGGGTACTAGTTCGGTCATATTTAGTCTGACCTAGAGGTTTATATTGGTGACTACATTGGGTACTAGTTAGGTCATATTTAGTCTGACCTAGAGGTTTATATTGGTGGCTACATTGGGTACTAGTTAGGTCATATTTAGTCCGACCTAGAGGTTTATATTGATTACTACATTGGGTACTAGTTCGGTCATATTTAGTCTGACCTAGAGGTTTATATTGGTGACTACATTGGGTACTAGTTAGGTCATATTTAGTCTGACCTAGAGGTTTATATTGGTGGCTACATTGGGTACTAGTTAGGTCATATTTAGTCTGACCTAGAGGTTTATATTGGTGGCTACATTGGGTACTAGTTAGGTCATATTTAGTCTGACCTAGATGTTTATATTGGTGGCTACATTGGGTACTAGTTAGGTACTAGTTAGGTCATATTTAGTCTGACCTAGAGGTTTATATTGGTGACTACATTGGGTACTAGTTAGGTCATATTTAGTCTGGCGAAGAGGTTTATATTGGTGGCTACATTGGGTACTAGTTAGGTCATATTTAGTCTGACCTAGAGGTTTATATTGGTGGCTACATTGGGTACTAGTTAGGTACTAGTTAGGTCATATTTAGTCTGACCTAGAGGTTTATATTGGTGACTACATTGGGTACTAGTTAGGTCATATTTAGTCTGACCTAGAGGTTTATATTGGTGACTACATTGGGTACTAGTTAGGTCATATTTAGTCTGACCTAGAGGTTTATATTGATTACTACATTGGGTACTAGTTAGGTCATATTTAGTCTGACCTAGAGGTTTATATTGGTGGCTACATTGGGTACTAGTTAGGTCATATTTAGTCTGACCTAGAGGTTTATATTGGTGGCTACATTGGGTACTAGTTAGGTCATATTTAGTCTGACCTAGAGGTTTATATTGGTGGCTACATTGGGTACTAGTTAGGTCATATTTAGTCTGACCTAGAGGTTTATATTGGTGACTACATTGGGTACTAGTTAGGTCATATTTAGTCTGACCTAGATGTTTATATTGGTGGCTACATTGGGTACTAGTTAGGTAATATTTAGTCTGACCTAGAGGTTTATATTGGTGACTACATTGGGTACTAGTTAGGACATATTTAGTCTGGCGAAGAGGTTTATATTGGTGACTACATTGGGTACTAGTTAGGTACTAGTTAGGTCATATTTAGTCTGACCTAGAGGTTTATATTGGTGGCTACATTGGGTACTAGTTAGGTACTAGTTAGGTCATATTTAGTCTGACCTAGATGTTTATATTGGTGACTACATTGGGTACTAGTTAGGTCATATTTAGTCTGACCTAGAGGTTTATATTGGTGACTACATTGGGTACTAGTTAGGTCATATTTAGTCTGACCTAGAGGTTTATATTGGTGACTACATTGGGTAGTAGTTGGGTCATATTTAGTCTGACCTAGAGGTTTATATTGGTGACTACATTGGGTACTAGTTAGGTCATATTAAGTCTGACGAAGAGGTTTATATTGGTGACTACATTGGGTACTAGTTAGGTCATACAGTATTATATGTATTTAGTCTGACCTAGAGGTTTATATTGGTGACTACATTGGGTACTAGTTAGGTCATATTTAGTCTGACCTAGAGGTTTATATTGGTGCTTACATTGGGTACTAGTTAGGTCATATTTAGTCTGACCTAGAGGTTTATATTGGTGCCTACATTGGGTACTAGTTAGGTCATATTTAGTCTGACCTAGAGGTTTATATTGGTGGCTACATTGGGTACTAGTTAGGTCATATTTAGTCCGACCTAGAGGTTTATATTGATTACTACATTAGGTACTAGTTCGGTCATATTTAGTCTGACCTAGATGTTTATATTGGTGGCTACATTGGGTACTAGTTAGGTACTAGTTAGGTCATATTTAGTCTGACCTAGAGGTTTATATTGGTGACTACATTGGGTACTAGTTAGGTCATATTTAGTCTGACCTAGAGGTTTATATTGGTGACTACATTGGGTACTAGTTAAGTCATATTTAGTCTGACCTAGAGGTTTATATTGGTGACTACATTGGGTACTAGTTAGGTCATATTTAGTCTGACCTAGAGGTTTATATTGATTACTACATTGGGTACTAGTTAGGTCATATTTAGTCTGACCTAGAGGTTTATATTGATTACTACATTGGGTACTAGTTAAGTCATATTTAGTCTGACCTAGAGGTTTATATTGGTGCCTACATTGGGTACTAGTTAGGTCATATTTAGTCTGACCTAGAGGTTTATATTGGTGACTACATTGGGTCCTAATTAGGTCATATTTAGTCTGACCTAGAGGTTTATATTGGTGGCTACATTGGGTACTAGTTAGGTCATATTTAGTCTGACCTAGAGGTTTATATTGGTGACTACATTGGGTACTAGTTAGGTCATATTTAGTCTGACCTAGAGGTTTATATTGGTGCCTACATTGGGTACTAGTTAGGTCATATTTAGTCTGACCTAGATGTTTATATTGGTGGCTACATTAAATATTGGGTACTAGTTAGGACATATTTAGTCTGGCGAAGAGGTTTATATTGGTGACTACATTGGGTACTAGTTAGGACATATTTAGTCTGGCGAAGAGGTTTATATTGGTGACTACATTGGGTACTAGTTAGGTCATATTTAGTCTGACCTAGAGGTTTATATTGGTGGCTACATTGGGTACTAGTTAGGTACTAGTTAGGTCATATTTAGTCTGACCTAGAGGTTTATATTGGTGACTACATACAGTTACCGTATGTAGTCACCAATATAAACCTCTAGGTCAGACTAAATATGACCTAACTATTTACCGTATGATACGGTAAATAGTTAGGTCATATTTAGTCTGACCTAGAGGTTTATATTGGTGACTACATACGGTACTAGTTAGGTCATATTTAGTCTGACCTAGAGGTTTATATTGGTGACTACATTGGGTACTAGTTAGGTCATATTTAGTCTGACCTAGAGGTTTATATTGGTGACTACATTGGGTACTAGTTAGGTCATATTTAGTCTGACCTAGAGGTTTATATTGGTGACTACATTGGGTACTAGTTAGGTCATATTTAGTCTGACCTAGAGGTTTATATTGGTGACTACATTGGGTACTAGTTAAGTCATATTTAGTCTGACCTAGAGGTTTATATTGGTGACTACATTGGGTACTAGTTAGGTCATATTTAGTCTGACCTAGAGGTTTATATTGGTGACTACATTGGGTACTAGTGAGGTCATATTTAGTCTGACCTAGAGGTTTATATTGGTGACTACATACGGTACTAGTTAGGTCATATTTAGTCTGGCGAAGAGGTTTATATTGGTGACTACATTGGGTACTAGTTGGGTCATATTTAGTCTGACCTAGAGGTTTATATTGGTGGCTACAGTGGGTACTAGTTAGGTCATATTTAGCCTGACCTAGAGGTTTATATTGGTGACTACATTGGGTACTAGTTAGGTCATATTTAGCCTGACCTAGAGGTTTATATTGGTGGCTACATTGGGTACTACTTAGGTCATATTTAGTCTGACCTAGAGGTTTATTGGTGACTACATACGGTACTAGTTAGGTCATATTTAGTCTGACCTAGAGGTTTATATTGGTGACTACATTGGGTACTAGTTAGGTCATATTTAGTCTGACCTAGAGGTTTATATTGGTGACTACATTGGGTACTAGTTAGGTCATATTTAGTCTGACCTAGAGGTTTATATTGGTGACTACATTGGGTACTAGTTAGGTCATATTTAGTCTGACCTAGAGGTTTATATTGGTGGCTACATACGGTACTAGTTAGGTCATATTTAGTCTGACCTAGAGGTTTATATTGGTGGCTACATACGGTACTAGTTAGGTCATATTTAGTCTGACCTAGAGGTTTATATTGGTGACTACGTATACATAGGTTACTAGTTAGGTCATATTTAGTCTGAACTAGAGGTTTATATTGGTGACATACATTGGGTACTAGTTGGATCATATTTAGTCTGGTGAAGAGGTTTATATTGGTGACTACATTGGGTACTAGTTAGGTCATATTTAGTCTGACCTAGAGGTTTATATTGGTGACTACATTGGGTAATAGTTGGGTCATATTTAGTCTGACCTAGAGGTTTATATTGGTGACTACATTGGGTACTAGTTAGGTCATATTTAGTCTGACCTAGAGGTTTATATTGGTGACTACATTGGGTACTAGTTAGGTCATATTTAGTCTGACCTAGAGGTTTATATTGGTGACTACATACGGTACTAGTTAGGTCATATTTAGTCTGACCTAGAGGTTTATATTGGTAACTACATTGGGTACTAGCTAGGTCATATTTAGTATGACCTAGAGGTTTATATTGGTGACTACATACGGTACTAGTTAGGTCATATTTAGTCTGACCTAGAGGTTTATATTGGTGACTACATTGGGTACTAGCTAGGTCATATTTAGTATGACCTAGAGGTTTATAGTTAGGTCATATTTAGTCTGACCTACAGGTTTATATTGGTAACTACATTGGGTACTAGCTAGGTCATATTTAGTATGACCTAGAGGTTTATATTGGTGACTACATACGGTACTAGTTAGGTCATATTTAGTCTGACCTAGAGGTTTATATTGGTGACTACATTGGGTACTAGTTAGATCATATTTAGTCTGACCTAGAGGTTTATAGTTAGGTCATATTTAGTCTGACCTAGAGGTTTATATTGGTGACTACATTGGGTACTAGTTAGGTCATATTTAGTCTGACCTAGAGGTTTATATTGGTGACTACATTGGGTACTAGTTAGGTCATATTTAGTCTGACCTAGAGGTTTATATTGGTGACTACATTGGGTACTAGTTAGGTCATATTTAGTCTGACCTAGAGGCTTATATTGGTGACTACATTGGGTACTAGTGAGGTCATATTTAGTCTGACCTACAGGTTTATATTGGTGACTACATTCGGTACTAGTTAGGATTGTCCTAGTCTTGGTTATAACCGGAACAAGGACGTTAAGCCCCATCAATCAATCAATCAAGTACTAGTTAGGTCATATTTAGTCTGACCTAGAGGTTTATATTGGTGACTACATTTGGTACTAGTTAGGTCATATTTAGTCTGACCTAGAGGTTTATAGTTAGGTCATATTTAGTCTGACCTAGAGGTTTATATTGATTACTACATTGGGTACTAGTTAGGTCATATTTAGTCTGACCTAGAGGTTTATAGTTAGGTCATATTTAGTCTGACCTAGAGGTTTATAGCTAGGTCATATTTAGTCTGACCTAGAGGTTTATATTGGTGACTACATTGGGTACTGGTTAAGTCATATTTAGTCTGACTTAGAGGTTTATATTGATTACTACATTGGGTACTAGTTAGGTCATATTTAGTCTGACCTAGAGGTTTATATTGGTGACTACATTGGGTACTAGTTAGGTCATATTTAGTCTGACCTAGAGGTTTATAGTTAGGTCATATTTAGTCTGACCTAGAGGTTTATATTGATTACTACATTGGGTACTAGTTAGGTCATATTTAGTCTGACCTAGAGGTTTATAGTTAGGTCATATTTAGTCTGACCTAGAGGTTTATAGTTAGGTCATATTTAGTCTGACCTAGAGGTTTATATTGGTGACTACATTGGGTACTGGTTAAGTCATATTTAGTCTGACCTAGAGGTTTATATTGATTACTACATTGGGTACTAGTTAGGTCATATTTAGTCTGACCTAGAGGTTTATATTGGTGACTACATTGGGTACTGGTTAAGTCTTATTTAGTCTGACCTAGAGGTTTATATTGATTACTACATTGGGTACTAGTTAGGTCATATTTAGTCTGACCTAGAGGTTTATATTGGTGGATAATTGACAAACTATATAATAGGAAATAAACAGGTAAATGATGCCACAGTTACAGGTTTCTGTATTTTGACATTGAAGATCAAGATTTCATTTTAATGTGCACAAAGATATTCCAATTGTATTATTATTAGTGATCTAAATATTTCTGATTGTGTTTCGAAATTTTGTTATCGGTGTAAATTATATTGCTGTAACTGTAACAGCAACCTTTTTCTGGTTGCTTATATAGTGATTAATAATGATGTTTTATGTGTTCATGTATTTAGAAACATCTTACTTTTCTGTTTCAGACTGAGCAATGGGATGCACAACAGGAAAAGGGATTTTTTGCATGTCGTATCATGGATAAATAGCAAGTGGCAGAATGTGTGTAGACTTAATGATTTGTGGATGTTGTCAGGATTCAGTGATGAAGATCTTGTGTTACATTAAATATTAATAAAAGACATCTTTGAATTATAATCATACATTTTGTTTTTTTATGCCTCCACCATTTAATTGGCATGTAATGTTACCATTTACCACCATTCTTGTCACAATTCCATAACCACTTATTATAATGATAATGCCAGTCAAGTTCTGTTATGGTCATTGATTTTTTCAGAGTTAAGGTACATAAGGTAAAGTGTCTTGCCCAACAACAAAACAGAACAGACTGGCCTGTTTCTCAGCTACCTGAGAAACAAAAGTCTAGCATGGGTAAGGAGTGTCAAATCACACAACTTGGATTGACCTCAATTATATGGTCAGTGTTGTTACCAACTGAGCTATCGCAGCCCCCTGCCTCAATAAGATGAAGAGGTGTTTTCAAAAATTTATAACAAGATACACAAAATGTATTTTGATAGATTGGGTTGTAGATCGCAGATAGTTCAGTCAAACCTGCTCTATCGGCCACCTTGAATAAGCGGCCAGTCTGTGGTCCGCCTGATAGAAAACACTATACATTTTGTATAATGAACCTTAAATAAGCGGTCACCTGTCTAACGTGGCCAACGACCACAAAATTCTGCCCCGAGTCGATGTATCGTCTTGTATTCAGCTGCCATTTTGTCCTGAAGTAGACATCCGCGATGATCAATCACATGACCAGGTATTTTTTTTATCAAATTCATCAAAACTTTGATCTTTGTTGGTTTTTATTTAAAAAAACACTGTACATGGTATATTGTTATCAATGTCAATAAGTGCATTATAATATGATAAATTCAATAAACTGTTGAAAAAAGAATTGGGCAACAGGCTGTTTCTGGCCAACCTGGTTTAAGCAGCCACCTGTCTTAAGCAGCCAACATCTGTCGGTCCCTTGGGTGGCCGCTTAATACAGGTTTGACTGTAGTATAATCCAATAGAACTACCTGTAGCTAGAGAGGAGGTCGCATGAAATACTTATAATGCAGTAAAGTTGTTATTGGTCCCCTACCGGTGAAACTGGGGGGACTATAGGTTTTGCCTGCGTCAGTCCGTCCATCCGGTTTTCGTTAAAGTTTTATAATGGCACACCATTCACTTAATTAATAATGGTATAAGGATGCTGATTCTTTGCATAGAGGTTCTTTGGATGTGTGGCATTACTTTTGTATGGTTATAGTGAAAAAATTATGTTCATTTTTGGAAATTTTTGCCATATTATGAACTTAACTTTTTTCTCTGTATTCTTCAGGTTAAAGTTTTGGTTAAAGTTTTATAAGGGAACACCATTCACTTAATAATGGTATTAGGATGCTGATTCTTTGCATAGAGGTTCTTTGAGTGTGTGGCATTACTTTTGTACAGTTGAAAATGAAAAAAAAAATCATTTTTTGAATTGTTTTCCATAATATGGACTTAACTGTTTTCTCTGTATTGAATGCTTCACTGATGCGAGATTCTTTTGGAATAAAATCAGTGTACTACTATGCTGTGCTATGCAGAATTATGTTTATATTTCAATCCAAGGCTGTTATTACACATTTCAATTTAAATTCACTTTAGATTCTTTTACTCTGTACAGTAGACATACCAAAAGAATACCTGAATATCTTTTATGGACAGGAAACATTGTTTATTCACCCCAATAGAGTTGATTTGACACATTGTTTGGAATGAACTTATTTTCAAAAAATGATCATGTTTCAGTTGTGGCTAAACTTTTTTACTCAAATTTGGCTAAAGTTTTAGCTTGGGGGCACTCAGGTAGGGGACATGTATTGGTTTAGCAATACTCACAGAATGCTTGTTTAGCAAGTCTTAAGCAATTTTGCCTTTCCTTCTAGAAATGTTGAACATTTTTCAGTTATCAGCATCCTATTAAAAGATTATTTTAACAAATTTTAACTCTTGTACCAAGTTAGAATCAGGCAAAACAAATACAGACACCCAGTAAAATCTGTATACCGTCCTCATTTTTCAAACTAGACGAGTTAAAAACCCTCAGAAATCTGTATATTTATAGCATTCACAAAGGTCACACATATTAATGACAAGAATTCCATGGATGGGGATGTGTCACCTACACAGAAAGTTGGGTGATAATAGGAGTTATTGTACCAGAACGGATTTTCTATTTAACTGTAACCTTGACCTTTGGACCACCCAAAAAAAAAAACAACTGTTGCAAGCACCTCTGGTAAGGAAAAATTGCATGAAGTTAAGAGTTGTATCTGCCCAAGGGAACTTGAGTTATCACACAGAAACAAAATATATATTTTTACTCACCTTGACCTTTGACCTTCGGCACTGAAAAGCAATCCCAAACAAGCTTTTTTGGTAAGGAAGATCTGCATGAAGTTATATGTAGTTTCTTCAGCTCAAAGTCGCACATAAACCTCTGGACAACACCGACATAGTGATACAAAAACCAGGGGGGGGGGGGGAATAGTACTAACAAACTGACAAGATTTGAAATGGCCGCCTGTCAGCTATTGTGTTTTCATATCAGTCACAGATTTGAACATGCTCAAGGGGAACCTTTAGGTGAAATTTGAGAAAGATCAATGAAGGCCTTACTGAGAAATAATGATAACAAACCACAACTGTCAATATGGTCACCTCTCCACCATCTTGCTTCTGATCAGTCTCGAAATGAAATATGCATAACAAGGGAGTGTACAGGTGAAATATGAGAAGATACATGAAGAATTTATGATAACAAACTTTCACCATCAAACTTCAGAATGGCTACCTATCTGCCATCTTGTTTTCAGATCACTCTGTTAATGGAATATAAGCAACAAGGGATCAAAGGGAGCATACAGGTAAACTATGAGAAGATCCATTAAGAACTTACTGAGAATTAGCAATAACAAACTGAACTATAATAATTCAACAAGGGCCCGTTGGAGGGCCACAACATACGCCGCCGCAATATTTGACACATGGAAGGGGGTAGTTTCACAGGTTGAAATGCTTTAAAATGAATTATCATTGTTGGAAAGTTGGAAGGAGATATTGATACACATAATGGTGTGTAGTTGAAACCGAAGGGCAACTTTAAATGATGAGATGTATATATGTTGCAAATATGGGAAACCTTGGTTTAGACACAACAACACAAAAATTAGTTCACATGTTTATATACAGAATATACAGAGCCTGGGTCGGGTAGTATTGAAGTTATGGTCCGGATAAGTAAAATCATCAAAGGGCAATAACTCTGCTAATAAGGGGGTAAGGGGCATAATTTTGGTATGTGACACTCCGGCTCATCTAGATGTATATTTGTGTTAAGTATGGAGAGCTCAACACCATATGTGCCCGAAGTAAAATCATCAAAGGGGAATAACTCCACAAAAAAGGGGGTAAGGGGCATGATTTTTGTATGCGACACTCCGGCTGATCAAGATGTATATTTGTGTCAAGTATGGAGAGCCTGGGTTGAGTAGTATTGGAGTTATGGTCCGGACAAGTAAAATCATCAAAGGGGAATAACTCCACAAATACGGGGGTAAGGGGCATGATTTCGGTATGCAACACTCCAGCTCATCAAGATGTATATTTGTGTCAAGTATGGAGAGCCTGGGTCGAGTAGTATTGGAGATATGGTCCGGACACCATATGTGCCCGCCCGCCAACATGATAACATAATACGTCCCGTCTTTCGTCAGGCTAATAAAAAGGTCACCTGTCGTCTTGCTAAACTAAAAACTGATAGATCACTAGGCTACTACCTGCCTTTGAAGATTACATAGAATCTTCATCCTAATTAAAGATAATCATATTTTACTAAAATGCTGTTACAGAGATCCTTTCTTATCAGACAGAGATCACAGGTAAAACTAATAATGTCATCCTCAAGGTTGTGAGAACAGCTGCCTTATATGTAGAGAAATACAAGTACAATGTATATGTCAGGAGTGGAAATATTGGATTTCCAATTTAGGTGATTGTGATGTGTTTACCAGTGTAGAGGAACATTCAGCAAGGAAGACAATAACACAGGTATATATAACATAATATTTATTGACAGTTGTTTTTATAACAGTAGGTTACTACAATTACATGTTGGTAACGGGCATCAGATCTGTTACTAGGTAACAGGTATCAGATATGTTACTAGGTAACAGACATCAGATCTGTTACTAGGTAACAGGTATCAGATATGTTACTAGGTAACAGGTATCAGATATGTTACTAGGTAACAGACATCAGATCTGTTACTAGGTAACAGGTATCAGATATGTTACTAGGTAACAGACATCAGATCTGTTACTAGGTAACAGGTATCAGATATGTTACTAGGTAACAGGTATCAGATATGTTACTAGGTAACAGACATCAGATCTGTTACTAGGTAACAGGTATCAGATATGTTACTAGGTAATAGCTATCAGATCTGTTACTAGGTAACAGGTATCGGATCTTGTACTAGGTAACAGGTATCAGATATGTTACTAGGTAACAGGTATCGGATCTTGTACTAGGTAATAGCTATCAGATCTGTTACTAGGTAACATGTATCAGATCTGTTACTAGGTAACAGACATCAGATCTGTTACTAGGTAACAGGTATCAGATCTGTTACTAGGTAACAGGTATCAGATCTGTTACAAGGTAACAGGTATCAGATCTGTTACTAGGTAACAGGTATCAGATCTGTTACTAGGTAACAGGTATCAGATCTGTTACTAGATAACAGGTATCAGATCTGTTACTAGGTAACAGGTATCAGATCTGTTACTAGGTAACAGGTATCAGATCTGTTACTAGTTAACATGTATCAGATCTGTTACTAGGTAACAGGTATCAGATCTGTTACTAGGTAACAGGTATCATGTCAACACTCCTGTAGAAATCAAACAAACGTTTCAATATTTAACAAGAGACAACAAGAGAAGGTGTATGGTGCCTTTCAATTATATTTCTATTGAGGCATTAGTAGTCAACTGAGATTTCTTATTAATTTTTACATCTGACTCAAACATCACCATCTTGGATATAATAATTTAGAAATTTAAATAACATTTAGTTATGAGATGGTCACATGCATCAAGTTTGTTTAACATGTTTGAAATAGAGACGTAGAAAAAGTAGGAAATGAAGAACAAAATTTGATACGTGTCAATATACACGTTTACATGTCAGATATCCTCAACATATAACAATACATTTGGGCCTATTGTTGTGGAACTGATTTCAGTTGACAGACTGAAAATAGCCCTAAGCTGTTGTTACTGAACTGTTGACAAAATGGTTGATATTAACGAGAGTGAAATGTTTACGTCTGTTAAACAGCAATTTGTAATGGTAGTGTTTACATTTGCATTATGACATTAGGAGTGAAAACAAGGCCTTGTTTATATTACACATCCTACGCTGTGTGTTGCAGAATCCGGTACATTACTCGTAAGAAATACTTCCAATGTGCTGTAAGATATCAAAGAAAAAAAAAAAAAATTGTTCCCGTTTTCCACCAGTTTTTAAATATTTGTGAAAGTTTTGTAGTGACCATCAAGCAGCCATTTTTTCTGGAATTCAGGTAAACTCACCGTCACTATGATATGTATTGTACATCCTAAAATCTCAGGATGGATATCAGATACCAATATATCGGTATATTAAGAGTGGAATGTAAGTAGCATATTGATATTATTAACAACCTATTGTATGATACTAATAATGGAAGCCTGTCTACAGATCAGCCCAATGTCTTCCCTATCCCTCACATATTTCCCCCAATATCATCAGCAACTAAAAGCAAATTAAATACTAACCATTGTTAATTGTGAATTTGTATCTGTCACAGATATATTGATCCTGTATTTCATTAACAAAATAAGGATTTAGACAAACAGAAACTATAAAACAACAAGGCAAATAGAACTTTCACTCCAACAAATAGTTTTAGTAACAGTCTTGGCAGGGAAAAACAATTTTTGAGGCATCTTGACCTAGTATATGTGTGATACTCTACTGAGGGTATATACTGTATGTCATGACATATATTAATCTAAATCAAGATAAATGCTGATTCTGTAGAGTGATGTATGATCATAAACTGTTCTTAACCAATTATTCTTTGATGGTGACATGATCATTATCAAAATTGTGAAGATACATATAAAGAACAAAATATTACTGGACTTTCCATTTCTATGGCATTAAATATATTGATTATTTATGATTGGGTTTTAATCCAGTAGGCTACGCTAAAAACTATCACAATAACCACTCTCAGGACAGATTCACAACATCATATAAACCTATCTTCCTCAGCCTCAAGATTACAACTCGCAACACAATATAATCCACTCTTAATGAACTTCAATGTTACAACTCACATCACCCATTCCTCCTGAGCCTCATTGTTGCAACTCACAACTCCATATAACCACTCTTCATGAGCCTAAAGATTACAAATCACAACACCGTATAACCCACTCTTCCCGAGCCTCAAGGTTACAACTCACAATTCCATATAATTAACTATTGATGAGCTTCAATGTTACAACTCACAACCCCCTATAACCCACTCTTCCTGAGCCTCAAGGTTACAACTTACAACTCCATATAATTAACTCTTAATGAGCTGCAATGTTACAACTCACATCATCCACTCCTCCTGAGCCTGATTGTTACAACACACAACTCCATATAATTAGCTCTTGATGAGCTTCAATGTTACATCTCACAACTCCATATAACCATTCTTCATGAGCCTTAAGATTACAACTCACAACACCCTATAACCCACTCTTCCTGAGCCTCAAGGTTACAACTCACAACACCCTATAACCCACTCTTCCTGAGCCTCAAGATTACAACTCACAACACCCTATAACCCACTCCTCCTGAGCCTCAAGGTTACAACTCACAATTCCATATAATTAACTATTGATGAGCTTCAATGTTACAACTCACAACCCCCTATAACCCACTCTTCCTGAGCCTCAAGGTTACAACTTACAACTCCATATAATTAACTCTTAATGAGCTGCAATGTTACAACTCACATCATCCACTCCTCCTGAGCCTGATTGTTACAACACACAACTCCATATAATTAGCTCTTGATGAGCTTCAATGTTACATCTCACAACTCCATATAACCATTCTTCATGAGCCTTAAGATTACAACTCACAACACCCTATAACCCACTCTTCCTGAGCCTCAAGGTTACAACTCACAACACCCTATAACCCACTCTTCCTGAGCCTCAAGATTACAACTCACAACACCCTATAACCCACTCCTCCTGAGCCTCAAGATTACAACTCACAACACCCTATAACCCACTCTTCCTAAGCCTCAAGGTTACAACTCACAACACCATACTGTATAACATGAAATGTTCATTGTGTATAAACATTCATATTTTGTGATTGATATGTTGATAAGGTACCATGAAAATAAATACTACTAATTCAGTTGTTATACCATACTATTATTGGTTTTACAAGGGATATCCATAAAAGTTTGTACCACAAAAATATCTGGTAGGAAGCATGTAAGACTGTAGCTACCCAAATATTTCATGTTATACAGTATAACCCATTCTCCCAAAGTCACAAGGTTACACCTCGCTGACAGACAAACATACTTAAAGATATTAGTCAGTGAGCAATAAATTAAGAATCAACAATTTTGAGATAATCTCCCCAAAAATATATCACAGAAACAAGATCATCAAGACAACAGTGTATAAAACTTGGACGGAGGTTGATGTGATTCACTTTAGTCCACGTTAATGACCTGTATAGAGATTAAATGGCGTATAAGAATATGTATTTAAAATATTAACTAATTAAATGATGGACAGCTATGATATATGTATGATCAAGGCAATACAATTCAAGATTATTGAGGAAGAAAGTTTGCCCGAAAATCACAACAAAATTAACATAATTCCAACAGAGCCAATAATTGTTCGAAATAAAATCACTTGTCGTTGTTTCTGACTCCAGGCAAGGTCAAGGACTTGTTAAAATAAGTATCACAAGAGCAATCGAGTAATAGATGACATCGATAACAAAGAGCACCATCCACTGTACACACTGGAGGACAGAAACATTACCCACAACAATCATCATCATCAGCTTTTTGACAATTACTCAGTTTATTTTATAACAGTCAGACAGGTGTCTCTATTCTCGATGGCAGCCTTATGGTGGTACGCTGTGACTTTACATATGTATGGCTTGTCAAGAGACATTTGACAAAGTCTTTCAACATAAAAGTCTCCATAACTTGTAAACTTGACGTTCATTGATATGACGTCTTTCTCACTTGTGACAGAATTCTTTGACTTCATAGTCATTTCTATTGGCGTAAGAGTCACTTATAGAACAACTGACACAGTCTTTACTGAATAAATTAGAGACAAGCTACAAGATTTTCCTCTTCCAAGACTGGCCTGTAATCAACGTCTCTTCTTTCCCTGTCCAGCCACACTGGTTTTTGGTCTTAGTTCTAAAACAGAAACACATTAGACAGATGGTAAGCAGTGTTTATATAGACAATTATAAATAACTTGAAACTACTTATAAATAAAAACTTGACTGAAGTATGACTTGACAAATGACTCTGTTAAAACAAGTATAACATCCCCTGAAGAAAAAACATGCTAACCTTGATTGACAGGTTTGCCGGCCTGAGCTTTCTTTGGGTCATTGTAGTGACTGACCACCATCTTGTCATTGGTCAGCTGTATGTCTTGGTCCACTGCCTGGTTACTACAACATATAGAATATTACAAAGTCAGAGATCTGATGATGAGTTTTAACCTAGTTACCTGATGATGGTGAGTTTTGACCTATATATCTGATGATGGTGAGTGCTGACCTCGTTACTGGATGATGGTGAGTTTTGACCTAGTTACCTGATGATGGTGAGTGCTGACCTTGTTACTGGATGATGGTGAGTGCTGACCTAGTTACTGGATGATGGTGAGTTTTGACCTAGTTACTGGATGATGGTGAGTGCTGACCTAGTTACTCGATGATGGTGAGTTTTGACCTAGTTACTGGATGATGGTGAGTTTTGTCCTAGTTACCTGATGATAATGAGTGCTGACTTTGTTACTGGATGATGGTGAGTTTTGACCTAGTTACTGGATGATGATGAGTATTGACCTAGTAACTGGATGATGGCGAGTGCTGACCTAGTTAATGAATGATGGCAAGTTTTAACCTTGTAACTAGATGATGGTAAGTTTTGACCTAGTTACTGGATGATGGATAGTTTTGACCTAGTTATGGGATGATGGTGAGTTTTGACCTAGTTACCCGATAATGGTGAGTTTTGACCTAGTTACTGGATGATGGTGAGAGCTGACCAAGTTACTGGATAATGGTGAGTGCTGACATAGTTACCTGATGATGGTGAGTTTTGACCTAGTTATGGGATGATGGTGAGTTTTGACCTAGATATCTGATGATGGTTAGTTTTGACCAAGTTACTGGATGATGGTGAGTTTTGACCTAGTTACTGGATAATGGTGAGTGCTGACCTAGTTACTGGATGATGGTGAGAGCTGACCTAGTTACTGGATGATGGTGAGAGCTGACCTAGTTACTGGATGATGGTGAGTGCTGACATAGTTACTGGATGATGGTGAGAGCTGACCTAGTTACTGGATGATGGTGAGTGCTGACATAGTTACCTGATGATGGTGAGTTTTGACCTAGTTATGGGATGATGGTGAGTTTTGACCTAGATATCTGATGATGGTGAGTGCTGACCTAGTTACTGATGATGGTGAGTGCTGACCTAGTTACTGGATGATGGTGAGTGCTGACATAGTTACCTGATGATGGTGAGTTTTGACCTAGATATCTGATGATGGTGAGTGCTGACCTAGTTACTGGATGATGGTGAGTGCTGACCTAGTTACTGGATGATGGTGAGTTTTGCCTAGTTACCTGATGATGGTGTGTTTTTCCCGCTGAAGGATCTCCTTGTTCTGTGTGAAAATGATAGTATGATGTCTTTGGGGTCCCTCCATATTAGGCAGAATCCCTCGGGCTCCAGATGTGACCATGTGTAACATACCATTATACACCAGCAAGTCATCCACCAATAGCTGTCAAGATATTAACATCCTTGTACTATCTACAGGAATATAAGTGAGCTAAAAACTTACTATATACAACCAGCTATAGCAATTGTCTTTTCGCCATTGCAACACTGATAATAGGCAGGAAACAACAAAGGTATCCATGATGGTGTCTGATAAGTCATATATGGTTTTGTTCATTTTTTTAAAACATGCTGTGTGTAGTAAACCACTTGCTTATGTAATCAACAGACAATCTCTAAGAGTCCTTAGTAACTTAAAGCTAAGTGCTTAGCACCTCTCTGTGGTAACTTGAAGCTAAGTGCTTAGCACCTCTCTGTGGTAACTTAAAGCTAAGTGCTTAGCACCTCTCTGTGGTAACTTAAAGCTAAGTGCTTAGCACCTCTCTGTGGTGATTTAGACTACGTCCTTGCATATTTGTGGTAATTTAGAGCTAAGTCCTTAGCATTTCTGTGGTAAATTACAGCTGAATACTTAGCACCTCTCTGTGGTAATTTACAGCTAAGTGCTTAGCATTTCTGTGGTAATTTACAGCTAAGTGCTTAGCACCTCTCTGTGGTGATTTAGAGCTAAGTCCTTGCATCTTTGTGGTAATTTAGAGCTAAGTCCTTAGCATTTCTGTGGTAAATTACAGTTGAATACTTGGCACTTTTCTGTGGTAAATTACAGCTAAGTGCTTAGCATCTCTCTGTGGTAAATTACAGCTAAGTGCTTAGCATCTCTCTGTGGTAAATTACAGCTGAATACTTAGCACTTCTCTGTGGTAAATTACAGGTAAGTGCTTAGCATCTCTCTGTGGTAATTTACAGCTAAGTGCTTAGCACTTCTCTGTGGTAATTTACAGCTAAGTGCTTAGCACTTCTCTGTGGTAAATTACAGCTAAGTGCTTAGCATCTCTCTGTGGTAAATTACAGCTAAGTGCTTAGCATCTCTCTGTGGTAAATTACAGCTAAGTGCTTAGCATCTCTCTGTGGTAAATTACAGCTAAGTGCTTAGCACTTCTCTGTGGTAAATTACAGCTGAGTCCTTTGCATTTCTGTAGTAACTTACAGCTAAGTCCTTGGCACCTCTCTGTGGAGTCTTGCTGTAGTTCCAGATCTTTATCATAGATACTGTTGTTGGCTGATCAAATATCACATACACCCTGTTCACCTGAAAAAGACATTACCAATGATACTTGGTAGTTAAAGGGATTTAACTCTTTTAACATACAACACACTATGTAATCATTCATATGGGCCCATACTATAGCTACGAAAATGTGATAATGATTCAATCATCAATATGCAAAATGAGGCAGACTGTGGTAGACTTACTATGGATGGTAGTACAGGGGCAAGCCACATATGGCTGCCATCAGATGTATCATGGACACCATCTATTAGTTTGTCAGGGGTCCTTGCGTCATTGGTTTTGTCATTCAGCACATTAACACTGTCAGGGTAAGCAGATATGTCTGAAATTTCATAAAATAAAGAAGTAGACATAAACATATAAGTTTAGATTTATCAAGAATTATAAAATGTAAAATTTTATGGTACCTAACACATTGAAGCATCATGATCAGACATAACACTTCGGTACTACGACCAACAGTTGACATACTTAACATACCAGTACATTCCTGTATGGACATGGATTAAATAAATATAACAGTCTCCCAAGCCGAGTTGGTGGAAAGAATCTAGTATCAACATAGTAGTCAACTTTTTTCTCTACTGATATTACCGGTATTGTACGATATTGGTAAGTATTTGAATATGAGTAGAATCTTTGTGTGGTCTAATTTAATACAACCTCATGCTGAACACTGACTTTTAATGAGTAAGGACTTACTTGTCTCAGTAAGCTGGATCTGGTTTAATGCAGCATCATAAAACTCAATACCATTCAGTCCAATGTAGTAGGGGTCACCCCAGGTGGACATTAACTGCAGCTGGTATATAACTGGCGCACAAATCAAGGTGTGTAACATAGATGTGTGAAAAATTGACAAAGTACTGAACTATCACATCCAAGGTTCAGAAATCAACCTTTGCTTATCAATAAAATCAACAACAATGCATTATAAGAAAAGGAAAGACATAAGAGTCATGGTCTTTACAATAAAACCAGAAGCATCTCCAGGTGTTGATGCAATAGAGGGATTCCTGTACAACACGTGGTACCTGTCGCGGTGTAGATGTTATAGAGGGATTCCTGTACAACACGTGGTACCTGTCGTGGTGTACATGTTATAGAGGGATTCCTGTACAACATGTGGTACCTGTCGTGGTGTAGATGTTATAGAGGGATTCCTGTACAACACGTGGTACCTGTCGTGGTGTAGAGGGATTCCTGTACAACACGTGGTACCTGTCGTGGTGTACATGTTATAGAGGGATTCCTGTACAACACGTGGTACCTGTCGTGGTGTAGAGGGATTCCTGTACAACACGTGGTACCTGTCGTGGTGTACATGTTATAGAGGGATTCCTGTACAACACGTGGTACCTGTCGTGGTGTAGAGGGATTCCTGTACAACACGTGGTTCCTGTCGTGGTGTAGATGTTATAGAGGGATTCCTGTACAACACGTGGTACCTGTCGTGGTGTAGATGTTATAGAGGGGTTCCTGTACAACACGTGGTACTTGTCATGGTGTAGATGTTATAGAGGGATTCCTGTACAACATGTGGTACCTGTCGTGGTGTAGATGTTATAGAGGGATTCCTGTACAACACGTGGTACCTGTCGTGGTGTAGATGTTATAGAGGGATTCCTGTACAACACGTGGTACCTGTCGTGGTGTAGAGGGATTCCTGTACAACACGTGGTACCTGTCGTGGTGTAGATGTTATAGAGGGATTCCTGTACAACATGTGGTACCTGTCGTGGTGTAGATGTTATAGAGGGATTCCTGTACAACACGTGGTACCTGTCGTGGTGTAGATGTTATAGAGGGATTCCTGTACAACACGTGGTACCTGTCATTGTGTAGAGGGATTCCTGTACAACATGTGGTACCTGTCATTGTGTAGAGGGATTCCTGTACAACATGTGGTACCTGTCGTGGTGTACATGTTATAGAGGGATTCCTGTACAACACGTGGTACCTGTCGTGGTGTAGAGGGATTCCTGTACAACATGTGGTACCTGTCATTGTGTAGAGGGATTCTTGTACAACACGTGGTACCTGTCATTGTGTCTTGTATCAAAGCTAGGAAAGTAAATGCTGCTTGCACTTAAGTAACTGAAGTTATTAGGTTAGTAACCAGATCAGCTAAACTGTCCATAAAGTATAGGACAGAGCTAACCCACTAGTAAACTAACTTAAGTAGTCAAATTAAACTAAAATAGGATGTTTAGATGGTGTTATTTAAGTAGCTTTAAGGTTGATCTTTGTCATTCATATTGACGCTATGTTAAATAACTCTTCTATTATGAAACAAGATTTAAACAAATTTGTTGCTGTTCATCCCAGCATGCTACTGGCCAAATACCATGACTCTTTATTGAGAAGTCATTTACAGAAAAGAAGTTGATACTGGACAGCCAAATATAAACAAATCAAGCCAACCTGTCAAAATAACAACAATAATTAAATCCAATGCTTCTAATATTACATGAGAAAGTACATATCAAAAGCTGCCAAGTGAGGCGAGGAAAGGATACAGCCACACGGCATCTGTACAGCTTCATATTCTTGTCCTGAGTCATCCTCACTGATAGACGACCTACAACACAGTTAATACACTCTCCTTACCATCAAAGTTAAATTGGTATAACTCTATTATACAAACAAACAATTCAGACTTCATAAACTCCTCAAAATATCTTCTGTTTTAGAAAGGATTATACAACATTCAAGATTCCAATGAAAGCACGAGTAAGACTAACTACTTTCTTATGTTATTTAATTATTCTTGTGTCATAACATATCAGTTTGTACTGCCATCTGTTAACTAGACAAGTGAAGTATAGTATCAGCAACGACAGACCAAGTGTCAGGTACTCACCTTGGGGCACCTCCCTTAGCCTGGTTGGGTATGGACGCTGGCTTCTCCTGAGGAGCAAAACTAATCTCTTGGGCAAAGTCAAAGTGACACACCCCTGGTCCCTTGCGTATGAGGTAGCCCTCCCTTGGAGATATCTTCTTCCCATCTATTGTCACATGTACAGTCTTTGCCTGAATAAAAACATAGACTCACTGAATTAGGTTAAGAATCAATGATTAAATCTGTTCCTGCCAGTAAATATGTCCTTGTTTCCAACAAAACTGATGACCAAGGTCCATATTGTATCTGACGGCTCTGAAGGACTTAACAAGTAATTGTCTTGTTTCAGGGTCTCATACTGACAATGTAGTTATGTGTGACAACTGTGTAATACAGAAACTGTGTAACCTGACGTGTGTACTAACCCCACGGTAGGTATCCTCTGGACTCTTGTTGTAGTTCCACACTCTCAGCCCTGCCACCAACACAGTCTGACCAAAGTCTATTGTCAGGTTGTGATTATTCCCTTCAGTAAACGGCACCAGCCACATGTGTTCGTCAGACATAGTTACATTGGTACCGTCTATAACCCTACAACACAAGCCACATGTTTATCAGACATAGTAACATTGGTACCGTCTATAACCCTACAACACAAGCCACATGTGTTTATCAGACATAGTTACATTGGTACCGTCTATAACCCTACAACACAAGCCACATGTGTTTATCAGACATAGTTACATTGGTACCGTCTATAACCCTACAACACAAGCCACATGTTTATCAGACATAGTTACATTGGTACCGTCTATAACCCTACAACACAAGCCACATGTTTATCATACATAGTTACATTGGTACCGTCTATAACCCTACAACACAAGCCACATGTGTTTATAATTATTAGACATAGTTACATTGGTACTGTCTATAACCCTACAACACAAGCCACATGTTTATCAGACATAGTTACATTGGTACCGTCTATAACCCTACAACACAAGCCACATGTGTTTATAATTATCAGACATAGTTACATTGGTACCGTCTATAACCCAACAACACAAGCCACATGTTTATATCAGACATAGTTACATTGGTACCGTCTATAACCCTACAACACAAGCCACATGTGTTTATCAGACATAGTTACATTGGTACCGTCTATAACCCAACAACACAAGCCACATGTGTTTATCAGACATAGTTACATTGGTACCGTCTATAACCCAACAACACAAGCCACATGTTTATATCAGACATAGTTACATTGGTACTGTCTATAACCCTACAATAACATAGCATATGTTAAACATGTACAGAAATTATAACATGCTCTCATTACCCGTCACCTTTTCCTATAATACAGTCAATATCTAATCCTAAACCACAGGCCTGTAACAATGAAGTGAGTAGAAAATCAAACCCTTACTTATCTAATGTACGGTCATCTCTTTCATGACCTGGAAGTGAGTGTAAATCCATTGGATTGGCAGTGAGCATGCTCAGTTTGAGAGGAAGTGCTTCTCCATCTTTTCCAACAACCTCCAGACTAGTTAGACCCATGTAGTGAAGATCACCCCATGTTTCTGTGATATTCAGTTCCAAATCTACAGAAAATACAACATGGTTACTGAAGCATTATAGAATTAAAACAACACTGATGATAAATGGGAAGGCAGCGAGTCACAGCAGGGTTGGCAGCTCTCATATCCTTGGAGGGAGTCCATACTGTCTCACATGAAGACCCTTCTCATGCCGTACGAGGACAAAATCTGATGTAATATGAAAATGATCTCCCTCCATATCACATGAAGACACGATGCTTAAATCTCTACATAAAAGATCACAATTTACTGATCATTAAAATGAGAAAAAAACAATATCCCCTTTTCTTAATATCATGGCATCTAAAATTGGTACATTATGGGTGAAAATCAGTGCACAGAAAAAACTCAATGTAACATTGACAAAATATGGTCAATCTCCCACAAGGAACAATACAGTGGAGGGAGGTCTCCCAAAATAATGTCAAACTTTTTGTTTCTTTAAGACACCAAAGTTTCCATGGTGCAAAATTCCTTGCAGATTCAATTATGATGTACTATAAAAAATGATAATGTTTTTTTCCAGTACCCGTCCATCTGAATACAATGGAGTCCCCCTCCCCCGTGATACTTACATCTCCCTCTAACACAATAAGGTCCCCTCCCCCATGATACTTACATCTCCCTCTAACACAATAAGGTCCCCTCCCCCGTGATACTTACATCTCCCTCTAACACAATAAGGTCCCCTCCCCCGTGATACTTACATCTCCCTCTAACACAATAAGGTCCCCTCCCCCATGATACTTACATCTCCCTCTAACACAATAAGGTCCCCTCCCCCGTGATACTTACATCTCCCTCTAACACAATAAGGTCCCCTCCCCCGTGATACTTACATCTCCCTCTAACACAATAAGGTCCCCCTCCCCCGTGATACTTACATCTCCCTCTAACACAATAAGGTCCCCCTCCCCCGTGATACTTACATCTCCCTCTAACACAATAAGGTCCCCCTCCCCCGTGATACTTACATCTCCCTCTGAGCACAATAAGGTCCCCCTCCCCCATTTTACTTAAATCTCCCTCTGAGCACAATAAGGTCCCCCTCCCCCATGATACCGACATCTCCCTCTAACACAATAAGGTCCCCTCCCCGTGATACTTACATCTCCCTCTAACACAATAAGGTCCCCCTCCCCCATGATACTTACATCTCCCTCTGAGCACAATAAGGTCCCCCTCCCCCGTGATACTTACATCTCCCTCTAACACAATAAGGTCCCCTCCCCCGTGATACTTACATCTCCCTCTAACACAATAAGGTCCCCCTCCCCCATGATATTTACATCTCCCTCTAACACAATAAGGTCCCCCTCCCCCATGATACTTACATCTCCCTCTGACACAATAAGGTCCCCCTCCCCCGTGATACTTACATCTCCCTCTGACACAATAAGGTCCCCCTCCCCCATGATACTTACATCTCCCTCTGACACAATAAGGTCCCCTCCCCCGTGATACTTACATCTCCCTCTAACACAATAAGGTCCCCCTCCCCCGTGATACTTACATCTCCCTCTAACACAATAAGGTCCCCCTCCCCCGTGATACTTACATCTCCCTCTGAACACAATAAGGTCCCCCTCCCCTGTGATACTGGTGGCGGGGCGTAGCAGTGAGTCAGCTTCCTTCTGTGCCTTGGTCTTCACATTACCACATGCTCTGGTGAAGGGTCGGGTCTGTAACACAAAGCATTTCTATAGTTTATGATTAGTTACACTAGTTACATAGAAATATAAAGAAATGATCAACTCACTACTTATAGTTAAAATGGTAAGAAGTTGGTTAAATCTATGACTATATAATCATCATATTAAATGCGTATTGAGTTAACTCACATCGTCGCCCTCATCATCTGTGTCTGGACGATCAAAAGCGACATCATAGAGTTCATCATCACTAAACATATCCCCCTCATAGGCATCATCGTTTTTAGATATGGCTTCCAGCGTTTGTTCATCCATGGTAAACAGGAAAGTCTGTAAATATTCAAACAGGCTTGTAAAAAGGTTTTATTAAACAGAATTCTGCAGAATCTCATTGTCCCCGGTTCACTTCTCTAAAATCACAAAAGTCCCAAACATATAAAAATTCAGGAAAACAATATGAATGAGCTAAAACCTATATTGTTTATTGACAGAATTGAAAATTTAATTCAGCAGAAAATAGGCTTGATCCCTTTTATTTATTTCATACATGTATGGTAAATACTATACAAACATCCCTAAACCAAACTGTACTTCCTATAGATGGCTTACAATAATTCAAAATATCTGTACATCTTATACAAAATGTATATGGCAAACATATATGGATATCCTCTATCAATTTCTCACCCTCGTCTTTAGCCCACAATACTTACATCCCCAAAAGCTTCAGTGCCCCCCTCTATGCCTCCACAAGCCCTTGCTATCTCGCCTTTGAAGATTGGAATATTGTCCAATAAGATAACTGCATCTTTCACGCCGCGATAAGAATGAATCCTGGACTTGTTATAATTCTGAAGTAAGAAGTAAATACAGAAGAGTTACTACAGTCAGACCTGATGAATTACAATGTGATCAATCATCAGTTACTACAGTCAGACCTGATAAATTACAATGTGATCAATCATCAGTTACTACGGTCAGACCTGATAAATTACAATGTGATCAATCATCAGTTACTACGGTCAGACCTGATGAATTACAATGTGATCAATCATCAGTTACTACAGTCAGACCTGATGAATTACAATGTGATCAATCATCAGTTACTACGGTCAGACCTGATGAATTACAATGTGATCAATCATCAGTTACTACGATCAGACCTGATGAATTACAATGTGATCAATCATCAGTTACTACGGTCAGACCTGATAAATTACAATGTGATCAATCATCAGTTACTACAGTCAGACCTGATAAATTACAATGTGATCAATCATCAGTTACTACGGTCAGACCTGATAAATTACAATGTGATCAATCATCAGTTACTACAGTCAGACCTGATAAATTACAGTGATCAATCATCAGTTACTACAGTCAGACCTGATAAATTACAATGTGATCAATCATCAGTTACTACGGTCAGACCTGATGAATTACAATGTGATCAATCATCAGTTACTACGGTCAGACCTGATAAATTACAATGTGATCAATCATCAGTTACTACAGTCAGACCTGATGAATTACAATGTGATCAATCATCAGTTACTACGGTCAGACCTGATGAATTACAATGTGATCAATCATCAGTTACTACAGTCAGACCTGATGAATTACAATGTGATCAATCATCAGTTACTACGGTCAGACCTGATAAATTACAATGTGATCAATCATCAGTTACTACGGTCAGACCTGATAAATAACAATGTGATCAATCATCAGTTACTACGGTCAGACCTGATAAATAACAATGTGATCAATCATCAGTTACTACAGTCAGACCTGATAAATAACAATGTGATCAATCATCAGTTACTACGGTCAGACCTGATGAATTACAATGTGATCAATCATCAGTTACTACGGTCAGACCTGATGAATTACAATGTGATCAATCATCAGTTACTACAGTCAGACCTGATAAATTACAATGTGATCAATCATCAGTTACTACAGTCAGACCTGATAAATTACAATGTGATCAATCATCAGTTACTACGGTCAGACCAATTTGTTACGTAGGACGAGCGTCGAGTAGTTAGATGAGAAATGAAAACAACATTGGATATGAAAATTAACAATTTATTTACAACAAAACAAAAAAACACACTCACTCTCAGCCATTTCCACACAAATTTAGATTCACTAAAGTCTCTGCTCCAAAACAATGGTCAATCAAATCCACAAACGCGCATCAAACATGTGCGGTATATCTGTAGCTGTAGCTATAACTGTGCCAGTCCATTACACATGACGTATTTCCAACCGCAGTCAGAATACAAGTTAAGGTTTCCAACACAACCTCTCATTACTGGCATACCTGTAGACTCTGAATTCCCAACATCACAAGATACGCTCAGTGTCGTAGTATCCCTCAAGTGAGACTTGTCCGTCACTGGAGTATCACTCTTCTTACGAGTTCCTTTCCTAGAGCCCCTAGCCTTCTCGTTACAATGATCTCCATTCCTTACGCTGGCTACCTTGTTTCCAGACGCGTTCTTCTTTAAACGACAGTCATAAGACAAATGACCTAACTTACCACAGTTGTAACACTTTTTGTCCTTTGCTGACGACTTTGATACTTGTCCATCATGTGTTGAAGGACCCTGTGGTTTACTGACATTTGACTTCTGTCCCTTGGATACAACCTGACAGGCCTTCGTTCCTCTTGCTTCCACATACTTGTCTGCTAAGTTCGCCATGTCCACGAACGATGTCGGAGAACGTTCCTTCAGAAAAAGGGATAAATCCTGTCCGCAACTATGAATGAACTGGTCCCTCAACATTAGGTCTTTCAGCTTCTCATATGACTTAGTAGTCTTACTCAGCTCCACCCATCTCTCTATATAATTCTCCAAACGTGAAGCAAACTGTAAAAACGTTTCACCACCTTCAGGCCTGGCTGTTCGGAACGTCTTCCTAAAGCCTTCTTCAGTCATCTCAAATCTAAGCAACAGTGCCTTTCTCAGTTCGCCAAAATCCAAAGCCTTATCCACTGGCAGACGAGAAAAAACATCTAAGGCCTTACCTTTTAACAATGCACTTAGATGAGCTCCCCAATTGCTATGTTCCCAGTTCTGTGCTTCAGCGTAGCGCTCAAATCTCTGGAGATAGGCATCCATATTATCGCGAGACTCGTCGAACGCTGGCAGCTTAGGTCCACGCTGAATCATGGCTTCTCTCGGTCTTTGGACATCAGCCCTCTGCTCACCTCCTCCAGCTTGTAGAAGCTCCAATTTCCACTTGTGCTCCTGTTCCGACCGTGCATGTGCTCTTGCCTCCCGTTCAGCCTCAATCTTTGCCTGTTCCAGAACAAGGTTCTTCTCTTCCATCTCAAGCCGGAAACAACGTTCCTTCTCACGCTCCTCTCTAGCCAATGCCTGCTGTTCGGTCACAAAGTCCTGCAGTGCTGTCCCTTCATACTTCATCTCCTTACCAATAGCAATCAGTTCCTGTGTCGTAGACATATTGGTATATAAAAGTACACCAGAAGTACCTAGAAAACAAGGTCCACTTAACAAAACACCCCAAAAGACAATACAAGAAACACAACAGGAAAACAACATGGATATATACTCACCAACCTTGAAGACTTAAGCAATCCACGTGATTTCAGTAATCTGGTCGCTCCCTGTTACTTACCCATGTGTTCCATCTGAAATGTTCTCATCATGAAGACAACGGGAAACATTTGGAAAGGAAATGATAGTACAGTAGTAAACAGAAATGCCCACGATTAGAATAAATATCTGGTAAGCTACCTAACCTAACCTATATACACGATCAAACATGAATTCAAATCCCAAATAACAACACGTCAGTCATCCCACCGCTCAATGAATTACAACGTGATCAATCATCATTCCGTTACTTCAATAAAAGCTTTACGCAATACATACAATTCATTGTTCTGAGTAATAACTGGTCCAATGATCATTAATAAGAATAATTTTATCAGGTGAAGTACATACCCATATCCTCATTAGTGCCACTTTACAAGGTTTCTCAAATGTGAGGTACACTAAATGTTTGGCTGTACGGTTAAATGGGGCCAGCCACATGTGGACATCGTCACGTGTGCGATTTACACCATCTATTAGGTTGCTTACAACGCGAGGATCTTTGTTATACTCCGGTAAAATATTAATGTCGAGAGGGTCAGCAGTGATCTGTTGAACAAAACAAGAAAATTATTGTTAATTGTAAATATTACAGAGAAAAGTTGATTTATACTGAGATCTGATATACTTAGATCTGATATACTTTAACAGAGATCTGATATAATTAAACACAGATCTGATATCATTAAACACAGACCTGTTATCATTATACACAGACCTGATATCATTATACACATACATGATATCATTATACACAGATCTGATATCATTATACACAGACATGATATCATTATACACAGACATGCTATCATTATACACAGACCTGGTATCATTATACACAGATCTGATATCATTATACACAGATCTGGTATAATTATACACAGATCTGATATAATTATACACAGATCTGATATCATTACACACAGATCTGATATTAGTATACACAGATCTGATATCATTATACACAGATCTGATATCATTATACACAGACCTGATATCATTATACACAGATCTGATATCATTATACACATACATGATATCATTATACACAGACATGATATCATTATACAGAGATCTGATATCATTACAATGTATACACAGACCTGATATCATTATACACAGATCTGATATCATTATACACAGATCTGATATCATTATACACAGATCTGATATCATTATACACAGATCTGACATCATTATACACAGATCTGATATCATTATACACAGACCTGGTATCATTATACACAGACCTGTTATCATTATACACAGACCTGATATCATTATACACAGATCTGATATCATTATACACAAATCTGGTATCATTATACACAGATCTGATATTAGTATACACAGACCTGTTATCATTATACACAGACCTGATATCATTATACACAGACCTGATATCATTATACACAGACCTGATATCATTATACACAGACCTGATATCATTATACACAGACATGATATCATTATACACAGATCTGATATCATTATACACATACATGATATCATTATACACAGACATGATATCATTATACACAGATCTGATGTCATTATACACAGACATGATATCATTATACACAGACATGATATCATTATATACAGACCTGGTATCATTATACACAGACCTGATATCATTATACACAGATCTGATATCATTATACACAGACCTGATATCATTATACACAGACCTGATATCATTATACACAGACATGATATCATTATACACATATCTGATGTCATTATACACAGATCTGATATCATTATACACAGATCTGATATCATTATACACAGATCTGATATCATTATACACAGATCTGATATCATTATACACAGATCTGACATCATTATACACAGATCTGATATCATTATACACAGACCTGGTATCATTATACACAGACCTGTTATCATTATACACAGACCTGATATCATTATACACAGATCTGATATCATTATACACAGATCTGGTATCATTATACACAGATCTGATATTAGTATACACAGACCTGTTATCATTATACACAGACCTGATATCATTATACACAGACCTGATATCATTATACACAGACCTGATATCATTATACACAGATCTGATATCATTATACACAGATCTGATAATACACAGTTATCTGATAATATGCAGAGGTCTGATAACATACAGTGATCCAATAAATTATGATTGTATCAAGATCTAATTATATGTACACAAATCACACTTCCTTGTACAGTATAACAAAGCATCAGGTCTACACTGTGAACCGACCTTTGAAATGACCACTGGCTCCCCTGTGCTGGAAAAGACCTCGATTCCTGTCAGGCCGACATAGTGGTTATCTCCCCATGTGGAACGGATGTCAATCACTAGATCCTTACCATAAGGCAGTTCAGGAATGATAAAATCTTCATCTCTGTAAAACAGGTCCTTATTAATATAAGTGTGTACCATAATTATGTATCAGAATATAATGCATATGTTGTGATGTGAAATACAAAGTCAGTTGATAAAACAATACAATGTTAACCTGAACTGAACTATAAACATATATATTTTAGCTGTAATCATCTTATAGTGATATTTACAATGGAAGCATTCTGCTTAATATTGATTGTACGTATTACAGTTTCTGTGCATTGTTCCAAAGCACTATGGGCGTACCAAGTACTATGGGCGTACCAAGTACTGTGTGTGTACCAAGTACTGTGTGTGTAACAAGTACTGTGGGTGTAACAAGTACTGTGTGTGTACCAAGTACTGTGGGTGTACCAAGTACTGTGTGTGTACCAAGTACTGTGTGTGTAACAAGTACTGTGGGTGTAACAAGTACTGTGGGTGTAACAAGTACCGTGGGTGTACCAAGTACTGTGTGTGTAACAAGTACTGTGGGTGTAACAAGTACTGTGGGTGTAACAAGTACCGTGGGTGTACCAAGTACTGTGGGTGTACCAAGTACTGTGGGTGTACCAAGTACTATGGGCGTACCAAGTACCGTGAGTGTACCGAGTACCGTGGGTGTACCGAGTACAGAGTACCGTGGGTGTACCAAGTACTGTGGGTGTAACAAGTACCGTGGGTGTACCAAGTACTGTGGGTGTACCAAGTACTGTGTGTGTACCAAGTACTGTGTGTGTACCAAGTACTGTGTGTGTACCAAGTACTGTGTGTGTACCAAGTACTGTGTGTGTACCAAGTACCGTGGGTGTACCAAGTACCATGGGTGTACCAAGTACCGTGGGTGTACCAAGTACCGTGGGTGTACCAAGTACCGTGGGTGTACCAAGTACCGTGGGTGTACCAAGTACTGTGTGTGTACCAAGCACTGTGTGTGTACCAAGTAATGTGGGTATACCAAGTACTGTGGGTGTACCAAGTACTGTGTGTGTACCAAGTACTGTGTGTACCAAGTACTGTGTGTGTACCAAGTACCGCGGGTGTACCGAGTACCGTGGGTGTATTAAGTACCGCAGGCGTACCAGGTACCTTACAGTACTGTGGGTATACCAAGTACTTTGGGTGTATTAAGTATCATGGGTGTATCAATTAATCGTTTTTATTAGGTCATACACTAAAATATAAGGGTGCCAAAATAAACATGTTTACAGTATGTGGTCATTTTTCATTAACAATTATATTGTAACTATTGATGGGTCAGCAAAGACCTGGTTTGCCTCATCATATACATTGTATAGATATCCCAATATATCGCAAAGTGTATCACCATGTCTACCTTAAGGTTCAGTAATCAATATACACTTCTTGATTGTAAGATTGTTTAGATTGAAAGAAAGCAGACAGATGGATGGACACAGTAATTGCTATAGAGCACCCACATTTCTGATGTAATGTGCAATATATATCAGAAAGTGTACTTCATATTTCTTTGAGAAACATACTCTCCTATTACTTACTCAACAGAGACTTCTTCAGTAGCAGGTCCCTTTGGAACAGTCTCCCCCTCCTCCTCTACAATGGTGGGCTGGGGTTTTACCAGTGGCTTCAGATACTCATCTAGGGCATCATCTGTAAGAGTATGTACAGGTGTGTCGATCTCACTCAAATCATGTAAACCAAGTACAACAAAAGGACAGGTAAAAATTAATCTGGAATGAAATTGTTGTAAAATATTCCTGGCATCGAAAAAACCATAACATTTGTTGTGGATAAATCACAGTTCTACTTCAAAAACACATTAATGGTTGTTAATGTACAACAATCAAAATAATTAGTGCTGTGGGTTTTTTTTTTCTTTTTCTTTTTTTTTGTAATAATAACCAATAACTTTCATGACCAAAGCCCTAAATAACTAGACTAGTGTTTTCCTCCTTTAGGTAATCATTCATTCGGTCAATCTAAATAATTATTTAGTAACAAATGACCTTGACCTTTGATGGACCCTGGATTGATGTAATGTTGTTCCTTACTTTTAGATTACTTGGCCATTCTGTAATCAATTGTATGAATTGAGGTCATGGACAAAGAATTGGTATTTTCAGTTAAATACATAGTCCTTTGACAAAAATGTTTACTAGCTATTCCCAGTCTTTAAAGTTTTATACAGTGTTGTGATATCTACCATCCAAGTCCATGGATATCCTGCCCTTTTGATGGCGGTCAAACATATTAAGTGATCCCCAGGATTCCTCCAGGTTCTTCTTCTGAGATTCACGCCTCTTGGCTCGGTTCTCCTGTATCTTCTGCATGGGTGTATTTTTAGTCTCTCCCTCTGTGATCAACAAATAAAAGTAGACATTTTCTTTTGCTACAGTAAAAGATATAATACTAGAAGAACTATATTATACAAGATACAGACTTTCAGCTGTAGCTAAATATTCTACACTACCTTGTTGTATTCTTGATGATACACATCATAACAAACCACATACAAGATCTAAACAGATCTCTGTCTCACACATACAGATGTTGATAAACTACACACACACACATCTTAACAAACCAAACTCAGATATCTTAACAAACTGTACACACATCATAACAAACCAAACTCAGATATCTTAACAAACTGTACACACATCATAACAAACCAAACTCAGATATCTTAACAAACCAAACTCACACATCTTAACAAACTGTACACACATCTTAACAAACCAAACTCAGATATCTTAACAAACTGTACACACACACACACACACGCACATCATAACAAACCACATACAAGATCTAAACAGATCTCTGTCTCACACATACAAATGTTGATAAACTCTACATACTCACATATCTAAACAAACCAAACTCACATATCTTAACAAACTGTACACATATCTAAACAAACCAAACTCACACATCTTAACAAACTGTACACATATCTTAACAAACCAAACTCACATATCTTAACAAACTGTACACATATCTTAACAAACTGTACACATATCTTAACAAACCAAACTCACATATCTTAACAAACCAAACTGTACACACATCTTAACAAACTGTACACACATCTTAACAAACCAAACTCACACATCTTAACAAACTGTACACACATCTTAACAAACTGTACACACATCTTAACAAACTGTACACACATCTTAACAAACCAAACTCACATATCTTAACAAACCAAACTCACATATCTTAACAAACCAAACTGTACACATATCTTAACAAACCAAACTCACATATCTTAACAAACTGTACACATATCTTAACAAACTGTACACACATCTTAACAAACTGTACACATATCTTAACAAACCAAACTCACATATCTTAACAAACTGTACACATATCTTAACAAACCAAACTCACATATCTTAACAAACTGTACACATATCTTAACAAACCAAACTCACATATCTTAACAAACCAAACTCACATATCTTAACAAACTGTACACACATCTTAACAAACCAAACTCACATATCTTAACAAACCAAACTCACACATCTTAACAAACTGTACACACACACATCTTAACAAACCAAACTCACATATCTTAACAAACTGTACACACATCTAAACAAACCAAACTCACATATCTTAACAAACTGTACACATATCTTAACAAACTGTACACATATCTTAACAAACTGTACACATATCTTAACAAACTGTACACACATCTAAACAAACCAAACTCACATATCTTAACAAACTGTACACATATCTTAACAAACTGTACACACATCTTAACAAACTGTACACATATCTTAACAAACTGTACACATATCTTAACAAACCAAACTCACATATCTTAACAAACTACACACACACATCTTGACAAATCACACACAAAAATCTTAACAGATCCCACACACAGATCTTGACAAATCACACACAAAGATCTTGACAAATCACACACAAAAATCTTAACAGATCCCACACACAGATCTTGACAAATCACACACAAAGATCTTAACAGATCACACACACAGATCTTAACAGATCACACACAGATGTCTTGACTTTCAGAACTGGTAACATACAGAACAGGTAAGTTACCTTTGGTTGGTGGTTTTTCCTCATTGAACACTGTTTTTAATTCTGATTTTCTGAAATGTACAAAATCATCTCAATGATAATAAGCATGTATTTAACAAGAACTTGTGTACCATATGCTATGCACTTTTCAGAAATTTCATTTATCGAGTTTACAATTGTTGCATGTATCAGAGGAATTACTTTTATCTTAATATGTATGAATAAAGGCAATATAGCACAGACTGACTGTGTTTAGTACAACTAAATGATGGACACAAAGGAGTACTTACTCAGGCCACATGGCCATCTCTTCCTCTATCAACTGGTCAACAGTTTCTTTAGAGTCCAGTACTGGTGCAGCCTCCATCACAGGCTTAGGCTCGGATATTATCTGACTGGCTACTGGATTCTCAAAGGCTCCTGTTTTAAATGGAATGGTTTATTATGCTGAGTTTCAAACGCATGGATAGTTGTTTCATTATAAGGAGAACATTTGTTAATGTATGGACACAAAGTTTGATTTATATGTGGTCAGACTTACCTGAAACATCTTCTGCTTTCAACCACTTTGGAATGTCCTTTTTCCGTTTTTGTTCTCTGAAGATAAAATGATACATTATCTGTCTTGTCATGATGAAAATTCAAATAAATTAACATCATGATGTGAATTAAACACACTTGGTTGTCCTGTACATCCTTGCCCTGTAAATAGCTGTACAGTGTAGTGTTCAGCCTCACATTTTGTTTGTAAAGATCCTATGATTTAATCAGTACAGGATCCAGCCACACCACTTCTTTGTTCAGGCCTTACCTTTTGATTCTTTCAGTATTCAGATTCATCTCGTTGTCAGAGGAGAGTTTAGCCTTGTCTCTAATTCAGCAGAGAGTCAGCCTTGCCTCTAATTCAGAGGAGAATTAAGCCTTGCCTCTAATTCAGAGGAGAGTTCAGCCTTGTCTCTAATTCAGAGGAGAGTTTAGCCTTGTCTCTAATTCAGCGGAGAGTTCAGCCTTGCCTCTAATTCAGAGGAAAATTAAGCCTTGCCTCTAATTCAGAGGAGAATTCAGCCTTGCCTCTAATTCAGCGGAGAGTTCAGCCTTGCCTCTAATTCAGAGGAGAATTCAGCCTTGCCTCTAATTCAGAGGAGAATTCAGCCTTGCCTCTAATTCAGAGGATATCTCAATCTTACCTCTAATTCAGAGGAGAGTTCAGCCTTACCTCTAATTCAGAGGATAGTTCAACCTTGCCTCTAATTCAGAGGATAGTTCAACCTTGCCTCTAATTCAGAGGATATCTCAATCTTACCTCTAATTCAGAGGAGAGTTCAGCCTTGTCTCTAATTCAGAGGATAGTTCAACCTTGCCTCTAATTCAGAGGAGATTTCAGCCTTGCCTCTAATTCAGAGGATATCTCAATCTTACCTCTAATTCAGAGGAGAGTTCAGCCTTGCCTTTCATTCAGAGGATAGTTCAACCTTGCCTCTAATTCAGAGGAGAGTTCAGCCTTGCCTCTAATTCAGAGGATATCTCAATCCTACCTCTAATTCAGAGGAGAGTTCAGTCTTGCCTTTCATTCAGAGGATAGCTCAACCTTACCTCTAATTCAGAGGAGAGTTCAACCTTGTCTCTAATTCAGAGGATAGCTCAATCTTACCACTAATTCAGAGGAGAGTTCAGTCTTGCCTCTCATTCAGAGGATAGCTCAACCTTACCTCTAATTCAGAGGAGAGTTCAACCTTGCCTCTAATTCAGAGGATATCTCAATCGTACCACTAATTCAGAGGAGAGTTCAGCCTTGCCTCTCATTCAGAGGATAGCTCAACCTTACCTCTAAATCAGAAGGATAGCTCAACCTTACCTCTAATTCAGAGGATATCTCAATCTTACCTCTAATTCAGGGGAAAGTTCAGCCTTGCCTCTCATTCAGAGGATAGTTCAACATTGCCTCGCATTAAGAGTATAGTTCAACCTTGCCTCTAATTCAGAGGAGAGTTCAACCTTACCACTAATTCAGAGGAGAGTTCAACCTCGCCTCTAATTCAGAGGATAGTTCAGCCTTACCTCTAATTCAGAGGAGAGTTCAGCCTTGCCTCTCATTCAGAGGATATCTCAATCTTACCTTTAATTCAGAGGAGAGTTCAGCCTTGCCTCTAATTCAAAGGATAGCTCAACCTTACCTCTAATTCAGAGGAGAGTTCAACCTTACCTCTAATTCAGAGGATAGCTCAACCTTACCTCTAAATCAGAGGATAGCTCACCTTACCTCTAATTCAGAGCTGGTTTCAGCCTTACTATTCATTAAAGGATTCAGCCTTACCTCTGGTTCATCTGCTTCAGCTGCTGTATCATAGATGTGTCCCCTTGACTTTGTGAGACAGAGTCATGGACAGATACAGACACCTCTTCTTGCTGCTCCTCAGACTGCGAAATGGCTGGCTTGTCTTCGGACTTCTTCACTGGACGTGGTGGACGCTGGTCTGCACTATAACCAGGGAACAAGATTTCTAAATTAGTATATATACTGGTTATACAGACTGTATATTTATCTGCTATTCCTAATCAAACCAAAATTATACATAATGATGAAGCTTGATCACTGAAAACTAACAAATGATTCTCCACAAATTTAGATCTTGTGTGTTATATAGTGCTGTGTAAACATTCTATCACAAATCTATACTGTTTTTTAAGTAAATTTATCTAAATCGTCAAATTTTGTGAGAAAGGTTGGCTACCTAATTAAAGATTGTTAGTCACAACTCTCAATTGTTTATCTGACAACCTACCTGAACAGCAACTGACCTTCATTGGCCACAACATCATCTGGAATTTCCAGATCAATATCGCACTTGACCGGTAATGTGCATGTGAATTTTTAATTAATTTTAGAATCCCATCATTTCTAACCACTTTTGAGTGTGTGAATTATTAATTTTAATGATATGAGATCAGACAGCCCTTACAATAACAATTATATAGATACACCTATAGCTTTCTACCTGTACACAGTAGATGGCATTATATATCAATTATTTCATCAATAATGCAGATTCATCATCCAATATTACTACACCTGAAGGTTTACCTACCATGCATTAGTATGATGTATATATTGAGTATCATGTTGATTGTCAGGGGAAAGACAGTGATCCCTTAATACTACTTAACACTGTCCTCTACCCTTACTGTTTACTGGATATGTCACCCCAGCATTGACCGGTAAACTGACCCGTATAACACCTACCCATCACTGACCGGTAAACTGACCAGTATAACACCTACCCATCACTGACCAGTATAACACCTACCCATCACTGACCAGTATAACACCTACCCATCACTGACCAGTATAACACCTACCCATCACTGACCAGTAAACTAACCAGTATAACACCTACCCATCACTGACCAGTATAACACCTACCCATCACTGACCAGTATAACACCTACCCATCACTGACCAGTAAACTGACCAGTATAACACCTACCTATCACTGACCAGTAAACTGACCAGTATAACACCTACCCATCACTGACCAGTAAACTGACCCGTATAACACCTACCCATCATTGACCAGTAAACTGACCCGTATAACACCTACCCATCACTGACCAGTAAACTAACCAGTATAACACCTACCCATCACTGACCCAGTATAACACCTACCCATCACTGACCAGTATAACACCTACCCATCACTGACCAGTATAACACCTACCCATCACTGACCAGTATAACACCTACCCATCATTGACCAGTAAACTGACCCGTATAACACCTACTTATCACTGACCAGTATAACACCTACCCATCACTGACCAGTATAACACCTACCCATCATGATCACTGACCAGTTTAACACCTACCCATCACTGACCAGTAAACTGACCCGTATAACACCTACCCATCACTGACCAGTAAACTAACCAGTATAACACCTACTTATCACTGACCAGTATAACACCTACCTATCACTGACCAGTAAACTGACCCGTATAACACCTACCCATCACTGACCAGTAAACTAACCAGTATAACACCTACCCATCACTGACCAGTAAACTGACCAGTATAACACCTACCTATCACTGACCAGTATAACACCTACCTATCACTGACCAGTATAACACCTACCCATCACTGACCAGTAAACTAACCAGTATAACACCTACCTATCACTGACCAGTAAACTGACCAGTATAACACCTACCCATAACTGACCAGTATAACACCTACCCATCACTGACCAGTATAACACCTACCCACCATGATCACTGACCAGTTTAACACCTAGTCATCACTGACAGGCTGATTAACTGACCAGTATGACACCCAACAATGAATGGTAATTCAAACTGACCAGTAAGGCCCCTACCTATCATTTACTGATCGTGATGAATCTCTTGCCTCCTCAGATGAATGACCATCCAATTTGGCAGCCATTCTTTTGGACTTTCTTGGTGTTCTGGACCCACGCGGTCTACTTGGCATCTTGGACTCACCTGTAATGAGGGATAAAGTCAAAATATAGTATACCTGTCTACACCTGTGTATTAAGATATACCTGTACAGTAGCTGTATATAGTATCAACATACCTGTGTTACATCTATAAACTAATATAATATCTGTACAATACCAGTATATAGTATCAACATACCTGTGTTACACCTATAGACTTATATAATATCTGTACAGTAGCTGTATATAGTATCAACATACCTGTGTTACACCTATAGACTAATATAATATCTGTACAATACCAGTATATAGTATCAACATACCTGTGTTACACCTATAGACTAATATAATATCTGTAAAATACCAGTATATAGTATCAACATACCTGTGTTACACCTATAGACTAATATAATATCTGTAAAATACCAGTATATAGTATCAACATACCTGTGTTACACCTATAGACTAATATAATATCTGTACAATACCAGTATATAGTATCAACATACCTGTGTTACACCTATAGACTAATATAATATCTGTACAATACCAGTATATAGTATCAACATACCTGTGTTACACCTATAGACTAATATAATATCTGTACAATACCAGTATATAGTATCAACATACCTGTGTTACACCTATAGACTAATATAATATCTGTACAATACCAGTATATAGTATCAACATACCTGTGTTACACCTATAGACTAATATAATATCTGTACAATACCAGTATATAGTATCAACATACCTGTGTTACACCTATAGACTAATATAATACCTGTACAATACCAGTATAAAGGTTGAATTCAGGTACTGAATCAAATGTAAATGATGTGGAATGTGTGGAGCTGTTTTGATACTGTAGCTCGAAGATCCTAAATGAAATTAGTAGTAAGCTGATCTAATTTGGATGGATAAAAATAAAACTTGTTAGGTTTTTTTTCGCGAAGATCTCATCAGTTATAATACAGCCGGGATTCATAATTATTGAAAGCCAAAACTAGAGCTGTTAATAAAGGCCTGAATAAGGAATGTATCCTATTGAAACTGAAATAACTACTCAAGCATGCAGTTATGGTATGCTTCAAAATGAACACTTGAGTGTTTTTGTTCAGGAATCATTTGATGTTAATAAATCTGTATATGAGAAGATATACTCCTGGTATAATCATTGTAAACAATGTGATAAAGGATAACAACCAGATAGAGACTGTATCTTCATTGAATACTAGTTATTCAGCTAACAGGAAAAGAAAACTTCAAGCTTCGTTTTCGAATTCAAACCAGAACACATAGTTTACAGAAGTCTATGGGACAACACAGTCCATATTTATTGTCACTTTCCCATATTGATCATACTGAACCACACATGCAGTTCAGCAATGCAATCGTACAAATCACACATTTATGCAGACGAGAACAATGTTTTTGGTGTGTTGTAAGATTCCATAACTGTAACATATCTAGCAATTACAAATATATTATAATCATACACATTTGTGTAGTGTTCCATATTTTTTACTTGCTTCGGGAGTACGCACCCGGTATATAAAAAATATCAAAATTGGAACAATACAGAGGAGATTAGCAAGGCATAATCAATCTTAGTTCACCCATGGTCATATCAAATGTCAAATAATTTATTATCTATATAATATTTTTTTCTGAATATTGTTTATGAAGCTCTATTCTCAGTTTTCTCTACCGTCTACCATGATGATAAAATCTCCATGCAGTTATATAATGATTTTCATAGTAGGTTTCGAACTCGCAACCCAGAGGTGGAGGACTAGTATTAAAGTGTCGGGACACCTTAACCACTCGGCCACCGCGGCCCCTAAGGCTTAGGTAAAGCATAACCTGACTTGCAAATTTTTGAAGGAAATATATCATACAGTCTATATTTCCTATATGCCCCTTCTGCCACTCGACACCCCAAAACACAGTTTGATGAGGATTGTGTCAGCAGTTCCTGAGATGAGCTACTTATATTGTATCAGGATGGGACGATAGTTCATGTGGGGGCATACAAATATGAAACATGCATAATCAATACCTACATAAAATGTTAACAAACCTATCTACATCTGTGTACTAAGATATACCTGTACAATACCTATATAAAATGTTAACATACCTATCTACACCTGTGTACTAAGATATACCTGTACAATACCTATATAACATGTTAACATACCTATCTACACCTGTGTACTAAGATATACCTGTACAATACCTATATAAAATGTTAACATACCTATCTACACCTGTGTACAAGATATACCTGTACAATACCTATATAACATGTTAACATACCTATCTACACCTGTGTACTAAGATATACCTGTACAATACCTATATAAAATGTTAACATACCTATCTACACCTGTGTACTAAGATATACCTGTACAATACCTATATAAAATGTTAACATACCTATCTACACATATTTACTAAGATATACCTATACACCCTAAGATAAAGACACCTGCATTGCACCTATATACTAAGACTCCAGCATATTCTGTGTTACCCCCCATACAAGTGTAAATAAATACACACCTGTTACACCAAAAACACTGATATATATAGTAATACACCTATACTAAGACTCCAGTGTATTCTGTATTACACCCCATACAAGTGTAAATAGATACACACCTATTACACCAAAAACACCGATATATCTAGTAATACACCTATACTAAGACTCCAGTGTATTCTGTATTACCCCCCATACAAGTGTAAATAAATACACACCTGTTACACCCAAAACACCGATATATATAGTAATACACCTATACTAAGACTCCAGTGTATTCTGTATTACACCTCATACAAGTGTAAATAGATACACACCTGTTACACCCAAACCACCGATATATATAGTAATACACCTATACTAAGACTCCAGTGTATTCTGTATTACCCCCCCATACAAGTGTAAATAAATACACACCTGTTACACCCAAAACACCGATATATATAGTAATACACCTATATACTAAGACTCCAGCATATTCTGTGTTACACCCCATACAAGTGTAAATAGATACACACCTGTTACACCCAAAACACCAATATATATAGTAATACACCTATACTAAGACTCCAGTGTATTCTGTGTTACACCCCATACAAGTGTAAATAGATACACACCTGTTACACCAAAAACACCGATATATATAGTAATACACCTATACTAAGACTCCAGTGTATTCTGTGTTACACCCCATACAAGTGTAAATAAATACACACCTGTTACACCCAAAACACCGATATATATAGTAATACACCTATACTAAGACTCCAGTATATTCTGTATTACACCTCATACAAGTGTAAATAAATACACACCTGTTACACCAAAAACACCGATATATCTAGTAATACACCTATACTAAGACTCCAGTGTATTCTGTGTTACACCCCATACAAGTGTAAATAAATACACACCTGTTACACCCAAAATCCAGCGTGATAAGCTATGGTTCTACCTCCTGAGCTAAAGAGAGAGTGACAGAGACTGTATGTACAAGCCACACCAACCTGTTTCTTTTACACCTGTATACTAAGACACATGCAAGCATGTATCTAGTCATACACATATACAACTTAAGACAAAGATACCTGTACAGTTGTATGCTAAGACACAAATCTAACATTGCACCTATACAGAAGTGTAGATATGCCTGTTAAAACATCTACACTGACATCTACGTACCTGTTATAGCTGTATATTTTTGTATTAGTACATATATTTGTCTATATAGCATTACACCTATACAAAAGTGTAGGTATTTTGCATACCTGTTACATGTGCACATATGTGTATCAAGACAACAACACAATAGTGATACACAGAATATAAGTGTAGACACCTGTGTTAAACCTGTTAGTATCAAGACACCTACATATCTGGTTTACACCTGTATTCCATAGAAGTGATTCCTTTTATGTGTCCCCATGGTACCATGTATGTCCTATAAGAAAAGGCAGTTGCTCCACCGACCTAATTATACCACACTGCTGTATTGATTATACCAGAATACCTTCAGTACACTCGATGCTGTGTACATTATCAGTATCTATTGCGGAAAACACACTAACCCTGAAATACATTGCTAGTTACGGAAAACACACTAACCCGAAATACGTTGCTAGTTACGGAAAACACACTAACCCGAAATCGTTGCTAGAAAATATTTTCTGTATGTATATACTGTGTCATTTGTTTCCAATCAAAAGTTGTTTGTACATGTAGTCTTGAGTGCGACAAGACTGAGATATAGGACACTGGAGATATGTGAGTTCTAGTGAGACTGTAATATGTGAGAGGTGGTATGATGGGGGACTGAACTGTAGGACACTGGAGACATGTGAGTTCTAGTGAGACTGTAATATGTGAGAGGTGGTATGATGGGGGACTGAGATATAGAACTGGAGATATGTGAGTTCTAGTGAGACTGTAATATGTGAGAGGTGGTATGATGGGGGACTGAGATATAGGACACTGGAGACATGTGAGTTCTAGTGAGACTGTAATATGTGAGAGGTGGTATGATGGGGGACTGAGATATAGAACTGGAGATATGTGGGCTCTAGTGAGACTGTAATATGTGAGAGGTGGTATGATGGGGGACTGAGATATAGGACACTGGAGACATGTGAGTTTCTAGTGAGACTGTAATATGTAAGAGGTGGTATGATGGGGGACTGAGATATAGGACACTGGAGACATGTGAGTTCTAGTGAGACTGTAATATGTGAGAGGTGGTATGATGGGGGACTGAGATATAGGACACTGGAGATATGTGAGTTCTAGTGAGACTGTAATATGTGACAGGTGGTATGATGGGGGGCTGAACTGTAGGACACTGGAGACATGTGAGTTCTAGTGAGACTGTAATATGTGAGAGGTGGTATGATGGGGGACTGAGATATAGGACACTGGAGACATGTGAGTTCTAGTGAGACTGTAATATGTAAGAGGTGGTATGATGGGGGACTGAGATATAGGACACTGGAGACATGTGAGTTCTAGTGAGACTGTAATATGTAAGAGGTGGTATGATGGGGGACTGAGATATAGGACACTGGAGACATGTGAGTTCTAGTGAGACTGTAATATGTGAGAGGTGGTATGATGGGGGACTGAGATATAGGACACTGGAGATATGTGAGTTCTAGTGAGACTGTAATATGTGAGAGGTGGTATGATGGGGGACTGAGATATAGGACACTGGAGACATGTGAGTTCTAGTGAGACTGTAATATGTGAGAGGTGGTATGATGGGGGACTGAGATATAGGACACTGGAGACATGTGAGTTCTAGTGAGACTGTAATATGTGAGAGGTGGTATGATGGGGGACTGAGATATAGGACACTGGAGATATGTGAGTTCTAGTGAGACTGTAATATGTGAGAGGTGGTATGATGGGGGACTGAACTGTAGGACACTGGAGACATGTGAGTTCTAGTGAGACTGTAATATGTGAGAGGTGGTATGATGGGGGACTGAACTGTAGGACACTGGAGATATGTGAGTTCTAGTGAGACTGTAATATGTGAGAGGTGGTATGATGGGGGACTGAGATATAGGACACTGGAGACATGTGAGTTCTAGTGAGACTGTAATATGTGAGAGGTGGTATGATGGGGGGGCTGAGATATAGGACACTGGAGACATGTGAGTTCTAGTGAGACTGTAATATGTGAGAGGTGGTATGATGGGGGGGCTGAGATATAGGACACTGGAGATATGTGAGTTCTAGTGAGACTGTAATATGTGAGAGGTGGTATGATGGGGGACTGAGATATAGGACACTGGAGATATGTGAGTTCTAGTGAGACTGTAATATGTGAGAGGTGGTATGATGGGGGACTGAGATATAGGACACTGGAGACATGTGAGTTCTAGTGAGACTGTAATATGTGAGAGGTGGTATGATGGGGGACTGAGATATAGGACACTGGAGACATGTGAGTTCTAGTGAGACTGTAATATGTGAGAGGTGGTATGATGGGGGACTGAGATATAGGACACTGGAGACATGTGAGTTCTAGTGAGACTGTAATATGTGAGAGATGGTATGATGGGGGACTGAGATATAGGACACTGGAGACATGTGAGCTCTAGTGAGACTGTAATATGTGAGAGGTGGTATGATGGGGGACTGAGATATAGGACACTGGAGACATGTGAGTTCTAGTGAGACTGTAAGATGTGAGAGGTGGTATGATGGGGGACTGAGATATAGGACACTGGAGACATGTGAGTTCTAGTGAGACTTGTGAGAAGTGGTATGATGGGGGACTGAGATATAGGACACTGGAGACATGTGAGTTCTAGTGAGACTGTAATATATAAGAGGTGGTATGATGGGGGACTGAGATATAGGACACTGGTGACATGTGAGTTCTAGTGAGACTGTAATATGTGAGAGGTGGTATGATGGGGGACTGAGATATAGGACACTGGAGACGTGTGAGTTCTAGTGAGACTGTAATATGTGAGAGGTGGTATGATGGGGGACTGAACTGTAGACACTGGAGACATGTGAGTTCTAGTGAGACTGTAATATGTGAGAGGTGGTATGATGGGGGGCTGAGATATAGGACACTGGAGACATGTGAGTTCTAGTGAGACTGTAATATGTGAGAGGTGGTATGATGGGGGACTGAGATATAGGACACTGGAGATATGTGAGTTCTAGTGAGACTGTAATATGTGAGAGGTGGTATGATGGGGGACTGAACTGTAGGACACTGGAGACATGTGAGTTCTAGTGAGACTGTAATATGTGAGAGGTGGTATGATGGGGGACTGAGATATAGGACACTGGAGACATGTGAGTTCTAGTGAGACTGTAATATGTGAGAGGTGGTATGATGGGGGACTGAACTGTAGGACACTGGAGACATGTGAGTTCTAGTGAGACTGTAATATGTGAGAGGTGGTATGATGGGGGACTGAGATATAGGACACTGGAGATATGTGAGTTCTAGTGAGACTGTAATATGTGAGAGGTGGTATGATGGGGGACTGAACTGTAGGACACTGGAGATATGTGAGTTCTAGTGAGACTGTAATATGTGAGAGGTGGTATGATGGGGGACTGAGATATAGGACACTGGAGACATGTGAGTTCTAGTGAGACTGTAATATGTGAGAGGTGGTATGATGGGGGACTGAGATATAGGACACTGGAGACATGTGAGTTCTAGTGAGACTGTAACATGTAAGAAGTGGTATGATGGGGGACTGAGATATAGGACACTGGAGACATGTGAGTTCTAGTGAGACTGTAATATGTGAGAGGTGGTATGATGGGGGACTGAACTGTAGGACACTGGAGATATGTGAGTTCTAGTGAGACTGTAATATGTGAGAGGTGGTATGATGGGGGACTGAGATATAGGACACTGGAGACATGTGAGTTCTAGTGAGACTGTAATATGTGAGAGGTGGTATGATGGGGGACTGAGATATAGGACACTGGAGACATGTGAGTTCTAGTGAGACTGTAACATGTAAGAAGTGGTATGATGGGGGACTGAGATATAGGACACTGGAGATATGTGAGTTCTAGTGAGACTGTAATATGTGAGAGGTGGTATGATGGGGGACTGAGATATAGGACACTGGAGATATGTGAGTTCTAGTGAGACTGTAATATGTGAGAGGTGGTATGATGGGGGACTGAGATATAGGACACTGGAGATATGTGAGTTCTAGTGAGACTGTAATATGTGAGAGGTGGTATGATGGGGGACTGAGATATAGGACACTGGAGACATGTGAGTTCTAGTGAGATATGATATGATATATGATATACATGTATATGTATATGATATAGCTAGGGAATAAGTTGATGTGTTAAAGGTGATTAGGTGAGTTGTGAGACATGAAATGTTAGAGGTTATTACCAAATACACACCCATATTTGACCTGTCTTGTCTTTTCATCTCTGACACACTGGTTTTGGTTCTCTGAAAGTCTCATGTCCAAAACTGATAGCCTTCCAAACCATGACATCCATGATTGTACAATTATACCTTGTATGTTCACTAAGGGCAGGTGCCATTCAAATTAATTAAAACTGTTGGGCATTCAACACAGATGACCTGGTATATTTATAGATGTATATCATTTTACGCACAGGTATGCTAATGGAGTTATTGTGTATTGATACATAAAATCCCACAGAAGTTATAGGACACATGCCAAGTCAGTAATACAAATCTATAGTATTCACTAAACAAAGGGTCAGGAAATCTACATGGATAAGACACTTTCTCCTGTGACAGAATCTATACTGATCAACAATGCATGCTGACTGTTCTGGATTTTCTTGGTAAAGAGCTTTGTTGGGTAGGATTTGGGTATCAGTGGTGTAGGGTATCAAAGGTGCAAGAGTGGGGTATTGACAGTGTGGGGTACCCAATATCACAGGTGTGGGAGTGGGGTATTGACAGTGTGGGGTACCCAATATCACAGGTGTGGGAGTGGGTTATTGACAGTGTGGGGTACCCAATATCACAGGTGTGGGAGTGGGGTATTGACAGTGTGGGGTACCCAATATCACAGGTGTGGGAGTGGGGTATTGACAGTGTGGGGTACCCAATATCACAGGTGTGGGAGTGGGGTATTGACAGTGTGGGGTACCCAATATCACAGGTGTGGGAGTGGGTTATTGACAGTGTGGGGTACCCAATATCTCAGGTGTGTGAGTGGGTTATTGATAGTGTGAGGTACCCAATATCACAGGTGTGTGAGTGGGTTATTGACAGTGTGGGGTACCCAATATCACAGGTGTGGGAGTGGGGTATTGACAGTGTGGGGTACCCAATATCACAGGTGTGGGAGTGGGGTATTGACAGTGTGAGGTACCCAATATCTCAGGTGTATGAGTGGGGTATTGACAGTGTGGGGTACCCAATATCTCAGGTGTGTGAGTGGGGTATTGATAGTGTGAGGTACCCAATATCACAGGTGTGGGAGTGGGGTATTGATAGTGTGGGGTACCCAATATCACAGGTGTTGGAGTGGGGTATTGATAGTGTGGGGTACCCAATATCACAGGTGTGGGAGTGGGGTATTGATAGTGTGAGGTACCCAATATCACAGGTGTGGGAGTGGGGTATTGATAGTGTGAGGTACCCAATATCACAGGTGTGGGAGTGGGGTATTGACAGTGTGGGGTACCCAATATCTCAGGTGTGTGAGTGGGGTATTGATAGTGTGAGGTACCCAATATCACAGGTGTGGGAGTGGGGTATTGATAGTGTGGGGTACCCAATATCACAGGTGTTGGAGTGGGGTATTGATAGTGTGGGGTACCCAATATCACAGGTGTGGGAGTGGGGTATTGATAGTGTGGGGTACCCAATATCACAGGTGTGGGAGTGGGGTATTGATAGTGTGGGGTACCCAATATCACAGGTGTGGGAGTGGGGTATTGACAGTGTGGGGTACCCAATATCACAGGTGTGGGAGTGGGTTATTGACAGTGTGGGGTACCCAATATCACAGGTGTGGGAGTGGGGTATTGACAGTGTGGGGTACCCAATATCACAGGTGTGGGAGTGGGTTATTGACAGTGTGGGGTACCCAATATCTCAGGTGTGTGAGTGGGTTATTGATAGTGTGAGGTACCCAATATCACAGGTGTGTGAGTGGGTTATTGACAGTGTGGGGTACCCAATATCACAGGTGTGGGAGTGGGGTATTGACAGTGTGGGGTACCCAATATCACAGGTGTGGGAGTGGGGTATTGACAGTGTGAGGTACCCAATATCTCAGGTGTATGAGTGGGGTATTGACAGTGTGGGGTACCCAATATCTCAGGTGTGTGAGTGGGGTATTGATAGTGTGAGGTACCCAATATCACAGGTGTGGGAGTAGGGTATTGATAGTGTGGGGTACCCAATATCACAGGTGTTGGAGTGGGGTATTGATAGTGTGGGGTACCCAATATCACAGGTGTGGGAGTGGGGTATTGATAGTGTGAGGTACCCAATATCACAGGTGTGGGAGTGGGGTATTGACAGTGTGGGGTACCCAATATCTCAGGTGTGTGAGTGGGGTATTGATAGTGTGAGGTACCCAATATCACAGGTGTGGGAGTGGGGTATTGATAGTGTGGGGTACCCAATATCACAGGTGTTGGAGTGGGGTATTGATAGTGTGGGGTACCCAATATCACAGGTGTGGGAGTGGGGTATTGATAGTGTGGGGTACCCAATATCACAGGTGTGGGAGTGGGGTATTGATAGTGTGAGGTACCCAATATCTCAGGTGTGTGAGTGGGGTGTTGACAGTGTGGGGTACCCAATATCTCAGGTGTGTGAGTGGGGTATTGATAGTGTGAGGTACCCAATATCACAGGTGTGGGAGTGGGGTATTGATAGTGTGGGGTACCCAATATCACAGGTGTGGGAGTGGGGTATTGATAGTGTGGGGTACCCAATATCACAGGTGTGGGAGTGGGGTATTGATAGTGTGGGGTACCCAATATCACAGGTGTGGGAGTGGGGTATTGATAGTGTGAGGTACCCAATATCTCAGGTGTGTGAGTGGGGTGCTGACAGTGTGGGGTACCCAATATCACACATGTGTGAGTGGGTTATTGACAGTGTGGGGTACCCAATATCACAGGTGTGGGAGTGGGGTATTGACAGTGTGGGGTGCCCAATATCTCAGGTGTGTGAGTGGGGTATTGACAGTGTGGGGTACCCAATATCACAGGTGTGGGAGTGGGCTTTAGCCAGTGTGGGGTACCCAATATCACAGGTGTGGGAGTGGGGTATTGACAGTGTGGGGTACCCAATATCTCAGGTGTGTGAGTGGGGTATTGACAGTGTGTGGTACCCAATATCACAGGTGTGGGAGTGGGGTATTGACAGTGTGGGGTACCCAATATCTCAGGTGTGTGAGTGGGGTATTGACAGTGTGGGGTACCCAATATCACAGGTGTGGGAGTGGGGTATTGACAGTGTGAGGTACCCAATATCTCAGGTGTATGAGTGGGGTATTGACAGTGTGGGGTACCCAATATCACAGGTGTGGGAGTGGGGTATTGACAGTGTGAGGTACCCAATATCTCAGGTGTATGAGTGGGGTATTGACAGTGTGGGGTACCCAATATCTCAGGTGTGTGAGTGGGGTATTGATAGTGTGAGGTACCCAATATCACAGGTGTGGGAGTAGGGTATTGATAGTGTGGGGTACCCAATATCACAGGTGTTGGAGTGGGGTATTGATAGTGTGGGGTACCCAATATCACAGGTGTGGGAGTGGGGTATTGATAGTGTGAGGTACCCAATATCACAGGTGTGGGAGTGGGGTATTGACAGTGTGGGGTACCCAATATCTCAGGTGTGTGAGTGGGGTATTGATAGTGTGAGGTACCCAATATCACAGGTGTGGGAGTGGGGTATTGATAGTGTGGGGTACCCAATATCACAGGTGTTGGAGTGGGGTATTGATAGTGTGGGGTACCCAATATCACAGGTGTGGGAGTGGGGTATTGATAGTGTGGGGTACCCAATATCACAGGTGTGGGAGTGGGGTATTGATAGTGTGAGGTACCCAATATCTCAGGTGTGTGAGTGGGGTGTTGACAGTGTGGGGTACCCAATATCTCAGGTGTGTGAGTGGGGTATTGATAGTGTGAGGTACCCAATATCACAGGTGTGGGAGTGGGGTATTGATAGTGTGGGGTACCCAATATCACAGGTGTTGGAGTGGGGTATTGATAGTGTGGGGTACCCAATATCACAGGTGTGGGAGTGGGGTATTGATAGTGTGGGGTACCCAATATCACAGGTGTGGGAGTGGGGTATTGATAGTGTGAGGTACCCAATATCTCAGGTGTGTGAGTGGGGTGTTGACAGTGTGGGGTACCCAATATCACACATGTGTGAGTGGGTTATTGACAGTGTGGGGTACCCAATATCACAGGTGTGGGAGTGGGGTATTGACAGTGTGGGGTGCCCAATATCTCAGGTGTGTGAGTGGGGTATTGACAGTGTGGGGTACCCAATATCACAGGTGTGGGAGTGGGCTTTAGCCAGTGTGGGGTACCCAATATCACAGGTGTGGGAGTGGGGTATTGACAGTGTGGGGTACCCAATATCTCAGGTGTGTGAGTGGGGTATTGACAGTGTGTGGTACCCAATATCACAGGTGTGGGAGTGGGGTATTGACAGTGTGGGGTACCCAATATCTCAGGTGTGTGAGTGGGGTATTGACAGTGTCGGGTACCCAATATCTCAGGTGTGTGAGTGGGGTATTGATAGTGTGAGGTACCCAATATCACAGGTGTGTGAATGGGGTATTGACAGTGTGGTGTACCCAATATCACAGGTGTTGGAGTGGGTTTAGCCAGTGTGGGGTACCCAATATCACAGGTGTGGGAGTGGGGTATTGACAGTGTGGGGTACCCAATATCTCAGGTGTGTGAGTGGGGAATTGACAGTGTGGGGTACCCAATATCTCAGGTGTGTGAGTGGGGTATTGACAGTGTGGGGTACCCAATATCACAGGTGTTGGAGTGGGTTTAGCCAGTGTGGGGTACCCAATATCACAGGTGTGGGAGTGGGGTATTGACAGTGTGGGGTACCCAATATCACAGGTGTTGGAGTGGGTTTAGCCAGTGTGGGGTACCCAATATCACAGGTGTGGGAGTGGGGTATTGACAGTGTGAGGTACCCAATATCTCAGGTGTGTGAGTGGGGAATTGACAGTGTGGGGTACCCAATATCTCAGGTGTGTGAGTGGGGTATTGACAGTGTGGGGTACCCAATATCACACATGTGTGAGTGGGTTATTGATAGTGTGAGGTACCCAATATCACAGGTGTGGGAGTGTGTTATTGACAGTGTGGGGTACCCAATATCATAGGTGTGGGAGTGGGTTATTGACAGTATCAATAAAAGTTATACTATTTTCCACAGCAAAGAAACTGTAAACAGCTACTTTCAACTTTACCTTTTGAAATGCCCTTGTTCAACTAGATAACTTTACCTTTTGAAACGTCATTGTTTAACTCCATAACTTTTCCTTTTGAAATGGCCTTTTTTAACTCCATAACATACAAACTAGAATGTTTGTGTTCAGCTGAATTGTTCAAACTTTTTTTCCAGAGAGGAGAAACAAATGCAACATGCCTGCTTTCCTTAATTCTTTTATCCCTTTGACTGATGTTACTTTCCACTGCCTTCTGATATATATTTAGTTTTGGCAAAGTCACCATATTTGCATTTGGTGCTGAATTGAAGTGTGGAGTTTTTGTTGATGTCACATTTCTATAACTGTCTAGTAAACTAGCGTTCTGATCCAGTGTAGGTCTAGTCATATAGGGCAATTGTCTCTCTACCAAATTAAGAAGCTTAGTGTTAATAGACAACTTTTCTTGTGTCTGGGAACCCTTCTCCGTGTTGCCACGGAGATTGAACTGTAGCCCAGGGTAGCTGTTGACATGTTTCCTGGAAGGAGAAATGAGGTTAGATCGCAGGCCTGGAGGTCCACCATTCCTACGGATCCTCTGGAGAGGAGAAATGAGGTTAGATCGCAGACCTGGGGGTCCACCATTCCTACGGATCCTCTGGAGAGTTAACTTTTCCTCCTCGCCATTCCAGGTCCTTCTCTTCCTTAGGGAAACATCAGGCAGGGGGTCCTTGTGCTGAGATCTCACACCAAATATTGGCAAGGTACGGGACTGTCTTCTTCTAGTCTCAGAATCCTGGCTCTTGACATCCTCCATGACATTTGTGTCCTGATCTTATCTGCTTGTTACTATACATGTATTCAGGCCTTAACTTTCATCTTATACACAAGAGCTGAATAACTTCCATTCCTTCCTTAATTATATGGTAGAATCTTATTTAACAAGAAACTTCCACATATTTTGGTAGAATACATTGTGAGCCTTCATAAATACACACACCAGGCACAAACTCCTCTACTTATACAGCACCACACAGAAGACTCTCTCAAAGTTAATGTACATAACACATGGTATTAAATACAGCTCCCATTGATGTCTTCTCCATTATAAGGCTGTCTAGGAAAGACAAAGTCTGGTTGTCATCTAGTTTGTTCGTCTCCCACACCTTGGATCACAACTCGTGTACACGCAGGTTAATCATGGTGAACAAATAGGTTCGCCACAGTGAAAAAGCATGAAGTTGTGAATGGATTCATAGGCATGTGTCATTACAGTGATTTAATACACAGTCAATGGAAAATAAACTATCAGTGATATTCTAATGTTGATGAGGAAACATTACCAAACAGAAAATAGGGTTATTGTAGTTGGTAAGTGTGGGTTGGTTAAATAGCACTTAAGTGTTTGACACTTTCAGAATTATTCACATAATAGAACCTGTCAATGAAGGACTACCCATATAAATTTTGATATCATTACATGAATTAATATGAATGACTTGTCAGTTGATTGCGGTTGGCGAGTTTCCTCAACACGAGACATACCTATACAGTTATCTATAGCTTAATCTAATGCTATTGTTGGCACCCTGGGGACCATCACTGAATAAAGATCAATGCCGGCCAATCACTCTAGACCATAGATACACATAATAAACAGGATACCGCTGATCAAGATCTTATCTACCAGGACTAGCGATTCAGATCTAGGTTATTATATATACATACATTCAACTTTCTAAATGTTTATCGGGTAAATGTATAAAACTATAAACAATTGAAATCAGTATATACCAATTGAACAGCTGTAATAGTTGATATCTGTATGTACCAATAGCTGTAATACATGATATCTGTATATATCAATAGCTGTAATAATTGATATCTGTATATACCGATAGCTGTAATACTTCATATCTTTATATACCGATAGCTGTAATACTTGATATCTGTATATACCGATAGCTGTAATACTGGATACCTCTTTATATCACAAGCTGTAATACATGATATCTGTATATATCAATAGCTGTAATACTTGATATATGTATATACCGATAGCTGTAATACTGGATACCTCTTTATATCACAAGCTGTAATACATGATATCTGTATATATCAATAGCTGTAATACATGATATCTGTATATATCAATAGCTGTAATACTGGATACCTCTTTATATCACAAGCTGTAATACATGGTATTTGTATATACCGATAGCTGTAATACTTGATATCTGTATATATCAATAGCTGTAATACTTGATATCTTTATATACCGATAGCTGTAATACTTGATATCTTTATATATAAATAGCTGTAATGCTTGATATCTTTATATACCGATAGCTGTAATACTTGATATCTTTATATATAAATAGCTGTAATACTTGATATCTTTATATACCGATAGCTGTAATACTTGATATCTTTATATATAAATAGCTGTAATACATGATATCTTTATATATCAATAGCTGTAATACTTGATATCTTTATATACCGATAGCTGTAATACTTGATATCTTTATATATAAATAGCTGTAATACATGATATCTGTATATATCAATAGCTGTCATACTTGATATCTGTATATATCAATAGCTGTCATACTTGATATCTGTATATACCGATAGCTGTAATACATGATATCTGTATATACCAATAGCTGTAATAATTGATATCTGTATATATAAATATCTGTAATAATTGTTAATTGTTTATACCGATAGCTGTAATACTTGATATCTGTATATATCAATAGCTGTAATACTTGATATCTTTATATACCAATAGCTGTAATACTTGATATCTTTATATATAAATAGCTGTAATACTTGATATCTTTATATACTGATAGCTGTAATACTTGATATCTTTATATATAAATAGCTGTAATACTTGATATCTTTATATACCGATAGCTGTAATATTTGATATCTTTATATATAAATAGCTGTAATACATGATATCTTTATATATCAATAGCTGTAATACTTGATATCTTTATATACCGATAGCTGTAATACTTGATATCTTTATATATAAATAGCTGTAATACATGATATCTGTATATATCAATAGCTGTCATACTTGATATCTGTATATATCAATAGCTGTCATACTTGATATCTGTATATATCAATAGCTGTCATACTTGATATCTGTATATACCGATAGCTGTAATACATGATATCTGTATATACCAATAGCTGTAATACATGATATCTGTATATATCAATAACTGTAATACATGATATCTGTATATACCGATAGCTGTCATACTTGATATCTGTATATACCAATAGCTGTAATACATGATATCTGTATATATCAATAACTGTAATACATGATATCTGTATATACCAATAGCTGTAATACATGATATCTGTATATACCAATAGCTGTCATACTTGATATCTGTACATATCAATAACTGTAATACATGATATCTGTATATACCGATAGCTGTCATACTTGATATCTGTACATACCAATAGCTGTCATACTTGATATCTGTACATACCAATAACTGTAATACTTGATATAAAATATATTTAGGATAGCCAAATGGCAGAAAGAGAGCAAAATTGTCAAATATAATTTGGCACTTTATTGCCAGCTACAATCCGGCCTCATGGTTTCTGTTGACATCATGCCTCATGCTGACCAGGTGAGCACGTACAGTGATTAGGTCAGTTTGAGTTCACATGAATGCGGAGTTTCATTATATTTTTGTTTTTCGTGCCAATAATAATTACCTAATGATTCAGATGAAAATCACTTTTTTTGCATAACATCTGAGGTTAAATTACGTTTCATGCATTTTTGTATTACATATTGTATAGCAATATCAATCAAAATGAACAATGCTTTTCTAAGATTTATTTCAAATCCTGTGCATTTAAATTTGCAAACAAGACTTCCTGTCGATCGCGAGGGCCCCACAAATGTGAAATACCCAGATGAGGAATTAGAGGATGGTCATATATCGCTCATGTTGTTATTAATTCTGCTGTACCTCTACCAATTTAGAGATTAACTAGAAATTGAGAGTATTTCTTCTGAATGGGAAATTACATTTCTTGACAGCATTCGACCAGTTTATCTATCCTAGTACAAGTAGAGTAAATATAAAAGCTGATGTAAATTTTTTTAAATGTACACGATGAAAATCTTACTACAGCATGTGAACAGAGTCTCTATCCTTTTTAAGTGACTAGAACCACTGACCTTTCAACACATGTGTCACTAGAGTCCTGGGCCTCTATCCTTTTTAACTCATGAATGCGTGACTAGAGCCGCTATCCTTTAACAAGTGACTAGAGCCTCTATCCTTTAACAAGTGACTAGAGGCTCTATCCTTTAACAAGTGATTAGAGGCTCTATCCTTTAACATGTGACTAGAGCCTCCATCCTTTAACAAGTGACTAGAGGCTCCATCCTTTAACAAGTGACTAGAGGCTCTATCCTTTAACATGTGACTAGAGCCTCTATCCTTTAACAAGTGACTAGAGCCTCTATCCTTTAACATGTGACTAGAACCTCTATCCTTTAACATGTGACTAGAGCCTCTATCCTTTAACAAGTGACTAGAGCCTCCATCCTTTAACAAGTGACTAGAGCCTCCATCCTTTAACATGTGACTAGAGCCTCCATCCTTTAACAAGTGACTAGAGCCTCCATCCTTTAACATGTGACTAGAGCCTCTATCCTTTAACATGTGACTAGAGCCTCTATCCTTTAACAACTGACTAGAGCCTTCATCCTTTAACAAGTGACTAGAGCCTCCATCCTTTAACATGTGACTAGAGCCTCCATCCTTTAACAAGTGACTAGAGCCTCCATCCTTTAACATGTGACTAGAGCCTCTATTCTTTAACAAGTGACTAGAGCCTCCATCCTTTAACATGTGACTAGAGCCTCCATCCTTTAACATGTGACTAGAGCCTCCATCCTTTAACATGTGACTAGAGCCTCCATCCTTTAACATGTGACTAGAGCCTCCATCCTTTAACATGTGACTAGATCCTCCATCCTTTAACATGTGACTAGAGCCTCCATCCTTTAACATGTGACTAGAGCCTCCATCCTTTAACATGTGACTAGAGCCTCCATCCTTTAACATGTGACTAGAGCCTCTATCCTTTAACAAGTGACTAGAGCCTCCATCCTTTAACAAGTGACTAGAGCCTCCATCCTTTAACATGTGACTAGAGCCTCCATCCTTTAACATGTGACTAGAGCCTCCATCCTTTAACAACTGACTAGAGCCTCCATCCTTTAACAACTGACTAGAGCCTCCATCCTTTAACAAGTGACTAGAGCCTCCATCCTTTAACAAGTGACTAGAGCCTCTATCCTTTAACATGTGACTAGAGCCTCCATCCTTTAACAACTGACTAGAGCCTCTATCCTTTAACATGTGACTAGAGCCTCTATCCTTTAACATGTGACTAGAGCCTCCATCCTTTAACATGTGACTAGAGCCTCCATCCTTTAACAACTGACTAGAGCCTCCATCCTTTAACAAGTGACTAGAGCCTCTATCCTTTAACATGTGACTAGAGCCTCCATCCTTTAACAAGTGACTAGAGCCTCCATCCTTTAACAAGTGACTAGAGGCTCTATCCTTTAACAAGTGATTAGAGGCTCTATCCTTTAACAAGTGACTAGAGCCTCCATCCTTTAACAAGTGACTAGAGCCTCTATCCTTTAACATGTGACTAGAGCCTCCATCCTTTAACATGTGACTAGAGCCTCTTTCCTTTAACATGTGACTTGAGTCTCTATCCTTTTAATATGTGAATGTTTGAGTAGAGTCAACCCATTTTAACACATGTATGTTTGACTAGAGCCACCATCCTTTTCTATCTAACATGTGACTTGAGCCTCCATCCTTTTAAACATGCAAGTGTTTGAGTAGAGCCTCTATCTTTTCACATGTGACTTGAGCCACTCCTTAAAGCCACAGCCACCCTGTGCTGGGTTAAAGCCATGGTGAGCTACGGTGTTGAAAACTGGGAGAAACCGTTTTAATCTGTAGGGAGTCCATACTCAAACCGTGTTGATCCATGTTGATCCATGCTGGCTACGGTAGTTTATTTTCTGCATTTAACTTCCGTGGCAAACTGTTGTCAAATTGTAGTACAGTGTAACCTGTCTAAACCGGTTGTCACTGGGACCAGACAATTTGACCGGTTTACATGGGTATCCGATTTATAGAGATCAGTAATATTGAACATCTGAGAAATCGGTTTTGACTTTAATTCAAAACAAAGAAAATGTACAGCTAATCAATTACTGACTAAAACAAAGGAAATGTCACCAGTTCATGATCTGGATGTTTGTTTTACAAGTACATAATTATATATTAATAAAAAAAAAGTTTTTAAGACTGATATAGTTCTATCGTAAACAAGAATAACAAATTTTAAATGAAGCTGTTGAGAACACATCTCGGCTATGTCTGTGCTGGATGTGTATGTACCGGTAATGCCTTCTTTGTGGGTATTTTTCCACATCAATTTTTCCATCTAATTAGTCACTGAACAGATCGTTTTCCTAATCAACAGAGTAAGTCAGCCAAATTTCTATCACTGCCTCGCTAGGCACACGTAACATTGAAACGTATTCACAATATGTGAAGGTAATCCTTTTTGAGTGGTGAATAGTCGTCAACCACCTCAAGATGCTAATTAAAATTACAGGTAAATCACAACCGTAGGCACTTCAAGCAGTGACATCGTCGTCACTCTGAATAATCGGTAATTGTGAAAGTCTTTGAAGTGTTTGTTTAGGTTGTTGCTTGTTGAGAAAACATGACGGTCGGTTTGACCAGGTCGATTTTACAAGTAAACTTATACCATGGTCAGTTGTATAGCACCGGTTTTCAGAACAGACAGGTTCAAGATTATACAGGTTTTAAGGAAAATGCCAGGACCAAACAGTAAAGCCTGAATAGACAGGGATCTGGATTAGACAGGGGCTGGTTTTGACAAGTTATACTGTACATGTATTTCAGTGCTGCACTGACACCATAGTGGCACCGTAGGACCCCCGTAATACTACCATACACGGATCCGTGGCAACCGGTAATGACTGTAGTGTTCTGGGGCAATGGTGACTCACGGAAGCTCTACGGCGAATGCACAGCAGTAATACAGTAATCTGCCATACACAACCGTAGAATTGCCGAACTAGAATCGGGGCTAAATGTTAAAATATCATACTGATACCGCACTGCTATCAGGATGTACCGTGACCCTCTGTACTGATCTGTAATGAATCAATGTGGTTACTGTAGTGTTACTGGCATTAGCTGTAGTTCACTTGTATTGAAACCGTGGATCCCAGTGACATACCATACCAGTAACACTGTTAACTATTGTTTTTACACTAAATTTGAGTATGGTACAGTAAGTTTTACCCTGGTATATAGAACTGTGGATATCCGTGATACACAGTGGTCAGTACCGACACAGTGTGACTGGGGCTTTACACTTTACATGTTTTGTTGTGACATGAAGATAAATAAACGAGACTGATAGACATCACACTAAATACTAGTTTTCCACAATTTCCATAATAATTCCAAATGTTACATATATTTTGATCTATAAAATCAGATGACAACTTGGATAATTTTCCATAACTAACTTTTCTCCAGCTATTCAATCCTGAAATAAATAGCCACTCTGATTAATATGAGAATTGTCCAATGTAATACATGTACACCGGTAAATCAAACTTACCTCTGTTGTCTTCATCTGCTTCAGATCCAGATCTATCAGACGTCACAGATGGTCTTCGTAAATCTTTGTTTTTATCCTTTTCAGAATAGTTCATAGTGCGTGTTTCACTTCTGACCTTGACTTCGTCCTTGGTGATCTTGGCATGACTAATAGCTGTATTCTCATTGGATGAGTTAGATGACTCACTCTGTGGACGCCTCTCTTCATTTGACGACAGTCGAGAGAATGCAGGCAGTTTTTTATAGTCCTCTGTTGGTGTAATAGGTTCAACAGAACTGGAATGTTTCTTGGCACTTTCCCCCCGTGACCTTGGGGACAGTGTGGGCTTCAGTAAAATACCACCCGCATCTTCCTCATGTCTGACCTTTGGTGATGTTGGCGTGGGAGATTTTTTTGAGACAGGACTAGTGTTACGATTTCTAGACACAGGAGAGGTAGGAGGTTTGCTTTGAGTTGTATTACTCTTTGAGTTACTACATGACTTGGAAGATGACTGTCGATCCCGAAAGTCTATGACAGCACCATAGTCAAACACTTGATTTCCACACCCCTTATCTACAGGGCCATCAAACATCAACATCCCCTCCAATGAACACTCGTGCATCCTTGATTCCAATCTCAAGATCCTGAAGAAAAAGAGCTGTTATTGAAACTGAGTTGGAAAAATGAATCTATCAGTTTGGAACAATTTAACTAATGAATTACCTGAACAACATTTCACATAACTTACCTGTTTAGAATCATATTTTATGATTTATCAGTTTATAAATATATCTGATTCTTTGATCTTATTAGCATCATGATGTAATCTCAATGATGTGTGGAATTATCTATATATTTCTTTATTGTTATCTCTATCTAATTATCTAAGAATGTAAATGGGACTCTACTGGATCAACATATTGTTATCTGGGTGTAACTACAAAGGTTTTGTATAGGAAACAATGTAGTCGCCAAATCATGATTTTTTCTGTAAGGAGATTGTACAGGTAAGGGTCTAAAATCTTCAGTCTCCTTCCAAAATAAGGATTGTTGGTAAATACGATATGGTGGATAGCTACCTATGTATCTTAGAAATTACATTATGTTGAACAGTGAGTACACTTACATTTATGCTCTTGTTGTAGTTCCAGATTTTGATTTTGGTGATGTCTAGTGGTTTGCCCCTGAAGGTGTGAGGGAGTAAGATACACAGCTCTACAGGGTGTCCCCGTCGATACTTACACACCCACATATTCCTCTCCTTACTCGTCTACAACATAAACATTTAGTAACATTCAATGTAACACATACATTCTAATCGGTGGTCTAGGCATTCTGACTGAAAAAAGTACATTGAATATGGAACCGGCCAAAATTCAGACAAGTAAAATATCCTCAATATCGTAATCAGTGAAGTTAATAATTAAAGCTTGGAGCTTACTTCATGTGTGTGGTATTTCTCCTGAATTAAACATAGTAATTTGTGAAAATGTGACATAATTTCTGCAGAACTATTATACATATTACATGCATATACTACTAAAAAACCATATACACTGTACCACAACAGCTTACCATATTTATCCACAAATTAGCACCCTGCACTAGTATAGAATGTGGACATATGTCAGAAAACAAAGACCAATTACACTTACGTATGCTTACAAGAGCCCTCTCCCCGATTAGAGCTCTCATTTGTCACAAGTGTTGGGGGAATAACTTCCTGGTGGATGTTAATTATAATATACCGTTTACTAAGTCAGTAACAAAGCTGGTGTGGTGTCATATACTTGGATTATATTATGATCATTACAGAATCCTATGGTTTCATTAATCTATGATTGCTATTGTGTGAATTATCCACGTCATGTAAACATTACATTACATGCAATACATCAAACCTTTCTTTTTTTCTTTATTGTTTACTTGGCTAGTTATAAGTATTACTGGTTACTCAGCTGAAAATTTTTTACTTTACTAACTGAATTCTAATGGTTTGACAACCCCGAAATAAAGTGTTTTCAACAGATTCTCGTAGTACTTTTGCCTGGGAATATGAACTCTTGACTGACCTTGTATTTGCCGTTGAAGAGGACACTGAGTGGTGACTGTTGGTCCTGGGCTCCATGGGCTGTTATGTTGTCAGGAAATATTGGCACAAGGTGACCATCTACATCAAAGACCTGGATCTCAGTGAGACCCAGCAGTGCTGGGTGGCCCCAGTTGGATGTGATCTCAATGTTAACCTCAACACCTTCATCTACCATCTTGTTAGGGGATTTCTGAAAAAAAAAGTGTTTATATACTACTCAGAACTCAGGTGTATCAATGTTATCCTAGTTCAGAATACCATATTCATCTGCAAATAAACTCCTGTTTACAAATTAACTGTGTTTTTCATTTTTTTTTTTTTGAACGGTTAAAGGTGGTAACTGTAAAATTCATTTTGACATTTTGACATCACTTTGAATGGTACATTATTAATACACTGTTAAAATGATTTAATTGATAATGGCTGAATTTTAAGACTGCATTTATATATATCCTTAGTTGCACTATGCCAATGAACCTTTATAAATCACTAATGAATAAATGATAAGGTTGGTCCCTACAAACATTCAACTTCCTTCTACAAGAAGAGTTGTACTGTAGTAACTGTACTAGCTTACCTCTACAGATTTCTGCACTGACTTTTGGACTGATTTTTGTACAGACTTCTGTACAGATCTTTGCACAGATTTTTGCACGGATTTCTGAGTTGATTTCTGTGTTGATTTCTGTGTTGATTTTTGCACCATGTCTTGGACAGGTTTAGTGGCCTTGATTGGCTCACTTGGGGAGGATTTGGGAATGTGCTGTAGTTCATTTTCTTCCAGGGAGTCATCCAGGTCTCCCAGTACCTTCATTAACTTCTTCTGTTGTCTGTGGTGGAAGGTGATAATGTGTGTTAACCTACATATAGATCCTTAGGACTTGATAGATAACAGAAGTAACTTGATAGATAACAGAAGTAACTTGATAGATAACAGAAGTAACTGGATTCTGGTAAGAATATCATAGCACAAGTTGTTTATACAAGGTTTACTTTCTTAACCTTAACCTAATTCCACAATACTAAATGATACTTAAAAAAATATAAGATTAGAAGATCACAAAAAATACATTGTATATAAGGCTAAGCAGATACTAGGGTTAAAATACAAATAAAAATATAATAATTCCTCAAACTGATATTGATATTGAAAAAGAAATCTATAAAAGTGGTACCATTAATTTCTTTTTTTATTTTTGGGAAAAAAGGAAGCAGTTAACGAGTTTTAATATTGTTCCCCTCAAATTTAAACAATGATTCTTATATATATATAATATCAAACTTTTATAATCAAAAGCATAAAATGTGTCATGACATTAATGAATACTTTGGCAAGCCTATGTATAAGTATTCTTACTTTGGTTGCATCATAAGGACCTTCTTCATGATATTTGTTAGTCTGTCATCAGCCAGGAAGCTCTTGGAGTCATCAATACTGGCCCTTGGTGTAGTAGCAGGCTTGGAGTCATCGGTACTAGCTCTTGGTGCAGTAGCAGGCTTGGAGCGAGGGCTGGGTATGGGACCTGACCTTCTGATGTCAGACTTTCTCAGTGGTGAGTCCTTACCAATAGAGGGCTTAGGTCCCTACACAAGTCATTATCTAATTGGTTAGATTGTCTACTGTTTTTACAGAAATAATGCTTACAATGACAACCAACATTTCATTCATATCATTGTTACTTTTATTATTAAAAAGAAAAAAAAACAACATCATATGCATCAGCATTTGATTTTTAGTGCATTATCATGTGAAATTTCAGAAATTTTGACCTTCTGAATAGGACATTAGATAATAATTTTTGACAGTACATTTTCGGTTGTATTTTTAGAAACCTTGACTTTAGGTTTTTTTTTAAACCCCTGTTGCACATCTGCACATCAGTGTAACACCAGGTTTACGTTTCAACGAAAAACAACACGAAAAACATTTCAGTCCAAGTCTAGATGACAGGTCAGAACGATAGATTACTGGCAAACCTTAAGTACACTCTGCCATAAAAGCCAACAAAACACATAATAACTAATACATTTTTGACAGTAGATCTAGAATATGGAGCTAATACCCATGAACACTTGATTTCTATCTAAAGGAAGTGTAACATTGACCTTAACCTTTAAAGCTGAAAAGCAATTGCAAGCAAGCACTTTAAGAAAGAAGCATTATTTTTTGAAGTATTTAACAGGCAAAAGCAAACTTAAGTTATTGCATGGAAACTGATTTTCTATATTTAGCAACAGTAACCTTGACCTTTGACCTTTGACATAGAAAAGCAATCCCAAGCAAGCACTTTCAATAAGAAAGCACTGTATAAAATTTGAGTTCAGTCGGCTCAAGGATATTCAAGTAATTGTACTGAATTAAAAATGCTAATGGACCGACTGACAGATGAACAGTTATTCCTATAGGGCACATGCATTTTCGTGCAGGGCCCTAATTATCAGCTTATTGAATTTTTTGTACTTGTCAGTTTTGACATAAATAGAAATTGTAACATAAATACACAGAAAAAACTAATTGTCATTTATACTTATCAATTCCAAAGAAAACCATAAATGAGAACCGATGAGTAGACATGGACCAATCAAACAACATACAAAGGTGACACTGACCTGTTTACTGTAGACATGGACCGAACATACAACATACAAAGATGATACTGACCTGTTTACTGTAGACATGGACCAATCAAACAACATACAAAGGTGACACTGACCTGTTTACTGTAGACATGGACTGACAAAACAACATACAAAGATGATACTGACCTGTTTACTGTAGACATGGACCAATCAAACAACATACAAAGGTGACACTGACCTGTTTACTATAGACATGGACCGACCATACAACATACAAAGGTGACACTGACCTGTTTACTGTAGACATGGACCGATCATACAACATACAAAGGTGACACTGACCTGTTTACTGTAGACATGGACTGATCATACAACATACAAAGGTGATACTGACCTGTTTACTGTAGACATGGACCAATCAAACAACACACAAAGGTGACACTGACCTGTTTACTGTAGACATGGACTGATCAAACAACATACAAAGATGACACTGACCTGTTTACTATAGACATGGACCGATCAAACAACATACAAAGGTGATACTGACCTGTTTACTATAGACATGGACCGATCATACAACATAAAAAGGTGACACTGACCTGTTTACTAACTGCTGTGGTTGGTAACTTTTGTCCACCCTTGGCTGCCTTATCATTCTCTGCCTTCAGGGCGGCCAGTACAGCTGAGGCTTCCTCCTGTGGGTCAGCCTGGTGGTCCCGGTTTACCCTGTTAGCTGATAGTGGACGGTTAGACTTCTTGGATGTCACATCTGAAGAAAAGGCACACTAGTGATTGTATATGTTACATGTGAATCCTGGGATATATAAATGAACTATAGCTTTAGTACGGAATAAAAAAAAGTAATATTGATAACATAGGCAAGTCAATAATTATTTAAGTAGAAAATATCAAAGATTATATCTGATAAACAAGCATATAGTTTTCTTAATCAAATCCATTATATTTTCAAATATTTTTCCAGCATCTAACCATTTACAAATAGGCTTATTGTTATGTGGTTCAACCCACTTACTAGATTGCAAAACAGCAGACTTGGCCCGAGGAGTTTTAGAGCTGGTGTTGGAAGGTTTACTTTGATAGCTTGTGTCAATTTCCACACCCTTCTTCCTGGCCACTGACAGATTTTTCTCCAATTTTCCTGCATCATAACAAGTATCCAATCTTCAATGTAATAACAAACATCTAACTACATGTAGCAAACCTAGCTATATGATGAGCACATTTATATACTTTTTAAACTAAAAGGTAATTATTAGTGTTGTTACACCCAAACAATGATAATTTTATTATCTCCCATTAAATCATTGACTGTATCCATCAAAACGTGTTACCAAGACATTAAAGGTAATCACGTGAATATAGCTGATACATGGTTTGAAATCATTAGTAATTAAAAAATAAACTTTATTTGCTGTGTCAATCTTTTTTATGTTCACATATACTATGTTACACCTAAACGATAAAGCTGTTATTATCTCCCCTTATGTTATTGATTTATTTACAGATATCAAGCTATGAAAGAAGAGCAGCCCTACATACCATGTGGTATCCTCCTAAACTACAATGAATGGACATTGGTTCTATGGGGATTTCCCCACTTTAATATATTTACAGATAGTACACTGAAACTCATAGTGATGTGTACCTCTGCGAACTGGGGGAGCACTCAGCTCAAGGACAATGGTGTCTGTAGGTTTAAATATAGGCTTGTTGATTTTCTGCTCCAGACTTAAACTGTCCATGGCAGGGACGAGATCCTCCTCAACCTCTTCATCCTCCTCCGGGATTGGAGAACTTCTCGTAGAATCATCCTCATCCTGTTGGGAGAAAAAAGTTTATTAAGTTTGTCTTACAAAGCAGTTTGCATTTCACACACTATGATAATAAACAATAATGGGATAAACAGTTTAGCAAACTTGCATTGTTTTATTCAGAACTTTAATCATACATTCATAAATGCCCATGCAAGCATGCAGTTATTTGTATTATCAACAAGTCTATCGAAAATGCATGAATTGTGGAGAGTTTTCTGTCACCAAACAATTGTAAATTAATCCTTTCCATGAGATAAGATACAATGCTGGATAAACACACACTTACTGAACTGACATCCTTCGCCAAACTTTCTTTGATACTGGCATTCATTGATAAACTTTTTCTTAGTTTCTGAAGAAAAGTGTTTAAACATGCATATACATCAAAACTAAAACCATTGTATGTCACAATTATCTTTAAGGGTCCTCCTTGCTAGTAGACAAACTGTGGTAGTTATTATCAAGCAAGATAAATATCAACAACATTGCATGCACACATTAAGAACAATATAAACTTTTACAAATAAACGATAAAGAAATTTTAAACTGGCATTTTTTCCCAAAAAACATTAACAATATGCAGGAAAGATATAAACACAGCATTAAAAGGCATTTCAATAAATATGGAGACCCAGAACTTGTTGTTCTATGTCATTAATATAGGTTTAGTAAGTAAAACATATGATTTGAAATAAAGAAAAAAAAAACATTACAAATATAGCATGTTTTTAAAGCACCTTATAAAATCTTCTAAAATATGATTCTTTTGTATTGAGCACATTCCATATTATTAATAACCTCAAAGAAACTAGCTGTTCTGGTTGGTCTTCATACCTACAGCATACAGAACTACTTTACTGTAAATGGTAGTAGGCCTACATTAATGATATGCCTTGTTCATGCTATGATGTCCATCAATGGGATCCAAACAAATAAAATATCTAAACACGAAAATACAAAAAAAGAATGCAAGGCACATTGTTTCTAATTTTCTTTTTAAAATGAAACTGCACACATCAGATGGGTCTCTCTTCATGCTTATCTTGTTGATTAAAAAGGAACACTCCCTTTGTTAACGTCAGACCATTCCTGTAATGAGACTTACCTTGACATCGGCAATACTCAGCATGAGTTTCTCCTTCACTTCCTCGTCCCCTGAGGATTCATCTGAATCAGACTCCTCTTCCTGCGGCCGAGCCTTAGGAGGATGTTGTATGGGTGTACTAAGTCTTCGTTTGTATCGTACACGTCCCTCTTCTTTATCACTCACTTCTGTTTTCTTCTTCCTCGACAACTTAGATCTCATCTAGAAAATCATATTTATATCAGCAAGATTTATCCACATATCAGATAAACAAACAAGAGGCCCAGGGGCCTTAACGGTCATCTGACTCTAAATTAAAACCCTTATATTATTGTAGTATGCATTCTCTGTAGCAAGTATATAGTGGCACTGTTGGCCATGGTGGCCATCTTGGATATCTGACCGACCCAATAAATAATAACACTTGGTCTGGACCATCTAAGGATCATTTCTGGTAAGTTAGAGCTGAATCCCACCAGTGGAATTTGAGAAGAAGTTTGAAATAGGTGTTGTTCAGGAAAACCATGATTGCGCAATCATGTTACAAAATGGCCGCCATTGCTGCCATGCCAAAGTTTTTACAAGGCCGAAAAAATAGCAACACTTTGTTGGCACTCCTTCCTTAACATCCTCACCAATTTCAAGCTCAATGGCACCAGTGGAACTGGAGAAGAAGTTTAAAATGTGTTTTTTAAGATGGCGGATATGGCGGCCATCTTGCATTTCAGACCAATCTAAAAAATAACAACACTTGGTCGTGATCATCTCAGGAACATTTCAGGCCAGTTTCAGCTCAATAGCACTGGTGGAACTTGAGAAGAAGTTTAAAATGTGTTTTTCAAGATGGCGGCTATGGCGGCCATCTTGGATTTTGGACTGACCCGAAAAATAACAACACTTGGTCGGGATCATCTCAGGATCATTTCAGGCCAGTTTCAGCTCAATAGCACTGGTGGAACCTGAGAAGAAGTTTAAAATGTTTTTTACAGGATGGCGGCTATGGCGGCCATCTTGGATTTTGGACCGACCCGAAAAATAACAACACTTTGTCGGGATCATCTCAGGATCATTTCAGGCAAGTTTCAGCTCAAAAGCACTGGTGGAACTTGAGAAGAAGTTTAGAATGTGTTGTTCAAGATGGCGGCTATGGTGGCCATCTTGGATTTTGGACCGACCCGAAAAATAACAACACTTGGTCGGGATCATATCAGGATCATTTCAGGCAAGTTTCATCTCAATAGCACTGGTGGAACTTGAGAAGAAGTTTAAAATGTGTTTTTCAAGATGGCGGCTATGGCGGCCATCTTGGATTTCGGACCGACCCGAAAAATAACAACACTTGGTCGGGATCATCTCAGGATCATAGAAAAGAAGTTTAAAATGTGTTTTTCAAGATGGCGGCTATGGCGGCCATCTTGGATTTTGGACTGACCCGAAAAATAACAACACTTGGTCGGGCTCATCTCAGGATCATTTCTGGCAAGTTTCAGCCCAACAGCACTGGTGGAACTTGAGAAGAAGTTTAAAATGTGTTTTCAAAATGGCGGCTATGGCGGCCATCTTGGATTTCGGACTGACCCGAAAAATAACAACACTTGGTCAGGACCATCTCAGGATCATTTCAGGCAAGTTTCAGCTTAATCCCACTGGTGGAACTTGAGAAGAAGATTGAAATGTGAAAAGTTTACGGACGGCGCACGGCGCACGGCGGACGACGACGGACGAAGCATGATGGCTATAGGTCATCCTGACCCTTCGGGTCAGATGACCTAAAAAGTCACCATCTATCTACAAACACAAATAAATTCTACATGATTTGTCAGTCACTACTAATGATTAGTTTTGATGTTTCACGACTAACGTTTGAAATTATTTGTCAGTCACTACTAATGATAAGTTTTGATGTTTGACGACTAACATTTGAAATGATTTGTCAGTCACTACTAATGATAAGTTCTGATGTTTCACGACTAACGTTTGAAATGATTTGTCAGTCACTACTAATGATAAGTTTTGATGTTTCACAGCTAACATTTGAAATGTTAACGTTACTATCAATAAACAGAATGAATGGTTGATGCATTAAATTTTCCTTTAAATGTTAAATACCTGTTCCTTCACACTGTCTATACTATCATCGCTGACATCATCATCTTCATCATCATCATCACTATCTTCTTCATCTTCAAAGTCATCATCATAGTTCCCTGTGACAAGTTCTGTGCAAGAGACATAATGTGTTACTTTCATTTTCAAGAGGATAGATGAAATGTTATTCTAAATGAGCAGTGGTTGTTCAGTACAAAGAAATACAAATTTAGAATTGTCTCTTTAACAAGAGATCCCAGAGGGATCTTGGCGCCTACCATTGAATGATTCATATCAGTCAAATGAAAGACTGATCTTTTCTCTTGTTTTCCCTTCTTTCACTCTTCCTTCAAAACATTCAATAACTTTATAACACTATAGCAGGAGCAATCTGTAATTGTCAAAATCCAAGATGGCCATACTATCTGTCATCCATTTATTTCTTCCCATCAGACTTACATGCACAACTGGATACCAAGAGGAACCTCTACATTCAACTTTGAGAAAGACCTATAATGGCCATTTAGTACGTTTAGAAATTGTTGATGAAGTTTCAATTGTCAAAATCCAAGATGGCTGCCTGTTGGCCATGTTGTTGTCAGGTTGGTCCTATACAGGAATATGAATAACATGGGATCAAGGGGAACCTACATATGAAATTTGAGAACTAGCGGTAACAAACTTCAATTGTCAAAATCAAGTTGGCCGCCTGTAAGTCATGTTGCTTTCCGATTGGTCCCAAAATGCAATATGCACAACTAGGGACCTAGGGGAACTTCCATATGAAATTTGAGAAGTTTGGTTATACTTTATGAGAAATAGCAATAACAAGAATTGTTTACAGATCTAGAGGTACGAAAGGATGGAGAGATGGACCATGGATGCAGGGCAAATTGAATAGCCGACCATTTGATGATGGTGGGCTAAAAATGTATTTTGATATGGCTACAACAGACAGGTTTTCCCACCTGGTGCTTTTAATCTGCACTTCTCCCCTCGAGCTGTCTGTAATTCCACAGACTCCTTTAGCCAGTTGCGCCGCCGTTCCCTGGCTGGGGCTGTTTTTACGCGCTTCTGTTCCTCCTGTTTCTTTTTCTCTTCTATTCTTTTGTTAAGGTATTCATGGTCTATAATCCTTCTAGGGGCATCTGGCAATACGAAAATTAATGTATAGTTCAAAAAGTACTTCCTGAATTTTTGCTATGATGCCCTGAAGGGCTTGTTCAACACTTCATATTGCAGTATATTATATATAAATTGTATAGAAATGTAGCACAAAATAAAATTCAAGTTCATATTTATAATCATAATTCATAGGTTTTGGAACAGAAATCAACTCCCAATTAGTTCCAAATGATTAAATTATAACAAGTTACATAAACTCTGCTACTTGTATCTGGCATGCCTTGAGTAACTAGAAATGAGCAAGAAATTCAACTAGCAATTCTTAACTGGTACATCTTTGGTTATGTTGATGAAATTCAACCAACTTCAAATTATTCTTACTTTGTAACTAAAATGCTTTCTGTAACAGGAAGAAAATGTCAACATACAAGTCTATATCTTAACTACTGGTATTCATACAACAGGAAAGAAATCAACCTACCTCCTGCTGTTTTTAACCGATGTGACTTTGGTGGTGGGTTGGAATTTTCATTGCTGTCCACAACAGAAGTTTTCTGACTCCGCCGTCTACCAGAGTTTGCACCATTCACATAAATAGAAAATCCTTTTTCTTTCTTCTCCTGCTCAATTTGACTTTTGTTTTTCCTTCTCATTTTCTTTAATAGTCTAGAAGAATGAAGAATTTGAAGGTCCTTTTTTATTATGCTGTGTTTTAACGTGTGTGAAATGATATCACATTACCCGCTATAAACATACACAATAAGTGAGACAAAGCACGATGCAAAAACATATGAAGTTTTCAAAAATATATGTGTCAGTAGATATATGTACTGTATTTAATCCAATACACCCAATACCTAACCACTTCCTCTAATCATTCTTGAAATAACTAGAACTGTTGTTCAGAGGGCCAACTCATACTCCCTGCCACTCCACCGCCCCTCTGGTGAAGATTTTCCAACAAAAACCTGTTTTTAGTGAACGGGTTACCACGGCAACCTAAAATTGTGGGGAAAAACCTGCATGTATATGTACACATTATGAGTCCCTAACATTCCTGTGTATTTCAAATGAAATTGGTTGATAGCTATATAGGAGTTATCCGAGTCGTCTTGACAAAGTATTCCACAAGAATATGGGTATTGAAACCTGGTAACCATGGAAACCAAAAATTCTGTAGAGAAATATCATTCATGCACACTTACACATGGTCCCTAGCTATCACTCCTGTGTAGTTTGACTTGAAGCAGTTCACATGTTTATGAGGAGTTGACTGGACAAAATTCCCCTTCACCCAAAATAGGAAGTATAGTGACCTGGTTACCATGGTAACCATAAAATAACACCATGATATAGATTACGCACACCTACAATCTATAAGGGTTATTGCCATAAAGTTTCGTTGAAATTCCCTCAGTAGTTTAGGAAGAGTAGCTGGTACATCGTTGTGTCTATAGATGGACAGACGGAGGGACGGACAACCTGATTCCAGTATACCTCCCTAACTTCGTTGCGGGGGGGAGGGGGGGGGGGGGGGGGGGGGGGGGGGGGGTTATACTAATTTCAAGTAAAATTGTATTTTTTCATTCCTCATTTATTTGCTTCTGAACTGCATCAATAATGGTACAATGCACTCTAGTTAAAGACATGCTTCCATAAAACATCAAAACCAGGGATTATTCCATAGAATTTATAATAAATTTCATACTATTGCTTCTATTTTGCACTTCATGTCATTTTATACAATGTCCACATACAATAAGATAATTTTGAGGTTATATGTAGAAAATGATTGGAAATTGTCTTTACCTGTTTCTTTCTTGCAAAAGTAAAAGATAATCTTCATAACCAGGTAAGACCTCTTGTACAGCCGCCTCCTGTAACACAATAATATCTGGTATGAAAAAATGGTTGATTCATCAAAACATCATGTGTGTGACAATAATCCACTTCCATACCACACAACGTCCACTATATATACTGTACCACACCACGTCCACTACCATAAAACACCTCGTCCACTAACGTACCACACCACATCCACTTCTGTACCACACCACGTCCACTACCGTACCACATGTACACCATGTCCACTATATACTGTACCACACCACATCCACTACCATACCACACCAAGTCCACTACCGTACCACACCACGTCCACTACTGTACCACACCACGTCCACAATAAACCGTACCACACCACGTCCACAATAAACCGTACCACACCACGTCCACTATATACCGTACCACACCATGTCCACTATATACTGTACCACACCACATCCACTACCATACCACACCAAGTCCACTACCGTACCACACCACGTCCACTACCGTACCACACCACGTCCACAATAAACCGTACCACACCACGTCCACTATATACCGTACCACACCACGTCCACTACTGTACCACACCACGTCCACTACCATACCACACCACGTCCACTACCGTACCACACTACATCCACTACCATACCACACCACGTCCACTACCGTACCACACCACGTCCACTACCATACCACACCACGTCCACTACCGTACCACACCAAGTCCACTACCGTACCACACCACGTCCACTATATACCGTACCACACCACGTCCACTATATACTGTACCACACCACATCCACTACCATACCACACCACGTCCACTACCATACCACACCAAGTCCACTACCGTACCACACCACGTCCACTACTGTACCACACCACGTCCACTAATGTACCACACCACGTCCACTACCGTACCACACCACGTCCACTATATACCATACCACACCACGTCCACTAATGTACCACACCACCTCCACTACTGTACCACACCACATCCACTACTGTACCACACCATGTCCACTATATACCGTACCACACCACGTCCACTATATACCGTACCACACCACGTCCACTACCGTACACACCATGTCCACTATATACCGTACCACACCACGTCCACTACCTTACCACACCACGTCCACAATATACCGTACCACACCACGTCCACTATATACCGTACCACACCACGTCCACTATATACCGTACCACACCACGTCCACTATATACCTTACCACACCACGTCCACAATATACCGTACCACATCACATCCACTATATACCGTACCACACCACGTCCACTAATGTACCACACCACGTCCACTACCGTACCACACCATGTCCACTATATACCGTACCACACCATGTCCACTACCGTACCACACCACGTCCACAATAAACCGTACCACACCACCTCCACAATATACCGTACCACACCACGTGCACGTCCACTACCGTACCACACCACGTGCACGTCCACTACCGTACCACACCATGTCCACTACTGTACCACACCATGTCCACTATATACCGTACCACACCACGTCCACTACTGTACCACACCATGTCCACAATATACCGTACCACACCACGTCCACTATATACCGTACCACACCACGTCGGGCCACTATATACCGTACCACACCACGTCCACTACCGTACCACACCACGTCCACTACCTTACCACACCACGTCCACTACTGTATCACACCACGTCCACTACCGTACCACACCACATCCACTACTGTATCACACCACGTCCACTACCGTACCACACCACGTCCACTACTGTACCACACCACGTCCACTACCGTACACACCACGTCCACTACCGTACCACACCACGTCCACTACTGTATCACACCACGTCCACTAATGTACCACACCACGTCCACTACCGTACCACACCACGTCCACTATATACCGTACCACACCACGTCCACTAATGTACCACACCACCTCCACTACTGTACCACACCACATCCACTACTGTACCACACCATGTCCACTATATACCGTACCACACCACGTCCACTACCGTACCACACCACGTCCACAATATACCGTACCACACCACGTCCACTATATACCGTACCACACCACGTCCACTATATACCGTACCACACCACGTCCACTACCGTACCACACCACGTCCACAATATACCGTACCACACCACGTCCACTATATACCGTACCACACCACGTCCACTACTGTACCACACCACGTCCACTATATACCATACCACACCACGTCCACTACCGTACCACACCACGTCCACAATATACCGTACCACACCACGTCCACAATATACCGTACCACACCACGTCCACTATATACCGTACCACACCACGTCCACTACCGTACCACACCACGTCCACTATATACCATACCACACCACGTCCACTATATACCGTACCACACCACGTCCACTATATACCGTACCACACCACGTCCACTATATACCGTACCACACCACGTCCACTATATACCGTACCACACCACCACTACTGTACCACACCACATCCACTACTGTATCACACCATATAGTTTCCAGCATTTTAAATTTCTATGGGGAAATACATGGCTCTTGTTCAGAAATATTTTGACATAGCAATACCTTAAAACTACATATTTGGAGCAGTTTCTCATAGACTAAATTTTTTTTTTTTTTTTTTTTTTTTTTTTTTTGGGTACAAAATACTTTTATTTCCCAGACATTTATGCATGAAGACCACTGCCAAGGTTGGGACCCTGGGATCAGTGTCCGAACAAATAGGTCCTCATGGAAGAGGGCTCTCATTCAACATACAATATAGTACAATGTACCAATCATTCATTCATCCATTCATTTTTCATCCATTCATTCATTTATTTTGAAATTATTTATTCATTCTGTAATTCACGTAATTCATTCAGTCATTCATTCATTATATATATCATACTCATCCTATACTGCATTCATCACTCATTCATTCTATACCTCCTTCATTTATCCACTCAGTTATATCTATTACATAAACAAATTTCATATTAAAAATATAATATAAATAAATGAAAATCTGTGGCAATGTACAACTGGTTCAGATTGGTTCCCCCCTGGCATTGGCCCTCAGTAGCTTGAGTATGAGGCTAAAACTTAAAAGTCACTTTTGTAACCTGTTAGTATATTCATTAAGTGGATATGTATAAAATATGATTTACTTGAAAGTATGCCCACACAGAAGTATTAATGCCACTTAACTAATGGCAAATATGATTTGTTTTTTTATTTGAGAATAAACAGGTACAAAGTGTTTAAAATCGTAAAGGGAGAGTACTCTTACATGATTTACAATTTAATTATTTAATATTTCAACAAATGATCCCCACTTTTCCTGAAATGCCTGATTTCTGTTTTGTTTTGCTGCAATATATTTCTCTAATTTGATGACTTGAATAAAATAAAATTCGCATATCTGAAATGATGGATGGGTGTTTTTCCACTTACTTGCATAAATATGGTATCTTAGTAATAACAAAAAGTGATTCAACCTTTGCTTAAATCTTATATTTCCAAATATAACATCAGTTATACTTAAGGTTAAGTTATTTTCAACATCATCATTCTCACAATACCATACAATAAATTCTTGCAATAATTCATTTGAGAAGTAACAGCTATATAGGATGTGTTCCAGTGATTCTTCTTCTCTACTACAAAAATAGCACAAATTATCATTTTCAATGTTTATTTTAAAAAGAAAGGATTTTGTTGCTAATATTCTATGATGAATCTTAAATTGAAAAGCTTGTAGTTTAGTTTCTCGTGTGTAATTAAATACAGATGAATATGTGTCAAAGTCAAAATTATCCCTTAAATCTAATTTCATTTTCCACTTTTCTTGACTTTTAATAGGTTTTTTAAAAACTGACTTCACAAGTTTTTCATATAGGAATTTCAAGTTATCAGTGAATTTTATTTGATGAATTATACTATTAGTTTCACAAACCTCTATATTTTCCCCCTGTGCAATTCTTATTCTATATTCCGCTTTCCATTCTCCATTGATTTTATTAACTAGTGCATAAAACTGTAAAAATCTTAATCCCTGGATATGATGTACCTCTGGCCATTTTTTTACTATCCCATTTTGAAAAAGATCTATAACTTTATTAAGCCCAAATTGTTTCCATCTAATACCTTGATTAATTTCATTGAAAGGAAGAAAGTTGATCAAATCTTCATTTAGATATTCCTCTAAGGTTTGTGGTTTATTTTGAACATCTACTAGTGCAAAAATAACTTCTTTCCAAAACTTATTTTTTATCTGTTTTCCTACTTTTTTTAGTATATCTGAATTCAATTGAACTGTGATATTTGGATCTATAGGCAAAATGTAAGATACTAGTGATTTCCAGGGTGCCTCTCCAGTGTCAAGTAGTCTTTTCAACCATTTTAATTTCAAATATTTGATAAAAGAAGTTATATGAATCATTTTAAGCCCTCCATCCTCTAATAGACCAATCAATGTGTCTCTTTTAATTTTTTCAACTTTGTAATTCCAAATGAATTGATATAGTATGCTGTTCAATCATCAATAATGGATATGTTTGTCTGGTAAGTTTTGTCTCAGTATGGGGTAAAATAGCAATTTTTCATCCTAAATAGGATCTAGAAAGATTGGCAAGAATGGCATACCAGAATGCTAAAAACTTCAAAAGCTGTTAATTAGCCACACAAGTTTGAAAATATAATTAAGCACATCAGTATTAACTGGTTGTACAGATATAGCAAAAAAATTCAAAAAAATAATATATACATGTAAGAAAAAGAATGATGTTCTGTATGTGTGACAAGTTATAAAGGGTATGCTATATGGCTGTTGGATAAATAACCTTACCTTTAAGCTTTGTCTGCTACTTTCATCTTTTGACCACCTTTTTCTTGAAGGAGAACCTACAAATTTGAAGATGCATGATTACATATACAGTGTCCCAGCTAGGTCAGGTTAGCAGGGCGCGGCGCCCTGCCCCTAATTCAAAGTTAGAAATGCGCCCCGCCCCTTTTCCTGTAGTACTGCCCTTTTTCTAAGTGTCATTGTTGAAATCCTTCTGGTGTAAACCAAGCAACTTTTAAGTAAATGATCATGAGATCACTTTCCAGTGATTTTCCAGTGATCAAAATTAGCTTTTGGTTGATTTTATTTGATGAAGTTTGGCGGGACGCCGGAAATGGTTCCTTGTAAACGCAGATGTCGCAAATTCCTCGTTGGAATCAGGATTGACGGATTTCTATACAAAATGTTTATTTTTCATAAATTAATAAAGAACACATACAAATATCTGCTCATGTGAATAATGGTAGCAAAAGTTTAGTTTATATTGTGTTATTTTCATATCCGAAATGCTGACTCTGCATTAACTGCGGGTCATGTGATAGCCAAGTGATTAAAGCACTTACATTTCTACAACACGCGGGGACTGTTTGTTTACGAGAGCAACGGAACAAATGCTTTGATCGGAAACTGGCGAATCATGATCGGCCCTAATTCGTTTACCATTTCTTATAATTAATTCAAGAAAATGTTAACTTGCTATAATTTCCTGATTTTAGTTTACCGTTATTTCTAAAGAGTCTAAAGTGAAAGTAGAAATTTACCGCCGCTTACAAGTTACATATCGTAGTTATTTGGACGAAGTTTGAATGTCAAAACATTCAGATATTAAATAATTGAATTTCTTTTACTTAATAATTTTTTTCTCATATATCCTTACCCACCTTTTCTCTTTTGTTCCATAATATCTTCAATTACAATTAGTCGTCTTACAATCATATAAACGGACAGACTATAATTTCTGGTTGAAAATATTGCTCGGTTGATTATAATCTGATAGTAATTTTTTTGATTGGACGTAATCATCGTATATGGATTCTCTCAATACACCCTTAAATTGAAATAATGCTAATATCATTTTATTTTTGAATTACTCTAGGTCATAACTTTTACCATCATAAATTAAAACAATATTTGAAGAATAAAGAGAAGAAAGAAGATATTTATATACACAAACGAAATAATTTTAAAAAATCAACAGATTTCTATTGTCTCTTATGAATCAGGTCATATGTAATGCATGCATGTACTTGAATTGTCCTGTAAAATAAGGTAGCCTAGAAGATAGATTTTCCCGGAAAAGATGTCGCGAACAAAAATGCCCCTTTTTTAGCCAGCGCCCTGCCCTTTTCAAATCCTAGCTGGAACACTGATATATGAAGTGAAATAAGTTCATAATTCTTTATTGATTGTTTTGGACAATTCTAAATACATATAAATGTAATATAGGTGTGTATGATTTGTGTACTCATTGTACTGTTGCTACTTTGAAATGGTTCCAGGCCAATTTTTGCTACTTCTACGAATAGATTTATTATGAAAAAATCTACTTAGAAAATTCATAGATGTACTGATAAAGGCTTGATCCGTTTCAAAAAACATATCAATATACAAACCAAACCAATCAATGACATACAGAAAAGCAAACCAAACCAATCATTGACATAAAGAAAAGAAGATTATTCTATCACCAATCAATCTGAAAACTTACATATATACTTAGAAATAAAATGCTTATAATTACTTGTACAATAATGCAAATTCACGCTGCAGTATATATTATGATATATATCTATTAATACAAAGAATGAATCATAATGTAAAAGATTTAACAAGTTCAACAGAATGACTTAAGCTTGGAATCAATTTTTTAATTTTCAATTTGAAACAGAGTGACCACTACATGCAGCATTTTAAAAGTAATTATCTATTTATCATAATAACAACAAATTCTGAGAGAATCTTGTTTAAAACAAAGCTTTTCTTTTGTTCGGTAATTCTTGTCTACAGTTTGTTGCTTGCTTCTTTATGCATCATATAGTGTTCATAAAGTTGTTTTTTTTTTCAAAATAGTCTACTTTCACTGCAAGTATCAATTTTACAGCTGTTTTACATCTATATTGAACTGTTAGCTGAACTGTATCATAGCTTACGGGACACAGTAAGTTGTTTTTGTCATTTTATCGGATGGCTGTTCAACCTGATCAGCAGCCTTGGTCGTACTGCATTATCATAACTGTGATGAGCTGTCGTTTGTGTCACATGGGACCATCATCAGCATGCATCTGTCTGTTTACCTGAGTTACTGGGTCACTACATGAACTTGCGGGTAGTTTTCCCTTTTTAAAATCGACATGTGCAATATCTAAAATACCACATATTACCATTTGAATATTGGCGATCCATCTTTTTTGATTTTACATCTATTAGAAATCCAGAGTCTCATCAAATATCATTTTCGAGAGGCACAGGTGTTGGTTGACATTCCATAGTAAACTAAATGCTGCGCTTGCGCATCGAATTTAAGCGTCTAACTGATCAACTTTCGTCTTGACCTAAGATGTTTTCTTCCTTTTAATCAAACGCACAACGTGTTCCGATGCCAATCTAAATTTTATGAAAAAATAAGAAGTGTTCCGAAAATGAAATGCGCATTCGGAAAACAATTTAGAGCAAGAACAACATGCCAACTTGTTTGGAATCTTTTAATTTATCGAGAAATTATTACTATAATGTCATATATACAGTAAATAGTAAATGGAATTATAAAATGTGATTAACTGTACCTAAAACTCTACTTGCCTGTTAAATTGATAGAAAATCCCATTTAAATTGTCTGTGCCTGCAGAAAGTGCCAGACTGGTCATGGACGAAACTGCATGTAAAGTACAAGATCCGGATGCAGTACTATTGAAAGAAGGGATCCTGAGGTGATTTTGATTATTTTTTTTATGTAAGGTATGATAACGTGAGAGTTTCAAATTTGCCCTTTCTTCATCAAGAGATGCCCATAATGTGTGCACTTTCGGTGGCTGCAGCCGGGTGCACCTAATGAGTGTCCTGTCCTGTGAGGTTTTTTCACGCCCCGCAATTCGTTAAGTAAAATTTTTAAATATTTTTTTCTGTATCATACAGATGAACGTCGAACCCATTACCATGCCAAATTTCACTTGGATTGGACGTGTGCATATTATGCATTTTTTACGACAAAGTTACGGTGCAGCGCACATGCGAGTGTCCTGTGAGGTTTTTTCACGCCCCGCAATTCGTTAAGTAACATTTTCGAATATTTTTTTCTGTATCATACAGATGAACATCTAACCGATAAATTTGCCAAATTTGACTTTGATTGAACGAGTGCATAACATGCAAATATAACGGCGAAGACGAAGTAACGGTGCCATAAAACTGCGAGTGTCCTGCGAGGAATGTGACCTGTGAGGAATGAGTGTCCTGTGAGTGTTTTTGCACGCCCCGCAATTCATTAAATGATATTTTAGAATTATTTTTTCTGTATCATACAGATGAATATCTAACCTATTAACATGTAAAATTTGACTGTGATATAACGAGTGCATACTATACAAATGTACCGGCGAACACGAAGTTACGGTGCCATAAACATACGAGTGTCCTGTGAGGAATGAGTGTCCTGTGATTGTTTTTGCACGCCCCGCAACTCATTAAATGATATTTTAGAATTATTTTTTCTGTATCATACAAATGCACATTGATCCTATTACCATGCAAAAGTTGACCTTGATTGCACGATTGCATATTATATAAATGTACCGTCAAAGTTACATTGCAGGGTGTCCCGCGAGGTGTTCGCACGCCCCGTGATTTTGTTTACCTTTCGAATACAGTGTGTACTAGGCTAACTAGTGAGTGTCCTGTGGCGCCGTGCCAACCTCGGGTACCTTGCCGCAGGCATGGTCACTGGTGATTGAACTGCTCAAACTTTAAAACTATGTCCGTTATATAAGAATTACAAATACACCTATTTTCTCCCAAAGTACGTTTATAAGAATTAAACAAGAAATAACATTATTACCCCTGAAATATACGTATTTTCTCCCCAAGTCCGTTTATAAGAATTCTACAATAAATAACTTCAAAATAAGTTAAAACTTATAGTTAATATTCATATCTATTACACGCCTATCAATTCAACAACACGTGCAAAAAACTGACATGACACTCACCTTAAACTTACTGTAAATTCGTCGTAGCATTTATTTTATCCAAATATATTTTATTGACAAAAAGTACAGGGGGATTTGGCACAAGTTTTTGCAACTTATCAACGCCCTTTCCCAAAACAAATACAAAATTAAAATATTTGCCAAAATAAAGACTAAAGGTCACCAATTCAATATTTTTGTAATATCTTTGTAACATTGCTTTCCGATTTGTCAAAAGGCAGGAAGTACAGAACAAACAAATATCATGCATTTTAAAATCTATTACTTGTTTTTCGTAGCATTTGCTAAAATGTACTTGTTGATAGTAATAGACATCGCGTATATGTACGAATTGTGGGGTGTGCAAAAACCGCACTGGACACTGCACCGAAAATGAATAAATTTTCGATGTTCCTCTGTATGGTATAGAAAACTCTCACAGGACACTCATTCTTCACAGGACGCTCACGTGTGCACTGCACCGTAAATTTGTCGTAAAAATGCATCATATGCACACGTCCAATCCATGTCAAATTTGGCAGATTAATTGGTTAGATGTTCATCTGTATGATACAGAAAAAAATATTTAACAATGTCATTTAACGAATTGCGGGGCGTGCAAAAACTCTCACAGGACACTCATTCCTCACGGGACACTCATTCCTCACCGGACGCTCACATGTGTAATGCATCGTAACTTTGCCGGTACATTAGCATAATATGCACTCGTCCAATCAAAGTCAAATTTGGCAAATTAATCGGTTAGATGTTCATCTGTATGATACAGAAAAAATTATTCGAAAATGTCACTTAACGAATTGCGGGGCGTGAAAAAACCTCACAGGACACTCGCATGTGCACTGCACCGTAATTTTGTCGTAAAAATGCATAATATGCACACGTCCAATCCAAGTGAAATTTGGCATGGTAATGGGTTCGACGTTCATCTGTATGATACAGAAAAAATTATTTAAAAATATTACTTAACGAATTGCGGGGCGTGAAAAAACTCCCACAGGACACTCATTCCCCACAGGACACTCATTAGGTGGACCGGCTGCAGCCATAGATACTTGTGGACAAGGTTATGATGTTTTTTAATGAAAATGTTATGTTATAGACGAGTAAATTATTGTATTACGATCACATGCTTAGTTAAAAAAAACAAAAACAACAAATATATGTATATCATACCTTGACCTTTATATAATTAGTATTTAGTTATAAATACCGATCAACTTTGTAATGAAAGTTGCTGTATACATTTGTAGCAGAACTGGACATTGATGAACACGGGCGACCAAGTAGCTCCATTGGTAGAGCATTTGGCTAGTGTTTGGAGGTTCCAGGTTCGAACCCTGTCTGACCGTGCATTTTTCCTCTCCTATAAACTGTTACATTTATCACTCACTGACAAAGTGCTTTGCTCTGTCATTGGTTCATTGCAACCTAGCTTGACCTGAAGGCCAAAGATGGCCTTATAAATACTTAGTATTTATAAGTCAGTGGTATGACAAATATTTTAAATTTAGCATGCGATCATAATACAATAATTTACTTGTATATATGGTAATATTTTCATTTAAAACATCATACTTAAGTCCACAAGTACCTGTGACTTTGATTCACTAGCCTCCAAAAACTTGCACATGCATGTACCATGCATACAAGAGAGGCCATACTAAAATGACCTTAGCTGTCATGATAGAACTATTAAACAATACTAAAACAAACCAAATTTAAACCAATATTAATCATTATGTCTATCCTTTAATTTGACCTGGTTCTTCTGGTTCCTTCCAATAATTTCTTGTCTGCGCCATAACTTCTAGTTTGTTAAAGATATCTTGACAAAATTCGCAATGTACTTCCATCACCAAGTACCATTAGGTCAGACTGGACACTTTTTGAATAATTGTCCTTGTAATAAATTTTAAACCATTAAAATTTTAAAAGATTTTTTAATGAAATTTGCTGTATACCTTTATTACCTATGATAATTAAGGTGCAGTGCTCTGTCAATTGTTCATTACAACCTTGACCTGAAGTCCAAATATCAGATACTTACAAACTTTTGTCAGGCCATAATTTATAAAACATTGAAGAATTTTTGGCAAAACCTCCAGTATACTTGCATCACTTTATAAATATGTTAAACAGTAGAAATGCACTGCCATTTGGTGACTTTGACCTTGATCTAAAGGCAAGGTCAAGGTTCAATAAGTGTTTTATACCTTTAGCACCCACAGATGGTGTGTAACATGGCTTTTGAATGAAGTGAGATTTTTGTATTAGTTTATAGGTTCATTTTGTTATTCAAATTTCTTGTTGACGGTTAAAGGTCAGTAAGTAGCTTGAACTCTGTTGATTTGACATGGAATATCTGATTTGTGACTTCCTCCTCCTACCCTTCCCTGGCATTTGAATTTTAAAACAAATAATAAAAATTGTTGACAAATTTCAAAATATTTATGTACTAGCACATATTCATCTGAATTCTTTTCATTTTAGTGCTGAAGAGCTTTTCAAATATCGTAGACCCCTGGACAAGTCTGTACCAAACAGAGGAGGGGCTAAGGACTTTGAGCCTGACGGATCCTTTCTTCAATCCAAGTGGATAGAATCCCTCAGCCAGGAAAGGTCAAAGGTCCTAAGGGAGCAAAGAGTTGAACGAGAGTAAGTTTTTAGCTTTATAGGCCGAAGACAAGATGGGGCTTATTCTGTATCCAGCATCCATCCAGTCTTATTAGTCTAAAAGTAAATTGGACCTATGTGATATCCACTCGTTTATGACCATTTTGTTTTAAAGTTTGCTGATACTGTCAAGCGAATATATACAAACTTTCAACCAGGAAATGATTTAATTGCTAAAATAATTGAAACACAAAAAATTAGATAATTTATGTATTTAATATTTTTGTTTTGTTTATTGTTAGAGGTGGTTTGGTGAAGGGAGACTGGAACAAAGACCTCCAGCTGGTTGAACTTGAACGGGAAATGGTAAGATCTGGCAAAAAATGTAAAAATAAATATTGAAATTTCTTAAAAAGCTGAAGTTTTGTTTCTGACCAATTGATATCATCAATTGTAATGAATATTAGAATGTTTTTGTTTCCCTAAATTATTTCTGTGAAATTATGAAAGTCTGCCTCTTTATATCAGAAACAAATTAAATATCTCTAAACTTTAAGAGGAACATGGTAATGTAATTTCCTATTTATTTCATATCTGTCACTATTTGCAGGGGAAGTTTTGGACTTATATGGGATTTGTAGACAGCAGTAGGAAATGGTTGTTTCCCGAGGAGGCACTGTTTCTTATGGAAACTGTAAGTGAGATCCACGAATGCTCCATGTATAGCTTTCTGCATGCATTGTTATCTTTCTTCTATGACTGAATGTAACACCAAAGTTTGTCAGTGCTTTAGTGGCTTCATTTCTTGAGGAACTTTGATCAAACTTCACACAATGATAAAGGACCATAATATCTCATACAAGTTAATGAGTTTCGGGGTTTTTGATTCAAGTTCAAGGTCACTATTTCTATATTTACTGGGGCCGATATGGGAAATGTATTGCTTTGGCAATACCCAGTATACTTGTTTGATCAGTGAATATCTTTATCCTACAGAACACACTGGTGGTGAATTATAAAGGTTTACCACTCAGCATCCAGCAGGCATATGCTGCGTTCTTAGGAACTGTTTCCATGACAACGGAGTGTTACCAAGTATATGCCCACCTAAGGAGACTTGGCTATGTTGTGCTGCGACATCAAGGATGGTACGTGGTGGATTTAAACTGTCAGTATAACACGATATATATTAAATTCAATTCAATTCAATTTAAATATTTTTTATTAAAGTGTCACACATCAGATGCACAATGCAAATACATAATAAAGTTAGTGTAAAAACCTTCTTTTTTTTTAATTCACATCCACACAATACTTGAATCTGATGTCCATTCCACATTGGAATTATGTGACACTATGAATTAAAACGATTTCAATAATGTATCACAATTACTTTTTATATAGAATTTATCTACGTCAACATAAAATAGTATAGCAGGTTTTGGCAATTAAACTTAATACACATGATTACTGAGGAGTGCTGACATTTTATCAGTATTATTCATATAGTTAAAATTATCAATTATAATAAAAAGAAGTAGCATGGTTATGGAGCTCATTACTTATGTCAGCATACACTAGACATTCAAATAAAACATGCTGCTCATATTCTACTTTGTATACAGTTAAAAACTTAAAACACAATCTCTTCTCAATTGTTAATCTCTCATACCGCCCCATTTCCATACGTAACAGTGCAACACCACTCCTGAATTTTGTGAGAGCACTTCTATGAGCTGTAGGCATTAAAGCATGTACACATTTCTCAGTTTCATGATTATGTTTAAAAAGCTTATAAGACCTCATCTTGTTTCCACCATGTCTCCCATTCCTACTCTCATCTGTTAACATCCAAATTCCACTCATTTGGAAACTTATCCATCCCTCTCTGTTCACCTACATAATTATATAAACTCTTTAGTATCAAATATTGACATATCTAATTACCTTAACCTCTCACATACACAATATGTATCTCAGACAAAAGACAACTATTCTGCAAATTCACTGATGAATAATAATCCACTGTTGTTAATGGAAATAAAACTACGTTACCTAATTACCGAGTTGGAAAATGGTCTGTCCAGAATGCAGAATGTTATGTGTTATAATACTGATGAGGTGATAAAATATATATATATGTACAATATATAGCTAGAACTTTGGTGATGTTTGAATTCTAATGTTCAGGTAGATGTGGGCTTTATTCCCATCATTCAGCCATTTTGTGGTTTACCTTTAAACGTTGTTTTGGGTATTATTAATAAGTGGTAAATAGATTAGTAAACCTTGGATGGTAATCCAGCCATATTTCTTGCATGCCATCTTGATAAACGTACATTATTGGGGATTTCATAAGACTTTGATAGATGGAAAAATGATGGAAAGTATTTTTTTTTTCGAAAATATTTTCTCTTAAGCCTAAATTGTTTTACTCTGTAGCAACCTTTGATTTTTCTACAGCCTAGACATCACAACATATGAAAGAAAAATTCATCTAGACCAGCATGTTAAAACAGACAAAAAGAAAAGAAAACACAAGGGGGACAAAACATCCAATATCCCCGGTCTAGGTAAAGATCACAAGAAGGTCAAGGTCACTTCTGAAGACTCGGATCAGGAAATGTTGAAAGAACAGCTGGAGTGTGTTCATCCAGATAAGTGTGTATCACAGATGGAAGTGGATAGACCAGCTACAGCTGAAGTAGTGATTGATGATAGGCCACATGACAAGGATGTGTCAAACACTAGTGCGATGGATGATCTACCCGATACAGGGGACAGTGAGTTGACAGAAGAGTCGGATCCATTAAGTGTACCATACTCAGTGTGGGAGTTTGACAAGTTAGGTTTCCCTGACATTGGAGGTGTGGAAGTGTTGGAACTACAGATGCCCAGACTTGACCTACTTCCACATGGTGTAGATCTAAGTAATGCATCAACCACATTTGATGTCCGGGCATATTTTTCACAGCAAAGAAAACACCATAAAAAGCATCGCAGACAACAGAGGCAGGAGAGTGTAGAAAATTTAGAATTTTCCTATTCAGAAATGATTCATAAAAAGAAGAAAATAACTGCCTCAAATTGGGGAGAGTTTAAAAGGAAGATGGCAATCAGAGACTTGGAAGATGAACGTATGCTAGTTTCTCCAGCCGAGTGTCTTTGGGAAGGGGAGATAACCCCACTAGTAAAACCAAGTGATGCTACATCCACAGGTATTCATATATTAATACATTTGAAGTTACTGTTACTGTGTACTTCAGAGTGCTAAGTTTAAGGAAATTTACCTGTGTACTTTGTAGTTTACTAGTGCCTTGCTATTCATTACAAAAACAGGAACACCAACACGTATTATTATAAGCACATACTGAAAAGAAGTTTTGTCATCGGCTGTCTACTCAGCATGAGTTAAGTGTCACAAAATTTTCAAAAGCCCTCATGGAAATTTTTGAACAAATGGCAACAGATACAGGTGGATACTGGTAATTGTCCTGTTAGAGTAGCGCTAATGCTACAACTATCAAATTATTTTGGTACATGTGTCATATTCTCTGTTTCAGGCAGTATTCTGAACAAGTTGCATATTATTGAAAGTGTCAATCTTCCAATGAAACCAAGGTAAAGTATCATTATACACCTGTCCTGAAAATTGTAATTGATTGTTATTGATTAAAAAAAGTTATTTATTATTCCAAAAATGCAAACTCTATATTCCAAAGCATTAGTCGAGAGAAATAGTTTGTATTGGCTTGAAATAGGTCTGTTTTTCAGGACAATGTACTTGCTGTTTATGTATGCTGAATATGCATAAAAAGATGTACATTGTACAGGTATATTCATGCCCAAACTGGAGATGGCATATAGATACATGTTTTTTAACTGTGTAAAACATATATGTTTGAAGAAGAGGTATCAGATGTGAAGTAATTGACTTGAATGTTTTAAAGACTTTCAACTTTATGTAATATTTAGAAAAGTGTAATAAAATTTATGAGTACTGTTTGAATCCTTTCCATCTCTGGTGCGATCAACACTTTCTCTTCTCATACCTGTATGAAGTGTTGTGTTTGTATGCCGGAGCCCTGTCATATTTTATTGGTCTTTTCTCCATCTTTGATTACCCTAACTGTGGTGATAGGGTCCAATTTGATAACAGGAAGAAGTCCATTATTTTGATTTGTTTATTTCTAAAACCACAATCTGGTTGACAAAGAGAAACAATATTTTGCCGAAAGGTTTGACAGATTCTTTAATAAATCATTTTGTAGCGTCTACTTTTGAGAAGATCACAATTATTGTTTTGAATATGTACAAGCTTCAACTTTTAAAAATCTAGACAGATTGAACATTAATATATTTGATATTTTACCTGTTCAGGTACCAGGACACACCTGTTACTCTACCTGGTGGAACAGTTTTTGATGTTTACCTGCCTGATGCCAAGTTCAGAAAGTCAAGGCCAGGAGTTCCAAACTACAGAGTGTGTGTTTCAAAGTAAGGGACTTTTGTCTGTCTGTACAAATAAGTTTGTTGTATGAGGATGTTTCTGTAGAGGAAAAGATAGATAATATTCCTTCATTTTGATCTATTTTAATGTCGGTACAAATTTATATTTTAGGATTCATGAAAGTCCACCAAGTCTTCAACAAATTGTGAGTACTCAAGGATCATTTCCGGATGGTGTTCCAGTCAGCTGGGCAGTGCTTGATCATGGAGATATAGCCTTCTATCAGTTTTCTGACATCTGTCTCCCACAGGAAGTGTCAATGGGGTAGGGACCAGACTGGACTAGCGAGGTATAGAGACCACAGACATCTGTCTCCCACAGGAAGTGTCAATGGGGTAGGGACCAGACTGGACTAGTGAGGTATAGAGACCACAGACATCTGTCTCCCACAGGAAGTGTCCATGGGGTAGGGACCAGACTGGGCTGGTGAGGTATAGAGTCCACAGACATCTGTCTCCCACAGGAAGTGTCCATGGGGTAGGGGCATCACAGGAATAGTGAGGTATAGAGATCACAGACGTCTGTCTCCCACAGGAAGTGTCAATGGGGTAGGGACCAGACTGGACTGGTGAGGTATAGAGACCACAGACATCTGTCTCCCACATGAAGTGTCAATGGGGTAGAGGCCAGACTGGACTAGTGAGGTATAGAGACCACAGATGTCTGTCTCCCACAGGAAGTGTCCATGGGGTAGGGACCAGACAGGACTAGTGAGGTATAGAGACCACAGACATCTGTCTCCCACAGGAAGTGTCAATGGGGTAGGGACCAGACTGGACTAGTGAGGTATAGAGACCACAGACATCTGTCTCCCACAGGAAGTGTCAATGGGGTAGAGACCAGACTGGACTAGTGAGGTATAGAGACCACAGACATCTGTCTCCCACAGGAAGTGTCAATGGGGTAGGGACCAGACTGGGCTGGTGAGGTATAGAGACCACAGACATCTGTCTCCCACAGGAAGTGTCCATGGGGTAGGGACCAGACTGGACTGGTGAGGTATAGAGACCACAGACATCTGTCTCCCACAGGAAGTGTCCATGGGGTAGGGACCAGACTGGACTAGTGAGGTATAGAGACCACAGACATCTGTCTCCCACAGGAAGTGTCAATGGGGTAGGGACCAGACTGGACTAGTGAGGTATAGAGACCACAGACATCTGTCTCCCACAGGAAGTGTCAATGGGGTAGAGACCAGACTGGACTAGTGAGGTATAGAGACCACAGACATCTGTCTCCCACAGGAAGTGTCAATGGGGTAGGGACCAGACTGGGCTGGTGAGGTATAGAGACCAGACATATGTCTCCCACAGGAAGTGTCAATGGGGTAGGGACCAGACTGGACTAGTGAGGTATAGAGACCACAGACATCTGTCTCCCACAGGAAGTGTCCATGGGGTAGGGACCAGACTGGACTAGCGAGGTATAGAGACCACAGACATCTGTCTCCCACAGGAAGTGTCAATGGGGTAGGGACCAGACTGGACTTGTGAGGTATAGAGACCAGACATATGTCTCCCACAGGAAGTGTCAATGGGGTAGGGACCAGACTGGACTAGTGAGGTATAGAGACCACAGACATCTGTCTCCCACAGGAAGTGTCCATGGGGTAGGGACCAGACTGGACTAGCGAGGTATAGAGACCACAGACATCTGTCTCCCACAGGAAGTGTCAATGGGGTAGATACCAGACAGGAATAGTGAGGTATAGAGACCACAGACATCTGTCTCCCACAGGAAGTGTCCATGGGAAAGGGACCAGACTGGACTAGTGAGGTATAGAGACTACAAACATCTGTCTCCCACAGGAAGTGTCAATGGGGTAGGGACCAGACTGGACTAGTGAGGAATAGAGACCACAGATGTCTGTCTCCCACAGAAAGTGTCAATGGGGTAGGGACCAGACTGGACTAGTGAGGTATAGAGACCACAGACATCTGTCTCACACAGGAAGTGTCAATGGGGTAGGGACCAGACTGGACTAGTGAGGTATAGAGACCACAGACATCTGTCTCCCACAGGAAGTGTCAATGGGGTAGGGACCAGACTGGACTAGTGAGGTATAGAGACCACAGACATCTGTCTCCCACAGGAATTGTCAATGGGAAAGGGACCAGACTGGACTAGTGAGGTATAGAGACTACAGACATCTGTCTCCCACAGAAAGTGTCAATGGGGTAGGGACCAGACTGGACTATTGAGGTATAGAGACCACAGACATCTGTCTCCCACAGGAAGTGTCAATGGGGTAGGGACCAGACTGGACTAGTGAGGTATAGAGACCACAGACATCTGTCTCCCACAGGAAGTGTCAATGGGGTAGGGACCAGACTGGACTAGTGAGGTATAGAGACCACAGACATCTGTCTCCCACAGGAATTGTCAATGGGAAAGGGACCAGACTGGACTAGTGAGGTATAGAGACTACAGACACCTGTCTCCCACAGGAAGTGTCAATGGGGTAGGGACCAGACTGACTAGTGAGGTATAGAGACCACAGACATCTGTCTCCCACAGGAAGTGTCAATGGGGTAGGGACCAGACAGGACTAGCTAAGTATAGAGACTACAGACATCTGTCTCCCACAGGAAGTGTCAATGGGGTAGGGACCAGACAGGACTAGCTAAGTATGGAGACCACAGACATCTGTCTCCCACAGGAAGTGTCCATGGGGTAGGGACCAGACTGGACTTGTGAGGTATAGAGACCACAGACATCTGTCTCCCACAGGAAGTGTCAATGGGGTAGGGACCAGACTGGACTAGTGAGGTATAGAGACCACAGACATCTGTCTCCCACAGGAAGTGTCCATGGGGTAGGGACCAGACAGGAACAGTGAGGTGTAGAGACCACAGATGCATGTCTCCCACAGGAAGTGTCAATGGGGTAGGGACCAGACTGGACTAGTGAGGTATAGAGACCACAGCCATCTGTCTCCCACAGGAAGTGTCAATGGGGTAGGGACCAGACTGGACTAGTGAGGTATAGAGACCACAGATGTCTGTCTCCCACAGGAAGTGTCCATGGGGTAGGGACCAGACTGGGCTGGTGAGGTATAGAGACCACAGACATCTGTCTCCCACAGGAAGTGTCCATGGGGTAGGGACCAGACTGGACTAGTGAGGTATAGAGACCACAGACATCTGTCTCCCACAGGAAGTGTCAATGGGGTAGGGACCAGACTGGACTAGTGAGGTATAGAGACCACAGACATCTGTCTCCCACAGGAAGTGTCCATGGGGTAGGGACCAGACTGGACTAGTGAGGTATAGAGACCACAGACATCTGTCTCCCACAGGAAGTGTCCATGGGGTAGGGGCCAGACAGGACTAGTGAGGTATAGAGACTACAGACATCTGTCTCCCACAGGAAGTGTGAATGAGAATTGCCTATGCATATTACAGAAGCAATAAATACATATATATAAGGAGAATTCTATACATCCTATATAGTATAACTTACATAACACTTATCAAACAATTTGTATGACAAACTGAATAGCACCAGTTACAGATGTAAAATCTGTGAGAAATCATATGGAAGATAAGAAAATAAATCACTATCTAAGACCATCCTTTTCCAGCACAGAGACAGAAATTCAGGTCATGGTCACTACTACCCTAATAGATATTAATTGTCACTACTTTGTTGAATTTGAAAGTTTCTTTTCAACAAAAAAATCATTTTTTGTTGAATTCTATTTGAAAATAAATTCATATTTAAAAGTTTGGTTCTTTCTTCCTTGTTCTTTACTGTTCATTAGGTCATCTGACAAGTACAACCTATACATTGTAGTTAGCCATGGTGTTTCATCTGTCGTTGTACAGCATCCACTATCTGTAAATTGTTCACATTTCAAACTTCTTCTCAAGTTCCACTAGTGGAATTAACTCAAGCTTGCCTTTACTGATCTTGAGATGGTTCTGACCAATTGCAAGTGCTGTTAATTTTTATGGCAGCCCAAAATCCAATATAGTCACTATGACTGCTATTTTGAAAATCAAATTTTAAAAACTTCTCCAGTTCAGACAGTTGGATTGCTAGGTCAGGAGTGATCCTCAGATGACCTGTTGTAACACATGTAACGGGTAAATATTTGTTACAACAGGTATCAAATGAAACCATATGTTAACATGGGTAACTATGGTAAATATGTGTTACCACATGTATATAAGATTAATATGTGTTAACAAAAGTAACTAGGGTAAATGTGATGTGTTACCACAGGTAAATGAGGTTAATATGTGTTATCACAAGTAACTAGGGTAAATATTTATAAACACGGTTAACTAAAATAATAAATGTGTTAGCATAGGTAAATAAGGTTAATATTTGTTAAAAAAACAATAACTAGGCCCCGTCCCTCAGGCCTCTAGGAGGCCAAGCCCACTGTTTATACAAATAGAGGTTACACAATGAGTGGTTGTTGGATATGAAATTTAGTTCACACGAGTGTGAAATAAATTCCATTTCCAAAAATTGCGAGTCGTGTGACCTGTTTCTACCACAATAATATCGGCTTGAATCGAAGAGAAACGTGGCCAAGTCTTATTTCACATATGCAAATAAGGTGTACAGATGACAGCTTGGACCCAGTTATATGATGTCATTCGATTATTGATGAAGTCAATAACAATTGCAGCTTGGGTAAAAGTTTGAATTCTTGACCAATCATAAGACTGGAAGGTCATATTGGAATATAACCTATATATATCCAACAGTCGGCACATTTATCCAATGGTTTGAGAGTGGAATAACACAGCGTAAGTTGGTTCTTCTTCACCCAAGGATGCTTCAGACTAATTATGGACAAAATCCTTTCATTCCTACTGAAGAGTAAGGATTTAATATGTATAAACACAGGTAACTCACATAATATATGTGTTACCACAGGTAAATAAGGTTAATATGGGTTAACACAAGTAATTAGGGTAAATATGTGTCAACACAGGTAACTAGGGTAAATATGTGTCAACACAGGTAACTAGGTAAATATGTGTCAACACAGGTAACTAGGGTAAATATGTGTCAACACTGGTAACTAGGGTAAATATGTGTCAACACAGGTAACTAGGGTAAATATGTGTCAACACAGGTAACTAGGGTAAATATGTGTCAACACAGGTAACTAGGTAAATATGTGTCAACACAGGTAACTAGGTAAATATGTGTCTACACAGGTAACTAGGGTAAATATGTGTCAACACAGGTAACTAGGGTAAATATGTGTTAACAAAAGTAACTAGGGTAAATATTTGTCAACACAGGTAACTAGGGTAAATATATATGTTAACACAGGTAAATAAGGTTAAAATGTGTTAACACAAGTAACGAGTGTAAATATGTGTTAACGTAAGTAACTAGGGTCAATATTTGTTAACACAAGTAACTAGGGTAAATATTTGTCAACACAGGTAACTAGGGTAAATATATGTTAACACAGGTAAATAAGGTTAAAATGTGTTAACACAAGTAACTAGGGTAAATATGTATCAACACATGTAACTAGGGTAAATATGTGTTAACACAGGTAACTAGGGTAAATATGTGTTAACACAGGTAAATAAGGTTAAAATGTGTTAACACAAGTAACGAGGGTAATTATGTAATCGCCTCATTTACCATTCTGATTTTCAGAAATAAGGGCATGTGCAGGGGTATCTTAGTTAGCTTCTGATCGAATAACAGATCCAGTTGTCCATTGACTCATGGGAATTGCAGGAGGTATTAGTCAGCCATCCTGGTGACAGTTCTAGTTAGCCATCGACATAGAGGCTAAATATACAAACCTTGTGGATGATATATCCTAGTTATATTACCACAACATATTTTCATCTACCAATCAAATTGTGTGTTACATCTCAAATGAATTAGGGTCCTTCTTTTGACTGCTGTTAAAGGTATTCAACACTTGTAGTGTTAATACATATTTCTGTTAAACTGGCTTATTGCCAAATCAATTGTCCAGAACAATGTATCAGATCTCTTGTTTCAACTCTTTATACCATTGGTATACAATAGCAATAACAAAAGAGACCAAATGCTGACTTTCTCAGCATAAAAACTTTTATCAAATATGGATTTTGAAATATTGTTTATTTAAATGATTAGAATTGGACCGATGAAATAATCCTATGTTCTCCATACAATATACCTATAACTCCACAATAGTTAACAGTGAGAAGATCAATGAATTAACCAGACCATTTACAGAGTATTGTTTATAGTGTGTACAGTCTCTTTGGTAATACTGCAGCATTTCTAAAGATGACCAAAGTTTGTCCTATAAATGTCACTTTGAAATAAAAGTTTTCACCAGTGAGTGGCAAGGATCAGAAGACTACTCACTATGGAACAGAAGATTCCTTGGGTGAGAATTTTTACACATTTTTAGCTTTCCAACATTTTAGTTATTTTTGTTTAATGTGGGTTCCCACTGAACTTCCATCCATGTAATCTATTAACTCATTAATAATTTTCATTTTTTGGTTCAAATAACGGATTTCGTTATAAGGAACAATAATGTTATACATTGTTAGAAACAAAATTTCGAAATGAAAATTCAAATACTATTGGTATAAACTTTATTTTATAAGTATGACATAATTATCTATTCTTATTTACAAGTAGAAAAAGTCTAAAAACAAAGGAAAGTTAAGTTATGCTAAACACAATGAGTTTATCATTTCAGTTGTTACTGATACTGTGGATTTGTACTCTGAGACCGATAGAGAGTGGTAAGTTTATATATAACACTTGGATTGGTGTCAAACCTGTCTTAACAGAACCATAGATATCCCAAACACCTTTCTAATATATAGTATAACTCTGATCTATATTGTAAGTCAACAAATAAAGCCTCTATATTCTCATAAATTGGGTTTGTCTTCTAAAACATACAGAGCAAATGGTGGGGACTAAAAACTTAACACAAATTTTTCAGAAGGTTAAAGAAGGATCTATCTCAGATTTCATATTCCTTCAAGTTCCTCTTGTTTTCAAATGAGTATAAATAAGGAAAAGGTAAAGATGAGAAACGATCAGTATTACATAAATAAGTATAACATAAATCAGTATTACATAAATCAGTATTACATAAATCAGTATAACATAAATCAGTATTACATATATCAGTATAAAGTAAATCAGTATTACATAAATCAGTATTACATAAATCAGTATTATGGTACATCAATCAGTATTACATAAATAAGTATAACATAAATCAGTATTACATAAATCAGAATTACATAAATCAGTATTACATATATCAGTATTACATAAAGCAGTATAACATAAATCAGTATTACATAAATCAGTATTACATATATCAGTATTACATTAATCAGTATTATATCAATCAGTATTACATATATCAGTATAACATAAATCAGTATTACATAAATCAGAATTACATAAATCAGTATTACATATATCAGTATAACATAAATCAGTATTACATAAATCAGTATAACATAAATCAGTATAACATAAGTCAGTATTACATAAATCAGTATTATATCAATCAGTATTACATATATCAGTATTACATAAATCAGTATTAAATAAATCAGTATTACCTAAATAAGTATTACATAAATCAATATAACATAAATCAGTATAACATAAATCAGTATTACATAAATCAGTATAACATAAATCTGTATTACATATATCAGTATTACATTAATCAAATAAAACTCATTCACAGGTGGGCACAAGATTCCTATGGTAAAGTTTCCTACAGTATAATTTGATGGTCTGGGTCATTGTGTGATAAAGTATCATACAGTATGATTAGATAGTCTGGGTCATTGTGTGATAAAGTTTCATACAGTATAATTAGATGGTCTGGGTCATTGTGTGATAAAGTATCATACAGTATGATTAGATAGTCTGGGTCATTGTGTGATAAAGTTTCCTACAGTATAATTTGATGGTCTGGGTCATTGTGTGATAAAGTATCATACAGTATGATTAGATAGTCTGGGTCATTATGTGGTGAAGTTTCCTACAGTATAATTAGATGGTCTGGGTCATTCTGTGGTGAAGTTTCATACAGTATAATTAGATGGTCTGGGTCATTGTGTGGTGAAGTTTCATACAGTATAATTAGATGGTCTGGGTCATTGTGTGGTGAAGTTTCCTACAGTATAATTAGATGGTCTGGGTCATTATGTGGTGAAGTTTCCTACAGTATAATTAGATGGTCTGGGTCATTGTGTGGTGAAGTTTCCTACAGTATAATTAGATGGTCTGGGTCATTGTGTGGTGAAGTTTCCTACAGTATAATTAGATGGTCTGGGTCATTGTGTGGTGAAGTTTCATACAGTATAATTAGATGGTCTGGGTCATTGTGTGGTGAAGTTTCCTACAGTATAATTAGATGGTCTGGGTCATTATGTGGTGAAGTTTCCTACAGTATAATTCGATGGTCTGGGTCATTGTGTGGTGAAGTTTCCTACAGTATAATTAGATGGTCTGGGTCATTGTGTGATAAAGTTTCCTACAGTATAATTAGATGGTCTGGGTCATTGTGTGATAAAGTTTCCTACAGTATAATTAGATGGTCTGGGTCATTGTGTGGTAAAGTTTCCTACAGTATAATTAGATGGTCTGGGTCATTCTGTGGTAAAGTTTCCTACAGTATAATTAGATGGTCTGGGTCCTTCTGAGGTAAAGTTTCCTACAGTATGGTTAGATGGTCTGGGTCATTCTGTGGTAAAGTTTCATACACTATAATTTGATGGTCTGGGTCATTCTGTGGTAAAGTTTCATACACTACAATTAGATGGTCTGGGTCATTCTGTGGTAAAGTTTCATACACTATAATTAGATGGTCTGGGTCATTCTGTGGTAAAGTTTCATACACTACAATTAGATGGTCTGGGTCATTCTGTGGTAAAGTTTCATACACTACAATTAGATGGTCTGGGTCATTCTGTGGTAAAGTTTCATACACTACAATTAGATGGTCTGGGTCATTCTGTGGTAAAGTTTCATACACTATAATTAGATGGTCTGGGTCCTTCTGAGGTAAAGTTTCATACACTACAATTAGATGGTCTGGGTCATTCTGTGGTAAAGTTTCCTACAGTATAATTAGATGGTCTGGGTCATTCTGTGGTAAAGTTTCATACACTACAATTAGATGGTCTGGGTCATTCTGTGGTAAAGTTTCATACACTACAATTAGATGGTCTGGGTCATTCTGTGGTAAAGTTTCATACACTACAATTAGATGGTCTGGGTCATTCTGTGGTAAAGTTTCATACACTACAATTAGATGGTCTGGGTCATTCTGTGGTAAAGTTTCATACACTACAATTAGATGGTCTGGGTCATTCTGTGGTAAAGTTTCATACACTACAATTAGATGGTCTGGGTCATTCTGTGGTAAAGTTTCATACACTATAATTAGATGGTCTGGGTCCTTCTGAGGTAAAGTTTCATACACTACAATTAGATGGTCTGGGTCATTCTGTGGTAAAGTTTCCTACAGTATAATTAGATGGTCTGGGTCATTCTGTGGTAAAGTTTCATACACTACAATTAGATGGTCTGGGTCATTCTGTGGTAAAGTTTCATACACTACAATTAGATGGTCTGGGTCATTCTGTGGTAAAGTTTCATACACTACAATTAGATGGTCTGGGTCATTCTGTGGTAAAGTTTCATACACTACAATTAGATGGTCTGGGTCATTCTGTGGTAAAGTTTCATACACTATAATTAGATGGTCTGGGTCATTCTGTGGTAAAGTTTCATACACTACAATTAGATGGTCTGGGTCATTATGTGGTGAAGTTTCATACACTACAATTAGATGGTCTGGGTCATTATGTGGTGAAGTTTCATACACTATAATTTGATGGTCTGGGTCATTGTGTGGTGAAGTTTCATACACTATAATTAGATGGTCTGGGTCATTCTGTGGTAAAGTTTCATACACTACAATTAGATGGTCTGGGTCATTATGTGGTGAAGTTTCATACACTATAATTAGATGGTCTGGGTCATTCTGTGGTAAAGTTTCATACACTACAATTAGATGGTCTGGGTCATTATGTGGTGAAGTTTCATACACTACAATTAGATGGTCTGGGTCATTCTGTGGTAAAGTTTCATACACTATAATTAGAAGGTCTGGGTCATTATGTGGTGAAGTTTCATACACTATAATTAGATGGTCTGGGTCCTTCTGAGGTAAAGTTTCCTACAGTATGATTAGATGGTCTGGGTCCTTCTGAGGTAAAGTTTCCTACAGTATGATTAGATGGTCTGGGTCATTGTGTGATAAAGTTTCATGCAGTATAATTAGATAGTCTGGGTCATTGTGTGATAAAGTTTCCTACAGTATAATTAGATGGTCTGGGTCATTGTGTGGTGAAGTTTCCTACAGTATAATTAGATGGTCTGGGTCATTGTGTGATAAAGTTTCATGCAGTATAATTAGATGGTCTGGGTCATTCTGTGGTAAAGTTTCCTACAGTATAATTAGATGGTCTGGGTCCTTCTGAGGTAAAGTTTCCTACAGTATGATTAGATGGTCTGGGTCATTCTTAGGTAAAGTTTCATGCAGTATAATTAGGTTGTTTGTGGCATTCTGTGGTTAAGTTTCACACAGCCTGTAGAATTTGATGGTAATATTTTACTTACAAGGTATAGGCTATTAATTTGTTAAAAGCTTTGCAAAATGTGTGATCTGTGACACTTAATGATAAATGATTTTTAAGACTACATTGTGTAGGATTTTTATGTAAAGAATGGAATGTTGTATTCAGCATAACATATATCCAGTGCTAAATGTCACCCCTGTCTGAAGTATACAATACCTGATTTCAGCATCCCAAGGTTGCTACCAGGACCTCCCCCATGCCCGTTTCCTGGCCTCAAACCCTGGTAACTATGAACCAGACACCATCACCCCTACAGAATGTGGGAACAAATGTGGAGAGATTGGGTGTGCCTACTCTGGACTCACTGGGGGCAAAGTGTGCTTGTGTGGAGATTTGATGCCCCCAACTGCTGCTCACAGCTCAATGTGTACAGAGCCTTGTGCTGGGGATGCAGGATTATGTGTGGATCAAAAACAACACAAGACTATACCAATGTGTATTCAACACCTGAAAAATTGACAGGCTTCAGTATCAACCCTCCAGGTAAGTCTAAAATATACCTGTAAAATTTACAGGTAAATCTACATAACACCTGTCAAACAGACAAGTAAGTCTAAAACATACCTGTAAAACTGACAGGTAAAGTCTACATAACACCTGTAAAACAGACAAGTAAGTCTAAAACATACCTGTAAAACTGAAAGGTAAGTCTACATAACCACTGTAAAACTGACAGGTAAGTCTAAAATATACATGTAAAACTGACAGGTAAGTCTAAAACATACAGTACCTGTAAAACTGACAGGTAAGTTTACAACATACCTGTAAAACTGACAGGTAAATCTACATAACACCTGTAAAACAGACAAGTAAGTCTAAAACATACCTGTAAAACTGAAAGGTAAGTCTACATAACCACTGTAAAACTGACAGGTAAGTCTAAAATATACATGTAAAACTGACAGGTAAGTCTAAAACATACAGTACCTGTAAAACTGACAGGTAAGTCTACAACATACCTGTAAAACTGACAGGTAAGTCTAAACTACACCTGTAAAACAGACAGGTAAGACTACAACATACCTGTAAAACAGACAGGTAAGACTACAACATACCTGTAAAACTGACAGGTAAGTCTACAGACTTTGCCACATTTGTAAAACTGACAGTAACGTGTACATTCAGCATAAAGCAGCATCAGATATTAAGGTATGCAACACATCTATACAAAGATGTATTTCAGTGCCAATTCCACAGGTGAGGTACATTTGTGTAGCAACAGTAACCTAGGAAAACATTTAAATACCATAAATTACCCCTATAGTCACTTAGTCAAAGTACTAGAAATCCACATATTTTTCTCTTCCAGAGTATGTTGAAACCTATACCTCTACAAACATTGTGTTTAACTTGACCTCTGGGCTTGGGGTCCAGGTTGCAGGCCGTGTATTTGATGGGACCCCCACCTTTGGTCCCATCTCTACCCTTTTCCTCCAACACCAGTTGAGGAATTCTGGGAAAGTTGGAATGGTTTCCACAGCAACTGACTTAAATGGAGTCACAAGTTCTGCCAGAACTGTCCTCAATGTAAGTTACCATTTAAATCTATTTACTATTTTACTGTTAAACTTGTAATAATGGGAATCCGAGTGTTGTCACAGCTGTCCCGACATCAGTTTTATCACTAACATACCTATAACTGAATGTTATCACTGATGTCCCTATGATGTAGTGTTATCACTGATGTCCCTATGGTGTTGTGTTATCACTGATGTCCCTATGGTGTTGTGTTATCACTGATGTCCCTATAACTAAGTGTTATCACTGATGTCCCTATGATGTTGTGTTATCACTGATGTCCCTATGGTGTAGTGTTATCACTGATGTCCCTATGGTGTAGTGTTATCACTGATGTCCCTATAACTGAGTGTTATCACTGATGTCCCTATGATGTAGTGTTATCACTGATGTCCCTATGGTGTAGTGTTATCACTGACGTCCCTATGATGTAGTGTTATCACTGAGGTCCCTATGGTGTAAAAATATCACTGATGTCCCTATGGTGTAGTGTTATCACTGATGTCCCTATAACTGAGTGTTATCACTGATGTCCCTATGATGTAGTGTTATCACTGATGTCCCTATGGTGTAGTGTTATCACTGACGTCCCTATGATGTAGTGTTATCACTGAGGTCCCTATGGTGTAAAAATATCACTGATGTCCCTGTGGTGTAGTGTTATCACTGATGTCCCTATGATGTAATGTTATCACTGATGTCCCTATGGTGTAGTGTTATCACTGATGTCCCTAATGTGTAGTGTTATCACTAATGTCCCTATGGTGTAGTGTTATCACTGATGTCCCTATGATGTAGTGTTATCACTGATGTCCCTATGGTGTAGTGTTATCACTGATGTCCCTATGATGTAGTGTTATCACTGATGTCCCTATAACTGAGTGTTATCACTGATGTCCCTATGATGTAGTGTTATCACTGATGTCCCTATGATGTAGTGTTATCACTGATGTCCCTATAACTAAGTGTTATCACTGATGTCCCTATAACTGAGTGTTATCACTGATGTCCCTATAACTGAGTGTTATCACTGATGTCCCTATGATGTAGTGTTATCACTAATGTCCCTATGATGTAGTGTTATCACTAATGTCCCTATGATGTAGTGTTATCACTAATGTCCCTATAACTAAGTGTTATCACTGATGTCCCTATATCTGAGTGTTATCACTGATGTCCCTATAACTGAGTGTTATCACTGATGTCCCTATGATGTAGTGTTATCACTGATGTCCCTATGGTGTAGTGTTATCACTGATGTCCCTATGGTGTAGTGTTATCACTGATGTCCCTATAACTGAGTGTTATCACTGATGTCCCTATGGTGTAGTGTTATCACTGATGTCCCTATGATGTAGTGTTATCACTGATGTCCCCATGATGTAATGTTATCACTGATGTCCCCATGATGTAATGTTATCACTGATGTCCCTATGGTGTAATGTTATCACTGATGTCCCTATGATGTAGTGTTATCACTGATGTCCCTATAACTGAGTGTTATCACTGATGTCCCTATGATGTAGTGTTATCACTAATGTCCCTATAACTGAGTGTTATCACTGATGTCCCTATAACTGAGTGTTATCACTGATGTCCCTATGATGTAGTGTTATCACTAATGTCCCTATGATGTAGTGTTATCACTAATGTCCCTATAACTAAGTGTTATCACTGATGTCCCTATATCTGAGTGTTATCACTGATGTCCCTATAACTGAGTGTTATCACTGATGTCCCTATGGTGTAGTGTTATCACTGATGTCCCTATGGTGTAATGTTATCACTGATGTCCCTATGATGTAGTGTTATCACTGATGTCCCTATGATGTAGTGTTATCACTGATGTCCCTATGATGTAATGTTATCACTGATGTCCCTATGGTGTAAAAATATCACTGATGTCCCTATGATGTAGTGTTATCACTGATGTCCCTATGGTGTAATGTTATCACTGATGTCCCTATGGTGTAGTGTTATCACTGATGTCCCTATGGTGTAGTGTTATCACTGATGTCCCTATGATGTAGTGTTATCACTGATGTCCCTATGGTGTAGTGTTATCACTGATGTCCCTATAACTGAGTGTTATCACTGACGTCCCTATGATGTAATGTTATCACTGATGTCCCTATGATGTAGTGTTATCACTGATGTCCCTATGGTGTAGTGTTATCACTGATGTCCCTATGGTGTAGTGTTATCACTGATGTCCCTATAACTGAGTGTTATCACTGACGTCCCTATGATGTAATGTTATCACTGATGTCCCTATGATGTAATGTTATCACTGATGTCCCTATGATGTAATGTTATCACTGATGTCCCTATGGTGTAGTGTTATCACTGATGTCCCTATGGTGTAGTGTTATCACTGATGTCCCTATAACTGAGTGTTATCACTGACGTCCCTATGGTGTAATGTTATCACTGATATCTCTACAGCTGATTTTATTGGTTATATATGTGTGATTGACAGGTACAAACTCGTGTTCGGAATGTCACAGTGGAATGCCCAGGCCATGTGATAGGCCAGACTGTATTTGATTGCTACGTGTATGTTGGATCAGGGACAGATTTGACTGTTAATGTGGACATAGAAGATGGCACCACATTTTCCCTCAGCAGCCCAGGTCAGTTAATTTGCTGTGGTGGTGTAATGGTAAAGAACAGTGTCAACCTTGACCCTTGCTTAAGTTGATATTTATTGCATACTGAAATACCCTCTACCCTGACCATTATATTCACTGCATTACCGGTGATTACACAGCTTCATTTCACAATAAGCATTCTATGTATAATCAGCATGAACATTGCAGCATTCATGTCAGAGTTAATCTGTACAATTTTCAACTTCTGAAACCTGCACAGATGGTGATCTCTCTCTCAGCATACTTCCAGGGTAGATCACATATCTAGAGTGGGAGAACTTCTACACAGAACATTTACATATATTAAGGTTTTGTGCTTGAAATTTTGATGCAATCTTACTGATAGGAGAATGATTTAGTTGTGCAATAAATTGTGTTGTATTAACAGCAAATCATTTCTAGATGGTCAGTTGTGTATTTTGTTCAATTAACAAGATACAATCTAATAGTATATGTAAGTTTATGTTTGGTGGTAGATTGACGAAATTAAAATCTGTCAAATTTCAAATATCAAGTAACTTTTATGTGAATATGAGACTTCAGGAAATATAAGAAACAAATTGATGTCATTACAGTTAAACCTGTTATAAAGGACAATTGTCTATAAAGGGCAGACTCATCAGACCCACTCCTTCCAATTTACTATATAATTAACCTCTGTATAAAGGACACCTTTATATAAAGGACACTTGTCTATAAAGGGCAGACTCATCAGACCCACTCCTTCCAATTTGCTATATAATTAACCTCTGTATAAAGGACACCTTTATATAAAGGACACTTGTCTATAAAGGGCAGACTCATCAGACCCACTCCTTCCAATTTGCTATATAATTAACCTCTGTATAAAGGACACCTTTATATAAAGGACACTTGTCTATAAAGGGCAGACTCATCAGACCCACTCCTTCCAATTTGCTATATAATTAACCTCTGTATAAAGGACACCTGTCTATAAAGGATACTTTTGATCTGTCCCTTTGGTGTCCTTTATAGACAGGTTTGACTGTAATTTGTTCTGTATGACAGACAGTAGGGCATGGACCACAGGACAGATTCTGGGAGGTACAAGCTCCACCAGTCACACTGGCGACCAACTCTACCTGCTCTCACACCAGCGAGTGAAGTATGAAGGTACTTTGGTGGCTCTGGAGTACTGGGCCACCACAACCGGCTCAATCACTATCCAGGTAAACAAAATGCTTCAATGAAATCTATAGTGTGCGAGTGGTTGTTATTTAAGTTAACTATATATTGTCCTCTCGCTTTATATCAACAGTTGTTGATATCTCGCTGTTGACCTTGATACAAGAGAATACACAGTAGAATGACAGAACTGCCATCTTGTTTCAGACGTATCGGCCATTCTGCACTAATACAACTGCCGAGGTATTCTGCTCTAAGAGTTATAGCTGTATCCCTGTAGGTCAAACTTGTGGTAGTCAGCCTCTCGGCACCAAGTGGAAACACAACTGTACCGGAAACACCATCTACAGCTTTACAAGAAGGGCATGTGTGGACAAGACAACAGGAGCAGTACAGCCTGAGGCAGGGACACAAACATGGAACCAAATAACCCCTGATGGTATGGAGCTGGTGGGGGAAGTCACGTTCTCTATACCACAAGTAGGCCTGGGAATGTATGAGGTACCAGATAATGGAATACATGTTCATCCTGGAGACTTCCTCGCTGTCATGGAGACTTCTGGTAGACTCAAACTTCTGGATGGAGTAGGATCTGGACCAGAGTTTGTTTTCAATGTTAATGCCGACAGTAATTGGGCAGGACGAGCCACCAATAGATACCTATTGCCTGGGCTTCCTACAGCCTTGAATGCTAGGCATGCCTTAAAGGCTTATTTTACAAAGACCTGTAAAATCAGGTTCCAGCATGAGTTCAACTCCTTGGCAGGAGGCTACTTCAACACTACAGTGACTGTGTCAAACAATGTCACCATTCCTGCCATTATTGTAACCAAGGAGATTGAAGTACAGGTAGTCATCACTGGTGTCTCGTTAGTACTGCCTACTGCAGGTGAGTCATTACATTATTACACCCGGTCATCCTGATACAAATCCATTTCAAACAATTTGTCAATGTTTGTTCATGATTTTGTCACCATAATTGAAAACTAACTGCTACATACAAATTATGCCAGAAAGAATACCTCTTTTGTTCATTTGAGTATTAAACTGATATACCAGTATCCCAGATTTAGGGAAACTTTTTCTGATTCTGAATAGTAGTAAACTGTTAAATCAGAGACCCCACATTATTTGGGAAAGATCCACTTGACTGTGCATAATTGTGAAAATTATCCTGCATATGTATTAAAAATGGCACCCACAATACATCATATAGGCTTTGTGTTTATAAATCTGTTGTAATGCTGTTTTAAAGCTGCCACCAACAGTACTGTACAACTCTCTGTACCTGTCCATCCTGGCTCCAAACCCTTGTACACTTTCGACTTTGGGGATGGAACTTCCAACGTGACAAAGAACCTGTCAATGGAACATATGTATCTTCAGGCTGGGGTCTACACTGTCACCGTCACCACTGTCAATGACATCAGCAGCATGTCTGTACAGGTATATACCACTCCATAAATACACAGACCCTACACTGTCACCACTGTCAATGACATCAGCAGCATGTTTGTACAGGTATATACCACTCCATAAATACACAGACCCTACACTGTCACTGTCACCACTGTCAATGACATCAGTAGCATGTCTGTACAGGTATATACCACTCCATAAATACACAGACCCTACACTGTCACCGTCACCACTGTCAATGACATCAGCAGCATGTCTTTACAGGTATATACCACTCCATAAATACACAGACCCTACACTGTCACCGTCACCACTGTCAATGACATCAGCAGCATGTCTGTACAGGTATTTACCACTCCATAAATACACAGACCCTACACTGTCACCGTCACCACTGTCAATGACATCAGCAGCATGTCTGTACAGGTATATACCACTCCATAAATACACAGACCCTACACTGTCATCACTGTCAATGACATCAGCAGCATGTCTGTACAGGTATACATCACTCCATAAATACACAGACCCTACACTGTCACCACTGTCAATGACATCAGTAGCATGTCTGTACAGGTATATACCACTCCATAAATACACAGACCCTACACTGTCACTGTCACCACTGTCAATGACATCAGTAGCATGTCTGTACAGGTATATACCACTCCATAAATACACAGACCCTTCACTGTCACCACTGTCAATGACATCAGCAGCATGTCTGTACAGGTATATACCACTACATCAATACACAGACCCTTCACTGTCACCACTGTCAATGACATCAGTATCATGTCTGTACAGGTATATACCACTCCATTAATACACAGACCCTACACTGTCACCACTGTCAATGACATCAGTAGCATGTCTGTACAGGTATATACCACTCCATAAATACACAGACCCTACACTGTCACTGTCACCACTGTCAATGACATCAGCAGCATGTCTGTACAGGTATACATCACTCCATAAATACACAGACCCTACACTGTCACCACTGTCAATGACATCAGTATCATGTCTGTACAGGTATATACCACTCCATTAATACACAGACCCTACACTGTCACCACTGTCAATGACATCAGCAGCATGTCTGTACAGGTATATACCACTCCATAAATACACAGACCCTTCACTGTCACCACTGTCAATGACATCAGTATCATGTCTGTACAGGTATATACCACTCCATAAATACACAGACCCTACACTGTCATCACTGTCAATGACATCAGCAGCATGTCTGTACAGGTATACATCACTCCATAAATACACAGACCCTACACTGTCACCACTGTCAATGACATCAGTAGCATGTCTGTACAGGTATATACCACTCCATAAATACACAGACCCTACACTGTCACTGTCACCACTGTCAATGACATCAGTAGCATGTCTGTACAGGTATATACCACTCCATAAATACACAGACCCTTCACTGTCACCACTGTCAATGACATCAGCAGCATGTCTGTACAGGTATATACCACTACATCAATACACAGACCCTTCACTGTCACCACTGTCAATGACATCAGTATCATGTCTGTACAGGTATATACCACTCCATTAATACACAGACCCTACACTGTCACCACTGTCAATGACATCAGTAGCATGTCTGTACAGGTATATACCACTCCATAAATACACAGACCCTACACTGTCACTGTCACCACTGTCAATGACATCAGCAGCATGTCTGTACAGGTATACATCACTCCATAAATACACAGACCCTACACTGTCACCACTGTCAATGACATCAGTATCATGTCTGTACAGGTATATACCACTCCATTAATACACAGACCCTACACTGTCACCACTGTCAATGACATCAGCAGCATGTCTGTACAGGTATATACCACTCCATAAATACACAGACCCTTCACTGTCACCACTGTCAATGACATCAGTATCATGTCTGTACAGGTATATACCACTCCATAAATACACAGACCCTACACTGTCACCACTGTCAATGACATCAGTATCATGTCTGTACAGGTATATACCACTCCATAAATACACAGACCGTACACTGTCACCACTGTCAATGACATCAGCAGCATGTCTGTACAGGTATATACCACTCCATAAATACACAGACCCTACACTGTCACCGTCACCACTGTCAATGACATCAGCAGCATGTCTGAACAGGTATATACCACTCCATAAATACACAGACCCTACACTGTCACTGTCACCACTGTCAATGACATCAGCAGCATGTCTGTACAGGTATATACCACTCCATAAATACACAGACCCTACACTGTCACCACTGTCAATGACATCAGCAGCATGTCTGTACAGGTATATACCACTCCATAAATACACAGACCCTTCACTGTCACCGCTGTCAATGACATCAGTAGCATGTCTGTACAGGTATATACCACTCCATTAATACACAGACCCTACACTGTCACCACTGTCAATGACATCAGTAGCATGTCTGTACAGGTATATACCACTCCATAAATACACAGACCCTACACTGTCATCACTGTCAATGACATCAGCAGCATGTCTGTACAGGTATATACCACTCCATAAATACACAGACCCTACACTGTCACCGTCACCACTGTCAATGACATCAGCAGCATGTCTGTACAGGTATATACCACTCCATAAATACACAGACCCTACACTGTCACCGTCACCACTGTCAATGACATCAGCAGCATGTCTGTACAGGTATATACCACTCCATAAATACACAGACCCTACACTGTCATCACTGTCAATGACATCAGCAGCATGTCTGTACAGGTATACATCACTCCATAAATACACAGACCCTACACTGTCACCACTGTCAATGACATCAGCAGCCTGTCTGTACAGGTATCTACCACTCCATAAATACACAGACCCTACACTGTCACTGTCACCACTGTCAATGACATCAGTAGCATGTCTGTACAGGTATATACCACTCCATAAATACACAGACCCTTCACTTTCACCACTGTCAATGACATCAGCAGCATGTCTGTACAGGTATATACCACTACATCAATACACAGACCCTTCACTGTCACCACTGTCAATGACATCAGTATCATGTCTGTACAGGTATATACCACTCCATAAATACACAGACCCTACACTGTCACTGTCACCACTGTCAATGACATCAGCAGCATGTCTGTACAGGTATACATCACTCCATAAATACACAGACCCTACACTGTCACCACTGTCAATGACATCAGTATCATGTCTGTACAGGTATATACCACTCCATTAATACACAGACCCTACACTGTCACCACTGTCAATGACATCAGCAGCATGTCTGTACAGGTATATACCACTCCATAAATACACAGACCCTACACTGTCATCACTGTCAATGACATCAGCAGCATGTCTGTACAGGTATACATCACTCCATAAATACACAGACCCTACACTGTCACCACTGTCAATGACATCAGCAGCCTGTCTGTACAGGTATCTACCACTCCATAAATACACAGACCCTACACTGTCACTGTCACCACTGTCAATGACATCAGTAGCATGTCTGTACAGGTATATACCACTCCATAAATACACAGACCCTTCACTTTCACCACTGTCAATGACATCAGCAGCATGTCTGTACAGGTATATACCACTACATCAATACACAGACCCTTCACTGTCACCACTGTCAATGACATCAGTATCATGTCTGTACAGGTATATACCACTCCATAAATACACAGACCCTACACTGTCACTGTCACCACTGTCAATGACATCAGCAGCATGTCTGTACAGGTATACACCACTCCATAAATACACAGACCCTACACTGTCACCACTGTCAATGACATCAGTATCATGTCTGTACAGGTATATACCACTCCATTAATACACAGACCCTACACTGTCACCACTGTCAATGACATCAGCAGCATGTCTGTACAGGTATATACCACTCCATAAATACACAGACCCTTCACTGTCACCACTGTCAATGACATCAGTATCATGTCTGTACAGGTATATACCACTCCATAAATACACAGACCCTACACTGTCACCACTGTCAATGACATCAGTATCATGTCTGTACAGGTATATACCACTCCATAAATACACAGACCCTACACTGTCACCACTGTCAATGACATCAGCAGCATGTCTGTACAGGTATATACCACTCCATAAATACACAGACCCTACACTGTCACCGTCACCACTGTCAATGACATCAGCAGCATGTCTGAACAGGTATATACCACTCCATAAATACACAGACCCTACACTGTCACTGTCACCACTGTCAATGACATCAGCAGCATGTCTGTACAGGTATATACCACTCCATAAATACACAGACCCTACACTGTCATCACTGTCAATGACATCAGCAGCATGTCTGTACAGGTATATACCACTCCATAAATACACAGACCCTTCACTGTCACCGCTGTCAATGACATCAGTAGCATGTCTGTACAGGTATATACCACTCCATTAATACACAGACCCTACACTGTCACCACTGTCAATGACATCAGTAGCATGTCTGTACAGGTATATACCACTCCATAAATACACAGACCCTACACTGTCATCACTGTCAATGACATCAGCAGCATGTCTGTACAGGTATATACCACTCCATAAATACACAGACCCTACACTGTCACCGTCACCACTGTCAATGACATCAGCAGCATGTCTGTACAGGTATTTACCACTCCATAAATACACAGACCCTACACTGTCACCGTCACCACTGTCAATGACATCAGCAGCATGTCTGTACAGGTATATACCACTCCATAAATACACAGACCCTACACTGTCATCACTGTCAATGACATCAGCAGCATGTCTGTACAGGTATACATCACTCCATAAATACACAGACCCTACACTGTCACCACTGTCAATGACATCAGCAGCCTGTCTGTACAGGTATCTACCACTCCATAAATACACAGACCCTACACTGTCACTGTCACCACTGTCAATGACATCAGTAGCATGTCTGTACAGGTATATACCACTCCATAAATACACAGACCCTTCACTTTCACCACTGTCAATGACATCAGCAGCATGTCTGTACAGGTATATACCACTACATCAATACACAGACCCTTCACTGTCACCACTGTCAATGACATCAGTATCATGTCTGTACAGGTATATACCACTCCATTAATACACAGACCCTACACTGTCACCACTGTCAATGACATCAGTAGCATGTCTGTACAGGTATATACCACTCCATAAATACACAGACCCTACACTGTCACTGTCACCACTGTCAATGACATCAGCAGCATGTCTGTACAGGTATACATCACTCCATAAATACACAGACCCTACACTGTCACCACTGTCAATGACATCAGTATCATGTCTGTACAGGTATATACCACTCCATTAATACACAGACCCTACACTGTCACCACTGTCAATGACATCAGCAGCATGTCTGTACAGGTATATACCACTCCATAAATACACAGACCCTTCACTGTCACCACTGTCAATGACATCAGTATCATGTCTGTACAGGTATATACCACTCCATAAATACACAGACCCTACACTGTCACCACTGTCAATGACATCAGTATCATGTCTGTACAGGTATATACCACTCCATAAATACACAGACCCTACACTGTCACCACTGTCAATGACATCAGCAGCATGTCTGTACAGGTATATACCACTCCATAAATACACAGACCCTTCACTGTCACCACTGTCAATGACATCAGTATCATGTCTGTACAGGTATATACCACTCCATAAATACACAGACCCTACACTGTCACCACTGTCAATGACATCAGTAGCATGTCTGTACAGGTATATACCACTCCATAAATACACAGACCCTACACTGTCACTGTCACCACTGTCAATGACATCAGCAGCATGTCTGTACAGGTATATACCACTCCATTAATACACAGACCCTACACCGTCACCACTGTCAATGACATCAGTAGCATGTCTGTACAGGTATATACCACTACATCAATACACAGACCCTACACTGTCACCACTGTCAATGACATCAGCAGCATGTCTGTACAGGTATACACCACTCCATTAATACACAGACCCTACACTGTCACCGTCACCACTGTCAATGACATCAGTAGCATGTCTGTACAGGTATATACCACTCCATAAATACACAGACCCTTCACTGTCACCGCTGTCAATGACATCAGTAGCATGTCTGTACAGGTATATACCACTCCATTAATACACAGACCCTACACTGTCACCACTGTCAATGACATCAGTAGCATGTCTGTACAGGTATACACCACTCCATAAATACACAGACCCTACACTGTCACCACTGTCAATGACATCAGTATCATGTCTGTACAGGTATATACCACTCCATAAATACACAGACCCTACACTGTCATCACTGTCAATGACATCAGCAGCATGTCTGTACAGGTATATACCACTCCATAAATACACAGACCCTACACTGTCACCGTCACCACTGTCAATGACATCAGCAGCATGTCTGTACAGGTATATACCACTCCATAAATACACAGACCCTACACTGTCACCGCTGTCAATGCCATCAGTAGCATGTCTGTACAGGTATATACCACTCCATAAATACACAGACCCTTCACTGTCACCACTGGCAATGACATCTGCAGCATGTCTGTAAAGGTATACACCACTACATAAATACACAGACCCTTCACTGTCACCACTGTCAATGACATCAGTATCATGTCTGTACAGGTATACACCACTCCATAAATACACAGACCCTACACTGTCACCACTGTCAATGACATCAGCAGCATGTCTGTACAGGTATACACCACTCCATAAATACACAGACCCTACACTGTCACCACTGTCAATGACATCAGCAGCATGTCTGTACAGGTATACACCACTCCATAAATACACAGACCCTACACTGTCACCACTGTCAATGACATCAGCAGCATGTCTGTACAGGTATACACCACTACATCAGTACACAGACACAAACTTACCACATAGGAGAAAGTATTCCTAGGGGTTGACAGAAATCAAATACTAGGGTGACAGAGAAATCACTACTAGGAGTTAACAGAGAAATCACGCCCGAGGGGTTGACAGAGAAATCACACCCTAGGGGTGAACAAAGAAATAACACCCAAGGGGTTGAAATTGAAATCATCACATAGGAGTAAACAGAGAAACCACACCCTCTTGAACAGGTAAAGTGGGAGACAAATCTGTGAATGATGGGAGAAATTAATGGCATTGCTATAAGAAAAGTAAAACATTTTCACTTTATTCACCATTTATTAAATTTGATTATGATTATAATAGCATTTTAGACTACCATCAGCAGATGGTGTGTTGTATAAATATTGCCCTTCAACTGTGGTCCAGAGTCAATCCATCTGTAAACAATCCTGGTTATTTCTTAAGAGCTACTACTAGGATATAGGGACAAATGAGAAGAACAAAAGTAGTCATATGTGTTGGTACAGTTATAGATAAGTACAAAAAGTTTTAACTTGCATAGAACTCGTACAAACATACAAGGGCGGAACCAAGATTCTTTTAGAATCCCCTGTTAATGGATTGTAGGATTTATTTGTCAATGGTAGGAGGAGATAATTATCCAGGATACCATCCAAAACCTGACAGTCAGTGAAGGACAGGCAGCCACGGTACTGGGACAGCTTACCTATCTCACCTGGAACATCACACAAGGTAGGTACTACATGTACAGCTTACCTATCTCACCTGGAACATTACACAAGGTAGGTACTACAGCTTACCTATCTCACCTGGAACATCACACAAGGTAGGTACTAAAGCTTACCTTTCTCACCTGGACCATCACACAAGGTAGGTACTACAGCTTACCTATTTCACCTGGACCATCACACAAGGTAGGTACTACAGCTTACCTATCTCACCTGGAACATCACTCAAGGTAGGTACTACAGCTAATTACCTATCTCACCTGGAACATCACACAAGGTAGGTACTACAGCTTACCTATCTCACCTGGAACATCAGACAAGGTAGGTACTACAGCTTATCTATCTCACCTGGAACATCACACCAGGTAGGTACTACATCTTACCTATCTCACCTGGAACATCACACAAGGTAGGTACTACAGCTTACCTATCTCACCTGGAACATCACACAAGGTAGGTACTACAGCTTACCTATCTCACCTGGAACATCACACAAGGTAGGTACTACAGCTTACCTATCTCACCTGGAACATCACACAAGGTAGGTACTACAGCTTACCTATCTCACCTGGACCATCACACAAGGTAGGTACTACAGCTTACCTATCTCACCTGGAACATCACACAAGGTAGGTACTACAGCTTACCTATCTCACCTGGACCATCACACAAGGTAGGTACTACAGCTTACCTATCTCACCTGGAACATCACACAAGGTAGGTACTACAGCTTACCTATCTCACCTGGAACATCACACAAGGTAGGTACTACAGCTTACCTATCTCACCTGGAACATCACACAAGGTAGGTACTACAGCTTACCTATCTCACCTGGAACATCACACAAGGTAGGTACTACAGCTTACCTATCTCACCTGGAACATCACACATGGTAGGTACTAAAGCTTACCTATCTCACCTGGAACATCACACAAGGTAGGTACTACAGCTTACCTATCTCACCTGGAACATCACACAAGGTAGGTACTACAGCTTACCTATCTCACCTGGAACATCACACAAGGTAGGTACTACAGCTTACCTATCTCACCTGGACCATCACACAAGGTAGGTACTACAGCTTACCTATCTCACCTGGAACATCACACCAGGTAGGTACTACAGCTTACCTATCTCACCTGGAACATCACACAAGGTAGATACTACAGCTTACCTATCTCACCTGGAACATCACACAAGGTAGGTACTACAGCTTACCTATCTCACCTGGAACATCACACAAGGTAGGTACTACAGCTTACCTATCTCACCTGGAACATCACTCAAGGTAAGTACTACAGCTTACCTATCTCACCTGGAACATCACACCAGGTAGGTACTACAGCTTACCTATCTCACCTGGAACATCACACAAGGTAGGTACTACAGCTTACCTATCTCACCTGGAACATCACACAAGGTAGGTACTACAGCTTACCTATCTCACCTGGAACATCACACAAGGTAAGTACTACAGCTTACCTATCTCACCTGGAACATCACACAAGGAAGGTACTACAGCTTACCTATCTCACCTGGAACATCACACAAGGTAAGTACTACAGCTTACCTATCTCACCTGGAACATCACACAAGGAAGGTACTACAGCTTACCTATCTCACCTGGAACATCACACAAGGAAGGTACTACAGCTTACCTATCTCACCTGGAACATCACACAAGGTAGGTACTACAGCTTACCTATCTCACCTGGAACATCACACAAGGTAGGTACTACAGCTTACCTATCTCACCTGGAACATCACACAAGGTAGGTACTACAGCTTACCTATCTCACCTGGACCATCACACTCTAGGTAGGTACTACAGCTTACCTATCTCACCTGGAACATCACACAAGGTAGGTACTACAGCTTACCTATCTCACCTGGACCATCACACAAGGTAGGTACTACAGCTTACCTATCTCACCTGGAACATCACACAAGGTAGGTACTACAGCTTACCTATCTCACCTGGAACATCACACAAGGAAGGTACTACAGCTTACCTATCTCACCTGGAACATCACACAAGGTAAGTACTACAGCTTACCTATCTCACCTGGAACATCACACAAGGTAAGTACTACAGCTTACCTATCGCACCTGGAACATCACACAAGGTAGGTACTACAGCTTATCTATCTCACCTGGAACACATTCGTTTCTAGATCAAACTTCATACAAATACAAAAGACTGTCAATATCTTAAACAAGTTCAAGTTTCAGGGTTGTTGAGTCAAGCTTAAGGTCACTTTTTAAGTAAATCCTTGTCAGCACTCTTGTGGTTTCACTTCTTGAAGGATTTTATCAAACTTCACACATTTACAAAAGACTTTCTGATCTCCGACAAGTCTGTGTTTCAGGGTTGTTGGGTCAAGTTCACTGTTGCAATTTTCAGAAAACCCCAGTTTTATTTTATATAATTCTCCAGTCATGATACCAACATTTCTATTTCTTTTATTGTTACATCATAATCAGTTGCATTGCTATTTATTACAACTGATTGAATGTATATTTTTCATTTTCCCAAAGCAAAGGACACCATCTTTATATATCATTACATTGTAATAGCTTGCAGCAGCCAGTAGGGGTCATGTATTGCTTTTAATCATTTGCAATACCCAATATATATACTTGTTTTTTGTCTTCTTTTACCATTATAGAATATTGATGTGATAAATTTCTATGATTAGGTACAAATACGACATACACTGCTGTGATGGGAGACAAGACAGTGTACAGGTGTACGTATCCCTCTCCGTCACTTATAGACCAATCAACCATGTCTACCACTACTCCTGCTACCACCACCACGACTATCGAACCAACAACCAAGGCTGTAAATGTAACAACGGACAACTCATCCATGACTACCAGTATAAGTAATATGACCCCGACCCAAGAGACCACACCTACCCAAGTAACCACCATGGAAGGCCTTTGTCAAGGTAATGACAACAACATGTTTCATAAGTGAGAAACAAATTATCTTTTAGTGAAATTTATTCAATTACCAGAGACTTACTTGGTCACCTGAGACAAATTCCTGATGCCTTTTGTCTGTTATTGTGTGTTGTCCATTGTTCTTCTCAGAAACCCCTGAACAAATTTCAGTGAAATTTTGCAGAAACCTTCTATGGTCATTTAAGGTCAACCAAAAGTGTTAATTATATGGTCCCCTCCCCACAGGGGACTGATCTGAGGGTCGGGGCCAAAAGGGGTTAAATCGACTGAAATTTCAAAAATCGTCTGGTTATATATAGGTTATATAGGGAAATCACATTTTGACTATCATTTGTTTGATTTCTTTTAGAATTCATTCTAACTTGGTTAACATTATCAGCATGGGATTGCAGTTTGATGGTATGCATATGTTGGTACTGACTGACCCCAGGAGCTGATGGATAGGGCCAAAAGTGGTTAATTGATTGAAATTTCAAAAACTTCTCAGACCCAAATAAGGAGGATTCAAATACTCTTTATAGATAGAAGCGTCTTAAGGTGCTTTAACCAAAATTGAGAATTTCATGACCCTTTTCATGAAACTTAATTATAATTTATATTGAGAAATTGGAATTCATCCTAACTTTGTTAACCATGTTAAGCATGGGATGAGAGTTTGATGTTATGCACATGTTGGCCCTGACTGACCCCTAGGGGCTGATGGATAGGGCCAAAAGTGGTTAATTGACTGAAACCTTCTGCTCGTGACACAAGTTAATATAGGGAATTCACATTTTAAACTATTAATAATTTGTTTGTTTTTGGTTGTTTCAATCTAACTTTATCAGCATGGGATGACAGTTTGATGGTTTGCACTTGTTTGCCCTGACTGACCCCATGGGCTGATGGCTGGGGCCAAAAATGGTAAAATTATCTGAAATATCTTAGATCTTGGGTGACCATTAAGGCCCATTGGCTTCTTATATCTGTGAATATGTAGATACCTCTAAAATTGATGAAATAATTCAATTATACTACTTTTACATCTGATTCTTCAACCAGATCTGAATGGATACCTTGGTCATTTGTATGGAAAGGCTGACTGGTACAACTTTACACTGACTGCTGAGAACTTGGTGTCCACAGCCATGATTTCACTTTCTCTCCCCGTACAGATTCCTATAGAAGGATTCATGATCATACCCACAGTACCGATTACGTTTGGAATTGAACGGCTCTTGGACTTAACGGTCACAGCAGGGAGCCACATGGAAGTTATGTCACAAATGAACGATTCTACACTTGCTATCACTGGTATCAACTCTGAGAATGGCACTGGTAAAGCCTTGGTGACCACATCTAACTACAACACCAGTGGTCAGTATGTTGTACAGGCAAATATCACCAACCTAGTCAGTCCTGTCATCACCTATGAGATTATAGTATGGATAGACTATGCTATCACTGATCTCGACATTCAGATTGACCGCCCTTTTGTACCAGTGGGAGAAATCGTCACGTTGAACATTTCCATGTTCTGGTGTTCCCGTTTTCAGATATCGTATAATTGGACAGACAACTCTCCAGAAGACACTATGTACATGTCCCTGTTGTCAGCACCAGACTTTATTGTACAGTCCCACATCTTCCTATTACCAGGCAGTTATCCAACTAACGTGACCATTACAAACCCTGTAGATAGGAGCAATACCCAGCACCTCATCATTACAGAATACGCAGTGAAGAACGTCAGTGTGACGGGACCCAGTGTGTTGTTCCTCGAGATAAACAGTACTGTAGTGGGGGAGTATGAACTACTGTTCCATGGTGGAGTACCACTACCTACTGATGCCACCTACACTGTGGACTACAAAGACGGGAATATGGAAGTGGGAGCTTTTGAGGAGATAGAGAAGCAGGAGGATGTGGTGTTGAATTGCACTGACCTTCTTGGTGTGTGTTCCACTAACTGTACTGATAGTAACTGTTCCTGTGTAGGAACTTACTGTGTGGACTGTGTAGGTCTGTTGACCCTATGTAACTGTACAGATAATGGGACTAATTCTTGGGTCAACTGTGACTGCTCTGATAGGGACTGTCGGAACCAGACTCAAGCAGACAACAGCACATTGCTCGCCGACACATTAGCAACAAGCGACGAAGCATTCCTGATTGTCCTCCCCCATGAGTATGTGTTATCTGGGACATACAATGTGTCTGTTAATGTGTCAAATCTGGTGAGTTACATGGTGTTCTACATTCTCCTCAATGTAGACGAGCCTATATATGACCTAAGATTGGTGTCCTCGGATATATATGTGGCAGTGGATACTTACTGCGACTTGACTATGACAATGAACTGGGGCTCCCGTGCCTCCTGTAACTGGAACCTGGGTCATGGTATCTCTGTCTTTTCTCTTCCATGTGATCGTTTTGCCCCATCTGTATATTCCCACCTATTTGATACTATAGGTGTATATGACACAATTGCCACAGCCAACAACAGTCTCAGCTCTGTGACGGTGAAGTCATCTTCAGGTCTGATCTACGTACAACAGCCAGTAGATGGCTATTCCATAGAGTGTGTGAATCTGACTAGCTATATTGGACCTCCGTATACAGTATCATATCTCCTTACTGTTGATTTCCGTGTCCTGTTTGATACCGGTAAGCCCCCTCCCACCAATGTTTCCTACACCATTGACTTCGGTGATGGCACGGTTACGGCTCCTGCTGAAATGCCAGTCAACATTACAGAGCCAGGTTATAGTCCCCCTTTTGACCTAGTTCTGTCCACATCTCACACCTACACCTATGGTAGTAACTACACGGTTAAGTTGGCGGCCTGGAACCTTGTTAGCAGCGAGACCTACACCTGTTCACATGACATATATGAGGGAATAGTATCAGTGTCTGTAAAACTGTATGACTATGATCCCATTACTCAGATAAAGAAGGAAGGCAGTGGGCCAGATAAAAACTACTTTACACTAGAACATCCGGTTCTGATGGAAGTCTCTAGCATACGGGGTTCCCACATGTATTATACCTGGTCATATGGTGATGGTATATCCGAGACTATATACTTTACTCATGCAACCTCTCACATGTACTTAACTGATGAACAGTTCAACATGACACTGAAGGCTTACAATATCATCAATGAACAAGTCATTTCAACAAACGTGATTAATATTCAGCGTAGATGTTTCGATACAGCTCTTTCCTGCTTCCATCCAAATGCTAAAAACACCACATTTTACTTCACTGTTGATGGGGGCAATGTGGCAAGTAGGGCATGTTATCTGATAGATTTAGATGATCAGTTGTCTGATCCAAGTCAGTTCCTATTTCTGGGGGAGCTTTCTGAGTGTGCCACCATTCCTCAGTGGGCAGTGTACTGGAATGATCCTGTGGTACCGCGATTGGAATTGTCCTCTGATGTTTGGCACCATAACAAGACAACCAATGGAGGAATATACAATGTCACGTTCACTACCAAGTTTATGTACCAAGGACTTTACTCTGTAAACATGCAGTGTATGAACAAAGTTTCCCAAACTTCCGTGTCATGGATGACTGGTGTGACAAAGGGACCATGCTGGTGGCCAGCAGTGAACCTCACTCGTCCCAACAAGTGTCGGGTATCTAACTGTGACAGTAGTCTACCGAATGTGAAAATTTCCTACAAGTCACATCAGCTTGTGGTTCAGTCTGATGTCTACATCAACTGTTCCTCTACCAAAATAGCCTACTATGCTTGGCAAGTGTTTTTAGTCAATGAAACTGATCGCACGGAGTCAGAGGTGATAGATCTTGGTGGTGCTGACACATACTCAGTGTCTGCCCGAAACCTTATCATAGCCGGAAGGACCTTAGAACTTGGCCTTTATCGGTTTCATCTCAATGTAAGTATGAACGAGGAGATGGGGATGTTTGGTGCTGATTCTGTCTATATTCGTGTTGTTTCCACTCCCCTGGTAGTTACCATAGCTGGCGGTGATTTGGTCAAGAGACAGTGGGGGTCTGATGTCCCATTACAGATAGATGGTATTACGGAGACATATGACCCTGACCTTGAAAAGTCAGACAAGAGTGGAATGAAGTTTGTGTGGCTCTGTCGTCGTCTCTGTGAGGAATGGCCAACTTATGATGCTGAATACGACAAGATACTGGTACCCATGGTAACCAACTGTACGTACCAGTTGGATGCCCTTGATGACCGTGGTTGTAACAAAATTGATAATGTAGACACTGCAGGTAGGTACATTGTAGCTGTATATAAAGCTCAGATTATATTATTATAGATAAATAAAATTTAATATGGGTCTGTTTCGTGGACAGGGATATCTCAACTCGAGTGGAAGAGTTTAGCCAGTTAGCACGAGGCTTGTCAGGGCTTCGAGGGTTGAAATATCCTTGTTCTTGGATCAGACCCATGTTTGATTATTTTTCTCACATACTTGCAAGCAAATGTAAGTTTTTATGAAAGTTATTCATTGTGCCATCTACATTGCTCCTTGTAATGTGCATCAAAATTGATGACATCATCTTTTAGGACATGGTTACTCTACGTAAAATGATGATGTCATTGTGTGAGATTGATTTATCTTTTCCCTAGCAACCGAGGGATAATCCTGTGAATTCTGTGAAAAAACAGTATTCCTGCTTCAGGATCTGTACTTAACTGGCGACAAATAATGGATATAGATAAGCAATCACAAACCAGTCACAGCCTCAGTATCAAAATATATCCTAATTATTGGAGGACACACATGAAGTCTGAAAGTTTGGATAATCAAGTTTCTGATAATTCCGTTATATCAAGCTGTATTTATGATAGAGCCTTTACTATATCTGTACAGGGAAGGTGCCCAATGCTGTATTTATGGTAGAGCCTTTACTATATCTGTACAGGGAAGGTGCCCAATGCTGTATTTATGATAGATCCTTTACTATATCTGTACAGGGAAGGTGCCCAATGCTGTATTTATGGTAGAGCCTTTACTATATCTGTACAGGGAAGGTGCCCAATGCTGTATTTATGATAGAACCTTTACTATATCTGTACAGGGAAGGTGCCCAATGCTGTATTTATGATAGAACCTTTACTATATCTGTACAGGGAAGGTGCCCAATGCTACTGCTGGCATTCTTCAGGTGTCTACAGGTGAACTGTATGAGATGGACTATGTGGAGTACAAGCTTATCGTCTTCAAAGACATACGTAAGACAGAGGATACCCAAGTGATCTATGTTACAGCTGGGGACCCACCTACTGTCGGCATCAAGTAATGTAGCGTTATTGATCTTATAAATGGTTTGAGAGCAAACTTTCTTTTGATTACAATTTGACCCTCCCAAGCTTCACTTGAGAGTATACACATTACGTTTTTTTTTTATCAAACTTGTAGTTTAGTTTACTGTTATTGCTGATCTTATGTTATAAATCCAGGGTCTGTCTTTTTTTTTGTAACTTAGTCTGTTGGATAAAAACCCCTGTGTTCAGAGATGAAGTCTGGTTCCTATGTGTTAAGGTTTCCAGCGAGAAATGTCATGTTCCAAATATATGTTTCCTCTAAGCATTATAAAGTTAAACATCCTGTTTTCTCTATTCCAGATGTGTAACCAATTGCGGGCCGAGTGTTAACCATGACAGTCGTTACTCCCTGGAATCCTTGATTATAGGCTGGACAAGGGGAGCCTTCTACTACTACATGTGAGTCTAACTGTCTCAAGTCAAGTTTGGAAATTAAAATTCACTTCTCTTAACCCATTTAGTAACATCAGAAGTAACTAACTTCTGTATTGGTTATCATCTTTTTATATTCTGGACCCAAGTACCCTCTATAACAGTTGTAAGCTACTCTTCTGAACTTGAAGTAAGAATCCTTTATAATTTAATTTTGTATGAAACACGCATTTTCAATGGATGAAATAATTTTGTTATACCTCCATAACAAAATTTTTGACGTTGCGAAATGTAACGTCATTTTTGATTGGCTGATGACGTTGCGTAATAATTTATCACAGAAAAGAGTTCGCCAAAGAAAGTAAAATATCTTGGTGTGTATAAACAATAAATTCATCTGATAACATATGAGTATGTATCCATACTATGAACATAAAAACGTAGTATCTTCAAAACCGCTTCGCATGGGTTAAAAGCAACACTGACAAGGTGCGAAACTGTCAACAGAAAATAATTGCTGTATCCTTAACAAACACCAAACCTACTTTCATGTATTTGGCTGGGGACTTTGTACCAAGTATAGGTAATGTATGTTGTAGATTATAGAGTCAATATTATTGAGATCCATATGAGGTCAAAGGATGACAAGTGTAAGCTGGAAGTGGGGTCAAAACTTCATTGATAAAGGGACTTGATGTCTTGAGATGGTATGAAATCTTTAGCTCATTTGGCCTTCGGGCTTATGTACTGGTGCAGGGTCTAGTATCCCTCCATCGTCAATAAAACTGTTAATGAACTTCTTACCAATATCCATAAGGCCTAGGGCCAGTAATAAGCTGGGATAAAGGTCTAGAAAATTATCTCAACTTACTTTCAAGGTCACAGAGTACTTAGAATTTAAAGTTTTTAGCTTGCAGGGACAAAGTCCAGGGAAGCTATTGCTAAAACCCAATGTTGTTAGTGTTGGCCATAGGCAGCTAGGTTAAAGATTTTATAAAATAGTGTTGTGTCCATACTAATGAGGATAAAGCTTATAGCTATTTCACATGTGTGTTCTTTGTGACATGACCTTTCCATTGGTACTACATTGGCTGACTGGCTGACCTAGACTGTGACCTTTGACCTACATTTAAAAATATTAACCTTGGCCACAGTATAGTAACTATGTGAGATGGACTTCCATATTTGATATCTATTTTCCTTGTGACAAGACCTTTCCATTGGTACTATATTTGCAAACCTGGAGAGCTTTACTGTGACCTTTGACCTACTCTCAAAAAATAATTCTGAATTTTAGCTCACTCGGGAAGCTATGATGTCTTCTGACAACTCTTGTTGAATAAGTAAGAGGGCCAGGGTCATAATATGGTATATAGGGCTCACGGATGAAGGGCTAAAAGGTTTGTTCAAATTAATAGAAAAAGCCTACCAGATACTCACACATTATAGTCTTAGATATATATATTATTTTACTTATATGTATATTATGGTCCACGTAATCTTTAAAGTTACATTAGCAGCATGTGATACAGGCCCATTTGGCTGCTTGTTTTGTTACAGGTATTTCTGAACAGTCTTTCAGCATCAATAGGAAGCCTTATAATGGACAGCTGAGTGTCACACCAACCACAGGCTACTCTTATACAGACAACTTTTTCATCTCCGCATCAAATTACCAGGACGATGATGGTGATAACTATTTTACTTATAAGTATGGTTACATTCTGGACAGTGGATTACCAATCTGGTTCCACACATCTAGTAAGTTGTTACTCCGGTTAATTGTCTCGCTGATCATCTTAGGTGATATATTATCATGATAATGGAGAATTGTAATAACTTGTTTCTATCAAGTTCCAGTTAAATAATTTGATAAATGGTAATATGGAGACGAAAAAAATATCTGCTTGAAAAAATTGGTCGACATAATCTAAATGTATGTAAGGAAGAGGAAACATATTACAAACTTGTACCATACAAACTTGTACCAATAACTTATAAATAAATTTTGAATGATATAGTGAATAGAAGTCATGTATGGAATAGGATGCATGGGGAAGATAGATGTATATGGGTCTTAGATACATCTTGGATTTTGTTGAATAGACTCCCCCAGCACTGAAGGGTATGACCCTCCCATACCTGATGGCCTACCAGCTAACAACTATAGAGTGACTATCATAGTGAGGGCCTATGACAGTAGTGGTGGCTTTGCTGATGCAACTACAGATATTACGGTAAGGTTCTGGTATAACTACAGATATTATGGTAAGGTTCTGGTGTAACTACAGATATTACGGTAAGGTTCTGGTATAACTACAGATATTACGGTAAGGTTCTGGTGTAACTACAGATATTACGGTAAGGTTCTGGTATAACTACAGATATTACGGTAAGGTTCTGGTATAACTACAGATATTACGGTAAGGTTCTGGTATAACTACAGATATTACGGTAAGGTTCTGGTATAACTACAGATATTACGGTAAGGTTCTGGTATAACTACAGATATTACGGTAAGGTTCTGGTATAACTACAGATATTACGGTAAGGTTCTGGTATAACTACAGATATTACGGTAAGGTTCAGATGTAACTACAGATATTATGGTCAGGTTCTGGTATAACTACAGATATTACGGTAAGGTTCTGGTGTAACTACAGATATTACGGTAAGGTTCTGGTGTAACTACAGATATACCGGTAAGGTTCTGGTGTAACTACAGATATTACGGTAAGGTTCCGGTGTAACTACAGATATTACGGTAAGGTTCCGGTGTAACTACAGATATTACGGTAAGGTTCCGGTGTAACTACATATATTACGGTAAGGTTCTGGTGTAACTACAGATATTACGGTAAGGTTCCGGTGTAACTACAGATATTACGGTAAGGTTCTGGTGTAACTACAGATATTACGGTAAGGTTCTGGTCATCATTGGAAACCCATGAGTCTCTGCTCTTATAGTTTCACTGAAGTGATCTTTCCTCTCCAGTTGTGAATTTGTCTTTTCTATAGGATAGTTACAGGGTACTATTATTTATGGATGTAGACAGCCTGACTGTTAATTCTTTGTGACAATATGAGCATACATATTTTGTATTGTAGGTGTTTCCACCTCAAACTCCTGAAGAGATGTCGGAGATCCTTTCCAATGCCACCAAGCCTGAGGGGATATTACAGACCCTCACTGTTGCAGCAGGCATGGAGGTGGCACCTGTACTTAATGTTATTGGCAAATTTCTAAATGATGAGTCTGATGATCCTTCTATAACAACGTCCTCCTCTGGTGACATCATGTCCACTACAAGTGAGTGATCAATTGAGAAACTTACGGCAATGTTATATTGATGGTAAACTGATACTGTGTGGCGGGACTGGACTGGGTCCACCATCGGTGACTAGGTAGCTCAATTGGTAGAGCAATTGGCTAGTGTTCGGAGGTCCCGGGTTCGAACCCCGGTCTGGTCGCTACATTTTCTCCTTCTCCTGTTACAAAATTGGCGCCCAACTAAAATACCCATGGTGGTGGTATAAGGGTCTCATGGTATAAAGGTCTCATGTGTCTCATGCGAAGACTTGGGGGGGGGGGGGGGGAAATGGAGGTAGGTGCATGACATGACTGGACTGGGTCAATCATCGGTGACCAGGTAGCTCAATTGGTAGAGCATCCGGCTAGTGTTCGGGGGTCCTGGGTTCGAACCCCGGTCTGGCCGCTACATTTTCTCCTCTCCTGTTACAACTGTATAACAAGGAATGTTTGCTCTGTGTGAACATTGAGAATTTTCATAGTTGATAAGGATTGTTTGTTTTCTGTCACCCTGTAAACAGCCAGGATCATTTTGAGGCAGGGTCTTCCTACAGTAGTAATTGGTGAATACCTCACTGAACATGTGGTACAGTGTCTTGATCAAGGTTACAACCATGACAGCACAGGCTCGTCCATTTCTCAGCGGCCCAAAAAACACAAAGAGAAATGGGTAGTGAGTGCATACAGCTCGGATCTTCACCTGAGGTTACGTGGCTGGTGGTTTATAAGGAATCATTATGTACAATGAATGAAATACTAGATATGACTCTCACTGGGTTTAAGGGATTCACACCAAAGTTTATACCAAATAAACATTCTTAATGGCTTTAAACCAGGAAAGAAAGCAACTGTAATAATTTCTTTCATAGTATAATAGTATGTGATTCCATAACAACAGGTAAGCTTATTTAGAATGGGGTCACCGCAGAAATTTAGAAATACGGGGTTGTGATAATCTACAGTTAAAAATAACAGGTATGTCATATCGCACAGGTACAAAATATAACAGGTATGTCATATGACACAGGTACAAAATATAAAAGGTATGTCATATGACACAGGTACATAATATAACAGGTACAATTTTGTATGTCATACGGCACAGGTACAAAATATAACAGGTAATATTTGTTTAGTAGCTATGGGTCCCATTGGGATAATCAACAATATTTGTGTTTGTTTTGTAGCCATGGGTCCCGTAAATGTAACAGAAATGGATGCTGCTGCTGTTGCTGACCTGATAGCCCAGGAAAATGAAATCAAACTACAAAACAGGATCAATGTATGTACTGAACTGTGTTCAGATTCTTGTGACTCAGTCAGAATATACTCTGATTTCATATTATTGAAACAGATTTGGAGGTATTAGGTTCAGATTGGCAGTGGAATGACTGGGTACATGCTTTGTAGGAAATGTCTGGTTACATTATCATAACGAGTTTGAGTGTGAACATGCTTAAGTCAATGCATAACAGGGTTGTATGGTAGCATAATGTTCTGATTATTACAACACAGACTAGTTTACTGTAATGTTTGAATGATTTCATTGATTGGTGATTTTGGAGACACCTGTTTAACCTGATAACAACTTTAAGATTTTTTTTATCATTTTTCATCTTTGTAGATATGTAAAACAATTTCATTAATCTCCAACATGAACTTGTGTAAGTTATCAATTCTGATGTCTCTTCAGACACGTACTCAGGGTGTGGAGGCCCTTGCTCGTGTGCGACCTCCAACAGCTCGAGAAATGCATAACCTAGCCTCCTGTCTAGCACAACTCTCGTTAAAAGAGGATGAAATCTCACTAGAGGCACAGGTATGTCATATGGCATATGTACACAGGGATCAATCTAGGGATTTTTTTTACTTCTGTTTATGGGTAGTTTCCACTCAGGATTTTGTTCCATTTTTCCCCTCAGGCTTCTGTTAAATTCACTGAAATATTGTATTTTCCCTCATTTTTATGGCAATAATATTCCCAAATACTCCAGATTTGCTTTCCTTATTAACTATTTGTTGTTTTTACTTTGAAAATGTGTTTTTAAAGCCAAAAACTGAGACTTTGTGATGTTTAAACTGATTTTCCCCTATTGTCCAAAAAGGGTAGTTTCCCCTAAATTCTAGATTAATCCCTGGTACATAATATAACAGGTATGCCATATGGCACAGGTACAAAATATAACAGGTATGTCATATGGCACAGGTACAAAATATATCAGGTATGCCATACGGCACAGGTACAAAATATAATAGGTATGCCATACGGCACAGGTACAAAATATAATAGGTATGTCATATGGCACAGGTACAAAATATATCAGGTATGCCATACGGCACTGGTACAAAATATAATAGGTATGTCATATGGCACTGGTACAAAATATATCGGGTATGTCACACCGCACAGGTAAATAATATATATGGTATGTCATACAGCACAGGTACATAATATAATAGGTATGTCATACGGCACAGGTACATAATATAACAGGTATGTCATACGGCACAGGTACATAATATAACAGGTATGTCATACAGCACAGGTACATAATATAACAGGTATGTCATACGGCACAGGTACATAATATAACAGGTATGTCATACAGCACAGGTACAAAATATATTAGGTATGTCATACAGCACAGGTACATAATATAATAGGTATGTCATATGGCACAGGTAAATAATATATATGGTATGTCATACAGCACAGGTACATAATATAATAGGTATGTCATATGGCACAGGTACAAAATATATCGAGTATGTCATACCGCACAGGTAAATAATATATATGGTATGTCATACAGCACAGGTACATAATATAATAGGTATGTCATATGGCACACACACAAAATATAACAGGTATGTCATACGGCAGAGGTACAAAATATAACAGGTATGTCATACGGCACAGGTACAAAATATAACAGGTATGTCATGGCACAGGTTCATAATACATATGTCTGTGTCAGCTGCCTTACTGTATATTATTACCTGTTACATGGTATTTTTTTTGGTTACAGGAGCAGGCAGTAACATTATTAGTGAACTACCAGTCTGATCTGGGTACAAGCCTGATCCAGGATCTATCAGCGGATGACCTTGAGGAGATGATTACAGACTTGTTCAGTGTTGCTGGTAAGGCTTCCACCCCTAAATATTTAATTGTATGTCAATAGATACGTATCAACCATGACTCAGAATTTTGTTTTTAGTTTTAAAATCTTTTTATTCATTCTTTTGCATATTATAAGTACATGAAATACATAGAAAAAAAACATCAATTATAGATACAGTTTTACAGCAACACAATATCATTTTTTGAAAAGTGCATCAAGGGTGACAATGATTTGGTATACATAATAGTAACATTTTAGAAAATGCGTACATGTATATATATTGAAACAATGTTTAATGGCTAATAGAAATATAGTATGTATTGAACAATTAAGATAAAGATGTACCATTGTTGAATTATATATAGCTTACAGTATTAAGAGGTTGATAGGTGTACATACATGTATATAGTATTGAAGAGTTATGACATATATATGTATAGTAAGTTGACCATCACTTGCATAAACTGGAGGTGTTGCATGATTGTATAGTATAGAATATGCATTACTCAGAATATATTTTTGTTGATATTTCTGTCAAAAGTCAAAATGATATATTTGTCGATAACAAGTTTCTTATATTGACACTTATATTTTGCCAAAAATCACACTGAAAAAGGACATGCAGTGAGGTTTGAATAATTTGTATGTGTATATTATAAGTAGACAGTCAGGCCTATATGACATGTATTTTTTTTGTCCCCAACAGTAAATTTTGCCCATGCAGCCAGTAAGGCCGTTGACACAGCAGATAATGCCCTTTCTGTGTTAGAAGCTGAGTACCTTGCTGCCCTGGCTGCTGCAGCAAATGCCACAGAATCTTCGCCCACTTTATCCCCAGTGATGACAGATGTGGACTATGTTGTACAGCAGACAGTCATTCTAGGGCAGAAAGAAAGGGTGCGTTATTCAGCCTTTCCATAACATTTGCTTTGATAGCCCATGGAGAAACAGGTAAACAAACAAGTTCCTGTTATCACCAGATCAGAAACATTTGATGTATCTGCCAGTTTATTAAGACTTCCTTTGTTACTTCTCATTGGGACTATGGTATTGTATTGCTCTATGCTTTGTATAATGCACTCATTAACCATCCACAGAAAAACCACTGACAACACCTGGCTACCTGGCTGATACCAGTCATAGATTCATGTGTCCGTCCTATGTTGGTTAATGTGCTTCTGTACATTTTGTGATACCAGAATGATAATCATAAAATGTAAAGCACATTAACGTTATTTGTGCTCTTTATCAATTTTGTATACAATGTATTTTCGTTACTGTTATTATTAACAAAATCCCTGAAAATGAATGATGGTGATGATGATGTTACCTATGTATTGTTGTATGATGTTGTTACCTATGTATTGTTGTATGATGTTGTTACCTATGTATTGTTGTATGATGTTGATGATGATGTTACCTATGTGTTGTTGTATGATGTTGTTACCTATGTATTGTTGTATGATGTTGTTATCTATGTATTGTTGTATGATGGTGATGATGTTGTTACCTATGTGTTGTTGTATGATGTTGTTACCTATGTATTGTTGTATGATGTTGTTACCTATGTATTGTTGTATGATGTTGTTACCTATGTATTGTTGTATAATGTTGTTACCTATGTATTGTTGTATGATGTTGTTACCTATGTATTGTTGTATGATGTTGTTACCTATGTATTGTTGTATGATGTTGTTACCTATGTATTGTTGTATGATGTTGTTACCTATGTATTGTTGTATGATGTTGTTACCTATGTATTGTTGTATGATGTTGTTACCTATGTATTGTTGTATGATGTTGTTACCTATGTATTGTTGTATGATGTTGTTACCTATGTATTGTTGTATGATGGTGATGATGTTGTTACCTATGTATTGTTGTATGATGTTGATGATGTTGTTACCTATGTATTGTTGTATGATGTTGTTACCTATGTATTGTTGAATGATGTTATGCTCATATGCTATATTTAAAGTTTTGAAAAATGCAAACAAACAATAATGCAAAAATAAGTATTTGTTTTTGGATTTGAACATATTTTTAGTGTGATATTGAAAAGGACATGTTGTTTCTCGTAATGTACCAATATAGAATCCAATCAGGCTTCCAACAGAACTCTCTACTCTAACAGATGGAGCTATTGATACGTAGTATCCTAGGAGTATACCCTTAATATAGGAGTTAAATTTAATATGTTATCTATAATGTTTGTTATGGACATGTGTGTGGTTTAGTAAAAATGAAATATTGACTTGTAGGCAAAACAAAGATGCCAGGCCTTTGAGAGTGCCATAAGGAATTTGGCAGGTACTGTGTCAGGAAGGAAGGTTGCAGGGGAGAGGAACTCCACCTTCCATACAAACAAACTTGATCTCATCCTCAACAAAGCTCTAACATCGGACATTAATGACAGTAAGTTAAGTTCAGAAATCAGTGATGGTAAGTAAAATCTCTGTCTCAACAAATCGTAGACTTCCCTTGGACTACAAGAATTTTAAAAACTCAATACTCAGCCTTACTAAAGTTAAGATTTCTCTTGAACTACAAGAATTAATTAAACTCAATAGTCAGCCTTACTAAAGTTAAGATTTCTCTTGAATCACAAGAATTAATTAAACTCAATACTCAGCCTTACTAAAGTTAAGATTTCCTTTGGACAACCAGAGTTAATAAAGCTCTTTAGCCCCGGCAAAAAAGCAAGGAGATTTAGGTCACCTAATTCAAAATCAAATGGCATTGTTATTGTCTTTACTTCATTTTTGTACATACAAATTTTAATCCCTATTCAATGTGAGAGGATATTGTGTTGAAAACTTTTAAAAGCAATGAAACTGTAATGATGGGCCTGTACCTTGATGGTGTGACAGGTTCTCCAATCATTCTATCTATTGTTATATATACATGGCATTGGATTTGAGTGGACCTTGAGTACCACCATGTAATGATGTCTACCTTATGATTGTCTTTCCCCCACAGATTTAGATATAGGTTTGGGCCACACCTCTGTTGTCATGCCAAAGTCTCAGTCAATGTTTGGAGAAGATGGAAACTCATCAACAACTTTTGCAGAAATTTTGGTAAATTTTCAATTTTATGCAAGTTTACCAGACCTTATTCCTTAGCAGTTCTTTGTCAGTTTCTTTGTAGAAGAATGAGATTCAAAGGAAGAGGTGATCACTTCTTTGTCATTTTATCTGGCTTGAGGAAGGAAAGGATAGATGTAAGATGAGGAATGAGCTGGGAAGGAATTGAGGATAAAGATATTAAGTGTCTATAGCCAGGCCATTTGTTGGGTATTGTATCACAAATACCAAATGAATTTTTTTATTGTGAATGGGTTTCTCTGTGTATTAACTTCCTACTGTATCATCTAACATACACTACCAATGATGTTTATATTAGTCATACCATAATTGAAAAGTTCATGTTGGAATTGAAGGATATGGTAATTATTTATTTTTACTCTTTTTCTTATGACAGGCATTTAAGACATCATTTAATCTGTATACAGCAGTTAATTCCACTCAAAGCCAGGCTACAAAAGTCACCAGCGATGTTATCAATCTCTCCATGAAAAACGACACAGGTGGAGATGCACAAATCCACAACCTTCCCCAGTACCTTGATCTGTTTATGGACCGAACGGGGCATGATCAAAATGTTTCCTCAGTCCAAAGTACTACCAAGGAGTGGAATGCTGCTATGGTGATACACTCGGTTACTATACAATCAAGTGCCTCCCTCCATATACACCTTAATCAAGTGTTCAACTTGTCAGATGTGGAAGATCACATAATGTTTCCCTCAAATGACACCAACCAGACTATTACAGATTTCTACCTGGAGACACGCCCCGTCATTTACCACATCTTTATCAGGTATGTATACCTGGAGACACACCTGTCATTTACCACATCTTTATCAGGTATGTATACCTGGAGACACGCCCGTCATTTACCACATCTTTATCAGGTATGTATACCTGGAGACACGCCCGTCATTTACCACATCTTTATCAGGTATGTATACCTGGAGACACACCCGTCATTTACCACATCTTTATCAGGTATGTATACCTGGAGACACACCCCGTCATTTACCACATCTTTATCAGGTATGTATACCTGGAGACACACCCCGTCATTTACCACATCTTTATCAGGTATGTATACCTGGAGACACACCTGTCATTTACCACATCTTTATCAGGTATGTATACCTGGAGACACACCTGTTATTTACCACATCTTTATCAGGTATGTATACCTGGAGACACGCCCGTCATTTACCACATCTTTATCAGGTTTGTTTACCTAGAGACACGCCCGTCATTTACCACATCTTTATCAGGTATGTATACCTGGAGACACACCCCGTCATTTACCACATCTTTATCAGGTATGTATACCTGGAGACACACCCCGTCATTTACCACATCTTTATCAGGTATGTATACCTGGAGACACACCCCGTCATTTACCACATCTTTATCAGGTATGTATACCTGGAGACATGCCCCGTCATTTACCACATCTTTATCAGGTATGTATACCTGGAGACACGGCCATCATTTACCACATCTTTATCAGGTATGTATACCTGGAGACACGCCCGTCATTTACCACATCTTTATCAGGTATGTATACCTGGAGACACGCCCGTCATTTACCACATCTTTATCAGGTATGTATACCTGGAGACACCCCCCGTCATTTACCACATCTTTATCAGGTATTTATACCTGGAGACACGCCCCGTCATTTACCACATCTTTATCAGGTATGTATACCTGGAGACACACCTGTCATTTACCACATCTTTATCAGGTATGTATACCTGGAGACACGCCTGTCATTTACCACATCTTTATCAGGTATGTATACCTGGAGACACACCTGTCATTTACCACATCTTTATCAGGTATGTATACCTGGAGACACACCCCGTCATTTACCACATCTTTATCAGGTATGTATACCTGGAGACACGCCCATCATTTACCACATCTTTATCAGGTATGTATACCTGGAGACACGCCCGTCATTTACCACATCTTTATCAGGAACAACCCAGACTTCAAGGGATCGATGAAGGATGAACTTAACTTGTTAAAAACTGATAATAGCACTGCTTATACCATCACTATTGCTTTTTTTCTCACTGAAAGGAATCTGACAATTTTTTGGTCCAGATCAAAATGAAATGAAAGTAGAATTGGTGGTTATTTTGCTGCTCTTCTGCAAATATAAATTGCAGTTCGGAAAAATATTATAATTTGACAACAGTTATGCAAACAGAACTTACCAGGTAAGAGTAGACTGACCGCCAGGCCCTACGGTTTTTGGAATGAGTAGACTGACCGCCAGGCCCTACGTTTTATGGTAAGAGTAGACTGACCGCCAGGCCCTACGTTTTATGGTAAGAGTAGACTGACCACCAGGCCCTACGGTTTTTGGTAAGAGTAGACTGACCACCAGGCCCTACGGTTTTTGGTAAGAGTAGGCTGACCGCCAGGCCCTACGGTTTTTGGTAAGAGTAGACTGACCACCAGGCCCTACGGTTTTTGGTAAGAGTAGACTGACCACCAGGCCCTATGGTTTTTGGTAAGAGTAGACTGACTGCCAGGCCCTACAGTTTTTGGTAAGAGTAGACTGACTGCCAGGCCCTACGGTTTTTGGTAAGAGTAGACTGACTGCCAGGCCCTATGGTTTTTGGTAAGAGTAGACTGACCGCCAGGCCCTACGGTTTTTGGTAAGAGTAGACTGACCGCCAGGCCCTACAGTTTTTGGTAAGAGTAGACTGACCACCAGGCCCTACGTTTTATGGTAAGAGTAGACTGACCACCAGGCCCTACGGTTTTTGGTAAGAGTAGACTGACCACCAGGCCCTACGGTTTTTGGTAAGAGTAGGCTGACCGCCAGGCCCTACGGTTTTTGGTAAGAGTAGACTGACCACCAGGCCCTACGGTTTTTGGTAAGAGTAGACTGACCACCAGGCCCTATGGTTTTTGGTAAGAGTAGACTGACTGCCAGGCCCTACAGTTTTTGGTAAGAGTAGACTGACTGCCAGGCCCTACGGTTTTTGGTAAGAGTAGACTGACTGCCAGGCCCTATGGTTTTTGGTAAGAGTAGACTGACCGCCAGGCCCTACGGTTTTTGGTAAGAGTAGACTGACCGCCAGGCCCTACAGTTTTTGGTAAGAGTAGACTGACCACCAGGCCCTACGGTTTTTGGTAAGAGTAGACTGACCACCAGGCCCTACGGTTTTTGGTAAGAGTAGACTGACTGCCAGGCCCTACGGTTTTTGGTAAGAGTAGGCTGACCACCAGGCCCTACGGTTTTTGGTAAGAGTAGACTGACCACGAGGCCCTACGGTTTTTGGTAAGAATTTCTCAGATTATGCTTCTGATTCCCACAACTTTTCAATGTTTATATTTTTTCTGTTTGTTTCTTTAAAAATTTATATAAATAGAAAATTGAATGGTGTCCCATTGAATATATCATATAAAAGTTTGACAGATCTAGAGTATGTCAATATTTTTCACAAATGTTTGAAATATATGTTATATTCAATGGGAAAACAATGTCCTGTATTTATGTTACAGAGCTGGTGAGTCTCCCACAATCACGGACTTTGACTTTAACTGTACCCTGCCTCTCTCTGACAACGATCTGGCTGATCTCGTGTCCTACATGGATAACACCAACTACGAGAACGACACAGTCTCCAGACTTGACTATGTCACGGATACTCCAGACAGATACACATGTTTCTTGTCCAACAAACAACTCAAAATGTGAGTACCTGTAAACATTCTACATGACGTCCTTATCAAACTACACACATTCAGGCCGTAACAAACATTCTACATGACCTCCTTATCAAACTACACACATTCAGGCCGTAACAAACATTCTACATGACCTCCTTATCAAACTACACACATTCAGGCCGTAACAAACATTCTACATGACCTCCTTATCAAACTACACACATTCAGGCCGTAACAAACATTCTACATGACCTCCTTATCAAACTACACACATTCAGGCCGTAACAAACATTCTACATGACCTCCTTATCAAACTACACACATTCAGGCCGTAACAAACATTCTACATGACCTCCTTATCAAACTACACACATTCAGGGCGTAACAAACATTCTACATGACCTCCTTATCAAACTACACACATTCAGGCCGTAACAAACATTCTACATGACCTCCTTATCAAACTACACACATTCAGGCCGTAACAAACATTCTACATGACCTCCTTATCAAACTACACACATTCAGGCCGTAACAAACATTCTACATGACCTCCTTATCAAACTACACACATTCAGGCCGTAACAAACATTCTACATGACCTCCTTATCAAACTACACACATTCAGGCCGTAACAAACTTTCTACATGACCTCCTTATCAAACTACACACATTCAGGCCGTAACAAACATTCTACATGACCTCCTTATCAAACTACACACATTCAGGCCGTAACAAACATTCTACATGACCTCCTTATCAAACTACACACATTCAGGCCGTAACAAACATTCTACATGACCTGCCCTATCAAACTACACACATTCAGGCCGTAACAAACATTCTACATGCCCTCCTTATCAAACTACACACATTCAGGCCGTAACAAACATTCTACATGACCGCCTTATCAAACTACACACATTCAGGCCGTAACAAACATTCTACATGACCTGCCTTATCAAACTACACACATTCAGGCCGTAACAAACATTCTACATGACCTCCTTATCAAACTACACACATTCAGGCCGTAACAAACTTTCTACATGACCTCCTTATCAAACTACACACATTCAGGCCGTAACAAACATTCTACATGACCTCCCTTATCAAACTACACACATTCAGGCCGTAACAAACATTCTACATGACCTCCTTATCAAACTACACACATTCAGGCCGTAACAAACATTCTACATGACCTGCTTATCAAACTACACACATTCAGGCCGTAACAAACATTCTACATGACCTCCTTATCAAACTACACACATTCAGGCCGTAACAAACATTCTACATGACGTGCTTATCAAACTACACACATTCAGGCCGTAACAAACATTCTACATAACGTGCTTATCAAACTACATACATTCAGGCCGTAACAAACATTCTACATGACGTGCTTATCAAACTACACACATTCAGGCCGTAACAAACATTCTACATGACCGCCTTATCAAACTACACACATTCAGGCCGTAACAAACATTCTACATGACGTGCTTATCAAACTACACACATTCAGGCCGTAACAAACATTCTACATGACCTGCGTATCAAACTACACACATTCAGGCCGTAACAAACATTCTACATGACGTGCTTATCAAACTACACACATTCAGGCCATAACAAACATTCTACAAGACCTGCTTATCAAACTACACACATTCAGGCCGTAACAAACATTCTACATGACGTGCTTATCAAACTACACACATTCAGGCCGTAACAAACATTCTACATGACATGCTTATCAAACTACACACATTCAGGCCGTAACAAACATTCTACATGACCTCCTTATCAAACTACACACATTCAGGCCGTAACAAACATTCTACATGACGTGCCTTATCAAACTACACACATTCAGGCCGTAACAAACATTCTACATGACCTCCTTATCAAACTACACACATTCAGGCCGTAACAAACATTCTACATGACCGCCTTATCAAACTACACACATTCAGGCCGTAACAAACATTCTACATGACCTCCTTATCAAACTACACACATTCAGGCCGTAACAAACATTCTACATGACGTGCTTATCAAACTACACACATTCAGGCCGTAACAAACATTCTACAAGACCTCCTTATCAAACTACACACATTCAGGCCGTAACAAACATTCTACATGACGTGCTTATCAAACTACACACATTCAGGCCGTAACAAACATTCTACATGACCTCCTTATCAAACTACACACATTCAGGCCGTAACAAACATTCTACATGACCGCCTTATCAAACTACACACATTCAGGCCGTAACAAACATTCTACATGACCTCCTTATCAAACTACACACATTCAGGCCGTAACAAACATTCTACATGACCGCCTTATCAAACTACACACATTCAGGCCGTAACAAACATTCTACATGACCTGCGTATCAAACTACACACATTTAGGCCGTAACAAACATTCTACATGACGTGCGTATCAAACTACACACATTCAGGCCGTAACAAACATTCTACATGACGTGCGTATCAAACTACACACATTCAGGCCGTAACAAACATTCTACAAGACATGCTTATCAAACTACACACATTCAGGCCGTAACAAACATTCTACAAGACGTGCGTATCAAACTACACACATTCAGGCCGTAACAAACATTCTACAAGACGTGCGTATCAAACTACACACATTCAGGCCGTAACAAACATTCTACAAGACGTGCGTATCAAACTACACACATTCAGGCCGTAACAAACATTCTACAAGACGTGCGTATCAAACTACACACATTCAGGCCGTAACAAACATTCTACATGACGTGCTTATCAAACTACACACATTCAGGCCGTAACAAACATTCTACAAGACGTGCGTATCAAACTACGCACATTCAGGGCGTAACAAACATTCTACAAGACGTGCGTATCAAACTACACACATTCAGGCCGTAACAAACATTCTACACGACGTGCTTATCAAACTACACACATTCAGGCCGTAACAAACATTCTACAAGACGTGCTTATCAAACTACACACATTCAGGCCGTAACAAACATTCTACATGACGTGCGTATCAAACTACACACATTCAGGCCGTAACAAACATTCTACAAGACCTGCGTATCAAACTACACACATTCAGGCCGTAACAAACATTCTACATGACGTGCTTATCAAACTACACACATTCAGGCCGTAACAAACATTCTACAAGACGTGCGTATCAAACTACGCACATTCAGGGCGTAACAAACATTCTACAAGACGTGCGTATCAAACTACACACATTCAGGCCGTAACAAACATTCTACACGACGTGCTTATCAAACTACACACATTCAGGCCGTAACAAACATTCTACATGACGTGCTTATCAAACTACACACATTCAGGCCGTAACAAACATTCTACATGACGTGCTTATCAAACTACACACATTCAGGCCGTAACAAACATTTTGTTAGTGGAGTATACATTACCACATTGACAAGAAGACAGCTGTTTCAAAATCAAAGTATATTTTCAAAGGGAGATATATATGTTTTTGTTCACAAAAAACAATCGCTAGTTCATTAAATCTCAGTTAGTAAGTTTACTGACTGGACACGTAAATATAAAATAATATTATTGCTAGAGTTACAACAATAGTTTGAATCAGTTATCTACTGTAACAGGAATGAGTCGACCATTTACTATATTGGGGTGAAGCACCTAATTGAGGGAGAGGACCCATTCACATTACTTAGTAGTGGCAATGGGACAGGCATTCCTAATACAACTACTACAACAACCACCACTACAACAACCACTACAACAACCACAACTCTACCTCCAACAACTACTGAATGTAAAGGGAAAAATTGTAAAAAAAAGAAGTCAAAAAATGGTGCCGTTGTTACTACCACTACCGTTCCGGTTACCACTGTCCCTCCAGGAACCTATCTCCAGTCAGTTTATTCTATGAAGCTGTTCTCTGCGTTTTGTATATACTTTGATGAAGCGACCGAGTCCTGGAGTGACAAAGGTGTTTATGTAAGTGTTTATCTATTTGGATGTCCCCTATAGAGCTGAGCTGTTTTTATTCCTGAGAATGCTGAAGGGAATTTTAAAGAAATCAGTATACCGTAAAATCTGTATAAAAATGTTCTTGGCGCCTTAATATGGTTTTCATAAAATTACCATTTCATGAGTCGTTGATTTGTGGGTGATCACAAATTTAGATGCTTTTTGTTTGTTAATGTTAACAATTTTAAAACACTTAAATGTTAACTTTTAACGCTATTAATTATATCCCCCACTTAGAGGGGGTATGTAATGATCACTTTGTGCTTCCTTGTGTTCGTCCATCCGTCCTTCAATGTACACGATATCTCAGGAAACTCTCAACAGATTTAGATCATTTGGTGGTCATTGGTCAGTTAAAGGTCAAAGGTCACACTAGACCACTTCTGAAATAAGAAAAGATTGTGTACAAGATATCTGTTGAACTTCTGGGTTGATTCATTTTGTTGATGAAGGGGGTGGGCTTTATCAATGTGAGCCCCTACTCACTTAGGTTTTATTGATGAGGGGCATGGGATATATCTATGTATCCCTTCTCACTTTGCTTTATTTTTGGACAAAGGACAAACATATAAAACTTAAATTGACAGGTTGGTCCCCTGACTCGGCCGGATAAAATCCACTGCCTCAGTAATCACATGACAGCCTTTGGTGCAGGCTTCAGTGTTCCCATGAACACTATGAATCTGAATGATTCGGCCTTCACCAAACTTAATGAGAACCCGGTCATATTTGCCACCATGGTGTCTATCATGTGTCTGTATCTCCTCCTCCTCATCTGGGCACGCAAGAAGGACAAGAAAGACTTTATTATGGTAGGTAACTTTTCACTCCTTTATATGATCTGTATATTACTGCCTTACTCCTCCACATTAATCTATTTCACTCCTTTATATGATCTGTATATTACTACCTTACTCCTCCACATTAATCTATTTCACTCTGTATGATCTGTATATTACTGCATTAATCTATTTCACTCCTTTATATGATCTGTATATTACTACCTTACTCCTCCACATTAATCTATTTCACTCTGTATGATCTGTATATTACTGCATTAATCTATTTCACTCCTTTATATGATCTGTATATTACTACCTTACTCCTCCACATTAATCTATTTCACTCTGTATGATCTGTATATTACTGCCTTACTCCTCCACATTAATCTATTTCACTCTGTATGATCTGTATATTACTACCTTACTCCTCCACATTAATCTATTTCACTCTGTATGATCTGTATATTACTACCTTACTCCTCCACATTAATCTATTTCACTCTGTATGACCTGTATATTACTACCTTACTCCTCCACATTAATCTATTTCACTCCTTTATATGATCTGTATATTACTGCCTTACTCCTCCACATTAATCTATTTCACTTTGTATGATCTGTATATTACTACCTTACTCCTCCACATTAATCTATTTCACTCTGTATGATCTGTATATTACTACCTTACTCCTCCACATTAATCTATTTCACTCTGTATGATCTGTATATTACTGTCTTACTCCTCCACATTAATCTATTTCACTCTGTATGATCTGTATATTACTGCCTTACTCCTCCACATTAATCTATTTCACTCTGTATGATCTGTATATTACTACCTTACTCCTCCACATTAATCTATTTCACTCTGTATGATCTGTATATTACTGCCTTACTCCTCCACATTAATCTATTTCACTCTGTATGATCTGTATATTACTGTCTTACTCCTCCACATTAATCTATTTCACTCCTTTATATGATCTGTATATTACTGTCTTACTCCTCCACATTAATCTATTTCACTCTGTATGATCTGTATATTACTACCTTACTCCTCCACATTAATCTATTTCACTCCTTTATATGATCTGTATATTACTGCCTTACTCCTCCACATTAATCTATTTCACTCTGTATGATCTGTATATTACTGCCTTACTCCTCCACATTAATCTATTTCACTCTGTATGATCTGTATATTACTACCTTACTCCTCCACATTAATCTATTTCACTTTATAAGATCTGTATATTACTGCCTTACTCCTCCACATTAATCTATTTCACTCTGTATGATCTGTATATTACTGCCTTACTCCTCCACATTAATCTATTTCACTCTGTATGATCTGTATATTACTACCTTACTCCTCCATGTTAATCTATGAATTTCCTCCGCTATTTTCCATACTTCCATATCTTATTTATGATGTCTGTATGTCTCCTCTTCAGGCGGGTGCCTCCCCTCTCCCTGACAATGATCCCAGGGATAAATACCTGTATGAACTCCTGGTGTTTACAGGATCACGCAAAGCTTCAGGTATGGGTTGTTGATAGTCATTTTATAATAAAATCTGCATCTGCATGATATTAACAGGTAAGTGTTCTGATTGCCATTTTATGATAACAATCACATGATATTAACAGGTATGTGTTCTGGTAACCATTTTATTAGCTCACCTGCCCAAAGGGCAAGTGAGCTTATGCCGTGGTGTGGCGGCCATCGTTCGTCCGTCCGTCTGTCTGGCATCAACTTTTTCATTTAAACAACTTCTTCTTAATAACCAAAAGGCCCAGGGACTTAATATTAGACCTGTAACATCCTGGGGTGAAGGGCTACCAAGTTGTTCAAAACAATGACCTTGACCTTCAATCAAGGTCAAAAGGTCAAATAGGCTATAATCTTAAAACAAGTTCTCCTCAATAACCAAGAGGCCCAGGGACTTGATATTGGGCCTGTGGCATGCTAGGGTGAAGGGCTACGAAGTTTGTTCAAATGAATGACCTTGGCCTTCATTCAAGGTCACATATGTCAAATAGGCTATAATCTTCAAATGACTTCTTCTCAATAACCAAGAGGCCCAGGGACATGATATTGGGGCCTGAAGCATGCTGGGATGAAGGGCTACTAAGTTTGTTTGAATTATTGACCTTGACTTTCATTCAAGGTCACATGGGTCAAATAGGCTATAATATTCAAACAACTTCTTCTCAATAACCTAGGGGCCCAGGGACTTGATATTGGGCCTGTAGCTTGCTGAGGTGAAGGACTACCAAGTTTGTTCAAATGAATGACCTTGGCCTACATTCAAGTTCACAGGGGTGAAATAGGGTTAAATCTTTAAACAATGATTTTGTGATAGCCAAAAGTCACTGCGACCTGATATTAGGCCAATAGTATGCTTTAATGAAGGACTAGAAAATTTATTGACATAAATAACCTAGCTTACTCTGATATTTGAATAAAGTGGTAATTAACATAGTATCTGCAGAAATGACCTCAATCAACTTCAAATTTGCTGTAGAGCCAAGTGTGATACAGGCCCATTGGGCCTCTTGTAATAACAATCACATAATAGTAAGAGGTATGTGTTCTGGTAACCATTTCATGATAACAATTACCTGGTAACAGGCATGTATCGTTAGAAGTCATTTTATATTAACAGCTACATGTATGGTATTAACAGGTATGTGATAATAACAGTTGCATGATATTAACAGGTTTATGTTCATGGTAGTCATATTATATAGAAATCTACATTATGTTATAGATGGATAATATATTATTAGTCATAGAGCATTTGCACAACTAAGTAGGTCCTACCTCCATGATATGTACCCCAAAGCTGTGTCACATACCCACTATGTACCCCAAGGTTGTGTCACATACTCACTATGTACCCCAAGGCTGTGTCACATACCCACTATGTACCCCAAGGTTGTGTCACATACTCACTATGTACCCCAAAGCTGTGTCACATACCCACTATGTACCCAAGGCTGTGTCACATACCCACTATGTACCCTAAGGCTGTGTCACATACCCACTATGTACCCCAAGGTTGTGTCACATACTCACTATGTACCCCAAGGTTGTGTCACATACCCACTATGTACCCCAAGGCTGTGTCACATACCCACTATGTACCCCAAGGTTGTGTCACATACTCACTATGTACCCCAAGGTTGTGTCACATACTCACTATGTACCCAAATCTGTGTCACATACCCACTATGTACCCCAAATCTGTGTCACATACCCACTATGTACCCCAAGGCTGTGTCACATACCCACTATGTACCCCAAGGCTGTGTCACATACCCACTATGTACCCAAGGCTGTGTCACATACCCACTATGTACCCCAAGGTTGTGTCACATACTCACTATGTACCCCAAGGCTGTGTCACATACCCACTATGTACCCCAAGGTTGTGTCACATACTCACTATGTACCCCAAGGCTGTGTCACATACCCACTATGTACCCCAAGGTTGTGTCACATACTCACTATGTACCCAAGGCTGTGTCACATACCCACTATGTACCCCAAGGTTGTGTCACATACCCACTATGTACCCCAAGGCTGTGTCACATACCCACTATGTACCCCAAATCTGTGTCACATACCCACTATGTACCCAAGGTTGTGTCACATACCCACTTTGTACCCCAAGGTTGTGTCACATACCCACTATGTACCCAAGGCTGTGTCAAATACCCACTATGTACCCCAAAGCTGTGTCACATACCCACTATGTACCCAAGGCTGTGTCACATACCCACTATGTACCCAAGGCTGTGTCACATACCCACTATGTACCCCAAAGCTGTGTCACATACCCACTATGTACCCAAGGCTGTGTCACATACCCACTATGTACCCAAGGCTGTGTCACATACCCACTATGTACCCCAAGGTTGTGTCACATACCCACTATGTACCCAAGGCTGTGTCACATACCCACTATGTACCCAAGGCTGTGTCACATACCCACTATTGTACCCCAAGGCTGTGTCACATACCCACTATGTACCCCAAGGCTGTGTCACATACCCACTATGTACCCCAAGGTTGTGTCACATACCCACTATGTACCCCAAGGCTGTGTCACATACCCACTATGTACCCCAAGGCTGTGTCACATACCCACTATGTACCCCAAGGCTGTGTCACATACCCACTATGTACCCCAAGGTTGTGTCACATACCCACTATGTACCCCAAGGCTGTGTCACATACCCACTATGTACCCCAAGGTTGTGTCACATACCCACTATGTACCCCAAAGCTGTGTCACATACCCACTATGTACCCCAAGGTTGTGTCACATACCCACTATGTACCCCAAGGCTGTGTCACATACCCACTATGTACCCCAAGGCTGTGTCACATACCCACTATGTACCCCAAGGCTGTGTCACATACCCACTATGTACCCCAAGGTTGTGTGACATTCCCGCTATGTACCCTAAAACTATGTCACATATTCACTATGGGGCCTGTATGGCGATTAAAAATACCCATTTAAATTTTCATACAGTGCTTGAAAGGCATTCTATGATTTGGAAGTTATTGAAGCTTTGTCTAGTTATGGTTGCTATGAGCTTTCTGCTCTCACTTCTGACATATTCATAGACTTATAGTAGCTGTGTCACATACCCACTATGTACCCCAAGGCTGTGTCACATACCCACTATGTACCCCAAGGTTGTGTCACATACTCACTATGTACCCCAAGGTTGTGTCACATACCCACTATGTACCCCAAGGCTGTGTCACATACCCACTATGTACCCCAAGGTTGTGTCACATACCCACTATGTACCCCAAAGCTGTGTCACATACCCACTATGTACCCCAAGGTTGTGTCACATACTCACTATGTACCCCAAGGCTGTGTCACATACCCACTATGTACCCCAAGGTTGTGTCACATACTCACTATGTACCCCAAGGCTGTGTCACATACCCACTATGTACCCCAAGGTTGTGTCACATACCCACTATGTACCCTGAAGCTGTGTCACATACCCACTATGTACCCCAAGGCTGTGTCACATACCCACTATGTACCCCAAGGTTGTGTCACATACTCACTATGTACCCCAAAGCTGTGTCACATACCCACTATGTACCCAAGGCTGTGTCACATACCCACTATGTACCCAAGGCTGTGTCACATACCCACTATGTACCCCAAGGTTGTGTCACATACCCACTATGTACCCTAAATGATGATCTGAGCTGAAGGGTGCCATGCTGCTGTCTTAGTGATGGTCCCACTGCCTGCTCACTGTGTCCCCGCATCTTACAATATGTAACTATCACTATGTGGGGTTGGAAGCACAACGTCCCTCAACGTAAAAAACTAATTAATTTTGTTATGTTAGGTAGAATTGTCTCAATGAATCTTCCATAAATTACATCCTTCCTTATATGATATTAGGGTTAATAATCTGTTCCAATAACTTTATTTGATCACTTTCTCTAAGCTCAACATCAGTATATGAAGCTTGCTATGATTCTCACTTCATCACTTATTATTTATATGCATGTACTTCATGGTTTCAAAATATGAAGTTTGTTTTTTCCACCAAAATTACTGGTAGATTGCCGATATCTTGTGTACTCCATTATGACAGCACCAGATTTGATGCTCACATATGTATACATGACGTCACGATACATTGTTTTGAGTTGTTGTTCTGATGATGGCTCCCCTAGAGCTGAAACATGTAAACAACACACTGGAATAAACAACGGGATTTATAGGGACAAACTAATGTGTTTGGCTAACTACTTATAGCTTAATATGTAACTGTAATTGCTGTAGAAATGATAACTACAAGATGAGGTTATAATCTATATCCAAGGTGAAACCATCGGATGGGAAAATCCTGTGAGGCCCAGTGGATACATGACGTCAGTATGAGTAGGCCTCAGTATTTCTCTGAAAAAACCTGTGAGGCCCCTTGGATATATGACTTCAGTATGAGTAGGCCTCAGTATTTCTCTGAAAAAATCTGTGTAAACCAGACCTAATTAAAATCATGATCTTAGAAGAGGCTGGATGTTCTATATTATTATAAAGTTATTTGCTTGTTTGTTGTTTTGAAGATTTTCTTTATGGATGCATCATGATGGTTATAAACCTTACATTATTTCTAAAGGAACAACTGCCAAGGTCTCCATCATCCTGACAGGGGAACAGAGTGAGACACCTCCTCGCTACATCGCTGATGAGAAGAGGCCGGTACTACAGCGTGCGAACACTGACTGTTTTGTGATGGCCACACCAAAGTGTCTGGGAAAACTAACCCATCTCAGGTGAGTCGTAGATTAATAGAATCTAACATGGGTCTGTTCCGTGGACAGGTATATCTCAACCCTTGTGTAAGAGTTTGGCCAGTCAGCATGAGGCTTGCCGAGCGCTGGCCAGCTGAACTCTTACACAAGGGTTGAGATATCCTTGTTCGTGGAACAGACCCATGTTTGATTATTTTTCTCACATACTTGCAACCAAATTAAGTTTTTATGAAAGTTTTTCATCGCGCCATCTTCAATGATTCTTGGAATGTGCATCAAAATTTATGACGTCATCATTTAAAATCATGACGTTACGTTATTGTGAGCAGCGTCATATAGCACATGCCAGCTGTCTAAGATCAATTAATCTTTTCCCTAGCAACAGCCGGATAACTCTGTGAAGTAAGTGAGAAATACAGTGCATCATTCTTCAGTTACTTTTTTAGCCCACCATCTGATGATGGTGGGCTATTCAAATCGCCCTGCGTCCGTGGTCCGTGGTCCGTCCGTCCCTCTGTCCGTAAACAATTCTTGTTATCGCTATTTCTCAGAAAGTACTGAAGGGATCTTTCTCAAATTTCATATGTAGGTTCCCCTTGGTGCCTAGTTATGCATATTGCTTTTTGAGACCAATCGGAAAACAACATGACCGACAGGCAGCCATCTTGGATTTTGACAATTGAAGTTTGTTATCGCTATTTCTGAGAAAGTACTGAAGGGATCTTTCTCAAATTTCATATAAAGGTTCCCCTTGGTGCCTAGTTATGCATATTGTGTTTTGAGACCAATCGGATAACAACATGGCCGACAGGCAGCCATCTTGGATTTTGACGATTGAAGTTTGTTATCGCTATTTCTGAGAAAGTACTGAAGGGATCTTTCTCAAATTTCATATGAAGGTTCCCCTTGGTGCCTAGTTATGCATATTGCGTTTTGAGACCAATCGGATAACAACATGGCTGACAGGCAGCCATCTTGGAATTTGACAATTGAAGTTTGTTATCGCTATTTCTGAGAAAGTACTGAAGGGATCTTTCTGAAATTTCATATGTAGGTTCCCCTGGGTGCCTAGTTATGCAATTTGCGATTTGAGACCAATCGGAAAACAACATGGCTGACAGGCAGCCATCTTGGATTTTGACAATTGAAGTTTGTTATCACTCTTTCTGAGAAAGTACTGAATGGATCTTTCTGAAATTTCATATGTAAGTTTCCCTTGGTGCCTAGTTATGCATATTGCGTTTTGAGACCAATCTGAAAACAACATGGCCGACAGGCAGCCATCTTGGATTTTGACAATTGAAGTTTGTTATCGCTATTTCTGAGAATGTACTGAATGGATTTTTCTGAAATTTAATATGTAGGTCTCCCTTGATGCCTAGTTATGCATATTGCGTTTTGAGACCAATCTGAAAACAACATGGCCGACAGGCAGCCATCTTGGATTTTGACAATTGAAGTTTGTTATCACTATTTCTGAGAGAGTATTTAAGGGATCTTTCTCAAATTTCATATGTAAGTTTTCCTTGGTGCCTAGTTATGCATATTGCGTTTTGAGACCAATCTGAAAACAACATGGCCGACAGGCAGCCATCTTTGATTTTGACAATTGAAGTTTGTTATCACTATTTCTGAGAAAGTATTTAAGGGATCTTTCTGAAATTTCATATTTAAGTTTCCCTTGGTGCCTAGTTATGCATATTGCGTTTTGAGACCAATCAGAAAACAACATGGCTGACAGGCAGCCATCTTGGATTTTGACAATTTAAGTTTGTTATCACTATTTCTGAGAAAGTACTGAATGGATCTTTCTGAAATTTCATATGTAAGTTTCCCTTGGTGCCTAGTTATGCATATTGCGTTTTGAGACCAATCTGAAAACAACATGGCCGACAGGCAGCCATCTTGGATTTTGACAATTGAAGTTTGTTATCACTATTTCTGAGAAAGTACTGAATGGATCTTTCTGAAATTTCATATGTAGGTTCCCCTGGGTGCCTAGTTATGCAATTTGCGATTTGAGACCAATCGGAAAACAACATGGCTGACAGGCAGCCATCTTGGATTTTGACAATTGAAGTTTGTTATCACTCTTTCTGAGAAAGTACTGAATGGATCTTTCTGAAATTTCATATGTAAGTTTCCCTTGGTGCCTAGTTATGCATATTGCGTTTTGAGACCAATCTGAAAACAACATGGCCGACAGGCAGCCATCTTGGATTTTGACAATTGAAGTTTGTTATCGCTATTTCTGAGAATGTACTGAATGGATTTTTCTGAAATTTAATATGTAGGTCTCCCTTGATGCCTAGTTATGCATATTGCGTTTTGAGACCAATCTGAAAACAACATGGCCGACAGGCAGCCATCTTGGATTTTGACAATTGAAGTTTGTTATCACTATTTCTGAGAGAGTATTTAAGGGATCTTTCTCAAATTTCATATGTAAGTTTTCCTTGGTGCCTAGTTATGCATATTGCGTTTTGAGACCAATCTGAAAACAACATGGCCGACAGGCAGCCATCTTTGATTTTGACAATTGAAGTTTGTTATCACTATTTCTGAGAAAGTACTGAATGGATCTTTCTGAAATTTCATATGTAGGTTCCCCTGGGTGCCTAGTTATGCAATTTGCGATTTGAGACCAATCGGAAAACAACATGGCTGACAGGCAGCCATCTTGGATTTTGACAATTGAAGTTTGTTATCACTCTTTCTGAGAAAGTACTGAATGGATCTTTCTGAAATTTCATATGTAAGTTTCCCTTGGTGCCTTGTTATGCATATTGCGTTTTGAGACCAATCCGAAAACAACATGGTTGACAGGCAGCCATCTTGGATTTTGACAATTGAAGTTTGTTATCGCTATTTCTGAGAATGTACTGAATGGATTTTTCTGAAATTTCATATGTAGGTCTCCCTTGATGCCTAGTTATGCATATTGCGTTTTGAGACCAATCTGAAAACAACATGGCCGACAGGCAGCCATCTTGGATTTTGACAATTGAAGTTAGTTATCACTATTTCTGAGAGAGTATTTAAGGGATCTTTCTCAAATTTCATATGTAAGTTTTCCTTGGTGCCTAGTTATGCATATTGCGTTTTGAGACCAATCTGAAAACAACATGGCCGACAGGCAGCCATCTTGGATTTTGACAATTGCAGTTTGTTATCACTATTTCTGAGAAAGTATTAAAGGGATCTTTCTGAAATTTCATATGTAAGTTTCCCTTGGTGCCTAGTTATGCATATTGCGTTTTGAGACCAATCAGAAAACAACATGGCTGACAGGCAGCCATCTTGGATTTTGACAATTTAAGTTTGATATCACTATTTCTGAGAAAGTACTGAATGGATCTTTCTGAAATTTCATATGTAAGTTTCCCTTGGTGCCTAGTTATGCATATTGCGTTTTGAGACCAATCTGAAAACAACATGGCCGACAGGCAGCCATCTTGGATTTTGACAATTGTAGTTTGTTATCACTATTTCTGAGAAAGTACTGAATGGATCTTTCCTAAATTTCATATGTAAGTTTCCCTTGGTGCCTAGTTATTCATATTGCGTTTTGAGACCAATCTGAAAACAACATGGCCGACAGGCAGCCATCTTGGATTTTGACAATTGAAGTTTGTTATCACTATTTCTGAGAGACTATTTAAGGGATCTTTCTCAAATTTTTATATGTAAGTTTCCCTTGGTGCCTAGTTATTCATATTGCATTTTGAGACCAATCTAAAAATAACATGGCCGACAGGCAGCCATCTTGGATTTTGACAATTGAAGTTTGTTATCGCTATTTTGTGAGAAAGTACTGAAGGGATCTTTCTCAAATTTCATATGGAGGTTCCCCTTGGTGCCTCGTTATGCTTATTGCATTTTGAGATCAATTGGAAAACAATATGGCCGACAGACCGCCATCTTGGATTTTGACAATTGAAGTTTATTATCTCTATTTCTCAAAGTACTGAATGGATCTTTCTCAAATTTCATAAGTAGGTTCCCCTTGGTCCCTTGTATCTGTCCTGAAAACAACCTGGCAAACAAACAGCCATTATCGTGAAATCTCAAATTTCTTATATAGCTAGGATTCCCTTGTTTGAAAAGTACTGGAGGGATGTCTCAATTTGCACAGATTAGTAAAATGAAGGGAAAAGTAGAGAAAAGATCAATCTGACATGGAATCTATGAAGATCATTCAATGGTGGGCGCCAAGATCCCTCTGGGATCTCTTGTTTCAGAACTGATTTATTTTATTGTGATCAATCCCTTTGTAACTCTAATATCGACACATTTAGGTACCTAAACATCACTATTATGTGACACATTTAACAAGAATAAATTGCTGTGTACATGTTAATTAATCTTTAAGTTCCCATTGGGGATTTCCGTCTTTTTCCAAGATTGCTTTGAGAATTGACATTTGAAAACGTCTCCAGCTGTATAATTTGCTCGCACACATAGATTTGGTTTCTATTTTCTCATCTTAAGAAATGAAATCAGTAGAAATGAATAGTTTCACATTAAATATAACACATATTTCTCTTGTATAACAGAATATACATCATGTACCAATATTTTTTGACTGAGTCTTGTGCTTCACACTCATAAAAATATTAATATTCTGACATACTTGTGCTATGCATATTTAACAGGGAACCATTCAATATCATCTCATATATCATCTCGTATATCATCTAGTATATAGAGGACTGAAATGTTTTCTGTGTTTCGGAGAATAGCAGAAAATATTTGTCCTATAGGAACGTACTTCAGGTATTTCCATGAATTATGATCCAATGAGTGTACAACACATTGTAAGCACGTGCGAGGATAGGTAGGTTTGCGTAGGCCTGCGAAATATTGTCATTCTAGCCGTAGACCTTAAAGTGTACGGACAAGCAAAATTCCTGTTATATGTTTAGTATTAGCAGTTTTATAGTCACTTCATTGTATATACATGTACACATATCAACGAAATATTGTTAGAAATAGTATAGGTTACATATCCACGCTGAGCCTTAAGCATCTAGAGTTGGTACTCTGACAGGGTGGACAATCCTGTGTAAATTCTTCAGTTACTGTGATAGGAATGCAATCCATAGGCTTCTGGTTTTGTTTTTTTGTGTACAGGGTTTGGCATGACAACATGGGATCAAGTCCTTCCTGGTACTTCAGTAGGATGCAGGTCACAGACCTGCAGACTGGTGACAAGTACTACTTCATCGGGGAACACTGGCTCTCCCTAGATGACAGTGAGGGCCTGGTAAGTGGACTATTTTTCTCAGTAATTCACAGTTTTCAATCATTTACACATCAGCCGGGGACTCCGTTCTAATTTAGAACTATACATGTAAATTTATTGGAAAATTTTACTTGACAAATGATGACATAATATATGGTAACAATATATATATTAAATGAAACACTGTCAACTATGTGAGCTTGAAAGTCTTGAACACTTAATTTGTACGAAGTGTTTTAGTTTAGATTGACATAACACTTTATTGACAGTTTGTGTTGTTTTCAGATTGACCGAATGATCCCCATTGCTGGAAAGAAAGACTTGACAAGCTTTAACTACCTGTTCTGGTCCAAGGCCAAACACAACCTGGCAGATGGCCACATTTGGTTCTCTGTGTTCCAGCGACCAGCACGTAGCCATTTCTCACGTGTTCAGCGACTCACCTGCTGCCTGTCACTTCTCTTCTGCACCATGTGTTCTAGTATTGCCTGGTATGGTGCCGACTTTGGAGCCTCACCCCAGGAGTACAAGCTGGGTCCTATGACCTTCACCTTAACAGGACTGTATGTTGGTCTGATGAGTGGAATGATGGCCCTGCCCATCAACATACTACTTGTCATGATATACCGTTACTCCCGGGCGCCCCTCCCTCCAAAACCGAAAATGGATGGCAAATATGCAGATATTACTGAAGAAGTGTCATCACTTGAACAGGAGAAATCAGTTTTAGAGGTTGATCTGGTGCAGTTAGAACTTGAAAAGGAACTTAAACATATAGATGCCCTGGAGAAAGTGGATAGCAAACCTGATGAAAAAAGAAGATTTTCTAAGTCAACTACCCCTATTATCACAAGGCCTAAGGCCAGACCAGATACAAAAAAGAAGCGCCGGCTACCATCATGGTTTGTGTATGTTGGTCATACATTGGCTTTCTGTTCTGTGGCAGTTGCATTTTGGGCTACAGTAGAGTTTGGTGGGTCCTTTGGCAAGGCAAAATCAGAGGAATGGCTATTGTCTTTTTTTGTGTCTTTCTTTGAGTCCGTATTCCTCTCCCAGCCCATAAAGGTAAGTTTAAGACGTTTATTTTAGTTTAAAGTAGTAATCTTTCATTAAGAAACTAGAAGCTGAGTCTTATCAGGACATTACTGATGTTATTTTCATCATATCATTGCCGACTATGTTAGTAGCATTGGAATAAAACAAAAACATGTGACTGAATGGGTACATGTGTTAACTACATTGTAGTATAAGTACAGTCAAACCTTATCTGATAACTCCATAAGTCTACTTAACATGAAGTAAAATTCAGTTCCAAAAGTGAAAATTCTTCATAAATACTCAGTTTCCCGAAATACTCAGGATAAATATATTTTAAAATTTCATGACCCGACTGACTAAGTACAAGACTCGACTGTAAATATAATTTTGTCATCATTGTTGTATTTGTATAGGTCATTGTGATTGCCATATTTTATGCAATGGTCATCAAAAAGCCGGATACCAGCACAGATGACCAACCATTGGCTGGTGGTCTGGCAGACGATGAAGAGTTCCTTCACCAACATTACACGGAGACCGACATTAACGATCCTCGTAAGCTCCAGGCTATAGAGGACTTGAAGATGACTGCACCTTTACCTCCAGAGGTGGACTTCCTCAACACAGCCAAAGAAGAGAGGTACAATTTAAATAAATCTATCCAGCAGGAGTATGTGTTAATATTGCAGTTAAGTTGGTGATAGTTTTTAGAAATGTGTCAGTAGACATGATTTTACTTAAGAGTATTAGGTGACCTATCTTTATATATAATGTAGAATATTTTATAATTTATCTATAAGTTCTTCGTAGTTTTTTTTATAATCATTGTACACTGAGGAGGACAAACAGGGAAAACCAAAGATAAACATCTCTGACAACTGTTGCGTTACATCGAGCTTAATATGAAATCTGTTGGCAGAGCTAAAGAGTTGGCCATGTATGCGATGCTGAAAGAGGTCGGTCTAAGCCTCATCTTCCTCTACTTGGTCCTTCTGATTGCCTACACGAACCGAGATCCATGGTCCAACCATCTTCACAAAAACTATGATAAAATCTTCAACAAGGTCACCTATGCCTGGAGCACTGAGAATTACAGTATGCCATTTTACAAGGTAACACATTAACTCATATTGAACTAGAGCAAGTCATATTACCATGTAATACATTAACTAGCAAAGAACTAAAGCAAGTCATATTACCAGGTAATACATTAACTCACAAAGAACTAGAGTAAGTCATATTACCAGGTAATACATTAACTCACAAAGAACTAGAGCAAGTCATATTACCAGGTAATACATTAACTCACAAAGAACTAGAGTAAGTCATATTACCAGGTAATACATTAACTCATATTGAACTAGAGCAAGTCATATTACCAGGTAATACATTAACTCACAAAGAACTAGAGTAAGTCATATAACCAGGTAATACATTAACTCACAAAGAACTAGAGTAAGTCATATTACCAGGTAATACATTAACTCACAAAGAACTAGTCAGACCAACTTATATTACCACTGATGTAATACATTTACTTTCTATATATATAACGACCTATTGTAAAAGTGGATATTTTCATGCGTTGAAATTTTTGCTTAGTCAGCTTCCAAACTGTTTGCAGTGTGGATGTTTTCACGCGGTCAGTCATGATGAAAATTATTTTTGCGCTGCGATTTCATTGGACATGTACGAAAAGTTAGATTTTTTTTTTTACAGAAAACTCTATTGAAAGCTCGTGTCGATCGGCCAAGTAAAAATACCAATTCTATGATCAACAGGTTAATGGGTTATATGTGTGATCTTTGCAGTATGTCTGTGAAAGAATTTTTTTTTATACATGTCACATGTTTTAGCGTTGATTTAGTTTTTTGCGTTGAAAAATATACCTCGCACGAGACAGGTGATTACAACTTTAGGCCCCGACAATGTATAGCGATGTATGTATATGATACCAGTGCTCGTGCTGTATGACAAACTTATTAAGAAATCATGCATGTATTGTCAAATACAGTGTTAACTTAGTATTTTGATCATCTAATTGCGACTGAACATCTCTTGATTATTGCCAATTATGGTATTACATGTAAATCTCCTCCCTCTTGCTAAGTGGACAGGCCACGCGAGGTGCCACCCACGCTAAGTAGACAGGCCACGCGAGGTGCCACCAGGGGTTAAGTTGAAAGGTTTGGCGGTCCGGTCATGCTGAGTGACATGATATGTATTCATGTCCAGTCAAAACAAACACAGGTGTCTCAATTAGCGATGGTTAATTTAGCAGGTATCAAATAAGTTTGGTAGATAAGTGAATACGACTGGGCCATTTAAAAGCATACATATTGATGTTCTGCATGACCTAATTCTCCAACATATATACCTTTTTCTACTGTAGCCCTTTCGTAAACGCAACAGCTTATGTATACTATATTTTCAATGTATTAAACGGGTCATTCATTGCAATAATGTATCGATAGTTTCTGATTCAAATAAAACATATTATCATGCAAAGACTTAAAGTTTCTATTACAAGTAGTTGGTCTTTTGTGTAACAAATGAAACCTTTGCTGTTTCGGGGCCTATAGCTACAAAATGGCTGAGCGGCTCCGGGATTAATCTGTACAGTAACGTTAATGTAGTAATGATCATAATTATCACAAAATGAAGAAAATTTAATGATAAATAAACATTGAATTAGATAAAATACTATCATTTTACACGTGTCTTAAATTAGTATAGCCATGCATGTCTCTTGACCGACCATGGCAACGTTACACATCACGGGTGATACGACGCGTGAATGCTGACATATGGTATACCACTAGGAACTTGCGTCTTGGATTTTATGGTATTTAGTTTATTTGATGGAAATATTCATGGGTCAATATTTTCATGTGTTATTATGTTCACGTGTGGATAATTTCGCGGAGATGTAATGATCGCAAAATAAGCAAAAATTTCCACACCACAAACATTTCCACTTTTACAGTATAATAGAAAACCATATTACTGAGTAGCACATTACATCACAACTAAGAAATCTAAAAGTATCTAACAGGTTAACTCACAAAAATATGGGTACCTTTTGTCCCAGTTAAAGGTAATATAATTCAAATTCATGTGTTTTGAATCTTACAAAATCAGATCCATTCTTATGAAGATTTCTGGAACTGGACACAGTACTCATTGTTACCGGGCTTGTACAAGACAGAATGGTACAATGGCGACCTCATGGAGGACCAGACCATACAGGATGCACAGTCCATCTTAGTCGGCGGAGCCCGACTGCGTCAATTACGCATAAAGCCACGTATGTTCTCATTTCTGTGTTATATTACTCATTGTCAAATTTCTTTGTTAACCCTCATGTCTTCTTGAATATAACAGCTAGCTAGACAGTTGTTTAACTGCCAAGAAAATAATTAAAAAAACATAACCAAAAATATCAAATAATTCTACCAAGAAAGGAATTAACAAACAATTAACAGTCATTACCAATATCATTATGTTTTATAACCAACAGACCATTGTCTCAAACCTCTGAATTTCTTCTCAATCCTTTGTCGTGATGAATATTCATTTGGAAGAGAGGACAAAGAGGACTTTCTGGCTGAGTGGCAGACATTTGACCACGCAGGTAAATTACAGCTTTATACACCATATAATTATATACATATATCATCACTAATAGACACAACTCAAACTTATTTTCCAGATCGGCCCAAAGTCATTTCAGGTAAAGTGAGAATAGACTTACTGTATGATTTAACAGGACTAATGTGAAGCTTGATCACAACCTCCCACCAACACACAGGTGTTAAGGGTGGGGAGTCAGGTATTAAGGGTTGGGGTTGAGGGGTTGGGGGTTAGGGGTTAGGGTTGGGGGTCCAGTCAGGTGGTAGGGGATGAACACAGTACCAATGTGTACTGATTTCTAGGTTACATTAAAACTATATGTACTAATACAGTATCATGAATATCATTTTCCCACCAATGTGTTTATTTCAGTTGATGTGCCAGATGAACAATTTACATACAAATCTATATGGGATTTGGACGGCTTGCCATACTGGGGGATATTTGGTATGTACAATGGTGGAGGTTATGTGGCTGACCTCGGTCCAGATCTCAATACAGCCGTCAGCACTTTCAACACTATCTTAGACAAACAATGGATCGATTTCCACACTCGTGCCGTGTTTGTGGAATTCAACTTGTACAACCCGAATCACAACTTGTGGGGTGTGTGTCTGTACCTACTGGAACTCTTACCAACTGGAGGTAGGGTCTTACAGTAATCTAAAGTTCATAGTAACAGTCAAGTTAATAATCATGCCATTTAATCTAATAATCATGCCATTTAATCTAATAATTTTGTATTAAGGTTGCATTGAAGACCTTTTGAGTTTTTTTTTTTTTAATTTTTACTGATAATTTTGGTGATTTTTTTTTAGTTTTATGAAATGCTATCCAGACTTTGCTGTATTTTCTATGCAAAGCAAATACTGTTCCCCCATTTGTCTACAGAGATTAAGGGATGTACGATACATTGGGATACATGTGAAGTAGTTTTTACAAGATAAAAGAGGATGTTGAAATATGTTGACTATAAGTGGTGTTAGAGGTAAAACAATAGTCATTGTGTCTATAAATAGACAGGTCAGCTGTATCAGTGGTGTTAGAGGTAAAACAATAGTCAATGTGTCTATAAATAGACAGCTCAGCTGTATCAGTGGTGTTAGAGGTAAAACAATAGTCATTGTGTCTATAAATAGACAGGTCAGCTGTATCAGTGGTGTTAGAGGTAAAACAATAGTCAATGTGTCTATAAATAGACAGGTCAGCTGTATCAGTGGTGTTAGAGGTAAAACAATAGTCATTGTGTCTATAAATAGACAGGTCAGCTGTATCAGTGGTGCTAGAGGTAAAACAATAGTCATTGTGTCTATAAATAGACAGGTCAGCTGTATCAGTGGTGTTAGAGGTAAAACAATAGTCATTGTGTCTATAAATAGACAGGTCAGCTGTATCAGTGGTGCTAGAGGTAAAACAATAGTCATTGTGTCTATAAATAGACAGGTCAGCTGTATCAGTGGTGTTAGAGGTAAAACAATAGTCAATGTGTCTATAAATAGACAGGTCAGCTGTATCAGTGGTGTTAGAGGTAAAACAATAGTCAATGTGTCTATAATTGGACAGGTCAGCTGTATCAGTGATGCTAGAGGTAAAACAATTGTCATTGTGTCTATAAATAGACAGATCAGCTGTATCTGTGGTGTTAGAGGTAAAACAATAGTCATTGTGTCTATAAATAGACAGGTCAGCTGTATCAGTGGTGTTAGAGGTAAAACAATAGTCAATGTGTCTATAAATAGACAGATCAGCTGTATCAGTGGTGTTAGAGATAAAACAATAGTCATTGTGTCTATAATTGGACAGATCAGCTGTATTAGTACAAACTACAATTCTAGCATGTACAATGTACCATCACTTAAATCTTTGATGATAGTCATTTGTTATTTAAGGCAGAAGCACCGAAATGACACTTGGCACGGGTCGATCATCGGCGACCAGGTAGCTCAATTGGTAGAGCATCCGGCTAGTGTTCGGAGGTCCCGGGTTTGAACCCCGGTCTAGTCATACATTTTCCCTCACCTATTACACTTGTTTAATAATGTTTAAAGCCTTATGAATGCAGTGTGGTTTTGGTGTTTAGATAGGGACAGCGGTAGATATATGTAAATGTAGATAAGTATATATTCATCAAATACTATAAACATATATATAACTGAATATATACAGATAAACACAGTGATACATTAGTACACCACCAGTACTTATACAGGAAAACAAGATATATAAACTCAGTTAATGCAATCATAATATAGCAGAAGACTTTCAATATGAAAAGCACTAAAATGATTACCGTTTAATATGCAAGTTAATGATATACGTCAACATTGACGGTGGTTCCGTTATGAATTTATTTTATCTTTTTCAGCTTTTCAGACATTTCCACATTTCCATGTCTTTAAGCTGGAACGTTACGTTGGCTCATTCATGTACTTTGTAATGGCCACAGAATTTATCACCGTACTCTTCATTCTCTTCTACACTTTTCGGGAACTCATGAAAATAAAAAGAGAAGGCTGTGAATATTTCAAAGTAAGTAGATGTAACAACGGACACAAATGTACATACAATTCGAGAATTATGTGTCTCACAGTTTGTCTGATAATGTGTCTCACAGTTTGACTGATAATGTGTCTCACAGTTTGTCTGATAATGTTTGTCTCAGTTTGTCTGATAATGTGTCTCACAGTTTGTCTGATAATGTGTCTCACAGTTTGTCTGATAATGTTTGTCTCAGTTTGTCTGATAATGTGTCTCACAGTTTGTCTGATAATGTGTCTCACAGTTTGTCTGATAATGTTTGTCTCAGTTTGACTGATAATGTGTCTCACAGTTTGTCTGATAATGTGTCTCACAGTTTGTCTGATAATGTGTCTCACAGTTTGACTGATAATGTGTCTCACAGTTTGTCTGATAATGTGTCTCACAGTTTGTCTGATAATGTGTCTCACAGTTTGTCTGATAATGTGTCTCACAGTTTGTCTGATAATGTGTCTCACAGTTTGACTGATAATGTGTCTCACAGTTTGTCTGATAATGTGTCTCACAGTTTGTCTGATAATGTGTCTCACAGTTTGACTGATAATGTGTCTCACAGTTTGTCTGATAATGTGTCTAACAGTTTGACTGATAATGTGTCTCACAGTTTGTCTGATAATGTGTCTGACAGTTTGTCTGATAATGTGTCTCACAGTTTGTCTGATAATGTGTCTAACAGTTTGACTGATAATGTGTCTCACAGTTTGACTGATAATGTGTCTCACAGTTTGTCTGATAATGTGTCTCACAGTTTGTCTGATAATGTGTCTCACAGTTTGACTGATAATGTGTCTCACAGTTTGTCTGATAATGTTTGTCTCAGTTTGACTGATAATGTGTCTCACAGTTTGACTGATAATGTGTCTCACAGTTTGTCTGATAATGTGTCTCACAGTTTGTCTGATAATGTGTCTCACAGTTTGTCTGATAATGTGTCTCACAGTTTGTCTGATAATGTGTCTCACAGTTTGACTGATAATGTGTCTCACAGTTTGACTGATAATGTGTCTCACAGTTTGTCTGATAATGTGTCTCACAGTTTGTCTGATAATGTGTCTCACAGTTTGACTGATAATGTGTCTCACAGTTTGTCTGATAATGTGTCTGACAGTTTGTCTGATAATGTGTCTCACAGTTTGTCTGATAATGTGTCTAACAGTTTGACTGATAATGTGTCTCACAGTTTGACTGATAATGTGTCTCACAGTTTGTCTGATAATGTGTCTCACAGTTTGTCTGATAATGTGTCTCACAGTTTGACTGATAATGTGTCTCACAGTTTGTCTGATAATGTTTGTCTCAGTTTGACTGATAATGTGTCTCACAGTTTGTCTGATAATGTGTCTCACAGTTTGACTGATAATGTGTCTCACAGTTTGTCTGATAATATGTCTCACAGTTTGACTGATAATATGTCTCACAGTTTGACTGATAATGTGTCTCACAGTTTGTCTGATAATGTTTGTCTCAGTTTGACTGATAATGTTGTCTCACAGTTTGTCTGATAATGTGTCTCACAGTTTGTCTGATAATGTGTTTCACAGTTTGACTGATAATGTTGTCTCACAGTTTGACTGATAATGTTTGTCTCACAGTTTGTCTGATAATGTGTCTCACAGTTTGACTGATAATGTGTCTCACAGTTTGTCTGATAATGTTTGTCTCACAGTTTGTCTGATAATGTTTGTCTCACAGTTTGTCTGATAATGTGTCTCACAGTTTGTCTGATAATGTTTGTCTCAGTTTGACTGATAATGTTTGTCTCAGTTTGACTGATAATGTGTCTCACAGTTTGTCTGATAATGTGTCTCACAGTTTGTCTGATAATGTGTCTCACAGTTTGTCTGATAATGTGTCTCACAGTTTGTCTGATAATGTTTGTCTCAGTTTGACTGATAATGTTTGTCTCAGTTTGACTGATAATGTGTCTCACAGTTTGTCTGATAATGTGTCTCACAGTTTGTCTGATAATGTGTCTCACAGTTTGTCTGATAACGTGTCTCACAGTTTGTCTGATAATGTTTGTCTCAGTTTGTCTGATAATGTGTCTCACAGTTTGTCTGATAATGTTGTCTCACAGTTTGTCTGATAATGTGTCTCACAGTTTGTCTGATAATGTGTCTCACAGTTTGTCTGATAATGTGTCTCACAGTTTGTCTGATAATGTGTCTCACAGTTTGTCTGATAACGTGTCTCACAGTTTGTCTGATAATGTTTGTCTCAGTTTGTCTGATAATGTGTCTCACAGTTTGTCTGATAATGTTGTCTCACAGTTTGTCTGATAATGTGTCTCACAGTTTGTCTGATAATGTTGTCTCACAGTTTGTCTGATAATGTGTCTCACAGTTTGTCTGATAATGTGTCTCACAGTTTGTCTGATAATGTGTCTCACAGTTTGTCTGATAATGTGTCTCACAGTTTGTCTGATAATGTGTCTCACAGTTTGACTGATAATGTGTCTCACAGTTTGTCTGATGATGTGTGTCTCACAGTTTGTCTGATAATGTGTCTCACAGTTTGTCTGATGATGTGTGTCTCACAGTTTGTCTGATAATGTTGTCTCACAGTTTGTCTGATAATGTGTCTCACAGTTTGTCTGATAATGTTGTCTCACAGTTTGTCTGATAATGTGTCTCACAGTTTGTTTGATAATGTGTCTCACAGTTTGACTGATAAAGTGTCTCACAGTTTGTCTGATAATGTTTGTCTCACAGTTTGTCTGATAATGTTTGTCTCACAGTTTGTCTGATAATGTGTCTCACAGTTTGTCTGATAATGTTTGTCTCACAGTTTGACTGATAATGTGTCTCACAGTTTGTCTGATAATGTGTCTCACAGTTTGTCTGATAATGTTTGTCTCAGTTTGTCTGATAATGTGTCTCACAGTTTGTCTGATAATGTGTCTCACAGTTTGTCTGATAATGTTTGTCTCACAGTTTGTCTGATAATGTGTCTCACAGTTTGTTTGATAATGTGTCTCACAGTTTGACTGATAATGTGTCTCACAGTTTGTCTGATAATGTGTCTAACAGTTTGTCTGATAATGTGTCTCACAGTTTGACTGATAATGTGTGTCTCACAGTTTGTCTGATAATGTGTCTCACAGTTTGTCTGATAATGTTTGTCTCACAGTTTGATTATGATAATGTGTGTCTCACAGTTTGATTATGACAATGTGTGTCTCACAGTTGACTGTGACGATGTCTCTCACAGTTTGATTATGACAATGTGTGTCTCACTAATTAACTATTATCATACATGTCTCACTGATTGAATATTAGTATTACAATGTATGCGTCACCATTTTACTATTGTCTTTACTATGTGTATCACTATTTTCTCGTTACAGTGTTTTTGGAACTGGTGGGATATGCTGACCGTTCTGTTTTCCCTCAGTATTGTCCTGGTGTTTATTTGGAGGACAGTGGTCAGTATACAGGTCATGGCCAAAATTAGGGAGAACCCCACATCGTATGTTAACCTGTACAGGGCCGTGCAGTTAGATGAGGTATGTATTGTTTTACAACCTGGTAGTATGTGGTCCTACTTCACAATGGGTTGTCTCCCTTGATAAAGCGTCCTATTCTGGTCTGGTGTTTCACCACTGGCCCGATGTCAAGTCATTAACACATCATGTTATACATCATACCTCTAACTTTGCCAAATCACTTACAGGTGACTTAATATGCTCCTACATGAATCAGTACCAAGTACTGTGACAAACCTCTAGTTGAGTCAGTAACAAGTGACTAGATGATTCACCACTGTGACATACCTGTAGCTGTCTCGGTAACAAGTGACTAGATGATTCACCACTGTGACAAACCTCTAGTTGAGTCAGTAACAAGTGACTAGATGATTCACCACTGTGACAAACCTCTAGTTGAGTCAGTAACAAGTGACTAGACGATTCACCACTGTGACATACCTGTTGTTGAGTCAGTAACAAGTGACTAGATGATTCACCACTGTGACAAACCTCTAGTTGAGTCAGTAACAAGTGACTAGATGATTCACCACTGTGACAAACCTCTAGTTGAGTCAGTAACAAGTGACTAGATGGTTGAGTACTGTGACAAACCTCTAGTTGAGTCAGTAACAAGTGACTAGATGATTCACCACTGTGACAAACCTCTAGTTGAATCAGTAACAAGTGACTAGATGATTCACCACTGTGACAAACCTCTAGTTGAATCAGTAACAAGTGACTAGATGGTTGAGCACTATAACATACCATTAACCCAGTTTAGAACAGATGACTTAGATGGGCCATTACTATATGACACATATTCACTATATTCATTATAAAACTGAAATAAAAACCACATTAACATAGAAATGCTTCATTTTTAGGTGTGTGGTTATTTCCTCGCTTTTGTGGTTTTCATGCTGAACATACGTTTCCTGCGACTGCTTCGATTCAACAGGAAGATTTCATTATTTGCACTGACTATGAAGCATGCGTCATGGTCACTCCTGAGTTTTGGAGTTGTGTTCCTTATTGGATTCCTGGCATTCTGTGCCACAGCTTATATGTTCTTTCAGTCCATCCTCTTCAACTTCCGGTCCTTTGTCACCACAATGGAAACTCTCCTGTCCATGATGCTAGGTAAGTGTTCAGCTAACTCATCACATAGTGCCTGTGAGCTTATATTGTGCCGTATACATTATAATTCAGGGACATATGATGTACGTTATTATACGTCCCTGACTTATTCAATAAGTTTTGTTTCAGAGCTTAAAGGCATCCATTGATGATATCTAGCTTGTACTTTATTGTCTGGAAGGTCCTAAGATACATAGAAATATCAACAGGAGGGATGATGTGATCATTTCACACAGCACCTCAGCTCTGTAATAATCAAATACTCTCAATATCTCTTGTGAAACTCCCATTTCTATTTCCACAGATTTATATGAATTTTTAATTTCTTTAAATTCTTTAAACATAGGAGTAAAAACAAATATTGAAATGATGAATTTCTCTTCCACAGGAAAGTTTGACTATAAGAAAGCCATGACGACCACTCGTGTGACCGGCCCACTGCTGTTTGGTCTCTTCTGTCTCTGTTTCAATTTTGTATTGGTCAACATCTTTCTGTCCATCGTCCTCTACAGCTTTGAGGTGGTCAGAAAAGACATAAACCACCAGTCAAATGAGCATGAGGTCATAGACTACATGGTCAACAAGTTCAAGCTGATGCTGGGTATAGGGAAACCCAAGAAGAAGTCAACCCCCTTCTTCAATGATCCACGAAAGAGCAGGATCAAGTACATAGAAGGTCAGTTCACATCTGATGAACGCTGAACTCTGGCATCAGATGTTTCTTTATAATTATCGTTTGTCTTTTACATCTTGAAAAAACCCTTGTCATACCCACTGAACATTAGACAACATGTCTGACCTCACTGACTATGGTCACAAGCATCCCAACTGATTTAAAAAAAACATTGCCAAATTTTAATTGATATTTTGATATAATTTTTGCGTGCTACAAATCAGTAGGTATTATCATTGGTACAGTAGGTATGTTACAAATCAGTAGGTATTATCATTGGTACAGTATGTATGTTACAAATCAGTAGGTATTATCATTGGTACAGTGTGTATGTTACAAATCAGTAGGTATTATCATTGGTACAGTATGTATGTTACAAATCAGTAGGTATTATCATTGGTACAGTATGTATGTTACAAATCAGTAGGTATTATCATTGGTACAGTGTGTATGTTACAAATCAGTAGGTATTATCATCAGTACAATAACAATGGGTTAGCTGCAAAATATCATCAGTATCTCCTTTAAATTATTTCTTGAAAAGTGGATAATGTATTTCTCATATGAATATCCGTAGATCCTGTTACTTTAATATTCCTGTACATACAATGTAGTATTATATTGCAGTGACTCGTAAGTAAATATAAAGTGAATGAAGCACATTATTGAATAATTTCTATAAAATCAGGTAGTGTGTATAATTGAATCTCTGAATACCCCAATTTGTGAATTCCCAGCAGTATGAACTTGAAATGTAGCTCACACTAGCGTGTGTTTCCATAAGGAGCCTGGATGTGTTCCCCGAGGTGTAAGACTGTTCCAGTACTGTATGGCTAGGACAGGTTGTGTCATAATCTCATCAAATATGTTTTTCCTCTTTATTTCTCTAGGTAAGTCTCCGGAGGAGAAAAAGGCTGATGAACTTGACGATCGGATAACAAAGCTGGTCACTGTCTGTCAGAACATTGTCTCCATTGACTCAGACCAAGGGGATGAAGGCATTGAGGAGGAAATAGAGACCATCCAGAAGAGAAAAAAGCGGAAGATTAAGGTTGCTTGAGTCATAGTGATACTTTACACTGCTAAAGTGGACTCTTCACTCTCATCTCTTCTGATAGAAAAATAATACTTAACGATTGGATTTCATGACAAACTCATTTAAGGCTTAAACTTTAAAATCACTGACTCTGAATGTCCACTCAAGACATTTTGAGCTCATATTAACATAAAGTATTTGATATGAAGTATTTCATGTCTTAATTCTATCAGTATATGTTCAACTTTGCTGATTTTGCAATTTCAATACAAATGTACAGTGGAACCTCTATAAACCGAACATGCATGGGACATTGATATTTGTTCGGTTTACAGAGGGTTCGGTTTGGAGAAGTTGGTCAAAATAACCGGTCGAGTTCCGAATATAATTGGTCGGACGATGTTAGATTGTACCCGATTACAAACCGACACTAGGCCTACTATACGCACATAGATAATTTGGTTTGTCTGAAGAATATGAATCTCATGAAAGTAAATCAATGCATATATTACAGATTATATAAGAAATTAAAATGACTAACTGTTGTTTTATATAGTTTTATACATTTACTGCACTTCACGATCGACCTGCATTCTGTTGCTTCGCCATGTGGTGGGGCCTAATACGGGATATTTAATGATTTTACAAAAAACGGAAATCGAATGATATGAAAGTGTGTGAAGATGTCTTGCTTCAATATGAATTACAATTGATCACTTGATACCGGTGGTATTCCCGATATCGGTATTGTCTTAAAAAATAAACATCGGACACTGGCATCATTTCAGTGTGTATAGTTATGACCCTGCAAGAACACCCCTTATTGGGCCTCATTTAGATTAGAATGCGAAACTCAGGCTCCTAGCTCTACTTGTATTGCGAAGATTAACATGGAATCTGCTGCGCTTCGATGACGTGTGGCATTGTTTCAGAATTAGTATTAATTACCGTGTTGATTATACACTACAATCATAACGCCCCTCAGGGTATTTATTGGATTACCTGTACAAATCACCTACATGTAAACGTAAGTCCCGATCGAGACACAATTTGGCTTCACACAATACCCGTCACAGTTGTTGTTTCACGGTTGACTAGCCTGACCTCGTGTCATAATCGCTCAGGTAAGGCCGGTTTTCAGAAGTAACTTTTGGTATACTTTATCAGGAACCGGAGACAAAATCGGTCCGGTGTTCGGAATTCAGAGGGATCGGTATTTGGAAGTTTTTAAATACCATAATAAAGAAGGACCGATTCCGTACAATAACAATTCGTTCGGTATTCAGAGGTGTTCGGTTTTTAGAAGGTTCGGTTTTCGGAAGTTGCACTGTACATGTAATAAACTTTCACTTTTTCGTCTTTTGACAGTTTTTGTTGTTCATAATCTTGTTTGGAATACTTTGACCTGGCCGAGATTAATGAAACATTGTTCCAACTACTTGTGCTGGTCTAGATGTGCCAGAACTTGTTTGGACCACCTTGATCTGGTCCAGACATGCAAAATCTTTTTCAAATTACTTTGAGCTGGACCAGGCATTAAAATCTTGTTTTGACTACTTTGATCTGGCCCAATGTGTAAAATCTTGTTTCAACTACTTGAGCTGGCCCAGATGTTTGGAATTTTGTTTTATTTTGAGCATGTCAAGATATGTGGAATTTTGTTTTATTCTGAGCATGTTCAGGTGTGTGGAATTTTGTTTTATTTTGAGCTGGTTCAGATATGTGGAATTTTGTTTTATTTTGAGCTGGTTCAGATATGTGGAATTTTGTTTTATTATGAGCATGTCCAGATATGTGGAATTTTGTTTTATTCTGAGCATGGTCAGATGTGTGGAATTTTGTTTTATTTTGAGCATGTCCAGATATGTGGAATTTTGTTTTATTCTGAGCATGGTCAGATGTGTGGAATTTTGTTTTATTTTGAGCATGTACAGATGTGTTGAATTTTGTTTTATTATGAGCATGTCCAGATATGTGGAATTTTGTTTTATTTGAGCATGTACAGATGTGTTGAATTTTGTTTTATTTTGAGCTGGTTCAGGTATGTGGAATTTTGTTTTATTTTGAGCATTTACAGATGTGTTGAATTTTGTTTTATTTTGAGCTGGTTCAGGTGTGTGGAATTTTGTTTTATTTTGAGCATGTTCAGGTATGTGGAATTTTGTTTTATTTTGAGCTGGTTCAGGTATGTGGAATTTTGTTTAATTTTGAGCTAGTTCAGACGTGTGGAATTTTGTTTTATTTTGAGCATGTTCAGGTTTGTGGAATTTTGTTTTATTTTAAGCATGTACAGATGTTTGGAATTTTGTTTTATTTTGAGCTGGTTCAGGTATGTGGAATTTGGTTTTATTTTGAGCTGGTTGAGGTATGTGGAATCTGATTTGACTACTGTAGTACACATGTGATGGTATGTTATATAAATTATTTAATTGCTTGTGGGTGTAGATTGTAAATTAATAACAGGAGATGGATTTTTGTTTTTTCCTTTTTTAATGTATAAAAAGTTATGGAATTCTTGTAACAATGGTAATTAGTTTTTAAATATTATTATCATGATTAACAAATGGTGGTAAAATCAGTTGACAAAATCACATGATTATAACACTAATGTGATGTGACCTCTTACACTAGTAAAACCTGTCTAACCCAACACACAGTATACCTGGTACATACATGTAGTGGCCCCCGGCCCGGATGTTAAATATAATGGTTTTATCAATCATAAAAGGAATTTTAGTATAACTTTAGATTAGACAAGCTTTTATTTTAATCATAGTAATGGCCAATAACATATTCACATTCTCTCCTGAAACACTGACGACAAACTAACCTCTCCACAGTGTGTCAATACTGTGATGAATAGATATAGTTTACAATGATATAACAGTTTGACCAGACTTGTTCATTTACCAAACATGCAGAAATTACATATATCTTGTCATTTTCTGGCAAGCTTTAAAACATTCAATGTCTGCATTGAAATATATATATCCGCTAGGCATTACTCCTGCAAATGTTCCATTTCAAAGCAATAAGTCTAATAAGTCTAGATACAACTTAAGTTATATTTGTGTAGAGTAAATGGATTTATCATCATAGATAAGATATCAAAAACCTTAGTCTATATATATTTGTAGAATCTTCAGCTATCATATATTTGTATAAATGTAAGGTTAAGAAGGATATATTGTTCCAAGAAACAAGGATTTTTTCCAATAAACCCATCATTGTGCTTCGATTTATACCACAAAGTTGAACAACTTGTATAATTTTATGTATTTAACAACATTTTTTTCAAAATATGTTATCTTCATATTCAAGCTTTAAAAACTTTCTGTATAACATTAACAAATTATCAATGTTAAGAAGTTTTCTTCTTAAATATTTCACCACTAACAACTACACTATAAAACATTTTGGTTAACATCAATAGGACATGTTGAAGGGAGACATATAGACTTTATATCATTCTAGTACTAACAGAGCTATAGTATTTAAAGCAGCAGCATAAAACATTCCCAATATCACAGACAAACTCAACACACACTCCTACAACAGATCAAATAGTGTAATATTGCACTAAAACAGTTTTTTGTGACCAGTTGAGTGACAACCAGCCAACATATAGATGATTTACAGCAACAGTAGAGACACACCTGGCCAACATATAGATGTACGACTACAGTAGAGACACACCTGGCCAACATATAGATGTACGACTACAGTAGAGACACACCTGGCCAACATATAGATGTACTGCTACAGTAGAGACACACCTGGTCAATATATAGATGTACGGCTACAGTAGAGACACACCTGGCCAGTATATAGATGTACGGCTACAGTAGAGAGACACCTGGCCAACATATAGATGTACGGCTACAGTAGAGACACACTTGGCCAACATATAGATGTACGGCTACAGTAGAGACACACCTGGCCAGTATATAGATGTACGGCTACAGTAGAGACACACCTGGTCAACATATAGATGTACGGCTACAGTAGAGACACACTTGGCCAACGTATGAATGTACTGCTACAGTAGAGACACACCTGGTCAACATATAGATGTACGACTACAGTAGAGAGACACCTGGTCAAGATATAGATGTACGACTACAGTAGAGACACACCTGGCCAACATAGATTTACGGCTACAGTAGAGACACACCTGGTCAACATATAGTTGTACGGCTACAGTAGAGACACACCTGGCCAACATATAGATGTACGGCTACAGTAGAGACACACTTGGCCAACATATAGATGTACGACTACAGTAGAGAGACACCTGGTCAAGATATAGATGTACGACTACAGTAGAGACACACCTGGCCAACATATAGATGTACGGCTACAGTAGAGACACACCTGGCCAACATATAGATGTACTGCTACAGTAGAGACACACCTGGTCAATATATAGATGTACGGCTACAGTAGAGACACACCTGGTCAATATATAGATGTACGGCTACAGTAGAGACACACTTGGCCAACGTATGGATGTATAGCAGTAGGCACAGGAAGTTCTACAACCGACCACAGCACCGATATTCTTTAACAGTTTTATAAGACTTTTATAGGATTTATATTCCACTCCTATCTTGGTATTTAAGAAATTAAATCAAAGATAAATTTAATAGTTACCAGTTCTCAATAAGTCTTACCATCAAAATATCAGAAATAGAATTGTTGTATCCTCATTTTGATGAGAACTACAAGTCTGTAAATGTCCATAGAATGCTGTGTGACTCCAGACTATTGTAACATGACTACATAGAATGCTGTGTGACTCCAGACTATTGTAACATGACTACATAGAATGCTGTGTGACTCCAGACTATTGTAACATGTGGTGTGACTCCTGTAGTGAGAGGCTACTCCAACACCTCCTTGTATTTGCCCCAGCCATGGAAACACTTGGTAAACTTCCTCAGCTCCTTGTACTTCATGGCCAGTAGTAGTTTACGTGGTTTGTTTGGCTGTTTGTTACGCATGTGTTGGATGTACACCTACAACAGGAGAAAATCTTCGTCTCACTACTGATTATTGGTCTTGTACTGCTTTTAAATTACGATTTTTTTCAAAACATAATTCTGTACTTACATGTATACCATTTACCATAAATGCTGGGTGACACAGAACTGCATCAAAATTTGTACACAGATGCTGATCTCCCACCTCCCATAATTATTGTAAATGTCATGATCCAGAACTAGTACATATGAATAATTTCCAAACAGAAACGGTTTAGGTTCATTGTGAACAATAACTTGGCGACAATTCTATAGAGAAAATGTTTTAATAGAATTGTCAAACACATGAGATAAAAACTGCTGATATTGGTGATCTGATTACCTGTGCACTCTTAAATGCTAGTTTTATCTCCACATCACTTGTTTTCTTGCCAACCCAGAGGAAGACATTTTCTCCATTGTCCAGAATCATCACGTCATCATCAGCCAGGTCATCCTGGTTGAAAAAAAACACAACAAAACAGATATCAACCAAAGTATTTAAGATACTGACCGATGTATTACCATTACAAAAAATAATCTTATATTAAATAAGACAGTGCGTCATGATTCATACATATGGTATTTCAGCCGGATAGTCCTAAGTTTTGTGGCTGTGTGGTTGACTGTTGCATCTATCTATCAAAGTTAAGCAACGTTGAGCATGGTCAGCTTTTGGATGGGTGACTACTCCAATTTAATCTGGTGTACATTATAGTGCTGTTGGTAAACAAAGTATACAGAAACCACTAACCATATGATTTATGGCCTACACATTTAAAATTGTTTAGTAACGATGCCATATCCTACCACATAGTAAAACCCTTGTTACAGATCATTGTTAGCATTGTTTTCCTATGAAGTCGGACATATTTTGTACGTGGGGGGGCGCGCGGGAGGAGGTCACTTTCCTTCTAGAAAACCCTATTCCTCTTGGGTCTGTTAGATATAAATGCCCTCGCTGCCACTTGACACCCAGAGACAGAGTTTGGTGAGGATTGCATCAGCAGTTCCTGGGATTACCTACAATTTGTAGTTACAATGCATTGGGATAGGCCGCCATGCGAGGCGATGGGATGGGACGGGACGGGACGGGGACAGGGCATAACAACAACTTATACAGCTGCCAAGGGTGTCACGATGACCAAACACAATGTTATGAGATTTTTCTGTCGTAGGAATACATACGGACTTGTTATTTGTCTAAATATAAACACAACACTTGTAGTTTACCTGACAGAAATCAGCACATTTCTCGGACACTGTAAAGTAACCCTTTTCATTTGAACACCTGAACAGGCGAGCATGTTGCATAAACTTGGACTCCTGAAAAGTGAAAATTTATGTCTGTATAATTATAAAGTAACAAGATATACAGTCAAACCTTTTTATCTCAAGGTCAAAGGGATCATGAAACAAATTCGCCGATATCCCAAGTATTCGAGGAAACTGGATACATTTTATATAGTTTTTTACTGTCAGAATTTAACTTTTACTAAGTTAAGCAGGGTCTTCGCATTATCAGAGTTTGAGTTAACAAAGTTCAACTAATCAAAAACATTGTCAGTCTCTATTCCTTCCATATTACACATTCTTTTCAATACAGTTACATTAGTTGAATGCACAATGGTTTATTAATGGTTCATAATCTTAACTTGAAATGTAAAATGAACAAAACCTGAGAATAACTATCAAATACTAACCGTTTCGTGTGGCTTCTTGCCTCCGATGCCAACCCAGAAGAAGTTGACAGGTTCTTCACCCTCACTGATCATCTGTATCGTGTAGTTGTCCTTATGTAGCAACAGAAAATTGTACAATAATTTCTGCATAATTTTTCCTACATCTTTGCTACCGTCTATACAATCTTCATAAATACTAAATGAGTGCCATGTTCTAAATACAATCTATTCATGCATCATCAATTTTTGCACCATGTGTACTTTGTTATAAATATACCTCACTCTTATCCATGCTTTCTACATTTTTGTATCGCCTGCCAGCGAGACTATAGTGTTATTTTTCCGGTGGCAGTGTCAACATTTCACTTTAAAGTTTCATGTTTTAAACGCTTTCGTTTACGGAATATCATCCTGAATTTATGATATTATAATAGTGGGATGGTGGGAATCCAGTTCTGTGTTTAGCTCAGTTTTTCATAAAATAGCAATTTTATTTCAACCAAACCTGGAATATAGTGACATTGTAGTATGTACATCTCGAACACACTCAACTGATTACATGAATTTTATTTTCTAGCTGTATTTTTGGGTTAAAAACCTTAGATTTGAGAAATTGACATAAAATCTTTATTGCTTGTCAAATTGAGTCACAAATTAGTTTATAGCCAAATTGGGATGAATTCTATTAAATCAGACATATTGTTGGTTTAAAATTAGGTGAATTTTGAGAATGAATAAACACATCATTACCTTACAACTTGTGTGCTATATTCTAATACGTCCCAGTTAATACCTACTTTATACATCTTGTACGCGATCTTCTCTGCCAGTGTAGCCTCCTCATGCTCTGCTCTGCTACCTATCCACACATAGACCACACCCATCAGATCTTCACTGTCAAACGGCACCATCAGGATATAGCTGAAATATTCGTACAGAACCACTCAAAATTCACCATCAAATTATCACAGTAAGCTGTTTTGTCAAATGGCACTATCAGGATATAGCTGCAATGCTCGTACAAAACCACTCAAAATTCACCATCAAATTATCCAGAACCACTCAAAATTCACCATCAAATTATCCAGAACCACTCAAAATTCACCATCAAATTATCCAGAACCACTCAAAATTCACCATCAAATTATCCAGAACCACTCAAAATTCACCATCAAATAATCACAGTAAGCTGTTTTGATAAGGACTGCAAATTGTATACATTGTTTTCTATGGAAAATAATGTTGATGTGTCAATTCACCATAAGGCTGATCAGTTAAAATTTGATATGGTGTCAAAATTTTGAGAGCACAAAAAATATGTACATATGTAATAAGAATCCCATTAGCTGAGTGAAATACTTACCAAAAGAATGAGTTTAGTAAGGAAGCATCTGGTTTTATCTACAATGGTAAAATAAATTTTATTAGAATTGATAGGTTCACTGTAACTTCAAATATTTCCCGTTACAATTTAACTCTGAATACTTTCGGTGTCAAAGTTTCCTGCTGTAAATTCAACAATCAGCTCTAACTACATGTATTAATGTCTAGAGTCAAACCGGCTAATGTGACCACGTCCATTATAAGACCACCTGTGCAAGACAGTGATTTTCTTATTAAATAAATTTGTATTATGAAAATTGACTTCCTGAATGTCACTTCAGAAAACGTAGGAGACTTTAGCTCCATCATATCACTACACTGTTTCAGTTTACCAACAAGACATTCATCCTTTTAGAGGAGGTGCACAAACAACCACATCACTGCCCTGTTTATACAGACCAGTAGGTTCATCAATTTGAAAATGTAGCATTTCAAGCCTAAGTTTTAACAGGCCTGCAGATATTAATTCAAGCCATAAATGTCTTTCATTTTAAAGGCTTTCCAGAGAGTAAAATAAGCTCTCTTGGTTTGTCCCGAATTCATAAACAAATAACTTGGGTTCAACTATTTAGAGTGCAGTAACAAAAACGGACCAGAAATATCTCCACTGCATACCTGTATACATCTTGTAGCTATAGGACTGCCATTTGCACGTAGATGGAAGAACTCAATATCGGTCTTCTTAACCTCACCTCCACCCACTTTTCGCTTGCCCTGACGAATGATGAACTGGCGTTTGAAGTGTGAGAGGAATTTGAGGTTCTCTTGCTGCTGGTGCGTGCGCACTACCTCTAGTCGGTCCTTGAACAGCGTCTCAAACTTCTTTTGTAAGCTGTAAAACACGATGGAAATGTTCTTTCATCAAGTTGCTTAACTGAGGCACCTAAGCATTGTCCAATATTATCTCAGGTATAAAACTTAATATTCATGACCCAATATAAAGTGAAGGTTTTTAATCTTAAATTCACTGATGCAATGTCTAATATCATTTTCACTAATTAGCTTTCAGTTAAGTTTTTTTCTTATCAAATACGTTAAAAATACACACATACAAATCTATAGACTTACTGCAATATGACCAAGACTATTTTTAAATGTGTAACCAAGTCATTGAGAAGTGTTTCCTAGGACTACAGTACCTGAAAGTGAAGGTGAGCCAGCCCATGTTGGAGGTGTCACGGCCTTGCCAGAAGTACACTACACATTTGTAGTCATCCTCCCCCGGGTCTTCATCGTCATCGTCATCATCTTCCTCATCCTCATCCTTCTCCAGTGGTACCCAGTAACGGCACAGGAACACATAGCAATCCTCCGTATGGAATATACCTATAAATCATACAGACCAACATAGCAATCCTCCGTATGGAATATACCTATAAATCATACAGACCAACACAGCAATCCTCCGTATGGAATATACCTATAAATCATACAGACCAATACAGCAATCCTCCGTATGGAATATACCTATAAATCGTACAGACCAACACAGCAATCCTCCGTATGGAATATACCTATAAATCATACAGACCAATACAGCAATCCTCCGTATGGAATATACCTATAAATCATACAGACCAATACAGCAATCCTCCGTATGGAATATACCTATAAATCGTACAGACCAACACAGCAATCCTCCGTATGGAATATACCTATAAATCATACAGATATACCTATAAATCATACAGACCAACACAGCAATCCTCCGTATGGAATATACCTATAAATCATACAGACCAACATAGCAATTCTCCGTATGGAATATACCTATAAATCATACAGACCAATACAGCAATCCTCCGTATGGAATATACCTATAAATCATACAGACCAATACAGCAATCCTCCATATGGAATATACATATAAATCATACAGACCAACATAGCAATCCTCCATATGGAACATAGCAATCCTCCGTATGGAATATACCTATAAATCATACAGACCAACATAGCAATCCTCCGTATGGAATATACCTATAAATCGTACAGACCAACACAGCAATCCTCCGTATGGAATATACCTATAAATCGTACAGACCAACACGTAGCAATCCTCCGTATGGAATATACCTATAAATCGTACAGACCAACACAGCAATCCTCCGTATGGAATATACCTATAAATCATACAGACCAACACAGCAATCCTCCGTATGGAATATACCTATAAATCATACAGACCAACATAGCAATCCTCCGTATGGAATATACCTATAAATCATACAGACTAACACAGCAATCCTCCGTATGGAATATACCTATAAATCCTACAGACCAACATAGCAATCCTCTGTATGGAATATACCTATAAATCATACAGACCAACATAGAAATCCTGCATATGGAATACATACCTATGAAATATACAGACCAATCATATTCCACAAACTTTTGTATAGACACACAGTTCACAGGTACATCACATGACAAAAAGCAGTTTCGGGTTTTGGTACTCTCCTCTTTTTACGTCTTAAATAGAAGAATGATCTGCTGTTATGAAAATTGAAGTTAACACTATTTTTTCCTTTTGTCTGATATACTATCAGTATTTTGCCATACTCTTGTCATTTCCCATTGGTACATCCCTCACCGAGACCATAATAGTTAACAGTGCTTCACCAATACCTACCTAGCTCCTCGTCTGGCAGTCGTACAAACTTCTTGCCCTCCAGTACAAATGCTTCCATTCCATCCAGATCTTCATTCCATTCAGTAGTTAACTGATCCTACATAGCAAAATGGCTTATTGAATATTTTATCAAATCTGTATTTGATGAGATATTTGTCTTATGAATGAAATGAAACCAATGAAAGATTCTTATAGTGTCATCAATATTCTGGAATGCATTCATGTGTTTAATGTTTGGTTTGTATTGTTTAACATCCTATCAACACCTATGGTGAATCAAGGATGGCCTCTCCTGCGTGCAATATGCAGGCGTGTAATGTGTTATGTAAACTGAAGTAAAACAAAGAAAATGTACACCCAAGCTATTCAATCGCTTACTACAACAGAGGAAAAGTCAGACGTTTCATGATCTGGATGTTTTATTTACAAGTGTATAATACTATAAAAGTTTTTAAGTTCAATACAGAATGAAAGTACCAATCTCTTTATCCATTGCAAACAATAATAACAGATTCTAAATGAAGCTGAGAACACATCTCGGCTATGTCCATGCCGGAACTTGCAGTGTATTCCACAAGGATTTTACCATGTAATTTGTCACTGACCAAATTGTTTTCTTGTCACAGTAAGTCAGCTCAGTTTGTATCAGTGCCTCCCTAGACACATGTAACATGTAAAACTGTTTAAGTCGTCCACAGTATCAACATCCGCGCTCTAGGTCTGTATCAACTGAATGTTCCAAAGGCATGCATGTACTATATTTTCCATGAATACATTTGAAAAGTGTTCACAACATGTGATGGTAATCCTATTGGGGTGGTGAATAGTCATCAACCACCTCAAGATGCTAATTAAAATTACAGGTAATTGACATCGTCGTCACCCTGAATAATTGGTAATTGTGAAAGTCCCCAAAGTGTTTGTTTAGATTGTTGCTTGATGAGAAAACGTGACGGTCGGTTTGAGAAGGTCGATGTTAGAAGTATACTTATACCATGGTCAGTTAACAATGCCGGTTTTCAGAAAAGACAGGTTCCTGATATACAGGTTTTAACTACTATAAGTTAATTTGGAAAATGTCGGGACCAAACAATGAAGCCGGAATAGACAGGGATCTGGATTAGAGGGGCAGGTATTGACAAGTTATACTGTATCAAAGTGTGAAAAAAGTTATTTCATCCTGTACTAATTGCTCTTGCTGACCCGGATAGAAGTGTGCCAGGGATCTTACTGTAGGAGGAAATCAGAGTACCTGTAGAAAACACATAACTTACCGCCTCATCAAGGGTCATGGTTGGTTGTCTAGGCATGAACAGTGCTGACAGGTCTGTCTTCAACTTGTCTCTTTCCATAATAACCTACAAAACACAAACTTTATTTAAGATGATGATTTAAATAATTGACCTGCCCTCAGTATTAGATTGAGTTCCTGCCCCCAGTATTAGATTGAGGTTCTGCCCCCTGTATTAGATTGAGGTCCTGTCCCCAGTATTAGATTGAGTTCCTGCCCCCAGTATTAGATTGAGGTCCTGCCCCCAGTATTAGATTGAGGTCCTGCCCCCTGTATTAGATTGAGGTCCTGCCCCCTGTATTAGATTGAGGTTCTGTCCCCTGTATTAGATTGAGGTCCTGTCCCCTGTATTAGATTGAGGTCCTGCCCCCTGTATTAGATTGAGGTTCTGTCCCCTGTATTAGATTGAGGTCCTGCCCCCTGTATTAGATTGAGGTTCTGTCCCCTGTATTAGATTGAGGTCCTGTCCCCTGTATTAGATTGAGGTCCTGTCCCCTGTATTAGATTGAGGTCCTGCCCCCAGTATTAGATTGAGGTCCTGTCCCCAGTATTATGTTGAGGTTCTGTCCCCTGTATTAGATTGAGGTCCTGTCCCCTGTATTAGATTGAGGTCCTGTCCCCTGTATTAGATTGAGGTCCTGCCCCCAGTATTAGATTGAGGTCCTGTCCCCTGTATTATGTTGAGGTTCTGTCCCCTGTATTAGATTGAGGTCCTGTCCCCTGTATTAGATTGAGGTCCTGCCCCCTGTATTAGATTGAGGTTCTGTCCCCAGTATTAGATTGAGGTCCTGCCCCCTGTATTAGATTGAGGTTCTGTCCCCAGTATTAGATTGAGGTCCTGTCCCCAGTATTAGATTGAGGTTCTGCCCCCTGTATTAGATTGAGGTCCTGTCCCCTGTATTAGATTGAGGTTCTGCCCCCTGTATTAGATTGAGGTTGTACACAAAACCATTTCTGTTTTTCAAATGCTGAGATTTACCTTGAGGTCGTGACCCCTGCGGTCCATTGACTCTGCTGTCCTGGTGTAGTCTACAGGTATGACATCGTCCCACCCTACAAACTTTGTCTTAAACACCTGTGGCTCTGTCCTATCAAACACAGCATCAGTCAAGATTTTAGCTAATAAATAATTATATCACATTTTCACAAAAAAATATGGCTAAAGATCAATACGATCAAACCAAAATAAGTAAAAACTGTACAAAGTTAGTTGTCATCTATCAATACAAATCTAAAGTGGCATGGAAACATGTTGTCCAATCAAGTTACTTGTACCATATTTACCAACTTACTGACAACAATAATTTCTGATAATTCATTGACAAATCTCCTCATGTTTCGGGAAATTTAATAAGTAATACAATTGTAGCGCATATATCAATGGAAAATCATTGAATTCTCTTCTTTTACACACTAATCAATTTTTGCATTATGGGCCAACATTTCAATGCTGCCATTTTTTAGTAAAAGATAAATCAACAGAAATTTTTGTCAAAATTTCCAACACATATATTTTCAATTTTTTTTTTAACATTGGTCAAAGAAATACATGGGCTATAATTTATCATCATATCAGGAAGAAAACAGTGTGTCTTTCTAACTTTTGCTGACTTTGTCAAGTTAAAGTCATAATGTCTACAACATTTTTGTGAAAAAACACATGAACAGTTTTAAGGAAACAACTCCCAGATTGTTTTTTTTTTTGTTTATACTGTCATGATCCTGTTTTAAAACGAAAATCACATTTATCTTGTCATATTTTGTCTGTAACTGTTGTTCTGGACAGATCTGTTATACATTAATGACGAATGTTTAAGTGTTCAATGTTTCGATCAAAAATATTTCTATATACTAATTAAGATTAGATAAAGAAAGGTAGTAACAAGTAGACAAATACCAATAAGAAACGCATATCAACACTACTGGGAAAGGAGAGGTCCATGAAAAGATGACCTATCTTTCTAGACACCTGGTTATACTTTGGTAGTCTACACGTATCAACATAAAATTGTATCGACATTACTGGGATAGGAAAAGTCTAAGAAAGGCAGCCTACCCTTCTAGACACCTGGTTATGCTGCAGTAGTCTAGACGTATAATCTTTCTACCTTTCTAGACACCTGGTTACGCTGCAGTAGTCTAGACGTATCATATTTCTACCCTTCTAGACACCTGGTTACACTGCAGTAGTCTAGACATACATTTTTACCCTTCTAGACACCTGGTCATACTGCAGTAGTCTGGACATATCATCTCTCTACCCTTCTAGACACCTGGTTACACTGCAGTAGTCTAGACATACATTTTTACCCTTCTAGACACCTGGTCATACTGCAGTAGTCTGGACATATCATCTCTCTACCCTTCTAGACACCTGGTTACACTGCAGTAGTCTAGACATACATTTTTACCATTCTAGACACCTGGTTACGCTGCAGTAGTCTAGACATATCATCTCTCTACCCTTCTAGACACCTGGTTACGCTGCAGTAGTCCAGACGTATAATCTTTCTACCCTTGTAGACACCTGGTTACACTGCAGTAGTCCAGACGTATCATATTTCTACCCTTCTAGATACCTGGTCATACTGCAGTAGTCTAGACATACATTTTTACCCTTCTAGACACATGGTCATACTGCAGTAGTCTGGACATATCATCTCTCTACCCTTCTAGACACCTGGTCATACTGCAGTAGTCTAGACGTATCATATTTCTACCCTTCTAGACACCTGGTTACACTGCAGTAGTCTAGACATACATTTCTACCCTTCTAGACACCTGGTTACACTGCAGTAGTCTAGACATATCATCTCTCTACCCTTCTAGACACCTGGTTACACTGCAGTAGTCTAGACATACATTCTTACCATTCTAGACACATGGTTACACTGCAGTGGTCTAGACATACATTTTTACCAATCTAGACACCTGGTTACACTGCAGTAGTCTAGACGTATCATATTTCTACCTTCTAGACACATGGTTATGCTGCAGTAGTCTAGTCATATCAACATAACATTGTATCCGACACTACTGAGATAGGAGAGGTCTCTGTAAAGATGACCTACCCTTCGAGACACCTGGTTACGCTGCAGTAATCAGGACGTATCAACATAACATTGAGTTCCTGTGAAAGTTTGAGTGCTGCTGCCCTGATGAGTCGAGTGGACTTTTTACCAATCCTGAAAATAAAGTTAAAAACAAAAATTACCAATCCTGAAAATAAAGTTAACAACATCATTACATGATTTTATTGTATGCAGGCATTTTCAGTGAGTTAGGGCTCACATATAGTCTCCAACCTGTTCCCGAGTAAATAGTGTACATTGTATGTAATTCTATATATACCTGTTATAAATGATTTTCAAAGTGGACACTGACTCTTGATTAGTAACTACCAAAATCCAAACAGATGCAGACTGTGATGTTACTATATTATGGTGTGAATATGAGTTCAATCTGTCAAAGTGTTTTATAACATACATGTCTGTATTCTGTGCTTTCAAAAGTAGTCCAGTTTGACCTTTGATCTTGAGGTTAAAAGTGTGTGTGTAGAAAAGGTGCATGTGTGTTGTATAATGCAGTTGTAATTTACTGACAAACTGGAAAATATTTTAAGTATACATATGCCTGCACCACCATTAAATGCAGTGTACTGTTGATTTTGGTACAGAAAATATAGGTTGTGATGACCTACTTTTCACAGTGCTTGAATATACTGTACCTTTGATGACTATAGGACATAGAGCATCACAGAAATGGGGTTAAAGTAGTAAACACAAAGAATAACTAAGCTTTATGGAGATACAGATGCACAGGAAGTGACAGAGATGACTAACACATAACGGCCAACCTCCTACCTAGCAGGAATACATATATGATAAAAAAATGTACTTACCAAACAAATAGGTCAGTCTTACAATCCAGTATGTACACACATTTAGACTGCAACAGGGACTGCACCAACTTCCCTTTTGGAATTTCAACTAAAATCACAAGTAAATATTGAGTTATATCACAATTGATACTGAATTTTTTTATTGTACACTGTATGCGCGTTTGCATTTAAAATAAATCAAAATATTACCAAATGTATTGTTTAGACATGTTTTAGTTGTTACCTTGGGGCAGCTCCAGATATCCCATGCCAAGTCCTACTTTGTACATCCGGGGCAGGTATTCCACTGGTAATAGTGAAGCTGCCTGTTAATAAAACATCATAATTAGTATCAAAGTCAGTTACTTCAGTTTTAATCAATTGATCAAATGGATTATGAATTATGCATCAGTTTAGAAGGTATGTATGTCCTCTACAACTGGTAATGCTTGTTTATAATACAAAGTATATCAATTTTAGGTCATATGAATGTTGAGATTTTGATCTCCACTTTGTATTGATCATTTCGGCCAAGTCTGGACCTAAATGTATATAAGATTTGATAAAAATCCTTCTATTCAAATGGAAGGACCACATCATCTTTCCATATGGACATAAACCTTTATACAACATTGATAAGGACGATCTAAATAAAATTGGATCCAATTACCTTTACCTGTATGGAGGGGCGATTTTATAAATGTATCATTATTACAGATATTGGATCCATCGTTGGATACCCATGGTTGATTGCACTATACTACACTTATCACCGGTGGGTCAGCTCAGTTTAGATAGAGGCTCTTTGATTGGCTCTGTCACCTTTTCCTATTGGATTTCAGCCAATCAGATAGAAGGTAACAAACATACCCTTTATACAAGCTACATATCAAGAACAGTGGCGGCGAGTGATCTAAAAAATGTTTGAACCATTTCAGCAGAATAGCATTGACGCCCTTTTGGCACAATTTGTCTGACAGAGATGTCTTTGTATCAATTAAAACAGGCCTAGGTGGTGGAAAAGCCTGTTATCGGAAATTTCAGCCTAAATAAACACTGCTAAGTCATTGTTCCATTTCGATACTCTTTTTAGCTTATTGACACACAAATAATATGGTACACACACCTGAGCCGTTCTTAATATCCCAAACACTCATTTAAAACATTAAAGACCTGTCAGACTGTCCACTATATGTTTATCACAGGATCTGCAAGCCTTCAGGAGCCCAGCCATAATATTACAGTTTTTTAACAAATATTTTCCCTCTAAACTGAAGAGTTCTTATTCTGAAAGGGTTATGTTGATTGGCTTCTATTTATAGAGTGAAGTCATTGAAACAAGGATTTTTCACTGAGCTGACCCACGGTTGATAAGTGTAGAGCAATCAAACGGGGTAATCAGACGATGCTGGTGGATCCTATCCCATTGCCCCCAAGGATTTACATCCTGTATCTATAGAAATCAGGTCGAAATCAACTCAGCTGTTCAGGACAGGTACTGTTTTAAGGCAAAGTTTAACTGACTCACACAACAGTATAAATGCGTTTTTTCCAGACTCCATTTCAAATCATGGCATTTTTGTCTACATCAGCAATAGCTAATTTCAGGTGTAATAGGGAACTATTGTTACAGTTTTGTACTTACCGCTATAGGCATTTGTGGAGTCCCCCCTAAACATCGCCAAAATATTACTGATTCTTTGCCTTGTGTTTCCATATGGATCTCAGCTTTTCCTTTCCTTTCATTTTTATTGATTTTTTCTGCTATAAGTCTAAAATAGAAAGACATGTTAAAGTTGAGGTGAGTTTTACAAATACCTTACAACAGTACAGAGAATTCTAGGGACATGGTACACCCTCAAGGTAGGGGAAGAGTCTGTCTAACAGTACAGAGAATTCTAGGGACATGGTACACCCTCAAGGTAGGGGAAGAGTCTGTTACAACAGTACAGAGAATTCTAGGGATATGGTACACCCTCAAGGTAGGGGAAGTGTCTGTTACAACAGTACAGAGAATTCTAGGGACATGGTACACCCTCAAGGTAGGGGAAGAGTCTGTTACAACAGTACAGAGAATTCTAGGGATATGGTACACCCTCAAGATAGGGGAAGAGTCTGTCTAACAGTACAGAGAATTCTAGGGACATGGTACACCCTCAAGGTAGGGGAAGAGTCTGTTACAACAGTACAGAGAATTCTAGGGATATGGTACACCCTCAAGGTAGGGGAAGTGTCTGTTACAACAGTACAGAGAATTCTAGGGACATGGTACACCCTCAAGGTAGGGGAAGTGTCTGTTACAACAGTACAGAGAATTCTAGGGATATGGTACACCCTCAAGATAGGGGAAGAGTCTGTCTAACAGTACAGAGAATTCTAGGGACATGGTACACCCTCAAGGTAGGGGAAGAGTCTGTTACAACAGTACAGAGAATTCTAGGGACATGGTACACCCTCAAGGTAGGGGAAGTGTCTGTTACAACAGTACAGAGAATTCTAGGGACATGGTACACCCTCAAGGTAGGGGAAGAGTCTGTTACAACAGTACAGAGAATTCTAGGGACATGGTACACCCTCAAGGTAGGGGAAGAGTCTGTCTAACAGTACAGAGAATTCTAGGGACATGGTACACCCTCAAGGTAGGGGAAGAGTCTGTTACAACAGTACAGAGAATTCTAGGGATATGGTACACCCTCAAGGTAGGGGAAGTGTCTGTTACAACAGTACAGAGAATTCTAGGGACATGGTACACCCTCAAGGTAGGGGAAGAGTCTGTTACAACAGTACAGAGAATTCTAGGGACATGGTACACCCTCAAGGTAGGGGAAGAGTCTGTTACAACAGTACAGAGAATTCTAGGGACATGGTACACCCTCAAGGTAGGGGAAGAGTCTGTCTAACAGTACAGAGAATTCTAGGGACATGGTACACCCTCAAGGTAGGGGAAGAGTCTGTTACAACAGTACAGAGAATTCTAGGGACATGGTACACCCTCAAGGTAGGGGAAGAGTCTGTTACAACAGTACAGAGAATTCTAGGGACATGGTACACCCTCAAGGTAGGGGAAGAGTCTGTTACAACAGTACAGAGAATTCTAGGGACGTGGTACACCCTCAAGGTAGGGGAAGAGTCTGTCTAACAGTACAGAGAATTCTAGGGATATGGTACACCCTCAAGGTAGGGGAAGTGTCTGTTACAACAGTACAGAGAATTCTAGGGACATGGTACACCCTCAAGGTAGGGGAAGTGTCTGTTTAACAGTACTCTGTTCCTACCTTGTTTTGGTTTTTGTGACAGCTTTTGACGTCTTTCCCACCCAGATGTAAACGTGGAGACCCACATCCAGCATGAACACAAATCTGCTGTCCAGGGACATAAACTCAGGTAAACACTGAAATAAGAAATTATAATCATACATGTTATTGTTTAAAACATCTCAATAAACATATAGTCACAATTATAATCATACATACATATAGTCACAATTATAATCATACATGTTATTGTTTAAAACCTGTCAATATACATATAGTCACAATTATAATCATACATACATATAGTCACAATTATAATCATACATGTTATTGTTTAAAACCTGTCAATATACATATAGTCACAATTATAATCATGCATACATATAGTCACAATTATAATCATACATACATATAGTCACAATTATAATCATACATACATATAGTCACAATTATAATCATACATGTTATTGTTTAAAACCTGTCAATATACATATAGTCACAATTATAATCATACATACATATAGTCACAATTATAATCATACATACATATAGTCACAATTATAATCATACATGTTATTGTTTAAAACCTGTCAATATACATATAGTCACAATTATAATCATACATACATATAGTCACAATTATAATCATACATGTTATTGTTTAAAACCTGTCAATATACATATAGTCACAATTATAATCATGCATACATATAGTCACAATTATAATCATACATACATATAGTCACAATTATAATCATACATGTTATTGTTTAAAACCTGTCAATATACATATAGTCACAATTATAATCATACATGTTATTGTTTAAAACCTGTCAATATACATATAGTCACAATTATAATCATACATACATATAGTCACAATTATAATCATACATGTTATTGTTTAAAACCTGTCAATATACATATAGTCACAATTATAATCATACATACATATAGTCACAATTATAATCATACATGTTATTGTTTAAAACCTGTCAATATACATATAGTCACAATTATAATCATGCATACATATAGTCACAATTATAATCATACATACATATAGTCACAATTATAATCATACATGTTATTGTTTAAAACCTGTCAATATACATATAGTCACAATTATAATCATAGATTTCATTGTAAAAAAACATCTTTATAAGGATACATTCAGAAACAAACTACTTATCACTATCTTGCTTTCAATTATGAATTATTTGAAGTTGCATTATATCTATATCATATAACATCATTTTTTGTTGTTTTAAACTAGTGTGTGAAGCTAGGGGTTAAATAGAGGTTCCCCAACAATGCAGTTGTTTATCATGTTTATTTAACTAAACTTAGTTAATATTCAGTTAGAAAAGATATGGGCTTTAGAAAATGTCTTTTCTAAAATTAACTAAAGAGTTAGATAAACACGATAAACAACTGTCATTCATTGGGGAACATGTTTATCCCATAACTTCTTTACCTACAAGTGTACCAAGTTCAAGTTCTCCCAAAGTATCAACAAAATATAGTTTGTAATCAAGGAAAGTTTACTATCTATTTAAGATGAAAAACCAATGTACATGTATATGGTAATATATTTTTAAAATATGTAATTTTACAACATGAAATATTAGTAAAACAATCATTATGTTTGTGATTTTATCAATAGAACACTTGTTTAAATGACTCAGGAAAAATATTCAATGATGACATCGCGAAGTCAAATGTCAAATTTGTTGTTTGGGATATAAATTCACAATAAAGGTAAGTGGAATCATAAGAAAGTGTTTGTTTCTTCTGTTGGTGACAATATTTGTACCAAGTGACAGTGACCTTCCACCATAATTTACCATCATCAAAGTCTATTTCATATGACCCAAACCCCTCAACATTAATCTATTTTTCCATGAGGACACCCCTCTCACCCACTCATGCCAAAGTTGACCCCAGTAAATCTACAAAACGTGTCCATGTTGATGTTCTGAATTACAGATAACAACAAAAAGAACATGTACTATTACTGCTGAAGTCCCCCAAACGCCCCTGCAGTCATACCACTGTGTTCGGCATACCTCACAATACATATATACCAATTTTCAATGAAATGGGACAATATCTTAATTTGGACAAATCAGAGGCCAAGAAATTGTGGCCATTTTGTTAAAATGTGAAAGTCAGGTTATGAGAGTAACCAGTGTCCAATGATATACAAATTCTGACAATATCTGGATTTTGACCAACCAGAGGCCTCCGTTTTGTTACCATAGCAACCAACCTTTTCAGCCAATGTTTCCATGTTGGTCGGCATACCTCATAACCCCTATGTACCAATTTTCATCATAATCTAATGATATCTAGATTTTGACCAACCAGGGGCCTCTGTTTGGTTACCATAGCAACCAACCTTTTCAGAAATGTAAGAAGAAGAAGAAGAAGAAACGGAGCAAAAACAATATCCCCCCACAATGTAAATAACAAGTAAATGTTTCCAGTAATTCTGTCTATACTATTCCACTTGTTTGCAATTATTTTGAGAGCGGGACACTTATACCTACCCTCTCCATGAACACTGTCTGCACACCAGTAGCTCGGTATAACTTTGTTTCATATTCCTGAAATATATAGGTTTTTTTTATCATCAGAACAGACCTGTAGTAACATTATGGTTGTCCTATGCTGTGATATGTCCATCACACATTTTAATTATTTAGAGTGAGATTAAAACTGATTGAGCTTGTACTGATAATGAAAATCATAACTAAAAATCAAATACAGTCAGTTTAAATAAAATACAAGAGCAAAACCCGTACATTTTATTGAAAGTTCATTAAAAGACCAGTGTGATGTAATAACTTACGACATTCTCTACACTGTAGAAACCACTACTTGTCCTACCACCCTCTATGTAGGACACACCATTCTCAAACAGGTCAAGGAATTCATCAGACTCGTCCCCCATCTCCTCACGAATACAGCGACACTCTGCCCCCAGGAGATTTCGCAGGTTAACAGCATGTATAGCAGCACAAGCCTTCTTATCCAGCTGTAGATAAAGGGTAGTACAAGGGTATAGTTGTCACTGTTATAAAAGTCTAATTCATTAATACTTGATTACTGATGCTAGATTGTATTGATTACATAAACAAGAGGCCCAGAGGGCCTGTATCGCTCACCTGGTTTCATGAGATATGAAACAAGAATGATGCTTAAGCATATTTGTCGCTGGTATTGCTATGTCAATATATATCATAAGCATTTTATATGGGTACATGTACATTGGTTTTATTTTAATACTAACAAGAGATCCCAGAGGGATCTTGGCGCCCACCATTGAATGATCTTTATAGGTTCCATGTCAGATTGATCTTTTCTCTACTTTTCCCTTCCTCTAAGTCTTATTAATCTGTGTAAGTTCAGAAACAGCCCTCTAGTACTTTTCAAACAAGGGGAACCTATATATAAAATTTAAGATTTAGCGATAATGGCTGTCTGTTGTTTTCGGATTGGTCCCAAAATGCAACACCAGGGACCAAGGGGAACCTACATATGAAATTTGAGAAAGATCCCTTCAGTACCTTCTGTAAAATAGCGATAACAAACTTCAATTGTCAAAATACAAGATGGCTGCCTGTTGGGGAGGTTGTTTTCTGACTGGTCTCAAAATCCAATATGCATAACTAGGCACAGAGGGCAACCTCCAAATGAAATTTCAGAAAGATCCCTTCAGCAATTTCTGATAAAGAGCGATAACAAACTTCAATTGTCAAAATCCAAGATGGCTGCCTGTCGGCCATGTTGTTTTCCTATTGGTCCCAAGATGCAATATGCAGAACTACAAACCAAGGGAAACTTACAAAAATGTTTCAGAAAGATCCCTTCAGTACTTTCTTAAAAATAGCGATAACAAACTTCAATTGTCAAAATCCAAGATGGCTGCCTGTCAGCCATGTTGTTTTCTGATTGGTCTCAAAATGCAATATGCATAACTAGGCACCGAGGGGAACCTACATATGAAATTTGAGAAAGATCCCTTCAGCACTTTCTTAGAAATAGCGATAATAAGTTTCAATTGTCAAAATCTAAGATGGCTGCCTGTCGGCCATGTTGTTTTCCGATTGGTCTCAAAATGTAATATGCATAACTAGGCACCAAGGGAAACATACATATAAAAATTTGAGAAAGATCCCTTCAGTACTTTCTCAGAAATAGCGATAACAAACTTCAATTGTCAAAATCCAAGATGGCTGCCTGTCGGCCATGTTGTTTTCTGATAGGTCTCAAAATGCAATATGCATAACTAGGCACCAAGGGGAGCCTACATATGAAATTTGAGAAAGATCCCTTTAGTACTTTCTCAGAAATAGCGATAACAAACTTCAATTATCAAAATCCAAGATGGCTGCCTTTCGGCCATGTTGTTTTCCGATTGGTCTCAAAATGTAATATGCATAACTAGGCACCAAGGGGAGCCTACATATGAAATTTGAGAAAGATCCCTTCAGTACTTTCTCAGAAATAGCGATAACAAACTTCAATTATCAAAATCCAAGATGGCTGCCTGTCGGCCATGTTGTTTTCCGATTGGTCTCAAAATGTAATATGCATAACTAGGCACCAAGGGGAGCCTACATATGGAATTTGAGAAAGATCCCTTCAGTACTTTCTCAGAAAGAGCGATAACAAACTTCAATTATCAAAATCCAAGATGGCTGCCTATCGGCCATGTTGTTTTCCGATTGGTCTCAAAATGTAATATGCATAACTAGGCACCAAGGGGAGCCTACATATGAAATTTGAGAAAGATCCCTTTAGTACTTTCTCAGAAATAGCGATAACAAACTTCAATTATCAAAATCCAAGATGGCTGCCTGTCGGCCATGTTGTTTTCCGATTGGTCTCAAAATGTAATATGCATAACTAGGCACCAAGGGGAGCCTACATATGAAATTTGAGAAAGATCCCTTTAGTACTTTCTCAGAAATAGCGATAACAAACTTCAATTATCAAAATCCAAGATGGCTGCCTGTCGGCCATGTTGTTTTCCGATTGGTCTCAAAATGTAATATGCATAACTAGGCACCAAGGGGAGCCTACATATGAAATTTGAGAAAGATCCCTTCAGTACTTTCTCAGAAATAGCGATAACAAACTTCAATTGTCAAAATCCAAGATGGCTGCCTGTCGGCCATGTTGTTTTCCGATTGGTCTCAAAATGCAATATGCATAACTAGGCACCAAGGGGAACCCACATATGAAATTTGAGAAAGACCCCTTCAGTACTTTCTCAGAAATAGCGATAACAAACTTCAATTGTCAAAATCCAAGATGGCTGCCTGTCGGCCATGTTGTTTTCCGATTGGTCTCAAAATGCAATATGCATAACTAGGCACCAAGGGGAACCCACATATGAAATTTGAGAAAGACCCCTTCAGTAGTTTCTGAGGATTAGCGATAACAAGAATTGTTTACGGACGGACGGAGGGACGGACGGACGGAGGGACGGAGGGACGGAGGGACGGACGGACGGACGGACGGACGACGGACCACGGACGCAGGGCGATTTGAATAGCCCACCATCTGATGATGGTGGGCTAAAAATGCCAAAAGGTACATTAATCCATGAAATGAAATTGACTTTTGGCGCGACCACATAGGGATGCTACCACACAAATGTGAGTGATATCCATTGATTAGTTTCAGAGAAGATCTTGTTTAGACCAATTGGCCCCCTTTGACCCTGCCCTCTGCCCCCTGGGGGTCAGCTCCTTCCTTTATACAATTTTGAATCCCTACCCCAATTGGATGCTAATTGTCAAATATGAGCTGTTTCAGAGAAGTTGTTCATATCAATTTAGCCAAATTGACCCCTTTTGGCCCAGCCCCTCAGCCTCCTGGGGGTCGGCCCCATCATTTGTACAATTTTGAATCCTTAACCAAAGTGAATGCTACCAGTCACATATTAAAGATATCCATTGCTTATTTTCAGAGAAAAAGTTGTTTATATCAATTTTGCCAAAATAACCCCTTTTGGCCCCGCCTCTTACGTCCCCTGGGGTCAGCCCTGTCATTTGTACAATTTTGAATCCCTACCCTAGGGGGTTGCTACCAGGCAAATATGAGTGATATCCATTGCTTAGTTTCAGAGAAGAAGTTGTTTATGTCAATTTAGCCGAATTGACCCCTTTTGGTCCCGCCCCACAGCCCCCAGGGAGGTAGACCCCACCATTTGTACAATTTTGAAACCCTACCCCAAAGGGATTCTCACAGTCAAAATTGAGCAATATATATTGCTTAGTTTCAGATGAGAAGTTGTTCATATCAATTTAGCAAAATTGACCCCTCTTGGCCCCACCCCTCAGGCCCCCCGGGGGTCAGCCACACCATTTGTACAATTTTGAATCCCCACCCCATAGTGTTGCTACCAGGCAAATATGAGCAATATCGTTTGTTCGGTTTCAGAGAAGAAGTTGTTTTTATAAATATAGCCCAAATAACCACATTTGGCCCCGCCCTTCCGGCCCCTGGGGGTCAGCCCCATCATTTGTACAATTTTGAATCCCCAAAGTTATGCTACCAGGCAAATATGAGCGATATCCATTGCTCGGTTTCAGAGAAGAAGTCGGTATCATCAATATAGCTATATTGACCCATTTTGGCCCTGCCCCTCAGGCCCCTAGGGGGTCAGTCCCATCATTTGTACAATTTTGAATCCCCACCCCAAAGTGATGCTACCAGGCAAATATGAGTGATATCCATTGCTTGGTTCCAGAGAAGAAGTCGTTAATATCAATATAGCTTTATTGACCCATTTTTGCCTCGTCCCTCAGGCCCCTAGGGGGTCAGCACCACCATTTGTACAATTTTGAGTCCCCACTCCATAGTGATGCTTCCAGACAAATAGGAGCAATATCCTTTGCTCGGTTTCAGAGAAGAAGTCGTTTATATCAATATAGCCAAATTGACCCCTTTTGGCCCCGCCCCTCAGGCCCCTGGGGGTCAGCACCACCATTTGTACAATTTTGAATCCCCACCCCATAGTGATACTTCCAGACAAATAGGAGCAATATCCTTTGCTCGGTTTCAGAGAAGAAGTCGTTCATATCAATGTAGCCAAATTGAACCCTTTTGGCCCCGCCCCTCAGGCCCCTGGGGGGTCAGCCCCATCATTTGTACAATTTTGAGTCCCCTACCCATAGGGATGCTTCTGACCAAATTTGGTCAAATTCTGATCAGTGGTTATGAAGAAGAAGCCAATTGTTGACGGACGGACGGACGACAGACGACAGACGACGGACGACGGACGCCACGGTATGGCATAAGCTCACCTTGGTCCTTCGGACCAGGTGAGCTAATAATTCCAGTCTCTTGTTGTTCGATCAAAACCAGTATTTTCAATTTCTTTTTCATAAATAGATCAAAATTTGATTCATATAGAAACTTTTAATATGGAATAAGGATATTTCTTATTGAAATTCAAGGATTTTTAGGGTTGTTTGTCTGGTATCTGGTATCTTTAAAAAAAAGAAATAGAGGATATCTAACAGTGGGGCTAATATTTTGATATTTTTCACGAGTGCGCAGCACGAGTGAAAAATATCAAAATATTAGCCACACGAGTGAAATATATTTGGTATTACTGAAGACACTGTTAGATATTCTGTTTATTACATTTTTTATCAACGAAAAACCTACCCCGTATGCTAACTAGGCCTACAGCAAAAGTTTGCATACAAAAAAAGTAGTTCCCCCTGTCCAGGTGCTGACATATATGTCGGGCTTTCTGATTGGTCAATTATTTTGGTATTTTCTAATGATTGGTCAAATCAGCAAAAGTGATATTTTATCACTTTTATAGAATGAATAATTTTTGATATTTCACTGGTAAAAATGTAATAAATATCTTTACAACAATCTTGAATAATTGTAGTTCTCGAACCTGACGGAACCCTTTGTAACTTATCCAAAGTTTCCATCAAAGAGCAAGATTTGCTATGGAAAAATTCAAATTAACTTGTCCAAAATTTCCAATGAATAGTGAGATTCACTGAGATAGAAATTAAAATCTCCTGAGAAATGGTAACAACTTCTAGAACCTTAGTATGTTATAGTCCTGTACATACATGACAGAACTTACAATTACTATTCTATAGGATTACCCAAGCTGGTTGATATTCCATTATGATCAGTTGTGGGTTTTCCTCATGTCAATACCAATGAATTAATGTTTCTTCACAGTTGGTTACTTGCAGAATTTCCCAAAATTATCAATTAATCATAACTAACACCTGATAACTATTAAGTATTCATAATATCGGCCATAATATACCTGGGTTATTTTACACGATTTCTTGGATTGAATTCGTGAGATTCTCTCAGATGTATTTTTCTTCCGTTTTCTGATTATATTTGGAACCGTGTTTCTCTTTGAAATCATTTCTTGTGGTGTTTGCACTATTTTCATTTCAATGGTTCATTATCAATTTTAAAATGTTTCATTTCAACAGTTCATCATCAATTTTAAAATGTATGTAGATCTAGGTACAGTATTGGCAGATTTGCTTAAACATTTACATACATATTATACAGAAAGATACCATAGAAATAATCTTGTCAAAAACCTGCTTTGTTAATCCACCTGTTCCTCTATCATGCCATTTTGGCTGGGAGCCATGGTAGATGGAGTAACTGACCTCAACTGTATAGTACCTCTGTCTGTAACAACCAGTACTCACGGTGCAATGTTCACCAATCCAGTACCAGATCTTCCAATCTATGCTGTTGGATTCGTCTATAAAAGTCTTCAGGATGATGTAGCAATCAGCCTCGTAGAATTTTCCAATCAAAACTATTTGAAATAAAGCAAAGCTCACATAGATATACCCTACCCCATCATTTTCATCAATAAGATAAATCTATCCTGTCCTGGGGTTCACACAGATATAACCCCCTCCCATCATTTTCATCAATAAAATAACTCTGTCCAGAGGTTCACATAGATATATACACCCGTCATAATCACGATCTCACAGATTCTATTACTGAACACCAGTATACTACTGTCATAATCACAATCTCACAGATTCTATTACTGAACACCAGCATACTACTGTCATAATCACGATCTCACAGATTCTATTACTGAACACCAGTATACTACTGTCATAATCACAATCTCACAGATTCTATTACTGAAAACCAGCATACTACTGTCATAATCACGATCTCACAGATTCTATTACTGAACACCAGCATACTACTGTCATAATCACGATCTCACAGATTCTATTACTGAAAACCAGTATACTACTGTCATAATCACGATCTCACAGATTCTATTACTGAAAACCAGCATACTACTGTCATAATCACGATCTCACAGATTCTATTACTGAACACCAGCATACTACTGTCATAATCACGATCTCACAGATTCTATTACTGAAAACCAGTATACTACTGTCATAATCACGATCTCACAGATTCTATTACTGAAAACCAGCATACTACTGTCATAATCACGATCTCACAGATTCTATTACTGAACACCAGCATACTACTGTCATAATCACGATCTCACAGATTCTATTACTGAAAACCAGTATACTACTGTCATAATCACAATCTCACAGATTCTATTACTGAAAACCAGCATACTACTGTCATAATCACGATCTCACAGATTCTATTACTGAACACCAGTATACTACTGTCATAATCACGATCTCACAGATTCTATTACTGAACACCAGTATACTACTGTCATAATCACGATCTCACAGATTCTATTACTGAACACCAGTATACTACTGTCATAATCACAATCTCACAGATTCTATTACTGAACACCAGTATACTACTGTCATAATCACAATCTCACAGATTATATTACTGAACACCAGTATACTACTGTCATAATCACAATCTCACAGATTCTATTACTCAGTTACAAAAGTCACTCACCTTCCTCAAGTGGATTTGGGACAAAGTTTTCTATCTCCCAGCATTGGATACCTGTATAAGCAGAAAAGGTACAAAATATTTAAGACATTTTGAAATTCCACTTTTTGAGAAGTAAATGAAACAAACATTGATGATTCAGAAATCTCTCAATTTAGTACTTGTCTCTAAGAGAATGAATTATGTTGAATAGGGGACAATTTTTACTGGGTGTCAATTTCCAAATCATTTACTTTCATGTCATTTTTGCCAAGCCCTGACACTGCTATGAGATTACATGTATATCAAACTGGTGGTTGTTTGCTTAACTGATACAAAGGTAACAAGCTTTGTAAGAAAACAAGAGGCCCATGGGCCTTAACGGTCACTGGGCCTCTTGGTTATTCCGAAGTTGTTTAAAAGATTTAAGCATACTTGACCTCTGTGAATGAAGGTCAAGATCATCCGTTTTATCAAACTTGGTAGCCTTTCATCCCAGCATGCTACACACAATATGTCTCTGGGCCTCTTGGTTATTAAGAAGAAGTTGTTTCAAGATTTTAGCATATGTGACACCTGTGATCTTGAATGAAGGTCAAAGTCATCCATTTGAACAAACTTGGTAGCCCTTCACCCCAGCATGCTACAGACCTAATATTGGGTCTCTGGGCTTTTTGGTTATCAAGAAGAAGTCATTTAAAGATTTTAGCATATTTGACCCCTGTGACCATGAATGAAGATGAAGGTCATCAATTTGAACAAACTTGGTAGCCCTTCATACCAGCATGCAAGAGAACCAATATCAGGTCTCTGGCGCTTGTTGGTAACTGAGAAGAAAATCAAAATGTAATTACGATGCACGATGCACGACAGACGACGCCGGACAAAAGACGACCGAAATAGGTCAACTGAAACTTGTCTCAATTGACCTCAAAATAAAGTACAACAATATTTACCAGGTATTTGTCCTACATCTTCATCAAATATTTCACTGTAGTTCAGATGTGGTCTAGTTAAGTGTTCATCCCATCGCTTTGGTCTGTAACAAAGTATCTAGATTTTAAACCAGCATTCTGAGGTTAAATCACATGTCAGATCTCAAACCAGATAATAGTCCACCACTCTGATGTTATAGAGTCACAGGTCAAAGCTCAAGTCAGAAGTCAAAATAAATAATTGTAATCTGGCTAGGGAAATACTTACTTGAGTGGTTCTTTTTGTTCCTCGTTCTCAGAAGATTCTGGGCCAGCACCTTCTGCCTTGTCCTTGGCCACATCCCTCATACCCTGTGTTATATAACAACTAATCTGAATGCCAGTGTCACTGGAATCAATTCACACCATTTCCATTTTGAAAATTCTTTCATGGGGAGTAAGATATTGACACAGCCTGAAGGCTTTCCATAGAAGTTAAAATACTTCAAAGTATCCATGTAATAGCTACTAATACAGGTCAAAGGTCTGGGATATGAACCAGACATGTTAATGAAAATATAGACACCCTCGATCTCCAAATAAGATTTTTGAGAAGAACTGTCATCATCAAACAACCAGATTCTATTTCAAACAATGAAATCAAACAAGAAAAAGGGCAGTTGGTAAGGAAAATGTGGGCCTCACTTATGTTTCAACATACAGAATAGGAGGGTGAAAAAGAATCACAAGAGGACATGACATATGGGAAACTGAACATCAACAGGGATGGGACAGTTCAGATATGAACATTGAGATGGAATAGGGGTAGGGACAGTCCAGATATGAATATTGAGGTGGGATAGTGGCAGGGACAGTCCAGATATGAACATCGAGATGGAATAGTGGTAGGGACAGTTCAGATATGAACATTGAAATTGAATAGGGGTAGGGACAGTCAAGATATGAAAATAAAGATGGAATAGGGGTAGGGACAGTCCAGATATAAACATTGAGATGAAACACCTGGGCTGTGGTGAGGATGATAGTAATAGACAGGCAACAGGTCCTATGTATCACTAGGAATGAAGAGGGCAGAATAAGGGTGACAAATGGTAGTTCTGTAGACAAACAGTGGGGAGAGAGAAGAATAAGGGTGGCAAATGGTAGTTTTGTAGACAAACAGTGGGGAGAGGGAAGAATAAGGGTGACAAATGGTAGTTCTGTAGACAAACAGTGGGGAGAGGGAAGAATAAGGGTGACAAATGGAACAGTGGGGAGAGAGAAGAATAAGGGTGACAAATGGAAGTTTTGTAGACAAACAGGGGGGAGAAGGAAGAATAAGGGTGACAAATGGTAGTTCTGTAGACAAACAGTGGGGAGAGGGAAGAATAAGGGTGACAAATGGTAGTTCTGTAGACAAACAGTGGGGAGAGGGAAGAATAAGGGTGACAAATGGAACAGTGGGGAGAGGGAAGAATAAGGGTGACAAATGGTAGTTCTGTAGACAAACAGTGGGGAGAGGGAAGAATAAGGGTGACAAATGGTAGTTCTGTAGACAAACAGTGGGGAGAGGGAAGAATAAGGGTGACAAATGGTAGTTCTGTAGACAAACAGGGGGGAGAGGGAAGAATAAGGGTGACAAATGGTAGTTCTGTAGACAAACAGTGGGGAGAGAGAAGAATAAGGGTGACAAATGGTAGCTTTTTTTGGTTTAGTTTCCTACCTTGAGAACTTTTTCACTTTCCTGCTGGCCATCACGCCTTTTCCTCAGCCTTAACTTCCGAGCTACAGGGTCTTTTTGTTCTGTAAGTGAAAGGATTTAGCACACACTGAACTGTAAAACAAATCCTTTGCATTTCATCCTTTGGCTGACAGAGTTATAAATAAATCACGATCTAAAACTCACTAATTATAACTCTTAAGTCCTTGAAGGCTAAACATTTCATTATCTTACAATTCCTATGTAAACAATACTTCTTTGTCTTCATGTATTCTTGTGTTTTATATATGTATTGATATTTTTGGAATGAAAATAAAAAGATGTCTAAATGAAAAAAAAATGGAAAAAAAAACTCTAAGTCAACAAGACCACGAAAAAAATCAAGTGACTCTAGTATAATGTTTGGAGTTGGCATAATGTTTAATTGATAAACTAGTTAGGAAGCCCATTGAGCTTTTAACACTATCAGCCATGGTCTAGCAGTCATGGAAAGATGCAAAGTTGCTTTGAATAAAAATACAGAATCAACACTACTGCAAAATCTGTACAATAACATGGTATACACAGAAACCAACATACTGACCTCATGGTATACACAACAAGAGGCACAATGGGCCTGTAGCGCTCACCTGGTTCTACATCAACTTTGAAGTTGATCAAAGTCATTTCTACAGATACTATGCTGATTACCACTTTATTCAAATATGAGAGCAAGCTAGGTTTGTTCAAGTCAATATATTATTCTAGTCCTTCATCCAGCATAATATTGGCCTAATATCACATCTCAGAGTCTCTACCCTATTGAAAAATCGTTGTTTAAAGATTTAAGCTATTTGAAACCTGTAACCTTGAAGGTGGGTCAAGGTCATTCATTTGAACAAATTTGGTAGTCCTTCACCCCAGCCTGCTACAGGCCAAATATCAAGTCCTCGGGCTTCTTGGTTATTGAGAAGATTCTTAAAGATTTTAGCCTACTTGACCCCTATGATATTGAATACACAAGATAGGTCAAAGTCATTCATTGGAGCAAACTTGGTAGCCCTACATCCCAGCATGCTACAGACCCAATATCATCTACCTGTGACACTTAGTTGTTGAGAAGAAGCTCAATCCTTCGGACTCATGAGCTAAAAACATAATACTGAACTCATGGTATACACATAAACATAACATATACATACTGATCTCATCACCATCTTCGCTAGCCAAGGCTTCTGATTACATTACACTCCACTAACCCTTGGCAGATATAGTCCTGTTTGAATCGTCACGCCCTGGAATCCCAGGGTATCCAATAAAATTGAGTTTTACTTTCAGTCTTGGTTTCACAGTAAACAAAAATTGCGGCGCCAAGTACAGAGCTACCTCGTTGACTATGTCATGGCATTTTACCTAAATACAGAGACGTACAATCTTTGGGGAAACATTCACAGTGTTTGATCAGTTGATAGAAGTTATTGATCACATATCTCATCAAAATGACACAAGCCTCCATTGTGTGATTGTAGACATCACTGATCAAGTACATTGGTAGCGTTCGTTTTGATTGGTCGGAAATTTCATGCGTAAAGGGTGGTAATTTTGAATCTCCGCTAGAGGGCCACAACTGACGACTATATCTGCCAAGGGTTCGTGGAGGGTAGCGTAATCAGAAGCATGCGAAGATGGATATACATGTAAACCTACATACTGACCTCATGGTATACACAGAAACCTACAAACTGACCTCGTGGTTTACACAGAAACCTACAAACTGACCTCATGGTATACAAAGAAATGTTATGTGTATGTATCAAATAAAAACAATACACACCATCCACTGATGACTGTACTGAGGAACATGTCCAGCTTTTTAAGTCTACATATGCTCAATACCAATTACTTAGCAGTCAGTGTCATATTGCTAAGAAATATTTTTTTACATCAAAGCCATTCATGCTCCTGTAAAATCAACAACCATCAAACTAGAATCTTGATTGTGGTTTTGACAGAATGTAACATGTTAATAAACATTGGTTGTGGTTTTGACAGAATGTAAGATATCAATAAACATTGGTTGTGGTTTTGACAGAAAGTAAGATATCAATAAACATTGGTTGTGGTTTTGACAGAATGTAAGATATCAATAAACAGTGGTTGTGGTTTTGACAGAAAGTAAGATATCAATAAACATTGGTTGTGGTTTTGACAGAATGTAAGATATCAATAAACATTGGTTGTGGTTTTGACAGAATGTAACATGTTGATAAACAAAGTGTAAGTACATTGAATATCAGTCTCCATAACCACTTGTTCATTTATCAAAACTAACTGTTATCAACAGGTAAAGTGACATCAGTATAAGTGATACTTTTATAAAAGATACAAATGGTTGGAATCAGTATTTCACTTTAGGATATCCAACAAAATATCAGTTTTGATATCACCATGATAATGACGACATTTGGTCAGAACTAGACAAATACTTCATGAGTTAAATGGGGGCGAGCTATCAGAATTAAGATAACAAAGTGATAGGACTTAGCGTACGAGGAGACTGATCTGCAGAGGGAGCAGTGGGAGCACCCGCCAGTCGGAGTTGGTTGTTGAGTGAAAAATCTATGTTGTAGAACTCCAGATTTTTCCGTAACTCTGCAGGCTTGGGCGGCATCACCAACCCTGGGTTGTCTCGCACATCAAGTGTCTGGGAATCAAACAAAAATAATTTACCTTTATTACCAAGCATAAATGTTTCCTGCAGGTCAACATTTTATTATTTTTTTCACCTCATATCATATATCATACTTATTAGAAATAATGTCTTATAAATATCTATTAGAATACTTTTATATAAAACAGATAAAAGATAACGATAAGCCCTTCCAGTAAAATATCTGTTCACCTTGGACTCCTAGGTTCGGTCTAATAGAGCTAACACCAGGAGAATTGAAATATGAATCAGCAAGGCAGTAATAACCAGGAAACAAAACCATGAATATGTTGATTTTTTTTATACATGTAACATGATTAAGTTTCATTGCTATAAGACTTATGATACCAGGGTATATTTGACCAATTGGGATAGTTAGAAATTACTTTATAAATAATAAAAAGACATTCTATGTTCTCTATATACATAGAGGATATCTAACAGTGTCTTCAGTAATACCAAATATATTTCACGAGTGGGGCTAATATTTTGATATTTTTCACGAGTGCGCAGCACAAGTGAAAAATATCAAAATATTAGCCACACGAGTGAAATATATTTGGTTTTACTGAAGACACTGTTAGATATTCTGTTTATTAAATTTTTTATCAACGAAAACCCTACCCTGTATGCTAACTAGGACTACAGCGATAATTTGTAAACAAAAAAAGTAGTTTCCCCTGTCCAGGTGCTGACATATATGTAGGGCTTTCTGATTGGTCAATTATTTTGGTATTTTCTAATCATTAATTTGATTGGTCAAATCAGCAAAAGTGATATTTTTCACTAGTGAAAAATATCACTTTTATATAATGAATAATTTTTGATATTTCACTGGTAAAAATGTAATAATAAATGCTTACCTCTAACTCTGGTAGTAGATGGAGAATATCAGGAAGTGTAATAAGCTTATTTTCATTCAGAAGAAGACGTTTAAGTTTCCCACATCTAAAATAAACACAATATAACCTAACGTGAATTGTTTTTGCTCACTGATGGTAGTTAGACTGTTTTACATGTACAAACTAATGTAAGTCTACTGATGTATGATTTATTAATGTCTTATTTCAGTTTCAACAAAAAAAAGGTGCAAAGGGACAGGTAATCAGCAAAGACTATAACTTCTAATGATGTATGGAAGATGATTCTAAGGAAGAAAACTAAAAGTGTCAAGGTGTTGTTCACATGGTTTTGTAGAAATTGATGGATAATTTCTTTACCTGCACAGGCCCTCTGGAATCATCTCCAGCTGATTGTTGGTTGCACTGAATATCTCAAGGTTATGGAGTTTACCAATGTTGGCTGGAATTCCCTCAAAGTCTAACAGGTTAGAATTCAGGTACAGTTTCTTCAAAGAAGCCAGTTTGTGAAGAGAAGACTGAAACAAACAGTAATTGGGATAACTTAAAAACAGTTTGATTGAGTTAATATTCAGTCGATAATGGCTTGAGAGATTACGATGACTTCTATGAAGAATTAATAGATTGGCCTTTTGTTCATGTCTTTAAATACTTGGACAATCAAGACAAAATTGTATACGCCATATTACAGTCAGAACTTGTTCATGACGTCCTTGGAATCATATAAACTTAACTCCCATCAAAGTTAGCTTACTTACTGGTAGAGCTGTCAGTTTGTTACGGGACAGGTTCAGAGTCTCCAAGTTTACCCAGGTGTCTACAGATACAAGGTTATTTGTTATAACAATAAAAGATGAAACCCAATAATGTATTACCTTTTTATTGATTTTACATAACATGTATACTGTGAGGGCCTGGGTGTATATGAACATGGAAGTCTAATTTTAATACCTTTAGCACTGGAAGCCCTAACTAATGACACTTGAAAACATTAATGTTCATTGTGTGATACCAGCAGAATTCATCACCCATTTACTTGAACCTAAGTTACAGTATACATCACAGCAATGCAAATGTTTTACAACCGAATTAACCGATCACCAATTATTGAATGATAGCACTAATTTATGGGTACACTATAGTATATATGTACATCCACTAATTCATGGGTACACTAAAGTATGTACACCCACTAATCTATGTGTACACTAAAGCATGTACACCCACTAATCTATGTGTACACTACAGTATGTACACCCACTAATCTATGTGTACACTACAGTATGTACACCCACTAATCTATGTGTATACTACAGTATGTACACCCATTAATCTATGTGTACACTAAAGCATGTACACCCATTAATCTATGTGTACACTAAAGCATGTACACCCACTAATCTATGGGTATACTCTAGTATGCACACGCAATAATATATGAGTATGGTATGTACACCCTAGCAGAGTATTTCAATTTGAGTACTCTATAAAATGTTCACATACAGTCTATTAATAATAAACTCACCAATGACAAGAGAAAGCTCTGTGATCTGATTGCCACTGAGGTTGAGCCGTTTCAGGGAGCTGACCTTGTATAGTGTCTCTGGCACTCGGGGCAGGTCATTGTTAGACAAGTCAACATCTAAGAAACCAAAACATGGTGTTTACTATACAGGATTCACACACAGACTTATGACACACAACACTTTACAGTTCCAGCAATTACACATAAGCTTGATAGAGTTATATCTATGACAATAGTAAAATAAAAGAACGATTCTTACAGGAACAGTTGATTCTGTCTTAGTCAGAAAAAGTAACTAAAGATTCTTAAAAGGGGCAGGCCTTACCCTGTAGGTTGGTAAGCGTGTCGAGTCCAGAGGGGAAGTTAGCCAGGGTTCTCTGTGTGTCCCTCATGTGTAAGGTTTGAAGGGACAATAAGGCCGGTAGCTGTCTGCAATACACAAACACCATCATTTGTATACAAATGTTTATCTCATAATTAAAACAAGAGGCCCAAAGGCCTTAACAGTCATTGAAGACATTTGTACTATTGTAGTATATATGCATACTCAGTAGCCAGTATAGTGGTACTGTTGCCAATAGGTGCCATGGAAGCCATCTTGGATTAGTCATTGAAGACATTTGTACTATTGTAGTATGCATACTCAGTAGTCAGTATAGTGGTACTGTTGCCAATGGGTGCCATGGAAGCCATCTTGGATTTCGGAGCGACCCGAAAAAAAAACCACTTGGTCAGGACTATCTCATGATCATTTAAGGTAACTTTGAGCTGAATCCCACTGGTAGAACTTGAGAAGAAGTTTAAAATAGGTGTTGTTCAGGAAAACCATGATTGTACAATAATGTTGCCAAAATGGCCACCAGAGTTGCTATGTCAAAGTTTTTACGAGACTGAAAAACAACTACACTTTGTTGATTCCCCTTCCTTAACATCCCCACCAATTTCCAGCTCAACCGAACCAGTGGAACTGGAAAAGGAGTTGAAAATGTATTTTTCATGGCGACAGGTCAGATGAAATCTGAAATCTGACCTAAATAAAACAGTACACATTTATGTCTGTATTATCCCTTTTGTTCCTAGAGCTATTCAGCCTATGTCTGGAAAACATGGAAACCCTGCATATAAACCATATCTTACAATCGCAAATATTATCTTAAGGCTAACATATGAAGGCAATATATATCTGTTAAATTCATGTTATAATTTGTTAGAGTTGACACGGTATCAACCCTCCCAAGCAATTGTTTCTCACCTGAGTTGGGCATGGACAAGGGGGTTATTATTTAGGATGAGAGTTTGGAGGTTTGTCAGTCGTCTCATCTGTGGTGGCAGGGTCTCTGTCAAACAGATAAAATTTCACATTACAGTTACATCACTAGCTACATAAATGACTACCACAAGGCAATAGCTTATTTACTGATAATGGCAAAACACACTAGGAATAAATAAATACAAACACAATGATACTTTACAAAATAAACAAGTACAGTACCAACTATAATTTACAATCAAGAAAAATATTTTCTAAGAATATATTTTATTGACACTGTCTTTAAATCCAATATGTTAGTAACATTATCTTGATGAATAGGTCTTCTGGTCAAAATCACGTTAGTATACAATTCTTACCAAACAGGTTGTTGCTGAGGTCAAGGAAGAAAATGTCTGTCAAATTGATAAATAGCTGGTTTGGGATCATTTCAATCCTACAAAGAAATTGTTAACTTTATTAAACTGGTCGTAAGAAAACATTACACAGAAAATTAAGCTGACTCTTGTCATACAGAAGTGATGAAAATACTCAACATCAATCATGGATTGTGTCACAGTTTACAAGGACAATAACATCATGATAACAAAGATATTAAGTGTACTCACTGATTGTGACTGAGGTACCCCGGTTGAGTACAATAACATGATTATAAAGACAATAAGTGTACTCACTGATTGTGACTGAGGTTGAGTACAATAACATGATTACAAAGACAATAAGTGTACTAACTGATTGTGACTAAGTGTACTCACTGATTGTGACTAAGTGTACTCACTGATTGTGACTAAGTGTACTCACTGATTGTGACTGAGGTTGAGTACAATAACATGATTATAAAGACAATAAGTGTACTCACTGATTGTGACTAAGTGTACTCACTGATTGTGACTAAGTGTACTCCTTGATTGTGACTAAGTGTACTCACTGATTGTGACTGAGGTTGAGTACAATAACATGATTATAAAGACAATAAGTGTACTCACTGATTGTGACTAAGTGTACTCACTGATTGTGACTAAGTGTACTCACTGATTGTGACTAAGTGTACTAACTGATTGTGACTAAGTGTACTCACTGATTGTGACTGAGGTTGAGTACAATAACATGATTATAAAGACAATAAGTGTACTAACTGATTGTGACTGAGGTACCCCGGTTGAGTACAATAACATGATTATAAAGACAATAAGTGTACTAACTGATTGTGACTAAGTGTACTCACTGATTGTGACTAAGTGTACTCACTGATTGTGACTGAGGTTGAGTACAATAACATGATTATAAAGACAATAAGTGTACTAACTGATTGTGACTAAGTGTACTCACTGATTGTGACTAAGTGTACTCACTGATTGTGACTGAGGTTGAGTACAATAACATGATTATAAAGACAATAAGTGTCCTCACTGATTGTGACGGAGGTTGAGTACAATAACACGATTACAAAGACAATAAGTGTACTCACTGATTGTGACTGAGGTTGAGTACAATAACATTTGTGGCATTTTCCAGTTCTGGTGGTACATCTACTAATTTGTTGTGACTCAGGTCCTGTAACATAAATTAATATCAACAGATATATTCATATGTCTGGTACTATTGTATAGATGATAATTTATATGTACACATATAGGGCGTGTGGCTGGATAAGGGTTAACATTATTCTGTCTCTTACTTACAGATATGGTGATTCATTTCAATAAACTTTAATAGAACATTAATAAGAATGGACAGATTGCTGTTGAAATAGGTTTTCTCCAAACACTTGAGGTTTAAATAAGATATATGAAGCCCTTATTAGAAGAGTAGAGGAGGTGGGGTGTCAGAAATCGGTCACTTTATGAATGGTGCACACAGAGGTATGTATCTGTGCCTGTTTGCTATCTGGACAAATAGCCGATCTTACTTTTTTATTATGTACACAGCAGTGATTTTATAGTCATTGAAGATAAAGATGAAAATGAAAAACCTACCACAACAGAAAGATCCTCACGGTTAAAAATTTTACCAGGGATCCCGTCATCTTTAAGATCATTGTGTCTACAGTTGAGAGTACGGAGTGCTGGCAATGATACTAAACTGTCTCCTAGGCCTTGTAGCTCATTATGCATGATCGTCAGATGCTCCTACAAACCATGTTCATATGGAAAGTCTTATCTATAATACTTTAATAGTAGTACTAGTAAACATGTTGAGTGGATTATTGCTAAAATATGCTGCAATACTAGACATATATTCAATTCAGATGAATTTTTACTGAAGTCTGGAAAAAAAAAAATTTCAAGATATGAAGATGAGAGTGAAGATTCTGGTTACTTTTCAACTGCATAAATATCAACAACATAATTGAAAATAAACAACAAATAAAAAAATTATAGCACTTTCTCTATGTTACAATGAATATAACATATATGATTTTTTTTTTGGCCCATCGGGTAAATACATGTAGCCATGTACATGTACGAGGGCCAATCAAAAAGTTTTGCAAGTAATGGGCTTCCATAGAATCGAAAAACTAAGTTATAACCAAGTCTTCACGGTTCAATAGTTCGATAACTAACCTACCTGTGAGTATGCTCAAAATGCATGTGCATTACTTTATCGTAAAGTTACAAGCGTTCGGAGTTGGTCAACTCGTATATACTGTCAATATTTGTGGTAATTATAAGGTCATCTGAGAAGCTAGAAATCAGAGCTTACATCAAAACAAGAGGCAGTCTGAATGTTCCTGTAACCAAGATATTTTCTGAACTGTGTGAAGTGTATGGACAATCTGCGGTGTCTTTGAGTACAGTTTGCCGTTGGTTGAAGACTTTCAACAATGGTTCTACTGCTTTAGAAGATTGCTACAGATCAGGAAGACCAAAAACTGCAACCACAAAAGGTAACATTGCCGCTTTAAAGAATCTCGTAGCCGAAGATGGCAGATATACATTACAATATCTGGCCAAAACAGTCGGTATTTCATCAGGGACAGTTAATGAAATTTTGACCAAACATTTAAAGCTACGCAAGGTTTGTGCGTGATGGGTCCCTTATTTATTGACACAATAGCAAAAGGACAATAGAGTCAAAATGGCAAAAGAACTCCTTAAACAAGAAGCCAAGAGGGCCTGTATCGCTCACCGGGATTTCATGAGATATGAAACAAAAATGATGATTAAGCATATTTGTCACTGGTATTGCTATGTCAATATATCATAGGCATTTTATATGGGTATGTGAGGATTTGATGTCAAAAAATGCATTAATCCATGAAATAAAATTAGCTTTTGGCACAACCCCATAGTGATGCTACCACACAAATGTGAGTGATATCCATTGCTTAGTTTCAGAAAAGAAGTTGTTTAAACCAATTGACCCCTTTTGACCCCGCCTTCTGCACCCAGGGGCGAGTGGGGGTCAGTTCCTTCCTTTATAAAATTTTGAATCCCTACCCAACAGGATTCTACCAGGCAAATATGAGTGATATCCCTTGCTTAATTTCAGAGAAGTTGTTCATATCAATTCAGCCAAATTGACCCCTCTTGGCCCCGCCCCTCAGGCCCCTGGGGGTTCAGCCTCACGATTTGTACAATTTTGAATGCCCACCCTATAGTGATGCTACCAGGCAAATATGAGCAATATTCATTGCTTGGTTTCAGAGAAGAAATGGCTAATATCAATATAGCCCAATTGACCACATTTGGCCCCGCGCCTCAGGCCCCTGGGGGTCAGCTCCATCATTTGTATAATTTTTAATCCCCACCCCATAGTGATGCTACCAGGCAAATATGAGCAATATCCATCACTTGGTTTCAGAGAAGAAGTCGTTTATATTAAGAGAGCCAAATTGACCCCTTTTGGCCCGCCCCTCAGACCCCTTGGGGGTCAGCCCCACCATTTGTACAATTTTGAATCCCCACTCCATAGGGATGCTACCAGGTAAATATGAGAGATATCCATTGTTTGGTTCCAGAGAAGAAGTCAATTATATGAATATAGCCCGATTGACCACATTTGGCCCCGTCCCTCAGGCCCCTGGGGGGTCAGTCCCATCATTTGTACAATTTTAAATTCCAACCCCATAGTGATGCTACCAGGCAAATATGAGCAATATCCATCGCTTGGTTTCAGAGAAGAAGCCGTTTATATTAAGAGAGCCAAATTGACCCCTTTTGGCCCGCCCCTCAGACCCCTTGGGGGTCAGCCCCACCATTTGTACAATTTTGAATCCCCACTCCATAGGGATGCTACCAGGTAAATATGAGAGATATCCATTGTTTGGTTCCAGAGAAGAAGTCAATTATATGAATATAGCCCGATTGACCACATTTGGCCCCGCCCCTCAGGCCCCTGGGGGTCAGTCCCATCATTTGTACAATTTTAAATTCCAACCCCATAGTGATGCTTCTGACCAAATTTGGTCAAATTCTGATGTGTGGTTATGAAGAAGAAGTCAATTGTTGACGGACGGACGGACGGACGGACGGACGGACAGACGCAACGGTATGGCATAAGTTCACCTTGGTTTATCGGACCAGGTGGGCTAGTGAGCTAAAAATACAGAAAATATGATGTCCACAAGATTTCCAATATTGTAACAGGTGATGAAACCTGGATCTATTACTTTGAACCTCAAAGAAAGATTGATAATAAAATGTGGACCGAAAGAAAAGGAGCAAGACCAACCATTGCAAAAAGGTGTCAGAGCGTGAAAAAGGTTTTGTATGCAATATTCTTCAATTCCAGTGGACCTGTTGTACAAATTCCAATGCCAAATCACCGCAGTGTTACTGGCCAATTCTATATAGATGTTGTACTGCAAAAGGTTAAGAAATTCTACACTAAGAAAAGACCAAAGACAGGAATACGAAATGTCTGTCTACTGCATGGCAACGCCCGGGCGCCCCAGCTCATAAAAGTAAATTGGTTCAAGACTTTTTGAAGCAAGAGAGTATCACCCAGCTTCCCCATCCTCCTTATTCTCCAGACTTGAGTCCATGTGACTTTTTTCTGTTTCCAAAAGTGAAAAAAAATGTTATCTGGGCGCCGTTATGGTTCCAGAAGTGCTGTTGGCAGTACTGTATTTCAGTGTCTTAACAGTATACCAAGGGAAGACTACTCTGCGGCATTCAGGTCATGGATACGATTACAGAAATGTATTGCTGTTAAGGGGGAATACTTTGAAGGATTAAATTAAACTTTAGATATTGCATATGTTTGTTTGAGTTTTATATGACTACTTGCAGAACTTTCTGATTGCCCCTCGTACTTCCATCATATCAGTACTTACCAGCTTTTTCAGCTTACTAATTTCTTCTGGCAGCTCTTTCAATTTTGTTTTGTTCAAGCGCAGCCATCTTAATCCAGACATATCACCAACTTGGCATGGAAAAGAATCTCCATCATGACCCTGTTGATTCAGTAGAATATTTCATATGGCACCAATCAAGAAGGCTAACTAAGTTGTAAGAACTTGTGCCTAAACCTTTTTGTCATTTAAAAAAATTTTTTTTTTTAAATGTATTGTTATTTTGTTTCATATGTTTTAACAACAAACATTAGCCCAGTAGAGCTATTTCTACGATCGACAAAATTAAAAGTTACAATACAAGATAATGTTCACAGAAATTAAATAGGCATGCAAATATTCATCACAGTTGCAACAAAATAATGTTCTTATTACAGACAGTGCAAAATAATAGGTTAAGATATATACAATGTAATATAGATGTACACTGTACCAATGGCAGTGTTTCCTTGCCAAGAAGATTAGTGTATTAAGAATAATACTGTTACATTATACTATCAGTTAAGATTAAGAAATACATTTCCATAGTATAGAAATTATAAGAAATTTAGTCTTTAGATAAGAGATTAACATAAAAATATGTAGGAACCAGAGAACTGACTTAATGGGCTTGCAGCCCCTACCTAGAAGGGTTTCCAAGCACTATCACAGTTTACAAAACAGTAAAACATAGATATAATGATTAAAATAACTAAATCAACGGTTTCTTGCATATGAAAGCGAATGAATATAGGGACTAAATATCTGGGCCAGAGGATCCGGACCGAGTGACTGGGAGTCCCCTACCTACAAGGATTCTCTGGCCCTAAAGAGTACGATCAAAAGACAAAAGAGAAAATTAATTATATGTTCATGAACCTACTAGTTGTTGCATATGGTACATTTACACACAGGACTGTTGCAGGCATGCAACATTCTGCGAAAGATAGGGTAGCTTTCGAGTAGCCTGATTTCATTCGGCAGACTCTGGCACACCTGGGCCGCCTACTCCCAAAAAGACTTTTTTGTAAGTTAACTTTAGGTTGTACCACAGATTTAGCTCTCCCAAGACCGTAAACGGTATATTGGACTGTGTAATAAGGTCATGCAGGCATTTGGGAGATATTTCATGATTATTTCTTTATAGAATTTTTTTTTATTATAATTATTCAATTTTTATTTCATTTTTTTTATAGAAAAATTACTTGTGTCTCATATTAGGTCAATTTTGATATGATCTAATCATATGCTGCACTTTCTAATGTATTGTAGCCTATTTACTCTTCAATCTTAAAGACTTGTCTTACAGCCAAAAAGACATATTGAGGCACAGGTGCCCGACTCGTTTTATAAAATAATAATATATAATAATAAATGATATGTACTCTATATGTTATTATTTTATAAAACGAGTCAGGCACCTGTGACTGAGGACATAATTACGGACCTAAATGGTCTTATACATGTGTAATCTGATCAACATTGGTAACAAAGTATCTTGTTAAATGTATGTAATTACCACTACCACCACAGCATATTAACAGGTCTAAAAGGTAAAACAAACAATCAAATACAGCATCTAGGAAATCAAATATATCAAATCATGTTATTTAATACATACAGTGTATTCGACTTCCGCTGTCTGGGCTGCTGTTGTTGTTTTTTTTTGGCACAGGGAAAGAGGGTGTACACGTTTAATTTAATGGATATCGTACAATTGAAACCCAAACATAATATATCAAAACATGTTTTCTCAAACAATATAAAATGCTTCGTCTATATTTACTTACATAAAAGTCATTTCGTGAAAAATCAACTCCCCGAACAAACGGCAGGACACCCGTGGCCGCCATTGTAATTTTTCATTGAGGAACGGTGCGTTCGATTCGAACGTGGTATACAGTATTTTACCAGTAACTCACGTTCAGTAGTAGAGTAGGTCTACGTCTTACTATTTTTATAGTGCAATTCCTTTCGTCCATTACAGTTTGACATTGTAGGATATCGTGCAAAATAAGTCTATATGTTCTCTTTATAATGAAAAAAGAACATCTATCCAGTATCATACAAATAGGCTTCCATACAAGTCCTAAATTATATGATTGAGACGAGTATACTAGAGACGAGTATAGCCCTCTATCTATTATAGTAATCCGTTCGGCTTTTTACTCAATCTAATTATATTTTTTTCAATCATATATCTGTAACTCAATTAAACATGTGAAATGATAAAGCCTGCATATTTACCTGGTGACTAGAAAGATTAGAACATTTGAATAAACTTTTGAAAAAGATCTTACAGACAAAATCAAAACTGACCTTAAACTGTTCTGGAAACATGTGCGATCAAAACCAAAACTGTCCAACAAATAAAGAAAGTAATCGGGGAACCCGCAGTTCATGGCAAAGACACAGCTGATGCCTAGTACTTTTTTTTCTCTCAAGCGTATTCATAAAAGACCTCCAACGTTGCTCCTCCACCACATCCCGAAAGGCTATACAACGATTGGTTTAGTTTTGGTTTATTTTGTTTAACATCCTATTAACAGCCATTAAAGGACAGGATAGGTTTTGGAGGTGGAGGAAAGCCGGAGTACCCGGAGAAAAACCACCGGCCTACGGTCAGTACATGGCAACTGTTTCAGTAGGTTTCGAACTCGCAACCCAGAGGTGGAGTTAAGGAAAGCTAGTGATAAAGTGTCGGGACACCTTAACCACTCGGCCACCGCGGCCCCTAAACAACGAACCTCTGGGAAGCGTTGAAATAACTGCTGAAGTTGTAGAAAAGGCAATCAAGCGTTTAAAACCAAATAAAGCTGCAGGTCCGGACAATCTACATCCTAAACTCATTATAGAGAAAGAAAAAGAACTAAAGGAACCATTTTCCATAATATTCAACAAGTGCTTGAACCAGTGCAAACTACCAGAAGATTGGAAACATGCTAACGTTATTCCTATCTACAAAAAAAGGACAGTGCAATGACCCTGTTAACTACAGCTAGGTCAATTAGTCTAATTTCAGTGCCGTGTAAACTCATGTCTAACTTCAGTGCCGTGTAAACTCAAGTCTAATTTCAGTGCCGTGTAAACTCAAGTCTAACTTCAGTGCCGTGTAAACTCGTGTCTAACTTCAATGCCGTGTAAACTCATGTCTAACTTCAGTGCCGTGTAAACTCAAGTCTAATTTCAGTGCCGTGTAAACACATGTCTAACTTCAGTGCCGTGTAAACTCAAGTCTAACTTCAGTGCCGTGTAAAGTCATGCCTAACTTCAGTGCCGTGTAAACTCAAGTCTAATTTCAGTGCCGTGTAAACTCTAGTCTAACTTCAGTGCCGTGTAAACTCAAGTCTAATTTCAGTGCCGTGTAAAGTCATGTCTAACTTCAGTGCCGTGTAAACTCATGTCTAACTCCAGTGCCGTGTAAACTCATGTCTAACTTCAATGCCGTGTAAACACAAGTCTAACTTCAGTGCCGTGTAAACTCAAGTCTAATTTCAGTGCCTTGTAAACTCATGCAAAGGACCATCAGAGATAAACTCCTGGGTCATATGGAAACTAACAACTTCTTCTCAAAAGATCAACATGGATTTAGGCCAAACAAATCATGTACTACTTAACTCCTGGAAACAATTGAGGAATGGGCAAGACTTCTGGATACATGGACTTCAGCAAAGCTTTCGATAAAGTTTGCCACAGTTTTTTGGTTCATAAACTTGAGTCCTATGGGATGAAAGACAATGTACTGGGGTGGATCAAATATCTATCGGGACTAACAAAACAAGTCGTTCTAAATGGAACAACATCAGGCAGTCTACCCGTCACCAGTGGAGTGCCCCAAGGAAGCGTACTCGGACCTATACTGTTCATGATCTATATAAAAGACCTACCAGACATGTTAGCCTGTACTGCAAAACTGTTCGCTGATGATGCAAAATTGTATGCCAAAAACACAACCCCAGAAGGTAGAGCTAACCTACAGCAGAGTACCAAAACACAACCCCAGAAGATAGAGCTAACCTACAGCAGAGTACCAAAAACACAACCCCAGAAGACAGAGCTAACCTACAGCGGAGTACCAAAACACAACCCCAGAAGACAGAGCTAACCTACAGCGGAGTACCAAAAACACAACCCCAGAAGACAGAGCTAACCTACAGCGGAGTACCAAAATCACAACCCCAGACGGTAGAACTAACCTACAGCTGAATGTGCAAAATACTAGAACATATTATGATATCCTACATTATGAATCATGGTGACAACCATAGCATCCTGTACCCACTCCAACATGATTTCCGCAAATTAAGATCATGCGAGGGTCGGCTTTGTGATTTCGTAGAAGCTGTATCACAGACTGTAGATGATGGAAAACAGAGCGATGGCCTCATCATGGACTTCATTATCTATTCTGTCACAAGCTACGATACCGTGGAGTAAACTACAAAGTCGACACCAGGATAGAAAGTTTACTATCAGACAAAGAACAGTGTGTACTTGTGAGTGGCCAAAAATCTGAACCCGTCAAAGTAACATCAGGGGTGCTTCAAGGTTCTGTCATTAGCCCATGTCTTTTCCTTCTCTATATAAACGACATTCCCAAACTATCAACTCTGCTGTTAGGCTTTTTGCTGACGATACCATCAATGTATCTGACAGTAAGTTCTAAGACAGATGCAGATAACTATGGTGTTCCGTTAGGACCAAATTTCCAATATCGCTCCTTCGCTCCTTCGACCTAAACGCGAAGGAGCGAAGAAGCGAAAACACGATGGCGAAGGAGCGAAGTTCCGCGCAATCGGCAATCGTATTTTCGCTCCTTCGCGTTCGGAAATTCGATGGGGAGTAATTGATTGATTTATTTTATTTGATGTCATATATGCATACGTATTCCAAATAATTTTGCAGCTACCGTATTTTGAAGAGACGTTTAAAGAATCTTGGTCTCAAGAAACGGGGAAATTGGAGTTTAAGTGAAATTGTCACCGCTATTAAGGTTAATATACAATCTCCCAATAGTATGTTCCACGTCTTATAGTATTTTGACTGATCCTATTGTATGTATATATGTATCTTATCCAAGTTGAAAAAGTGGCTCAATGAACCGAACTATTTATGAAAACTTCTCTCCGCCCACACTTCATTTAACTTTCAGATTAATATACTTAGTAGTTATCTTATTACTGTTTTCTATTTGGGAAAATACATGTACCACTGAAATTTTTGGAAAACACCTTTTATTGTCTAAGGGAAACTGCACTGAAAGTCGACGAAAAATAGGGCTAAAACTCACTGAATTGAAAGTGTTGATTAACAATTTATGAAAATTGCAGAATCTATATGATAAAACAACAATATTTAACTCAAATTTAGTGTTTGCGTAATCAATTTGTTTCATGTAAAACTCTAACAATTTGGTTGCCTGGTAAGGTATTTAAGGCTTCATTTATAAACACTATTAAATCTTCATATCAAAAGGAGGAAATCGAAGGGAGTGGACAGGTTTTGGGATGCCGGAGCATGGCATAGCTGCTGGAAGGTACCTTACACTACATAATCAATAATTCGTTATAGCTGCAGGGGATATATACTTATATAGGTGGTGTTATTCTGAAATTATTGTTTTCCAACTTTCTGGTGGCGTCACGTGACTAAGTCAGTGTTTCCAAATATAATATATGGTCGTTATTACCTTTACATTCAAATAGATTATTATCTTTAATTAAGGATCAAATCATAGATAGAATAGTAATATTTCTGAATGTTTGAAAGCTATATGTATTTCACTGTGGTGAACAATTACATTTTGTTCCTGTTCTTTGCAATAGTATTCTCATTCAGAATCAAAGAGTCGAGCACAAAATTAATTTTGAACCTTAAAGTTGTGTACATTCAAATATACATGTATGTTTATGAATTGGTAGTCTTTGTAGGTCAATTTTGTGCAAATTAATTCATTAAAATAATGTCGTATATCAATATATAGTGTACTAGTGACATTTTTCTAATTTCTGAAACCACTGAACATAAATCGGGGAATGGAAAAAAAAAAGGACACTTTTCGAAACTAGGTATACCTCCATCGAACTTCCGAACGCGAAGGAGCGGAGCGTGATTTCGCTCCTTCGCCATCTTGTTTTCCCTCCTTCGCGTTTAGGTCGAAGGAGCGAAGGAGCGAAGGAGCGATATTGGAAATTTGGCCCTAACGGAACACTATAGATAACCTACAGAAGGTTTCTAAAAAAGTAAAAACGCACACATTCTTTTCCTTAGTAAGACCAACCACTAGACTGTTGTTCTGCAAAGCACAGACTGTGAAAGTGAAGGAGAGTCGTATATTTGAGGTGGTTTCCGATCAAAACATGATTTCCATCCAAACCGTTCATGTATCGTGTCCTCCTGAAGTGTTTAGTATCTTATTTTAGTTTTTTTTTCTTTAGCCGTAAACTCATTAAAATTAATCTATACTGTTCTGCAGACAAAATTCTCAAGTCACAGCAACCTGCATTCAGCAGTTCTCCTGAAATACCATAATATGTATAATGATCAGGGTCAATTTGGTCAAGGTCAAGGTCAATATATAGCTTAGGAGAAATGTAAGAAAACTAAATTGATACGTGATGTACACAAGTCCTCAGTTGATGAAATAAATAGCATAAATAACACCCTTAATGTTTTGTCAGGGAAAAATTATCTTAACAAGTCTGAAATGAATGATATGGTTTGTCAGTAACTGATACATTTGGTGTAAAACATGAAAAGCTGTTAATGATAAGTCATAGTTTACGACCGAGTGTCGTAGAAGAAGGCGGTCCTTTTTCGATGAAAAAAACCCCCAAGAAAACAGTCACGAAACTAGCATAACCAATACAAATAGAGTTGATATGAGTAAAGCCTCTAGAGAATATAAAAAAAGTTCTCACGAAGAGTTATAACAAATATAAACACCAAATCGAAAATGAAATAAAATTAACTCTAAAGAGTTTTGGAATTTTCAAATCAATTCAATAAGACTTAAAATGATCAAACTGACACCAAAGTTACTTTGGATGAATTGTATGATTATTTTGAACAACCCTGATGACGACAGGGATGAGGATGAATTTATTATCTCGATACCAATGATACTGACTAGTTATACCAGGATCAGTGATTGTGTGTACACTATAATGACTAGTTATACCAGGATCAGTGATTGTGTGTACACTATAATGACTAGTTATACCAGGATCAGTGATTGTGTGTACACTATAATGACTAGTTATACCAGGATCAGTGATTGTGTGTACACTATAATGACTAGTTATACCAGGATCAGTGATTGTGTGTACACTATAATGACAAGTTATACCAGGATCAGTGATTGTGTGTACACTATAATGACTAGTTATACCAGGATTACCGATTGTGTGTACACTATAATGACTAGTTATGCCAGGATCAGTGATTGTGTGTACACTATAATGACTAGTTATACCAGGATCAGTGATTGTGTGTACACTATAATGACTAGTTATACCAGGATCAGTGATTGTGTGTACACTATAATGACTAGTTATACCAGGATTACCGATTGTGTGTACACTATAATGACTAGTTATACCAGGATCAGTGATTGTGTGTACACTATAATGACTAGTTATACCAGGATCAGTGATTGTGTGTACACTATAATGACAAGTTATACCAGGATCAGTGATTGTGTGTACACTATAATGACTAGTTATACCAGGATTACCGATTGTGTGTACACTATAATGACTAGTTATGCCAGGATCAGTGATTGTGTGTACACTATAATGACTAGTTATACCAGGATCAGTGATTGTGTGTACACTATAATGACTAGTTATACCAGGATCAGTGATTGTGTGTACACTATAATGACTAGTTATACCAGGATTACCGATTGTGTGTACACTATAATGACTATTTATACCAGGATTACCGATTGTGTGTACACTATAATGACTAGTTATACCAGGATCAGTGATTGTGTGTACACTATAATGACTAGTTATACCAGGATCAGTGATTGTGTGTACACTATAATGACAAGTTATACCAGGATCAGTGATTGTGTGTACACTATAATGACTAGTTATACCAGGATCAGTGATTGTGTGTACACTATAATGACTAGTTATACCAGGATTACCGATTGTGTATACACTATAATCGACTAGTTATACTAGGATTACTGATTGTGTGTACACTATAATGACAAGTTATACCAGGATCAGTGATTGTGTGTACACTATAATGACTAGTTATACCAGGATTACTGATTGTGTGTACACTATGATGACAAGTTATACCAGGATCAGTGATTGTGTGTACACTATAATGACTAGTTATACCAGGATCAGTGATTGTGTGTACACTATAATGACTAGTTATACCAGTATTACCGATTGTGTGTACACTATAATGACTAGTTATACGAGGATCAGTGATTGTGTGTACACTATAATGACTAGTTATACGAGGATTAGTGATTGTGTGTACACTATAATGACTAGTTATACCAGGATTACCGATTGTGTGTACACTATAATGACTAATTATACCAGGATCAGTGATTGTGTGTACACTATAATGACAAGTTATACCAGGATTACCGATTGTGTGTACACTATAATGACTATTACTGATTGTATTTGATAGAAATAACAGAAAACAGAATAATGCATTTTTTTTTAATATTCCCTTGACACAAGACACCTCACACTGATAAAGCTGTGTAGTAAATAGTAAATAAATATGATGATCTAATAAACTTTGAGCAAATAGTGCCAGCTTAGAGGTGACTAAAGATAAACAATTGAGACTTCTCAGACTAACAGAGTAAAATCTAGAGAACAATTTGCATGGCTGCAGGAACTAACAACCTTAACTTGTTGTCAAAGATTATTTACAATATAAGATTACATGTATATGTATACATATAGATTTTATATAAAATAGGCTGTCCTAATTAACATATAAAATGTAATTAATACTGATAACATAGGAGCCTTTGAGATTCTTAATCATGAGACAGCACCAGACGTAATTCCTCTCTCACACCAAATACTTTCAAAGTTAAAATGTCTCTGGGAGGACTGCCATCACCTGCCTTTAGGCTGGCTACTCATCATCCCTCTATATGGTTAGTTTCTACCCTTACTACAATAGGCGACTCATACATGTTTTGTTAACTCCCCTAAAGACTAGAACCACACTTTCTGGTGTGCTGAAAATGAATTTAAATAAGTTTTTGGTGATGAAATTAAAAAAAAAAGAAAAAAAAAATCTACCATGTTAATACATTAAACATAATATACCAGTATATATATTTAACAGACTTAAACTGAAAATAAAAAGCAGTTGGCTTCTGATATGAAACTACCAATTGTACTATTGTTTCCTGCTAGTCTCCATCCATCTTATTTCATGACCCCTTTCTCTCATTTTCCCTCACCAGAACAATACTCATCAAATAAATAAATATGGAAAACGTTTACAATGAATAAGATAACATAACTGAGATGCCACCGAAATGTTTGATAAATGTAATACACAAAATGTGCAAGTAGGTAAATCTATAAATAGCATTAGCTTTCGATATACATCTCTGTGAAACTATAAAACAAAAACAACACTACAGCAAGTGACAGCTTATACCTTAATACTGATAACACGTGGGAATATACAGCAAGTCTACCTGTGATATTTTTTGTAAATATAGAAATTCTTTTTTAAATGTTTCGCTCTACCAAAATAATTAGAAAATAACTGTTAAATCTCTGCTCTCAAACTGTACAAAATAGACAGCTGTATAAGAGTTTTAATTTTGTGATGCCTATCTTGAATATATTGTGTTGTGAAGCCTATCTCTTTGGAGATATCACACGAACTTGTTGTAAGTCTTGGAAGCTGGTTGGTTTGCCAGTGGTGGATAGGGGAGTGACCAATCCTATGTGGAACAGCTGTCGGCGCAGGTTGTGCCAGGTGCTGTCTAAAAGGGGGCCGTTACGGCTGTGGTCATACTGCCTTTTGTCTCTTTCTGTCCCCATCCAATTGTTCTTATTCCTGTATGTAGTTTTAAAAGTTCACAATTCAATTTGACGCGTTTCTCCTGTTATAACTAATGGATTTGTTTAACAAGATTTTCAAAAAATTCTAAAATTGAAACAGATGATTTCTACACACTAGTGAAATGTATTAGTTGAATAATAATCAAACAAATTAGTATAAACATTGTAACAGAAGTGCACATTAGCAATGCTTTTGAAATACAGAAAATGTGGTAATGACTGCAGTTTGATGAGGTTTTTTTCATATGCTTAAGAGACACATAAAAGTAACTTATAAAATGAATAAATAACACTTTTTTGTTTAAAAACATCAGTATTATGTTGACAACCAATTTCCTTCATTTCAAAGCATTTCCATGACATCAATAAACCCTAGACTTTGAAGTGTGGTTTTCGAGGAAGTTCTCTTTGATGTGTTTTGTTAAAATATCCTTGAGGATGTAGTAAGGGGTAAACTTTATCCACGGGATTGTTGTCAGCTTTCCTATGATAAATTCTGTGCATTGGAGGTCCCAACACATCACCGGAACTGAAACACATACCAGTAATTTAGGTTTCAAAGAAGAGCTGAAATGTTCTACTCTAAATAACAAGCTGAAATTACAAGCACTTAAATTTTAATTTAACAGATATAACTAACATTACAACAGGAAAACAAGAGGCAAAACAATCATACTCCCCAACCAGCTTCCAACTGTACCTATTTATTGCTACTGTCTATGATAGCTGTAGACAGATGTACAACTAGTACATAACGTATGTGTGTTAGTGTTCACGGTGTCTCAGAATGATTACCCGGACAATTTAGCTGAATATATGATGACAACATCAGAGCAGAGACAATAAACTCTCTGAGATAAAACAATATTTAGGATGAAGCACTGTGTATTCCCATAATTGCACACAAACAGTAGAAACAAAACTATATTTTTACAGATGTAGCACCCAATATGATATCACCATTTAATGTACCAATAAACCTCATAGAATAAGAAAAGATTAAAAACATGTGAAAACAGTAAATACAAAAACAAAAAAGTATCAAAATTCATAAGGATGTAAGATTTTGTAAACTTGATCCCTCTCTATATTTAATTTGCGTTGTTTCCTTTTCTTTAGAGAATCAGATTTCTGTTCCTGAGCGTTAGCAAGCTTCCTTGTTGAAAATTCATTCACCAAGATGTTTGGAGCTGCATTTGTGTTGTGAACAGATTTTTCCCTGAAAGAAGATTGTAGAAATTTCTTTGGAATTTCCATGACAATGAACAAAAGCTACTTGAATTTTTTTTGGTAAACTATCCACTTGAACACCACAAACATAGCTTACAGTACAGTTGTTTTTACAGACCATCACAGAATCTAATGATCACACAATATTGTTGATGATCTTGTACTGCCATGGAAGAGATACACCAAAGATCCACACACTGCAAATCACTGTGGAGTTTCCGACAAAACTTTCACATGAAAATCTCCATTTACTCGTTGAGCAATATCGTATCTTTCTTGCATGGCATTCATTTTTCTATTTTTCCGGTTGCTGTCATTAGTGTAATCACAGTTATCTTTTCCTGGATAAATCACAGGATAGACCCTATCAACATGAGGTGCCATGTTTTCTCGATTTCGATAACGATTGCTAAAACCTTCTTTGTTGACCCGAAACATTTCAAGAACTGGCCTGAAATTTGTAAACACAGAAATAAAACAATTAAAGCTTGACATTTGCCTTTACCAATACATGTTAGTAGTTATCATAAAAACAAGCAATATTGCACCAAACCATGCATCAGTTGTTTTAGGGGCACCAAACCATGCATCAGCTGTTTTAGGGGCACCAAACGATGCATCAGCTGTTTTAGGGGTACCAAACCATGCATCAGCTGTTTTAGGGGCACCAAACCATGCATCAGCTGTTTTAGGGGTACCAAACCATGTACATGTATATGTTATTGGGACACACATCTTAACACTGCTATGTCCTTATGCTCACACACACGTTAGAAGCATGGTAATCAAACATTTAGCATTATTTTTAAGAATCCAGTGGTAATTACATATGAACAAGTTTAGATGCACACACCTGAAGATTAACCGATCTGGTAAGAATTATCGATCTTACAGCCAAGATTTATACCCAAACCATCACAGATAACCCTTGTCCATTAAGCGATTTTAGGTAAAGGCAAAACAATTGATTCTTGAAATGTTTTGAGTAACGGGGTACATACTAATTAGTTTGTGTATCTCCTCCAGTACAATGGGTCCCATCAACAATTACATTGCTAATAACTTCTGCTGAAGTCAGAAGCAATATATACATGCGCCATTTTCACAAACATGAATCAAGAGGTAAAGTCTACAAAATATGCACAAATAAAAAATTACACTGTGCCAAGTTGACAATTCTATATCAACCTGACATCCACTGTCGCGTACTGCTTATATATGTTACTATATCTGATCGACCTAGTATTGCTGTCTGATTCCACAACCCTGATACAACATACCACCTGGCTATACAGATACTAAATGTTAGTGCAGAAGTTGTAATACAACAAGGAACTATGATAGTGGAACTAGCTACTAAAGGGAGGTAAAGAAATACCATGAAGAGAGCTGATAGTGCAGCGACAGTGTTCAAAATTAGTGGTGTGTGCCTTTATTAATATTAAAAATGTTTATTCAAAATTGTATTCATATTTAATATGTTTGGTGTACTTTAGATAATAGAAAACATGTTATAACACTTTCAAAATACATGTAGTGCACATTTGTATAAAAGATCAAATTTGTGCTTAAAATTATATAGTTATATAACTTATTAATGAATAAAGTCATAAAGTGTAAAAAAAAATTTACTTGAATTTATTCAGTTATTTTTCAATAACATATTATATTACCAAGTAAGATATACATATTGGCTTCCTGAAGTTTACATCGATAGCATTGGTCAGTGACAATCATTGGAAGAAACATTAGCAGGTAGTCTGAGAGAAAGTGAACACAGGGGAAAAAACTATATACTATTGATAATACTGATCTGTAAATATGTAGTCAAGCAAACTTAGGATATTATCACAACTTAGCTACCCTACATCGTCACATCTAACAGAGTATTAGCAGCTTAAATGCAGAAAGCACATACATTATTTTCAGTATCCTGGGTACATTATTTTAAAAATTGGATCAACATGCAGGGGTAATGGGTCACAACCACTTTCCTTCAAGGATCTATATATAAAATTAGGATCATGAACCACTTCCTTGAAAACCACACCATCCTCTGGTTCGAGTGATTGCAGTGCCAACCTACTGCATCTAAAAGAGTAACACAATTGAAAAGATAATTTTAGTAAAAATCCACAAAATCATTATTGGAACAAATGTAATGTAGTTAACTCTTAAAAATGAAGTTGATGGCAAAGGATGTAGTAAAGCAGTGAATGGGAGATTTCAGGCAATGAACACTATCTATCTAAGTAAAGATTATATCAGTCACTCTGGAGGAAGGGCAGACTGAAACAAGGATGATGTGCTGAATTATGGGTTAGTTACAGAATGAGGCATGTTATAATCAGTACAGAATTACACAAATGTTATGCTATCATACATCAGTGTAATTTACTGTAAATGCTTTTAACATGTTATATATATATAAAAAAATAAAAAATAAACACTGATTAAAACAAAGAATAAATTGAATCTGTGTTAAAAAAAAGATCATTTTTAGATAATTTAAAATACAAACCATTACATGACTGCAAGGTGATAGTCTGAGTGAGTTAGGCAGCAAAACTATTAATTTCTAAATGTATCTGATTTTTCTCTGTGCTACATGTGATTTGTTACTGTAATGTTTGATGGAGTTACAGTGAAGGGTCAGGTGATGGAGCAGACATTTGAGATTATTTGTAACATGCATTTTGTAATTGAGGTTTTAACAATTTTGTATTAAACTGTTACCAGCTATGTCTTTTTCGTGTCATCAAGTCGGATATGATTTCTTATGCTACTTTTTTTTTAACAAAAATGAAAAAGCTAAATATCCAAAGCTTTTTTAAAATTCTGAATTGCAACTAGTGTTAAAAAGACCATCATGTTAGTTTGCTAAGTGCAATATATGCAAGCATCGAATACCCTAAAGACATGCCAAATTACCATTTGATAACTGTCAATTGTAACTTGCTAATTGTCATTCCAGTGTTTTTTAACATCTAAACTTGAATAATAATGGTACTGGTTAAAATCGGATTCCCTTGGTTGCTGATATTAGTACTGTACTATATTACAGTGATTCAATAGGACATTAATTGTGACAGTATTATGTCAATCAACCATTTATCAGTGGTTGTGACTAAGGTTTTGTTATTTTTGGGATATTCTAATTTAAAATCAAACATGACTGTGCTTTTGAATCAATTAAATGTCTGCTTTTTACAAAGTAATAGCACTAAATGCAATGGCATATATATATACCATTATATAAAAAGCAAACTGGTAATCTGTCATGTAAAGGGTTACTTAATAAAGATCAATTTCATCACACAGGCATGAGAAACTGGCAGTTGTGAAAATGTAAATGGCAATAGTAACAATTGGCAAGAAGCATGTCATTGTTGATATTCCATAAATGGTGTACACAAAAACAACAAATGAACTCAATAATGATTTTAGTGAAGTAGCATAAAGATCTCTTTATATCTGTGGAAGCAAATCTTTTCTTGAGCCTATGATAACAACACACAAAGAATGTGACAATGAGAACATAAATCAGGATATGTGATCTTATCCAGTACACAATTTTAATGTAGGTTCAGTTCAGCAGCATTGTACAAGATTCACTGTACAGTAAGGTGTACATGGTTTACTGTACAGTAAGATGTACATGGTTCACTGTAAAGTAAGGTGTACATGGTACACTGTACAGTAAGGTGTACAGTAAGGCGTACATGGTTCACTGTACAGTAAGGTGTACATCGTTCACTGTATAGTAAGGTGTACATGGTACACTGTACAGTAAGGCGTACATGGTACACTGTACAGTAAGGTGTACAGTAAGGTGTACATGGTTTACTGTACAGTAAGGTGTACATGGTTCACTGTACAGTAAGGTGTACATGGTTTACTGTAGTAGTACAGTAAGGCGTATATGGTACACTGTACAGTAAGGTGTACAGTGTACAATAAGGCGTACATGAATCAATACAACTGCACAGTGATGCATCATGGTAAACAAAGAACTGTGATACAAGAGATCAATCTGGAAATGGTCAATTATCATTTTTATGCAAGTATGTAAAATAAGATGTTTATTAAATTGTGTGTGTGTGTGTAGATGTATGGACATAGCAACAACATACAAACAGTACAGCTGGTACAGAGGATGACTGATTGCCCCTAAAACAATTATAGTTTGCCAAGTGAAATGAGCTATAGCTACAGTACTATAGTCACAACTTCAATTGGCAACTTGTTGTTGTCTTCCCTTCCTCCACAAAACTGCCATGCCAGTCATAAACTATACTGGGCAGCACAAGAGTTAGAGAAATATATAACTTGGTGATTGAGGTGCTGTCAAATGACAAGCTCCCTCACATTCTCCTTATAACTTTGAGTTACAAACACAAACATGAAGAAAACTCAACTAACTACAAACATGAATATACTAATCTACTCAATTCATGCTTGCATGCATAATTAACTTTATTGAAATATATTAAGAATTCTACATTAAACCAACAATTGTCATAAATAATTATAATTCTGAATTATTATTATTATGGTATTCTAAATACAAGTCTAAAAAATTATTATCATATTGCATAGGTTATTGCATGCACAATGGATAATTATGAAAACTTATTTATTGAAAATGAAAATTTTGATAAATCTTTATATTTTTTTAAAACTAATTTTCAGACTTATTCAAGACATTTATAAAAAACAGACAACTTATTTTCAAAGATAAATGCAAAAATGTATTTATACAAGAGACAATATCAACATAATTTGACTTGAATACATTCAAATTACTTAATACAAACCTTTTTGTGTCAAAATTATCAGCTCCTGAAAACATTGTAGCTGATTTACTGCCTGCTTTGGTGTAATCCAGTTCCCCACACATTTTCTAGATTAAAAAAAAATACAACCATAACACTCAGTAATGAAAAGGAAAGATATGAACCTGTTCATTAATTCAATTAGGTTTCACACATCCTTCAGAACAGGAGTAACTATAACATCTGGGCTTTATATTTCATATTGGTGCTTGTTTCCAATAACTAATGTTATGTAACATTGTACAGGAATTATCAGATTTCAATCCTTTAAATCTTTGGCTTTGACATGCGCCGATCACATGATATAACACATAGTAACACAACTGACGAATAACTTGTGCCCTGACCAAGTCTCGAACTCACGATCTACGGCACCCAATCGCCTAGCAAGAAATACCTGCAGCTAATTATTTGTTGCTTACAAACTTTTGTAACTTGTACAGAATGTATGTACTTGTACTCCAAAACCTTGTATAACTTTATGCTAAATCCACCCTGTCCAGAATGTACATCTGTATGTCTATCTGTGTCAGTGAGCAAAATATGTGGGTTCGTTACTATTTGTTTAACAGCATGCTAGACAATGTCCAATAGAAATTTTACAGAATTTGTTCTTCTTTTTCAGATAGTATGGTTGTTCTTTTTCAGATAGTAAGTTTTGCCTAACATTTTAAAAGTATTTTCAGAAGTTTGTAAGTTAGGAAGCTTTGAGAAACGGTAGACTGATTACCTAAGGGTAACTCCCTAAAATGTCTACAAAAATACTCTCACACACACAAAGATTTCGGATTTCATAACATTAACATATGGGCGGCCGTTTTAGGATAAAATACAGACACTACTTAAGTGCAAAAAAAGCCAAATGGCCATTATGTTCTTTTTACACTTAAGTGCAAAAGATTTGCACTTAAGTGTCAAAAAAATTATTTGCACTTAAGTGCAAAAAAATGAAGCGGTTTCCAACAAGAAATTCACCTACCGAAGTAATTTTTTCGACTGGTCCAAAATGAAGTACGATGATTGGTCGACCAATGGGCGAAGTTCTATCAATTTCGTATCGACCAATCAAATCATGCATACTGTCGCAGTGTGCCCTAGCGATACGTAAACAATATGGCGGCTTCTATATTACCTCGTGTTAAATCTTGTAACCGAGCGACTCGTCAGCTGATAGAAGTGAAACAATTATAAAAAAAAGCTTTGTTGGTTTTAAATGGTACAATCGATCAATGTGAAATATAAACCATAATAGAAGGTTTTTTACAGTAGACCTTCTTTGACCACGTCTTCCAGTATATGTTTGGTAACAAGTTATGGTAATATTACATAGTACTGTCTTTACCACGCAAATATCTATGAATTTATACTTACTTTTTGTGGAAATAAATGCAACTGCATTTGACTTGAATGCAAAGCTGAAAACCAGAGCTTGAAACTGTGCTGGTTGAATTATTATGTCACACCCCAAGTATTGATTAAAGAAATATTCCTATCTTGCAAAGAGTATCACATGTCATTGCGAATATCGACATTACCGGGAGTGTAGCATAATAAATGGGATTAACTGTAACATTTATGACCAAAATAATGTAAACAGTGAAGGAATAAGGACACTTCACATGCTTTTATGTATTAATTTAGACGTATTTACAATTACAGGAAATTCCTAGTAAAAAATATAAAGTAAAAGCCTCCTCCCCCCGCCCAGGCCTGATAATGAAAAGGGATGATAATCTAGGGATAAATTTATAGTTTTTTGCACTTAAGTGTAAAAAAAGTTTTTGCACTTAAGTGTAAAAAAAGTTTTTGCACTTAAGTGTAAAAAAAAAGGTTTTTTGCACTTAAGTGTAAAAAAAACGTTTTTTGCACTTAAGTGTAAAAAAACCGTTTTTTGCACTTAAGTGTAAAAAAAAAGGTTTTTTGCACTTAAGTGTAAAAAAAAGTTTTTGCACTTAAGTGTAAAAAAAACGTTTTTTGCACTTAAGTGTAAAAAAACGTTTTTTGCACTTAAGTGTAAAAAAACGTTTTTTGCACTTAAGTGTAAAAAAAAGTTTTTTGCACTTAAGTGCAAAAAACTCTACTTTCCCTTCCCCCTACAGAGAAACATACCAATTCATGCTCATCTATTACTCAGCAATGGCCAAGTTTGCAGTATTTGGGAGCAGCTATGCTACTCCTCTTGAGAGATATTATCATGGTTTCCTTAATGAAAATTATGATAACAAATGTGTTTTAGAAAAGAAAATATCAAAATCTCTATTTGTTGAGTAATTCCCAAAATGCAAGTAATATATAAAAAAAATCATAACTGTCAAAGTTAGTATTTAAATTTAATTTCCAATCTTGTCCACTATTATGAAATGTTATATTTATTCATACTATTGTTTCTTATGCATGTTCCTGGCACTGTCAGATTCTTCGGGAAGGATGGCATGCGTTCAGATTCGATCAAAAGACAATTACTTAGAGACTTGATAGAGTACTTTACTTTCAACATATTTTATTGTCTAAACAAGAACAATAGGATTAGGCACAAGTTATTACAACTTATGAAGCCTTCTCCACTCAACAGGTTAATATTTACAAGTAATGACATAGGTATAATATAAAGTAAATCATGTAACATTTAGGAGGAAAAATGGATAATCTAACATACAATGTACATTTACATAATAAAGAGATACAAGTATATATATTCAAAATCTTCTGCTGGCTTTTATGAAAGACTGCACATATCCAAATACATAACTATTCACTTCCAAAGCCAAGTTTTCATTACCATATAATAACAAATTTAAATTTACATGTATATTTAAATCATTAAAATATTGGAACATTTCAGCACGAGCAGTAGCATATATTGGACATTCACAAAAGAAATGATGCACATTTTCACAAATGTTACCACAGTTTACACAAATAGAGTCCTCTGCCAAATTTACACGAAAAAGATCATCCTTAAGAGAACTACACTTATATCTTAATTTTGTATGTATTATATTAAACTTTCTTTCACCATAATTATAGTAGCAAGGCAGACTACTGTAGTAGAAATAAGTTGAGAGAGAGCTAGTTTGAAAGAAGAAAGAGAAAGAGATTTAACATTGTCGTCTAAATTGTTCCAGTTTCTTAAAGTAGAGGGAAAGAAGGAGTTTATTGTAGAAGAGAGTCTGTAATTTGGAATTCTAAAATTGTCCTTATTTCTTAAAGGGTAAGGGTTATTATTGACCACTGAAGGAGGTAATACGTTAGATAGATAACTTGGATTCATATTATTTTTTATTTTATAAAGTAATTGAAGATTTCTTTTAGCTCTTCTGTCTGAAAGTGGTTCCAAAGATGTTTCAAAATATAAAAATTCTTTTCTTGTATAAGATGGTAGACCAGTTATTATTCTAGCTGCTTCAAACTGAGCCCGCTCTAACTTTTCTGAGTCAGCTTGAGAGCATCCGTCCCAAACCTCACATGCATATTCCAGAACAGGTAAAATAAATGACTTATAAATTCTTAAAAGAGCATCACGCTTTAACATATATTTAATTTTCCTTAAAACATTTATTTTTTTCATTACTGATTTGTATGTCTCATCAATGTGGTCAGACCATTTAGCATTTGAATTAAATATGACTCCAAGATGTCTATGTAAACTATTAAAATTTAAAAAGGTTCCATCAAAAATTAAATCAAGATTTTCTTCAATATTGTCGGAGTTTGATATACAAATTATCTCAGTTTTATTTAGATTAAAAAAACAAGCCAAGTTTTTGCCCACTGATTTAATTTTTCTAAATCTCTGTTTAAAACTAATTCAATTTCTCGGCATGAAGAAGACGACTTTATAAGAGAAGTGTCATCAGCAAATAAACGTGCTGTTGACTCAAATTCATCAGCTATGTCATTAATATATATTAAAAAAAGAAGAGGTCCTAGAATTGAGCCCTGGGGAACTCCAGCCATTATCATACCAGCATCAGAAGATGAACTGTTAATATATACTTTTTGTTGTCTGTTACATAAATAGTTTTCTATCCAGGACAAGAGGTTACCTGAAATACCATATGAATTTAACTTTATTAGGAGACCTTTGTGCCAGACTCTGTCAAAGGCTTTCGAAATGTCACAGAAAATCATACAAGTATGTTTCTTTTTTTCTAGATTTAGACACATGTTATGATAAATTTCAATTAGTTGGTATACTGCTGAATTTCCAGGCATAAATCCTGCTTGAAACCGATAAAATAATGCATTTTCAAAAAAATTATTATACAAGTGCTTAAAAATAACCCTTTCTAACACTTTCCCAACAATAGAGTACAACCCTGATGTTTTACTCATCCAACTAAGAGGAAATGACATCTCGGCGACATTATCCCCAGCTATATGTTCCAGAGATTTCCGACACTGCAGGTGGACCTACATCACGCTGGAATTCAGAAGGTGTACTTTTCAGAGATTGTGCGACGTGGTAACTCTGACAAGTCCCCCGGCCTGACAACGACCTCTTTTGAGAAACAACGGAGGAAGATAAATGAACAACTGCTTACTAGAGGACTTTGACTGTGACCAAGTGCATTTCAACAACTCAGGACTCAGGACCCAGTTCCATGCTTTGAGACGACCATTTTTGTATAATTGATTGAAATTGATAAACATCTTTAAGATGTCATGTTATGCTTTGTAATTTATAATATGTTTCAAGCGATTAATCTTTAAAATGTATAACTATTAACTAGAATCATTTCATGATAATCATATTTTATTTTATTATTCAATCAACTTTATTGTTGTGAGTTAGAAATGTAAACATTATGATTGATGTTGTTTCCATTATCATTATTTTTTGTCTGTGTCATATTAATATTTTGATTTCAGATCTATCTGCTTGTGTATATAATATAATAATATAAATATCCGATTCCTTTTAAATGTTTTATTCCTTTAAATGTTTTGTGTACTACTTTATTGTATATAAAACTATATATCTGCCATTGATAACAATATATAACACAATAAATCATGATTGGTTTTCAAAGTTGCAGTATATGGACTGTATTAATATCTTTGTTTTTTATAAATAAAAAGTGTTTAATAGTGTCCAATCTGGTTTTGTTCATTTTGTAAATGTAAGGGTTATGCCTTTAAAATACATAATTAAAAACATTTTTTGGTAAAAAAAAAGGTATTTCAATATGTAATATAATCAAAACACTACGAAATAACACAATTTATAAGCGATAAACACCTTTAATACCCATTCTGGTCCAGTTTCATGTCTCTGAGGACTTTGTAAGAGTTACTTCCCTTGAATTGACCTGAAATTCCGATAGACAAAAAATACCGAAATTCGTACAAAATACACATTTTTGTTTAATGAAACTTTACTATATCATGTATAATACACATACAATTTGAAAAATCCTTTGATTTTGCAGAAACAACTCTTGAATTTTACTATGGCGTGCAGAAACACGTATGCCGAATAGTAGTGCAAAGCGCTTCATCCTGGCTACGCAAATAAGACCGACTTTTTTACAAAGTGCACATTTTTTTAATGAAACTTCATCAGAACCTGTAAAAGAGGTAGACCAACGCAAAAAAACAAGTTATTTTGTGTATATATCGTTAACATTTTGCTATGGCGTGCGAAAACCCCTATGGTGTATATTTTCCTGTGGCGTACATGTATTTAAGGGTCACCTGACATGCGCAGACAAGGATAACATTTGTGTTGTTTAGTGCTAAAGAGTTCTAGTATTACTGGAACGATCCATTTTGAAGAGAGGGATACGAAGAATTTTTTTGTACTTATGTGCGCAGGTACATAATGTAAAAAGATTACTACATAATGGCAAAAGAGGTTTTTTTGCATTATGTGGTTTTTGCACTTAAGTGAAAAAGTTTTTGCCATTATGTAATTTTTTGCCATTATGTTAATTTTTTTGCACTTAAGTGCAAAAGATTTGCACTTAAGTGCAAAAGTTTTTGCACTTAAGTAGTGTCTGTATTTTATCCTAAAACGGCCGCCCATATTAACAGCATTGCTGACATGCTATTTGACTAGCTCAATTTTCATTGCCTGACATATGAATATGATTATGATGTACAAAATTATACATAATTCAGTCGTGGTTTAACATAACCCCCTCAGACCTGAACACGGTAGACAAAATAATTTCAAGCATACTCGTTATCAAAATCTGTTTCAAAAATAAGTTCTCAACACTCCTTCCCAAGAATATGTTTTTTCTAGAACCATCATCATGCAATGCACGAATAAACGGGTCGAACGATTTACCCAAAAACACCCAAAAACTACCCAAAAACACATCAAATTCAAGCAATAGTGATAATTCAATCGTTAATAAGGTAAATGAAAAAAAAATGTCTGGAAGATAAATGTGCGTGAATCGACAAACTACGCTAGATAATTGTCTTGCCGGTTTTATTGTATGACTGTTTGTAAGAGTTATCTCCCTCGCCGTCAAAACCCTACTCGCCGATAAGTCAACAAAAGAAGGTATCAATAGCTGTATTTGATATGTTAACATATACATATCAATTTCTAATGATGTCTTCATATAATGTGTTGATGTTGTGAGATGTTTTTGGGTGTTTTTGGGTAAATCGTTCTGCCGGAATAAACAGCCTCCCTCTGCTATGAATTGCAATCACAGAGGAGATTGTAATAATAATGATAATAATACTGAAAAAAAGATCAATATAAGCATGTGTCGCAAGACAATAACTCATTTCTAAGTTTTGATTATTTGTATTCACACAAAAACTACCCCCCCCCCCCCCCCCCCCATGTTCGATTCATACCTGTGACTGTTGTGCCAAATGTCTTTTCAAGGCCTCTTGTTTCTTATCTAAATTCGCCTGAAGCCTTCGTGCCTCTTGATGTAAAGCACTCTCCGCCATGGCTACTAAGATCAGTTGGAACTTGGTTTTTTTACTGTGGTGTTCCAACTGCCTTTTTCCTCCGTGGCGTTTTCAGTAACTATGAGTAACGCGCATGAGCAGAGCAAACCGGAAATTCATATTTAGCACTGATACTTTTTTACAAAATTAAAAATAAAATCACTTTGTTTACGAGTAAAAATCGTTTGTTTTGGCATCCAAAGCAGTTGTATAGACACTTTTATGGTATTAGATAAATGCATTTTTTTAATATGTTCTAAGCGACAAGGCTCGGATTTGGGGTCTTTTTTCTGTGATGCATGGGTTCCCCGTCAAATGCGCTAAAATTGGCGTAAATTCAGACCACTTCTGCGCAACTGCATGTGCCAGGACAAATTTTCTGCCGAGAAATTCATCAACTCTTCACCTATTTTAGACGTCCTTATTAAAACATTCTAATGTATTTATGAGGATAGTACACCTAGAAATCGCATTTCATAATTTTTGAGGTGAGTATTTGTCAAAGAAACTGTATTTTATCGAATTGAATGACGGTACCGGCTTACCTCGTGTAGTCTACCACGATTCTGTCTTCCGTGTGTTTTTCATTTTCATTGTTAGAAAATTGTTCTAGTTGTATATTTATATTGAATATATATGTGATTATAATGTTTAATAATACAGCATAATCCTCAAAAACATGTTATTCTGTTGTAAATATGTATGTATGTACAATGCATGTTCTATCACGTGGCCTTGTAATTTGATAATGCAGGCCCAAAACTGAAAGGCCGAAAACACGATTTCGACATGTTTTCTGTGTTTTCCAAATATATGAGTTAGTAAACGCATTATGTATAACACCATCATGGACCTTTTCAATTTTCATAAAAAATATATATATTCCCCAACATAAAACATTTATTTGGTCAATCAACACGATCAACATCCATTCTCCAAATTTGGAATGAGATGAGATAATATTAATATGGATGATTAGGGCCTAGCAATTTATTTTTGCATCGTTAATTTGTTAAACAAGTTATCCACTTTGTGGTTTATTTACGTATCGTTTTTTTATAACACACAAGAATGTTGTTAAATTCAAGAATTTTTACATATATACAACTTTGCAGGAGGAATCAGGTTGGGGAAAACCACCAACTTGCGTATAATAATACAAACTTGCCTATACTATCATACACCAATTGTGGTACATAGCTTTATTACTGAAAATAGGCAAAATCACTTTACCATTAAACATTTCTCTTCCAATTCACATTTATTTAGTCATGAAACATCATACAAATATACTAACTTACCAAAAATTGATGCAATACTTCCAGAAGAGTAACATGAAGTTTGGAAGTAGACAACGCTTTCAGTAAGCACTTTAATTAACATTTTATTTACTTTATGTCATAAATGAATGGGTCTGTAAATAATGTATTGCAAAATTTACTGTCTAAATGCAGGGCTTTTTCAGAAGGCTTTCTGGGTCCGTTAATGGGCCCCATTCCCAATTGGAATTATTTCATTTGAAAGCCAAATTCCCAAAATTTGCAGTTTACTCCTGAAAAAATCTTTCCCAATTCAAAAAGGACCCTTACCAAACCAGTGAGAAAAAGCCCTGAAACGATTTTGACTATTTTTAGTAGTAAATCCCTGCTCAAACTAGCGTATAATATGCAAGTTTGTGTATCATATGCAGGTTGGCTGATTATTGTATGTATGCTATAAAGTTACTCTATACATATTTTTTTGTTACCAGTAATTTCTTTACTATTCCATCACTTTCTATGAGAGTGCTTAGTATATAACGTTGCTTTGAACAAGTGTTGATACATTCTCATTGCATGCAGTGTCCTTTATTTTCTTTACAATATGATCGATGCATCTTGATCACCTGGTCTCTCGAAAAGATGTCCTTGTAGTAACTATAAAAAGTTATATAATAAACTATATTTTGACAATAAAACATTTAATGGTTCAGCTGACAGTAATAAATGATACTGTAGTCTGTACCATTCAAATACAATTACATATGTAGACTGGACCTGTATGATCACCAATTTCATGCTTAGTACATGGGTTATTTTATGCAGATTAGAGCACTAGTTATTTCTTCTTGCAGGCAGTTTAAATTCTACACTTAATGATTCAAAATTGTTAACTTTATTGTTTTTAACATCTATAGCTTTGAGAAACAGTAAATCTCAAGTTTCTACCTCAAGGTGTGAATACTTGTTAAATGTTGAAGTTAAAATTTCTGTAGAGTGGAATTCAGAAAAAAAGGTCATCATTTAGTAGCAGTACTTTGTTTTTTCTTTATAGATTACTTGATAAAGTAAAGTCATGGTCATGGAAACCCCAAGCCCACAGTGTGTTGGCCGCGAATTTGTGAGGCAGTATTACACCTTGCTTCATGAGGCCCCACTGCATCTGCACAGGTAATTTGATAGGTTTATTATTTATTGTGTTTTAAGTATTGCACATTAAATTTAACAGCTTGAAATATTATGCTTCCTGACATTGGTAAAGATTGAAGATTGTCACACTGAATCAATCTGATCACATGTAAAAATGTGTATTATCAAAATGTATTTACATTACATGAAATGCATACTAGACAATCAATGTGAAAATGCTCTTGTGTTTCTAACTTTCTACATCATATTAGCAATACACTGTAAAAATTCTCTTGATGATACCACACTTATAGTCACTATATGATATTGAAGTACTGTAGACAAGATAAATATTGCAATATTTATTGTCGGAAAATGCTCTGGTTTAAAAGTGTTTTGAATAGTAGTTAATAACTCTGGTTTAAAAGTGTTTTGAATAGTAGTTAATAACTGTGCATGCTTTGCCTTTTCATTTATGAAATGTATCTGCCTGATTGCAAACATACATAAAGTTTGTTACTGTACCTGCATCAGAGCTGTGTGTTGAAGACATTTTTATGATTTTTTCCCGAAAGAAACAAGGAAGCATATAAAAAAAAAAAATCAGAAGGAAGTCACTCTTAAGTCAGGTCTGTACAGAACATAAACACAAGGAAACCTTAGAAAGATAAGAGTTCCTCTGTTATAAAGCATTTTGTGTCCTTGTGATTGGCCGTAATTTTTTAACTCGGAAAATGGTGGTATTCAGTACATTCTATTAATCCCCAAGTATAGTAAATGGAGGTATTCAGTACATTCTATTAATCCCTGAGTATTGCTATAGCTAGCTGTAACCAGCAAATGCTGCATGGATACTACTCTGAACAATTCACTGATGTATCTTTGAATCTTCACATATCTACCAGAGAATTCTCTTTGGATAATTCAAATGAGTTAGGTACCATATGGATTCCTCTTTGAATCCAGGAGTTTTGCTCTCAATGTACATGTCTTATTGACCACACCCTTTCTGAAAATTCTCAATGGAGTTACAATATATACTATTGAGGGAACATTGCGATTGCAGTTTGTTTTCAACAAATTCTTTAAATTACAGATTTTATAGCCACAATTCCAGCTTTGTACATGGTGGCGTTGAGAAACCTGGTGAAGAACAGCCTCCAGTCATGGGACAAGTGGTATATTTTGTTTGATACTACATTATTAAATCGATTTCAAAAAAAAAAGATACTTTCATACTACATTATTAAATCAATTTAAAAAAGAAGATAATTTCGACTTTTTGAGGAAAGTGAATAAATAGCTGAAGAGACTGAGTAAACATTGTTGACTTGTAGTTTTGGAAAACGGTTTTGCTCCATGAGCTATTAAGCAAGGCTTTGAAATATATATCAAGTGCCGCAGTAACATCCACAAAGTGTGTATCATTTAACATTTGATATTAATGATTAATTTTGCTTGAAATTTCAGGATATTCATAAGAAGATCATGTCTCTTAATTTCCGTGATTGCCATGCTAAGATCCGACAAGTTGACAGCCAGGCAACAGTAGGCAATGCAGTCGTTGTACAGGTAATAAATGGTCTTTTTGATCTATTTGGGTGAAATTTTATGCTATTTATTTTCTGAGCTAAGTGATAGACTGCAAGGCAAACAGAAATATCAACAGTTTCAGTAAAACTATTAAGATGAAATATCCCACCCTGTGAATTCAGGCTTTGTTTAGAGGTGCCTTCCCAGGACTTTAAAAATCCATTTGCTACATCTTTACTATTCTATCAGTTCATAAAAAACATCATTTTGGCTTCATTTTAGTGCAAGGACACCTGTCAACATAGGTTAATGAAATAGATGAGACTAATTTGGGATAAACAATTAGTGAAACACAAAGTAATATACTAGAAAGATTGCACCACCTATTACAATATATAAATCTGATTACATATAATATTGTTTTGTACAGGTGACTGGAGAACTATCCAACAATGGACAACCAATGCGTCGATTCATGCAGACCTTCGTTCTTGCTCCTCAATCACCGAAGAAGTATTATGTTCACAATGACATCTTTCGTTACCAGGATGAGGTTTTCCATGACAATGACACAGACACAGAAAACCAAGATGAAGGTACATTGGCAGTGTATGAAATTATATATGAAAATTTCTTGGACAATATGTCTACAGAAAATTGAAATGCCAGAGCCCAAGTCATTTTTCCATAGATCAATTTTTTAAAACATTGTTGAAAGTAGCATAGCTGTCACGTAAATGCTTGCATCATCCAGTAATAACACGCTGTTATGCAATGGGTAAAATAAACTCTATTGTAAGCTCTGATTTCATATGATCATTTGTCAGAAAATAATGGAATGATGTTTTCATGAATTGTAATGTATGTCAGGGCTCAAACTTTTCATAGCCAATGGGGCCAAGACTTTGAAATTTTACATAGACCGACCAGGTTTTCTGTAGCCTCGGACCATCAGACTACCTTTACTTTCGAACACTGCATTGGCTTGAATGTGAAACATTTAAGGGAAACAGTTTTTAAAATATTAGTTTTCTGTTGAATTAATCGTTTTGTGTCGGAGGGGAAAAAACTATTAAAAAAAAATTGGTATGTGCTTTGTTTATACATATACTGTACATGCTGAATGTTTACAGATAGTTCAAATATGAAAAGTGGATTTACAAAAAGACAATATGAAGTTGGTTTATAATTTTATTAATAGAACAATCTTTTTTTTTTTATTAAACATGCAAAAGGATATGAATATATATATACAAAGAGGTATTACAACACTCATAATATAAGGAATCACATTTTTGACTGTCATCTGATGGATTTCTTTTGTTTGGTTAGAATTAGCAGTTTTAGAAAGCAGTTCACTGGTATGCAAATGTTTGCCCGACTACCCCCCAGGGGCTGAAAGGGGTCAAAGAGGGTCAAAGAAATATTTTAAAACTCAGGTGACCATTAAGGTCCATAGGCCTCTTGTTTTATATACACCTGAGTGATAAGTATGATTAATTTAAAGGACAATAATTATGAATGTCAATGCTCTGGCAATAACAAATAATAACTTCACACCTTGTTATTATAATTTCACCAAAAACAGGCAAGGATGAAGTCGTTCAATGTCAAGGCATTAAAGAAATCAATACAGACAATGCTAACAATATTACCTACAATCACACATTCAGGATTTTTTCTGGAAAGTTAACCAATTTTACTGAGTTACTAATGAAATATACCATATGATATTGAACAACCTATTCCACGGCACGTAATAACCAAATTATGGTATGGAAAGACCAATGATTTTGGTTCGGAAGTAGAATAACCTACTACATGTTTGTGGTACAAAACTGGTATGGATCAGCAATGCCTGTGGTACAGAACAAGTGGAATTTAATCTACGATCACAAAGACCTGAACAACATAATTCTTAAATAATAGTATCAAAATCTGGGAAATTGGTCCTAAAAATACGTAGTGCATTTCCAGTTTAGATTGAAGGAATGAAGAATAGTTTTCAGCCAGGAAAAACTAATGCCAAGGTACCATCGATAGAAACAATGCAATGGTTCAACTTGCCAATGCTTCAGAAAGCGACCAAAGATTGTTCCTTTCCAACTGTTCCTTTCCAACCCTATTCCAACATCATCAATCGACTATCTAGGGGTCTCTGAAATCAGGTTTGAGGGTGATCTCCCTTTTGACGTGCGAGACCAAAACACAACAGACCGCTTCAGCAATAAAATTTCTTTTGATATTTTCTTCTTGCTTCAGAATCAAATAAATGGTCTAAATCTATTACAAATATTTCAATTTCGTCACAAAATACACTTGCCGGCAGATCACACCCCGCCACAAACAAATTTAAATTTCGTAAAAAATCAACCATGCATCTAATAAAAAATGTGTTTTACACACACCATACATACAATTTTAAATCGGTTGCCGCCTGCCCTCCCTACACATTTGATTCTGGAACAGCCCTAGTATATCTGGTTACTTCATGTCTGTCGCATACACTCAAGTTTCAGATGTTAGATTTGCTAACATGTTGGCTATGAAAGTCAAGTTGGTTAATCATTGGTAGATATGTAAATAAATAGATTGTAATCTCTTGATGTAATAACCATTTTGAAGTAATATTTGTTCAGAAATATTAAATTTGTACAAATTTGTTGTTGCAGATTCTGATGTAGAAAATGTGGACTCGAACCCTTCTTCTGTGCAGGAAGTGGTCCCAGACCAGGGCATAGCCACATACTATAGTGAACCCCCATCTGCTCTGAGGTTGGTGTCTACCTCAAGTACAGATTTCCAGCTGGAGTCACAAATTGAGTAGGGATAAAAATATTCATACTTTGTGTAATACATATACACCTATACCAATATATTTAACCTGCTGTGTGCCCAATAACAAGAGATATGTTTAATATGTGTACCTATCCAAAGTTTAATACTTGTACCTATGTTACCAAAAGTGTATGATTATTGTATGGATAAACTAATGAGAAACATGGATAAACAGAATCTTTCCTTATCTTGAGGTGTGACAAAAATCTGGTTGGGTTGTTATATCTTCGTTACATCTTCAAGGTATGGAAAGGTTACTTTTTTCCTGCTTATTTTCTTCAAATTCATGCTGGTGATCTGTGTGAACCTGTGTGCATGGATAACACAGCTCTAAGGAAATTGGATACTTTCAGTATATATTGTTTTGTACATAATTATTATTTGTCTCGGACTGCCAACAGAATTATTAGATATGTGTAAGAAATGCATGGAAATAATATTGCTTTTCATTCCTTGCCTCTTGTTAACGCCACTTACATCAGGTTATGAATCTTTTGCAATCTGTCCTACCCTATGGGTGAATACAGAAATCTTGTACAGCAAAATAGGAGAAATACTGAATGGTGGAAGAAAAGATATATAAGGCCAAGATATATTATATTAAATTTTGTGAGTGTTATGGATCTGTAAATTTGTCTTGAAGAATCAACATGTGAAAGCTGCATATACAATAGGATAAGTTTGTATATGTTTGTTAAACATTCTTATGTTTAATGTTTCTGTAGTTTCTTGTATTAAACCATGCTGGCATTAAAGCGTTCTCTAGCCATGGTATAAAGGTACATTGTAACAAAATTATGGTCAGTGGAGTGTTTGAACTTCAGTCATGATTCTAAATATAACCTAAAAGCAGAACACCCACTACACAGATTTAAGGACTTGATTAAATTCTGAGGTGGTATAACAAAAATATTCTAGAAAATCTTATAAGTAGCCAATGATTGAACAAGACGTTGCATTTCAATCCTGAATGCTTAATAATTGATCTTTATAAAGAACTAATTTCCAGTAAGAAGAACTACATTGTGTGTTCATCTTTCTCATAGCAATGGCACTGCACACCTGGAAGAACGTGTGGACTCTGCTTCACAAAAGTCAGAGGAGGAGGAGGAAGAACTGAAACCAGAGGAAGAAGCTGAGCTTCCTGAGGAGATCTACCAGGAAAAGTGTGAAGAACAAACTCCAGTGGAGCCAGAGCCCCAGGAACCTGAAGAACCAGCACATCTGGAAACACAGTTCACAGAAGGTGATTTCATTTGTTACATAGTCTTCTATTATTCTCAAGAAATCGTATTGAATATGAATGGATAAAAGATAAATGTCATCTTCCTGTGAAGATAGGAGAAAGACTTTAGTAAATAAAACAGGCTTGTAGAAAATGTGGTCAGTATTTACTCGGTTAAAGTTCTTGTGTGTACTCATTGATTTTGCTTGGAATTTCTATCTTTTTTTTTCTTTTTTTTAAGTATAAAGTTAGCAGGGGATTACTCCAAAGTTTTTAATGTATGAAGTTAGCTGGGGATTACTCCAAAGAGTTGTGCATTGTTTCTTGAGCATATCTCAAAAGTGTTTATAAAAATTTATACTTCATTTATAAAGCAGAAGATTTTCCAAAATGATAAAACAACAACATACTTTAAAGAAAAATTGAAAGAAAAAAATTAAAGTAACTTTGAAGCGTGTGCTTTTACTTGACATACAAAGCTCAACAGCTTTTCTGCAAGTAAAACAGGAAAAAATGGGGATTCCGATTTTTGAGATCCTATTCTGTGTGGAGCGGTTTGCTGTCTCAAGCTATATAATATAATGACTAGTAGTTCTTGGCGATCATGACCTTTCCACTTTTCAGAGCAATTTCTTTTGGTTATATTTGCACTTAAGTGTCTTTTAAATTTCATATAAAGAGATTTCATATCTGTTGATTAATTTAGAAATGTCATTGCAGCATAAAAGTTTAACAGCTATCTTTTGAAAGTAAGTTAATAATTGAACATAAAATTTTTAAGAAAAGGCTAGTGATCAGTATACCTCAAAAGTTGTTGCGAAATTTAGTCTTCAAATTTTTCACACATAAAAATCTGATTTCAGACTTTTTTCTCATGTTGGCTGTAATGATGATTTTGATATTTCACCATAGAAAACATACTGTACTACAAATCAGGATTTCAGACTTTTTACATTCATCTGCTTTCAACCCTGCTTTCTGATTTCAAAAAAGTTTTGGAGTTGTCGTGCAAAAGAGGTCAGATTATGCACTTTTTGCTAAATGTTTCAATTTTGTTTACGAATTTGACATACTAATATCGCAGTATATAGATGCAGGATAGATGTACCGATACCTTTGGTATTTTACATTTTGGTTTCAGGAGTTGTGCAGAACATATCTCAAACTGTTAAATCCATTTTTTAAAGTTTCATTGTATTTTTTGTTTTGTTTTTGTTTTTTAAAAGCAATTTGCCAAACAAATGCTATTGGAAACCTTGAACTTAGATATGCATACCCGTATCATTTAAAGTTTTTTAGCAGGCATAAGATCTTGGTCAGTTATCCCTTTAATTTTTTTTCCCAGAGTTAATGATTGTTATCAGACTAGTGGTTCCTGTGTTTCCCAGAGTTAATGATTGTTATCAGACTAGCGATTCCTTTGTTCCCAGAGTTAATGATTGTTATCAAAAATAGGATAGTGATTTCAGTGTTTCCCAGAGTTAATGATTGTTATCAGACTAGCGATTCCTTTGTTTCCCAGAGTTATGATTGTTATCAGACTAGCGATTCCAGTGTTTCCCAGAGTTAATGATTGTTATCAGAAATAGACTAGTGATTTCAGTGTTTCCCAGAGTTAATGATTGTTATCAGACTAGTGATTCCTTTGTTTCCCAGAGTTATGATTGTTACCAGAAATAGGCTAGTGATTTCAGTGTTTCCCAGAGTTAATGATTGTTACCAGAAATTAAATAGGCTAGTGATTTCAGTGTTTCCCAGAGTTATGATTGTTATCAGAAATAGGCTGTGCAAAGACTTGAGATAATGGAAAACATGTTGATGATGGCTGTTGGCCTGCGTGATCAATTTTCAGTAACTCTTTACTTACAGAACCAAAGAGTTTGTCATGGGCTGCTATGGCTGGAAAGAAGGCAAACAGTACTGGTTCATCAACAGTCCCCCCATCCATGCCTCCAGCACCATCTGTTGCATTCAAAGCTCCTCCTACCCAAGGGTTTCCAAAGATTGAGACCAAACAGGATTCCAGTGCTGCAACAGGTGCCCCACAGCCACAGAGGGCTCCAAGGTATACAGCTTATTAGGGAATTATTTGTTTGTTTTCTGGGTGTATCACTCTGTGAACAGCCATCCAGAGCAATTTGGATAAAGTGTCTTGTCCAAAGGCAAATTTAGTTTTTCACATTATCCATTTTGTGGATAAACTGAAGGAATTGCAAATGAAAATGTAAATATATTCAAACCAGAAACCAAAAATACATGTACAAGTACTGATATCACAATTTGATTCTTATGTTTCAGGTAACAACCTAATGATTTTAACTTTAATATGAAATAACTACATAGCAATAATGATTTTAACTTGAATTTGAAATAACTACATAGCAATATTCTTTTATAAGGCAACAACGAGGTTTCCGTGATAGAGATCGTGGTGGTTTTGGGCGTGGTGAAGGGGATGGAGATGCAGACAGCCAGGGTGGCCGACGAGGAGGACCCATGGGAGGAGGCGCTTCACGATTCCCAGACAGTCATCAGTTGTTTGTCGGAAATCTTCCACATAATATCACAGAGAAAGAATTGATTGATTTCTTCACAGGTATCTAATTTTGCTATTTCACTTTAAGCTTACAGTAGGTAAACAGGAAAAAGTTGTTTATACATGAAAATATAAATTAAGCTTTCATTTTGTACCTACCGTATTTGACCTAATAAGGGCGCCCCTACCTTTTTTCAAGGAAAAAAATCTTTGACTGAGTGTCAAAATGGTGTTCAAAAGTAATAATTCATGTGAAATGTTTTGCTACTTTATGTGTTCAATTTTCTTCAGCAAATTAAGTAACCGGAACACAAGTTTTCGTCACATTTTGTCTATTCCTACAGATTCATGACATGTGACGTCAGTGCAAAGAGCACCCAAAACTAAACACATATACAAATAATAACTTACCATCTTTATTTGAAGATAAAGTAAAAGACTTCATTCTTGTTGATAAATAACTTTTGCTCAGAACAGAAAGCCAGTAAAAGACACTGTAAATTAATTATTAGGTCAAAGAAAACGATGTCTGATATGATCTGGGAAATCACCTGTGTCTATAAATAGAACACAAAATAGTTCCATTTGAACATATAAATGGTGGAACACACGTTCTCTGGTCTAAAGATCAGCTGGCATGGTTTACAAGTTTACAGGAATATTCAAGTGATGTTTAAGCTTAATATATGATAATGAATAGTTATCTTCATCTGGAATATTTTTATGACTGGATATTTTACCGTTTCCACAGCCTTGGGTATTCTGCTACAAGGTATAGTCTGTTTCATAAAACTTTAGAATAACTAATCTTAATAAGGGCGCCCCCACTGTCAATTACACGCACCCTTATTAGGTCAAATACGGTATGTCAATTTCAAATTCAGTGTTCATAACTCTTGCTTAGGTGTCTGTAGTGACAATGTAAATATGATGAATAGGATGTAGATGGAGTTTGTACATGGAGTGTATGCTGATCTATGCTTTTGGACATTTGGTATTTTCAGCATCTTGGTTACTCATAAAGTTAAAGCCACAATATATGTATGCAGTTGTAAAATATTTCAATTATCCAGTAACGTACTCAAATATAACATGAAAATAATGTGAAGTCATGATTATACATCATGGTTACCTTCTCAAATTCACAGCGAAAGTTAAATCATTTGGACCAATTAAAGCAATATTACTAGAAGTGACAAGTGCCTGCATAAATTATATTTATATAAAATATTCTGTGATGTATGTCTGGGCAAGTTATAAAATCTCTACGCTAGGACAGGCACCCATGCTAGTCATGTATATTTTGCTATAACTGACAAGTATGCAAGTGGTTTCACTTGACTTTTTGAGGAAATGAGAAACTGATTTACTTTCATTTCACATTCTAGGCATTTTCAGATGTTGGATTAACTTCGGTGTTTGGAGGTTCCACATTTGTATTATGTTGAATTCAGAATAGATAAGCTTGACCAAGTGTCAAGTTTTGAAAGAAAGGATTATTTTTTCTATTTGAATATTTCTTATTTCATTTTCACATAATGTGGTTTCAATAATCTTGCTTGTTAATTATTTATTTTTTATACAAATAAATGAATAATGATGCAGCTAGAAAAGATAATAATTTTGTTTTTCTTTGCAGCATATGGTACTGTTGTGGAATTGAGAATAAATACAAAAGGCAGTGGTGGGAAGTTGCCAGTAAGTATTAAACTGGTGATTATATAGACAAACAAAACAAACAAAAAAAAGAACACATATTTTAGCATATTAAATGTCATTAAAATTAATTGTTTGTGGATGACAAACTGACAATTGCATTTACATTGACCCATTTCCAGCACCATGATGTCTTTTCAAGAATACAGGGGATGCCAAACTGATATGGAGGAGGTGTTTGTGTGTGTGTGTGTGTGTACATGTGTGTGAACTTCCCTACCAGTAATTGATGTCCTTTATAGAACTTGGGAATTTTCAGGATGCGAACTCTGCGTAACAGTGTATAGATGAGCCAAACTCGCCAATGTACACAGGTATACTGACCGAGGTGGGGATCCAGTTTGACATAGTTGACTGTTTCTAATTAATGCTTTAGGGATGAAAGTTTTGTCTTGTCATTTGATTGGTAGCATTAGTTGTACACACAATCTAGTCAAGTTTACGGCTTGCTTTTTCAATTGAATTTCCAAAACTCTGATGAGTTGGTAGTGGTAGTGATAAATGTTGAAATGATACCTTGCTATATTTAAAGTCTTAATCTTCAATATTTCAGAATGTATCTTAATGAAGAAACATATTGATATACAAGGTTTATAGGTGTTTCTATGGGTGTTTTACCGATTTGCTTGCATTGATGTGACTACTGAGAATTGTTTTACTTTGATCTTGTATTTTTTTAGGTCACCTGAGACGAAGGGTCTTAGGTGCTTTACCAAAATTGTGAATTCATGACCCTGGGGTCTCATGTTTCCCCCTGGGGAGGGCATAAAGTTTACTATAGTTTATATAGGGAAATCACAATTTTGACTATCATTTGTTTGATTTCTATTGGAATTCATTCAAACTTTGTTAACATTATCAATATGGTATGACAGCTTGATGGTATGCACATGTTGGTTCTGACTGACCCCTTTGGCTGATGAATGGGGCAAAAAATGGGCAATTAGATTAACTTACATACAACTTAGGGGGCCCATGGGCCTCTTGTTTCTGGGAAGGATGCATATATATTACTCACTGGTATTCTGCAAATATATTTTATGTACCTTTATTGGGTACCAGTGACAATTAATTTTAAGCATGCATTCCTACTATGCCATATATGTTGCAATGGAAATTGAACAGCCCAGAGAAAAATGCTTTGTTGGCATGCAAGTTTATTCTTTTGATATACACTGAGGGGTTATTGTTTTAAGATCACTTGAAATTGTGAAATGATAAAGGCATAAAGTGCATTTTGTAATATGGCTTGTTTGCTTAATTTTCATTGCCCAATTTCCTGTTTATCTCACAAGGACCTATCAGCGAGTAGACCTGTTTGTGCTAAAAATAACTCGGCTTGGAAATTTCCAGGCATTTTTTTTAGCATGAACAGGTCGACAATCTTTGCCTCCAATCACACAATGTGCTACTTTGGACAACAGCCAATCAGAATGCTGGAAACAAACAAATGTTCGGCATCACTTTGTTTACAATATGGCTAACAGGATGCACCAACATTTCGCTACAATAAACAAAGAGGAATTGCAAGATATTTTTAAGAAAAAAGACTTGTTGAATACTCAGAAATACTTCAGGTGTAACAAAACTATTCTGGCAATATTTAAGTGCCAAAAGTTGGTCTGCTTGCCAATTTTTTAAATTCATTTATTTTAATTGGCCATATTACAAAACGGATATTGCTTTTTGTGTTCGGTGTCACAAGACAATAGAACAAAAGTATCACATTTGTAATTGTGTAGTGTACCATATTTGGTGTTGCATATACTTTCTTTCATTCAGTACAAATACAAGCTTTTATTTTAGTGGTTTTGAATTTTTTGTTCCAGAATTTTGGCTTTGTGGTATTTGACAATGCAGAACCTGTTAAACAAATTCTGAATAGCAAGGTAATGTATTATATTACAAAATCTTGAAATGTATCAGTTTTAATAAGAATATTCAGTTAATACAATATTGAAATATGTTCATTCTTGAATAGAAACATATTATTTATGGAGATATATATGCTCACAATCACAATAAAAGAATTCGAGTTTTTATTCAACAATTCTGTCAATTTTAAACATAAAATGTATTGATACTGGCAGCATATATCTGAATTTTGTACAGCATTTGCAGTTAACACATGGCCCTTTGTATTTAGCGCGGTAAAACAGTTGGTCCACAGTTGTTCTTTTATGAAATTATGATGGACATTGTAATTTTATGTTGCTTTTGGAAGGCCTGGACAAAGAGGTTTGTCTGTATAAATAAACAAACTCCAGGTCTTTGTTTCTAATAATTTTACCATTACTTTTAATTTCTTTTAATCAGCCAATTAAGTACAATGGTGAACATCGTCTGAATGTTGAGGAGAAGAAGGCACGTGGTGAGGGAGGTCGTCAGGGAGGTCGAGGAGGAATGCGTGGCAGCAGCATGGCTGGCCCAGGACGTGGAATGGGAGGAGGCATGGGTGGCAGAGGAGGCTCTCGTGGCGGTGGCGGAGGTGGCATGGGTGGTCCCAGGCCAGACAGAGGCAGCGTGGGTGGGGGGAGAGGAGGTGGCGGTAGTATGATGACTGGATCAAGACGTTGAGTGATGTGTCTGTCCAGTTGGTGCTTCTAGAAAGTATGCAATTCTGGCTAGCTTGTCAAATCAGTTATAAAACAGGTATAACCTTTAACATAGGGGAGACAATTTAGTATTAAGAACTATCCCATTTGTGTACAGAACTAGTGCCATCAAACATTTTATGTGTACAGTAACTGAATTTGCTGGATGAATATGGTTTTTAATATTTATTTCATGTAAAAGAGTATGAGGACGTACAATGACTTGTAACATCGATTGACCAGCTGACACTGACCATGTTGAATGGGCTGGGGTTCCCATGACCTTAATTTCATACGGACTCTTAAGCTCTTTTATATGAAACAAAGAATTAAATTGAATCATTCCTACATGATGGTCTCACCATTGTTGCCGATTTTGTGACATTATGTATTTGTTGTAAATAAATGTACAGTGCAGCATCTTTGTGCAGAACTGGTCTCAATCGGTCAACATTGGTCAATGTATATAGATAGTTATGCATTGCATACAAAGGTTTTGAATAACAGAATTGCATATTTTCTGTAAAAGAGTACTTTTTGCATTTTTCCTACTTCATGTTTATGTGAAACATATTGATATGCCTTATGTCGTGGTTCCATCAAGGCATAGATGTTTTCATCGTCAGAAATCAAACGACGCAAGGCAGATGTGAAAGATCTCCCATTTTCAAATGTTATGTGAAAGTGATTTTTTTTTTTATTGGTAACACATTTATTTCTTAATTTATTTCCCCCTCCCCCCCCCCCCTTTTTTTAAAAAGTTTTTTTTTTGTCCCTCCCTCAGATAAGAGAGAACTATGCAAAACGTCACTTGAATTTGGGATGTTTAAATTGATTCTCGTATCTTGTGGAAAAAATTTTCTCCAGAAATTGTTTTCCATTAAATTGTGCAGCAGAGACTAGGAAATATAACTATTAATTTATTGTAACTTTAATATGTCTACATTCCTGGTTTCTGAATATTACAATTTTTACTAGTCCCGAAAGTGCAGGATACAACAAATACAAGATTTAAAATGCTATTTTTGCATTTTAATACTTTCTTTATTCTCCTTATTTCTTTATTAGAATGGATTCATCTGCTAGTCGGAGGGTACTGACAGGATAATATGCAGATTATATTGAATATTACACATTTAAAGAATGATCTCCCAAATTGGTTTACATCTAGGAATCTTGGAATATTTATTTTCCTCAGCAATTGGTGCAACTTGCTACCTACTTGGCGGCATGGGTGATATAATAATGTGATGAAGTATTGTCTAAGTTTTGTCAAGACATTAAGATGTGGCGAGCCTCCCAACACTGGCACGAGACTAAGATTGCTATATGGTACCAATAGTCTTTCAAGATGAAATCTCACATATTTAATAGTAGAAATAATAATAAGACAAAATATAAATAAACAGTGTTTGTGGATGCTATCTGGTACTAATGTTGATATCCCAGTACGGATCCACAAAAAAGCCATGAACAAGTATATAGTCCAGTGATTGAGGTTCTCTCTACAGTACTGCCCTACTCTAATTGTGACAGTTATGTACACTCCATGTATTAAATGTGTGTGAGAGACTGACTAGGCTCCCGGGACAGACAGATCCAGGTCAGGTAAATCACCATACAAGTGCCAAATATCACTATTTAGAATTTTTTTTTATTATGTTATTTCAACAATTCCCAATAACGGTTGCTTTATTTGCCTTCAAGAATGCATACATTATTTATGAGAACATGTGGTCCTATTTTGAATAGGTATGGTCCTGGTTTTAAATGAGCATTCTATCCTACAACACAGTAGTTTCATCAGTGAGGTAGAAATGAAGCCGACCATCAGCTTTGGAAAATATTTTGTTGCTTCCCAGGGTATGTTGGTAGAGCAATCATCAGTTAACAACATTACGGCCCGACCTGGCACTGCCTGTCCTAGTGTTGCATACTAGTAGCAGGGGCAATGGTGAATGTGACTAAATGTGTGTAAGTCATTGTGTATGTGGTGTAGATAATTTGTTCAGTTTTTTTCACACAGCTGTGGCACATGTATTCTATGTTCATCTTCAAAGAAGGACAGCTACATATGCTTACAGGTGTTTTAGCCACCTAGAGAAAAACAGTTGACTTAATATTGGCAAAATACAAAAAAAATATTTAAACAAATTCCATGTTTTAATAAGATGGCATATGTTTACAAATTTGTATTGTCTGCCTGCACAAGTTTTGAAAAAAAAAAATGAAAATAAAAATAAAAAACTAAACACTTGTTTTGTGTCTAATTTCTAAGACAAATTTAGTCCCCCTGTCGTTTGAAAGAAAACGTGGGGACTATAGGTTTACCCTCCGTCTGTCTGTTTGTCATGCAATAGTTGTCCGGACAACTCCTCCTAAAGTACTACTCCGATCTTAATGAAACTTGGTATACATGATCAGTATAACATGTAGTTACATGTAGTTGTGCATCCCACATTTGTTTTTTTTCGAAAAACCATTTTTCAAAAAAAAAAAACGGGAAATGAATAGGTGCACTTACAGCTCAGGCAGGGGACTTTGTATTGCTGTTGCAATACTATCCATCCTTGTTTATCTGGACAAGGGGATGTTGCTCGAGTAGTTTATTATCTGAATCTGAAATATTGACAACATTGACATAGACTACGAGGTTGAGACACGGAACGGTAATAATACACTTAAGCAATTTTCACTTACTACAATATGTTTCGAAGTCGGGTTTGAATTTTACTGGGATTTCTGAGGGATATAATTGAGAAAGGCGCACACATAGAAGAATCTCTAGACACCTGGAGACATTCGGATACATATAAGGTTCTTTGATTGCAATAATCTAGACATTGATAAATAGGCCTACCTTGCAAGATCACACAGTTTGACAGGAAACTTGTCCACATGCATGTCAATATTTTAATGTGATATTATTAAGATAATACATTTTCAAATAATCAAATTGAAAAAAAAAAAAATGTTATTTTGACAAAATGATGTGGAAGCCTGGGCTGTACTGGCTACGCGCCTGGCCATCCTGTTGACAATTCTAATTCTTAGTTGGGCAACACTATTACAACTGCACTTGAATGAAGAGATATATTTCATTCAAATGGAGGAAGTAGTTCCAATTTATGAGAAAATTTGGTGATGTTCAAGGAATTACAAAAAAATATATATATCATCTGGGGGAAAAAAACCCAAGTTAATTTAACATTGATTCAGTTCGAGAACTCTTCTTCGAGTATGGTTCCATATCAATGCTAAAGTTTACCCTAAGTTATGGCCTGGATACCATTCACTTCAATACTTATATAATATCTAAAACGGTGGAAATTCTTTCAGTCTAGTATGGTGATGTTTTTTCAACTAATTTCTATAGGTTTTATAATCTCAGAGATGTCGCATTTTTTATTTGACAATTTTTGAAAGTTACTGTCCCCTTTTTTTTATCCTTCCGCTTTGACTGAAATGGGATATAAATTGGCCGAGTTATGGCCACTTGATTGATAAAGAATTTAATTTTTGGACGTTTCCATGCAATTGCAATAACAAATATCAGATTTTATTGAAACTTTGTAACAACATTAAATGCCTAAATGGCTCGACCAAGTTTGATCACTTTTCGCAGACATTATCTGGCTGGGTTATGGCCCCTTGATTAACAAAAAACAAGAATTTTTGGATGTTTCTGTTCAATAACAGCAACAAATACCTACATGGCTCGGCTGAGTTTGATAACAACTTTTCACTGACGTTATTTCCCCTTGGTTTATGAAAAATGTCATTTTTGCGAAAAAGCTGCTTTTTCCACTCTTAACTGGTAGAAATATTATCCAGCTAGTTCTCTTCAAACTTTATACAAAGTGTCAATTTCAATAGCTTTGGTAACATCGGATCTAATGGTGTCAACAGCATGAAAATTACATTTTTCAACCTAACCTCAAAAGTGTTCACCTACAATATTATTACTCCCTCACAAAAGAGAGAATGTGGGGATATAAATTCTTGTACTCTGGAGCATTTTGTTTTAGACATATCATTTACCTTTTTATATATTTTGATACAATGCTTAATGTGTTTCTCATTTGTATGTATGGACAGATGTATATTGTTCCACCCCAAAGTTCTCGTGTAATGTCACTATTTTGTGGACATTGTTTTCCGCCCAAATAATTCATTGTCAATGCCCTTGCAACAGTAATAGAGAAACTGCATCAAATTGATTACTGGTAAAGGGTGACAATTGTTTGCATTTCCAAAATTTCATTAAAAAAACCCAAACAAACAACAGAAAGTAGAGACAATTTATTCTTGAGACATAGTATGGATAATAACAAAATAAGATGCATTAAATATGTATAGTAATTTTATCACAGAGAAATACATCACAATGTAGGATGAAGTCTTGCAAAATTATTAACAGTATTACATGTACATAAAAGGGTGAGAATTTAAAATCTAAATTCTCTACGAAATCGGTATTTATAATAGAAAAATGTAATGAATTTAATCAAAATAGCTAAAAAGGGAAGTTTGTTGAAAAATAGCTAGTGACAACCTAAGCTACAGAGGTATTGTTTAACAACAGCAGGTGGAAGAGTTTGTACAAACTTCTATCATATGAATTATGATATGGTATATACCTACAAACTGGTGTATAGTAAGGTTTGTAGTTACTACACACAAATATAAGTATAACATGTAAGTTTATGTCTCATCTGTTCCACTTTGGTCAGTATAATAAATTTTATGCGAACTCCAAAATTCACTAGAATTTAAGTATTTTGTCCCCAAAAAAAATTCGACTTGATGGAAGCACCATATATACATTATAAAACGTGTAAATATTGATGCATGTACATATCAAACTTTGCAATATTCATCTAAATATGCTTATTTTTACCCCAAAAATCACTATTTCTGAAAAGTGAGAAGAACATTCCAATTTGGCTATAAACTAATTTACCAATCAATAATGATTTTATACCAATTTCTCAAATTTAAGGTTTTTAAGCCAAAAAATACACCAAAAATAAGATTCACGTAATGTGTTTGGTGTTTTGACGTGTCCATACCACCATATTCCATGTTTGGTTGAAATAACACGGATTATTTTTGAGAAACAAGTAATAATTTTTTTTTTTAATATATCAATATTTTTGTACTTTTGATACAAAATGATATGTTAAATATCCAAAATATATGTGTACCAAACCTATCAATATAGTCTTTCTCCATATAGATCAATTTTGCATTTATGTTTGTTGGCAAAAAGTAAACAGTGTCAAAGTTTTCCAGATAAAATATATTACATGTAATATTCACATTGAATTTTGTAGTACCTTGTATTCCATTAGTGGTTAAGGCTATTCCAGTAAAACATCTACACTATCCCATGACTCGAGGTTGGAGTCCTGGGGTCAGGAAGGTATTTTAGTGGAATAACCCTAAAGCTGTTCTTTGGTTTTTTGTGTGTGTATGTTTGATGTGAGGATAAGCTTGCCCTCAGTGACAAAAACATTCAATATTCCAATACCGTATATTATTTATTGTACTGAAAATATATCTAGTAGGTCCTGTTTGGAGATAAGTGTATTGCTACGACAAAGGAACACCTATACACTTAATGAAGTTTTGGGTTAAAGCAACTGTTTTAGGGGTTTGGTAAGTATTTGTGTTTTAGGTTGAGGGTTATAAGTAACTGACGATTTTAGAGTTATCAGTAAGTAATTGATGCTTATAGGGTTATCAGGATGTTCCCGACAGTTAAGATTATCAGTAAGCATCTTATGGCTTTAAGATTATTAGTAACTGATGATTTAAGATGAAATATAATATCAGACTTACATGCTGTGATACTATGTAGCTGTGCACAACCATGGCTTGGTAAAACGGGGTAAATACATAAATACACTATATCCCAGACACAATACTCATCAAGGCTTTCATTGTCAAGTTTAATGATGTCTGAACATGAGGTCATTAAATGTTATTGAATTTATTGATAATTTCTTGCACCTAAACATTGTTGACTGCTAGAGTTGTTTGGAGGCTATTCCTATAAAGTGTTAGACGATATAAGAGCAGTTTTAAGTTTACCTTTGGTATAAACATGAAACATACTTCAACATTTCCTAGATAAAGTATATATTAAGTTCAACATTTTCAGATTTATTCACAATGTCACTTAATTTCTTTTTACCAAAATCCTGCTTATAAGATTTGGAATCAGAATTTCTTAAAGAGTTGCATGGAGGATGAGGTAATTCTTCTGTCAGATGTAGTGTCCTGTCAACAAAAGATTTTCATCATCACCAAAGCATTGCCATTTAGTGTACAGTATTTGTTAATGAGGATAACCTCAACTGAATTATCTTGCACTACACTTGTTAAAGAGTTATCTCCCTTTATTAACTAATATATAATTTTGAGTGTGTTTGGAATTTTGCTCTACCATTCTGTAACACAATGAAATTATACAACTGTGTAGAAAAGGAGATACAAGTTGCAGCAAGGAATCACATTCCATATTGGTAAGCAATTAAGATCAGATGAACTATAATGAATAATATATTGGAATCAGGTTTTGCTGATGAGCCCAACAGCTTTATTGGGCCAAAGAATTGTAATATGATGGCAGAACAAGACAGTCTATGGTTTAGTCACTATAACAGGAACGAAGTATTGAGCTGCCTCGTCAAGGCCATCTTTGATCGAAGATGTGTTCTTTTACCAATAGTTCTTGCATGACTTGTTTGAACTGCCAGTAAAAAAACTTATTTAATACCGATCTGGGACAAACTTTGAAAATAGAAACATTCCACACAAACAAAACTAGTAGAGCACTTTTTGTTCCAGGTATTATTTAGTATACTCTATAACTTTAAGAAACTGAAGCATAATTAAAAATAAAGCTAGTCCAGACAATATGTTATTACTTTCAACAAATTTGGAGCCTCCTTGAGTAGATTTAATTGATTATATTTGTTAAATATTCTGAGGTTATGCACTATAGATGCCCTTTAAAGCTTACTTATTACCGGTGAGTCACATTTTGTCATATTCACCTTGATAGTCATGGGAGTTAAATAAATGCAGTTTAATATCAAAACCTAAAGTAGCTAAATTTGTTCAATATTTATCAGTGTCATCACAAAAATGCCTTTAATCACAGCTGAAGTTACAACTTCAGGCACAACAATTGAATTTCATTGCAACTAAACATTTTGTGTGTTTCAGGGACATATAAGGGAGGATCAGTAAACACAACTCCCTTAACACACTTAACAGACCTCTCACAACATTTGTGTTCTTAATAATAAATAATACAGCTAAAACATAGCAACAGAAATAAATAACATGTTCATAAATAATCCTGAGATCTCAAAACTACATGACAAAAGGCTTGTTCGCTAACATGTACATGTCACAGTGTCAGGGGGACACAAACTTGGTGTAACAGCCCAAGGTAATTGTCTACTAAAAAAGTGTCAAGATTGGGGGCACAAGCTTGGTGCAACAGCCTCACCTAAATATTGATGGACAACAATGTCAATGGGTAACAAGATTCATGTAAAAGCCTCACCTATATGTCTAGTGACAACAGTATCGGGGGAGAGTATAAGTTTGGTGTGACAGCCCCACCTATATATCCAGTGACATCGGGGGAGGGCATAAGTTTGGTGTGACAGCCCCACCTACATGTCTAGTGACAACAGTGTCGGGGTGGGGGTCATTCGGAACTCTGAAAATGTGACTCCCGCCACATGACCTCCGACATGTTGCGGAAGCTCCCATTTTGCAACTTTGGAACTATTTTCAAAACGACATTAAGGTTTTTCTGCTGTTAGTGGTAATACTGACTGGGTATCATTCCTCCTAATGTTAGAATTGCTGTTTTTAGATTTATAATCATGATCAATAAACTACACTAACAGTGGTTTTTACCTCTATGCCATTCTGGAGTAAATTGTCTTCTGGTGAACAATATGCATGATTTCTTGACATATTCCTACACCTATCACATCGGAGGTTATGTATGAAGCACATCCGCGGAGATCAGATTAGGGTGGGGCACATGTTTGATACAACAGCCCCATCTCAATGTCTATTGATTGCAAAGCACACCAGAAAATACTACAAATATCAAAGATTTTCTTGGATAAATAAAATGCATGGATAACAATTTCTGAACAAAAATGGTGTGTTCATGGTCAATAATATGGGACTGAAGTACATGGAGGATTGGTCCACTGCTGTCATGATGGTGAAATCTCTGCCTTGTCCTCCGAGAGTTTCTCTTCCTCATCATTTTTTTCATTTTCTTTCTCATCTGCTGAGTGTTTGTTTGTTTTAGATGACATACTCTCCCAGTTGTGTCTGTTTTTCTTGCACCCTTCTAACAGTGGCTTCATGTGAGGTGACACATTCGACATAGCCTACAAGTAGGTGTTTTATACCAACATTATTTTGACATTTTTCTACATTTTCTACAATAATTCCATGAAAGTCTACAAATTGAGAACTTATTTGTATGTGTTTTCTACAGTGAAGACTTCTACTCGAGGTTCACACGTGTTCAACTATATGCACTTTAATTTAACAAAACATGTATACCACAAACATGATATACATTGATGTGTTGAATGTTAGATATTACTGGTGGACATTGTTTTATCAGTTGTACTTACCCTGTAGACTGGCATACAGATCACATCGATAAAATTCACTTGCATGTCAGGCAGATGGTCTTTTTTGTCCCTGTCCATCATATCCTGGAGCACACAAGTTCATATCACTTTAAACCATTACACAATGTGTACCCTGTTTTTTCACAATTATTCTATGTGTAAATATTTCCATTGACCAATCAAATGTTGTGTTACATCTCAAATGAAATGGGAAAGTTTTATAGCAAAACACAATAATGATATAATTGGTCAATTATGGCTGTGTTACAAAGATATTTCAAAAGTTTGAAATGAAAATACAAATGTATGCATCTCACCATTGGTTTGATCTTAAACTGGGCTTTTTCCATATCCCCTTGTTCAAAGAATTCATTTGCTATAAGATCGGCAACCTAAAAGATTCAAAACTGATAATTAGAACATTTTCATATACGGTCGATCAAATTTTCCTGAACTGTTTATTGTTTCATATTGTTTAATTGTAGAACAATATAAACGGATTTTAAGAGAAATAATGCGAGTACAATATATACATTTATATTCTGATAATGTATGTATGGCAAAGATAATTTTACCCACGGATTTTGTTTTGATCTGTAACTGTGCACAATATTGTTTATTAGATAAACGAATAATTGTTATCATGTACAATTAATTTCTTTGCTTTTTATTTTCGACCATGTTATCAAGCACTTATTCAGCATAGAGCCGATGATACTCAGGTATTTTGTCTCTGTATACAAACAGACACGTATAAGTCGAACCATTGGATAAGTCAAATATTTTGCTTGGTCCCGTCGACTTCGACTTATCCAAGTTTTACTGTAGATATAGTGCCCAAAGGCTTCAATATATGTTAGTGATTGTGTAAACACACGTTTTACAGGAATTGGTAGTTTCAAGAGTAACAACTAGTACATTAACATTTGTTAAATATCACACTTGAAAATGATATGTCACACATGATAGTGTGAACATTTCCTGTTAAAATAAGATTTATATAACACTGGTAAATACTAGCTACAATAAACTGCTTGGCTAGAGAGAAATTCTCCATTGGCTGAGAATAAGACTAGTGAGCATGAAATGCTGGGTTCGATTACTAGTGGAAATAGATATGATGCATTATGACTACTGTTACATTTACTTAAGCTAGATAGTTTATAGAATTGTGTAGTCACTGACCGCCAACTGGACCTCCCAGGGTTTAGTGATGGCAGACACATCAGAGGCAGTCATCATCATGGACCTGTAACAAAGGTCATTCAAGGTCATGAGTTTAATGAACATTACTGGAAATCAAAGTTCATAACATTAATTTAATTTATAAATTTCCATTCATAATACTTATATAGTAATCGGCTGGTCAGGTTGTAGAGTGATGCCCTTAGCTTTCACCTAGTCAGCTGAGGTTCAGATTCCCCAATTACACATGAAAAAGTATTGGGTGACCAATCCATGTGGGTTTTCTTCAAGTAATCTGATTTCCTCCCACAGTATAACCCCTTGGGCTCATCTGGGCCAACAAGAATGAACAGTACAAGTTGAGACAATCTAATGTTTTTTTTGTAAATGTTAAAAATCAATAAAGTTATAAACTTAGAGTTTGAATAATTAACTATCAGTATGTAATGGTGGAGGCTTTGGGATCTAATGAGGTAAATTCTCCATACCACCAGGCTGCCATGATAAATCACTTTTCATCTCCAATTCTTGTTTTAAAGAAATAAAAATATTAATGATTTGCTGAAGGACATTGTACATGCCAGTCTGTTATTTATGATGTAACTGATCAAAGAATGTGATATTATTTCGTTTTATTTTAATTACTACCTTGCAATTAAGACCAGGCCAACCATACAATGACATGTGACAATGATCTAGAGATGGAGCCTATCTACCATTATTTTAAATATATGCTCACTCCTCCAACCCTTGAAAATATACGCGTCTGAGAAGTCTTTCCAATAACATCCAGATATAGCGGTTACACAACGAGTGGTTGTTGGATATGGAATTTATTTCACACGAGTAAGTTATTTTTTAAAAGTTACAAAAGACACCAGCTTTAGCGAGTGTTTTTTGCAACTTTTAAAAAATAACTTACTCGTGTGAAATAAATTCCATATCCAACAATTTCGAGTCGTGTGACCTGTTTCTACCACAATAATATCGGCTTGAATCAAAGGGAAACGTGGCGAAGTATAATTTCGCGCATGCAAATAAAGTGTACCGGTGACGTCCGGGACCCGGTGATGTGACGTCATTAGATTATTGATGACGTCAATAACAATTGCAGCTTGGGTCAAAGTTCACCGTGTTAGCCAATCGAAATGCGTACAGAGTTTATACCATGTGTGGTATAAACATATTGTTAATCAACAGCTGTAATGATTAACTGATGGTCTGAGAGTTGAATAACACAGGGTATTGTGGTAGAAACTGATATATACCATACCTTAGAAGATCTCTGTCCTCTCTGGAACTCCAATTAGCCTTCCCACTGTCAACCAAGTCAAAAAATGTCCCTCTATATCTGATGGGGGGAAAAGGACAGAAAAATAAATAGTGTATTCAAGTACCAGTAGCTTAATGTAAGCTTACACACCAAATTCACGCGGGGAATACTGTACATCAATGTACAGTCTACAATATACAGAATGTTTACACAGAATGTTGACTGGGAATCTTTACTTTGTGTGAGGGATTAAAAGTGTAGCCAACCACACGGTCCCTTTTATATTAACGGGGAAATGTGTTGATTGGGAAATCCTCTGCTAGCGACACATATATTGCCCGCTATCTGAAACATTGTATTGTCAACATTAATGTAACTTACTTGAAGTAGAGAGCCAGATCTGTAGATAATATTGCTGCTTCTAATAAGTTGATCACATCTTCATATTCGTTTTGCTTCAAGTTGGATAAAATATCATTTCCCTGAAAGGAACGTAAACATGTCATTATGAGACATAGCAGATCTCAACATGTTACAAGAAAATAACAAAACCTTTGGTAAAATATGAATGAAAACCTTTCTTTGACATCAAATCACCATCTATCCATAATACCTGTAGTTGGAAAAAGGAAAACAAATAAGAGCATTATAGAGCTTTGGACAAAACTAACATCTTATGACTAAATATTATTAGTTTTAAATTGTAACACGACTAAAAAGATGGTTTTCAATATGCATGGTGTTTAGTTATGTTTCAGAACACAAAGATGCCATTGTCCAGTGTGAGTACGTTATTGGGTGATGATATAATACTCACCTTGGTACTGAGTATCATGATACACTGGTCAAAATGGTGGTGCTCTAGTGTCGAGGTAGAGTACAGATCTGCCAGCGGAGACATGGACCTGGAATTTAGATATACAGGTAGAGTACAGGTGTGTTAGGGGGGACATAGACCTGGAATTTAGATATACAGGTAGAGTACAGGTGTGTTAGGGGGACATGGACCTGGAATTTAGATATACAGGTAGAGTACAGGTGTGTTAGGGGGACATGGACCTGGAATTTAGATATACGGGTAGAGTACAGGTGTGTTTAGGGGGGACATGGACCTGGAATTTAGATATACAGGTAGAGTACAGGTGTGTTAGGGGGGACATAGACCTGGAATTTAGATATACAGGTAGAGTACAGGTGTGTTAGGGGGACATGGACCTGGAATTTAGATATACAGATAGAGTACAGGTGTGTTAGGGGGGACATAGACCTGGAATTTAGATATACAGGTAGAGTACAGGTGTGTTAGGGGGACATGGACCTGGAATTTAGATATACAGGTAGAGTACAGGTGTGTTAGGGGGGACATGGACCTGGAATTTAGATATACAGGTAGAGTACAGGTGTGTTAGGGGGGACATGGACCTGGAATTTAGATATACAGGTAGAGTACAGGTGTGTTAGGGGGACATGGACCTGGAATTTAGATATACGGGTAGAGTACAGGTGTGTTAGGGGGGGACATGGACCTGGAATTTAGATATACGGGTAGAGTACAGGTGTGTTAGGGGGGGCATGGACCTGGAATTTAGATATACAGGTAGAGTACAGTTATATTTGATGGGTGTGGTCCAACAATTTATCATATTTGTGACAGTAGGAATATTTTAACCAATTCTAATTTTTCATCAGTGTCAATCAATAAAAATGTCTATTCCACTGTTGGAAAATATCAAATCTCACAATGTACCAGTAAATTGGAACTTACTCTTTCTGAAATTGATTGTTGGTTCCTCGGTGATCAAGATCATGGCAGAGACAGCCCACCATCAATGCAAGTCTCTCCTTGTCTGTGAACACATTGTCCATCTGTCCCTTCTAAACAAAAGCACCAATATATTAAAGGAAGTCACAAGCTTTTCATAAAATTCACTTAAAATGGGATTTTCAGTTGTTTGGGATTCTGCAGACTTGAATGTTTGCCACAAAATTATGATAATTCACTTTATTTTCATTTTTAAGTGAGTATGAACATGTTTTGATGGGTGATCTCGACCAGAAGAACTCTTGTTTTATCTTTCGTAAAGAAGACCTGCACTTATTTCAGTATGTACATTTTGGAAAAGAAATTTTTAACTTTTAATATTATTTATTTCAAACCATCATCTCTTCTATTGGGATTTGATTTTCTCTTGTTTATTTAATACACAACAGTTTTTATCCACAGAGTTACCAATATTTTATCTATGGAATATTTACATTTTCACACTAAATTACAAAAAATAATTTCAAAATGCTTAAATCCCAATTAAACCCAATTGTTTTTGTATGTATACAAGGAAAAGAACATAAATTTAATTGGGAAATAACTGTTCAAAGCCTTGACAAGTGATGGGCAAAAGAATTCAAATACAGAAGGGGCATAACTCTGCTTACCTTCAGCATACAAAACATTGTTTGTGACACATTGAATGCATGCCTCCAATTGTGATATGTAACATTTCTGTAGTTTTTCTTCACGCTCATCAGCCACCGACATAAGACCTGTAAAGTATATATATAATATCAGTTACTGACATCAAACCTGTAAAGTTTATATAACATCAGTCACCGACATCAAACCTGTATAGTATATATAACATCAGTTACTGACATCAAACCTGTATATATAATATCAGTTACTGACATCAAACCTGTAAAGTTTATATAACATCAGTCACCGACATCAAACCTGTAAAGTATATATAACATCAGTCACTGACATCAAACCTGTAAAGTTTATATAACATCAGTCACTGACATCAAACCTGTAAAGTTTATATAACATCAGTCAACGACATCAAACCTGTAAAGTATATATAACATCAGTCACTGACATCAAACCTGTAAAGTATATATAACATCAGTCACCGACATCAAACCTGTATAGTATATATAACATCAGTTACTGACATCAAACCTGTAAAGTATATATAACATCAGTCACCGACATCAAGCCTGTATAGTATATATAACGTCAGTTACTGACATCAAACCTGTAAAGTATATATAACATCAGTTACTGACATCAAACCTGTAAAGTATATATAACATCAGTCACCGACATCAAACCTGTAAAGTATATTTCAATTTAACATTGACGAAAGAGTTGTGTGTATACTAGAATATATACTTGGACACAATAGAATCTAAAGGAAATTGTATGTCAATGTATATGAGTAAGCATCATGATCGTAAATTTATCCACTGTATTCTATTACTGCTAGTCTACATAGAAGTAGCTAGCAGCAGGAAGTAGACCAATGATGGACGATTAGGTCCACAAAGCCACAGAATAGATGAACTAAATAATTTGTAAGTTGCAATATGAGTGTGAAATGGGATACTGACCTCATAGTTGATTCGGAAGTGTTCCACCAGGTTTAAGTCAAGAAACATTCTAATACTAGCCCTGAGAGTGTCGTCATCATCTAGTCCAAAGTCACTGAATGTGTAGTCCAGTAAGTTAAACTCTGTGGCTAACGGGATGGTTATTGTCTGGAATTGGAAAACATAAAACATTTCATTATATTGGTGTAAAAATTGTGTCTAAAAGGCATAGTTACAGGGAGATAGAATTGTTTGAAGTTGATAACAAATAAACTTTTTTGAAATATGCTCCTTCTAAAGAGCATATTATATGTAATTTCTAATTTCTTCTAAAACTAATAATAAAAAAAAAAACAAGAAAAAAAGGGTGCATAGCAATGGAATGTCTGTAGACAAAGATGAATTGATGATAAATCCTCGTCACATTACCCACATTTACATAATCCTATGCCTGATTGAGCCCGGCACTGTATCAAAGTCAAGTCTCTGTATTCCAATGGTATTGCCTTCTACAAAGGAAATCTAGGTAACAAGCAGGGTGCTAATCCTTACTGGAGAACAAGGATTTTATTGAATCTTTCAACCGGATACACTAAGTCAGGCAAGAATAAACCACATCTAACCAAAGTAATCAGCTTTCAACCAATTGAAATCCAAGCTGATATTAATGACATTGAGAGCAGGAACAGTTCTTTGTCAAAGCCTTTTTGTTTGATTGTCAGAAGATATTGGTTTTAGATTAATGACTTCTGACCACAGACTATCCAACTAAGACACATAAAAAGCCTGGTTTGTGTAAGGTCTAGATACAGAGTTTAACATCACAATAGAACAACTGGGAGTAACCTTACAGTGGCCCGACAGTACCATTACTGGGTGTGACCTGACAGTGGCCTGACAGTACCATTACTGGGTGTGACCTGACAGAGGCCTGACAGTACCATAACTGGGTGTGACCTAACAGTGGCCCGACAGTACCATTACTGGGTGTAACCTGACAGTGGCCCGACAGTACCATTACTGGGTGTAACCTGACAGTGGTCTGACAGTACCATTACTGGGTGTAACCTGACAGTGGCCTGACAGTACCATAACTGGGTGTGACCTTACAGTACCATAACTGGGTGTGACCTGACAGTGGCCTGACAGTACCATTACTGGGTGTGACCTGACAGTGGCCTGACAGTACCATAACTGGGTGTGACCTGACAGTGGCCTGACAGTACCATTACTGGGTGTAACCTGACAGTGGCCTGACAGTACTATTATTACTGGGTGTGACCTGACAGTGGCACGACAGTACCATTACTGGGTGTGACCTGACAGTGGCCCGACAGTACCATTACTGGGTGTGACCTGACAGTGGCCTGACAGTACTATTACTGGGTGTGACCTGACAGTGGCACGACAGTACCATTACTGGGTGTGACCTGACAGTGGCCTGACAGTACCATTACTGGGTGTAACCTGACAGTGGCCTGACAGTACCATAACTGGGTGTGACCTTACAGTGGCCCGACAGTACCATTACTGGGTGTGACCTGACAGTGGCCCGACAGTACCATTACTGGGTGTAACCGGACAGTGGCCTGACAGTACTATTACTGGGTGTGACCTGACAGTGGCACGACAGTACCATTACTGGGTGTAACCTGACAGTGGCCTGACAGTACCATTACTGGGTGTGACCTGACAGTGGCCGGACAGTACCATTACTGGGTGTAACCTGACAGTGGCCTGACAGTACCATTACTGGGTGTAACCTGACAGTGGCCTGACAGTACCATAACTGGGTGTGACCTTACAGTGGCCCAACAGTACCATTACTGGGTGTAACCTGACAGTGGTCTGACAGTACTATTACTGGGTGTGACCTGACAGTGGCCTGACAGTACCATTACTGGGTGTGACCTGACAGTGGCCTGACAGTACCATTACTGGGTGTGACCTTACAGTGACCCGACAGTACCATTACTGGGTGTGACCTGACAGTGGCCTGACAGTACCATTACTGGGTGTGACCTGACAGTGGCCCGACAGTACCATTACTGGGTGTGACCTGACAGTGGCCCAACAGTACCATAACTGGGTGTGACCTGACAGTAGTCTGACAGTACCATTACTGGGTGTGACCTTACAGTGGCCCGACAGTACCATAACTGGGTGTGACCTGACAGTGGCCTGACAGTACCATTACTGGGTGTGACCTTACAGTACCATTACTGGGTGTGACCTGACAGTGGCCCAACAGTACCATTACTGGGTGTGACCTGACAGTGGCCCAACAGTACCATAACTGGGTGTGACCTGACAGTGGCCTGACAGTACCATTACTGGGTGTGACCTTACAGTGGCCCGACAGTACCATAACTGGGTGTGACCTGACAGTGGCCTGACAGTACCATTACTGGGTGTGACCTGACAGTGGCCCGACAGTACCATTACTGGGTGTGACCTGACAGTACCATTACTGGGTGTGACCTGACAGTGGCCCGGCAGAACCATTACTGGGTGTGACCTGACAGGATCAGCACACAGTGTGACCTGACAGAAAACACTTAGTGTGACCTGACAGGACGTACTGGGTGTGACCTGACAGGACTAGTACTGGGTGTGACCTGACAGGACAAGTACTGGGTGTGACCTGACAGGACCAGCACTGGGTGTGAACTGACAGGACTAGCACTGGGTGTGACCTGACAGGACAAGTACTGGGTGTGACCTGACAGCACCAGCACTGAGTGAGCCCAACAGCACCATTACAAGGTGTGACCCAACAGGACCAGCACTGGGTGTGACCTGACAGGACTAGCACTGGGTGTGACCTGACAGGACTAGCACTGGGTGTGACCTGACAGGACTAGCACTGGGTGTGAACTGACAGGACCAGTACTGGGAGTGAACTGACAGGACCAGTACTTGGAGTGAACTAACAGGGTCAGTACTGGGTGTGAACTGACAGGACCAGTATTGGGAGTGAACTGACAGGACCAGTACTGGGAGTGAACTGACAGGACTGGAACTGGGATTGACCCAACAGGACCAGTACTGGGAGTGAACTGACAGGACCTGTACTGGGTGTGACCTGACAGGACCAGCACTGGGTGTGACCTGACAGGACCAGCACTGGGGGTGACCTAACAGGACCAGCACAGGATGTGACCTGACAAGACCAGTACAGGGTGTGACCTGACAGGACCAGTATAGGGTGTGACCGGACAGGACCAGTACTGGGAGTGAACTGACAGGACCAGTACTGGGAGTGAACTGACAGGACCAGTACTGGGAGTGACCCGACAGGACTGGTACTGGGTGTGAACTGACAGGACTGGTACTGGGTGTGAACTGACAGGACCAGTACTGGGTGTGACTTGATAGGACCAGTATTGGGTGTGACCTGACAGGACCAGTACTGGGAGTGAACTGACAGGACCAGTACTGGGTGTGACTTGATAGGACCAGTACTGGGTGTGACCTGACAGGACCAGTACTGGGTGTGACTTGATAGGACCAGTACTGGGTGTGACCTGACAGGACTAGCACTGGGTGTGACCCTACAGGACCAGCACAGGATGTGACCTGACAAGACCAGTACAGGGTGTGACCTGACAGGACCAGTATAGGGTGTGACCGGACAGGACCAGTACTGGGTGTGACCTGACAGGACCAGTACTGGGTGTGAACTGACAGGACCAGTACTGGGAGTGAACTGACAGGACCAGTACTGGGTGTGACCTGACAGGACCAGTACTGGGTGTGACTTGATAGGACCAGTACTGGGTGTGACCTGACAGGACTAGCACTGGGTGTGACCCTACAGGACCAGCACAGGATGTGACCTGACAAGACCAGTACAGGGTGTGACCTGACAGGACCAGTATAGGGTGTGACCGGACAGGACCAGTACTGGGTGTGACCTGACAGGACCAGTACTGGGTGTGAACTGACAGGACCAGTACTGGGTGTGACCTGACAGGACCAGTACTGGGTGTGACCTAACAGGACCAGTACTGGGTGTGACCTAACAGGACCAGTACTGGGTGTGACCTGACAGGACCAGTACTGGGTGTTACTTGACAGGACCAGTACTGGGAGTGACCCACAATACCAGTATTTAGCAGGACATGGAACCTATACTAAAAAGGAGAGAGGGTTATAGGTCAGACAAAATGTATAAGTCTTTGTCCCACATGTCAAGATGGATGATCCTGTGGCCCAGTGTTGGCTCAATGGACACAACTTATGATTCACATGTAGACCAATCAATCGTTTGCGCCAGACTTGTTCTGCTAAAGGTCCTGTCAGAGACATTCAACTCCTTGTATATATCTATGTATCAAATTATTACAAATGTGTAAGTTTACTTACTGTAACATATCATCAGAGATGGTGTAACTGATGGATGGGTTATGTGTAGTGAGGCCTGATGTAAGTACTTTAAAAAACAATTCAATCATCACAGATATATATATATAGGTTCTCCGACAAGATGAGGGAATCCCACGGGCCTGTGATTATTATAGAACCCCCATATCTAACTCGTGGTAATCATTGTACTGCCTACATAACCCAGTTAGACCAAAAGCTGAGACGATAGAAAGACAAATATTCTAACCATTGATATTAAGGAAATGTTTTTTTATGAGTTTCAGGCCTAACTTTATATCTGCATCACAGTGCTGAGAGTTCCTTTCTATCCTGTGCCAATGATATCGTGCTGTGCGGTATCGATTACTAAAAAATAGAATAGCTCAGAAGATTGGGGCAATTATCTCAAATAGTCTGTCTGTTTGAACTGTTAAAACTTCAAGGCATCTCATTAAATAAAGGAACTTTCTCCTACAAGGAGTAAGGCCAAAGACACTGCCTGAAAACTATCTAGCCTCTAACCTCAGTTGTTTGTCAATCCTCTCAATCCACATCTGTAGCAGGGTAGCCGATCAGCCTGTGTAATCATTAGGCAAAAACTTCCCCCAATTTCTTAGTAATCAAATTCTAATGTTAAGATAGAATTCCTGCCAATTTCATATCAATGCCTGATAGAATTACAAGTAGCATGAGCAGACATGAAATGGTTAAGATATTTTTTTGGAAAAATAGCTACTCAGATAAATTGCCCTGAATACATTTTTCCCCTCGAACCATTTCACTTTAAAAAAAAATTGAATTGAATAATAGAAGGCTTTTTGCTGGAGTGAATTCCCCCTGGCTGAGTGAAGACTGCCATGTGGCTGTGCTGGTTTCCACTGAAATTGGATTAATTTCAACATCCACAGGGCCGATATTGCATAAAGTGGAATTGGCATGGAGAAGAAAATGGAAATCATTCACATCATGATCAATTGGTTTTGAATTTTGAATTTACTGTAAGTGCATATCAATAACACTGTCAATAAAACTAAACAAGCCGACACATTTCACTAGAATGAAGACATGTCAATGACAGATTCAAAAACCGCAAACCACCATGGCAAACCACCAAGGCAAAGTCCCATCCCATCTAGTCAACTACCTAAAATGTAAGCTTTAGCATTTTACAGCTATTGCAAAACAAGTTACTGTAAACCAACTCAATTTAACACTCAAAGTTTAGCACATGCTTGGTTAAAACAGATTAGCAGAATGATGAAATAGCACACCGAAAATGATTGTCAAAGAAACCAATGCAGATTAACTACAGTCATAATTTAGGGAAAGGCTTCCAGTGCGACAGACAAGATTATCTCTAAAATTCTACGTTTCCAGTATAACTTATATCAATCATGCCTGTTGGCTCTGATGGGGAATATGAGGGGGCTTACTGTGGGAGGAAACCAGAGGTCCCAGAGATAATCCACATGGTCAGGCAGAAGACCACATGCTTCTTCATGTCCACATGAGGAATCAAACCCCAGTCACCTCGATAAAAGGCAAATGTGTTACCACTGTGCCACCAAACTGTCCATCTAGGTACCTCCCTATGGAAACACTACTGTTTTATGGTCCACACCATGATCTCTTGTTGGGGGTGATGTGTACTGATATACTGGTGATAGATGTGGGTGATTCCATTGTTGGGGGTGAGGTGTACTGATATACTGGTGATAGATGTGGGTGATTCCATTGTTGGGGGTGATGTGTACTGATATACTGGTGATAGATGTGGGTGATTCCATTGTTGGGGGTGATGTGTACTGATATACTGGTGATAGAGTGGGTGGTTCCATTGTTGGGGGTGATGTGTACTGATATACTGGTGATAGATGTGGGTGGTTCCATTGTTGGGGGAGAGTGGTAATGATATACCACTGATAGATGTGGGTGATTCCATTGTTGGGGGTGAGGTGTACTGATATACCACTGATAGATGTGGGTGATTCCATTGTTGGGGGTGAGGTGTACTGATATAGCACTGATAGATGTGGGTGGTTCCATTGTTGGGGGAGAGTGGTATTGATATACCACTGATAGATGTGGGTGATTCCATTGTTGGGGGTGAGGTGTACTGATATACTGGTGATAGATGTGGGTGGTTCCATTGTTGGGGGAGAGTGGTAATGATATACCACTGATAGATGTGGGTGATTCCATTGCTGGGGGGTGATGTGTACTGATATACTGGTGATAGATGTGGGTGGTTCCATTGTTGGGGGAGAGTGGTATTGATATACCACTGATAGATGTTGGTGATTCCTTTGTTGGGGTAAGTTGGACTTTGTGAATACCAACCTTGAGTTTGTTAGCCTCATCAGCTGGGACAGTTGCATGGTATGAGAGACATTCCAGGGCGATCCTCCGTTTGGCCATTGCCCTGACAGCTGTCTCATACATCTGAGTATTGTTGATCCCCATTCCACAGAAAATTGCAAAGGCCTACAAGTCAACAAACAGAGAATACTGACTGAGAGGAATGTCAAAATAAAGAATCCCTGACATTTTTTATTTCATTTTCACACATGTGATAACATAAACATATATTTCTCCCCCAACAGTTAGACTCAGACTTCTCCCAATCGGTATAGAGATTTGCTCATTGGCTGGTTCATTTTTACCTCAAGCATGAAAGAGCACAGAAGGAATTTAGATTTATCATGCACAATACATATTGTGATATTGTGAGATTCTGAATGATCAGTGATGTAAATTCTAATAGAGGGGGGAAGGTTAAGGGTTGGGGGAGGTGTGGGGGGTTCTCCTGGTTGATGTTATACTCTGTTTGATCCTAGTACATGATGTCAGAGTTTGATGTTATACTGTTTGATCCTAGTACATGATGTCAGAGTTTGATGTTATACTCTGTTTGATCCTAGTACATGATGTCAGAGATAGATGTTATACTCTGTTTGATCCTAGTACATGATGTCAGAGATTGATGTTATACTGTTTGATCCTAGTACATGATGTCAGAGATTGGTGTTATACTGTTTGATCCTAGTACATGATGTCAGAGTTTGATGTTATACTCTGTTTGATCCTAGTACATGATGTCAGAGATAGATGTTATACTCTGTTTGATCCTAGTACATGATGTCAGAGATTGATGTTATACTGTTTGATCCTAGTACATGATGTCAGAGATAGATGTAATACTGTTTGATCCTAGTACATGATGTCAGAGATTGGTGTTATACTGTTTGATCCTAGTACATGATGTCAGAGATTGGTGTTATACTGTTTGATCCTAGTACATGATGTCAGAGATAGATGTTATACTCTGTTTGATCCTAGTACATGATGTCAGAGATTGGTGTTATACTGTTTGATCCTAGTACATGATGTCAGAGATAGATGTTATACTGTTTGATCCTAGTACATGATGTCAGAGATTGGTGTTATACTGTTTGATCCTAGTACATGATGTCAGAGATTGGTGTTATACTGTTTGATCCTAGTACATGATGTCAGAGATAGATGTTATACTGTTTGATCCTAGTACATGATGTCAGAGATAGATGTTATACTGTTTGATCCTAGTACATGATGTCAGAGATTGATGTTATACTCTGTTTGATCCTAGTACATGATGTCAGAGATAGATGTTATACTGTTTGATCCTAGTACATGATGTCAGAGATTGATGTTATGCTGTTTGATCCTAGTACATGATGTCAGAGATTGGTGTTATACTGTTTGATCCTAGTACATGATGTCAGAGATTGGTGTTATACTGTTTGATCCTAGTACATGATGTCAGAGATAGATGTTATACTGTTTGATCCTAGTACATGATGTCAGAGATAGATGTTATACTGTTTGATCCTAGTACATGATGTCAGAGATTGATGTTATACTCTGTTTGATCCTAGTACATGATGTCAGAGATAGATGTTATACTGTTTGATCCTAGTACATGATGTCAGAGATTGATGTTATGCTGTTTGATCCTAGTACATGATGTCAGAGATTGGTGTTATACTGTTTGATCCTAGTACATGATGTCAGAGATTGGTGTTATACTGTTTGATCCTAGTACATGATGTCAGAGATAGATGTTATACTGTTTGATCCTAGTACATGATGTCAGAGATAGATGTTATACTGTTTGATCCTAGTACATGATGTCAGAGATAGATGTTATTCTGTTTGATCCTAGTACATGATGTCAGAGATAGATATTATACTGTTTGATCCTAGTACATGATGTCAGATATTGATGTTATACTGTTTGATCCTAGTACATGATGTCAGATATTGATGTTATACTGTTTGATCCTAGTACATGATGTCAGAGATAGATGTAATACTGTTTGATCCTAGTACATGATGTCAGAGATTGATGTTATACTGTTTGATCCTAGTACATGATGTCAGAGATTGGTGTTATACTGTTTGATCCTAGTACATGATGTCAGAGATTGATGTTATGCTGTTTGATCCTAGTACATGATGTCAGAGATTGGTGTTATACTGTTTGATCCTAGTACATGATGTCAGATATTGGTGTTATACTGTTTGATCCTAGTACATGATGTCAGATATTGATGTTATACTCTGTTTGATCCTAGTACATGATGTCAGAGATTGGTGTTATACTGTTTGATCCTAGTACATGATGTCAGAGATAGATGTTATACTGTTTGATCCTAGTACATGATGTCAGAGATTGATGTTATACTGTTTGATCCTAGTATATGATGTCAGAGATTGGTGTTATACTGTTTGATCCTAGAATATGATGTCAGAGATAGATGTTATACTGTTTGATCCTAGTACATGATGTCAGATATTGATGTTATACTCTGTTTGATCCTAGTACATGATGTCAGAGATTGGTGTTATACTGTTTGATCCTAGTACATGATGTCAGAGATAGATATTATACTGTTTGATCCTAGTACATGATGTCAGAGATTGATGTTATACTGTTTGATCCTAGTACATGATGTCAGAGATAGATGTTATACTGTTTGATCCTAGTACATGATGTCAGAGATAGATGTTATACTGTTTGATCCTAGTACATGATGTCAGAGATTGATGTTATACTGTTTGATCCTAGTACATGATGTCAGATATTGATGTTATACTCTGTTTGATCCTAGTACATGATGTCAGAGATTGGTGTTATACTGTTTGATCCTAGTACATGATGTCAGATATTGATGTTATACTGTTTGATCCTAGTACATGATGTCAGATATTGATGTTATACTGTTTGATCCTAGTACATGATGTCAGAGATAGATATTATACTGTTTGATCCTAGTACATGATGTCAGAGATTGATGTTATACTGTTTGATCCTAGTACACGATGTCAGATATTGGTGTTATACTGTTTGATCCTAGTACATGATGTCAGAGATAGATGTTATACTGTTTGATCCTAGTACATGATGTCAGAGATTGGTGTTATACTGTTTGATCCTAGTACATGATGTCAGAGATTGGTGTTATACTGTTTGATCCTAGTACATGATGTCAGAGATTGATGTTATACTGTTTGATCCTAGTACATGATGTCAGAGATAGATGTTATACTGTTTGATCCTAGTACATGATGTCAGAGATTGATGTTATACTGTTTGATCCTAGTACATGATGTCAGAGATTGATGTTATACTGTTTGATCCTAGTACATGATGTCAGAGATAGATGTTATACTGTTTGATCCTAGTACATGATGTCAGAGATTGATGTTATACTGTTTGATCCTAGTACATGATGTCAGAGATAGATGTTATACTGTTTGATCCTAGTACATGATGTCAGAGATTGGTGTTATACTGTTTGATCCTAGTACATGATGTCAGAGATTGGTGTTATACTGTTTGATCCTAGTACATGATGTCAGAGATAGATGTTATACTGTTTGATCCTAGTACATGATGTCAGAGATTGATGTTATACTGTTTGATACTAGTACATGATGTCAGAGATTGGTGTTATACTGTTTGATCCTAGTACATGATGTCAGAGATAGATGTTATACTATGTTTGATCCTAGTACATGATGTCAGAGATAGATGTTATACTGTCTGATCCTAGTACATGATGTCAGAGATAGATGTTATACTGTTTGATCCTAGTACATGATGTCAGGGATAGATGTTATACTGTTTGATCCTAGTACATGATGTCAGAGATAGATGTTATACTGTTTGATCCTAGTACATGATGTCAGAGATAGATGTTATACTCTGTAATATTGATACTAGTACAGTATATCATATACTCTCACAAATCAAACAATGTGGTCAACAGCCTTCATCCCTCAATAACTCACTTCAAATAGATTCTCATCATTCTTGTTGAACACTGTACCATCCAGCTTATTGGTCAACTGGGCTACCCCAATCACTCGATTACTGGAATTCTTGATCGGCATGCATAATATGGATTTCGTTACAAAGCCACTCTCTTCGTCTGCCTGTAAATATAAATACCAGTTTTCACTACCACTCTGATTCTACACCAAGGACAAATGGTTTACATTAAATATTGCACTGTAATTGAAATGAACCAGCCGCCTGATAGATCAAAATAGAAATCTATTTATAGGAAATTGGATTAGATAAGACAATGCTAGTGTTGGAACATGAGGGACAGGCTACAAGTAAAACACATCCCTTTATCTTATATACATCAATAAATATATAATCATGATGAAATTCATTTAAAAATCATTAAACCTACACAAAAAGTTTAGGGAGATATAAATGACTGACCTTGGGGTAAAAACGCTTGTCCTTGTATGCATCAGGAATATTGAGTGTCTGGAAATAAAGAAAGATTTTACTACAGCTGTAATTACAATGATACTCCTTCTGCTACATCTTTTATTGAGCTGTACGTTGAATAAATGTCTGTGAGATTCTCATACTGTAATACTGATAGAGTGTTTGTTTGATGTAATTACAGGAGGCCCATGGGTCTTATTATATATATATATAAATGGTCACCGGAGTTCTGATATTCATTTGGGTTTTTTTTACATTAATATTTTTATTTATTTCATTATCCTTGACATTTTATAAAGTGATTTTTTTTCTATTAGCATTGAGTAGTCTCTTAATCCAGTTTGACTGTACATGTTATTGTCTTAATAAAGTTTTGACAGTACATGTCGTAGTCTTAATACAGGTTTGACTGTACATGTTACTGTCTTAATTCCTGTTGGACTGAACATGGTACTGTCTTAATTTATTTGATGACAAAGAATTCCATTTTCATATTTTTACTTGCATTTTATAGATTTTATGTACAATTGTATGTTACAAAATATCTACATTATTCATATAAATGAATCATTACAAACCTTCCTTTTCATGCCAATTTTTATTGAACCTGGATTAAGAGACCATCTGTCATGTGACCTTTTTATTGGCTCTTGTGGAAGGTCACATATGACAAGTTCGACTGTTTAAATACAGATACATTTTATATTGCAGTTGATTTTTTTGTTTTTAAAACACTAACCAAATATTATTAAAAGTGTGAGAAAACAATCAAACAGTTTTATCCAATATCTAGCATACAGATTTAAGAATGTAAGAAGTTCACAATTCAGATAAAACACCTTAAACCCTTCCAGCTATTTGATTCTACCATATCAAGGTCTTGAGAAGAATTTTTTTTTTAAATTTTCATTCAATTTGACCCCTTTTCCTCACCCCTCAGACCTCATGGAGTGAGCGTGAGGATAGGGACACATAATTTAATTGAACTTCAGATGCAGGATCATTTCTAACTATTTATATCAATAAAGTAATTTCTCTGTAATCACTATTGGTCGATACAACAGAGGGTTGGACAGATACAAAATGTACATAGATACATGATACTGTGGGTTGATACTACAGAGGGATGGACAGATACATAGATACATGTTACTGTGGGTTGATACTACAGAGGGCTGGACAGATACATAGATACATGTTACTATTGGTTGATACTACAGAGGGCTGGACAGATGCATAGATACATGTTACTGTGGATTGATACTACAGAGGGTTGGACAGATACATAGTTACATGATACTCTTGGTTGATACTACAGAGGGCTGGACAGATACATAGATACATGATACTGTGGGTTGATACTACAGAGGGCTGGACAGATACATAGATACATGATACTGTGGGTTGATACTACAGAGGGCTGGACAGATACATAGTTACATGATACTGTGGGTTGATACTACAGAGGGCTGGACAGATACATAGTTACATGATACTGTGGGTTGATACTACAGAGGGCTGGACAGATACATGTTACTGTGGGTTGATACTACAGAGGGCTGGACAGATACACGTTACTGTGGGTTGATACTACAGAGGGCTGGACAGATACATAGATACATGATACTGTGGGTTGATACTACAGAGGGCTGGACAGATACATATATACATGTTACTGTGGGTTGATACTACAGAGGGCTGGACAGATACATATATACATGATACTGTTGGTTGATACTACAGAGGGTTGGACAGATACATATATACATGTTACTGTGGGTTGATACTACAGAGGGCTGGACAGATACATAGATACATGATACTGTGGGTTGATACTACAGAGGGCTGGACAGATACATATATACATGTTACTGTGGGTTGATACTACAGAGGGCTGGACAGATACATATATACATGTTACTGTGGGTTGATACTACAGAGGGCTGGACAGATACATATATACATGTTACTGTGGGTTGATACTACAGAGGGCTGGACAGATACATAGATACATGTTACTGTGGGTTGATACTACAGAGGGCTGGACAGATACATATATACATGTTACTGTGGGTTGATACTACAGAGGGCTGGACAGATACATAGATACATGTTACAATCGGTTGATAACAGCAGTTTACTCTAGGGAAAAATTATGACTTTCAGCTAGATTTACTCTCAGTTACATATTGATTTTGGTTGTTTAAATTCAAAATATGTATAAAACACCACTATCATATTAGTTATACAGACTTACCTCCCCTGTCGTAGCTACATGGCCTGAGATTCCGATATGTATGGGAAATCGTGGCTCGGCAGGCCTGGAAGATATAAGAACAGCATGTGGGTGTTTAAGGGGAGACAATTTGTCACTAATTTTTCTATGATTGCAGGTGATCTCTGATTGTCAGGACTCCTGAGAAGCCTCAGGCTGGGGACAGGAGATTGATGACAGAACTTAACCCATAATTTCATGTATCATCCTTTCCTCTTCACCTGCATTGGGCAATTTGCAAACTTCAAAAATAATTGAATTTCTAATATTGGCAATGACATTCAGAGAATGATTAAGCAATGAACAAGCCATTTTGACACATTCGTGTCAACTGAAGCCTCAAAATATCCCATGTTACACAACTGACTACTGCTCACCAATGATCCACTGTTTCCTGTGTTTTGACAATTAACACTATAAATTTGTGTGTGTGTGAGTATTTACCAATTTGTGTCTATGAGTATTTACCAATCTGTGTGTGTGAATATTTACCAATCTGTGTGTGTGTGTGTGTGTGAATATTTACCAATCTGTGTGTGTGTGAGTATTTACCAATCTGTGTGTGTGTGTGTGAGTATTTACCAATCTGTGTGTGTGAGTATTTACCAATCTGTGTGTGTGTGAATATTTACCAATCTGTGTGTGTGAGTATTTACCAAACTGTGTGTGTGTGAGTATTCACCGATCTGTGTGTATGAGTATTTACCAATCTGTGTGTGTGTGTGTGAATATTTACCAATCTGTGTGTGTGAGTATTTACCAATCTGTGTGTGTGTGATTATTTACCAATCTGTGTGTGTGTGTGAGTATTTACCAATCTGTGTGAGTATCTACCAATCTGTGTGAATATTTACCAATCTGTGTGTATGAGTATTTACCAATCTGTGTGTGTGTGAATATTTACCAATCTGTGTGTGCGAGTATTTACCAATCTGTGTGAGTGTGAGTATTTACCAATCTATGTGTATGAGTATTTACCAATCTGTGTGTGTGAGTATTTACCACTCTGTGTGTATGTGTGAGTATTTACCAATCTGTGTGTATGTGCGAGTATTTACCAATATGTGTGTGTTAGTATTTACCATCTGTGCGTGTGTGTGAGTATTTACCAATCTGTGTGTATGTGTGAGTATTTACCATCTGTGTGTATGTGTGAGTATATACCAATCTGTTTAAGTGTGTGTTAGTATTTACCAATCTGTGCGTGTGTCAATGTTTACTAATATGTGTGTCAGTGTTTACTAATCTGCGTCAGAATTTAGCAATCTTTACACTTGTATTTAATCTGTTTTGGTGTTTACCACTCTTTTTAGTACTTACCATTCTCTGTTAAATGTATCACTGTTGTCAAAATCTGTATTCTCCAGATCAAACACCTGAGAAAATATTCCCTGTAAGTAAAAGCGTTCATTTATACAATCTAAAGGAGGGTTAATTAATCACAATAAATAAACATATTTCAGAGAATTTAGAGGGTACAGTGATTCATTTTATAACAGAGTCAGAATATTCCTATCAGAAGTATCATGTTGGTCCATTCCACACGAAGAGTTTTAACTATGATGGTTACATGGTAAGGCGGACTGTTACAAACTTGTAGGGTCTTGTTAATACATCAACAAAATAGAACTGGTACAATTATCACATAAATAGTGTATCCTTATTATATAGAGGATGACAGTCAGCAGTAAAAGAGATATTGAGTAGCTTTTTACACAATTATGTATATCAAGGTTGGATGTTTTTAATGATCCTTTACTAACATTAACAGCTAGGATTACAACAACCAGGGACAGAAATCTAGCCTTTTGGGGACAGCCTTCCACCATTTGGGGACATACTACCACCATTTGGGGACATACTACCACCATTTGGGGACATACTACCACCATTTGGGACATACTTCCACCATTTGGGAACATATTACCACCATTTGGGGACATACTACCACCATTTGGGGACAGGCTACTGCCATTTGGGGACAGGCTACCACCATTTGGTGACATACTACCACCATTTGGGGACAGGCTACTGCCATTTGGGGACAGGCTACCACCATTTGATGACAGACTTCTGCCATTTGGTGACAGACTACGACCATTTGGTGACAGACTAAGACCATTTGGTGACAGACTACCACCATTTGGTGACAGACTACGACCATTTGGTGACAGACTACGACCATTTGGTGACAGACTTCGACCATTTGGTGACAGACTACTGCCATTCGGTGACAGACTAAGACCATTTGGTGACAGACTACTGCCATTCGTTGACAGACTACGACCATTTGGTGACAGACTGCTGCCATTCGGTGACAGACAACGACCATTTGGTGACAGACAACGACCATTGGGTGACAGACTACTGCCATTTGGTGACAGACTAAGACCATTTGGTGACAGACTACTGCCATTTGGTGACAGACTAAGACCATTTGCTGACATACCACCACCAATTGGTGACAGACTACGACCATTTGGTGACAGACTAAGACCATTTGGTGACAGACTACGACCATTTGGTGACAGACTTAGAACATTTGGTGACAGACTACTGCCATATGGTGACAGACTATGATCATTTGGTGACAGACTTAGAACATTTGGTGACAGACTAAGAACATTTGGTGACAGACTGCTGCCATTTGGTGACAGACTACGACCATTTGGTGACAGACTAAGACCATTTGGTGACAGACTAAGACCATTTGGTGACAGACTACGTCCATTTAGTGACAGACTACGACCATTTGGTGACAGACTAAGACCATTTGGTGACAGACTAAGACCATTTGGTGACAGACTAAACCATTTGGTGACAGACTACAACCATTTGGTGACAGACTACTGCCATTTGGTGACAAACTACAACCATTTGGTGACAGACTAAGACCATTTGGTGACAGACTAAGAACATTTGGTGACAGACTACTACTATCTGGTGGCATACTTCTGCCATTCGAGTATAGAATACTGCCGATTCCCTTATCCTAAGCTTGCAATAATAATTTACAGAGTTACCTCTGATTAAATAACTGGGTTTACTTTGTTATAGAGATATACAGCTTTGTCCAAAGTATCTCAAGTATTTGTCTACAGAAGTATAAATATCCTTAGTAGGATTTTGATGTTATATATTAATATCCATTACTGCCTGATTCCCACTGTTTAGGGATATATACTGGCAGGGTATCTGGTGCACAGACAGCTCAGGCAATGTGGAAGCTATTGAGTGGGATACCACACATATAGACAGTCAAAGGATCTCGATTTGTAGTCATGCTGGTACTTATTTCTATTTTAAGACTTTTATTTGGCATTAAGATGTTAAGACTCAATTTGCATTTGATTTCATATACAAAGTCATGTATTATTATGTAACATCTCTGATATACTAGCCACAATGTCTAATGTTATTAGAGTACAGTTTGAAGTTAAATTATATTCTACTAATCTCTGATAATTTGTCCTTTTAATCCTTATTTTCAACAATCAATACGGAATAAGTGGCCTAAATCTTTCATCAAACTATAGATGGCAGCACTTACATCTATAATCACACTATAGATGGCAGCACCTTACAACTATAATCAAATTACAGATGGCAGTACCTTACATCTATCATCATATTATAGATGGCAGCATCTCATATCTATAATCAAACAATAGATGGCAGCATCTTACATCTATCATGGAATTATAGATGGCAGCACCTTACACCTATCATCAAATTATATATACATTGTAGCAGCATCTTACATCTATAATCACATTATAGATGGCAGCACCTTACAACTACAATCAAATTACAGATGGCAGTACCTTATATTTAAAATCAAACTATTGATGGCAGAATGTTTCATTTGTGATCAAATTACAGATGGAAGCACCTTTATATTTATAATCAAATTTTAGATGGCAGTACCTTATATTTATAATCAAATTAATCAAATTACAGATGGCAGTACCTTATATTTATAATCAAATTACAGATGGCAGTACCTTATATTTATAATCAAATTAATCAAATTACAGATGGCAGTACCTTATATTTATAATCAAATTACAGATGGCAGTACCTTATATTTATAATCAAATTAATCAAATTACAGATGGCAGTACCTTATATTTATAATCAAATTACAGATGGAAGCACCTTTATATTTATAATCAAATTATAGATGGCAGCACCTTATATTTATAATCAAATTATAGATGGCAGTATCTTATATTTATAATCAAATTATAGATGGCAGCACCATACATCTGTCATCAGACTATAGATGGAGCACCTTCCTTTAAGTAAATGGCAGCACCATACATTTATAATAAAACTATGTATGTTAATTGTGTATAGAAATTATGTGAGATGGCAGCACCATACATCTACCATCAGACTGTAGATGGCAGCACTAGCATCAGACAAGATTTACCTGTGTGTAAAGTATATTTTCAGATAGATTCTCAGAATCTGCTTTGATGACATTCATGCAAAGATATAACTGTGTCTCTGATACATCTTGAAGGCAGCGAGGAAGACATGGATATTGACCTCCCCCTGAGAACTGTTGTGTTGTATATCAACGTGTAACCTGATGTGCTCTGGTGTTTTAAAACATCCAATATAAATTCACTTGGACAAAAATATCAGACTCAGCAGAATCAACACAGAACCCAACTCCTTATTGAAACCTGGGGTTATTTGGTGTTGGGAGATTCCAGGATGGAGCATGGCCTGATGTAGAACATGCTCGCCACACCAGATCGTAAACAAGACAATGTTAAACGCAACTGAAATAAATAGGGGCTTCCTATAATGAGGAAAGACAATGAAATATTGGGTTTTAAAGCAATTTTATAAAAGGGTGTGTATGATTTTAATTTCATATATAAAACAAATCTGAACATTTGATACCTGGAGTAAGAAATAAGTTTTTGAAAAGATAAGGACATCTCTTCAAATGTAGGTAGTGATGTATGTTCTATACCTGATTAATTGCTACAATGCTGGGGTAACAAATTATGGAACTTTTCATATATACTATCTAAATAATAAACATATCAGTTAATTATGTTATACATATAAAAAGTCCATGCTCAGTTGACAAGTGTTAGTTGATCCACCACCAATAACAGTGCATATGATTGATTACTTCCATCACCAATATGTAACAATGTAGATGATTGGTTACCACGATATTACAGGGTAAATGATTGGTTATCTAAGGTAGATCCTAGCAACCAATCATTTTTTATCACTAACAAACCAGAGCTAAATCGAGATGACTATTACATTCCATCTCCAATATAACACCATAAATAAATGGTTAGTATAGCTAATGTTAGCAGACAATGTAATCTTATTATTTTTTTCTCCAAAACTGGACAAAATGTTATAAAACTACATACAAATCACTGAGCCATCAATCTATGTCTACCTGTATAAATACTATATCATTATACTGAAGGGAACACAAGCATTCATATCAACTCTCATTTTGGATTATTACAAATTTGAGAAAAAAAGATGAATTTGTTAAAATAAAAAAACATATTAGCTTCTATAACTAGAACAATATTCTGAGTAAGCTTAGTAAGTTAATGATACACAGCAGGCAACAGTATATAGCACTCAGTGCATTTTACATCTAAACTATCTACATACTACTATTCATTCTAGTTTTACAGAAATAATTCATACTGCTGTATCAAGAGCCGTTATTAAAAGTGAGTGTTACTTCTCTATTGTACCCCTAATTTATACTGCATGCCAAAATAGTCTGTGTATACTTAGGTTTACTAGACTAGGAGTGAGTGAAGCCGCACGAGTTGTGCTATCCATTTCTGTGTGTTAACCTATACAGATTCCAGTGCAGAAGTAACACCTCATATCTGTTAGAGTGCATTCAGGATAAAGTGTGAAATCTCTAGGTTAGAGAGGAGCATTAACAAAATCAAAGTGTGTAATATTCACCATGCTTTTTTTGATAGTAAGCTTTTTGTTTTTGTCCTGAAATTGAAAAGAAGCAAAATATTTATCAACCATCATATACATGCAGGACTGACTATATCTAGGTAGTATACAACTAGGAAAAACCCTGGCACTGTCACACCAACCCAATACAGCTGCTACCACAATATGCTGAAATTTATACATGTTCAATAAAAACAGGAAAAATGATATGTATCTATAAAACCTGTAAACACTGAGTTTATGCATCAATCTCTCTTATAACATATTCTATCCAGCGAGTTTTTTCCAACAGCTATAATTGTTTTGTATTGAGCTGGGTGACAGAGGATTAGATATATCTACATATTTACATGGACGGCCGTTCTCACAATGGAAGCACGGTAAGAATGTGTCTGCAGTGCGTAAACATAGAGTATCAACATTGAGGAACACGTTTACAACAATATGTATACTTTAATCATTACATAGTGACAAAAATTATCTCAAAAAAAGGTTACCAATACAGAAATCGACATTCATGGAGGGTGACAATGAAGTATAGTAGGTAGTATGACAAGGGATCGTTGATGTACTGCCTCCCCCTCTCTGTAATTACTCTGATAATTACACTAATCTTACCTACACTTGACATATACAGCAGATAGATGACAGGTTTCACGCACACCACCTCTATGGAGTGTGTGAACAGGGCTTATGTCTTAAACCATCAAACTCACTGCCTAATTGTGAGTGTGGGGTGAGGTGTTAGGTAAAATCTCTATAAGATTGCCTGTTAAGATGGCTGTCCACCTGACAATATAGCTGCCAAGGAAACTAATAACAATTCATTTGCTGGGCGGCTAATTTCAGGTTGTCTCAGCACCGACTGGTTTACTCCCACACCTGATTTGTATCGTAGGTTGATGGCTGGTCACATGATGGAGTACTCCGTTAGTTACCTCCAGCATGTAACAATCTACCATATCCTTATAAGCCTATAGCTAGCAAGAATATCCCACACAGTAATATAGGCCTATAGCTAGCAAGGATATCCCATACAGTAATATAGACCTATAGTTAGCAAGAATATCCCACACAGTAATACAGGCCTATAGCTAGCAAGAATGATTCCCACACAGTAATATAGGCCTATAGCTAGCGAGAATATCCCATACAGTAATATAGACCTATAGTTAGCAAGAATATCCCACACAGTAATATAGGCCTATAGCTAGCAAGAATATCCCATACAGTAATATAGACCTATAGTTAGCAAGAATATCCCACACAGTAATATAGGCCTATAGCTAGCAAGAATGATTCCCACACAGTAATATAGGCCTATAGCTAGCGAGAATATCCCATACAGTAATATAGGCCTATAGTTAGCAAGAATATCCCATACAGTAATATAGACCTATAGTTAGCAAGAATATCCCACACAGTAATATAGGCCTATAACTAGCAAGAATGATTCCCACACAGTAATATAGGCCTATAGCTAGCGAGAATATCCCATACAGTAATATAGACCTATAGTTAGCAAGAATATCCCATACAGTAATATAGGCCTATAGTTAGCAAGAATATCCCATACAGTAATATAGACCTATAGTTAGCAAGAATATCCCATACAGTAATATAGACCTATAGTTAGCAAGAATATCCCACACAGTAATATAGGCCTATAGTTAGCAAGAATATCCCATACAGTAATATAGACCTATAGTTAGCAAGAATATCCCATACAGTAATATAGACCTATAGTTAGCAAGAATATCCCATACAGTAATATAGGCCTATAGTTAGCGAGAATATCTCAGTCATTATAAGTGATCACAGAGATACTCCATTGGATGTCATTGTCAGGCTTAACCTTAACAGTCACTGAAAATTCCCATCAAGATGTCTTAGTCAGTCTTAACCTTAACAGTCACTGAAAATTCCCATCAAGATGTCTTAGTCAGGCTCGACCTCAACAGTTACTGAAAATTCCCTCCAAGATATCTTAGACTCAACCTTAACAGTTACTGAAAATTCCCATCAAGATGTCTTAGTCAGGCTCGACCTTAACAGTCACTGTTCACAGACAGCCTAACACAGATGGGATATCATAAATGTAACTCCCAAGGAAAATCACTGAAATACTCAGGTATAGATGGTGTGTCCTCAACCGCATCTTTGACCCCAGAGTTGGTCAGCCCCCACCCCACCCCATTGTAGGTTGTGTAGGATGACAATGGAGCAAGCACATTGAAGTCCTTATGGAGTTATCACAATAAGTTCTATTTCCAATATCCTTGCCTGTAATGACTATTCCTATCATTTCGTTAAAGGTCACAGTATTATATGATCTTTATTACTTTAAAAGTCGATATGTCAAACATCATGGTAGCCTAGGAGACACTACTCCTTAGGAAAAACAGGGCTGATTCCTGTGATCTTCAATATAAAGACAGCTTTTCTAGGCTTCAATGATCAAAACTGATTGTTATTCCACAAAATGGATTATACTTCCTATCATGAGAATAACATAAGCTGCAATATATTAATATATATAATCAATTTAAGTACCCGTGATGACTAGTAAACTACCAGAATTCCTTTATTAAGCTGATTCTATTACGTTTTTGTATATTTTGAATATATGAAATTGTTTGAACAGTACAAACCAATTATTCTTACCTGATGTTAATAACAACATTACAAAAGCAGTGATATTTCTAACCAAGCTGTGATGGTACTATATCCTAGCTACCAAATACATGTTACCATGTGTTCAGTGAACGCTGGTCACTACAAGCGGAACACAATATCAGGGTAGAGATATTGATGTGACACCTTACCTTAGACAAGTCCTCGATCAGCATCACCTGACAACGCTGACACTGCAAAAGGGACTGTGTGTGCATCATTATCTTGTAGATCAAGTTGGCCACATTACTCTGTTCCTCAAATATCACACGTGCTAGATCGAGGAGCACCTGCCAAAGCAAATTGATGTCATTCATTGTTCAAATGTGTTTTCTATAAAAATCACATCTACTTTAACAAATTATTAAATTGAAAAACAGTTCCATTTTATCATCAATCACTTCACATTATTACCTGATTTCTTCTGTTTTCCAACAGTGATTTTTCATAAAGCTGAGCATTTTTCAACCCTATTCCACAAAACGCCAGGTAATAGCCAAAAACCTGTAAAAACAAACATCAGAAATCACTTTAGTAAATTAACAACAATGGATCAAAGACATTTATTTATATTTTTGTTTTCAATTTTCCAAATATTCTTGTTGAAGGGGCATAATTAGTATAGTTCCTAGTCATATTGATAGGGTTGTAGTAAAGAATAGCTTGTCATAATGATGGGTACCTACCCTACCATAGCTTGTCATAACGATGGGTACCTACCCTAGCAAAGCTTGTCATAATGATGGGTACCTACCCTAGCAAAGCTTGTCATTATGATGGGTACCTACCCTACCACAGCTTGTCATAATGATGGGTACCTACCCTACCACAGCTTGTCATTATAATGGGTACCTACCCTACCATAGCTTGTCATAATGATGGGTACCTAACCTACCATAGTTTGTCATAATGATGGGTACCTAACCTACCACAGCTTGTCATAATGATGGGTACCTAACCTAGCATAGCTTGTCATAATGATGGGTACCTACCCTAGCATAGTTTGTCATAATGATGGGTACCTAACCTACCATAGCTTGTCATAATGATGGGTACCTAACCTACCACAGCTTGTCATAATGATGGGTACCTAACCTAACATAGCTTGTCATAATGATGAGAACCTAACCTTCCATAGCTTGTCATAAGAATGGGTACCTACCCTACCACAGCTTGTCATAATGATGGGTACCTACCCTACCATAGCTTGTCATAATGATGGGTACCTAACCTACCATAGCTTGTCATAATGATGGGTACCTAACCTAACATAGCTTGTCATAATGATGGGTACCTACCCTACCAAAGCTTGTCATAATGATGGGTACCTAACCTACCATAGCTTGTCATAATGATGGGTACCTAACCTAACATAGCTTGTCATAATGATGGGTACCTACCCTACCAAAGCTTGTCATAATGATGGGTACCTAACCTAGTATAGCTTGTCATAATGATGGGTACCTAAACTAACATAGCTTGTCATAATGATGGGTACCTAACCTAGCACAGCTTGTCATAATGATGGGTACCTAACCTAGTAAAGCTTGTCATAATGATGGGTACCTACCCTACCAAAGCTTGTCATAATGATGGGTACCTACCCTACCACAGCTTGTCATAATGATGGGTACCTACCCTACCAAAGCTTGTCATAATGATGGGTACCTACCCTACCAAAGCTTGTCATAATGATGGGTACCTACCCTACCACAGCTTGTCATAATGATGGGTACCTACCCTACCATAGCTTGTCATAATGATGGGTACCTAACCTAGTATAGCTTGTCATAATGATGGGTACCTAACCTTACATAGCTTGTCATAATGATGGGTACCTACCCTACCAAAGCTTGTCATAATGATGGGTACCTAACCTAGTATAGCTTGTCATAATGATGGGTACCTAAACTAATGTGTTATATCTTGTCATACCTAACCTACCATAGCTTGTCATAATGATGGGTACCTACCCTAGTATAGCTTGTCATAATGATGGGTACCTAACCTAGTATAGCTTGTCATAACGATGGGTACCTAACCTAACATAGCTTGTCATAATGATGGGTACCTAACCTACCATAGCTTGTCATAATGATGGGTACCTACCCTAGCATAGCTTGTCATAATGATGGATACCTAACCTAACCTAGCTTGTCATAATGATGGGTACCTACCCTACCACAGCTTGTCATAATGATGGGTACCTAACCTAGTATATCTTGTCATAACGATGGGTACCTAACCTAGCATAGCTTGTCATAATGATGGATACCTAACCTACCATAGCTTGTCATAATGATGGGTACCTAAACTAACATAGCTTGTCATAATGATGGGTACCTAACCTACCATAGCTTGTCATAATGATGGGTACCTAAACTACCATAGCTTGTCATAATGATGGGTACCTAACCTAGCACAGCTTGTCATAATGATGGGTACCTAACCTAGTATAGCTTGTCATAAGAATGGGTACCTACCCTACCATAGCTTGTCATAATGATGGGTACCTAACCTAGTATAGCTTGTCATAGTGATGGGTACCTAACGGTAACCTACCACAGCTTGTCATAATGATGGGTACCTAACCTAGTATAGCTTGTCATAATGATGGGTACCTAACCCATTATAGCTTGTCATAACGATTGGTACCTAACCTAGCATAGCTTGTCATAATGATGGGTACCTAACCTAGCATAGCTTGTCATAATGATGGGTACCTAACCTAGTATAGATTGTCATAATGATGGGTACCTACCCTACCATAGCTTGTCATAATGATAGGTACCTAACCCTGTATAACTTGTCATAATGATGGGTACCTAACCTACCATAGCTTGTTAAAATGATGGGTACCTAACCTAGTATAGCTTGTCATAATGATGGATACCTAACCTAACATAGCTTGTCATAATGATGGGTACCTAACCCTGTATAACTTGTCATAATGATGGGTACCTAACCTAGTATAGCTTGTCATAATGATGGGTACCTACCCTACCATAGCTTGTCATAATGATGGGTACCTAACCCTGTATAGCTTGTCATAATGATGGGTACCTAACCTACCATAGCTTGTCATAATGATGGGTACCTTACCTAGCATAGCTTGTCATAATGATGGGTACCTAACCTACCATAGCTTGTCATAATGATGGGTACCTAACCCTGTATAGCTTGTCATAATGATGGGTACCTACCCTACCAAAGCTTGTCATAAGAATGGGTACCTAACCTACCATAGCTTGTCATAATGATGGGTACCTAACCCTGTATAGCTTGTCATAATGATGGGTACCTAACCTAGTATAGCTTGTCATAATGATGGGTACCTACGCTACCAAAGCTTGTCATAAGAATGGGTACCTACCCTAGCAAATTCTTTTTCTGATCTTCTTCATTAGAAATAATTTCCTGTGTTACTTTGTCTCCTCAGTTAGATGTTCCTAGATCAATGACTTATGGTCATTACCAGTGGCTAACTAGGGCTGTCACTGTGCCATTCTATTTTAGGGTATATGTCTGAGGATGATGGGAATGTTCATTGAAATCCTTTAGCTAAGAATATCACAGCAAGAATTTACTTAAATATCACTTATCAAAAGAAAATGAAAGCACCAAAATCTAAGAAATACCTTTTAGTATTTGTTTTAGAAAATCATTTCAGTGACAAAAACTATCCGACCAGTTTATCTACATCTTCTATACTCCACTGTTTAACAATTGACTTTTACTGTAGCACTAACAAAGGGACAAAAAACTATCTGTTCCACATCTGTTCTTTTCTAAACACTATACAACATAGAGCTAAAAAAAAAAAAAAAAAAATCCAAGCCACATTAAAAACATGGCTGTGCCAACCAATTCTCTTTGCCTAGGAATACACAAGACCAATCCCATTGTTTTTTAATGTTGAACTAAAGTTACTTGTTATTTCCTTTAATGCCTCCATAAATAAGCATTCATCTTTTTTATTTAATCAAACCAGTCTCAGTAGCAGTATTTACTGTAATTATAATATCTTATATACCAATTATATACTTATATACAAATTATATACTTATATACCAATTATATACTTATATACCGATTACAATGTCTGCAAACAGGATTCTTTAAACTACCATTGATATCACTCACAGACGTAACAAACTACCATTGACATCACTCACAGACGTAACAAACTACCATTGATATCACTCACGGACGTAACAAACTACCATTGATATCACTCACAGACGTAACAAACTATCATTTATATTACTCACAGACGTAACAAACTACCATTGATATCACTACCATTGATATCACTCACAGATGTAACAAACTACCATTGATATCACTCACAGACGTAACAAACTACCATTGATATCACTCACAGACGTAACAAACTACCATTGATATCACTCACAGACGTAACAAACTACCATTGATATCACTCACAGACGTAACAAACTACCATTGATATCACTCACAGACGTAACAAACTACCATTGATATCACTCACAGACGTGACAAACTACCATTGATATCACTCACAGACATTGATATCACTCACAGACGTAACAAACTACCATTGATATCACTCACGGACGTAACAAACTACCATTGATATCACTCACAGACGTAACAAACTACCATTGATATCACTACCATTGATATCACTCACAGATGTAACAAACTACCATTGATATCACTCACGGACGTAACAAACTACCATTGATATCACTCACGGACGTAACAAACTACCATTGATATCACTCACAGACGTAACAAACTACCATTGATTTCACTCACAGACGTAACAAACTACCATTGATATCACTCACAGACGTAACAAACTACCATTGATATCACTCACAGACGTGACAAACTACCATTGATATCACTCACAGACATTGATATCACTCACAGACGTAACAAACTACCATTGATATCACTCACGGACGTAACAAACTACCATTGATATCACTCACAGACGTAACAAACTACCATTGATATCACTACCATTGATATCACTCACAGATGTAACAAACTACCATTGATATCACTCACAGACGTAACAAACTACCATTGATATCACTCACAGACGTAACAAACTACCATTGACATCACTCACAGACGTAACAAACTACCATTGATATCACTCACAGACGTAACAAACTACCATTGATATCACTCACGGACGTAACAAACTACCATTGATATCACTCACAGACGTAACAAACTACCATTGACATCACTCACAGACGTAACAAACTACCATTGATATCACTCACAGACGTAACAAACTACCATTGATATCACTCACAGACGTAACAAACTACCATTGATGTCACTCACAGACGTAATGCTTTTGGCACAAATGAGATATCTTTATTGAAGTTTAATAATGAATAAAGGAATTGAGAAAGAAACCTTAGTAATAGGTAGACATTTTTCTTGCCAATATATCTATTTATACATCGAATTAGAGACCAAACACAGCAAAATGCTGACAAAAATGATATAAATAATAAAGTAAAACAATAGGGCCATGGGCCTTAACAGTCCCGGGAGCTTTGATAATTTTGGCAGTTTTGATTCCTGTGACCTTGATTCCTGTGATCTTGAATTTGAGGTCAATGTCGTCCACACCAGCTTGATAAAAGCTCAATATCAGGTCTCTGGACCTCTTGCTTAGTGAGACGTTTAAAGATATGAGCAAATTTGACCACTGTGACCTTGAATGAAGGTCTAGGTCATTCATTTGAACAATCTTGATAGCACTTCCCAGAGCATGCTAGAGGCCCAATTTCAGGTCTCTAGTCCTCTTGCTTAGTAAAAAGAAGTCGTGAAATTTTTCTAACACATCCGACCCCTGTGACCTTGAATGAAGGTCAGGGTTATTCATTTGAACAGTCTTGATAGCCTTCACCTTAGCATGCTATATGCCCAATATCATAGTATCAAGGCCTTTTAGGAAGTGAGAAAAAATTCTTTAAAGATTTCAGCATATTTTACCCCTTGAATGATGGTCGAAGTCATACATTTAAACGGTCTTAAAAGCCCTTCACCCAAGTATAATATAGGCCCAACACCAGGTCTTCAGGCCTCTTGCTTAATGAGAAGAATTCGTTTAAATATTTTAGCATAATTGACCCCTGTGACATTAAATTAATGTCAAGGTCATTCATTTGAACAATCTTGATAGCCCTACACCCCAGTGCATGCTATAGAGCCAGTATCGGGTCTCTACACCTCTTGTTATTGAGAAGTCGAAAATGTAAATTGTTGACAAACGGACGACGGACGACAAAAGACAAAGGGCGATTAGAAAAGGTCACTTTAGACTTTGTCTCAGGTGACCTAAAATAAAATGAAACCAAAACTGATTTTTATGTAAAGTATTGTTTTTGATCTAAGAGTTGCTGTTAATGCTCTTTTTTGTGTGTGTTTGCTTGAAATGTAGAAATCTAACTTGTAATAAGTTATGAATTACGTATGATTCGTTAACTCTGGTAAAACTTGACATATGATGTGTGTTATTTGTAATCCAGTAGATACTGTAGATGGCAGCAGGAGGTGACCGGTGCAGGGTAACAGCCATTATCGGATTATGTACGACCAGCACGGCGACTGATGTAGCGAAGTCTATGACGTCAATGTCTTACACCTCTACACGCAACTGGTAATTACCGTCACAAGGAAAGCTTGTTCAAGTTCTAAACTAGCACGCATTTAGATTTTGATTTATTTTGATAGCTATAATAATTATTTTGTTACAATACCCAGCAACTGTTATTAATGAATAGATGTCAGGATATTGAAATTTCATATTTGATTAATAATCACAGCTGCCTCCAGTATCGACTTGGTAACGACTTGGAAACGACCTGGGATAGAAACCCTTTCCTTTGTCAGTTGTGCAAACGTTGCAGCTAATTAGCCACCTACTCCATTACCCCGAGCAATGTCTTATATACCACATTATCATTGTTGAGTCGTAAAATGTTAAATTAATATCTGCAAACATTACATTGTACATTTTCTCGGGTCTCTGACAGGATGTCTTTATTTTTCATCTAAATCAAGATGGCATGCACTATATCTACAGTGTTTTTATAGTATCTTTATTTCTTACAACTTTACTGGCCTGTTTCTGTCAGCCTCCCCCTTTCAGGCTACTATGTTGATCTAGCCCTCCATTTAGCTGATCCCTTAACAACGGCACCAGGGTTTCTTAATTATACATGGATGGCAAGTCAGGACAAATTTTCATATTTCACTTTTGAAACTCGCTTTTCCCTCCCATCGCAAAGCATTGTACCCTTATGATCTAACGCTGAGCAAGTCAACTCTTGTAAAAAACAGATAATGAATTATTTTGTGATTGCCGTCGCTGTAGATTTTCTGAATTAGTGTTAATTATATTCTCTAGGTTGTTAGCCGTCAGCTTTTGGTCCTACACCTGTCTGGCCTTCAGGCCCCGGTATCATCGGTCCTCTTAGCTAAAAACAATGTCCACGGGAAAGCATTTTCACCTTAATTTCTGTAATGGTCTCCGATGAAAAATTGAGTTGAGCATTTAATGTTGAGGAACCCGTGGATATATAATCTGGCCGTCCAGACAACCTTTGATTTTTGACCTACTCCCGTAATTGTTCCGACAGCCCTCTGACCGCTTAGCTATCCTAGGAAATGGGCATAAGACAGACTGTAAAATGTATATATAGGACAGACCAGTTGTGCATCATGAAGTGTGCAAATAATCTGATACCTATAATCCAATTAGGCCTGAAAAATGAGATTCGCTATGACGTCAAGGCAAATTTGATATCAATTACCCAACAAGTTTGAAGGAATTATTAGTCTGGAAGGCAAATGAACTGCAGTGAAAGTGTAGCACACTGAACTCTCATTAAAGGCACATTTTGTACCTCGTGGCCACACGAGTAATCTGTGTAATGATGAACCTCCACACCTACAGATGGCGCTGTCTGACCGTACTCTTATAACCCATCCATTCGCATGGCAGATTGGATCAGTCTTCTCTAATAAATGATCCAGTACTGTCTCCGGACTCCCTTTGGAGAGCGTGTGGGGATAACTGTACAAAAGTTTATCACTGCACAATAAAACATTCTGTAGGAATCTACAGCCCAACTATCTGAGTGAGGGTCAACGTTCAAACTTTACCTTTTCGTCATGTTCGTTGAATGGTTCATTCTCGACAGCACTTTTATTGACGGCCTGAGCGACACCAATGACCTTGCCAGTACAGTCCTTGACCGGCATGCTGAGAATGCTTCTGGTCTTGTACCCCATCTTGATGTCCACCTCATCACTGAACCGAGGGTCCTGTAAACATACAAATAGAATTAGGGTCACAGTGGTTATCAATAAGTTACTGGTACTCGAAAGACAATGATCTGACCTTGGTGTGATGTAAGGAATATGACCTTGGAGTGATGTCAGGAGTGTGACCTTGGTGTGATGTAAGGAGTGTGACCTTGGTGTGAGGTAAGGAGTGTGACCTTGGTGTGATGTAAGGAGTGTGACCTTGGTGTGATGTAAGGAGTGTGACCTTGGTGTGATGTAAGGAGTGTGACCTTGGTGTGATGTAAGGAGTGTGACCTTGGTGTGATGTAAGGAGTGTGACCTTGGAGTGATGTAAGGAATGTTACCTTGGAGTGATGTAAGGAGTGTGACCTTGGTGTGGTGTAAGGAGTGTGACCTTAGTGTGATGTAAGGAGTGTGACCTTGATGTTATGTAAGGAGTGTGACCTTGGAGTGATGTAAGGAGTGTGTATTTGGTGTGATGTATGGAATGTGACCTTGGAGTGATGTAAGGAGTTTGACCTTGGTATGATGTAAAGAGTGTGACCTTGGTGTGATGTAAGGAGTGTGACCTTGGTGTGATGTAAGGAGTGTGACCTTGGTGTGATGTAAGGAGTGTGACCTTGGAGTGATGTAAGGAGTGTGACCTTGGTGTGATGTAAGGAGTGTGACCTTGGTGTGATGTAAGGAGTGTGACCTTGATGTGATGTAAGGAGTGTGACCTTGGAGTGATGTAAGGAGTGTGACCTTGGTGTAATGTAAGGAGTGTGACCTTGATGTGATGTAAGGAGTGTGACCTTGGAGTGATGTAAAGAGTGTGACCTTGGTGTGATGTAAGGAGTATGACCTTGGTGTGATGTAAGGAGTGTGACCTTGGTGTGATGTAAGGAGTGTGACCTTGGTGTGATGTAAGGAGTGTGACCTTGGTGTGATGTAAGGAGTGTGACCTTGTTGTGATGTAAGGAGTGTGACCTTGGTGTGATGTAAGGAGTGTGACCTTGGTGTGATGTAAAGATTGTGACAGGGCGGAGGTAGATCTGACCCTTATTCCTTATCAATTACATATCAACTGACACTGGCGAATTAATTACCAAAGCGGATTATTTACAGTAAAGCAACCAGTTGTGGAAAACATGTGTTCATCATCCAGTCTGGCCTTGATGTAATATACGTATGTGTGGATCTCTGGTAAAAAGTTGTGAAGATAATAGTTAACTACTGGAGAGGCAACAGCATGAATATCTGTCTTCCAGTCCTGTAAAGTAGAACTACTGAACTGTTGAGGAGCATGTCAGCATATTGAAGTATACATCATTAGTTTGCAATACAAGTTGGGGAGGCCGGGGCTGCAGTAAGGATAGTGATCGGACAGGGCTGTTACTACTGATATCTAACACAGGCCACGCTGGTCTTCTGCTCATCAACACCCTATATAACTCGACTTTTTATCAAAAACCACCATCATTTAACCATTACGCGACATGGCCCACATTGTTATGCTATCTCTCGGGGAAATGTGGTAGGAAAATCAATGTAAAGGGAAATGAAATGCTCAACTTGACAGCCCTCTTTCAGTTACAGAATTAAACGAGAGCAACGTTTCCTTTTCCTACCCGGTGTACTACACACTGAACACCAATCTGACTGGAATGACCTCGTAAGGAATGGTGGTCATACTTCCGGCTGTCCCTGTCATGTGTCCTTGGTAATTAGCCGCCCACTTACGATGTCCATTGCCCAGTGCCTGTCCTCTTTGGAATCAGACACCTCTGGTTCTGACAGACCTCCAATATATGTGGTTTAACGACTTATCCAGTCTTTAAATCTGTAGTCAGTTTTCTTTCAAACTTAATTTTTGTAGTCCGCATCTGACATGCAGTTAAAATTGAATAAATATGGTAAAAATGAAACAAATATTTTGAAGAAAATCCGGATAATGTTGAATTCATGTTTGTTTATGAAATGTTTATTCGTCTTTGCTGTCTTACCCAGTGTATTCGTGTATAATTATGCAGAAAAAGATATTTACAATACATGTATATATATATGTGTATTTATATATAACATAGTAACACAAATGACGAAGGAAGACAACTTTTTGACTCGTGCCTTGACCGGGCCTCGAACTCACGATCTACGGCACGCAATCGCCTAGCCAGAAATACCCGCAGCTTATACCGCTGCGCCACATCGACGTTCTATGCGCATTTATGTATATATAGATACACATATACATGTTTTGTATCCAAGACACATGACAATGCACAACTTACACCAAATGTACATAGAACATATAGATCAACGATTTTAAATTTTGCTTGGGTATTGCTGATAAACCCTACGGCCGGCTGGACGACAAAGGCGCTTTAAAATCACCATAAAATCATCTTATAAGCGGTATTAGTAATCTCAGTGTATTGCGTGTGATAGTTTTTGGCTGTATATATGTGACAATGGACAATGTGTCAGTTGGTGACGTACTAGTAATGCACGTGCAATCAAAACTTTAACGGACCAGATTAGCCACTGAGATTTTGTGCACCACTGTGTGTATTGTGCATGCTCCCATTATGGTCGTGTATAATGGGGTTTAATGGATTATTTTAACAGCCTGGTGATGCACGGTAGGGCAGTCGTTTCGACAAGGCTGGACGTAGTACGCAATTAACCTAGTCTACAGTCAGTAAATGGTACGTAAATCGAGTATTGTGTACGCATAATACATTCCCCAGACAAGGCAAATACTTGAGAACATCTTTGTGTACATTCAATTATGCATTACCATATTTGGTATAAGGTGTCAGATGATAAGCTATTGTCAACCTGTCAATCTGTGGATGTGAATCTAATCACAGTAAATAAACATCCGTATCTATATCTGTTGGAAAGCACTTGGCGCAAAACTACTAATCGCGAAATTTAAAGCAAGAAATTGATATATTATACGACACTTCCACAGACGTAAAACAACATACTTAAGTATATACTTTAGTTAGTAGTAATACGTGGCACGGAAACCAATAGCCTTATGGGATGGCCTGGTGAATCCATCTGATTGACATAGCTGATCGAATAGCCTAGTGAATCCATTTGATGGATAGAATGATCTGATGGATAGAATGGCCTAGTGGATCGAATGACCTAGTGGATCGAATGACCTAGTGGATTGAATGTCCTAGTGGATCGAATGGTCTGTCGGATCGAATGGCCTGGTGGATCGAATGGCCTGGTGGATCGAAGGCTTGATGGATGGAATAACCTAGTGGGTCGATTGACCTAGTGGATCGAATAACCTAGTGGGTCGAATGACCTAGTAGATCGAAGGCATGGTGGATAGAACTATCCGGTGTTTAAAACGGCCTGGCGGATCGAATGATCTAGTGGATCGAATGGCCTAGCGGAATGTATAGCTACGCAGTTTTGATAGCAGTCTGTCGTAATCTTTAGAGTATGCTTTATGAAGGTGAAAATTTTATTTCATAAGAAGTGATTTGAATGCACTCGATAACACTTGTTACAACAGTGTAAGACATATTCTATACACATACCGACCTATGTAACTGTAACACTGAGCACAATGACTACATGTATCATTCGTATTATATAAATAGTATCTTGGCACTCCACAAATGACGATACTGAATGGGGACAGCAGGGACCGCGACACACCGTAATGTAGGCAGTAGGGAACGGGACACACCGTAATGTAGACAGCAGGGAACGGGACACAACGTAGACAGCAGGGAACGGGACACTACGTAATGTAGGCAGTAGGGAACGGGACACACCGTAATGTAGACAGCAGGGAACGGGACACAACGTAGACAGCAGGGAACGGGACACACCGTAATGTAGACTGTAGGGACGGGACACACGGTAATGTAGACAGTAGGGACCGCGACACACGGTAATGTAGACAGTAGGGAACGGGACACACCGTAATGTAGACAGCAGGGAACGGGACACACCGCAATGTAGACAGCAGGGAACGCGACACACCGTAATGTAGACAGCAGGGAACGCGACACACGGTAATGTAGACAGTAGGGAACGCGACACACGGTAATGTAGACAGTAGGGACGGGACACACCGTAATGTAGGCAGTAGGGAACGGGACACACCGTAATGTAGACAGTAGGGAACGGGACACACGGTAATGTAGAGAGCAGGGAACGGGACACACCGTAATGTAGACAGTAGGGAACGGGACACACGGTAATGTAGACAGTAGGGAACGGGACACACGGTAATGTAGACAGTAGGGACGGGACACACGGTAATGTAGAGAGCAAGGAACGGGACACACCGTAATGTAGACAGTAGGGAACGGGACACACCGTAATGTAGACAGCAGGAAACGGGACACACCGTAATGTAGACAACAGGGAACGGGACACACGGTAATGTAGACAGCAGGGAACGCGACACACTGTAATGTAGACAGTAGGGAACGGGACACACGGTAATGTAGACAGCAGGGAACGGGACACACCGTAAAGTAGACAGCAGGGAACGGGACACACCGTAATGTAGACAGCAGGGAACGGGACACACGGTAATGTAGACAGCAGGGAACGGGACACACCGTAAAGTAGACAGCAGGGAACGGGACACACCGTAATGTAGACAGCAGGGAACGGGACACACGGTAATGTAGACAGTAGGGAACGCGACACACGGTAATGTAAACAGCAGGGAACGGGACACACCGTAATGTAGACAGTAGGGAACGCGACACACCGTAATGTAGACAGTAGGGAACGCGACACACCGTAATGTAGACAGCAGGTACCGCGACACACGGTAATGTAGACAGTAGGGAACGGGACACACGGTGATGTAGACAGTAGGGACCGCGACACACGGTAATGTAGACAGGCAGTGAACGCGACACACGGTAATGTAGACAGTAGGGAACGGGACACACCGTAATGTAGACAGCAGTGAACGCGACACACCGTAATGTAGACAACAGGGAACGGGACACACGGTAATGTAGACAGCAGGGAACGCGACACACCGTAATGTAGACAGTAGGGAACGGGACACACGGTAATGTAGACAGCAGGGAACGGGACACACCGTAAAGTAGACAGTAGGGAACGGGACACAGCGTAATGTAGACAGTAGGGAACGCGACACACCGTAATGTAGACAGCAGGGAACGGGACACACCGTAATGTAGACAGCAGGGAACGGGACACACCGTAATGTAGACAGCAGGGAACGGGACACACGGTAATGTAGACAGTAGGGAACGCGACACACCGTAATGTAGACAGCAGGGAACGGGACACACGGTAATGTAGACAGCAGGGAACGGGACACACCGTAAAGTAGACAGCAGGGAACGGGACACACCGTAATGTAGACAGCAGGGAACGGGACACACGGTAATGTAGACAGTAGGGAACGCGACACACGGTAATGTAAACAGCAGGGAACGGGACACACCGTTATGTAGACAGTAGGGAACGCGACACATCGTAATGTAGACAGCAGGTACCGCGACACACGGTAATGTAGACAGTAGGGACCGCGACACACGGTAATGTAGACAGTAGGGACCGCGACACACGGTAATGTAGACAGCAGTGAACGCGACACACCGTAATGTAGACAGTAGGGAACGGGACACAGCGCAATGTAGACAGCAGTGAACGGGACACACCGTAATGTAGACAGCAGGGAACGGGACACACCGTAATGTAGACAGTAGGGAACGGGACACACCGTAATGTAGACAGTAGGGAACGGGACACACGGTAATGTAGACAGTAGGGAACGGGACACACCGTAATGTAGACAGTAGGGAACGGGACACACCGTAATGTAGACAGTAGGGAACGGGACACACCGTAATGTAGACAGTAGGGAACGGGACACACCGTAATGTAGACAGTAGGGAACGCGACACACCGTAATGTAGACAGCAGGGAACGGGACACACGGTAATGTAGACAGTAGGGAACGCGACACACCGTAATGTAGACAGCAGGGAACGGGACACAACGTAGACAGCAGGGAACGGGACACACCGTAATGTAGACAGCAGGGAACGGGACACACCGTAATGTAGACAGCAGGGACCGCGACACAACGTAGACAGCAGGGAACGGGACACACCGTAATGTAGACAGCAGGGAACGGGACACACCGTAATGTAGACAGTAGGGAACGGGACACACGGAAATGTAGACAGTAGGGAACGGGACACACGGTAATGTAGACAGCAGGGAACGCGACACACCGTAATGTAGACAGTAGGGAACGGGACACACCGTTATGTAGACAGTAGGGAACGGGACACACCGTAATGTAGACAGTAGGGAACGGGACACACCGTAATGTAGACAGCAGGGAACGGGACACACCGTAATGTAGACAGCAGGGAACGGGACACACGGTAATGTAGACAGTAGGGAACGGGACACACGGTAATGTAGACAGTAGGGAACGGGACACACCGTAATGTAGACAGTAGGGAACGCGACACACGGTAGACACAGCTCCCTGTACCGAGAGGCGACTGTACTCGGTGTGTGCTTGTACATAGGAAATGCTTCCATTTGTTGATAATTCAGTTACGTTTGTCATACTAGGTAAACGACTGGCCTGATGTATTTTGGTCACACCTAAAAGCCCTCATCAAAGGGATAATGATTGTTTCCTCAGCACTCCTGTCCTTGTCGTTATGACTACAAACGATGACGGACTAATGGATTTGAAGTTCTGGTAAGCACGGATATTGAAGTGGTCAGCAGAAAATGCTCAGGTCAAACCGGCAATACCATCCTCCTAAAAAGTACGTTAAAATGACTAGGATGTGTTCCAGATGATGAAACACATGCTATTACCCAGACATTAATAAAACTAATTAATTACATGAACGTCTTTTGTTTTACCTTGGAATAAATTGATTTCAACGAATAAGTGAAATATTGACTAAGGTGTGACAGGACGATTGGAATGTAGACTTAATTAGATATGAGAGGTAATGGAATTTGGTAATTATAGCAAACATGTGTTTTATTCTGACATGAGATTGGATAACCTTCAACCGACGTCCGGTCAGTGACAATGTCAGCCATATCGATACTCGCCCGGCCCGAAAAAACGTGTACTAGCCAGTGATCGTATATAAGCATATATCCAACAGTTGAGTGACTATCGTAATTTTACAAATTTGATTTCCTCTTCAGACGGAGCCCTAAACAGTTCTGCCACTCTGGCCTCAGACACATGAGAATCTGTCACAGTCTACACTATTTGCAAATCGCTAGTGTGCACATTTTCAGACTTTTTTTTGTGCTGGTGGTGGTTGTGTTGTGTTGTGTTGTGTTGGGGGGGGGGGGGGGGGGGGGGGGGGGGGGGTTCACCCCCGTGGTTCATTACATAATTTGTGATATACAACCTCAGATCCAAACGGCCTTACAACTATCAGACAACCACTGATATCCGTGTGACAACAGCTAAGTATCGTCAAAACCAGACAACACACCGATATCCGTGTGACAACAGCTATCGTCAAAACCAGACAGCACACTGATATCCGTGTGACAACAGCTATCGTCAAAACCAGACAGCACACTGATATCCGTGTGACAACAGCTATCGTCAAAACCAGGGGGGGGGGGGGGGGGGGTTCCCCCCCGTGGTTCATTACATAATTTGTGATATACAACCTCAGATCCAAACGGCCTTACAACTATCAGACAACCACTGATATCCGTGTGACAACAGCTAAGTATCGTCAAAACCAGACAACACACCGATATCCGTGTGACAACAGCTATCGTCAAAACCAGACAGCACACTGATATCCGTGTGACAACAGCTATCGTCAAAACCAGACAGCACACTGATATCCGTGTGACAACAGCTATCGTCAAAACCAGACAGCACACTGATATCCGTGGTTCATTACATAATTTGTGATATACAACCTCAGATCCAAACGGCCTTTATCGTCAAAACCAGACAACACACCGATATCCGTGTGACAACAGCTATCGTCAAAACCAGACAGCACACTGATATCCGTGTGACAACAGCTATCGTCAAAACCAGACAGCACACTGATATCCGTGTGACAACAGCTATCGTCAAAACCAGGGGGGGGGGGGGGGGGGGGGGGTTCACCCCCGTGGTTCATTACATAATTTGTGATATACAACCTCAGATCCAAACGGCCTTACAACTATCAGACAACCACTGATATCCGTGTGACAACAGCTAAGTATCGTCAAAACCAGACAACACACCGATATCCGTGTGACAACAGCTATCGTCAAAACCAGACAGCACACTGATATCCGTGTGACAACAGCTATCGTCAAAACCAGACAGCACACTGATATCCGTGTGACAACAGCTATCGTCAAAACCAGACAGCACACTGATATCCGTGTGACAACAGCTATCGTCAAAACCAGACAACACACTGATATCCGTGTGACAACAGCTATCGTCAAAACCAGACAGCACACTGATATCCGTGTGACAACAGCTAATTATAAGTATTGTCAAAACCAGACAGCACACTGATATCCGTGTGACAACAGCTATCGTCAAAACCAGACAACACACTGATATCCGTGTGACAACAGCTATCGTCAAAACCAGACAACACACTTATACCCGTGTGACAACAGCTATCGTCAAAACCAGATAACACACTGATATCCGTGTGACAACGGCTAAGTATTGTCAAAACCAGACAACACACTGATATCCGTGCGACAACAGCTATCGTCAAAACCAGACAGCACACTGATATCCGTGTGACAACAGAAACGCAAGAATGACGGTTCATCAGAAGTGTAGCCCTATCAAAAACACATTAAACATGTCCATAATCATTTTGAAGACACGAGTTTTCAGTAATGATACAACTGGTATCATGTGGAAATATTTGGGACGACTTTCTGTTCTTTGTCTGTCAATCAGTAGGCCTTCTTTAATGTCAGTAACTATTCAGAAGTGGCTGGTAGTTCGGAGGTTCCCGGTCCGAATCTGAACAGGGTTGCTGGTTGTAGTTTCTATTTATTTATCGTCAGGCATCAGTTTCAAAATTCAAGCCAAAATAAACATTAATAATTCCCAACATTTGCGTGTAATGGTTGGGGTATGTCTTCTTATGACGTGCGTTAGTTGAACATCAGAAAAAAATGGCAAGTATACTGTCGTTATTTTGTGTACTACTGATTGGGTATCCGGAGTCGTGACAGCTGTCGTTATTTTGTGTACTACTGATGGAGTATCCGGAGTTGTGAGAGCTGTCGTTATTTTGTGTACTACTGGTGAAGTATCCGGAGTTGTGAGAGCTGTCGTCATTTTGTGTACTACTGGTGGAGTATCCGGAGTTGTGAGAGCTGTCGTTATTTTGTGTACTACTGATTGGGTATCCGGAGTCGTGACAGCTGTCGTTATTTTGTGTACTACTGGTGGAGTATCCGGAGTCGTGACAGCTGTCTTTATTTTGTGTACTACTGGTGGAGTATCCGGAGTTGTGAGAGCTGTCGTTATTTTGTGTACTACTGGTGAAGTATCCGGAGTTGTGAGAGCTGTCGTTATTTTGTGTACTACTGATTGGGTATCCGGAGTTGTGAGAGCTGTCGTTATTTTGTGTACTACTGATTGGGTATCCGGAGTTGTGAGAGCTGTCTTTATTTTGTGTACTACTGGTGGAGTATCCAGAGTTGTGAGAGATGTCGTTATTTTGTGTACTACTTGTTGTCCGGCATGCAGACTGGTAACCTGTCTCTAGAATATTAAAATGATTAAATTCAGGATTATGATTTTGGTTTCGAGGATAGTTTCAAACTAGGGGGAGATGATCTAGTATAAGAATTTAGTGGAGCAATTCTGACAAAAAACTTTAGGACTGGTGGCCAGTCTACCCGACATGTAGCTGTATAAGATAAAGATATACACTACGTGTATCGATACATACGTCAGTGGTCTGACTTTGGACAAACAACACACCTTATCTTACAACCCGGGTGTTACAGGATTGACAGGTCTGGCCTTTCTATCGTCAAATGTTAAATATTCTGATAGGCCAAATCAGAATTTCTCTTAGTGAGCTCAAGATAATTGAACTTTAATTGGACATGAAGATTACAGCTATTTCAATTAAGGTGAGACACTCAATGATATGGCGTCGGTATCGGCTAATGGACAGTTTCTCCACACACAATGCTATGTATCGGGCTATCGTACTACACCGGGGACATTACGGTCGGGAAGTAGCCAGTCGTGGAAATATGAGTCCGGTGGAAGTGCCATGTTACAACGATGTAACAACTGAGTGGAACAATAATCTTCATATGACGTCAGTTGTTATAGGGTCACACAACCATGAACACATTAAACAAACGTCTTTTAAACCTACCGTCACCATTTGCTGAACTAGTCACTGTTGTCGTGGCGGACTTATTGAGGGGTTTAGTGTTACTTATAAACGACCATTGTATTAACATACTCAGAGTTAACCAGGGTGTCGGTAAAATCTCTGTGACACTCGCTTTACCAACACATGCTATGTCATCACTAAAATTTGATATTAAAGCGTAATTAGTAATTACTAGATACCACAACACCGGGCTATGTTGGTATATTATGGTCACTTGTTAACGAGTGTCCACTATATGTTGGTATATTATGGTCACTCGTTAACGAGTGTCCGCTAGATACCACGACACCGGGCTATGTTGGTATATTATGGTCACTCGTTAACGAGTGTCCGCTAGATACCACGACACCGGGCTATGTTGGTATATTATGGTCACTCGTTAACGAGTGTCCGCTAGATACCACGACACCGGGCTATGTTGGTATATTATGGTCACTCGTTAACGAGTGTCCGCTAGATACCACAGCACCGGGCTATGTTGGTATATTATGGTCACTCGTTAACGAGTGTCCGCTAGATACCACAGCACCGGGCTATGTTGGTATATTATGGTCACTCGTTAACGAGTGTCCACTAGATACCACAACACCGGGCTATGTTGGTATATTATGGTCACTCGTTAACGAGTGTCCACTAGATACCACAACACCGGGCTATGTTGGTATATTATGGTCACGCGTGAATTGCTAATTACGTTTCTCATTTTTTTAATGACATATGTTGGTGAAGCGACTGTTGTTCTTTACTTGGGGCATTTTAGGCAAAGATTATGATAAATAATTAACCCATTCTGTGTGATCAGTCAATATCTAAAGCAGAGTAGACCGCCTACCTCCAACAGTCCCTCCTAATAACCCTCAAATATCAAATAATTACAAATCTCATAAATCCAGGATAACAAAGACATCGATACAAATCAGCAGTACATGATTTCATCTCGCCCTACAGGTACAAATCTGTAATACGAGGACGGACTTACCAATAACACAACAGTCCGCACGTGATGTAAAACATGATATGTATTCCTCCTACAGGTAAACACAGGTAAATTATCATTAAAAACAGAAGTATGTATTCTTCCCACAGGTAAATTGTATTTAAAACATGATATGTATTCCTCCTACAGGTAAATTATTATCAAAACAGTAGTATGTATTCCTCCTACAGGTAAATTATCATTAAAACATGATATGTATTCCTCCTACAGGTAAACACAGGTAAATCAACATCAACAGGGTATGTATTCCCCCCCCCCCCCCCCCCCCCCCCCCACACACACACACACACACACACACACACACACACACAACAATTCAATTAACATCAAACAGGGTATTACCCTCTCCTCCCCATAGCTACATGGTAATGTAGATAGCATTCAAATTAAAGCAGGGTATGTATTCCTCCCATAGTATAATCAACATTAAACAGTGTATGTATTTTTATATTCATGGTGTGTAGAAAGTGATATTGGACGCGTTTCAACACCAACGAAATGACAACGCCTTTCCTCTGTGGGGTGGTGTTTAATATAAACTAAGAGGACTACTACTACTGCCTTTACACGCCAGAGAGGGTATCAAAATACAGATCAATTATCGACTCCCTGTTATTTTCCGAACATTCTACGTACAATGACGCTGTATAATACCAGAACGATATACAAACACTATAGCATGTCGCCAGTGTTGGTTTATGGAACAGTTTCTCATGCATTCGTATTTTATTTCTATAAATATGTATACGAAGTGTTTAATAAAATCGCTGTTCCTGTGTAGAACATTGACACAGCATAAGACTCTGTGATATAAATACACAATAGTTTGAACGCGAATTTTCAAATATAAGTACACACTCCTCGGTTTTCGTGAACTCTCTCGTGAAACATCCAAAATACACAACATACTCGTCCACTTGATTTGATATCACCCTGTCTAAACATGATGCATTTTTTACACGGAGTTTCACATATCGCTTTATTTGTACGACTAAGTTTTGCTCGGGCGACACTTTATTCGGGAAAGGCAATTATTCGAAAATAACACGCGAACAGTGCAAAGCGGCAGAGAAGACAGAATGTCAGTCGATACTCCGGTAGTACAAGACGAAATGTCAGTCGATACTCCGGTAGTACAAGACGAAATGTCAGTCGATACTCTGGTAGTACAAGACGAAATGTCAGTCGATACTCCGGTAGTACAAGACGGAATGTCAGTCGATACTCCGGTAGTACAAGACGGAATGTCAGTCGATACTCGGTAGTACAAGACAGAATGTCAGTCGATACTCCGGTGGTACAAGACGGAATGTCAGTCGATACTCCGGTAGTACAAGACGGAATGTCAGTCGATACTCCGGTAGTACAAGACAGAATGTCAGTCGATACTCCGGTAGTACAAGACGGAATGTCAGTCGATACTCCGGTAGTACAAGACGGAATGTCAGTCGATACTCCGGTAGTACAAGACAGAATGTCAGTCGATACTCCGGTAGTACAAGACAGAATGTCAGTCGATACTCCGGTAGTACAAGACGGAATGTCAGTCGATACTCCGGTAGTACAAGACGGAATGTCAGTCGATACTCCGGTGGTACAAGACAGAATGTCGGTCGATTTTCCGGTGGTACAAGACGGAATGTCGGTCGATATTCCGGTGGTACAAGACGGAATGTCGGTCGATACTCCGGTGGTACAAGACGGAATGTCAGTCGATACTCCGGTAGTACAAGACAGAATGTCAGTCGATACTCCGGTAGTACAAGACGGAATGTCAGTCGATACTCCGGTGGTACAAGACGAAATGTCAGTCGATACTCCGGTAGTACAAGACGGAATGTCAGTCGATACTCTGGTGGTACAAGACGAAATGTCAGTCGATACTCCGGTAGTACAAGACGGAATGTCAGTCGATACTCGGTAATGTCAGTCGATACTCCGGTAGTACAAGACGGAATGTCGGTCGATACTCGGTAGTACAAGACGGAATGTCAGTCGATACTCGGTAGTACAAGACAGAATGTCAGTCGATACTCGGTAGTACAAGACGGAATGTCAGTCGATACTCGGTAGTACAAGACAGAATGTCAGTCGATACTCCGGTAGTACAAGACAGAATGTCAGTCGATACTCCGGTAGTACAAGACGGAATGTCAGTCGATACTCCGGTAGTACAAGACGGAATGTCAGTCGATACTCCGGTGGTACAAGACGGAATGTCAGTCGATACTCCGGTGGTACAAGACGGAATGTCAGTCGATACTCCGGTGGTACAAGACAGAATGTCGGTCGATATTCCGGTGGTACAAGACGGAATGTCGGTCGATATTCCGGTGGTACAAGACGGAATGTCGGTCGATACTCCGGTGGTACAAGACGGAATGTCAGTCGATACTCCGGTAGTACAAGACAGAATGTCAGTCGATACTCCGGTAGTACAAGACGGAATGTCAGTCGATACTCTGGTGGTACAAGACGAAATGTCAGTCGATACTCCGGTAGTACAAGACGGAATGTCAGTCGATACTCGGTAATGTCAGTCGATACTCCGGTAGTACAAGACGGAATGTCGGTCGATACTCGGTAGTACAAGACGGAATGTCAGTCGATACTCGGTAGTACAAGACAGAATGTCAGTCGATACTCCGGTAGTACAAGACAGAATGTCAGTCGATACTCGGTTATGTCAGTCGATACTCCGGTAGTACAAGACAGAATGTCAGTCGATACTCCGGTAGTACAAGACAGAATGTAAGTCGATACTCTGGTAGTACAAGACAGAATGTCAGTCGATACTCCGGTGGTACAAGACGGAATGTCAGTCGATACTCTGGTAGTACAAGACAGAACGTCAGTCGATACTCCGGTGGTACAAGACGGAATGTCAGTCGATACTCCGGTAGTACAAGACAGAATGTCAGTCGATACTCCGGTGGTACAAGACGGAATGTCAGTCGATACTCGGTAGTACAAGACGGAATGTCAGTCGATACTCCGGTAGTACAAGACAGAATGTCAGTCGATACTCCGGTAGTACAAGACAGAATGTCAGTAGATACTCCGGTAGTACAAGACAGAATGTCAGTCGATACTCCGGTAGTACAAGACAGAATGTCAGTCGATACTCTGGTAGTACAAAACAGAATGTCAGTCGACACTCCGGTAGTACAAGACGGAATGTCAGTCGATACTCCGGTGGTACAAGACAGAATGTCAGTCGATACTCCGGTAGTACAAGACGAAATGTCAGTCTATACTCCGGTAGTACAAGACAGAATGTCAGTCGATACTCCGGTGGTACAAGACAGTATGTCAGTCAATACTCCGGTGGTACAAGACGGACTGTCAGTCGATACTCCGGTAGTACAAGACAGTATGTCAGTCGATACTCCGGTAGTACAAGACGGAATGTCGGTCGATACTCCAGTAGTACAAGACGAAATGTCAGTCGATACTCCGGTAGTACAAGACAGAATGTCAGTCGATACTCCGGTGGTACAAGACGGAATGTCAGTCTATACTCCGGTGGTACAAAACAGAATGTCAATCGATACTCCGGTAGTACACAAGACAGAATGTCAGTCGATACTTCGGAAGTACAAGACGGAACGTCAGTCGATACTCCGGTAGTACAAGACAGAATGTCAGTCGATACTCCGGTGGTACAAGACAGAATGTCGGTCGATACTCGGTAGTACAAGACGGAATGTCAGTCAATACTCCGGTGGTACAAGACGGAATGTCAGTCGATACTCTGGTGGTACAAGACGGAATGTCGGTCGATACTCTGGTGGTACAAGACGGAATGTCAGTCGATACTCCGGTAGTACAAGACGGAATGTCAGTCAATACTCCGGTGGTACAAGACGGAATGTCAGTCGATACTCTGGTGGTACAAGACGGAATGTCGGTCGATACTCTGGTGGTACAAGACGGAATGTCGGTCGATACTCTGGTGGTACAAGACGAAATGTCAGTCGTTACTCTGGTGGTACAAGACGGAATGTCAGTCGATACTCCGGTGGTACAAGACAGAATGTCAGTCGATACTCCGGTAGTACAAGACAGAATGTAAGTCGATATTCCGGTAGTACAAGACAGAATGTCAGTCGATACTCCGGTAGTACAAGACAGAATGTCAGTCGATACTCCGGTAGTACAAGACAGAATGTCAGTCGATACTCCGGTAGTACAAGACAGAACGTCAGTCGATACTCCGGTGGTACAAGACGGAATGTCAGTCGATACTCCGGTAGTACAAGACAGAATGTCAGTCGATACTCGGTAATGTCAGTCGATACTCCGGTAGTACAAGACAGAATGTCAGTCGATACTCCGGTAGTACAAGACAGAATGTCAGTCGATACTCTGGTAGTACAAGACAGAATGTCAGTCGATACTCGGTAATGTCAGTCGATACTCCGGTGGTACAAGACGGAATGTCAGTCGATACTCCGGTAGTACAAGACAGAACGTCAGTCGATACTCCGGTGGTACAAGACGGAACGTCAGTCGATACTCCGGTAGTACAAGACAGAATGTCGGTCGATACTCCGGTAGTACAAGACAGAATATCAGTCGATACTCCGGTAGTACAAGACAGAATGTCAGTCGATACTCCGGTAGTACAAGACAGAATGTAAGTCGATACTCCGGTAGTACAAGACGGAATGTCAGTCGATACTCCGGTAGTACAAGACAGAATGTCAGTCGATACTCCGGTGGTACAAGACGGAATGTCAGTCGATACTCTGGTGGTACAAGACAGAATGTCAGTCGATACTCCGGTAGTACAAGACGGAATGTCAGTCGATACTCGGTAGTACAAGACGGAATGTCAGTCGATACTCTGGTGGTACAAGACGGAATGTCAGTCGATACTCGGTAGTACATGACGGAATGTCAGTCGATACTCGGTAGTACAAGACGGAATGTCAGTCGATACTCGGTAGTACAAGACAGAATGTCAGTCGATACTCCGGTAGTACAATACAGAATGTCAGTCGATACTCCGGTGGTACAAGACAGAATGTCAGTCGATACTCCGGTAGTACAAGACAGAATGTCAGTCGATACTCCGGTAGTACAAGACGGAATGTCAGTCGATACTCTGGTGGTACAAGACGGAATGTCAGTCGATACTCGGTAGTACAAGACAGAATGTCAGTCGATACTCCGGTAGTACAAGACGGAATGTCAGTCGATACTCCGGTAGTACAAGACGGAATGTCAGTCGATACTCTGGTGGTACAAGACGGAATGTCAGTCGATACTCCGGTAGTACAAGACGGAATGTCAGTCGATACTCTGGTGGTACAAGACGGAATGTCAGTCGATACTCCGGTGGTACAAGACAGAATGTCAGTCGATACTCCGGTGGTACAAGACGGAATGTCAGTCGATACTCTGGTGGTACAAGACGGAATGTCAGTCGATACTCGGTAGTACAAGACAGAATGTCAGTCGATACTCGGTAGTACAAGACGGAATGTCAGTCGATACTCGGTAGTACAAGACAGAATGTCAGTCGATACTCGGTAGTACAAGACGGAATGTCAGTCGATACTCGGTAGTACAAGACAGAATGTCAGTCGATACTCGGTAGTACAAGACGGAATGTCAGTCGATACTCCGGTGGTACAAGACGGAATGTCGGTCGATTCTCTGGTGGTACAAGACGGAATGTCGGTCGATACTCGGTAGTACAAGACGGAATGTCAGTCGATACTCCGGTGGTACAAGACGGAATGTCGGTCGATTCTCTGGTGGTACAAGACGGAATGTCGGTCGATACTCGGTAGTACAAGACGGAATGTCAGTCGATACTCCGGTGGTACAAGACGGAATGTCGGTCGATTCTCTGGTGGTACCAAACTCAACGACAAGTGCCCTGAAATATTCACCCGCGCAAGTGATTGATCATGATTTATGGGATACTTGGAAACATGAACTTTAAGCAATATGGTTTTACGAGTGTGTAACAGTGTGCTACGTTCCCTCTCCCAAATCAGCCACATAAGAGTGCTTCAATATAGAACTTAAAAACCCACATTATACAGGTAAACATTGAAAGATATTTTATGTCGTCAAATCGTCACGAAATACACTTATCTTATTGAAACAAAACTATTCTAGGTCAATAATGCAAGTGTGAGCATCATATGAAGACTAGAAGATTTGCCAGACATCTCTAAGCGAACTACATAACCACGAAATGACAATAGGCCATGGTCCATTGTTCCGATGCCGAGTAGACCGAATGCTCTTTACACCAGTGTGTGGCTCTATTGATTAATGATATATTGTTTCTCTGTGGCAGTGACACTGTTTTAATGTAATGGGAATTATCACATGTCAAAATTTCTATTTCCCGCGTGGCACAACGTAAATAAACGAAGAGAATGGTTAAAACGAGGACAAGGTATGTCTGCTTGATAAAACAAGGTGTTGTACGCTCTAGTGTGAATGTAGACGCTACGGCATAAAAAGCAATTACCGGCTTGTTTACAATACTCTTATATGATAATTGAATTCTTGAGTACAAAACAACTTTTCTTATATAAAACAGACAGCCATAATACACAAGCTGGGTTAGCAGGTCGTTTGTGTCAATACACTATGAAGTTTACCCTCGTACTTACCACTGAATGCTAACCGTGCAGTAAGTACTTCAAAGTTCAAATCGTACAAAAACCACATGAAATATTTACTTTATTAAAATAAATTCCTGTTAATGATTTTTTGTTATAAACTGCTTGACGTCTACGCCGATTTCCACGTCCATTGATGTAGAGTAGAGAACTAAGAGAACTCCATCCACTCACTGTGAACTGACCGCCATTAAAGGTACAATACACTTTTACCTAGTGCTAACAAAATTAATTACCTACACAGTATATAAAATCGTGTCATTGATTCTTCATGTTTGTCTGTTCAGTTTGGCACACACAACCAATATGGTCAAATATTTGACCAACACTCCACGATACCGAGTTTCACGGTCAATGTCGTATAAGAGAAAACAGTCGCCAATTGTGTTCATGAGCTTGGTAAAGTGACCACTATCACACAGGCGTGTTGACTATTACGATGTCGAATCACGAATATCTCACCATTCTATCGGACCCCTCGTCACTATATACCATACTCCGATAGGTAGTACCACCACCATTCTATCGGACCCCTCGTCACTATACACCATACTCCGATAGGTAGTACCATCACCATTCTATCGGACCCCTCGTCACTATACACCATACTCCGATAGGTAGTACCATCACCATTCTATCGGACCCCTCGTCACTACATCATACTCCGATAGGTAGTACCATCACCATTCTATCAGACCTCTCGTCACTATATACCATACTCCGATAGGTAGTACCACCACCATTCTATCGGACCCCTCGTCGCTATACACCATACTCCGATAGGTAGTACCACCACCATTCTATCGGACCCCTCGTCACTATACACAATACCCCGATAGGTAGTACCACCACCATTCTATCGGACCCCTCGTCACTACACCATACTCCGATAGGTAGTACCATCACCATTCTATCGGACCCCTCGTCACTATACACCATACTCCAATAGGTAGTACCACCACCATTCTATCGGACCCCTCGTCACTATACAACATACCCCGATAGGTAGTACCATCACCATTCTATCGGACCCCTCGTCACTATACAACATACCCCGATAGGTAGTACCATCACCATTCTATCGGACCCCTCGTCACTACACCATACTCCGATAGGTAGTACCATCACCATTCTATCGGACCCCTCGTCACTATACACCATACTCCGATAGGTAGTACCATCACCATTCTATCGGACCCCTCGTCACTACATCATACTCCGATAGGTAGTACCATCACCATTCTATCGGACCTCTCGTCACTATATACCATACTCCGATAGGTAGTACCACCACCATTCTATCGGACCCCTCGTCGCTATACACCATACTCCGATAGGTAGTACCACCACCATTCTATCGGACCCCTCGTCACTATACACAATACCCCGATAGGTAGTACCACCACCATTCTATCGGACCCCTCGTCACTACACCATACTCCGATAGGTAGTACCATCACCATTCTATCGGACCCCTCGTCACTATACACCATACTCCAATAGGTAGTACCACCACCATTCTATCGGACCCCTCGTCACTATACAACATACCCCGATAGGTAGTACCATCACCATTCTATCGGACCCCTCGTCACTATACAACATACCCCGATAGGTAGTACCATCACCATTCTATCGGACCCCTCGTCACTACACCATACCCCGATAGGTAGTACCACCACCATTCTATCGGACCCCTCGTCACTACACCATACTCCGATAGGTAGTACCATCACCATTCTATCGGACCCCTCGTCACTATACAACATACCCCGATAGGTAGTACCATCACCATTCTATCGGACCCCTCGTCACTATATACCATACCCCGATAGGTAGTACCATCACCATTCTATCGGACCCCTCGTCACTATACACCATACTCCGATAGGTAGTACCATCACCATTCTATCGGACCCCTCGTCACTACACCATACCCCGATAGGTAGTACCATCACCATTCTATCGGACCCCTCGTCACTACACCATACTCCGATAGGTAGTACCATCACCATTCTATCGGACCCCTCGTCACTATACACCATACTCCGATAGGTAGTACCATCACCATTCTATCGGACCCCTCGTCACTACACCATACTCCGATAGGTAGTACTATCACCATTCTATCGGACCCCTCGTCACTACACCATACTCCGATAGGTAGTACCACCGCCATTCTATCGGACCCCTCGTCACTACACCATACTCCGATAGGTAGTACCACCGCCATTCTATCGGACCCCTCGTCACTACACCATACTCCGATAGGTAGTACCATCACCATTCTATCGGACCCCTCGTCACTACACCATACTCCGATAGGTAGTACCACCGCCATTCTATCGGACCCCTCGTCACTACACCATACTCCGATAGGTAGTACCACCGCCATTCTATCGGACCCTCGTCACTACACCATACTCCGATAGGTAGTACTATCACCATTCTATCGGACCCCTCGTCACTACACCATACTCCGATAGGTAATACCATCACCATTCTATCGGACCCCTCGTCACTATACACCATACTCCGATAGGTAGTACCACCACCATTCTATCGGACCCCTCGCCACTATACACCATACTCCGATAGGTAGTACCACCACCATTCTATCGGACCCCTCGTCACTACACCATACTCCGATAGGTAGTACCATCACCATTCTATCGGACCCCTCGTCACTATACACCATACCCCGATAGGTAGTACCATCACCATTCTATCGGACCCCTCGTCACTACACCATACTCCGATAGGTAGTACCACCACCATTCTATCGGACCCCTCGTCACTATATACCATACTCCGATAGGTAGTACCATCACCATTCTATCGGACCCCTCGTCACTATATACCATACTCCGATAGGTAGTACCACCACCATTCTATCGGACCCCTCGTCACTATATACCATACCCCGATAGGTAGTACCACCACCATTCTATCGGATCCCTCGTCACTATATACCATACTCCGATAGGTAGTACCACCGCCATTCTATCGGACCCCTCGTCACTATATACCATACTCCGATAGGTAGTACCATCACCATTCTATCGGATCCCTCGTCACTATATACCATACTCCGATAGGTAGTACCATCACCATTCTATCGGACCCCTCGTCACTATACAACATACCCTGATAGGTAGTACCATCACCATTCTATCGGACCCCTCGTCACTTTATACCATACCCCGATAGGTAGTACCACCACCATTCTATCGGACCCCTCGTCACTATACACCATACTCCGATAGGTAGTACCACCGCCATTCTATCGGACCCCTCGTCACTACACCATACCCCGATAGGTAGTACCACCACCATTCTATCGGACCCCTCGTCACTATACACCATACTCCGATAGGTAGTACCACCACCATTCTATCGGACCCCTCGTCACTACACCATACTCCGATAGGTAGTACCATCACCATTCTATCGGACCCCTCGTCACTATACAACATACCCTGATAGGTAGTACCATCACCATTCTATCGGACCCTTCGCCACTATACATCCCTTGCCTTCAATGAACGCCATTGTCATGATACTGAATCTGTTAACCTTTATAAGGTGTCACTCTGTTAACGTATACTTCACACCACTTATAAAAAGTCACAATTCCTATTCTCAAAATTGGTCAAGCCATACTTCATCTCATCAAGACTTCAAATTACTAATCATATCCTTAAGTCTTCAAATCGTACTCCGTCTCAAAGCTTGTTTTCTAATTAACGTTTTAATTATTTGAATTTTGTATGATTAGCGTTTTTATAATCCGACTTTTGCATGATTAGCGTTTTTATAAATATAATTTGACTTTTGTATGATTAGAGTTTTTACGATTTGACCTTTGTAAGATTAGCGTTTTTTCAGCAATTATGATACTTTGGTGCATATTCTGTATGAATGGTGTTTTGTATGAATGATGTTTTGTATGAATGATGTTTTGTATGAATGATGTTTTATATGAATGATGTTTTGTATGAATGATGTTTTGTATGAATGGTGTTTTGTATGAATGATGTTTTGTATGAATAATGTTTTGTATGAATGATGTTTTGTATGAATGGTGTCTTGTATAAATGCTGGTTTGTATAAATGGTGTTTTGTATAAATGGTGTTTTGTGTGAATGGTGGTTTGTATAAATGGTATTTTGTATGAATGCTGTTTGAGTTACATTTTGTAGGGGGTTGTATTTTGGATATGCTAAGTTGTAGTATTTATGAAGTGTACACGGAGTTAAAGATAACACTGATGGTTTTGACGGTGCTAATGTAGGTTTGGCGTGAGAATAAAATGTGAGCTACTTGTATGAGTACACAACTCCATTACTTATACTAGTCCAGTCCGTGTGGGGTCTACATACAAGAGGATTACCCTTCGTCACCTTTGAACCAATAGATCTCAACTTAATTTTAAGTAAACCGTCCGATTTACAAGCACTTTACACATACGACATCAACATTTCCTTTTAAATTCGGACACCACTAAGGCCATGTTACTTATGATATACATAAGGTTATTGAAACCCCATACGTCACTATGTAATAAAGTCAAATATAATTGAATTTTAGCGATAGATGGATTTACGGAGAGATACGGAGACTACACGCTCATCCAGATCAAACGAATGGTATTTTCTTATAACTGAGAAAATGGACTTGACTAACCACCGAAGATAACGAACGTTCTGGTGATGTTTACGACAGCTTTATATCTATCAGTACACGGGACATCTCCAACTATCACCATAATGTCAAACTATCACCATCATCTCCAACTATCACCATCATCTCCAACTATCACCATCATCTCCAACTATCACCCATAATCACCATCTTAACAAAACCAACATATATGTTACCAACTTACCCATCATCCCCTCCCCAACACGCCCGCCACCGACCTAGGGACGATCTCCTACCCAACAACGCCACGTCCGAAACGGAGTGATCCATACCCCTCTAACACAACATACCCGATATCGAGTGACCTATCCCCAACACAATACAACATGCCCGATACCGAGTGACCTATCCCCAACACAATACAACATTCCCGATACCGAGTGACCTATCCCCAACACAATACAACATGCCCGATATCGAGTGACCTATCCCCAACACAATACAACATGCCCGATATCGAGTGACCTATCCCCAACACAATACAACATGCCCGATATCGAGTGACCTATCCCCAACACAATACAACATGCCCGATATCGAGTGACCTATCCCCAACACAATACAGCATGCCCGATACCGAGTGACCTATCCCCAACACAATACAACATGCCCGATACCGAGTGACCTATCCCCAACACAACACAACATTTCCGATATCGAGTGACCTATCCCCAACACAATACAACATTCCCGATACCGAGTGACCTATCCCCAACACAATACAACATGCCCGATACCGAGTGACCTATCCCCAACACAATACAACATTCCCGATACCGAGTGACCTATCCCCAACACAATACAACATACCCGATACCGAGTGACCTATCCCCAACACAATACTACATGCCCGATACTGACCTACCGCCCATCACCGACCCAATATGTGCGAACATCAACTAACCCAACCTTTCTGAAACCCTTCAACATCCATAGTGCCCAAATTACCGGTGGCCGTCCAGGCTTCCGACATGCTCTGGAGGGCGTGGGGTGCACTAAAGGAGAGGCTGTCGTTTCCTGATTAGATAGTATTATCTGTAACAGCTAGTGGGATGACAAGGATCCAGGCTGTGATCAGTTGTAAGGCAGTAATCACCTTGAGAGTGCCATGGCCTTCAGTGGATTACTATGACTGACGGCTGTGCATTACTAGGTATAAAGGAACACTTTCACAGCTATAGCAAGACAATCACGTGGATTTACACACCAGCTTATCACCAAACGTTGATTAACTGACAACTCCATAGCTAAATCACGATATCGCTAGTGTTTTATTTAAATATACGATTGATAGGCTACAACGCACATTACAAACGGCATAATTGTATTTTATAGCAAAGACACATAGGGCACTGAATGCATCAGCTAAGGTATGTTTGAATACGAGAGAGGCCAAAACAAAAGGGAAAAAACATCATGATACAAATATCAATTTTATATTTTATTGAAAGTTTTGAATAAAAATTATAAAAAAAAACACAGCAAGAAACTGACAGCAAATTAACATGGCCTGCAACAAACCCACAACATGGAGTTGGTGACATGGCTCTGGTTTCCCCGAAAACACCGCATAAACAACGTGTGGTAATCAGGGTCTCCGAAACCGGTCAGCCCCAAACTCCGAGAGATGACTCAGCGACAATCTCCTCACACAGGATGTGCTACATGTTATCTAAATAGTCCATGCGACTTCCCATAAAAATACAATATTTTTCGTGAATCATTTTATCTGCTTTCGTGTCGACTCAACAATGATATGATACAGCGTTTACCTGAACAGCTTCAGTAAGCTGCTGACTTTGCCACACCTGTACTGGGACAGTCGTGCGCTCGTGCAATATTGTTTCAGTAGCCCTAGATATACCAATGGTCAGTAGCCCTAGGTATACCAATGGTCAATAGTCCTAGGTATACCAATGGTCAGTAGCCCTAGGTATACCTATGGTCAGTAGCCCTAGATATACCAATGGTCAGTAGCCCTAGGTATACCAATGGTCAGTAGTCCTAGGTATACCAATGGTCAGTAGCCCTAGGTATACCAATGGTCAGTAGTCCTAGATATACCAATGGTCAGTAGCCCTAGGTATACCTATGGTCAATAGTCCTAGGTATACCAATGGTCAGTAGCCCTAGGTATACCTATGGTCAGTAGCCCTAGATATGCCAATGGTCAGTAGCCCTAGGTATACCAATGGTCATTAGCCCTAGGTATACCTATGGTCAGTATACCTAACCACACCAATGTTCAGTAAACCTAGCCACACCAATATTAAGTAGACTAAGCTAGCCATGCCAATGTTCAGTAGACCTAACCATACCAATGTTCAGTAGACCTAACCACAACAATGTTCTGTAGACCTAACCACACCAATGTTCTGTAGACCTAACCACACCAATGTTCTGTATACCTAACCATACCAATGTTCTGTAGACCTAACCATACCAATGTTCAGTAGACCTAACCATACCAATGTTCTGTAGACCTAACCATACCAATGTGCTGTAGACCTAACCATACCAATGTTCTGTAGATCTAACCACAACAATGTGCTGTAGAACTAACCATACCAATGTTCTGTAGACCTAACCACCCCAATATTCTGTAGACCTAACCATACCAATGTTCAGTAGACCTAACCATACCAATGTTCTGTAGACCTAACCACCCCAATGTTCTGTAGACCTAACCATACCAATGTTCTGTAGACCTAACCATACCAATGTTCTGTAGACCTAACCATACCAATGTTCAGTAGACCTAACCACAACAATGTTCTGTAGATCTAACCACACCAATGTTCAGTAGACCTAACCACAACAATGTTCTGTAGATCTAACCACAACAATGTGCTGTAGACCTAACCATACCAATGTTCTGTAGACCTAACCACAACAATGTTCTGTAGACCTAACCACACCAATGTTCTGTAGACCTAACCACACCAATGTTCTGTAGACCTAACCACACCAATGTTCAATAGACCTAACCATACCAATGTTCTGTAGACCTAACCACACCAATGTTCTGTAGACCTAACCACAACAATGTTCTGTAGACCTAACCATACCAATGTTCTGTAGACCTAACCACAACAATGTTCTGTAGATCTAACCACACCAATGTTCTGTAGACCTAACCACACCAATGTTCTGTAGACCTAACCATACCAATGTTCTGTAGACCTAACCACACCAATGTTCTGTAGAACTAACCATACCAATGTTCAGTAGAACTAACCACACCAATGTTCTGTAGACCTAACCATACCAATGTTCTGTAGACCTAACCATACCAATGTTCTGTAGACCTAACCACACCAATGTTCTGTAGACCTAACCATACCAATGTTCTGTAGACCTAACCACACCAATGTTCTGTAGACCTAACCACAACAATGTTCTGTAGACCTAACCACACCAATGTTCTGTAGACCTAACCACACCAATGTTCTGTAGACCTAACCACACCAATGTTCTGTAGACCTAACCACAACAATGTTCTGTAGACCTAACCAGAACCAATGTTCTGTAGACCTAACCACAACAATGTTCTGTAGACCTAACCACACCAATGTTCTGTAGACCTAACCATACCAATGTTCTGTAGACCTAACCATGCAGATGCCTATACTATAGGCCATGTGTAATGAATAACGTGTACGCTACAGGACGTAGACAGAAGGAGAACGCGTTAATGTAATATATACCTATTTGGGATAAAATGTCCCTAGAATGTCCCCAAATCATAAATTCGCTATTAACATACAGAAATCAATGTTTGACATACATGAAAAATGTCGCATTTCTTTGATACATCTTTAGGATTAGGGTAAGTAAACATTGTGTGGCCATGTTGAAGGTTTATGGAGGAAATCGGAGAAATAAAACATGGCATTTTCAGTGTGTTTATGAGTAACAAGAGGTCTGTGACTTAACAAGACAATCTCAGTAACATTTTTCATGTTGTCATTAAATCGTATCCTTGCCATCAAAGTCGGCCATACGTTTAACAACACTTGTCTGGTAGTAATAACGCCACCTCGCAAAAAGCTGCTTATCGACAATGACATTAACTATCGTTCATCAGGATCACTCTGGCGTTTGTCATAATGACACAACACCATATATTCCAATGACGTGGAATGGAGTGCATTAGTGACTACAATGTCTGTCCTGTCAGGTATTAACCCGGTTTTACCGACAAATGACAGGGCGACTGCCTTTCTCATATGCATGTTTCTGTTAAATTGTCTTCGTAACGCGCGGAACCTCGAAGATCAAATTGACTTTCGTTTTCCATATATTTCTGTGTAGTTGTTACATGTGGTTAGATTACGATTCCAATGGTATCCGGGTTACAATAAACATCTTATGTCCACATTGTCTCCGTTGTATGTACGTGACTAAGAGGAAAATAATCTATTGTTTACAATAGCAGGTATTGGAGTATGTTTACTTTACCATGCTATTAGATATATAAAACACTGGACTGATCCGTTCGGTCAATGTTTGTTGTCACAATTTACGTTCTACTTTGGCCTTTCAAATTGATTTACTTGAGCTTGTTCAACAATACACGGTCATTAGAAGGGTTGATTTAAATTAGCCCCTAAGGGTCACTCAACCCTGGGCTTAAAGCATAGACCATCACATCAAACAATTCCAGTACTTCGACAAACATGGATTTCTTTCCCGCAATGGCAATTTTCTCTACCAAATGTGAAAGTCTTACAACACGTGGTCATCAAAAGGAGAATGTCAGAAGACCCCGTGTCATGCCTTTACTAGTGGTACTTGGCTGGTCCCAGTGACCCCGTGTCATGCCTTTACTAGTGGTACTTGGCTGGTACCGTGCGTCGGTGATAAAGGCAGCGTTATTAAATATTTAACACGAGTGTAATCGTCCATTTCATCCCTTCCATTACTGGGCCATTTAAAATGACGGTATTAAATATGAAAACAGGATAAGAGTACTGGACGAGATAGCAGAAATAGCATATTTGTGTCATTTCAATTGAATTCGACCCGCGTTTGCAGCTCTTGATCTATCTATGCAGTTCGATACAGAATAACAATGTTCATGAATTAGCTTGTCACCTTGCTAGCATCACCCTGGACAGGTAACATCCGCCTAAACTCTGCACATTCTCATCTGATATTTATTGGCTTCATTAAAGAGAAATCCCTGAGATGAAATCTAGTGTGTCTATCATTTGTTTAACAATGTTGACATTGACAGTGCCCATAGAGCGTTTACATAAGGTTGCTGACGTCAATAAATAAGTATCATATGAACATATGAAATGCTGCCCTGCATGAAGAGCGTAATAATTGTACCTGCTGCAGCTATTGCATGATCGTAAGAGACAACTTAAGTGGGGATCTTATCTTTTCTCTTATTTTTAAATAACTTTACTCTTCCTAATGTCTCCCTTGACACTACCTCACTATTGGCCTTTCGTCGAGCGCCCGCTTCCGTGAGAAAGGCTTTGGTTTCTGTCCCTTGACCGAAATATACCAGACTCTGTATACATTGTATGATAGTTTCTAATCCTGCTTAGCGCTCAGCATGTTGGGAGTGGGACGACTGGTTCGCCCATTGTTATTATAATGTTGGGAGTGGGACGACTGGTTCGCCCATTGTTATTATAATGTTCTTACAAAGGAAGCAGGGCGAAGAGAGAGCGTCGGAAATGACGTCAATGAAAGCGTCATATGTGGTGGGGTGGCGCAATGGTAGCATGTAGGTTTCTCCGCGTGATTTATATTTATATTATATTTATGTATGTTTTTCGGTCGGTCATCCCCAACATTAATAAATTGAAAGCTGGCATTCCTATGTAACCAATGACAACATCGACAGTGGAGCACTGCTACATCCCTTATTGGCCTCGTAACCATTGACAACATTGATAGTGCAGCACTGATACATCCCTTATTGGTCTCGTAACCAATGACAGCATCGACAGTACAGTAATGATACATCCCTTATTGGCCTCGTAACCAATGACAACATTGACAGTGCAGCACTGCTACATCCCTTATTGGTCTCGTAACCAATGACAGCATCGACAGTACAGCAATGCTACATCCCTTATTGGCCTCGTAACCAATGACAACATTGACAGTGCAGCACTGCTACATCCCTTATTGGCCTCGTAGCCAATGACAACATTGACAGTGCAGCACTGCTACATCCCTTATTGGCCTCGTAACCAATGACAACATTGACAGTGCAGCACTGCTATATCCCTTATTGGCCTCGTAACCAATGACAACATTGACAGTGCAGCACTGCTACATCCCTTATTGGCCTCGTAACCAATGACAACATTGACAGTGCAGCACTGCTACATCCCTTATTGGCCTCGTAACCAATGACAACATTGACAGTGCAGCACTGCTACATCCCTTATTGGCTTCGTAACCAATGACAACATTGACAGTGCAGCACTGCTACATCCCTGATTGGCCTTGTAACCAATGACAGCATCGACAGTGCAGCACTGCTACATCCCTTATTGGCCTCGTAACCAATGACAACATTGACAGTGCAGCACTGCTACATCCCTTATTGGCGTTGACATTGACTAACCAATATGAACCGTAACAATGTGACTATTGGCACGAACTTTGACCCTTGTGTTCTCCATAATCGACCTTGACCTTGTGATAGTGACCATGACCTCAGGCATCATATACAACGATTGAAGGGGAGTATCTGAAGTACTACACGTATGTTGATGATAAGAATTGATCGCGCGTGGTCAATGTCAATTTATCTGAATTTATAAATACTGTCGGCCAGAAGCACGGAATTTACAGCTGTCAGTGTTGGTCAGAGTTTACTACAGAATCGATTGGCAATTTTGTTTATAGCAATGTGTTACCATAGGAACAAACTTATATTTCACTGTTTGTGTGCAGGATTTGTATTATACATACAAGAATTGCAAATCCTTTGGGAGATTTCAAGACAATAAATGTAGGGAACATATCACATATACACGATCGCTATAATCACCCTATCAGCCGTCGGAACTCTTGGCCTTCTATTTTCTCCTGCTGTGTTTACGTTCGTACAGGAAGTTTATACAACGTTGCACTTCTGGGTTTCGGCGTATCGGATCGTCGAGAACTTCGTCCGCCACATGGCCGAAACTTTTGATTAAGAACCAACTAATTACTGGAGGTATTACAGACATGTTGATGGAATGTTTCATCAGCTGACATCAACTAGTCCCTACTGTTGTGCCCTTGTCATCGTACCTGCACTATGCATTCAATTGTAAACAGTGCCGACTGTTTCCTCTCCAGACACATATTTTTGTATCGCACTAGCTCCCTCTTACCAATACATAAGTAAACCTGTCTGATGCATCACCTGGATACACTCGGCCATGTAAAAACACGTTTTTCTTTGACATTAACTGTCACCGTGGCGATCCATCACTCGCGAATTAACGTCACTGCTCGCGTACCTCTACAACGTGGAGTGATTAGTACATCACACGCGTGGCTGGCTCCGTCACCTCAACTGTCCCCGTCATGGGACACTACGGACACTACATCACACGCGTGGCTGGCTCCGTCACCTCAACTGTCCCCGTCATGGGACACTACGGACACTACATCACACGTGTCACTGACTCCGTCACCTCAACTGGCTCCGTCACCTCAACTGTCCCCGTCATGGGACACTACATCACACGCGTGGCTGGCTCTGTCACCTCAATTGTCCCCGTCATGTGACACTACGGACACTACATCACACGTGTCACTGGCTCCGTCACCTCAACTGTCCCCGTCACCTCAACTGTCCCCGTCATGGGACACTACAACACACGTGTCACTGGCTCCGTCACCTCAACTGTCCCCGTCATGGGACACTACATCACACGTGTCACTGGCTCCGTCACCTCAACTGTCCCCGTCATGGGACACTACATCACATGTGTCACTGGCTCTGTCACCTCAACTGCCCCCGTCATGTCACACTACAACACACGTGTCGCTGGCTCTGTCACCTCAACTGTCCCCGTCATGTCACACTACAACACACGTGCCGCTGGCTCTGTCACCTCAAATGTCCCCGTCATGTCACACTACATCACACTTGTCACTGGCTCCGTCACCTCAACTGTCCCCGTCATGGGACACTACAACACACGTGTCGCTGGCTCTGTCACCTCAACTGTCCCCGTCATGTCACACTACAACACACTTGTCACTGGCTCCGTCACCTCAACTGTCCCCGTCATGTCACACTACAACACACGTGTCACTGGCTCCGTCACCTCAACTGTCCCCGTCATGTCACACTACATCACACGCGTGGCTGGCTCCGTCACCTCAACTGTCCCCGTCATGTCACACTACAACACACGTGTCACTGGCTCCGTCACCTCAACTGTCCCCGTCATGTCACACTACATCACACGTGTCACTGGCTCCGTCACCTCAACTGTCCCCGTCATGTCACACTACATCACACGTGTCACTGGCTCCGTCACCTCAACTGTCCCCGTCATGTCACACTACCTCACATGTGACGCTGGCTCTGTCACCTCAACTGTCCCCGTCATGTCACACTACAACACACGTGTCACTGGCTCCGTCACCTCAACTGTCCCCGTCATGTCACACTACATCACACGTGTCACTGGCTCCGTCACCTCAACTGTCCCCGTCATGTCACACTACATCACACGTGTCACTGGCTCCGTCACCTCAACTGTCCCCGTCATGTCACACTACATCACACGTGTCACTGGCTCCGTCACCTCAACTGTCCCCGTCATGTCACACTACATCACACGCGTCGCTGGCTCTGTCACCTCAACTGTCCCCGTCATGTCACACTACATCACACGTGTCACTGGCTCCGTCACCTCAACTGTCCCCGTCATGTCACACTACAACACACGTGTCACTGGCTCTGTCACCTCAACTGTCCCCGTCATGTCACACTACAACACACGTGCCGCTGGCTCTGTCACATCAGTTGATAACTTATTCGTGTCACCCTACACCTAATCCTAATCGGACACAGTCATCTCAGGGACAATGACAAAGATGTTATTATCATAAACATACGAAATCAGATCCACTACATTTTAACTTCTCAGCATACAATACGATAGCCTCAAATACAGTTTTCACGAGGCATCAGACATGTTCCCACGACACGTGTTTGATGAATGAAACGGCTAAACACTAGCCAATACGTTGTCTTCCCACTCAGCAAACATATCTTATTTTAACATTGGGCACAGGTAGTGTTAATTTACAGGTAAGGCTATAGTCTGTTTTGGGAAAGTGGCTGATCCTGTGTAAGTATATGTTATACATATCACGGCAAAAATTATTTTACTTGAAATAATTCATATTATCAGTATAAGTCATGATACATGTATTAATACAATACTATATTTAAAACTGTAAAAGGGAATTTTGATACCCGTTATACAAACATAACATTCACCGTGATACACAGTACAAAACTTACAGCTTATACTTGATAAATCAGAGAAATTGCATGGGGAATGTATCGTTCGCCTTCGTGACACACTTACTCGTATGTTTGGGATATACATGTACATGTATCTTAATTGCACTATGTACCTTGGCTGTAGGTTGATCTACGTTATGTATGTTTTGGTTAGGCTATAATAAAACTGTGTCCATGTAAACTCAGGTCATGTGATTTCTACAAGTGAATCGCCAATACAGAGGTACCATCTCAAGCCTCCTGGCGATGTCTGATGGCCGATCACCTCAGGTAAATCAATTTCAAACACAGTGTTCTTACTCGATCCAGGGCTACCCTTGTCGGAATTGTCTACATCTGTCTGTCGGGAACTTGTTTCCAGCAAGTAGATGATTACCATGAAGCCTATCATCTATTTTTAAATCGATCTCTGTCTTAGATCGGCTTTTAAAGTTATGACAATACTTTCTCCGGAAATGTATTTGTCATTGGTACTTCAATACATGTATATCGCATCTGGTAGTGTATATTACTGTCCCGTATAGACGTCCAAACTACGTCACAGAACAAGGTTAAACATATGGCTTTAAATGGCAACCCCATCCCTCATCCATTTATATTGACGTCATAACCAGCATACACGAAAACATACTCCATTAGTTTTAAATAGCCCGAATAGAGATTATATATAGAAGGACGTTTATTGCCCATGATCACAGTCACTATAACTCTTTTAAGAAGTAGAGCAGGTCACTTGTCCCTTCAGGTGAATGATGGAACGCGTGAATAAATGTCCGGCGTAAAAAAGGAAAGAAAAAAGGGGGCCGACCGCGACGATGCATAACATGGTTCATTCATGGATCGCAATCTTCATACCGTCTGTGTCACCAAAGCTGACGTGACATATACATATGTAGGTTATGTGTGTACAGTACCGTCCTGGACATGGAGTCCATGATATAGCGAATAATGCTGTCAATCATAAGCAAGTTACATTTAGCGTGTCCATGAAAGGTAATAATAAAGACAATGAAAGACAATTGAATTTATCGACGAACAAGAGGCCCATGGGGCCTGTATCGCTCACCTGGTTGGATTTTACCAAATGTCAAAATAATGTACATGTTCAATTTGTCAATACATATACAAAAATGTACTCTCTGAAAGACCATATGGATTATTTTTACACAATAATGGTGTTTAAAGAAACTAAGTCCCTTAGGGTGGGGAAAACCCTTTGGCCTATTTTTACATAAAAATTGTGTTTATCCCTTAATGCCCAGCGATACTATACATAGTTATGGGATTGAGGGTCACAGTAACCATTTATGCAAAATCTGTTCCCCCATCACCAGGGATGTTTCTGACCAAATTGGGTTCAAATCCATTTAAAACTCAAATCTCTATTTCCCCTATTTGGCCCCTCCCTTCAGGCCCCTTGGGGGTCAGAGTCAATATTTATATAAACTCCCTTTCCCCCTTCCCCTAAGGATATTCCAGACCAAATTTGGTTCAAATCCATTCATAACTTTATGAAAATAACGATTTAAAGGAGTAACCCCTATTTCCCTATTTGGCCCAGCCCCTCAGGCCCCTCAATATTTATACAAACTCTTTCCCCCCCTTCCTCTCTGGATGTTCCTGACCAAATTTAGTTAAAATCCATTCGTAACTTAATAATTAATAGCGATTTAAAGGATTAACCCCTATTTTCCCTATCAGACCCCACTCCTCAGTCCCCTGGAGATTCAGAGTAAAACATTATACCAACTCGGTTCCCCTTCGCCAATGAATATTCCTGACCATATTTGGTTTAAGTCCATTAAAAACTTTATGACTAGTAGCAATTAAAAGACTAATCTCTATTTCCCCTACTTGGCCCCGCCCCTTAGGCCCCTAGGGGTACAGAGTAAAAATTCATATAAACTCTGTTCCCCCTCCCCTCAAGGATGTTCCTGACCAAATTTGGTGAAAAGCTATTCAATACTTCAGGAGTAGTAGCGATTTAAAGGAGTGACCCTATTTCCCCCACCCCTCAGGCCCCTGGGGGTTGAGAATAAAGATTTAAACAAACCCTGTTCCTCTTCCTCCAAGGATGTTCCTGACCAAATCTGGTTCAAATTCATTAATAACTTTATGACTAGTAATGATTTAAAGGATTAACCCTATTTCCCCTATTTGGCCCTGCCCCTCAGGCCCCTGGGGGTTCAAAGTAAAAATGTATACAAACTCTGTTTCCTTTCTGCCAAGGATGTTACTGACCAAATTTGGTTCAAATTCATTCATAACTTTATGACTAGTAACGATTTAAAGGATTAACCCTATTTCCCCTATTTGGCCCTGCCCCTCAGGCCCCTGGGGGTTCAAAGTAAAAATTTATACAAACTCTGTTTCCTTTCTGCCAAGGATGTTACTGACCAAATTTGGTTCAAATTCATTCATAACTTTATGACTAGTAACGATTTAAAGGATTAACCCTATTTCCCCTATTTGGCCCTGCCCCTCAGGCCCCTGGGGGTTCAAAGTAAAAATTTATACAAACTCTGTTTCCTTTCTGCCAAGGATGTTACTGACCAAATTTGGTTCAAATTCATTCATAACTTTATTACTAGTAGCGATTTAAAGGAGTAACCCTATTTCCCCTATTTGGCCCCGCCCCTCAGGCCCCTGGGGGTTCAGAGTAAAAATTTATACAAACTCTGTTCCCCTTCTGCCAAGGATGTTCCTGACCAAATCTGGTTCAAATTCATTCATAACTTTATGACTAGTAGCGATTTAAAGGATTAACCCTATTTCCCCTATTTGGCCCCGCCCCTCAGGCTCCTGGGGGTTCAAAGTAAAAATGTATACAAACTCTGTTCCCCTTCTGCCAAGGATGTTACTGACCAAATTTGGTTCAAATTCATTCATAACTTTATGACTAGTAACGATTTAAAGGATTAACCCTATTTCCCCTATTTGGCCCTGCCCCTCAGGCCCCTGGGGGTTCAAAGTAAAAATGTATACAAACTCTGTTTCCTTTCTGCCAAGGATGTTACTGACCAAATTTGGTTCAAATTCATTAATAACTTTATGACTAGTAACGATTTAAAGGATTAACCCTATTTCCCCTATTTGGCCCTGCCCCTCAGGCCCCTGGGGGTTCAAAGTAAAAATTTATACAAACTCTGTTTCCTTTCTGCCAAGGATGTTACTGACCAAATTTGGTTCAAATTCATTCATAACTTTATGACTAGTAACGATTTAAAGGAATAACTCTATTTCCCCTATTTGGCCCCGCCCCTCAGGCCCCTGCGGGTTCAGAGTAAAAATTTAAACAAACTCTGTTCCCTTTCTGCCAAGGATGTTCCTGACCAAATTTGGTTCAAATTCATTCATAACTTTATGACTAGTAGCGATTTAAAGGAGTAACCCTATTTCCCCTATTTGGCCCCGCCCCTCAGGCCCCTGGGGGTTCAGAGTAAAAATTTATACAAACTCTGTTCCCCTTCTGCCAAGGATGTTCCTGACCAAATCTGGTTCAAATTCATTCATAACTTTATGACCAGTAGCGATTTAAATGATTAACCCTATTTCCCCTATTTGGCCCTGCCCCTCAGGCCCCTGGGGGTTCAGAGTAAAAATGTATACAAACTCTGTTCCCCTTCTGCCAAGAATATTCCTGACTAAATCTAGTTCAAATTCATTCATAACTTTATGACTAGTAGCGATTTAAAGGAGTAACCCTATTTCCCCTATTTGGCCCCGCCCCTCAGGCCCCTGGGGGTTCAGAGTAAAAATGTATACAAACTCTGTTCCCCTTCTGCCAAGGATATTCCTGACCAAATTTGGTTCAAATTCATTCATAACTTTATGACTAGTAGCGATTTAAAGGATTAACCCTATTTCCCCTATTTGGCCCCGCCCCTCAGGCCCCTGGGGGTTCAGAGTAAAAATGTATACAAACTCTGTTCCCCTTCCCCCAAGGATGTTCCTGACCAAATTTGGTTCAAATTCATTCATAACTTTATAACTAGTAGCGATTTAAAGGAATAACCCTATTTCCCCTATTTGGCCCCGCCCCTCAGGCCCCTGGGGGTTCAGAGTAAAAATGTATACAAACTCTGTTCCCCTTCCCCCAAGGATGTTCCTGATCAAATTTTGTGAAAATCCATTCAATACTTTAGGACTAGTAGCAATTTAAAGAAAAAGTTGACGGACGCCGGACGACGGACGACGGACGACGGACGCCGGACGACGGACGACGGACGCCGGACGACGGACGCTGCACCATGGCATAAGCTCACCGGCCCTTCGGGCCAGGTGAGCTAAAAAACGACATGTTTTGTGTTTTTCCTCGTTGAACTAGAAAGATCATGAAAGACTTTGGGCAAGAAGACGTCATAGGTCACTTGACCGCCACGGCGACGGTTACACGAGTTTTGCTCTGGGTTCGACTGCCGCATTCGCTTGCAGCTTTTCGTTACTTTCGTTTCGTTTCGTTCTTACCAAGGAATACACTAGTGTGGAAGATAATAACTCAGAAAGTTCACCAATTCATAATCATGTCTAATATATATATATATATACAAAACACATACACCAGGGGGCGCAGTGTGGGTTAAACCTAAACAAAATACATACACCAGGGGGCGCAGTGTGGGTTAAACCTAAACAAAACACATACACCAGGGGGCGCAGTGTGGGTTAAACCTACTACTGTCGAAAGTCGTCAACAAAAAAGGATCGAGTTGTTTGGGGGAGGGTTGTCAGTAAATGATTAGTTCAAGGCTGGGTGTCAATGATAACAGTGTATACACGTATCCAATCGTAATACCATATCTTTATATCGACATGAAAGGAAACACTGAAACCGACAATGGAATGGCTGCACGTGGGGATGAAGCTGTTTTGAAGGCTTATATTGGGCGTGCAGAGGATGAGTTTGTTTTGAAAGACTGCGCATGAGGATGGGGCTGTTTTCAAGGCCAATATTGAAAATGGACATTCGGATAGGGCTGTTTTGAACGCTGATGCAGCAGGAAGACGATATATATATACGATATATACGATAGCTTGATTGATAGTTTTGTGATAACGGATGTCTTCTGAATCCAAGATACCCATTACGTAAATGTTACCTAAGTACAAGTTGGTAATCAGTCCCCACAGCCATCGTAGTAGAACAGCAGGAGTTTATATGGTATTAACTTACAAATCATAAACAAAAAACACACCGTATACCATATAAATCAGCGGTCTGTATAGGTTAGCATTGGTTCGTGTAAGTTAGTATTGATTCGTGTAAGTAAGCATTGGTTCGTGCAAGTTACACTGAAGCATTGGTACGTGTAAGTAAGCATTGGTTCGTGTAAGTTACACTGTAGCATTGGTTCGTGTAAGTTAGCATTAGTTCGTATAAGTAAGCATTGGTTCGTGTAAGTAAGCATTGGTTCGTGTAAGTTACACTGTAGCATTGGTTCGTGTAAGTAAGCATTGGTTCGTGTAAGTAAGCATTGGTTCGTGTAAGTTACACTGTAGCATTTGTCCGTGTAAGTTAGCATTAGTTCGTGTAAGCATTGGTTCGTGTAAGTTAACATTGGTTCGTGTAAGTTAGCAGTGGTTCGTGTAAGTTAACATTGGTTCGTGTAAGTTAGCATTGATTCGTGTAAGCTAGCATTGGTTCGTGTAAGTTAGCATTGGTTCGTGTAAGTTACACTGTAGCATTGGTTCGTGTAAGTTAGCATTGGTTCGTGTAAGTTAGCATTGGTTCGTGTAAGTTAGCATTGGTTCGTGTAAGTTAGCATTAGTTCGTGTAAGTTAGCATTGATTCGTGTAAGATACGGGTCAATGTACATAGAGGCTGAGCAGATTGGGAAGGGTGGAAAATGAGAGTGGGAGAGAGGGGACCAGGGAGGATATCAGGAAGGGTGTAGAATATGATGAAAATATAACAAGGATGAGAAAGTAATTAAAGATTTAGATGGCGGGAGAGAGGGCAGATATTTAAAAATGGTGGGGAGAGAGGGTTGATATTATGAAGGACGGAGAGAATGCCCGTAGAGTAAGTTTAGAAAGGCTCTAAGTCTGTGACAGGAACGGAGGACGGAACACGTGAGGACGGATGAGGGAACATATTGGGGGAGAGGGGGCACGATGAGTGAGGAAGGAAACACACGGGGAGAGGAAAAGAGACATGAGGAGAGAGGAGAGAACACACGAGGAGAGGAAAAGAGACATGACGAGAGAGGAGGGAACACGCGAGGAGAAAGGTGGGACATGAGGAGACAGGAGGGAGCACATGAGGAGAAAGGAGGGACATGCGATGAGAGAGGAGGGAACACACAAGGAAGAGAGAGGAGGGAACACGAGAGGAGAGAGAGAGAGCTGAGGGAACACACGTGGAGAAAGGAGGGAACACACGAGGAGAAAGGTGGGACATGAGGAGATAGGAGGGAACACTTGAGGAGAAAGGAAGGGCATGCGATGAGAGAGGAGGGAACACACAAGGAGAGAGAGAGAGAGAGCTGAGGGAACACACGAGGAGAAAGGAGGAACATGCGAGGAGAGAGGAGGGAACACACAGGGGAAAAGGGGGGTAACAAATGAGGAGTGAGAGGGACACACGGGGAGAGTGGAGAGAACACAACAGGACAGAGAGAGGGGGACACAAAAGGAGAGCAGAGGGACACACGAGGGAACTGGGACACACGAGGAGAGAGGAGGACACAACGGGTAAAATTAGGATAAATAAAGATAGATGTTTCATTTCTCTACGATTAATTCCTCAAGAGTGGATTTCTTATCAAGGTCAAAGAGAGAAGGAATTGATAACGCTGATATGAAAACGTAATAGGACAAAAATCAAGTAAATCTGAAAGTAGTGATAAGCAAAGAGAGTAAGGACGAGATAACACATCATCTGGCCTATAAGTGTGCCTCGCATTTCTAGTTTTATCCATAGCCTAGCCGAGTAGCTTTGTACTGGAATGTATCACAGTGCGTGATATCTATGGTATTCGTATATCAGTATTAATGGACGATCTCCCTCCCCCGGGCCGACACATATCCCCTCCCCGGTGACGGCATCAAAGTTATTGGATAATAAAGGATGTATCCCAGACATAGATATAAAAATATCGGGCGACTTCTAAGTTTAAGCCTGAACGCCATTCTCAAAGATCCATGTTTTCTGGCAAGTGTGGCCAATGTATTCCCCCCTTGACTTCAGTCAATTCGGGACTCCGTCTAGATGTATGGAAATTCACAATTATTCAATTTCGAGGGGAAATAAAGTAGGGGAGATTCGGACTATTGTTCATTCAAATGATGCACAAATCATTCGATTTGCCACTTAGGTGAATTGACTTGGTCATTCACTGATTATTAGTGATCAACTTGCAAAAAAGTAGTTCCCCCGAGGCAGGATCTATTTAGGCGCATGATTAGTCCGCGCGAGTGACGGACACCACACGCGTCTACACGCCGTCGCCGGACATACCGGTGTCAGACAGGGAAACCAGACAATAGACCAGCCCGACGAATTAGACACGTCGGTAAGACACAGGGATATCGTCACGGATACTGTCTAATTACCAGGCTTACATTTATATAAGTATAGACGAACGTGCTAATTGTATTGTATGTCTCTAAATAAAGGTTTCCTTGCGATTTCTTGTATTCCTTCTCACATGGACACAAATGGAGCCGGGTCAGTATACCAATATCTACAACTCAATGTCATACCAATGGGGCCGGGTCAGTATACCAACATCTACAACTCAATGTCATACCAATGGGGCCGGGTCAGTATACCTACATCTACAACTCAATGTCATACCAATGGGGCCGGGTCAGTATACCTACATCTACAACTCAATGTCAGTATACCTACATCTACAACTCAATGTCAGTATACCTACATCTACAACTCAATGTCATACCAATGGGGCCGGGTCAGTATACCTACATCTACAACTCAATGTCATACCAATGGGGCCGGGTCAGTATACCTACATCTACAACTCAATGTCATACCAATGGGGCCGGGTCAGTATACCTACATCTACAACTCAATGTCATTCCGACGGGGCCGGGTCGGTATACCAACATCTACAACTCAATGTCATACCAACGGGGCCGGGTCAGTATACCTACATCTACAACTCAATGTCAGTATACCAACATCTACAACTCAATGTCATACCAACGGGGCCGGGTCAGTATACCTACATCTACAACTCAATGTCAGTATACCTACATCTACAACTCAATGTCATACCAACGGGGCCGGGTCAGTATACCTACATCTACAACCCAATGTCATACCAATGGGGCCGGGTCAGTATACCTACATCTACAACTCAATGTCATTCCGACGGGGCCGGGTCGGTATACCAACATCTACAACTCAATGTCAGTATACCTACATCTACAACTCAATGTCATACCAATGGGGCCGGGTCAGTATACCTACATCTACAACCCAATGTCATACCAATGGGGCCGGGTCAGTATACCTACATCTACAACTCAATGTCATACCAATGGGGCCGGGTCAGTATACCAACATCTACAACTCAATGTCATACCAACGGGGCCGGGTCAGTATACCAACATCTACAACTCAATGTCAGTATACCAACATCTACAACTCAATGTCATACCAATGGGGCCGGGTCAGTATACCAACATCTACAACTCAATGTCAGTATACCTACATCTACAACTCAATGTCATACCAACGGGGCCGGGTCAGTATACCAACATCTACAACTCAATGTCATACCAATGGGGCCGGGTCAGTATACCAACATCTACAACTCAATGTCATACCAATGGAGCCGGGTCAGTATACCAACATCTACAACTCAATGTCATACCAATGGGGCCGGGTCAGTATACCAACATCTACAACTCAATGTCATACCAACGGGGCCGGGTCAGTATACCTATATCTACAACTCAATGTCATAGAAATGGGGCCGGGTCAGTATACCAACATCTACAACTCAATGTCATACCAATGGGGCCGGTCAGTATACCTACATCTTCGTGTCATTTTGACAAATCAAGATAACAATTCTATTTAAATTAGCTTAACGCATTCACAAAGGATGGCGAATCTTTTGAATGATCCTCAAAACTGAGCTCCATAAGGAATCGTGTACAGACTGGTAATACATTCATTGTGATAATTGTAATCTGGCTCTATGTAATTATGTGTGAGAACAGTATATAAAACTGTAAATCTCAGTTTTTATTACCGAGATACAGAAACCCCAACTTCTTCAGCCACCAGAGGACATCTGCGTCGTGCATCTAACCCAAGTGATACACAAACTTAATTCTTCTAGACTATTTGACTGAAACTTGAAATTGGCTAAACAAGAATATAATACCGCGTTCGTCTCATTCAATACACGTATAAACCCCATTAGCGTGTGCAAACCCTGCATGGCTTTTGGTACACGCCTTCAGTAAACTTTGATTTTCTAAATTTCGTTGCGTAACAAGACTGAGGTATACTGTTTTATTAATGATGGATGAGTTTAAATTCAAATTATTGTTATATTTAACATAGACTTCAGACAATAGGCTAGATTAAGGAATGCTGTTTTGGGAACCAGTGATTATAGGGTTCGACGGCTGTCCGGCGTCCGAACAGGTTCATACCACATTCCGGAGTGAATAAGTCGTGTAGGATCTCAGTAGTGTGTATTGACTGAGGTCACGAGACTCCCGAGTCTGCAGCACGTCTTTAGGGGCTCAAACGCATACCACGAACGTCTCAGAGTCTACAGGCCGTCCTTACCGCCCAATACCACGTCTCTGAGTATGTGTTATCCGAATCACGAACGACGACAGGGACACACTGAAGAGACCGGCTGGACGAAGACGAACACAATGGAAAGATCATTTACGAGACGACGAGGCGTAATTGAAGGGCCGTGCTGGACGACGACAAGGACACAATGGAAGGGCCGTGCTGGACGGCGACAAGGACACAATGGAAGGGCCGTGCTGGACGACGACAAAGGACACAATGGAAGGGCCGTGCTGGACGACGACAAGGACACAATGGAAGGGCCGTGCTGGACGATGACAGGGACACAATGGAAGGGCCGTGCTGGACGATGACAGGGACACAATGGAAGGGCCATGCTGGACGATGACAGGGACACAATGGAAGGGCCGTGCTGGACGACGACAAGGACACAATGGAAGGGCCGTGCTGGACGACGACAGGGACACAATGGAAGGGCCGTGCTGGACGATAACAGGGACACAATTGAAGGGCCGTGCTGGACGATGACAGGGACACAATTGAAGGGCCGTGATGGACGATGACAAGGACACAATGGAAGGGCCGTGCTGGACGACGATAGGGACACAATTGAAGGGCCGTGCTGGACGATGACAGGGACACAATGGAAGGGCCGTGCTGGACGATGACAAGGACACAATGGAAGAGCCGTGCTGGACGATGACAAGGACACAATAGAAGGGTCGTGCTGGACGACGAAGGGACACAATTGAAAACGTGAATGACCCCGGGGGCTCCCCCTAGGACGGCGACTAAAATCATATCTAAAGGTGCCACTCATGTCTGTTTCTTTTAACAATCTTTTGTGTGATTAACAATGGATCTATTGTGTGATTAACAATGGAATGTATTGTCTGATTAACAATGGAATGCATTGTCTGATTACCAATGGAATGTATTGTCTGATTAACAATGGAATGTATTGTCTGATTAACAATGGAATGTTTTGTCTGATTAAAAATGGACTGTATTGTCTGATTAACAATGGAATGTATTGTCTGATTAACAATGGACTGTATTGTCTGATTAACAATGGAATGTATTGTGTGATTAACAATGGAATGTATTGTCTGATTAACAATGGACTGTATTGTCTGATTAACAATGGACTGTATAGTCTGATTAACAATGGAATGTATTGTCTGATTAACAATGGAATGTATTGTCTGATTAACAATGGAATGTTTTGTCTGATTAAAAATGGACTGTATTGTCTGATTAACAATGGAATGTATTGTCTGATTAACAATGGACTGTATTGTCTGATTAACAATGGAATGTATTGTGTGATTAACAATGGAATGTATTGTCTGATTAACAATGGACTGTATTGTCTGATTAACAATGGACTGTATAGTCTGATTAACAATGGACTGTATTGTCTGATTAACAATGGAATGTATTGTCTGATTAACAATGGAATGTTTTGTCTAACAATCGAATACATTGTCTGAGAGAGTCATTACACTGAGATATCCACTACAACACATACTGTTGATACATACAGAGATAACCGCCTGTATAGTCCAAAACTCCGTGGAAAAGCTGCTTTTTGTAAGATATGTCTTATCAATGCCCGTCTGAACGAATTCGTTTGCTCACCTCACATCTAGATATAAAGGATTATAATGTTTTCTATTTCCTCGTTTGAATGTTAAACAGTTTAATTGTCTATGTGTGCTCAGATATAAGAAATGTTCGTCCTTTATGTGAATATGAACGAGTGGATATGTGGGATTACGAATGCTGATCACGTCATCGAGACTGGTGAATACCAGACGACTTCTAGCGGAATGTACAATACATGTACATGAACATTCAATTGGCTGAAGCCGTACCAAACCTGCTAGCATCAGAAGGACGATCAGAGGCTCTAACCTATAAAACAAGGAAGGCTTGCCTACAGAGGCCCCAACCTATAAAACAGGAAGGACGGTTGTCTACAGAGGCCCCAACCTATAAAACAGGAAGGACGGTTGTCTACAGAGGCCTCAATCTATCAAACAGGAAGGACGGTGGTCTACAGAGGCCCAAGCTATAAAACAGGAAGGGTGGTGGTCTACAGAGGCCCCAACCTATAAAACAGGAAGGACGGTGGTCTACAGAGGCCCCAACATATAAAACAGGAAGGACGGTGGTCTTCAGAGGCCCCAATATATAAAACAGGAAGGACGGTGGTCTACAGAGGCCCCAACCTATAAAACAGGAAGGACGGTGGTCTTCAGAGGCCCAACCTATAAAACAGGAAGGACGCTGGTCTACAGAGGCCCCAACCTATAAAACAGGAAGGAAGGTGGTCTACAGAGGCCCAACCTATAAAACAGGAAGGACGGTGGTCTACAGAGGCCCCAATATATAAAACAGGAAGGACGGTGGCCTACAGAGGCCCCAACATATAAAACAGGAAGGACGGTGGTCTACAGAGGCCTCACCCTATAAAACAGGAAGGACGGTGGTCTACAGAGGCCCAACCTATAAAACAGGAAGGACGGTGGTCTACAGAGGCCCAACCTATAAAACAGGAAGGACGGTGGTCTACAGAGGCCCAACCTATAAAACAGGAAGGACGGTGGTCTACAGAGGCCCAACCTATAAAACAGGAAGGACGGTGGTCTACAGAGGCCCAACCTATAACACAGGAAGGACGGTGGTCTACAGAGGCCCAACCTATAAAACAGGAAGGGTGGTGGTCTACAGAGGCCCAACCTATAAAACAGGAAGGACGGTGGTCTACAGAGGCCCAACCTATAAAACAGGAAGGACGGCGCTCTACAGAGGCCCGAACATAAAAAACAGGAAGGACGGTGGTCTACAGAGGCCCAATATATAAAACAGGAAGGACGGTGGCCTACACAGGCCTCAACCTATAAAACAGGAAGGACGGTGGTCTACAGAGGCCCCAATCTATAAAACAGGAAGGACGGTGGTCTACAGAGGCCCAACCTATAAAACAGGAAGGACGGTGGTCTACAGAGGCCCCAACCTATAAAACAGGAAGGGTGGTGGTCTACAGAGGCCCAATATATAAAACAGGAAGGACGGTGGTCTACAGAGGCCCAATATATAAAACAGGAAGGACGGTGGCCTACACAGGCCTCAACCTATAAAACAGGAAGGACGGTGGTCTACAGAGGCCCCAATCTATTAAACAGGAAGGACGGTGGTCTACAGAGGCCCAACCTATAAAACAGGAAGGACGGTGGTCTACAGAGGCCCAACCTATAAAACAGGAAGGACGGTGGTCTACAGAGGCCCAACCTATCAAACAGGAAGGACGGTGGTCTACAGAGGCCCCAATATATAAAACAGGAAGGACGGTGGTCTAGAGAGGCCCAACATATTAAACAGGAAGGACGGTGGTCTACAGAGGCCCAACCTATAAAACAGGAATGACGCTGGTCTACAGAGGCCCCAACCTATAAAACAGGAAGGACGGTGGTCTACAGAGGCCCAATATATAAAACAGGAAGGACGGTGGCCTACAGAGGCCCAATATATAAAACAGGAAGGACGGTGGTCTACAGAGGCCCCAACCTATAAAACAGGAAGGGTGGTGGCCTACAGAGGCCCAACCTATAAAACAGGAAGGACGGTGGTCTACAGAAGCCCAACCTATAAAACCGGAAGGACGGTGGTCTACAGAGGCCCCAATATATAAAACAGGAAGGACGGTGGTCTAGAGAGGCCCAACATATTAAACAGGAAGGACGGTGGTCTTCAGAGGCCCAACCTATAAAACAGGAAGGACGGTGGTCTACAGAGGCCCAACCTATAAAACAGGAAGGACGGTGGCCTACAGAGGCCCAACCTATAAAACAGGAAGGACGGTGGTCTACAGAGGCCCCAATCTATCAAACAGGAAGGACGGTGGTCTACAGAGGCCCAAGCTATAAAACAGGAAGGACGATGGTCTACAGAGGCCCCAATATATAAAACAGAAAGGACGGTGGTCTACAGAGGCCCAACCTATAAAACAGGAAGGACGGTGGTCTACAGAGGCCCAACCTATAAAACAGGAAGGACGGTGGTCTACAGAGGCCCAACCTATAAAACAGGAAGGACGGTGGTCTACAGAGGCCCCAATATATAAAACAGGAAGGACGGTGGTCTACAGAGGCCCAACCTATAAAACAGGAAGGACGGTGCTCTACAGAGGCCCAACCTATAAAACAGGAAGGGTGGTGGTCTACAGAGGCCCCAATATATAAAACAGGAAGGACGGTGGTCTACAGAGGCCCAACCTATAAAACAGGAAGGACGGTGGTCTACAGAGGCCCCAACCTATAAAACAGGAAGGACGGTGGTCTTCAGAGGTCCAACCTATGAAACAGGAAGGACGGTGGTCTTCAGAGGCCCAACCTATAAAACAGGAAGGACGCTGGTCTACAGAGGCCCCAACCTATAAAACAGGAAGGACGGTGGTCTACTGAGGCCCCAATATATAAAACAGGAAGGACGGTGGTCTACAGAGGCCCAATATATAAAACAGGAAGGACGGTGGTCTACTGAGGCCCCAATATATAAAACAGGAAGGACGGTGGTCTACAGAGGCCCAATATATAAAACAGGAAGGACGGTGGTCTACTGAGGCCCCAATATATAAAACAGGAAGGACGGTGGTCTACAGAGGCCCAATATATAAAACAGGAAGGACGGTGGTCTACAGAGGCCCAATATATAAAACAGGAAGGACGGTGGTCTACAGAGGCCCAATATATAAAACAGGAAGGACGGTGGCCTACAGAGGCCGAACATATTAAACAGGAAGGACGGTGGTCTACAGAGGCCCAATATATAAAACAGGAAGGACGGTGGCCTACAGAGGCCGAACATATTAAACAGGAAGGACGGTGGTCTACAGAGGCCCAATATATAAAACAGGAAGGACGGTGGTCTACAGAGGCCCAATATATAAAACAGGAAGGACGGTGGTCTACAGAGGCCCAATATATAAAACAGGAAGGACGGTGGTCTACAGAGGCCCAATATATAAAACAGGAAGGACGGTGGTCTACAGAGGCCCAACATATAAAACAGGAAGGGTGGTGGTCTACAGAGGCCCCAACCTATAAAACAGGAAGGACGGTGGCCTACAGAGGCCCAACCTATAAAACAGGAAGGGTGGTGGTCTACAGAGGCCCAACATATAAAACAGGAAGGACGGTGGTCTACAGAGGCCCAACATATTAAACAGGAAGGGTGGTGGTCTACAGAGGCCCAACCTATAAAACAGGAAGGACGGTTGTCTACAGAGGCCCCAACATATAAAACAGGAAGGACGGTGGTCTACAGAGGCCCAATATATAAAACAGGAAGGACGGTGGCCTACAGAGGCCCAATATATAAAACAGGAAGGACGGTGGTCTACAGAGGCCCAACCTATAAAACAGGAAGGACGCTGGTCTCCGGGCCTACAATATAGAAAAACAGGAAGGAGGACTGGTGGTGTTCTAGGGTATAACTATTGAGGCTAATCCTGCTCAAATAACATACGGCCATTGTTGCTGTAGGTTATAATAGGTTTTTTATTGTTGCATTCTCCGATAAAATCGTGCGGATTGTTTACATTGCTTGCGTCACTACGACTTTAAATAAGCGGTGTGGTTTTATAGATGTGATTTATGCTAGTGATTGGCGATAGATCGATAGACGGCGGTAAATAACGGCTATGTACTGGTGGAAGTTCGTGTGCAGACAAGGCCTTATTGTACAATCACCCTATACTCACGAATGTTAATGAATTCGTCATACAATATCACCACTACGTCATAAGGATATCACTCACTTCCATAATGCTACTACCAGTAAACATGTCCTGTTCATTGTTTTTCTATCTAAAACATCAAGTTTATCTCGACCTGTTTATGTCACCCTGAACGAGCTGGAGACGCGCGTGAATTAAGACACACTCCAATCAAAATGCACACGTTCCATTGCACGACACACACCCTTACGCCGAGCCTTCTGGTCTGTAAATAAGACTAAGTGACCATGGATATATATTTTTCTGACGTCAGAGCCTCGCCAGCTGCTAAGAGAAGACGTTTGAAGTTCGGCGCAAACGTGTATCGGAGGGATTCCGAGGGCGGATGGCGATCAGGCGGCACGGCTATCGACATGGCCGCCATTCACAAAAATATACTTACAGATAATGGAGTGGCGATATGGAATTACAATTAGTGCCGGTTAGGTGTGGAGTAGCTGATTCACGGAAATGTGGGACGAGCTCCATATGTTATTGGGTATTTTCTAACGAACACGACACAAAGCTAGCTATGGGTAGGGGTCCACTATCAAATATACGTGCACCATAGCATGTTACCGCATGTTGCGAGGCATATGATAAAAAATAATCTGGTTAATTCATTTGTTCCGCTAATGCGAGTTTACATGGTAGATGAACTCTTAATAGCAACTCGATGGTTTTACGAGAGCATATCCCAACAATAGCTGGCCGGGAGATAGCGCTGTTGTTTAGACCTATTTACCGCGCTCCAATTCATCAAGTCCTTCAATTTATTACCGAATCACCAATACATTTACCTAGCTCTCAGCGCGCTACCGAGTGGTAACGGGAGGAGGCCGGGGCTGTAACAATCAACTGTTTACGGCATCCACACTGGTAATATGTTTAAGGAACTTTTTAAAGGACGGTGACGATATTTAGCCAGCCATCACGAAGTGAATGAATATGACACAGGGGACTTTCTGTAATTGAACTAGCTGTAGTACACAGCTGGCAATATTGTGTCTGATCCCGAGGGACAGTTCGCTATTCATAGTCCGGTCCCAGGAGGCTGGGGCAATTCTAAACGATTTCATTACAGACAAACCACTAGGTGTTAGCCGTTTCCCGCCAGTCAAGAACAGTTACGGACATTTTGACAACGATATTGGTAATTCATAGTCCGGACAATTATACACTCATTTAAACAACTGAGAGACAGACAGGAAGCTTGCCTATAGTGTGATGTTGATGATAACCATCAAATCCTTCTTAGATCAGTAGAACAATGAATTCCATACGTTTAGATATCTAACGTCAGCTTCATGTTTGACATATACTTCTGTACATTACAACTCCTGACATCGGTCAGTCAATCCTAATAACGACTCAGAACAGTATTAATGTTGTGCCAGCTTGAATACATGGTATTGAGGTGAACGGACAATATCTATTCAGAATTACAACAATCGCGTGTTATTACAAAGTTAATACTGTGACCAAAATCTCTCGCGCATTGTCTTCTGTTTCCTTAATACATTTCCTGCTGTAGAGAATACCTCCCTATTCCTACGGTAGCGACAAGATTCCAAATACACGGCTGTGAACTAGGCATGCTGCTTGGTGTTGTCAACGGGGTTTTTATATCGCACCATCATATGCAGTATCTAACACCATTCAATAGTAGGCGATCCGTGAGATGTAATCCTATTACTGGGACAACCTAACATAGAAACAACTCGAGTTTGATCTTTCAACCGGAAGTTTAGGGAAATCGGATAATCAGTGATGCAAACTCGTGAAGAAATGAAGAAACCAGAAATCAAGCATACGTATAATGGGTTGAATACCACAGGGACATGATAATGTTTATAGTGTAGGTGTATTTCGACCTATCCTGGTCACAGGGACCCGGGAATTTGTTACAGGCTAAGTGTATTTCTACCTATCCTGGTCACAGGGACCCGAGAATTTGTTACAGTCTAAGTGTATTTCGACCTATCCTGGTCACAGGGACCCGGGAATTTGTTACTTCGACCTTTCCTGGTCTCAGGGACATGGTAATTTGTTACAGTCTAAGTGTGTTTGGACCTATCCTGGTCACAGGGACCCGAGGATTTGTTACAGTCTAAGTGTATTTCGACCTATCCTGGTCACAGGGACCCGGGAATTTGTTACTTCGACCTTTCCTGGTCTCAGGGACATGGTAATTTGTTACAGTCTAAGCGTGTTTGGACCTATCTTAGTAACGGTGACATTTTCACGCCAATCTGGAAATATGACCTAACAGTCTGTGTAAAATGAAAAATTTCCAATAATGTATACAATTTTCTCAAGTGAATGTAAAGAGAACAGGTTACTGGTTTTTGTGTCGCCTAAGGCCAAAGGTTAATGTCACTGTTACCAAAAATACTAAATTCGTTGCCTTGTGATTACTCTTGTAATCACCAAACTTTCTGCGCAGGCGACACATCAACCTCCGTGGATTTCTTGTTCTTATTCAGATTACTATATGAGGTGATTATTTACGTCTGTTTTGATTCGATCACTTGACCTGCTGTTTTTATCCCACGACAAGCTGCGATAATGATGCCTCGAAGTTAAATATGAATAAATATCGACCAGTGCCAAGAAAGCGATCACGTACCAGTAATGAGCTCATTTGATATATTTGCACTGTGGCCTTTGTCTACCGCCGGTAAATAGGAACTTACAACTCTGTCACTCCCATTGAACATGTTAGCTCTCTACACTTTCGATCATAAGTCAGTTGGTATATATCCCTCCTCTTACCATCCCTCCTTCCAACTCATCCCATTGAAACCGACCTCCTTATCTTTGCGCCTACCCTGTTGAAATCATATCTAGACTCGTGCCGACCATTTAAAACTGAATCATATTGATTTCCGTCATGTTTTCAACACGACTTGGTGTCATATGATTAAAACTATCCAATACAATTGATCGCTTTATCATTCAATACAAATAAACTCATTGTGGTCCCATAAATAAATCGCATTATAGCCAAACCCAATTAACCGTACTATGATCCAATACAATTAACGGTACTATGATCCAATATAATTAACGGTACTAAGATCCAATACAATTAACCGTACTATAATCCAATATAATTAACGGTACTGTGATACAATACAATTAACCGTTCTATGATCAAATACAATTAACTGTACTATGATCCAATAAAATTAACCGTTCTATGCTAAAATGCAATTTAACCGTACTATGATCCAATACAATTTACCGTACTATGATCCAATATAATTAACGGTACTAAGATCCAATACAATTAACCGTACTATGACCCAATAAATTGATTTTGCTGTAATATGATCTAATATACAATGATATGTTATACTGTGACTGAGAACTTATCCGATCGTTTCACACGGACCCCTGGACGTATCACATCCAGATTAGCATACTATATTGCTGGATAGGAGCGCCGATGTTTACTAGGCAAATATTTATCAACAAACATCCAACATTTTTATAATACGTGCTTGACGTTTTTCGGTGATTTTATGACACCGATTAACTAGCTAAATTAATTGTTATGACCCGCGCAATCATTGTTTTGTCATAAAGAGGACGTTTACAAGCAAACATTATCATACTGAACGTCACACAAAGAAGACGCCAACAGATAATGGAGTGCTGTTAGAAGTGTTGTACATATTGACAGACTGTACAGGACTAGCGTAACGTTGTTTGGGAGACTAGGTTGATCTGTCTTGTTCGTGAAATAATGTTTTGTTCACTATAGTTTGTGAGAAGGTGCAATGTAGTTTGTGACATGGTGTACTGTAGTTTGTGAGATGGTGTACTGTAGTTTGTGAGATGTTGTAGTGTAGTTTGTGAGATGGTGTAGTGTAGTTTGTGAGATGGTGTAGTGTAGTTTGTGAGATGGTGTAGTGTAGTTTGTAAGATGGTGTACTGTAGTTTGTGAGATGGTGTACTGTAGTTTGTGAGATGGTGTACTGTAGTTTGTGAGATGGTGTAGTGTAGTTTGTGAGATGGTGTACTGTAGTTTGTGAGATGGTGTACTGTAGTTTGTGAGATGGTGTACTGTGGTTTGTGAGATGTTGTACTGTGGTTTGTGAGATGGTGTACTGTAGTTTGTGAGATGGTGTAGTGTTAGTTTGTGAGTGTTGTAAGTGTAGGTTTGTGAGATGGTTGTAGTGGTAGTTTGTGAAGATGTGTACTGTATGTTTGTGAGATGGTTTGTAACTGTACTTTGTGAGATGGTTGTAGTGTACTTGTGAGATGGTTTGTACTGTAGTTTGTGAGAATGGTTGTAGTGTAGTTTTTGTGAGATGGCTTTGTACTGTAGTTTTGTGAGATGGTGTGTAGTTGTTAGTTGTGAGATGTGTAGTTGTTAGTTTGTGAGATGGTTTGTAGTTGTAGTTTGTGAGATGTTGTACTGTGTTTGTTATGTGAAGCATGTTTGTACTATCGTTTGTGAGACTGGTGGTTTGTAGTGTAGTTTGTGAGATGTTGTACTGTAGTTTGTGAGATGTTGTACTGTAGTTTGTGAGATGGTGTAGTGTAGTTTGTGAGATGGTGTACTGTAGTTTGTGAGATGGTGTACTGTAGTTTGTGAGATGGTGTACTGTAGTTTGTGAGATGGTGTACTGTAGTTTGTGAGATGGTTGTACTGTAGTTTGTGAGATGGTGTAGTGTTTTGTTGTGTGTGTAGTGTAGTTTGTGAGATGGTGTACTGTAGTTTGTGAGATGGTGTACTGTAGTTTGGTGGAGGTTGTGTGTACTGTGGTTTGTGAGATGGTGTACTGTAGTTTGTAGATGGTGTAGTGTAGTTTTTGAGATGGTGTACTGTAGTTGTTGTGTACTGTATTGTGAATGGTGTATGTAGTTTGTAGATGGTGTACTGTAGTTTGTGAGATGTGTACTGTGTTGTGAGATGTGTATGTGTTTGTGATGGTGTATGAGTTGTAGATGTGTATGTTTTGTGAGATGTGTACTGTGTTTGTAGTGGTGTAGTGTAGTTTGTGAGATGGTGTAGTGTAGTTTGTGAGATGGTGTAGTGTAGTTTGTGAGATGGTGTAGTGTAGTTTGTGAGATGTTGTACTGTAGTTTGTGAGATGGTGTATTATAGTTTGCGTACTGTGGTTGGTGAGATGTTGTACTGTAGTTTGTGAGATGGTGTAGTGTAGTTTGTGAGATGGTGTACTGTAGTTTGTGAGATGGTGTACTGTAGTTTGTGAGATGTTGTACTGTGGTTTGTGAGATGGTGTAGTGTACTTTGTGAGATGGTGTAGTGTAGTTTGTGAGATGGTGTACTGTAGTTTGTGAGATGTACTGTAGTTTGTGAGATGGTGTACTGTAGTTTGTAAGATGGTGTACTGTAGTTTGTGAGATGTTGTACTGTGGTTTGTGAGATGGTGTAGTGTAGTTTGTGAGATGGTGTAGTGTAGTTTGTGAGATGGTGTAGTGTAGTTTGTGAGATGTTGTACTGTAGTTTGTGAGATGGTGTAGTGTAGTTTGTGAGATGGTGTACTGTAGTTTGTGAGATGGTGTACTGTAGTTTGTAAGATGGTTGTACTGTGGTTTGTGAGATGGTGTAGTGTAGTTTGTGAGATGGTGTAGTGTAGTTTGTGAGATGTTGTACTGTAGTTTGTGAGATGGTGTACTGTAGTTTGTGAGATGGTGTACTGTAGTTTGTGTACTGTGGTTTGTGAGATGGTGTAGTGTAGTTTGTGAGATGGTGTACTGTAGTTTGTGAGATGTTGTGTAGTTTGTGAGATGTTGTACTGTAGTTTGTGAGATGGTGTACTATAGTTTGTGAGATGTTGTACTGTAGTTTGTGTACTGTGGTTTGTGAGATGGTGTATTATAGTTAGTGATATGATACTATGTGTTTTTATTGTGAGATGGTATTCTCTAGAGTAGTTTGCATGATACGACCCCTGTACACAGTGACATGAATGCACGTTCTGTCAGTATGTCGAGTTTTGTCGATGACTATTGATTAGGTCGGTTTCGATTATCACCGACAGGCAGGCATGACGGATGAGCCCTGATCGGGACTAAACCATGTATGATGTATCACTCCGCGGTGTAGTCGGAGCTTCCGCGGCACATTGTTATCTGTAGCAGCAAATAGACCAGCGTCCAACTGTGAAACCGCCATCCCCTTCATCACTCCAGGCCACGCTCTGGGTGTGACAGGCACCCACGAGTTTCAGTTCAAAAGTTCACCGTTCACCATGTTCTACGTAACGAACTTGCTGATGCTGTAGGTATTTCTGACCATTTTTGGACAAGAACGAACATCACACAAGATCGTCTGTCGTAGCCCTCAGTCTGTGTGTGATTCGTCAATAAGGACATCACTTACATTGTAAACCAGTAACTGACAGCACGAGCCCGTCCACAATCTCTATTCCTTCGTATTTTCATATTTAAAAAAAAAATCTTCATGTCGTGTCTATGTCAATGGATATGGCAGTGTCTCAGTTGAAATTCTACTTTTTACATTAGTACATGTATTGTATGATACTGACTCTTCCCGGTATAACGTATACAGCACGGTCTTAGTGGGCTCATACATTATTTACAGGCAGGTGAGGTGATGCATCTAAACCGAGTGGTCATCTGTTGATAGTGGTGAATGGCCGGGTCTATCGGAGACGACAATCGGACGCAACGCTTTGTGCATAAAAATGATGATCGGACATGCAATCAATTGGGCACGCAGCACGTGAGCTTTGATCATCCGTAGATGTCTATCGGTGGACCTTGCGGCCGCTTCACTGGGAATATAAATGGACCTAACTACTTCGTAAAAAAATCCCTTCACTTTCATGCTCAATTAGAAATTTGTTCTCTGAAGTCGACAAAGACTGAATATGTACATGCAGCAATAAGCACGCCACTTTGATCTCTGATATAGCTCTAGAGCGTGTTAATGGTCAGCTAACACTTAACGAAGAATCGTAAGATCAGAAAGAATTTACAATATCAATAAACTAAACAGTTCCTGTAGCTATACATATTCATGCAGCTAGAGAACATCCATATAGCTTCCCATAGCTAACCGATATACATATATTTCCACATAGCTAACCGATATACAGATCTCCCCATAGCTAACCGATATACATATCTCCCCATAGCTAACCGATATACATATCTCCCCATAGCTAACCGATATACCTATATCCCCATAGCTAACCGATATACATATATCTCCCATAGGTAACCGATATACTTATATCTCCCATAGCTAACCGATATACATATCTCCCAATAGCTAACCGATATACATATCTTCTCATAGCTAACCGATATACATATCTCCCCATAGCTAACCGATATACCTATATCTCCCATAGCTAACCGATATACTTATATCTCCCATAGCTAACCGATATACATATCTACCAATAGCTAACCGATAAACATATCTCCCCATAGCTAACCGATATACATATCTCGTCATAGCTAAACAATATATATATTTTCATACAGCTAAACGGGTATTTACAGGATCTCACTGTGTGACGTAAGAGTAGGTATTTACAGGATCTCACTATGTGACGTAAGAGGAATGTAATTACAGGATCTCACTGTATGACGTAAGATGAGGACATTTACAGGATCTCACTGTATGGCGTAAGAGGAGGTATTAACAGGATCTCACTGTATGACGTAAGAGGAGGTATTACAGGATCTCACTGTATGACGTAACAGGAGGTATTTACAGGATCTCACTGTATGACGTAACAGGAGGTATTTACAGGATCTCACTGTATGACGTAAGATGAGGACATTTACAGGATCTCACTGTATGACGTAAGATGAGGACATTTACAGGATCTCACTGTATGACGTAACAGGAGGTATTTACAGGATCTCACTGTATGACGTAACATGAGGTATTTACAGGATCTCACTGTATGACGTAACTGGAGGTATTTACAGGATCTCATTGTATGAGGTAACTGGAGGTATTTACAGGATCTCACTGTATGACGTAACTGGAGGTATTTACAGGATCAGTGTGGTTTATTTTATGTCTTCCGTTTAATGGACATTAGAGAACCCCACAGAAAAGGCTTGCATGCCGTTACATGTTGACAGTAGGAGACGACTCATAGTGACAATCCTACCCAATCGGGAGTTTTCTTCTATGCATCCCTTTATCAAAATATAAATGTATTGATGGGATCTGCTGTCCCCATAACAGTACCTGTGATCTTTGTGGTTTATGTGTTTTGTTTTGGTCAGGTGTTGTCCCTTCCATTAACTTTAAAAAAGATCGGTCATTCACGGAATAGTTCTTCATAGAAACGTGCTTTCCTACACTGAATGAATGACTTCCCATAGAGGCGTACAAGGAGTGAATAACTACCCATAGAGGCATTCATGGAGGGAATAACTTCCCATAGAGGCATTCATGGAGTGAATAACTTCCCATAGAGGCATTCATGGAGTGAATAACTTCCCATAGAGGCATTCATGGAGGGAATAACTACCCATAGAGACATTCATGGAGGGAATAACTTCCTTTACCTTTTACACAACCAATTATACATATCTGTTTCACCGACAATAAATCCGACACCTCGAAATAATGTTACTCAAACTTAAAACCAACATGTCCTATAGCTCGTCCTATTCAGTTCGGAGGTCAAACAAGTGCCCGACCTTGACAAAGACACGTGTTTCTGAGAGCTGGCCAGGGTGACGTAGGCATTGGATGCCATTATAACATGCTGTATAGCATCAAGTATGATACACATAATGCAGAATTGTACGTAAAATTAAATATTCGGCCCCACGGCCAAACATACCATACTTTGTATTTCTGTCTTTATTGGTTTGTATATCTTTCAAAAGGTTTTATTGCTACATCAGCTTTTTGTTATTTACAATGCTGTTGCAAAACAATATCAATCTTATTGAAATATGTTGGGTCAAACAAATTAAAGAATTTAAACATTTAAACAAAAACTTTTTTCTGTTTACCATTTTGTACATTACTCATGACCGCTGATTAAATATACGAAGCTAGTAACAAATTATTGCGATAAAGAGTAAGGTATCTGGGTCATTACTCTCAATTTACACTGGAAAACCGTGTTTATATGTTAATTTCATTTTTGAATAAGAGCCGGTGAGTTGGAAATGAATAACGGTCCGGTAAGTTGTCTATGTTGATATTTAGAACCACAAATTTGTTTTCTGATACAGAAGTGTGAATAGCATTTATTATTGGTGTGTTTGTAACAAGGGCGAGTATAATTAGTAGACGGACAGAATGGTCATTTCGTCCCCGGCTCGCAGCATTTTATTCTGGTTTCAAATTTAAAAGTACAGGTCAATGGTTTAGTGTTAAAGATCGGTATATTTAACGTTTAATGGCTATTCACGATGTCAGAAGACTTTCAGAAAGGTACAAACAACGACATAGATATCACTTCACTCTCCCTTTGTCGCCATCGCTGACAACATGTATATAGCCCGGGAGTTTGGGACCAGTCCGGCGCTGGAATAACTGTCGGTACTTTTCTCTTTAACAGTGTGAATTACATCTCTCACGCCACAAGAAACAAGTGCACGTGCCACGTCGTTACCAGACCGTGTAACTACTGATTACGCTTGGTTAATCACAGATTTCTGACGTATGAGCCTAGAATCGTATCATGGAGAAAGGTATCACCAGAGATAAAAACTATTTCATTTATAAATAATTATCGACTCATATTTTCAAAACCCAGAAGGCATTAAGTGACAAGCGTGTCTATTTGTAGCTTTACGTTGTAAGTAACACCTTCGGTTGTAAAGCTCTCTGACGGATGACATCACTCTACTGGTCTATTTTATATGTATAATATTACGGGTACTGTTACACACGATACATGAGCATACCTAGCCTTAAAGTGATGACATCACGTCACCACGACACAATTTTACTTTGTAACACTATGGCAACAACATTTTACCAAGATACACCAAGACAACGGCAATTTTACTCTATACACCATGACAACGACAGTTTTACTCATATACACCAGGACAACGACAGTTTTACTCATATAAACCATGACGACAGTTTTTTTGATAAACGCAATGACAACGACAGTTTTACTCATACAAACCATGACAACGACAGTTTTACTCATAAACACTATGACGACGACAGCTCTACCCAAATAAACCATGACAACGACACCATATACACCATGACAACGACAGTTTTACCCCTATACACCAAACCAACGACACATTTACCCATATATACCATAACAACTGCAGTTTTACCCAGATACACCATCACAACGACAGTTTTACCTAGATACATCATGACGACGACAGTTTTACCAATATATACCACGACAACGATAGTTTTATCCATATATACCATTTCAACCACAGTTTTACCCAGAAACACCATGACAACGGAAGTTTTACCCAGACACACCATGACAACGACATTTTTACCCAGACACACCATGACAAGGATTGTTTTACTCAGACACACCATGGCAACGACTGTTTTACCAAGACACACCATGGCAACGACTGTTTTACCAAGACACACCATGGCAACGACTGTTTTACCAAGACACACCATGGCAACGACTGTTTTACCAAGACACACCATGACAACGACTGTTTTACCAAGACACACCATGGCAACGACTGTTTTACCAAGACACACCATGGCAACGACTATTTTACCCAAATTCATATTGCAATTAGCCATCGTAGTATTACCATATACCGTTACACCATTATTGACACGGTATACATAGCTATACACGGTTTACATATCTAGTATTGCACAGTTATACACGGTTAATATATTTATACGTAGTTTTACATGGTTAACATATTTATACGTAGTTTTACATGGTTAACATATGTATACGTAGTTTTACATGGTTAACATATTTATACGTAGTTTTACATGGTTAACATATTTATAAATAGTTATACACGGTTTAAATAGTTATACACGGTTTACATCGTTATATAGTCATATACGGTTTACATAGTTATACACGGTTTACATAGTTATACAGTTGTACACGGTTTACATAGTTATACATAGTTATAAACGGTTTACATAGTTATACACTGTTTACATAGTTATACAGTTATACACGATTTACATAGTTATACACGGTTTACATAGTTATACATAGTTATACACGGTTTACATAGTTATACACGGTTTACATAGTTATACATAGTTATACACGGTTTACATAGTTATACACGGTTTACATCGTTATACAGTTATACACGGTTTACATAGTTATACAGTTATACACGGTTTACATAGTTATACATAGTTATAAACGGTTTACATAGTTATACACGGTTTTCATAGTTATACATAGTTATAAACGATTTACATAGTTATACACGGTTTACATAGTTATAGTTATACACGGTTTGCATAGTTATACACGGTTTACATAGTTATACACGGTTTACATAGTTATACAGTTATACACGGTTTACATAGTTATGCAGTTATACACGGTTTACATAGTTATAGACGGTTTACATAGTTATAGACGGTTTACATAGTTATACACGGTTTACATAGTTATACATAGTTATTAACTATTTACATAGTTATAAACGGTTTACATAGTTATAAACGGTTTACATAGTTATAAACGGTTTACATAGTTATACACGGTTTACATAGTAATACACGGTTTACATAGTTATACAGTTATACACGGTTTACATAGTTATACAGTTATACACGGTTTACATAGTTATACACGGTTTACATAGTTATACAGTTATACACGGTTTACATAGTTATACACGGTTCACATAGTTATACACGGTTTACATAGTTATACAGTTATACACGGTTGACATAGTTATACATAGTTATACACGGTTTACATAGTTATACATAGTTATACACGGTTTACATAGTTATACATAGTTATACACGGTTCACATAGTTATACAGTTATACACGGTTTACATAGTTATACACGGTTTACATAGTTATACAGTTATACACGGTTTACATAGTTATACACGGTTTACATAGTTATACATAGTTATACACGGTTTACATAGTTATACACGGTTTACATAGTTATACACGGTTTACATAGTTATACACGGTTTACATAGTTATACATAGTTATACACGGTTTACATAGTTATACACGGTTTACATCGTTATACAGTTATACACGGTTTACATAGTTATACAGTTATACACGGTTTACATAGTTATACATAGTTATAAACGGTTTACATAGTTATACACGGTTTTCATAGTTATACATAGTTATAAACGATTACATAGTTATACACGGTTTACACAGTTATACATAGTTATACACGGTTCACATAGTTATACAGTTATACACGGTTTACATAGTTATACAGTTATATACGGTTTACATAGTTATACATAGTTATAAACGGTTTACATAGTTATACACGGTTTACATAGTTATACAGTTATACACGGTTTACATAGTTATACACGGTTTACATAGTTATACACGGTTTACATAGTTATACATAGTTTTAAACTGTTTACATAGTTATAAACGGTTTACATAGTTATACACGGTTTACATAGTTATACACGGTTTAAATAGTTAAACAGTTATACAAGGTTTAGATAGTTATACACGGTTTAAATAGTTATACGGTTATACAAGGTTTAGATAGCTATACACGCTTTAAATAGTTATACGGTTATACAAGGTTCAGATAGTTATACACGCTTTAAATAGTTATACGGTTATACAAGGTTTAGATAGTTATACACGCTTTAAATAGTTATACGGTTATACACGGTTTACATAGTTATACACGGTTTACATAGTTATACACGGTTTACATAGTTATACACGGTTTACATAGTTATACAGTTATACACGGTTTACATAGTTATACACGGTTTACATAGTTATACACGGTTTACATAGTTATACACTGTTTACATATACTGTAGTCCGTAAGATCAAGTGCGTAAACAGCTGAAGTCTGAATATCTACGGTTTATTTATTACCGACACAGTTATACACGGTTTATTTAATACCGACACAGTTATACACGGTATATTTATTACTGACACAGTTATACACGGTTTATTTAGTACCGACACAGTTATACACGGTATATTTAGTACCGACACAGTTATACACGGTTTATTTAGTACCGACACAGTTATACACGGTATATTTAGTACCGACACAGTTATACACGGTATATTTATTACTGACACAGTTATACACGGTTCATTTAGTACCGACACAGTTATACACGGTATATTTAGTACCGACACATTTATACACGGTTTATTTATTACTGACACAGTTATACACGGTATATTTATTACTGACACAGTTATACACGGTATATTAAGGACCGACACAGTTATACACGGTTTATTTAGTACTGACACAGTTATACACGGTTTATTTAGTACCGACACAGTTATACACGGTATATTTATTACCGACACAGTTATACACGGTTTATTTAGTACCGACACAGTTATACACGGTATATTTAGTACCGACACAGTTATACACGGTATATTTATTACCGACACAGTTATACACGGTTTATTTAGTACCGACACAGTTATACACGGTATATACATAGTTATACACGGTTCACATAGTTATACAGTTATACACGGTTTACATAGTTATACAGTTATACACGGTTTACATAGTTATACACGGTTTACATAGTTATAGTTATACACGGTTTGCATAGTTATACACGGTTTACATAGTTATACACGGTTTACATAGTTATACAGTTATACATGGTTTACATAGTTATACAGTTATACACGGTTTACATAGTTATACACGGTTTACATAGTTATAGTTATACACGGTTTGCATAGTTATACACGGTTTACATAGTTATACACGGTTTACATAGTTATACAGTTATACACGGTTTACATAGTTATGCAGTTATACACGGTTTACATAGTTATAGACGGTTTACATAGTTATACACGGTTTACATAGTTATACATAGTTATTAACTATTTACATAGTTATAAACGGTTTACATAGTTATAAACGGTTTACATAGTTATACACGGTTTACATAGTAATACACGGTTTACATAGTTATACAGTTATACACGGTTTACATAGTTATACAGTTATACACGGTTTACATAGTTATACACGGTTTACATAGTTATACAGTTATACACGGTTTACATAGTTATACACGGTTCACATAGTTATACACGGTTCACATAGTTATACAGTTATACACGGTTTACATAGTTATACATAGTTATACACGGTTTACATAGTTATACATAGTTATACACGGTTTACATAGTTATACATAGTTATACACGGTTCACATAGTTATACAGTTATACACGGTTTACATAGTTATACAGTTATACACGGTTTACATAGTTATACACGGTTTACATAGTTATACATAGTTATACACGGTTTACATAGTTATACACGGTTTACATAGTTATACATAGTTATACACGGTTTACATAGTTATACACGGTTTACATCGTTATACAGTTATACACGGTTTACATAGTTATACAGTTATACACGGTTTACATAGTTATACATAGTTATAAACGGTTTACATAGTTATACACGGTTTACATAGTTATACATAGTTATAAACGATTTACATAGTTATACACGGTTTACACAGTTATACATAGTTATACACGGTTCACATAGTTATACAGTTATACACGGTTTACATAGTTATACAGTTATATACGGTTTACATAGTTATACATAGTTATAAACGGTTTACATAGTTATACACGGTTTACATAGTTATACAGTTATACATGGTTTACAAAGTTATACACGGTTTACATAGTTATACACGGTTTACATAGTTATACACGGTTTACATAGTTATACATAGTTATAAACTGTTTACATAGTTATAAACGGTTTACATAGTTATACACGGTTTACATAGTTATACACGGTTTACATAGTTATACAGTTATACACGGTTTACATAGTTATACACGGTTCACATAGTTATACACGGTTTACATAGTTATACAGTTATACACGGTTGACATAGTTATACATAGTTATACACGGTTTACATAGTTATACATAGTTATACATGGTTTACATAGTTATACATAGTTATACACGGTTCACATAGTTATACAGTTATACACGGTTTACATAGTTATACACGGTTTACATAGTTATACAGTTATACACGGTTTACATAGTTATACACGGTTTACATAGTTATACATAGTTATACACGGTTTACATAGTTATACACGGTTTACATAGTTATACACGGTTTACATAGTTATACATAGTTATACACGGTTTACATAGTTATACACGGTTTACATCGTTATACAGTTATACACGGTTTACATAGTTATACAGTTATACACGGTTTACATAGTTATACATAGTTATAAACGGTTTACATAGTTATACACGGTTTTCATAGTTATACATAGTTATAAACGATTACATAGTTATACACGGTTTACACAGTTATACATAGTTATACACGGTTCACATAGTTATACAGTTATACACGGTTTACATAGTTATACAGTTATATACGGTTTACATAGTTATACATAGTTATAAACGGTTTACATAGTTATACACGGTTTACATAGTTATACAGTTATACACGGTTTACATAGTTATACACGGTTTACATAGTTATACACGGTTTACATAGTTATACATAGTTTTAAACTGTTTACATAGTTATAAACGGTTTACATAGTTATACACGGTTTACATAGTTATACACGGTTTAAATAGTTAAACAGTTATACAAGGTTTAGATAGTTATACACGGTTTAAATAGTTATACGGTTATACAAGGTTTAGATAGCTATACACGCTTTAAATAGTTATACGGTTATACAAGGTTCAGATAGTTATACACGCTTTAAATAGTTATACGGTTATACAAGGTTTAGATAGTTATACACGCTTTAAATAGTTATACGGTTATACACGGTTTACATAGTTATACACGGTTTACATAGTTATACACGGTTTACATAGTTATACACTGTTTACATAGTTATACAGTTATACACGGTTTACATAGTTATACACGGTTTACATAGTTATACACGGTTTACATAGTTATACACTGTTTACATATACTGTAGTCCGTAAGATCAAGTGCGTAAACAGCTGAAGTCTGAATATCTACGGTTTATTTATTACCGACACAGTTATACACGGTTTATTTAATACCGACACAGTTATACACGGTATATTTATTACTGACACAGTTATACACGGTTTATTTAGTACCGACACAGTTATACACGGTATATTTAGTACCGACACAGTTATACACGGTTTATTTAGTACCGACACAGTTATACACGGTATATTTAGTACCGACACAGTTATACACGGTATATTTATTACTGACACAGTTATACACGGTTCATTTAGTACCGACACAGTTATACACGGTATATTTAGTACCGACACATTTATACACGGTTTATTTATTACTGACACAGTTATACACGGTATATTTATTACTGACACAGTTATACACGGTATATTAAGGACCGACACAGTTATACACGGTTTATTTAGTACTGACACAGTTATACACGGTTTATTTAGTACCGACACAGTTATACACGGTATATTTATTACCGACACAGTTATACACGGTTTATTTAGTACCGACACAGTTATACACGGTATATTTAGTACCGACACAGTTATACACGGTATATTTATTACCGACACAGTTATACACGGTTTATTTAGTACCGACACAGTTATACACGGTTTATTTAGTACCGACACAGTTATACACGGTATATACATAGTTATACACGGTTCACATAGTTATACAGTTATACACGGTTTACATAGTTATACAGTTATACACGGTTTACATAGTTATACACGGTTTACATAGTTATAGTTATACACGGTTTGCATAGTTATACACGGTTTACATAGTTATACACGGTTTACATAGTTATACAGTTATACATGGTTTACATAGTTATACAGTTATACACGGTTTACATAGTTATACACGGTTTACATAGTTATAGTTATACACGGTTTGCATAGTTATACACGGTTTACATAGTTATACACGGTTTACATAGTTATACAGTTATACACGGTTTACATAGTTATGCAGTTATACACGGTTTACATAGTTATAGACGGTTTACATAGTTATACACGGTTTACATAGTTATACATAGTTATTAACTATTTACATAGTTATAAACGGTTTACATAGTTATAAACGGTTTACATAGTTATACACGGTTTACATAGTAATACACGGTTTACATAGTTATACAGTTATACACGGTTTACATAGTTATACAGTTATACACGGTTTACATAGTTATACACGGTTTACATAGTTATACAGTTATACACGGTTTACATAGTTATACACGGTTCACATAGTTATACACGGTTCACATAGTTATACAGTTATACACGGTTTACATAGTTATACATAGTTATACACGGTTTACATAGTTATACATAGTTATACACGGTTTACATAGTTATACATAGTTATACACGGTTCACATAGTTATACAGTTATACACGGTTTACATAGTTATACAGTTATACACGGTTTACATAGTTATACACGGTTTACATAGTTATACATAGTTATACACGGTTTACATAGTTATACACGGTTTACATAGTTATACATAGTTATACACGGTTTACATAGTTATACACGGTTTACATCGTTATACAGTTATACACGGTTTACATAGTTATACAGTTATACACGGTTTACATAGTTATACATAGTTATAAACGGTTTACATAGTTATACACGGTTTACATAGTTATACATAGTTATAAACGATTTACATAGTTATACACGGTTTACACAGTTATACATAGTTATACACGGTTCACATAGTTATACAGTTATACACGGTTTACATAGTTATACAGTTATATACGGTTTACATAGTTATACATAGTTATAAACGGTTTACATAGTTATACACGGTTTACATAGTTATACAGTTATACATGGTTTACAAAGTTATACACGGTTTACATAGTTATACACGGTTTACATAGTTATACACGGTTTACATAGTTATACATAGTTATAAACTGTTTACATAGTTATAAACGGTTTACATAGTTATACACGGTTTACATAGTTATACACGGTTTAAATAGTTAAACAGTTATACAAGGTTTAGATAGTTATACACGGTTTAAATAGTTATACGGTTATACAAGGTTTAGATAGCTATACACGCTTTAAATAGTTATACGGTTATACAAGGTTCAGATAGTTATACACGCTTTAAATAGTTATACGGTTATACAAGGTTTAGATAGTTATACACGCTTTAAATAGTTATACGGTTATACACGGTTTACATAGTTATACACGGTTTACATAGTTATACACGGTTTACATAGTTATACACTGTTTACATAGTTATACAGTTATACACGGTTTACATAGTTATACACGGTTTACATAGTTATACACGGTTTACATAGTTATACACTGTTTACATATACTGTAGTCCGTAAGATCAAGTGCGTAAACAGCTGAAGTCTGAATATCTACGGTTTATTTAATACCGACACAGTTATACACGGTATATTTATTACTGACACAGTTATACACGGTTTATTTAGTACCGACACAGTTATACACGGTATATTTAGTACCGACACAGTTATACACGGTTTATTTAGTACCGACACAGTTATACACGGTATATTTAGTACCGACACAGTTATACACGGTATATTTATTACTGACACAGTTATACACGGTTTATTTAATACCGACACAGTTATACACGGTTTATTTAGTACCGACACAGTTATACACGGTTTATTTAGTACTGACACAGTTATACACGGTTTATTTAGTACCGACACAGTTATACACGGTATATTTAGTACCGACACAGTTATACACGGTATATTTAGTACCGACACAGTTATACACGGTATATTTAGTACCGACACATTTATACACGGTTTATTTAGTACCGACACAGTTATACACGGTTCATTTAGTACCGACACAGTTATACACGGTATATTTAGTACCGACACATTTATACACGGTTTATTTATTACTGACACAGTTATACACGGTATATTTATTACTGACACAGTTATACACGGTATATTTAGTACCGACACAGTTATACACGGTTTATTTATTACTGACACAGTTATACACGGTATATTTGGTACCGACACAGTTATACACGGTTTACTATAACCGACACAGTTATACACGGTATATTTAGTACCGACACAGTTATACACGGTATATTTAGTACCGACACAGTTATACACGGTATATTTAGTACCGACACAGTTATACACGGTATATTTAGTACCGACACATTTATACACGGTTTATTTAGTACCGACACAGTTATACACGGTTCATTTAGTACCGACACAGTTATACACGGTATATTTAGTACCGACACATTTATACACGGTTTATTTATTACTGACACAGTTATACACGGTATATTTATTACTGACACAGTTATACACGGTATATTTAGTACCGACACAGTTATACACGGTTTATTTATTACTGACACAGTTATACACGGTATATTTGGTACCGACACAGTTATACACGGTTTACTATAACCGACACAGTTATACACGGTATATTTAGTACCGACACAGTTATACACGGTTTATTTAGTACCGACACAGTAATACACGGTTTATTTTGTACATACAAGGTTATGATGTACAGGCGTAGAAGTTCACTCTAATTACATTAGTATTGTTGCCGTAGCTACAGAGTTAGATTGACTTCCGTACATACGGTGTACTATATGAGCTATATTTAATACTGACACAGTAACCGGGGCATTTCCGCGTTACTGTTAGCGGCATATGTATGTACATGCCTTAACAGTGTCAATGCATATCATTGTTTTTGTTACCTATACATTTCAGTCCCTGCCGGACCGTTACACCTATACATTTCAGTCCCTGCCGGACCGTTACACCTATACATTTCAGCCCCTGTCGGACCGTTACACCTATACATTTCAGTCCCTGCCGGACCGTTACACCTATACATTTCAGTCCCTGTCGTGTTGTTACAATATCCATGTTTATTAAGTATATCACAATAACCACAAGCACTCTGTCTTCTATCCGATCTAACATGTAAACAAACGAGGTATAGCTGCCTTTACTATAAAAACCAGTGTTTACACGTTCCGGTGATTGCCTTTAATTCCTGTCCGGATGGCCTCGCGCTTAAGCCTCCGGGCCTAGTGACGTACCGGAATGTATTTAGTGATTACGTTATGACAATATAACATGTCTATCCCATGCTTACCTTGTATGCATCCGGAATGTTTTGTGGTTCTCCCGTTTTCGCCACATATCCTATTATTCCCGTTCCCCATGCTATTCGGATACTCTCTCGATTTTCCGACACTTCATCTAACGACGTTTCGGCGTTAACGTCAAACAGTTTGGACACCAGGTGCTTTTCCTCCGTACCACTACCGTGCACGAGGAAGAGGGAGCACCTGTCTGCGTCAAGGAGTATGCACACGTTTTGGAGTATTTTATGACAGAGACTGGTGACATCCAGGTCGTTACATATGTCTATCACTAATTCGTACATTAGTTCCTTTTCGTCAAGCGCCTTAAGCTCGCTGCGCGAGCGACGTTGACACTTGTTATTGGTACTGCTCTGGCTGGACGGGGCAGATGAGGGGCCCAGAAACGTAGGCAATCCATCTACTGTCGATACTATAGGATCTAGGGTATCGCCTTTGTCGAATTCTTGAGCAGAGATTTTCCGAACAGGTGTATTTGTTCCGGAGTTGTTCCTGGAGTTCGAATCACTGGAATTGTTATCCGACTGGACATGGAGCCCGGGACTGTGGTTGAAGGCATGGGCCAGAAGCCAGCCGTCTACCATGCTCTTCTTGGCTTTCCGAGCAAAGTAGTCATGGACAAATTCCGGGTGGTCGTCCATCCAACGCTCCATCCGGGAAAACTCCTCCGACTGTTCCGGGGACTGTCTGTCACCACAGACCGGGTCGACCGACATTTTCCTGAAACCGCCTTTGGTCTTTCCTTTAGTCCGCCTAGACCTACATGTGGACGACGATGAACATGGGAACAGTTTGGAGGAGAAACTTTGGCGGAGCGAATCCAGTTTGCTGTTTCCGATAGGAAGCTCCGTTAAGAAGTGTTACACGAGAACACAGAAGCCTTCAGCTGACAGCTGACAAACTTCCCAGCCCAGGCATGAATATACTTACGGATCCATAAACTACTAGGTAAATATTTGACCCGGCGACACGCTGTATGCCACGGTACGGTGGTTAAAGAGCTGTCCCGCTATCTGACGGAGCACCGGTATTGTGGTCTCCAATAGTTCCACACGTTCGGTATTGACCCGACTCCGTACTATATAGTTATCACATGGCTATGTTTACAACGTGGCCCGGGTTCCTGGGGACGATACAGCCTAGAGTACCGCCGTCCGTAAACGATTCAACGCACCAACACACACGGTTGTAGCCATGTTACACACTAGTCATGTTAGGTAGGCCATAGAAAGTCGCCTAAACCTACAAACGTAAACTGATTCACAAAAGTTGGCTATATACTACCCCCTCTCTGCTGTTCAATAGGCGTACCTGAGGCCTTGTATTTCTGTATTGGGCCATGCGATTGGTTTGGAGTTCTACTATCGTCATAAGGTTCAAGGGTCACTTCGTGGGAGATCAAAATACTTCAGTGTTTCTACAAATTCTTCTCGCTGGGCCGGGTCTCTCCAGTCTCCGCATGCTAAAGCTCTAGAGTTAATAACAGTAGGTAATCCACGAGGGCTGCTAGAGCCATGGAGATATCTATAATCCCTATCATTTCCTTTAACCAACTTTTTCTCCGATTCTGAGACATATCCAGCTAATTTCCATATCCACTTCGTATGCGTCAACATAAGCACGTGGCCACATGGCCTTTGTATATGTGCTGTATAACACCGACAATGCAACGCATATCATTATATCATACCGGCAGATTGTGTTGATCGTCAGACTGGTATTTTACATGGGCGTTGACAATCACAGTCGGCTGGATAGGTCAATACTCAGTGGCGTGCAGCTTCATTCGTTATTTGTTTTTTATTGTATCTATTACTGAATTTTAATTTGGTATTCATTAATATGTTTGTTATTGTCTCACTTGTAAAAGGTCTATGCTCATTTGCGTCTGTTATTCTCCAAGTTTGGTATATAAGTTTTCATCTTGCGATGGAGAAGACGTCGTGTCGCGTGCCAGAGATAGGTCACTGCTATGCAGTATGCATGTACCTAGTGTTTGACCTTTTGACCTTCAGATGATAAAAACAGTGTCCGGGTGTATGGCCCCATCTCAGGAAATTCGTATGTCGTGTATCAAATATAGATCACTGCGACCTAGATTTTGAGCTTTAACCTTCATCTTTCTGATTTACTTCCGGGGTATCGCTTATCTCATGTCGTACAAGTGAGTGTACGACAGCATCTTCTATACCAATGCTGTTACTGTTATCAATATTTTGACCTTGCTTCTTTGGGAGACTGTTTCATTTAATGTCTTCACATATTTGTATTTAAAGATAATTCAAGTTTGTAAATCGTACTTCAATTTTACGAATGATTATCCTGTACTCCCAAGAAAGCAACTACTATATCTTGATCCCAAACACTATCCTACTATAGTTATAGCGTGTCACAGGAGGCGACTAATGTGAGGAAGTGTAGGATTCAATTTGTCAACCATGTTTTTTAACGCGACAGACAATATAGATAAAATTTGACTTGCTGACTGGAAGACCTGTTTTCCTCTACCTGTTCCCGACTACTGTCACTGAACATCTATGGTCATACAGGTTGGTTGGTTTATTTTGTTGAACGTCCTATACACAGCTAAGGTCATTTAAGGACGGCCTCCCGTGCGTGCGACATGCATGCGTGTGGTGAGTGCTTATGTGTGTTTGGCAGGCTTCGGTTCATGTTCGTGTTAAGTCTCCTTGTGATAGGCCGGAACCTTTGCCGATTTATATTGCTACCTCACTGAAGCATACTGCCGAAGACAACCAGCAGGACACCCCACCCGGTCACATTATACCGACAACGGGCGAACCAGTCGTCCAGCTCCAAAATATGCTGAGCGCTAAGCAGGAGTAGCAACTACCATTTTTAAAGACTCTGGTATGTCTCGGCCAGGGGACAGAACCAAAAGCCGTCCTCACAGCGGCGAACGCTCAAATAAAGGCCAAAAGTGAGGCATTGTCAAGGGAGACATTAGGAAGAAGAAAGTTGTTCAGAAATAAGAGAAAAGATAATATCCCAAATTTAGTCGCCTCCTACGATCATGCAATTGGGGCAGCAGGTACAATTCTTACGCCCTACCTGCAGGGCAGGGTCATACAGGTATGACTTCACTAGTAGATGGCGTGAAATCGGAAAACTTGAGCCGCAGCATGAGTTTCCATATTGAAGAGGAAACAGCTGATGGCAGTTTGCTAGGCTTGCCATTTATAGTAGATTTAAGGGCTATTATATAATGCTTAAAATTTTAATTTTGTACACTCGAGTTTTAGTTGGTTATTTAAAAGGTACATATCATTAATACATTGAAAGGCATATTTATCTATATGTTCATCTAAATAGGTGGATTTATTCTAAGGCACGTATCCAATCAGTAATTGAAACCATGTGACAATATTAGCCCCTGCATAGACGACTAGCTTTGCTCGTAAAGTTTCCCGCCATTACAGCAGCTTCCAATGACGTCATGCAACTTACACCATATGTTTGTAGTATAAATAGACAAATCGTGCAATTCAATTACTTTGCCTGGCCAACCCTGAATTATGCATGATGTCGGAATAATTTCCTATTAGGAATTCCACAGTGGACAGATCTACGAGATGTATAAACCCATGGAACTTCTCAATCTGGACCTTGGCGGGATACCTGGTTAATTAGTTAATTGTAGTCAAGACGATATTGGACTATGTAATAAATGGTCGAAATGACCTCGACCCACTTAACTGGACAAGTTAAAACAAGGACACAAAACATCGAGCAGGGAACGCCATTAATGGTATAGTGTCTGTAGGTATATGGTGGCCTGTTCGGGATAATCTATATCGCGTATCGCCCTTCTGAAGTCGACAACGTGAACACGTGAGAATATGACGGTTACGACGAGAAAACAATATAGTCGTCGACGACGCATAAAAACCGGAGAGGGAACGACTCGCTTTCTTGTGTAAGGAAGTTAAGAGTTTGTAAAATGTAATGAAGATGGATAAGATTACGATGGCCGACAGCGGACTGTCAAAAAGTTGCTTGACTAACGACTTTTAGTACCAAAATATGTTACAACATTAAGTATAAACAGCTATTAGTGACAGCGTTTTCTGTACGTCGCCGTAAAATTATCATCCCCTCCACGTCGTATGAATGCTCCCCCCCCCCCTCACCGTCGTAAAATTCTCATCCCAATCCACGTTGTATGAATGCCCCCCCCCCCCCTAACCGTCGTATAATTCTCCTCCCCTCACCGTCGTATAATTATCATATCCTCCTCGTCGTATGAATGCTCACTCCCTTCCGCCGTATAATTCTCCTCCCCTCACCGCCGTATAATTCTCCTCCCCTCCCCGTCGTATGAATGCTCACTCCCTTCCGCCGTATAATTCTCCTCCCCTCACCGTCGTACGAATGCTCTCCCCTCACCGTCGTATAATTATCATATCCTCCTCGTCGTATGAATGTTCACTCCCTTCCGCCATATAATTCTCCTCCCCTCCCCGTCGTATGAATGCTCACTCCCTTCCGCCGTATAATTCTCCTCCCCTCACCGTCGTACGAATGCTCTCCCCTCACCGTCGTATAATTATCATATCCTCCTCGTCGTATGAATGCTCTCTCCCTTCCGCCGTATAATTCTCCTCCCCTCACCGTCGTATAATTATCATCCCCTCCCCGTCGTATAATTCTCCTCCCCTCACCGTCGTATAATTATCCTCCCCTCACCGTCGTATGAATGCTCTCCCCTCACCGCCGTATAATTATCATCCCCTCACCGTCGTATGAATGCTCACTCCCTTCCGCCATATAATTATCATCCCCTCACCGTCGTATGAATGCTCACTCCCTTCCGCCATATAATTATCATCCCCTCACCGCCGTATAATTATCATCCCCTCACCGTCGTATAATTTTCTCTCTCTCGTCGTCGTATGAATCATCGCGCTCTCGCCGTCAATTCTCGCTCCATGACCGCCGTGTTGACACGTCGTCAATGGAAAGTGTGAACCTAACCAGTCACCATACATGTAAGCAATGTGTTAGCCCAAATATCCATCAACCCTGCCAACACTCAAAGAGAGGTTTTTTAAACAATGCTTCTGTTAGAGATGTAGAGGAGGTCGTTATAAAGATCCTTGGAAAGACCGCCCGGAGCACCACTTTTAAGGAGTGTCACTGAGCGGAGAGACCCGGATGCGAAAGGAAACATTGCCATGCGAGATGGTGTAACACGTAACAATAAACTCTCTTCGCTGTAATTATCTTCACAATGACGTCACAAACTCGGATGCCGGCGACGCGTTCATTAGTGTCCACTTCGGAAACTCCTTACTTCTGTCAAGCGTTTCCCGGAACCTACCGCTCGTGTCCGCTAGTTCGTTATCCCAGACACGTGCGGGTCTGGTATTGTCATCACAATTATATTATTTCTGATTCTCATGCGGAAGATGATCACAATGGATACGTGTGGTGGTTTTTATATATACTATCATATTATTAATGGAAACGTGGATGTTAAATCGAGCTAACATCATGTGCCTGGAGAAATCCACGTAAAAGCCTGAACTCAATGCTTGTGTGACATGGAAGTCAGGGAATCGCATATTAACCTCGGTTAATGTTCGCCAGCTCTTGTCAGTCCCAATCAACATTCTTCATTGACTATTTAGAATACGATATGGCCAGACAAATAACAACAGTTTGATACAAGTACTTGGTGATAATTCTTCATCCCATTGAACAATATTGTTTATAACCTGGAACTGATTCCTTTAATTCGTTGAATTACCATTTCATATCGACTGTTGGTGTCTGGACGGACGGGTGAATACTATGACTTCGAGCGTGACATGTCGGCAGTGGGTGTCTGGACGGACGGGGAATACTTTGACTTCGATCACTGTATCTCCTTGAACAGAACCACTTGTTGTTGGTCAGTGTATGTATCTTGAACAGAACCACTTGTTGTTGGTCAGTGTCTGTATCTCCCTTGAACAGAACCACTTGTTGTTGGTCAGTGTCTGTATCTCCCTTGAACAGAACCACTTGTTGTTGGTCAGTGTCTGTATCTCCCTTGAACAGAACCACATGTTGTTGGTCAGGGTCTGTATCTCCCTTGAACAGAACCACTTGTTGTTTGTCAGTGTCTGTATCTCCCTTGAACAGAACCACTTGTTGTTGGTCAGAGTCTGTATCTCCCTTGAACAGAACCACATGTTGTTGGTCAGGGTCTGTATCTCCCTTGAACAGAACCACTTGTTGTTTGTCAGTGTCTGTATCTCTCTTGAACAGAACCACTTGTTGTTGGTCAGTGTCTGTATCTCCCTTGAACAGAACCACTTGTTGTTTGTCAGTGTCTGTATCTCCCTTGAACAGAACCACTTGTTGTTGGTCAGTGTCTGTATCTCCCTTGAACAGAACCACTTGTTGTTGGTCAGTGTCTGTATCTCCCTTGAACAGAACCACATGTTGTTGGTCAGGGTCTGTATCTCCCTTGAACAGAACCACTTGTTGTTTGTCAGTGTCTGTATCTCCCTTGAACAGAACCACTTGTTGTTGGTCAGAGTCTGTATCTCCCTTGAACAGAACCACATGTTGTTGGTCAGGGTCTGTATCTCCCTTGAACAGAACCACTTGTTGTTTGTCAGTGTCTGTATCTCTCTTGAACAGAACCACTTGTTGTTGGTCAGTGTCTGTATCTCCCTTGAACAGAACCACTTGTTGTTTGTCAGTGTCTGTATCTCCCTTGAACAGAACCACTTGTTGTTGGTCAGTGTCTGTATCTCCCTTGAACAGAACCACATGTTGTTGGTGAGTGTCTGTATCTCCCTTGAACAGAACCACTTGTTGTTGGTCAGTGTCTGTATCTCCCTTGAACAGAACCACTTGTTGTTTGTCAGTGTCTGTATCTCCCTTGAACAGAACCACATGTTGTTGGTCAGTGTCTGTATCTCCTTTGAACAGAACCACTTGTTGTTGGTCAGTGTCTGTATCTCCCTTGAACAGAACCACATGTTGTTGGTCAGTATCTGTATCTCCTTTGAACAGAACCACATGTTGTTGGTCAGTATCTGTATCTCCTTTGAACAGAACCACTTGTTGTTGGTCAGTGTCTGTATCTCCCTTGAACAGAACCACTTGTTGTTGGTGAGTGTCTGTATCTCCTTTGAACAGAACCACATGTTGTTGGTGAGTGTCTGTATCTTGAACAGAACCACTTGTTGTTGGTCAGTGTCTGTATCTCCCTTGAACAGAACCATATGTTTTTGGTCAGAGACTGTATCTCCCTTGAACAGAACCACATGTTGTTTGTCAGTGTCTGTATCTCCCTTGAACAGAACCACATGTTGTTGGTGAGTGTCTGTATCTCCCTTGAACAGAACCACATGTTGTTTGTCAGTGTCTGTATCTCCCTTGAACAGAACCACATGTTGTTTGTCAGTGTCTGTATCTCCCTTGAACATAACCACTTGTTGTTGGTGAGTGTCTGTATCTCCCTTGAACAGAACCACATGTTGTTTGTCAGTGTCTGTATCTCTCTTGAACAGAACCACTTGTTGTTGGTCAGTGTCTGTATCTCCCTTGAACAGAACCACTTGTTGTTGGTCAGTGTCTGTATCTCCCTTGAACAGAACCACATGTTGTTTGTCAGTGTCTGTATCTCCCTTGAACAGAACCACTTGTTGTTGGTCAGTGTCTGTATCTTGAACAGAACCACATGTTGTTGGTCAGTGTCTGTATCTCCCTTGAACAGAACCACTTGTTGTTGGTGAGTGTCTGTATCTCCCTTGAACAGAACCACATGTTGTTTGTCAGTGTCTGTATCTCCCTTGAACAGAACCACTTGTTGTTGGTCAGTGTCTGTATCTCCCTTGAACAGAACCACTTGTTGTTGGTCAGTGTCTGTATCTCCCTTGAACAGAACCACTTGTTGTTGGTCAGTGTCTGTATCTCCCTTGAACATAACCACTTGTTGTTGGTGAGTGTCTGTATCTCCCTTGAACAGAACCACATGTTGTTTGTCAGTGTCTGTATCTCTCTTGAACAGAACCACATGTTGTTGGTCAGTGTCTGTATCTCCCTTGAACAGAACCACTTGTTGTTGGTCAGTGTCTGTATCTCCCTTGAACAGAACCACATGTTGTTTGTCAGTGTCTGTATCTCCCTTGAACAGAACCACTTGTTGTTGGTCAGTGTCTGTATCTTGAACAGAACCACATGTTGTTGGTCAGTGTCTGTATCTCCCTTGAACAGAACCACTTGTTGTTGGTGAGTGTCTGTATCTCCCTTGAACAGAACCACATGTTGTTTGTCAGTGTCTGTATCTCCCTTGAACAGAACCACTTGTTGTTGGTCAGTGTCTGTATCTCCCTTGAACAAAACCACTTGTTGTTGGTCAGTGTCTGTATCTCCCTTGAACAGAACCACTTGTTGTTGGTCAGTGTCTGTATCTCCCTTGAACAGAACCACTTGTTGTTGGTCACTTAACAGGTTACCAATTTGAATATAAACACCTGCAAACGTGACCCTCGTCATCAACATGTAAAACCATAGGTATGTCGTTCTGTTCTCCTATTTCTGGTGATTTTATTTTATTGAATAAATAAATGGTAAGAAAATGCAGAGGAAAGCATTAATGTCACTTGTGATTGTCTCGTTTGAGTGCACATTTTGTTACCAAAATACTTATTTGTCCAGCGTCTGGACCAAAATACTTATTTGTCCAGTGTCTGGCACAAAATACTTATTTGTCCAGTGTCTGGCACAAAATACTTATTTGTCCAGTGTCTGGCACAAAATACTTATTTGTCCAGTTTGTCCAGTGTCTGGCACAAAATACTTACTTGTCCAGTGTCTGGCACAAAATACTTACTTGTCCAGTGTCTGGCACAAAATACGCGGCTCACATTGTTTATCAACCAAATTATCAACAGCAAAATATTAAAAAAGAAACAAACCCTGAGACAATAACATTTGTTTGTTTTCGTTTTAATTATCTAAAAGATAAATGTGTCCCAACAAAAATTAGGTAAAGCTGTGTTGATGAATTTACTTCACACTCACTTCACTTCGTGTCATGTAACTAGTTAAGTTTTGGGCGACATATTTGATTTGATGCTGCCAAATTGTCACGGCGACACATTCAGCTTCATCAAAAGTCTCCACCAGACGTGGAGTGACTGACAACAAACTCATACCGGTCACTTTTTTGTACCTACGTAATTGTTGACAATTTCAATATTGTTTATCAACAGTCCCCGGGAGTCTGTTTCCTGTTCCACGTTATCCTCGCTCGGACGATAGGACAGATACTGTATGTTATGTAACGTAGTCGAACCGTGTCGGGTAAACACTCACGGTCTAAAACACGTGCAAGAACCCCACAGGATTGAAAGATTTTCAGTTAGTAACCAAGGTTACACGAGTAATCTCCCCTTCATCGAACTAGCTACAAACCACCTTGTTATCGATAAGAAATGAGAGTTACTCCGCTTGGCAAATGAAAAAGAAACTCTATGCCAATATACTCGACTGATAATTAATTTTGCAGTGCTACGAATACAAATAACAAAATGATACCAAGTCAGTTAAGTGATTTAACTAACAGACCGCAGGTATCTCGAAGTTTATGCGACTACTAACTATCCATCGGCCAGTTAGCTACAGTTACCATCTAACTAAAAGTGTACCTATATATTAGGTGACTACAGTTACCATCTAACTAAAAGTGTACCTATATATTAGGTGACTACAATTACCATCTAACTAAAAGTGTACCTATATATTAGGTGACTACAGTTACCATCTAACTAAAAGTGTACCCATATATTAGGTGACTACAGTTACCATCTAACTACCCATATATTATGTGACAACAGTTACTATCTAACTACCCATAGGTTTGGTGACAACAGTTACTATTTAACTACCCATAGGTTTGGTGACTACAGTTACTATTTAACTACCCATAGGTTTGGTGACAACAGTTACTATTTAACTACCCATAGGTTTGGTGACTACAGTTACTGTCTAACTACCCATAGGTTTGGTGACAACAGTTACTATTTAACTACCCATAGGTTTGGTGACTACAGTTACTATTTAACTACCCATATATTATGTGACAACAGTTACTATTTAACTACCCATATATTATGTGACAACAGTTACTATCTAACTACCCATAGGTTTGGTGACAACAGTTACTATCTAACTACCCATAGGTTTGGTGACAACAGTTACTATTTAACTACCCATAGGTTTGGTGACAACAGTTACTGTCTAACTACCCATAGGTTTGGTGACTACAGTTACTGTCTAACTACCCATAGGTTTGGTGACAACAGTTACTATTTAACTACCCATAGGTTTGGTGACAACAGTTACTGTCTAACTACCCATAGGTTTGGTGACTACAGTTACTGTCTAACTACCCATAGGTTTGGTGACAACAGTTACTATTTAACTACCCATAGGTTTGGTGACAACAGTTACTACCTAACTACCCATAGGTTAGGATGCTAGCCCCCCCCCCCCCCCCCCCCCCCCCCCCCCCCCCCCCCCCCCCCCCCCCCCCCCCCATTAAACGGGTTACACATTATCACAAATTGTTGCTCCTCCTGTTCTCTAGCTATTACAGCATCTTTGGATCTTTCGTAGGAAAAACTGTTTATGATGTTAAACTTATTGAGCTGTACTCCTTGTATGATCCACAACCATATTGGAGTATTATTGATCGACCAGTGGAATCGGCTTGTATTAATAACCGAAATCTACATACAGCTAATTGGCGTACCATTATCTAAATTATCTTTGACAAAAAGTATGGACATGTACTGTACCAATATTGAGAGTATTTTAGAAGGGTGAGAACTGTCTCCCGGTTTGACATGATATAGCCATGTGAAGCATTTAAATTTGGTTAGACATTTTATTTTTACTTGTGTCCTTAGTTACATTCTCTAGGACTTTAAAGCCACATATTCCCGAAGAAACATATATCAATGTTTACATTTTGAGCTGTTTACAGTTTTCGGACATGATGCATACCTAACAGATTATCGTGAATCAGAAACCGAAAGAAAATGTGTATTTATGAAAGTATACGGGGAATTCCCAAAAATAATAACTGTGGCTGCCGGACCAAGTTTCTCTGAAAATTAGTTCCACAATGCAACGGCGGGTTTTACAGTCCATACAAAATGGCGGAACGCCGCAAGCGTGGAACTGCGAAAACGCAGGCAGATTCTGAAAAAAAAACAAAAAAACACAAAAGTGTGTGGAATCGGCAAAACCCGAGTATTTCCTTAGGAAATGAATCGTTGGAACTTAACGAGAGAAGAAAAAGGAATAGACTTGAATTCAGATTTTTCCGGACGTCTATTGGATTGCTGATTAGATTGAATATTGTCAAATTCACCGATCTAAGATTTTATCGATGTTTTGTTGTATGCATATTGCTACATTTTAAAATCAAGTATTTAAATGTAAACTATGTTTTTTTTTATTTTCTTCAGTTACCTGGGTATTGCGCGAATATTCTGTTAATATGTTTAAATGAAAGCATTATTAGGCAAAGTTCACGTATGCTCGATATGTAAACAACGGCCATGTGTGTAGTTTATGTGCAGAGCACGTTGTTATAGCCTCGTTCTCGGCTCCGTGACAAATCTCCCTATAAATATAAATGCGACGAGTTATTTGTATACACTGATGTCTCAAGGACTCTCCCAGTCAAGTGTCCAGGCCAGAGGTCATTTTAATGTTGGGAGAGCGTGAATGAGCATCTTGGATTGCCATTAATACACGTGTGCAACTAGAATTTTAGGTTGTTCGGGAGTATGTGGCTTTATTTGTTTGGGCCTGTAATGAAAGAGTAATATTGCTGAATTGTACAAATTCACTTCAAATGCGACACCAATTACAATTAACTAGCTTACCAAAACTTACCAAGCTTGTTTTAGTGATTCTCAATGTATTGTTTATTATGATGAGTTTCTGTTTGATTGTACCGGGGATTCTTGTACAACTAGACACCGACTTGTTTAACGACAAACGTGTTCTGTTATTATCAATAACTTCAAACATTCCTTTTCCTTATTCATCTATTTCGTTGAGGATTCTATACACTTGGATGACTGTACTGTAAAGATGGTATTCCAAGTTCTATTAATCTTTCCGGATACGATAAGTCCTTAATAGATATAACAAGTTTGGTGGCCCTTCTCTGTACCGTTTTCAATAGCCCTAACATCTTTTTATACAGAGGGTTCAAGACAGTCACTGTATACTCCAAATGTGGTCGAACATAGATTTGTCCATATGTATGAAGGATCTCTTTAATAGGCCTAATCGCCTGTTCGCTTTTTTCACATTGGCTGCTTCGTGGCTGCTAAACTTCAAGTCGCAGTCAAATATGACACCAAAGTCTTTTTCATCATCACCCCGAGGAATGTCTTCACCATACATTGTATATTTATGTCTACTGTTGCTATGCCCAAGGTGAAGGGATTCACATTTACCGGAAGTGATTTCGGCTGCCATTGTTGGATGACCCTGGCTGTTAATAGGACGTTTAACAAAAACAAACCAAACCAAATGTTGGACCACTCTTCCAGGTTATTAAGGTCATCTTGTAATTTCCTGTTGTCAGAGTTGTTGCTTTCTCCATATATTTTGGTGTCGTCTGCAAATAGTTTTTTGGCGGAAGTTATTGTTTCTGGTAGGTCGTTGTTGTAGATTAAAAAGAGCACTGGGCCCAATACACTCCCTTGGGAGACCCCACTGGTGACACTTGACCAATCCGAAGTTTTTCCATTGACCATAACTCGTTGTTGCCTGTAGCTCAGACAGGATGCTATCCATTTCGATACTTTATTTTCAATTCCGATTTTTTGGATTTTTTTTATAGTCTTTGATGAGAGACTGTGTCGAAAGCTTTTTGAAAGTCTAGGTAAATCATGTCCATCATGTTGCCGTCATCTATTGTTTTGGTGATATCATCCAGGACCTCCAGGAGCTACAGTGTTGTCGTTTACCCTTTCGGAATCCATATTGACAATCGTTTAATAGCTTATTTTTCTCCAGGTAGTCTATGATGCTGTGCCTTAGGATTGATTCCAGGACCTTACATATAATGCTCGTCAAGCTGACCGGCCTATAGTTTAAAGGGTCTTTCTTACTGCCTTTTTTTGAAAATTAGGGTAATATTTGCCTCTTTCCAGTTGGATGGTAGTTTTCCTTCTTCCAAAGATTTATTGAACATTTTACTTCGAGGTTTACTTATAATATCTCTTGTTTCATGCAGTATTTTTGTGTGAATACCGTCAGGTCCTGGCGCTTTTGATGTTTTTAGTTTTGAAAGTTTGGCTTGTACTTTTTCAGCAGTGATCCCCATCTGTCCCCGTATTTTGAGGGTTGATCGTCGTCGTTGGAATATTTTCAGTATCTTCATTTGTGAAGATTTTACAAAAGCATTAGTTTTGTTTAGGACTTCAGCCTGTTCTTTGTCATCAGACACTATTGTTCCGTCTTCTGTCTCAATTGGTGAGATACCTGTTTTTGTCTTGATTTTGATGTATTTCCAAAAGCTCTTTGGGTCCGTTTTGAATTCTATCGTTTTTTCTCATAATCTTTTACAGGCTCTCTTTTCACATTTGTCGCTTGGTTTCTGGCTCTTTTATAACTTGATAGATTTGTCTGGTTACTATTGCCTCTGTATTTGTACCATTCTTTTCTCTTGTTCTGTAGTGCCTTGATTGTAGTTTCGTTCATCCATGGTTTCCTTGGCCTCATAGGACTACCTTTGTTTACTGGTACAGATTTATCCATACACGTCATAATCCGTCAATAAAGTAGGCCCATGATTCCTCCAGGTCCATCTTATTCATCTCTTCCCAATTTTGTCGGTCTAGCTCTTGGCAAATTCTTTCGTAGTTGCCTCTATAGAAACAATATCTCTTTTGTGGCGATGTGTTTGAATCAGGCTCTTCTACATTGATTATAAAGTTGAATTTTAGGGTGACATATTCACTTTTCCCTAAAGGGTCCCCTACTGTCACGTCTTCCACCATTCCTTCCTCATTAGTGAATACCAGGTCTAAAATTGATGGTGTGATGCCATGTCTAAATTTTGTGCTTTCGTATATGTGCTGATGCACAGGGGCTTGGCACGATTTTCCAAATGATAGTCCATATATATATGTATATAGTATCAAGGGTAGTAACTACAAAGAGGGGGAAGACGAACGTATTTTAAAAAAAATAATTTGTCGTATTCTGCGGGTCAAAAATCTTAGTGACACATACATTACCTTAAAGAGAAATGTTTTATCTTGATACTATATACATATATATATGGACTATCATTTGGAAAATCGTGCCAAGCCCCTGTGTGCTGATGGAGGTAAAGATCTTGGATACATTCTTAAAAACTCCTGGATTGTAGGTTCATTGTTTCCCTTTGTAGTTTCTAGTTCCCAATTTATGTCTTTGTAGGTGAAGTCGCCCAATATCAGTAAATGCGATGTTCTATTGTTTGCTTCTCTTAGTACTGTTTGTAGACTGTCCGAGTTATTTCTAGAGCTTGATGGGCTTCTATATACACATCCTATCAATAGTTTCTCGGGTCCTTCTAATTTAACAGTACACCATACCATCTCCTTAAGTTCATCTCCATCAAATCATCTTCGGTTTCTCCTGGTAGTTCACTTTTAATGTATAGTATAACTCCACGGCCCTCTGTAAGACTATTGACAAACATGTCATAGCCTTTCAAGCTAAATGAAGACAGTACCACAGATCACACACATTTAATGGCCATATCGTTTTCCTTGATCTGGATATCACATTTTGAGCACAGGGTCTTCTCATCACTTTCCATTCTCCTTTTAAGACTGTTTCTCTCAGACATTTTATAGATTATCTGTACAGTTTGCTAAACATCAATATATCTAAGTTACTGTGGTGGAGCAATCTCCAGTCATCAGGTTACTGAGAGCGTCTATTCGTAGCGACTATGATAGTCCGTAACACTCACGTAGCCAAAAAGTGATTCCTATTTTACCTGCCCAGTATCTACACAGGGCCGGGTTGGGGTGGACACCATCAGTTAATTGATTGTATATGATTCTTGTGCGTCCTCCTCAGGATTTTTCTTGATCTATACTGAACTTTGGTGCTGTAACGGTAGCCATTTTCTGGATTGTGCTGAAGACTGATATAGAATCCAAAGTTAAAGACGAATTCCTATCACAACTACAAAATAACTATCAAGTTGACGATCTGACGTCACATCAGCTCTCTACATCGTGGAACTCGCTCTTCATACAACTGTCGTGTTGTGGTGTTAATTACCTCACAGGACTGGCTAACGACTTCGACAACACTGTTTGGCAGGGGACGGGTCCGTCTGTGGACATTCCGAAGAACTGCTGCGGAGCAACACTAAATGACTACGGAACGTATTCCAACGGTGTGTGTAGAGATCCAACAGTGTGTGTAGAGATCCAAGAGTTTGTGTAGAGATCCAAGAGTTTGTGTAGAGATCCAACAGTGTGTGTAGAGATCCAACAGTGTGTGTAGAGATCCAACAGTTTGTGTAGAGATCCACCAGTGTGTGTAGAGATCCAACAGTTTGTGTAGAGATCCAACAGTGTGTGTAGAGATCCAACAGTGTGTGTAGAGATCCAACAGTGTGTGTAGAGATCCAACAGTGTGTGTAGAGATCCAACAGTGTGTGTAGAGATCCAACAGGTTGTGTAGAGATCCAACAGTTTGTGTAGAGATCCAACAGTGTGTGTAGAGATCCAACAGTGTGTGTAGAGATCCAACAGTTTGTGTAGAGATCCAACAGTTTGTGTAGAGATCCAACAGTGTGTGTAGAGATCCAACAGTGTGTGTAGAGATCCAACAGTGTGCGTAGAGATCCAACAGTGTGCGTAGAGATCCAACAGTGTGTGTAGAGATCCAACAGTGTGTGTAGAGATCCAACAGTGTGTGTAGAGATCCAACAGGTTGTGTAGAGATCCAACAGTGTATGTAGAGATCCAACAGTGTGTTTAGAGATCCAACAGTGTATGTACAGATCCAACAGTGTACATTTGTATGTAGAGATCCAACAGTGTGTTTAGAGATCCAACAGTGTGTGTAGAGATCCAACAGTGTGTGTAGAGATCCAACAGTGTGTATACAGATAATGTTAGTTCCAGCTTCTACTCCAGCGGTTGTTTTAACGCCATGAAAAAAAAATCTTTTCGACGTATAGTGATATTTTTATTGGGATAGGGGTATCGGTCATTACGACGGAGGCTCTGGGCATTATTTGTGCCATAAATGTTTTTAGAAATATTAATAAAGTTCGTGCGATTAACAATAGGCCGAATACAAAGACAGATATTTACTAACTTGACATTCACCTCCTCATTCGTCTGTTATAATGTAGATCAACTTATTAACATCTTCCATGTCAGTGAGTTAGACGATACACCCAAATGTTGAGAAATGGATAGAAAAATGCATACTGTATTTTACATTCATCGACCGTAAGTTATATTCGGAGTGATCTCCCTTGTGGAAATGGAGTAAATTAAAGGTACATCGAACGTACAACATACAACAATGCATGTACTGTATAATTTGGACCCGATTTGACAAATGACTTAAATATAGGGGATATAACGTATAAATCTGATACATGTTAAAAGTTAGCATTAATGTAATTGTATGTGAGATCATGTGTAATAATGAGACCAATTGTTCCGTGTTCGAGGAAATCCTGAAGGTGTTATCATTTGTTGTGTTGCCAAGAATCCAAACGTTTAACATAACACTATGTAAGAGTTGTCTGCTCCTAGCCAGATAAAGGGTATCAGCTGTACTGATCTACTAAATTGGAGTTGAATTGTCTGATAGTTATCCATTAGAACATTTACCTGATATTTGATGCCCGAGTTTTTGTGTGGCAATATCAAAATACGTGCCCAGATTTTAAAGGGATAACTTATATTAATCACGGTTGGTGGCCCGAATGGAAGCAAGCGAGGGGTCTTACTGTGGGAGGAAACCGGAATAACGGGGGAACCCACGTGGTCGGCAAGGTGAACCAATACCTTTGTCGCATTGATCGGGGAATCGAACCAAGGCCTCCTAGGTTAAAGGCCAGTGTACATGAGTGGCATATACCACTGGATTACCCGATCAACCATGTAACCTTGATGTGTGACGTAGTACGGTAACAAATGTAGCCCCACCATCGACCGGACCCTGATGTGTGACGTAGTACGGTAACATATGTAGCCCCACGTGCACTATCGGCCGGACCCTGATGTATGACGTAGTACGCTAACATATGTAGCCCCACCACCGGCCGGACCTTGATGTGTGACGTAGTACGCTAACATACATTGTATGTAGCCCCACCATCGACCAGACCCTGATGTGTGACGTAGTACGCTAACAAATGTAGCCCCACCATCAACGGACCCTGATGTGTGACGTACAGTGTAGTACGGTAACAAATGTAGTCCCACCATCGACCAGACCCTGATGTGTGACGTAGTACGGTAACATATGTAGCCCCACGTGCACTATCGGCCGGACCCTGATGTATGACGTAGTACGCTAACATATGTAGCCCCACCACCGGCCGGACCTTGATGTGTGACGTAGTACGCTAACATACATTGTATGTAGCCCCACCATCGACCAGACCCTGATGTGTGACGTAGTACGCTAACAAATGTAGCCCCACCATCAACGGACCCTGATGTGTGACGTACAGTGTAGTACGGTAACAAATGTAGTCCCACCATCGACCAGACCCTGATGTGTGACGTAGTACGCTAACATATGTAGTCCCACCATCACCGGACCCTGATGTGTGACGTACAGTGTAGTGCGGTAACATATGAAGTCCCACGTGCACTATCGACTGGACCCTGATGTGTGACATTGCACCGCAACATGTTTCCCACCAAATTGACCGGGCCCTGAGGTATGACGTAGTATTATATCACACATAGTCTAACCATCGGCCGGACCCTGATGTGTGACGTAGTATGGTATTATTTAACCCCACTATCGGCCGGACCCTGATGTGTGACGTAGTATGGTATTATTTAACCCCACTATCGGCCGTACCCTGATGTGTGACGTTGTATCAGAGACCTATATACAGAGATTGGCAACACTCTCTTTGCCTTTGTGTTTACGTAGTGGTCCCTGACCTTCCCACAATCCTTTGCGGTCGCTCGGTTCAGTCTTCACTAGACGCCATATTGGAGAAAACTTGAAAACCAGACACATAATTATCGATAATTTCTATTTGAAATCATCACCAAGATCCAATACTGTGCTTTAATTTCATTAATATCAAAGTTCAGAAGTGTCATCAATATGAAATATATCACAATTTGCTGTCCAAGTGTTTGTATTTTGAGTATGAAAGTCAAGCACAACGCAGGAAAGATCGGCGGGAATCTCCAATTTTCGAAAAGTCCCTATGGGGTTTTCGAGAATACGGATAAATGACAACAATGTGCATGATAATCAAGACCACATTCCATAAGTATGATAGTTTTTGGTCAATGTGGTTACTTTTGTAGTGGCCAAAATAAAACGATGTGCTTTTTGTGTACGTTTGAAATTGACGATGTTTTGGTCTGACGTAATGGCGGCTATTTACAAACTTGGACATGTCGAATAGGACCCAGTGGATTTTAGAAAATACGGATAAATGGCAACAATGTGCATGATCAATAAGACTATATCCCATAAGTTTGATAGTTTTTGGTTAATGTGGTTACTTTTGTAGTGGCCAAAATAAAACGATGTGCTTTCTGTGTGTATTTAAAATGACGATGTTTTGGTCTGACGTAATGGCGGATTAACCAGAACATGTCGAATAAGTTCCAATACTACGATACACACATGCGCAAAGCCCGATTTACCTGCGCTGGCGTGTGTTTGATAGGAGACAAGACGCTCTCGATAAGGGATATGCTTGAGTGGTCACGAATAAAGGGAGCCACTACGTGTACGGGGAAATAGCGATGTTACTAATCTCTCTGTATATATGTCTCTGGTTGTATGGTATTATTTAACCCCACTATCGGCCGGACCCTGATGTGTGACGTTGTATGGTATTAGTTAACCTCACTATCGGCCGGACCCTGATGTGTGACGTTGTATGGTATTATTTAACCCCACTATCGGCTGGACCCTGATGTGTGACGTTGTATGGTATTATTTAACCCCACGATCGGCCGGACCCTGATGTGTGACGTTGTATGGTATTATTTAACCCCACCATCGACCGGTCCACTGTATGTGACACAGTACGGTCAAATGAAGTCCTACCATATATAGACTGAACCCGATTAAAATACGTTAATACACAAAACTATCCTCGCTCATCAGAGACTTATACACCTTTAAATGAGGCCAATATTCTTGGTTGATTCGACAAATTTTGCAATTCTGAAGGTATACATAAAATGTAATTAATTGTAATATAGATGAAATACAAATGTACACATTATGAAATTCGTTGAAGCTAGTCGGAAAATAATATTATTGAACACGCCTGCCTCTTACTAAAATGACGCAACGTCTCGAAGTTATCTGTATACAACCCCAGTCTGACCTGAAACATTTGGCAACGGATGTTGTTGGACCGAAATCAGTTCGCCACCATCAAAAATATCAAGATAGGTATTAAATTATAATTAAGAAAACGATTTGTACGTGAACATAGCCATGGCGGAAGCATAACTGAGCTTGCGCGCGTACTTTTTGTGTGCGTCGGTCTGGTCTCGTGTTACCAATGCACTCTGCAGCGCGTACTGGTGGCCGACAAGTGGTGGGTTTAGGGCAGTCGTGAGTCAGGTCTCTCCTTGCCACTATAGAGGGTTTATATGTTTGAGCGGAATCATTTCCGTACTGTGTTGTGCGGTCAACTTGTCTGAAGTGTAGTGATTCTTTCAACTGTGTTCACACTGGGAGTTCTTTTGAGGTAAGACTTTCTTTTTCTACTCTGTTGGTTATTTAGTTATTTCGATACACAAAATAAGTAAAAAAAATAATTCATAATACTACTAAACGAACGAATACACACATAATGTCAACACTTTATAACTTAACAACATCTTCAAATACACAGGGACACATATAATTTTAATTGATTTTAATTTAAACTTTGTGTGGGTTTTTTTTTGTTTTCTTTTTTTTTGTTTTTGTTTTTTATTTATCATCTTTTTTAATGGATTCAGTCAATTATGATAGACATTTTCGTTAGAGTTTGTGTTATAATATATGGACAGACGGACTTAACTGATGTCGGTCATTTTAAGATTTGCATCCCCCTATCTCGAACGTCCGACACTATACACCATGTCCGTGAGAGACTAAAAGGTTTGCTGGCCAAGAACGGGTCAAGTCGCTTATCTTAGACGCATTGTTTTTGAAACCTCTGGAACATATACAAATGCACTAATTGGACTTAGCTGTGGACACGAGGGACCTCTGCGTGGCAATATTCCAATCCACATTGGCTCTCGTAATCCAACTTAATGCCAGCCATTATGATTGTTACATGGAATGGTATTCCAAACCACTTCTTTTGCAATCATGTAACGAAGATTTCATAGGCGCAAACCACTGAGATACTTTGTAGCAGACACCATGATACCGAGAATAACTTGTTAAAACAGACAGGTAGATTTAAGAAATGGGCAGACCTTCCTCAAAGACCGCAATAACCGCTAATAAATGTACCTCATCCTAGACGATGCTATTAATAATTCAATGCGCACGTGATTGCAATTTGTGCCCCCTCTTAAGTGTTAAAAATCAACATTGCACGCTCGACAGTTGAGTTCTGCTTTCCTTTGCTTCTAGTTTTATGATAAATTGTATCAAACTACACAAACAAAAGCATATTAAATAACATTATCAACCATAATTGTGCTTTTTTTTTAAATTATTTTATTTTAATTCAAAATATTTTTGTTATTTTCTGTTTATTGAGAGGCACGGATTTCAGGGTTGCCTGTAGAACAACTTAATTACAATCGTTACAACACGATTAATTTCAACACAAATCATAAACTCGGATAGTTGTCGCATGATAAATTTGTATCGTTGATTTTTCGTTTATTTTATTAATTATTCAATCAGCACAGGAGTACACGTTTTACTATTTCCCTCGATATACTCTTTACAAACATATACACAGAACACCCTTTTAAAACATAGCTGACATCCAAAGGAAGCTCCGAATTATCTTATATAGCATGTTTCACGAAATGAAAAGTTCTGAAAGCCCTCAGTTTACAAAACGTTGTCAAATATGTTGTATAACCAATCGTATAACGATGTTAAAGTAATTACGATACCATGTCAGCGATGTTTTAGTTTCTCATAATCCCAAAGTTTCTGGAGTCTCGGACTCGCTTCAGCTATGTTCCTCGTCCGTGATAATCTAAAATCCCCCAAAATAACGCGTCCAAACAGTACTTATAGACCAAACAAAAGTGTTAGTGTAATGTTCAAAATGTTGGACAAGTTGGTGCGAATTGTGACCTCTAAAAAGATAATGCCAAGAGATAAATGTAGATAGGTATTAATTGGTATCACGTTCAGTATATCATAATTTGTTTATATAATGTGGATAAAATCCCGAAAGAGTTATAGCCAGTGAAATGACAAGAAAAGTTACAAACCTTAACCACGTCTATATTCCCCGGGTTTGTTTACCCATAGACAGGCTAATGAATTGATGACGACGGGGTGTGATTAGGTTGTCATTACCCTGTATCACAGTATATGTGTATTTCTTATTCAAAATAATTCTGAAATCGTATAATCGTTCTGTGCTCTTATTTTCTATGCAATTCACCATAATAAGTCGCTATACAATGTGAGTAGATATCACAAGGAAAGACACCGGTGAAAACAAACATGGCGGGAGATATGATGAACGTTGGACAGATGATAGTATGGAAAAGTAATGTCAACAAATGTCGAGATCACTCACTCTGTCTAAATCTATATTTTAAAACTTTCTTGTTAAAACAATTCTAATTATTCTTCATAAATTGTAAAATAAATTGTAATTCATTTACACTTTAGTTCACAATTTATGAAGAATAATTAGGATTTTTTTAACAAGAGACTTCCACATCCCCCCCCCCCCCCCCCCCTTTCACTCTGCTTAACATCCTATCACTACTCTTCTTAAACTCCCATTTCCAGAAAATAAGATCGCTGTATTTAATTCTAATCCGATCTTGTATTAATATGTATGTGTTGCATACTCTTGTTGGGTAATCTTTAGCTTTATAAGTTGGAAAACGTGTGCCCGATCCCCGTTGTATATCAACATTGTTGATTCAATATTGGCCATCGCTGGAGATGTTTGTTACGGTCCTAAAGATCTGTCCGTTTTTATGTCAATTGGTAGCGGGTACCTTTGCCATTCTGAAAATGCCAGTACATGTAAACGTCATGATGGAAAATTGCGATGAGGTTGAGGAGAATGGGCCGTCGCCCCAGGACCGAGGGTGAAGGAGGGGAGGGTGGCAAGTACGTACTGGGATAGACAATATGGAAGCGGACAGCTGTCAGGCTCCATCAGAGAAAACACCTACAGCAATTAAATACCTACTCGGTCTCCCTGGTTCTGGCAAATGTAACACGGAATCGTGCCAAACCAAGCGACCAGCCTCGCAAACTGACGAACCACTAACAAAGCAAATAACTACCGATACACTGTTGACTTTGTTTATAAACCCCAGTCATTAGCTCACGTGTCTGATGTCACGAGAAGTGATGTGTAAGAGTTTACTAGTATATCCTACTGGATGAGTGGATAGCTCCACGTCACCTTAATTATAGGCGACCGTTTGTTTTCTACTGGTGTTGAATCATACTCTACTCTACATGGAGCTGGTCCAGAGAATCAGATTCATCAAGGGAGCTGGCCACCAATCCCATGTATATTACCACTTGTAATCATTACGTTATCAAGCCCAACCTTAACTTCAAGGTTTCACCCATTCCTTTCCCTCCAATAATTACAATATAAAGCAACTAAGAGACAGGCATGCCCTGAGAAATGACACGATGTTGAATACGAGAATGATGTTGACATTAATTGGTGTTGCAATTCTGAAGAAATTTTGCTGGACTTTAAACTGATGCAGTGACATATGATACCAGTGATTCGACACTACAGAATATTAACACTCTAGTATCCACTATTGTATAACCTACAAAATGATAAACGACAATGATGAGCTAATGAATAAAATGATCATTAATTAATCATATTACATCACTAATATAATAAAATCAAATATCCATTGATTTAAAATAATAAAATCAATTAATGTATTAAAGATTCATTAAGTAACATACAATTTAAGTCAAGTAAATTAGTTGATATTCTGAGAAGAATTACTTGTTCTTAAGAAAAAAAAATAATAGAAAACAGTTGTGTTTGATGGAGGCGGTTGATAAAGTAACAATCTTGGACAAGACAATTATACCTTCTAAAGTGATCAAATTTTCCCTTGTAAGATCCCTCACATCAATTCCGACGACTGCAATGCACAAAGTTATAAATAAAACAAGTTATAAATATAGCTCTTCCTGGCATGGTCTTTTATATAGCAAACCATTCAATTCCAATTGAATAAAAATAATTCAACCACACATTGTAATGGTCTAGATTGTATCTCCCTTCAATAATTTGGATTTAAAAGCAGTCAAAAATTAAACATGTATTTTAATGCAAACCAACTGAAACACTTAGACTTGTGTCTTTGTAAACATGACGTCACAATCCACCTCAGGTGTGTCAGTGACGTTGTATTACAAACCTCGGAGAACACGCGTATCTGTTGATGGGGCTAATAGGTGGGCAGATGGAACAGCCAAAACACTGTCCATCAGTTAATGTTTCTGGGGGAGGTAAATTCATCAGCTGCTTCTTACTTAAAACAGCACGGATATTTAACATATTTTTGACATCTGACTTTTGAAAGAAAATAAAGTTTCGACAATATGTGTTAGTTATTGTTTTCCAGCTCTTCTCTTCTTCTATTTTTTAAGTGGAAAAAGTTTAAAGTGTTACTTTAACATCTCTGAGTGAGTAAGATAAATGATTTTCATCCACACATTGATTTCATTCCAGGAAGTGGATGTCAGAAACGATCGCCAGGACTATAGTCAGGCCTGGCTAAGATGTCGGCCATCCCCGGACGGTGGTCATTTAAAGCCTTTGGCGTGTATTAGTTGATTTTAGTTAAATACACTTTAAGAAACTATTTTGATTTTTTTAGGTAACAGCCATGAAGGTTCTGTCGACACTGATTCTTCTCCTACTGGCCACATGCGCCGTCATCAAGGTAAGATACAGATAATGGTGATTACACAGGTCAACTTATACATGTATATTGTCCTTAACTGAATAGTTTCTTTAGTGTAGGTCAATTGGGTTAAATGCTCATTTAATCGACCAATGCTGGGAATTCACATAAGTCGCCTCATACCCAACCAAAGTCGTCTCAGGTTTGTGTAGTGGGATAGACCAGTCTACCACGATGTAGATAGACCATTCTACCACGACGGTGTAGATAGACCATTCTACCACGACGTGTAGATAGACCATTCTACCACGACGGTGTAGATAGACCATTCTACCACGACGGTGTAGAGATAGACCATTCTACCACGACGGTGTAGATAGACCATTCTACCACGACGGTGTATATAGACCATTCTACCACGACGGTGTAGATAAACCATTCTACCACGACGGTGTAGATAGACCATTCTTCTACCACGACGGTGTAGATAGACCATTCTACCACGACGTGTAGATAAATCATTCTACCACGACGGTGTAGAGATAGACCATTCTACCACGACGTGTAGATAGACCATTCTACCACGACGGTGTAGATAGACAATTCTACCACGACGTGTAGATAGACCATTCTACCACGACGGTGTAGATAGACCATTCTACCACGACGTGTATATAGACCATTCTACCACGACGTGTAGATAGACCATTCTACCACGACGGTGTAGATAGACCATTCTACCACGACGGTGTAGAGATAGACCATTCTACCACGACTTGTATATAGACCATTCTACCACGACGGTGTAGATAGACCATTCTACCACGACGGTGTTGATAGACCATTCTACCACGACGTGTATATAGACCATTCTACCACGACGTGTAGATAGACCATTCTACCACGACGGTGTAGATAGACCATTCTACCACGACGGTGTAGATAGACCATTCTACCACGACGGTGTAGATAGACAATTCTACCACGACGTGTAGATAGACCATTCTACCACGATGGTGTAGATAGACCATTCTACCACGACGTGTAGATAGACCATTCTACCACGACGGTGTAGATAGACCATTCTACCACGACGTGTAGATAGACCATTCTACCACGACGGTGTAGAGATAGACCATTCTACCACGACGTGTAGAGATAGACCATTCTACCACGACGTGTAGATAGACTATTCTACCACGACGGTGTAGATAGACCATTCTACCACGACGGTGTATATAGACCATTCTACCACGACGGTGTAGATAGACCATTCTACCACGACGGTGTATATAGACCATTCTACCAAGACGGTGTAGATATACTATTCTACCACGACGGTGTAGATATAGAGGTTACACAAAGAGTGGTTGTTGGATATGGAATTTATTTCACACGAGTAAGTTATTTTTTAAAAGTTACAAAAGACACGAGCTTTAGCGAGTGTTTTTTGCAACTTTTAAAAAATAACTTACTCATGTGAAATAAATTCCATATCCAACAATTTCGAGTCGTGTGACCTGTTTCTACCACAATAATATCGGCTTGAATCAAAGGGAAACGTGGCCAAGTATAATTTCGCGTATGCAAATAAAGTGTACCGGTGACGTCCGGGACCCGGTGATGTGACGTCATTAGATTATTGATGACGTCACTAACAATTGCAGCTTGGGTCAAAGTTCACCGTGTTAGCCAATCAAAATGCGTACAGAGTTTATACCACGTGTGGTATAAACAGATTGTTAATCAGCAGCTGTAATGATTAACTGATGGTCTGTGAGTTGAATAACACGGGGTATTGTGGTAGTGTAGAGATAGACCATTCTACCACGACGGTGTAGATAGACCATTCTACCACGACGGTGTAGATAGACCATTCTACCACGACATGTAGATAGACCATTCTACCACGACGGTGTAGATAGACCATTCTACCACGACGTGTAGATAGACCATTCTACCACGACGGTGTAGATAGACCATTCTACCACGACGGTGTAGATAGACCATTCTACCACGACGTGTAGATAGACCATTCTACCACGACGGTGTAGATAGACCATTCTACCACGACGTGTAGATAGACCATTCTACCACGACATGTAGATAGACCATTCTACCACGACGGTGTAGATAGACCATTCTACCACGACGTGTAGATAGACCATTCTACCACGACGGTGTAGATAGACCATTCTACCACGACGGTGTAGATAGACCATTCTACCACGACGTGTAGATAGACCATTCTACCACGACGGTGTAGATAGACCATTCTACCACGACGGTGTAGTAAGACCATTCTACCACGACGGTGTAGATAGACCATTCTACCACGAGGGTGTAGATAGACCATTCTACCACGACGGTGTAGATAGACCATTCTACCACGACGGTGTAGATAGACCATTCTACCACGACGGTGTAGAGATAGACCATTCTACCACGACGGTGTAGATAGACCATTCTACCACGACGGTGTAGAGATAGACCATTCTACCACGACGGTGTAGAGATAGACCATTCTACCACGACGTGTAGATAGACCATTCTACCACGACGTGTAGATAGACCATTCTACCACGACGGTGTAGATAGACCATTCTACCACGACATGTAGATAGACCATTCTACCACGACGTGTAGATAGACCATTCTACCACGACGTGTAGATAGACCATTCTACCACGACGGTGTAGAGATAGACCATTCTACCACGACGGTGTAGAGATAGACCATTCTACCACGACGGTGTAGAGATAGACCATTCTACCACGACGGTGTAGATAGACCAGTCTACCACGACGTGTAGATAGACCATTCTACCGCGACGTGTAGATAGACCATTCTACCACGACGGTGTAGATAGACCATTCTACCACGACGGTGTAGATAGACCATTCTACCACGACGGTGTAGAGATAGACCATTCTACCACGACGTGTAGATAGACCATTCTGCCACGACGGTGTATATAGACCATTCTACCACGACGTGTAGATAGACCATTCTACCACGACGTGTAGATAGACCATTCTACCACGACGTGTAGATAGACCATTCTACCACGACGGTGTAGATAGACCATTCTACCACGACGGTGTAGAGATAGACCATTCTACCACGACGGTGTAGATAGACCATTCTACCACGACGGTGTAGATAGACAATTCTACCACGACGGTGTAGATAGACCATTCTACCACGACGGTGTATATAGACCATTCTACCACGACGGTGTAGATAGACCATTCTACCACGACGTGTAGAGATAGACCATTCTACCACGACGTGTTGATAGACCATTCTACCACGACGGTGTAGATAGACCATTCTACCACGACGGTGTAGAGATAGACCATTCTACCACGACGGTGTAGATAGACAATTCTACCACGACGTGTAGATAGACCATTCTACCACGACGTGTAGATAGACCATTCTACCACGACGTGTAGATAGACCATTCTACCACGACGGTGTAGATAGACAATTCTACCACGACGGTGTAGATAGACCATTCTACCACGACGGTGTATATAGACCATTCTACCACGACGGTGTAGATAGACCATTCTACCACGACGGTGTAGATAGACAATTCTACCACGACGGTGTAGATAGACCATTCTACCACGACGGTGTATATAGACCATTCTACCACGACGTGTAGATAGACCATTCTACCACGACGGTGTAGATAGACCATTCTACCACGACGGTGTAGATAGACCATTCTACCACGACGGTGTAGATAAACCATTCTACCACGACGGTGTAGATAGACCATTCTACCACGACGGTGTAGATAAACCATTCTACCACGACGGTGTAGATAAACCATTCTACCACGACGGTGTAGATAGACCATTCTACCACGACGTGTAGATAGACCATTCTACCACGACGGTGTAGATAGACCATTCTACCACGACGGTGTAGATAGACCATTCTACCACGACGGTGTAGATAAACCATTCTACCACGACGGTGTAGATAAACCATTCTACCACGACGGTGTAGATAGACCATTCTACCACGACGGTGTAGATAAACCATTCTACCACGACGGTGTAGATAGACCATTCTACCACGACGTGTAGATAGACCATTCTACCACGACGGTGTAGATAGACCATTCTACCACGACGGTGTAGATAGACCATTCTACCACGACGTGTAGATAAACCATTCTACCACGACGGTGTAGATAAACCATTCTACCACGACGGTGTAGATAGACCATTCTACCACGACGGTGTAGATAGACCATTCTACCACGACGGTGTAGATAGACCATTCTACCACGACGTGTAGATAGACCATTCTACCACGACGTGTAGATAGACCATTCTAACACGACGGTGTAGATAGACCATTCTACCACGACGGTGTAGATAGACCATTCTGCCACGACGGTGTAGATAGACCATTCTACCATGACGGTGTAGATAGACCATTCTACCACGACGTGTAGATAGACCATTCTACCACGACGGTGTAGATAGACCATTCTACCACGACGGTGTAGATAGACCATTCTACCACGACGTGTAGAGATATACCATTCTACCACGACGGTGTAGATAGACCATTCTACCACGACGGTGTAGATAGACCATTCTACCACGACGGTGTAGATAGACAATTCTACCACGACGTGTAGATAGACCAGTCTACCACGACGGTGTAGATAGACCATTCTACCACGACGTGTAGATAGACCATTCTACCACGACGGTGTAGATAGGCCATTCTACCACGACGGTGTAGATAGACCATTCTACCACGACGTGTAGATAGACCATTCTACCACGACGGTGTATATAGACCATTCTACCACGACGGTGTAGATAGACAATTCTACCACGACGGTGTAGATAGACAATTCTACCACGACGGTGTAGAGATAGACCATTCTACCACGACGGTGTAGATAGACCATTCTACCACGACGGTGTAGATAGACAATTCTACCACGACGGTGTAGAGATAGACCATTCTACCACGACGGTGTAGATAGACCATTCTACCACGACGGTGTAGAGATAGACCATTCTACCACGACGGTGTAGATAGACCATTCTACCACGACGGTGTAGATAGACAATTCTACCACGACGGTGTAGATAGACCATTCTACCACGACGGTGTATATAGACCATTCTACCACGACGGTGTAGATAGACCATTCTACCACGACGTGTAGAGATAGACCATTCTACCACGACGTGTTGATAGACCATTCTACCACGACGGTGTAGATAGACCATTCTACCACGACGGTGTAGAGATAGACCATTCTACCACGACGGTGTAGATAGACCATTCTACCACGACGGTGTAGATAGACAATTCTACCACGACGGTGTATATAGACCATTCTACCACAACGGTGTAGATAGACCATTCTACCACGACGTGTAGATAGACCATTCTACCACGACGGTGTAGATAGACCATTCTACCACGACGGTGTAGATAGACCATTCTACCACGACGTGTAGATAGACCATTCTACCACGACGGTGTAGATAGACAATTCTACCACGACGGTGTAGATAGACCATTCTACCACGACGGTGTAGAGATAGACCATTCTACCACGACGGTGTAGATAGACCATTCTACCACGACGTGTAGATAGACCATTCTACCACGACGTGTAGATAGACCATTCTACCACGACGGTGTAGATAGACCATTCTACCACGACGGTGTAGAGATAGACCATTCTACCACGACGTGTAGATAGACCATTCTACCACGACGGTGTAGATAGACCATTCTACCACGACGGTGTAGATAGACCATTCTACCACGACGTGTATATAGACCATTCTACCACGACGGTGTAGATAGACCATTCTACCACGACGGTGTAGATAGACCATTCTACCACGACGGTGTAGATAGACCATTCTACCACGACGGTGTAGATAGACCATTCTACCACGACGGTGTAGATAAACCATTCTACCACGACGTGTATATAGACCATTCTACCACGACGTGTAGATAGACCATTCTACCACGACGGTGTAGATAAACCATTCTACCACGACGGTGTAGATAGACCATTCTACCACGACGGTGTAGATAGACCATTCTATCACGACGGTGTAGGTGATGACGCAGACACGCCTGCAACTGAAAGTGTGAATGTTCACAGAAAAAAGAACACTTGCTATGTCTAACATAAATAATAGGAGGGATGCGTATTGATTTAGACGATTTGTTTATGTTTAGAAGTTATATTGACAGTTAATTTTCAAAGACAATGAAACCTTGCACCACAAATTGCATATAAACGTTCACTTGTCGATTAGCCATCTCGATGAGTCAGGACCCAGTGTATCATCTATATCAATAAGTAGGGAAATTAACAGACTGATGACATATTGTAATGGATTCGGCTTTAAGAGATTGTTTTTATGTGAAAAAGGAACAATGAAAATTGAAAAAACAAACAAACAAACAAACAAAAAAACAAAAGAAAAACATATAGTATAGCTTTGAAAGATGACGTGCAGACGTGTTCAATTTCTGGGGGTAACATTAGGCTTCGAACCAATTGATAGCGGAAGTGGAGTGTTCAGTTGTTCTGATAAAACATTTAAGTAGTTGGTAGTATCAGTGTGCTGGTGTAATGATGGGATAATGGCAGAAACACATCGATACTCTAACGTAGATTGAACGAATTCTCCCCTATTGAATCCAACGATTCCAGAACCCCATCCAACTAAGGGCGGTATACCGGGGGACATAAACATACAACCAGTTGGTAGTACGACGTAACAGTTCACCATGAATCGAAAATAAATTAACATACAACGTCTTGGAGGATTCACGGTTACATTTTAAGTTCGGTATGTTGTTAGTGTAGTAATTGAAGTATAAGCTACTTGACAGCGTCCTTTCCGGGCCCGATATTAGTAGATACCGCTCTCTGATGGTCGGACGCAGACAAACTCGTTCACATTCATGGATTAACTGATAAATATTTATCAAACACATTCCATCGTCAGGATGTAATTAGTACACTAACATAAATATTTGAGATTTCGAAAGATCATTGGAATTCCTTTTCTAATTGTACATATTTCAGCTATACAAATATAGTGGCCTTTTTCAATTCAAACCTATCATCTTTTAATGTCGGTTTGAGTGGAACAATACAACGAGTGGTATGGATGTTGACTCAGGAATCTTGCCAGCATCATAAAGGCATTTCCTATGAAGTATTTCCTCAACCGTTCCTCTGCTTCATCATCACTATTTTAAAATCATGAAACAATACCGCTCCTTATTTGAGAAAAGTGTAACTATCTGTGAAATTTACGGCCGTATGACCGTTTTTACAGAGTGTAAGTATCACAGAAATAGTTCGTGCTTCCGCTATCACGCACATTAGTTCACTTCCGGTAAAACCTTTCTGAAACAAGGCAGACATAAATTAAAAGGGAAGTCTTGTCTAAGTTCCTGCTCGTAACATTAATCACAGACTGGTCTGTCTCAATGGCATTAAGCTGTACGGCCTTAGTAATACACTCAAGTAGGTTTGGAAATATACAACCGGATTTTTTTTTCTTTTTGTAAAATATAACGACACACGTCTAAAACTTGATTCAAGTGGCGTGAATCTCCCATGGACTCTAGAAATTCGACAGGAACAAGCCTGTTTTTCATACTATTTACCGACATACTTGCATTACATTTCCGACAGCTGAAAGAGGAACATTCTGTGCTACAGAACAGTCAGCATTCAAGTGAACCAACATAGGTCAGAACGTTAATTTGACTGACCGAACAGCACATGCTATCCGAGATTTAACACGAACTTGGTACCGCGCGGTGAAGGTCAATTATCACAGATCCATTAGCGGCTACACATGTATGTTACAAATATGTAAACACGTCACTGTGTAACTTTAGATGCTATCACCATTTTATAAACAGTTTCACTGATGTTCATTGCTTATAATGTTTATGATACTATATAAACGTCGGACGAACATTGTCCAAATTAACTTTTAAATAACGAAAACAAAAACGTTCGACAATCAGTCTAATCTATCCGGACCGTGCTTTACCGTAGCAACGTGTTTACACGTGGACTGAAGCCAAATTGCAAATGATGCATAGAACATGTATATACTTGACCGAGGAGGGTGTCAACTTAATACCGAGTAGCGGCTGGCGGAACATCTGCATGGTCAGCAATCTACATGGCACACCACCACTTTCTACAGTAACTCGGATGTTTTTCTTTAACACAGCTTTATATCGTGTTAGGTTTTGTCCATTCATGTATGTTTTAAATACTAATATTTTGCCTTCAATGTTATGTAGTTCAACGGTCTACATTTGTATGAGGAAGAATATTTTGCTCTGGGCTCAAAAAATTACTCCTGAAGAAATAGCGATAACAATAAGTGTTCAAAATGAGATGATTAATTCACAATACTGATGTCCATCCTGTTTTACCTTGTATCATTATTATCCATTTGTTAATGTTCACATTCTCTGTACTGTACTGTTTTCGAGAATAAACAATTATCATTGTCATTGTCACCAAAGACTGACCACTGACAACTGACCATAGACGTTGTCCATCAGTTGTGCTAAAGAGCACGTGCCTACCGTTGGAACAGACCGATCTATGTATGGGTCAATGGCCCAAAGTTTGAAACTTGATGTATAAAAGGATGGTGTTATTTGATCGAATGAAAGCATTATCCCTCGAGTGAGAACATTTAAAATACAAAAGTGTCACAAAAACATTCCAATCATACACATACATTTCAACAAGTATCGAACAAGAGATCCAAAAAGGATCTTGGCGCCTAAAATTGAATGATCTTTATTTGTTTTATGTATGATCTTTATTTGTTCTATGTATGATCTTTATTTGTTCTATGTGTGATCTTTATTTGTTTTATTTATGATCTTTATTTGTTGTATGTATGATCTTTATTTGTTCTATGTATGATCTTTATTTGTTGTATGTATGATCTTTATTTGTTCTATGTATGATCTTTATTTGTTCTATGTGTGATCTTTATTTGTTCTATGTATGATCTTTATTTGTTCTATGTATAATCTTTATTTGTTCTATGTATGATCTGTATTTGTTCTATGTATGATCTTTATTTGTTCCATGTATGATCTTTATTTGTTGTATGTATGCTCTTTATTTGTTCTATGTATGATCTGTATTTGTTCTATGTATGATCTTTATTTGTTGTATGTATGATCTTTATTTGTTCTATGTATGATCTGTATTTGTTCTATGTATGATCTTTATTTGTTCTATGTGTGATCTTTATTTGTTTTATTTATGATCTTTATTTGTTGTATGTATGATCTTTATTTGTTCTATGTATGATCTTTATTTGTTCTATGTATGATCTTTATTTGTTCTATGTATGATCTGTATTTGTTGTATGTATGATCTTTATTTGTTCTATGTGTGATCTTTATTTGTTTTATTTATGATCTTTATTTGTTGTATGTATGATCTGTATTTGTTTTATGTATGATCTGTATTTGTTCTATGTATGATCTTTATTTGTTCTATGTATGATCTGTATTTGTTCTATGTATGATCTGTATTTGTTCTATGTATGATCTTTATTTGTTCTATGTATGATCTTTATTTGTTCTATGTATGATCTTTATTTGTTTTATGTATGATCTGTATTTGTTCTATGTATGATCTTTATTTGTTTGATGTATGTTCTTATGATCTTTATTTGTTGTATGTATGATCTTTATTTGTTGTATGTATGATCTTTATTTGTTGTATGTATGATCTTTATTTGTTGTATGTATGATCTTTATTTGTTGTATGTATGATCTTTATTTGTTGTATGTATGATCTTTATTTGTTGTATGTATGGTCTTTATTTGTTCTATGTATGATTTTTAATTGTTCTATGTATGATCTTTATTTGTTGTATGTATGGTCTTTATTTGTTCTATGTATGATTTTTAATTGTTCTATGTATGATCTTTATTTGTTGTATGTATGATCTTTATTTGTTGTATGTATGATCTTTATTTGTTGTATGTATGATCTTTATTTGTTGTATGTATGATCTGTATTTGTTGTATGTATGATCTTTATTTGTTGTATGTATGATCTTTATTTGTTCTATGTATGATCTTTATTTGTTTTATTTATGATCTTTATTTGTTCTATGTATGATCTTTATTTGTTTTATGTATGATCTTTATTTGTTCTATGTATGATCTTTATTTGTTCTATGTATGATCTTTATTTGTTGTATGTATGATCTTTATTTGTTGTATGTATGATCTTTATTTGTTGTATGTATGGTCTTTATTTGTTCTATGTATGATTTTTAATTGTTCTATGTATGATTTTTAATTGTTCTATGTATGATCTTTATTTGTTCTATGTATGATCTTTATTTGTTTTATGTATGATCTGTATTTGTTCTATGTATGATCTTTATTTGTTCTATGTATGATCTTTATTTGTTCTATGTATGATCTTTATTTGTTCTATGTATGATCTTTATTTGTTCTATGTATGATCTTTATTTGTTCTATGTATGATCTTTATTTGTTCTATGTATGATTTTATTTGTTCTATGTATGATCTTTATTTGTTGTATGTATGATCTTTATTTGTTGTATGTATGGTCTTTATTTGTTCTATGTATGATTTTTAATTGTTCTATGTATGATCTTTATTTGTTGTATGTATGGTCTTTATTTGTTCTATGTATGATTTTTAATTGTTCTATGTATGATCTTTATTTGTTCTATGTATGATCTTTATTTGTTGTATGTATGATCTTTATTTGTTGTATGTATGATCTTTATTTGTTGTATGTATGATCTGTATTTGTTGTATGTATGATCTTTATTTGTTGTATGTATGATCTTTATTTGTTCTATGTATGATCTTTATTTGTTTTATTTATGATCTTTATTTGTTCTATGTATGATCTTTATTTGTTTTATGTATGATCTTTATTTGTTCTATGTATGATCTTTATTTGTTGTATGTATGATCTTTATTTGTTGTATGTATGATCTTTTTTTGTTCTATGTATGATCTTTTCTCTACTTTAATGATCTGATTACATGGAAGCCTACACATAAAGAAGCCGACAAATGAAATTTAAGTGACATCTTACGGAACAATTTTCTGTGAATTAGAAATAGTAATGCTAAACTTCAATTGTCAGCAGTGTTGCTTTCTGGATCAGACTCAAAATCAAATAAGCACAACTAGGCGTCATATGAAGCTGGATACAAGGGGAACCAACATATGATATTTAGAGATATCTAAGAAGAACTTTTTTTGTGTTAATTAGAAATCTTAACACACAATTTTAACTTTCCGCGATTTTGCTTTCTAGATTAAACTAAAAATTGAATTAGAACACCATTAAAACTATTTTGTTTGATTTGATTTGTTTCATTTTAATCCTAAAAAGTGCAATCAATGATTGCGAAAGCTCACCGGCGGCAGCAATCACACTACAGTGTATGCATTCATTTTTTATGTACAGTATGTAGAAGCATGTCATTTTGAAATTGTATGCCACATAATATCGCTCCTAGACCTCTAATGGATGTATAAACCAAATAAGAAGGGTGTGGACAACTAACTAACCCCCAAAATCTTTAAAGTGGGTTTTGGTGCCAAACAAATTAAGTCCACTAAATGGTTAAATGCCAAAAATAAATCACAATTTTTTTCTGCATGATTTTGCCATAACATCACTCCTGGACCTCTTATGAATGTATAAACCAAATACCAAATACCAAATAAGAAGGGTGTGAGGTTCATACTTTTGAACTTACCCAAAAACTTTAAAGTGAGTTTTGGTGTCAAAAAAGTTAAGTCCACAAAATGTAAACTCCAAAAGTCACAATTTTTTTCTGCATGATTTTGCTATAACATCACTCCTACACCTCTATTGAATGTATACACCAAATGAGAATGGTGTGAGGTGTATACTTTTGGACTTACAAGCTTTCCAGAAACTTACCCCAAAAACTTTAAAGTGGATTTTGGGGCTAAAAAAGTTAAGTCCACAAAATGATGAAATGCGAAAAAATCATAATTTTTTTCTGCATGATTTTGCCATAACATCACTCCTATACCACTTACTTTTCAACCAAATGTCCTTTACTTTTGACCCAGTGACCTTGATCTATGGACAGTTGATGTTTTGTTTAATTCCAACCAACGTTTTCTTCATAAAGTTTTACGTTAATGAAGGATACAAAACTGGACCGTGACCTTCAACCCAGTGACCATGTTATTTTGCAAAAGAACTTTTTTATATTCCAACCAACTATGGTTCATGATCTCATAACAAAATGGTAATAAGTGATAACATAAAAAATGTGACCTTGGCCTCTGATCCAGAGGGCTCGACTTCTACACCATGACCTTAACGTTTGGTCAATTGTGTCCTTGTTTAATTCTGCACATCTTTGATTAATCATGTCATCACAAAATGTTTATCATTTAAACGATACAAAATTTGACATTTGACACCACAACCTTGACCTTTGGTCAGCTGACTCCTTGTTTAATTGTTTAATTCTGAACAACTGGGGGAACCTACCAGCGATGTTTGAGAAAAATCCTCCCAGTTCTTCAAGTAAAAGCAATAACAATCTTCAATTTTAAAAATCCAAGATGGCCAACTGGCAGCCATTTTGTTTTCTGGATCAGACTCAAAATTAAATGGATACAAAAAAAAAAAAAAAAACGGACCGAGAGAAACCTACATATGAAGTTTGAGAATATCCATCCTGTAGTTTCCAAGATATAGCGATAACAAAATTCAATTGTTAAAATCCAATATGGTCACCTGACGGCCATATTGTTTTCTGGATCAGACTCAAAATCAAATGGGCACAACTACGGACAAATGGAAACCCAAAAATGAAAGTTGAGAAAAATCCTCCGAATGCGTCTCAAAATAGCGATAACAAACTTTAATTCTCAAAATCTAAGATGGTCGCCTGTCTTTTCCAGAAATTGCGATAAGAAGGATTATTTGCGGACTGACGGACGACCTACGACGGATTGAAGACGGACCATGATCTTAATGATAACACGATCTTGATAATAATACGATCTTAATGATAACATTATCTTCATTATAGCATTTGGTGGCATTTATTTAGCATGTTTAGAATTTTCGGGTAAAACTTAATTATAAAAGTAAAAGTAAGCATGTCCTAGTAAGATTAAAAAACTGCTGCAGTGGTATCCATAGTCTACCGGATATTACCGGTAACAAATGATTACTCATGGAAGTTACTCGTAACCAATGGTTTCTCTTCTTTTACAGGCAGACGAACAAACACGTGCAGCCTCCGCGATACAGGATATACCGGAACAGGTAAGGGTAACCTCCAATCTCTATATCTCCCCGATACAGTATATACCGGAACAGGTAAAGGTACCTTCAATCTCTATATCTCCCCGATACAGGATATACCGGAACAGGTAAGGATACCTTCAATCTCTATATCTCTCTGATACAGGATATACCGGAACAGGTAAGGGTACCTCCTATCTCTATATCTCCCCGATACAGTATATACCGGAACAGGTAAGGGTACCTTCAATCTCTATATCTCCCCGATACAGTATATACCGGAACAGGTAAGGATACCTTCAATCTCTATATCTCCCCGATACAGGATATACCGGAACAGGTAAGGGTACCTCCAATCTCTATATCTCCCCGATACAGGATATACCGGAACAGGTAAGGGTACCTTCAATCTCTATATCTCCCCGATACATGATATACCGGAACAGGTAAGGGTACCTTCAATCTCTACATCTCCCCGATACAGGATATACCGGAACAGGTAAGGATACCTTCAATCTCTATATCTCTCTGATACAGGCTATACCGGAACAGGTAAGGACATCTTCAATCTCTATATCTCCCAGATACAGGATATACCGGAACAGGTAAGGACACCTTCAATCTCTATATCTCCCCGATACAGGATATACCGGAACAGGTAAGGATACCTTCAATCTCTATATCTCCCCGATACAGGATATACCGGAACAGGTAAGGACACCTTCATTCTCTATATCTCTCTGATACACGATATACCGGAACAGGTAAGGGTACCGCCAATCTCTATATCTCTCCGATACAGGATATACCGGAACAGGTAAGGACACCTTCATTCTCTATATCTCCCCGATACAGGATATACCGGAACAGGTAAGGATACCTTCAATCTCTATATCTCTCTGATACAGGCTATACCGGAACAGGTAAGGACATCTTCAATCTCTATATCTCCCAGATACAGGATATACCGGAACAGGTAAGGACACCTTCAATCTCTATATCTCCCCGATACATGATATACCGGAACAGGTAAGGGTACCTTCTATCTCTATATCTCTCTGATACAGGATATACCGGAACAGGTAAGGACACCTTCTATCTCTATATCTCCCCGATACAGGATATACCGGAACAGGTAAGGGTACCTTCAATCTCTACATCTCCCTGATACAGGATATACCGGAACAGGTAAGGGTACCTCCAATCTCTATATCTCCCCGATACATGATATACCGGAACAGGTAAGGGTACCTCCAATCTCTATATCTCCCCGATACAGGATATATCGGAACAGGTAAGGGTACCTTCAATCTCTACATCTCTTCGATACAGGATATATCGGAACAAGTAAGGATACCTTCAATCTCTATATCTCCCCGATACATGATATACCGGAACAGGAAAGGGTACCTCCAATCTCTATATCTCTCTGATACACGATATACCGGAACAGGTAAGGATACCTTCAATCTCTATATCTCTCTGATACAGGATATACCGGAACAGGTAAGGGTACCTTCAATCTCTATATCTCCCCGATACATGATATACCGGAACAGGTAAGGATACCTTCAATCTCTATATCTCCCTGATACAGGATATACCGGAACAGGTAAGGGTACCTCCAATCTCTATATCTCTCCGATACAGGATATACCGGAACAGGTAAGGACACCTTCAATCTCTATATCTCCCCGATACATGATATACCGGAACAGGTAAGGGTACCTTCTATCTCTATATCTCTCTGATACACGATATACCGGAACAGGTAAGGGTACCGCCAATCTCTATATCTCCCCGATACAGGATATACCGGAACAGGAAAGGGTACCTTCAATCTCTATATCTCTCCGATACAGGATATACCGGAACAGGTAAGGACACCTTCATTCTCTATATCTCCCCGATACAGGATATACCGGAACAGGTAAGGGTACCTTCTATCTCTATATCTCTCTGATACAGGATATACCGGAACAGGTAGGAACACCTTCATTCTCTATATCTCCCCGATACATGATATACCGGAACAGGTAAGGACACCTTCAATCTCTATATCTCCCCGATACATGATATACCGGAACAGGTAAGGGTACCTTCTATCTCTATATCTCTCTGATACAGGATATACCGGAACAGGTAAGGACACCTTCTATCTCTATATCTCCCCGATACAGGATATACCGGAACAGGTAAGGGTACCTTCAATCTCTACATCTCCCTGATACAGGATATACCGGAACAGGTAAGGGTACCTCCAATCTCTATATCTCCCCGATACATGATATACCGGAACAGGTAAGGGTACCTCCAATCTCTATATCTCTCTGATACACGATATACCGGAACAGGTAAGGACACCTTCAATCTCTATATCTCTCTGATACAGGATATACCGGAACAGGTAAGGGTACCTTCAATCTCTATATCTCCCCGATACATGATATACCGGAACAGGTAAGGATACCTTCAATCTCTATATCTCTCTGATACAGGATATACCGGAACAGGTAAGGGTACCTTCAATCTCTATATCTCCGCGATACAGGATATACCGGGACAGGTAAGGGTACCTTCAATCTCTATATCTCCCCGATACAGTATATACCGGAACAGGTAAGGATACCTTCAATCTCTATATCTCTCTGATACACGATATACCGGAACAGGTAAGGATACCTTCAATCTCTATATCTCTCTGATACAGGATATACCGGAACAGGTAAGGGTACCTCCAATCTCTATATCTCCCCGATACAGGATATACCGGAACAGGTAAGGGTACCTTCAATCTCTATATCTCCCCGATACAGTATATACCGGAACAGGTAAGGGTACCTTCTATCTCTATATCTCCCCGATACAGGATATATCGGAACAGGTAAGGGTACCTCCAATCTCTATATCTCTCTGATGCAGGATATACCGGAACAGGTAAGGACACCTTCAATCTCTATATCTCCCCGATACATGATATACCGGAACAGGTAAGGGTACCTTCTATCTCTATATCTCCCCGATACAGGATATATCGGAACAGGTAAGGGTACCTCCAATCTCTATATCTCTCTGATACAGGATATACCGGAACAGGTAAGGGTACCTTCAATCTCTATATTTCCCCGATAAAGGATATAGAGTTTGGTTGTCCTTACCGCTTCCGGTATATCTCCGCGAGACATATGATATACCGGAACAGGTAAGTATACTGTTACTATATATAAACATTTTAGAATGGTTTGAACCGACACAAACATTCTCCCAGACGTTTAAAACTGACAAATATGCTCCATAATTTGGCCGGTGGTATGCTCAACAATGGTATGTGACGATTTGGATAAGCCGAGCTCTCTATTCTAATCCTCCCACACTATACACCACATGACTATGTGTGGGAATGTTAAGTGTCTGGACAAGGTCTATTCATTCCATATAACACACACTTGTTACGTCTGTAAATGTCGAGGGTCATTCGTATACAAATATAAAACAGAGCTAAGAAGATCAAGTGATAGCTATTCGGATGTCGAAATCTTGCCATGTTACGTAATTACGAAGGAACTCAGTAGGCGCATTATCTCTGTGTTGGTCATTTTAGCTACTAAAACTTGTGAGTTATGTGATGGGAAAACTATTTCCGGAGCTCTCAGTGAATGTCGTATAAAACTATAAATCAATTTATTTCCATAGGGTATGGCAGCGGATGAGGATGATGACGATGATGATGACGTGGCCGTCGACGATGACACCGATGATATGACCGAGCCAATAGCACGAGAAAGTGAGTCGACGACAAACAGATGATGTAGTAATATCAGTGTAAATCAGATATGTATTAATATTATACGACATAATGAGTATATACGTTCTACCTCATCCTATCTTACTAATGCTTAACCGTCAAATTCAAAGATAGCCACCTGCCAGGCATCTTGTTCTTCTAGCCGGATACAATTTACACCAAGGGAACCCTTTACAGATAAAATTCGAATTTATTTCGAGACAGCAATAAAATATTTGTTAAATTACACATGATCAGCTTTTTAGGGTTCATTCTTTGGCAACGCAAACAGTCATGTTCAAGGGTACAGTTAAAAAAACGTTACACGAAAAGCATTTCTTCAATAAAATGAGTCACAGATTGCAAGCAGTCAATACGAGAATAAAAAGAGTTCCTCGCTTGTTTAAAGGAATACACAAAAAACAACATTAAAACCTATATAAATACGATACCAAAAATATCGGTGAATTTACATTGTTAACGAGTAAGGTTAGCTCCAATTGTTTATATTCAAAATAAAAATTGTACTTACAGATTTCCAGGTACAGTTATCTACAGTATTGGTTTGATACATCACAGGGAGTAGTATTTTTTAGATGAGTTATAATAAGCAATACCTTGTAATTGTTATAGGGCCTCATAAAGACAAGATAAACGAAGGTCGTTTGGCGTAAAATTAAAAAAAAAAAAACCCGTCTTTTTAAAGAAAATATTTCCGTAAAGTTAAGATACTCAACTATCTATTGGTATTTTTTGGCATTCATGAAATATGATTTTGACGGAAATAGTTTTGATAAGATATATGTATAACACGAAAATGTAATGCAAGCATTTGTATAGCCCCAAACCTAAGTTCAGGGAATCACCCTGTCTGTCGTCCGAAATGTTGTCCTCAGAACTTCTCCTTTTGTGAACCGATTTCAATGAAACTTCACACAAATATACAGGGACACATGTAGACGTGCATAATAATAATAACAACAATAGCATGTGTTATTTCCTTCGAAATGTTGGTGGCCATGGTAACTGGTCACTACAAACAGGTATAAAACCATACCCAAAAGTTGTCAAAGGATTCTGCAAACGAAATTTGATCAAAATACCTTTATCTATACATCAGAAAAAAGATTTGGAATACATTTCTCCCCTCTTTTGAAACCGTCCCTCCACCTCCAGGTAAAAAATACCTCATAAGCTTTATCTCTATGTTCATTCTGGGTAGCAACTAGGGCCATGCGGGCTAGGTCTACCGTTTAAACATGCTCTACACCAAATTTGGTCAAAATCCACTTAGTCGTTCATGACCATTGGTAACGATTTTTGGAAAAAGTTAACAGACGACGGACGGACGCTGAGCCATGACACAAGTTCAACGTTCATTTGGTCCAGGCGAGATAAAAAGATTAAGAAGTTTTCCGCCGTAGAAAAATACATTCATGCACTTTTTATCAACACTTTCAGGGCTATAAACAAGAGGCCCATGGGCCTTAACGGTCATCTGAAAAACACTTACACTTACAGCAGGGACACACACCCCAATCCAGCATTATTACCATAAATTATTTATTGCAGCCAGTTATGTTTTAGATCAAATTTGGTTTTTATCCATTTAGCTTGTCCAGGAAGAGCAGCATCATAAAGCAAAATTTTAGCCAAGTTCCCATTTTTGGGGCATGCCCCTCTGTCCCAATGGTCAGACAAGACTCATTTATATCAATTAGGATTGCCTTTCCCCAATGATGTTTCATACTAAATATGGTTGTAATCAATTCAGGCATTAAGGAGGAATTGCATTTTTAAGAAATGTTTAACCTAAGCGCTCCTTTTGCCCCATCTTTTTTTCCCCAGGGGTCAAACCTGTCTCATTAAAAAATATGATTGCCGTCACCTTATGTTTCACATCAAATTTGGTTGTAATCCAACAAAAGGTTAGGGAGGATTAGGATTTAACAGCAAATATTCACCAAAGTTCCCCTTTTAGCCTCGTTTATATAAAATATGACCACCCTTCCCAAAGGATGTTTCACACCATATTTCGTATTAATCCACCCAAGGGTTAGAGAGAAGTAGGATTTATAGCAAAAATTCACCAAAGTTCCCCTTTTGGGGCCCCGCCCCTCTGGCCCTAGGGGTCAAACCAGCCTCATTTATATAAAATATGATTGTCCTCCTCCAATGATGTTTCACACCAAATTTGGTAATAATTCACTATGGAGGTTAGGAGTAGTATTGTAAAGCAAAATTTCATCAAAGTTCCCCTTTTGGGGCCCTGCCCTTCTGGCCCCAGGGGTCACACCAGCCTAATTTATATAAAATATGACCACCCTCCCCCAATGATGTTTCACACAATATCTGGTTGAAATCCACCAAAGGGTTAAGGAGGAGTAGGATTTTATAGCAAAATTTCATAAAAGTTCCCCTTTTGGGGCCCCGCCCCTCAGGCCCCAGGGGCCACACCAGCCTCATTTATATAAAATATGACCACCCTCCCCCAATGATGTTTCACACAATATCTGGTTGAAATCCACCAAAGGGTTAAGGAGGAGTAGGATTTTATAGCAAAATTTCATCAAAGTCCCCCATTTGGGGCCCCGCCCCTCAGGCCCCAGGGGTCACACTAGCCTCATTTATATAAAATATGACCGCCCTCCCCAAATGATGTTTTACAACATATCTGGTTGAAATCCACTAAAGGGTTAAGGAGGAGTAGGATTTTATAGCAAAATTTCATCAAAGTTCCCCATTTGGGGCCCCGCCCCTCAGGCCCTAGGGGTCACACCAGCCTCATTTATATAAAATATGATCACCCTCCCCAAATGATGTTTCACACAATATCTGGTTGAAATCCACCAAAGGGTTAAGGAGGAGTAGGATTTTATAGCAAAATTTCATCAAAGTTCCCTTTTTGGGGCCCCGCCCCTCAGGCCCCAGGGGTCACACCAACTTCATTTATATAAAATATGACCGCCCTCCCCCAATGATGTTTCCAACCAAATTTAGTTGTAATCCACCCAAGGGTAAAGGAGGAGTAGGATTTTATAGCAATATTCACCTAAGTTCCCTTTTCGGCGCCCCGCCCTTCTGGCCCCAGGGGTCAGACCAGCCTCATTTATATAAAATATGATTGCCCTCCCCCAATGATGCTTCAAACCAAATTTGGAAGTAATCCACCCAAGCGTTAAGGAGGAGTAGCGTTTTGAAAGAAAAAGTTTACGGACGGCGCACGGCGGACGACGACGGACGAAGCACGATGACTATAGGTCATCCTGACCCTTTGGGTCAGATGACCTAAAAAGAGGGTGGGGTGGAGGGGCGAGGGGCGATGCACGGACAGGTCTATGCAATTGAGAGCTTTGTTATATAGCTTATAAATGTACACTCGTGAAAATGTGTTTGGTCACGCCAAAGAAGAGGAAATGCATAAAGTTAAAATAATGGGGAGGTTTGTTTTAATGTAATCATCTTTACAGCCAATTTTTTTTACTCTTCTGTTTGTTTCAGACCCATGTAACAAGAAGCAATGTCAGAGAGGCGAGGAATGTGTTATTCGTAACGACAAACCCAAGTGTGTGTGTGTAGGAAGATGTCCCATCACCACCAACCCCAGACACAAGGTCAGCAACCTCGGCACTCATCATTACATTAAATAATTTAATAAAAGTTCCCAAATTAAGATTTCCCCCTTAAATCCAATAATGCTTTCCTATTCACAATTTTAAGATATCAGTTCCCTGTTGATGAAACTGGGACCAGGGAAGGCAATGACAGGTCATAGACTCAGAATCAAGTTGGAAAGTCTCAGCAATTAGCAAAATTACAGTTCTCAATCCACATAACTATGTTCCTGAATGTCGACATGAAATCGCCAACATGAAGGAGGTTCTCTCCACAAAACAAAGATATAACTGACATCTAGTCTACAAGTCCATGCTGGACCTTTTTAATACATAAAATACATCTTCCGGAAATTTAACTACTCGATTCATGCTCCTTCTCGCCGCCTTATGTGGTTGTCGTGATGGCGTTATATATCTATTAACAGGTGTGCGGCTCTCGGAACACGACGTTTGACAGTGAATGTCATCTAGACCGTGAGATCTGTCTGTGCAAGACAAAGTCACCTGAATGCTCCAACCCTGCCTTCAAGAAACTGAAGCTGAATTACTTTGGAGCCTGTCAGAGTAAGTTGTAACCCTCCCATCATTAAATAATGTCAGAATACACCATAAATGAACGACATCGTTCTCCGTTAGCATTCTGTCGCCTAGAAAACAAACATTTCGGTACAGTATTCCATTGTTTAACGTTCTTCGGTTTCTTCCAGATCTTCCCCGATGTGATAACGTGGGAATGGCCCAATTTCCTGGGAGGATGGAGGGCTGGCTTTCTGTCATCATGAATGTTGTGGTAAGAAGCAGCGCGTACGTTACTCAGATGTGGTTAACGAGCAATATGTCATCACATAGTGTTTCCTTTATCGGGTTCGTACCAGCTGGATTATCGGTACGAATCTGTTGTTCTCATACTGAAACGCGGCGTACCAGCAGAACCAAACCGGTTCGCATGGTTCCGCCATCTTTGGAACTCACCTGAGATTCAATTGCATTCCATTTTATGGTACTGAGCCTATTCGAGCAAGCAGTAAGAATAATAGTGCGGCATCAGTCATATAGCAGACACGTGATTTAGTCGACAAAAAACACATGATCTAATTGTATTTCCCTGTTTTAGGCTTCCCGCCGTGACCTCGGTGATTACTCAGAACTGTTGACCGATAGTCTTCACCAACGTATCAATGCAGTAATCTGGAAATTTTGCGACCTCGATGTCCATCCCCAGGACAGGTAAGGCATAACAGGTCAGGTATACTGACCATGACCGCATCCTCCAGTAAAGGTAAGATATAACAGGTAACAGGACAGGTATAATGACCAATACCGTATCCTCAAGTAAAGGTATAAGGTATAACAGGTAACAGGACAGGTATAATGACCAATACCGCATCCTCCAGTAAAGGTAAGGCATAACAGGTAACAGGACAGGTATAATGACCAATACCGTATCCTCAAGTAAAGGTATAAGGTATAAGAGGTAACAGGACAGGTATAATGACCATGACCGTATCCTCCAGTAAAGGTAAGGTATAACAGGTAACAGGACAGGTATACTGACCATTACCGTATCCTCCAGTAAAGGTAAGGTATAATAGGTAACAGGACAGGTATAATGACCAATACCGTATCCTCCAGTAAAGGTATAAGGTATAACAGGTAACAGGACAGGTATAATGACCAATACCGTATCCTCAAGTAAAGGTAAGGCATAACAGGTAACAGGACAGGTATAATAACCATTACCGTATCCCTCCAATTAAGGTGTATTTTTCGGTTTTGTATCATCGCAACAGCCAAGATCATAACAAGAGAATGTCAACGATGAATGTGCCACTGACGGACGCTGTTATAGTGTCATTGCACTGAAATTTCAAATCTTGTCCTTTTCTCCAAATCATTCACATCAAATAGAAAACAGGAAGCCAGTACCTACACATTAAGCAATCCGCTAAGAGTGTCGAGGGGAATATACATGAAGGTGAAGACTGGCAGGGTTGAGAAGCATTGGAACCGCCCACCTTAACAAAAGACATCCCCATAGAACCTTAATGCTCTTGTCCCACTTCAGATTTGGTACCCAAGTATACCCCCAACTCTCCCCTACCACTCCGTCCACTGTCGAAGACATTGGGAAACAGACTGTATTGACCTGCCATCAGGTTAATACACTACTGGCGAGGTAATGAACTGCCATCAGGTTAATACACTACTGGCAAGGTAATGAACTACCATCAGGTTAATACACTACTGGCGAGGTAATGAACTAACATTTTCTCCCACAGACGTGTCAGTCGTAGAGAGCTTCAGATGACCATCGCCTCACTACGGCCTATGGAGCCCTGTCTCGTGCCTTTCCTCAATAAGTGTGACGCCAATGGCGACCGTAAGATTGCACTGAAGGAGTGGGGCACCTGTCTAGGATTGGACAAGGGTAAGCAGACACACAATATGCAAGGATCAAATGGTAGTCAACTCATCAAAACTGAAACTATTATTTTCACCTTGAAGGGTGCAGCGTCTGTCGTAAATGCTTTCTTGATCACACGTGCAACATCAGAACTGCCGAAGTAATTTTGACAACCTTGTTGCATATGATATTATGTTGTTCCTCGTTTCAAAGAAGCTGTTTGTGAATAACTCACCATTCCTACATGCGTAACGTAATCAATGGATGAGTCATAGTTTCCTTGCTGCTGAACTTTGTACATTACAACATTAAGTTTGAGGTAATAAGACCCGATACATCAGAGTACTAAATCGTCGTCTAGAAGGTATTTTAGTCCGAGTTCTACTACAATATTAGTGTTCAGTGGGTTTTTTGTGTGTGAAATTTTGGTGTTTTGTAATATAAAATTACACTCTGATATAAGTATATAATCTATCATTCTATTATTACTTTAATGGCGATGTCTGTTCACCAACTAAAGATTACGATAGATTCAAAATGGACGCCACTTATTCTTGTCATTCTTATATAAATATTCGCGAGGGATTTGAATTCGCGTTTGACTCTCCTCACGAATTAACGCGAAAATAAATCCCACGCGAAACATAAGTGATTTACAGTATATTAAGCTTTGCTTTGTTGCAGGTGAAATCGTAGATAAATGCAAACAACTGAGGAAAAAGTCAAGAAGAAGCTAAATGCCGGTGATAATTAGTGGCGATGTTTGTACTAAGGTCTGTAGTAGGTTAGTCACCTTGCTGTAGAGATGCAGTGCCAGGATTTCCAAGATAACAAGGCTGTAATCTCTTCGACGTGCCCAGATCATATTTATATTTTATAACCATTTTTTATCTTCATTTTTTGAAATAATTTTGTTCTAACTAAACAACAACGAATGTAAAATAAAACTTTATTACAATAAAGCTGTAATTTAAGTATTTTTGTCATTATCTGTATTACGTCGTTACACTGTGGGTTATGAGGTACGTCTGTCTGTCATTATCTGTATTACGTCGTTACACTGTGGGTTATGAGGTACGTCTGTCTGTCATTATCTGTATTACGTCCTTACACTGTGGGTTATGAGGTACGTCTGTCTGTCAGTATCTGTATCACGTCGTTACACTGTGGGTTAGGAGGTACGTCTGTTTGTCATTATTTTTATTATGTTGTTACACTGCGTGATCACCTCGTCCTTCCGTAATGGCTTCAGCTTTCTGTCTTCTGTCATCGTCTGGAACAGAAAACGTTACAAAATTGTAATAAATCAAAACAGGATTGTACGCATTTATATACGAGAACAGAATCTTAACATTACTGTTCAAAGTCAAAAGTTCTAAAACCAATTTCACAGAGGTATTGCGACTAGTTCAACTCGTAAATGATACGTCGGGCATTGTTCGTTCAAGAAATGTTGACGTTCAGCTAAAGCATGAGCATAATTCGACATGGAGCAAGGGGTCAGGTTTTGGATAAGAAAAAGCACAGGTTAAGTTTTGTCTTTGCTTTTGTTAAGAATAATACATACCTTATCCATTGGATACAGTAGAACTTCCCTAAATAATCCTCCAGGTATATCTATTGATTAATCGGGCTACTTTTCACCGGATTATGACACAGGGCTGTATGTAACTCACAGTAGATTTACCGGGTAATGACACAGGACTGTATGTAACTCACAGTAGATTTACCGGGTAATGACACAGGGCTGTATGTAACTCACAGTAGATTTACCGGATTATGACACAGGGCTGTATGTAACTTACAGTATATTTACCAGGAAATGACACAGAGCTGTATGTAACTCACAGTAGATTTACCGGGTAATGACACAGGGCTGTATGTAACTTACAGTAGATTTACCGGGTAATGACACAGGACTGTATGTAACTCACAGTAGATTTACCGGGTAATGACACAGGACTGTATGTAACTTACAGTATATTTACCAGGAAATGACACAGAGCTGTATGTAACTTACAGTAGATTTACCGGGTAATGACACAGAGCTGTATGTAACTCACAGTAGATTTACCGGGTAATGACACAGGACTGTATGTAACTCACAGTAGATTTACCGGGTAATGACACAGGACTGTATGTAACTCACAGTAGATTTATCGGGTAATGACACAGGGCTGTATGTAACTCACAGTAGATTTACCGGATTATGACACAGGGCTGTATGTAACTTACAGTAGATTTACCGGGTAATGACACAGGACTGTATGTAACTTACAGTAGATTTACCGGGTAATGACACAGGACTGTATGTAACTCACAGTAGATTTACCGGGTAATGACACAGAGCTGTATGTAACTCATAGTAGATTTACTGGGTAATGACACAGGACTGTATGTAACTCACAGTAGATTTACCGGGTAATGACACAGGACTGTATGTAGCTCAAAGTAGATTTACCGGGTAATGACACAGGACTGTATGTAACTCACAGTAGATTTATCGGGTAATGACACAGGGCTGTATGTAACTTACAGTAGATTTACCGGGTAATGACACAGGACTGTATGTAACTCACAGTAGATTTACCGGGTATTGACACAGGACTGTATGTAGCTCACAGTAGATTTACCGGGTAGTGACACAGGACTGTATGTAACTCACAGTAGATTTACCGGGTAGTGACACAGGGCTGTATGTAACTTACCTCTGCTCTAACGAAGTCCCCGGACAGTAGATTTACTGGGTAATGACACAGGGCTGTATGTAACTCACCTCTGCTCTAACGAAGTCCCCGGACAGTAGATTTATCGGGTAATGACACAGGACTGTATGTAACTCCTCCACTCGAGTCCCAGGCCGGAGGGATACACAGTCGCGTAAAACTGCCTCGCGGGGAGAGCGACCCACAGAGCGCAGTGTGTCCAGACAGTGTACAGGAAAGGCGTATGTCGGTGGCCGCAGTCTGACCGCCTCACACAGGGCTTCGTGGACGTTTGTCGACCCATATCTGTGAATAAAACGCAGTGGACAATTTTGGTACACACATAAGTGGTTTGTCAGCCTTTCGACATTGATCCCAACTTGGCTGACAACAACATGCATTACTTCATTTTGATATCAAAATTGACAATGATAATCTGGTCACTTCATCAATACATTAAAATTTCCAAAAGGTCGGTCTGATCTTTTAGGAAACAAACAGAAAGGAATCTTTCAGGACACATCTGTTAACATGGTTTGATAAGAAACGAAATCTAAACAACACATCAAAGTAAAACAACTTCCCCATGTTTGGAAACACAACCTCTGTAGAAAAGCTTAAGAAAAAGATAAATTAACAAAACTCCACCATTTGAACAATTTTGAATCACCACCACAGGAATGCTTTAGAGCCAAATTAAGCTCAGTTCCAATCCGTGGTTAAGAAGAAGGGGTCATTTATAGACGTTGTATAGCTACGCTCGCGCCGTTGGGACGAATCGAATCCCGAACCCAGTAAAGCTGCAACGTATATTCTAAATTCTTCAAGTGAAAGAATACCAAATTATTTTATAGAAATCTTACAGAAAACATCCATATTAAATGATGTAGCAACAACAACAACAACAACAACAACAACAACAACAACAACAACAACAACAGAACCTTGGAGAAAAGAAATCCTATTCAGGACCTCTGTTCAGTTTTAATGTACTGTAGTAGTCGCTTAAAATAACGACGAAAACACCCATCCCAACATTTATTTCACTTTCAGCCAACATGTCAGAACCGGGTTCATGAACTTGTAAAGTAAATCAAACCTTTTTGCATAGTAAAGGGATAATGGTTTGTGGCTTAGACACACAAGAAGGTCTAGTATGTTCCCGAAGGTAACAAACAGATGAAAGTATAGCTCATAGAAGCATCCCACGGATAAGAGCTAAACACGCCAACAACACAAACTAACACAGGTTTTTCCATGCATGCATATGATCTCAACTGGAATTGGCACACGTCACTATCACTATAAAGAACACGGGAAATACACTAAGATTTATACACAGAAACATTAAAGCCGACAACATCAAAACAAAACAACAAGCGTACATACATATATGTAACATATGTTCGCACACCACAGGGAAGAACTCTCTAGAACACATGGCAAAAGGCTGAGCGAAACAAAACTTCAGTAAACTTTTTACGATTACATAATTTACACACATATCGTTAAAAGCATGTTCAGATGTCTAAATAAATGGCATTTCGTGCACTTTCCCCCACATATATTTTTCTTCCAAACTTGACAAGGCCAAGAACAAGAAAAAAATCTTTATAATTAAATCTGATCCAGTAAAAGATGTCTCGTTTGTAGAATCTTTAGGTGACATAGTGCGTGGTATCCGACACAGAATCCCCCAAAAGTTCAAACGAGAACTAACACGTGGCTACTGATGGACTTCTGACACGTGGTAACTGATGGACTTCTGACACGTGGTAACTGATGGACTTCTGACACGTGGTAACTGATGGACTTCTGACACGTGGTTACTGATGGACTTCTGACACGTGGTAACCGATGAACTTCTGACACGTGGTAACTGATGGACTTCTGACACGTGGTAACTGATGGACTTCTGACACGTCGTAACTGATGGACTTCTGACACGTGGTTACTGACGGTCTTCTGACACGTGGTAACTGATGGACTTCTGACACGTGGTAACTGACGGTCTTCTGACACGTGGTAACTGATGGACTTCTGACACGTGGTAACTGATGGACTTCTGACACGTGGTTACTGATGGTCTTCTGACACGTGGTAACTGTGAACTTCTGACACGTGGTAACTGATGGACTTCTGACATGTTGTCACAAATGGACTTCTGACACGTGGTTACCGATGAACTTCTGACACGTGGTTACTGATGGACTTCTGACACGTGGTTACTGATGGACTTCTGACACGTGGTTACCGATGGACTTTTGACACGTGGAAACTGGTGGACACGTGAGGAAAGGTTCACTTTAACTCGGTCATTATATATGTTGAAATCTACCTTAACTCGGTCACTATATATGCTGAAATCTACCTTTCTACAGATATAATTTACATGCTACACCAGATATATCAACACATGTATTGTTAGAAGTAAAGCAAAGTTACTGTCGACATTGTTATGTTATCTACTATAACAGTATAGAGCAAAATGGAACGTAAACATATTAACGCGTTTTTAGATTGCGGCACTAAAGTCCTATAGAAACAATATTTTCATCGCTATCATAACAACGATGTTATGTTAAAAACAACAGTTTTACTTGGAATGCGATCGCGCAGAAACGACGGCATGGCCCAATAAAGCCGGTATTGGTTCAAGATGTTTATTTCTTGAATGATGATCGATGAAGTAATAGTGACAGTACGGACATGTTACTTGCAAAATTTCCATTATCATCCGCTCCTTTGTCAAGACACAAAATTATATAAATTATATCATTGAAATATTGTTCTTGTATTGGCGGAAATCTCTTTTGTCACGGACCAGACTTGAGGACTTGACTTAACAGGTGAGTTCCAATACATCAAAACAATATTTACAGCCGTTTTTAGATTGCGATCATTTCAGCATTTGAAGACAATACGTCATTTATACTATCATAAATAGTTCAATGGGTCAATGTCCCAGCATGCAAAAGGCCCATTATCAATTCTCTAAGCCTCTTGGTCAATGAGAAGAAGTTTTTAAAAGATTTTTTTTTGCACTCAAAGCATACAGCAAAGACTTTTTTGCATTAGCAGACTATAATATTACAAACTTTATTATACAACGAATTTTCATATCTGCTTAGCTTAAACCTGCTTACACTCAATAAGTATACATACCACAAACAGAAAGACAGATAGACACATAGTCCGACATATACACACAGATGCAAACACTGACAGGTAGACAGACAAACACACGCAAATACAACAAACCCACACATACACCCTCACCTACAGACTGAGACACACAAGAAGACAGACAGACACATAACATACACACCGCGACACTCACACGTGCCGACAGACATACATACACACCGATGCACCGCCACACACAGACTGATACACACATGCAAAAGACACACACCCTGACATTCATACACGCCGACAGACAGACACACTCACAGTCAGAAAGATAGACATACACACATAGACATACACTTACATAGATAGACACCAACAGACATATACGCACAGACACACCCTCTCTTATAACACACCCTCATACCAACAGATACACACAAACAGATGCACCACATGCATAGACAAAACACACACTTACTATATACTTACGTTATATATTTTTTCTCGGAATTTTAATCTGCTTTTGCATTTTTTTTTTCTCATCATAGTGCTTCATTTTTTTATTTCAAATTTTACATCAATAATATGATTTGAAAAAATCATAATAATAGTCAAATTAATCTAATTTCAATTTTTTGTTCTCATATAATGACTACAATTTATTCCATTTTTTTTTTATTATTCTGGACATGATACATGTACCTTGTCAATTAATATCATTATATCAACATGTGTAATATATAGATAAATGTATATCAACTCTATAATCACATTCGCTACGTTATCGATATAATCGATCAGACTACGCAATGACTTACTAATTGACATTTTCACATATATACACAGTAAATAATAGGAAGAGGCATATATATACATGTATAGTAAACTGCACATGTCTGTTATGCAAAAGTCAATTACATGGAGTTACAGACAGCATATTTGATCCCTTTGACCTTGAATAAAGGACGAGGTCATTCATTTGAACAATCTTGATAGCCCTCCACCCCAGCATGCTATAGGCCCAATATCAGATATCTAGGCATCTTGGTTATTGTGAGGAAGATGGAAATGTAAATTGTTTACAAACGGACGACGACGGACAAAAGGCGATTAGAATAGGTCACTTGAGACTTCGTCAGAGGTGACCTAAAAACCAGTCACTTATATCAAAACAAATCTTAAAAGAAACATTCAGCAAAGCACAACGCCTGAAAACATGTTATAAAACATTTCTCAAATGATATCGTTGCCTCACCCCTTACCTTTTGAAGATGGCCGTTGAGACCTGTTGTAGTTCCGCTATTGTCCGCTGGGTGTCACTGACCACCTGGAATTCACCATTTCCGTAATCGTATTGCACGACGCCCTCTTTTGACAACTTCTGCAGCAAACATTCCGTCCTTGCACTAACCGCTATAGATTTCAATCCATCCATATCTGTCTGAATTCTACAAAGAACGAGATCGAGTTTGGTGTTCACTACAAGTGACAAAAAATATATGAAACAAACCAATCAACAAGAGATCCCAGAGGGATCTTTGCGCCTACCATTGAATGATCTTTACAAGTTCTATAACAGACTGGTCTACTCTCTACGTTCCCTTCTTTCTTCTTTTATCTGATAACAAAAACAAGTAGAACCTTCATGTGAAGTTTGAGACAGTACTTTAAAAAAAATACCGATAACACAAATCCAAGATAGCCGCCTGTCGGCCGTTTTGTTTTTCTCACCAAAAATCTAAATTGAATTGGCAAAACTCGGGAAAGCTACATATGACGTTTGAGAAATATCTATCTAGTAATCTAAGAAATAACGATAAGAATGGTTGTTTACGAACGGACGGACGGACGAACGGAAGGATGGACGACAGACGGACGACTGTCGCAGGGCGATTAGAAAAGTCCTCTATCTGATGAAGGGGACTGAAATAAGTCGAAGCAGTCTTAAACCAAATGTTTTATGATTTGCAATATACAAAACAATCCACTGTAGAAAGAAGCACATATTTCAGTCTATGTCGTTATTATGACTTTAGAACTTATCAGTATGTATATAACATACCATACAATACATAGCACGGCCTATCATTGACGACAGAAAAGCGTGTTACCAATGACTCCGCGTGAAAACGTAGTGCAAACATGGAAAAATACTTTGATGTTTACCTTGGACTACAAGCTGTATTTTACTTATTGGATTTGACAACAGTTCTAACAGATCTACATTTTGGTGCAGGCTGTTCGAGAAAGGCGTGGTGTGGCGAGGACAAACAAAAACCATATCTGCTCATTGTGTTACCAAACACATGGAATATTTTATAGAAGTGAATTACAAGTCGTAGATTTCTTAACAACATATCAGTTATAAATAAACAAATATATATTATGAAATAATGAATGTGTTACAACTGTTTAAGTGGGTACTGTTAATGAAGGAACTTTAACGTTCTGTGATTTGAGAAACATATTCAAAGTGATACTTTAATCTAGTGAGATTTCCAAAGGCGAAAATGTATAAATATTACTTATAAATATTTACCTATTTTAGTCTTACTCTATCTTTGATCGTCTCCGATGCTCAGGTTTTGAAATATTCTAGCCACTTGTCCATTCGTTTTATCAAAACGACCAACACGCTTTGCAGAAGATGCATATCATACTTTTTATTATTTTACATGTCAGCTGTACCTATCATTTGATATAGTATCGCCCATGTACGTTCTGGCCTTGTAGGTTACTACAGTGTTACAGTGGTAGAGGTTAGAGGTTACAGTAGTAGAGGTTAGAGGTTACAGTAGTAGAGGTTAGAGGTTACAATAGTAGAGGTTATAGTGTTAGAGGTTACAGTGGTAGAGGTTACAGTGGTAGAGGTTAGAGGTTACAGTAGTAGAGGTTATAGTGTTAGAGGTTAGAGGTTACAGTGGCAGAGGTTAGAGGTTACAGTAGTAGAAGTTATAGTGTTAGAGGTTACAGTGTTAGAGGTTACAGTGTGAAAGGTTACAATGTCATAGGTTACAGTGTTAGAGGTTACAATGTTAGATGTTAGATTGTTAGAGGTTACAGTGTTAGAGGTCACAATGTCAGAGGTCACAATGTCTGAGGTCACAGTGTCAGAGGTTAGTGTCAGAGGTTATAATGTCAGAGGTTACAGTGTAAGAGGTTATAGTATTAGAGGTTACAGTGTCAGAGGTTACGGTGTCAGAGGTTACGGTGTTAGAGGTTACAGTGTCAGAGGTTACGGTGTCAGAGGTTACAGTGTCAGAGGTTACAGTGTTAGAGGTTATAGTGTTAGAGGTTACGGTGTTAGAGGTTACAGTGTCAGAGGTTACAGTGTTAGAGGTTATAGTGTTACAGGTTACGGTGTTAGAGGTTACAGTGTTAGAGGTTACAGTGTTAAAGGTTATAGTGTTAGAGATTACAGTGTTAGAGGTTCCAGTGTTAGAGGTTACAGTGTTAGAGGTTACAGTGTTAGAGGTTACAGTGTCAGAGGTTACAGTGTAGTGATGTTGTAATGTTTTCCCCATACTGATTTTCAACATATACTAACCTTTGTATAATAGTGTTGGCCTCGGGTTTGTCTGCCTTATTGAGGACTAGTAACATGGGGAACCGGAGTCGAAGAAAGTGGTCCACAATCTGATGTAATACCGACTCCTTCCATCCAGCTATTGCACCAAGCTCCCTGTAAATATAACAATATGGCGCCTTTACTTTATTCCGTATAACAAACAAGAAACAACCCATAAGAAACATTTGCATGACATGATTATCATCGACTCTTGCCTTAGAAGGACTATCTTCCCAGCATTTAGCTTTAAACCCTGGGCTGGACCAGTAAATCATAGTCCTAATAAACACTAGAAAGTAGGGCTTCATTACACAAAGTTGAACTTAATGACCATAAACATACACGGTGTTCTTAAACAACCCCTTTGGATACCAATTTCCGGTATCAACGACACACTAAACTACTACAATACAGAAAGAGAATCCCCGACTTGCTGCGTGACTTATGACAGTGACTTGCTGTGTGACTTATGACAGTAACTTGCTGTGTGACTTATGACAGTGACTTGCTGTGTGACTTATGACAGTGACTTGCTGAGTGACTTATGACCAGTTACTTGCTGTGTGACTTATGAACAGTGACTTGTTGCGTGACTTATGAACAGTGACTTGCTGTGTGACTTATGTACAGTGACTTGCTGCGTGACTTATGTACAGTGACTTGCTGCGTGACTTATGTACAGTGACTTGCTGTGTGACTTATGTACAGTGACTTGCTGTGTGACTTATGAACAGTGACTTGCTGTGTGACTTATGAACAGTGACTTGCTGTGTGACTTATGAACAGTGACATGCTGCGTGACTTATGACAGTGACTTGCTGTGTGACTTATGTACAGTGACTTGCTGTGTGACTCATGAACAGTGACTTGCTGTGTGACTTATGAACAGTGACTTGCTGTGTGACTTATGACAGTGACTTGCTGTGTGACTTATGAACAGTGACTTGCTGTGTGACTTATGAACAGTGACTTGATGTGTGACTTATGAACAGTGACTTATGTACAGTGACTTGCTGTGTGACTTATGAACAGTGACTTGCTGCGTGACTTATGAACAGTGACTTGCTGCGTGACTTATGTACAGTGACTTGCTGTGTGACTTATGTACAGTGACTTGCTGTGTGACTTATGAACAGTGACTTGCTGTGACTTATGAACAGTGACTTGCTGTGTGACTTATGACAGTGACTTGCTGTGTGACTTATGTACAGTGACTTGCTGTGTGACTTATGAACAGTGACTTGCTGTGTGACTTATGAACAGTGACTTGCTGCGTGACTTATGTACAGTGACTTGCTGCGTGACTTATGAACAGTGACTTGCTGTGTGACCTATGAACAGTGACTTGCTGTGTGACTTATGACAGTGACTTGCTGTGTGACTTATGAACAGTGAACATTTGATCATCCTTTACATTTTCAATACGAAATTACAGATCGTAAATCCTTAACTTTGGGTCACTATCATTTCTCCTCAAAAATACATTGTTGGCAGGCCTTCTCTATACATATGGTTTAAACGGTTGTGGGGATCATGTTTTGCAACAAAAAAAAACTTGCTTCACTTGTACATGTACGCCCATATTGAATTGTCTATCTTGTCCTCGGTTTGTCTGTCCATACCTGTCTCCTATACCAGCGTTATGTAAGGCAGAATGTATGGTGGCTCTGTTGGCATGGTAACCCGTAAACATGTCGATCAGTTTGGAGGGACGCTTGGTGATAGAGTCCCATCTACTCCAGACGTTTTGAAAAATCCACTGACTGAAAGAGACAAGAATTTGTGATCACAAAATTATGATTTTAATGTAAAACGAAAACATTTTACAAGTAAAAGAAAAAGCCGTGTGCATCACATTGAAAAGGTCATTCTATAGACAGTGATAATATATTTGTAGTCCTTACTGAATTTCCTGTTGGAGCCAACGAATGTCATTGGCTGGATCATATCCCTGAGTCTCTTCTCCCTTCTCATTGGTCGTTCCGGAGGCGTCAATCACATGGATCAGCACATCGGCGTCCAATAGATCGTTGAGGAATTTGTTGCCTCGTCCCTTGCCCTCCCATGCCCCCGGGACCAATCCTGCCACATCCTTTAACAACACTGGCACGTGTCGCTTTCCCCGGAAGTTATGACCATGTGCTGTGTATAAAACGTACCAAATATTTCAAATGATAACTTACTAAGGAAATGACATGAGTATAAATATTAGGCGGGTATGTGCCAATACATCTTACCTGCGTCACACAGCTTGTCCAGCCGGTCACACGGACAGTCTATGGAGTAAAACGCTTTACCAATATTTGGTTCTATAGTGGTGAAGGGGTGTGCTCCGGTCTTGGCTAGGTCGACTGTTGTGGCTGCATTGAAAAACGTTGATTTTCCTGCCGAAGGTTTTCCCTATGAAATAGATCACCCAGTCATGGGTTCTTTTCGCCTGCTTGATAACTGATATATCGGATAGTGACCATACTCAAAGGGTAAGTCATTGAAACTTCCTCTATAAAGACGTTTCAGTCTTATTTTGTTTTGTTTTTGTTTTCCTCTATAATGACAGAAAATCCTGTCTTTTACTACCATGTTTTCCGTATAAAGATAGAAAACCAGCCTAGTTCAATATAGGGTTTTGCATAAAGATAATCCAGTATTTTGTATAATAGTGCATACGATTTGTACATTCAATGAACCGTTTACCACGAGCCCGATGACGTATTCCCATCTGCCGCCGCTGACCTTGGGCTCCTCCAGCTTGACTGTGTGTATGGTCACATCCTCGATCTCGTCCTCTTCCTCCTGTACCATGATAAACATTGAAGGATACTTGAGACACAGTATGTGTAGAAGATATATATAATGTCGATAGTGGAACCCTTGGATTCTGAAGATGAGTGATGGTTATACAGTATGACAACATGTGGTAGTGATACTGACCTTGACAGTATCCGTGACCTCAGAGACGTTCTCATTGATCCAGTGTTGGGCAGCGTCCACGAGGCTGTATATCATAGGCATACCTACGTTTTCCTCCGCCTGTAATAGATAACATCCCTATAATGAGCATCCAGTCATTCTTTGCAAATTTGGAGATTAATGTTGTCCAAATTATACTGACGGTATGTTACCAAATACAAATAAAACTAACATGAGTGGTGGATTATATATATATGGGGCAAAGAAGTAATTCAAACAGTGTAAACAATAAGGTTTGTTAAATTTTCGAGGCAATCCGCCCCTTTATCAAAACACAAAAAATCACAAATACAATCACATAATATATATAAGAAGTACTGGAAATACAATAAAATACAATAAGAATGTTTTAGTAACTGGAGAAACCACAATGAACCCTTCGGCAAACGTGGGCCGAAGGCGGATACTAGCGTGACTGCATCATGTTCAAACACTAGAACGCTATGCGACCAACGGCAGAGATATTTTGAATTCCCCCGCACGTGAAAGTATTCCGAAGAGTTCAAAGACGATTCGTCCCTAAACACTGCTAGTGGACGACATTGCATTTATATAAAAAAATGTTGCATTATCGTCTCTACAGTGATTGTTTAAATATCGTGTACAAAGTCTGAAAAACTTTAGAAAAATATGTGTTAGATCATAAGAATTATAGAGAGTGGTGTGAAAAAACTGCTACAAATATTTATCAAGACTGAAAATATCAGAAATACGAATGCCGAAGTGTCCCTACAGGACGCTACGGGAAACAGACGATTCGGACCATATAAATATTGTCTTACACAAACTCTGAGTTCCTGTAGTATAGAAGACACCTGGTCAGACGTCAATACCCTTGACCTCATGGGCAGTTCAAATATCGGCATTTCAGCAGGATAACCATTTGGCAATGTGAACTTTATATTCACCTGGCCTGAGAATTAAAGAGAACAATGTTTGATAATAAGACAAAAATATTTATTGGATGGCGAGTGGTTGTGAATGCAAGGCTACATGGAATATCGTTTTTACCAGAGTAAGATAAGCATGAGACAAGTGTAGTAGCATTTGTCAGTTTTTTTCATGTATGAATTGAAACATGCAATGCATCTATTGCATATTAAGTGATCGCTAGCACAGTGCCGGCGTATCTTCGAACTAGTTTTGGTTGGGCACGAGAAAGATAGTCTCAAAATGGTTTCAGTTATATCTACTGCAGTCTTTACTAAAAACACGGTACTTACCAGCAAGTTGCACCGTTAAGTCTGTTAGTTTTATCATAAAACAGGGCGGATTTGACGTCAGCTCTGAAACAGATATAATTGTCGTTTAATTCTCTACATCTTGTCAGACATTTTCCCCGACACCAACAGAAGTGTAATAATACACGTTTCGTTAAAACATGTCCGTGGCGTTTCCCAACTCAATTCATTCTCAACATTTTTGTGAGGGGCCGCGTTGGCCGAGTGGTTACAATAATAAGGTGTACCGACACTTTATCACTAGCCCTCCACCACTGGGTTGCGAGTTCGAAACCTACGTGGGGCAGTTGTCAGGTACTGACCGTAGGCCGGTGGTTTTTCTCCGGGTACACCGGCTTTCCTCCACCTCCAAAACCTGGCACGTCCTTAAATGACCCTAGCTGTTAATAGGACGTTAAACAAAAACAAACCAAACCAAAATCTCAACATTTTTGTGGGGTAGAGAAACATCATTTATCTTCGTGCATATATTTCTATACATCGGGACATTTATGCGAGTATCCGGCTAGTGTTCGAAGGTCCCGGGTTCGAACCCCGGTCTGGTCGTGCATTTTCCCTCTCCTATTACGTATGGTGTCCAACTAAATACCCATGGAAGTGTTATAGGGTCTCGTGTGTGTCTTCGAGGTCGAAGACTTTGTTGAAGGAGGGAGGAATGCAGCGGAACTGGGCTGGGGTGAACGCCGGTGACCAGGTAGCTCAATTGATAGAGCATCCGGCTAGTGTTCGGAGGTACCGGGTTCGATCCCGGTTTGACCGTGCATTTCCCCTCTCCTATTACACATGTTTAAGAAAAAAGACGAAATGATGATGTGGTGCGTCAAAGTGTGTAAATGTTTCTAAGACCACGTAAGGGCTATGTGCTTTGAATTCCTATAGTTTAGTGCATTGCTGTTACTTCAGACAGGGGTCTCCGATTGGTGATTATTTTTGCATGTCTAGCAACTTTGCAATAAAGTATTTTGTAAAAGAGGATAGATCTTGATTGTACATGTAATCTGAGAATTTTCAATGTTAGTCAATGAAATATGTCTAGTAGGCCTACATTTATGTATGTCTGTGCTGGTATTGTAACTTGGTGCTCTCCGTTGCACTTTTTCGTCCACAAGTGTATTTTTGTGTTTGTGGCGAGTTGACTTTTAGAAAGTGTTTGAGAAAACCTAGAGATCTATATTTACTGTGATGTTGTTAGTGTTTATCTCATCGTAGGTTTTTTTGTAATATTACGCCGACGTATACGTATTTACTGTTGTATTTTGGTGTGATGCTGATCCATGAGCCAGTTTGTCTCCTATTGTCCTGTGGTGTCAGCTGTCCAAGTCTGGTTGTAGCTTTACTATAGTGTCCTAAAAGAGTCTTAGTTTGCTGTGCTTTATGTTTCATGAAAGTCGTTAATATATACATCTAATGAAGAGAGTCTTATATTATGAAATCCATCTGCCAGTTCCTCTCTACATGTACTCCCCCCCCCCCCCCCCAGAATGTACATGTATCTACACAACGTACCCCCGCTACACAACATCACACAAACTTCGTTATTAAGTTTATATTTTATAGTTATACAAAACTTACCTGTAAACTCAGTATCGTAGATGGCTCTGAGAGCCTCAAGTTCTTCGATTTGGTCATCGTTAGCCATGGTCTTATACAGTTATCAGGGTTATACAGTTGATGGAACCAAACAGCAGGCTATGTAATGCCAAGATTCATCTCATATTCTCTCTTCGCATTGGCAACTTGTTTGTATATGTGTACGTTTACGGAACTTTAAAACATCACAACAAACCGATGAGGCTAATGTCAATGACATAACATGTAAACACTATTAGAAAACACCGAAATAAATGTTGACACGTTAGTTGTTAAATCCACACGGATCTAGTGCATTAGAGTAGGCTCCCTTGCCGAGTGTTGTCATGGGACGTAACTCTAGCAATCGTGGTATCGCACTATCATATTTAGCCCAATACATTGTATCTAGAATCTCCTAATCATTGACGAATTAACGATACTTTGTGACAACACGAACGAGCATGGTATTACCAGAGCTTTTATTAAGTTTGATGGTATAACGTGTTTTTGTTAAATTATTTAATGGCAGCAAAGCGAACATCACAATTTACATTATTACTACTGTACTGACATATTGTCTAATTATCTTAAAAAAGTCATTTGACACGCGACAGGTCCAAAGAATAGCTGATGCAAGTTTAGAACATTGGTTGCGTTCTACCCTACGGCAGAACTAAGGATATTGATATTTAATTACAATTCACCTGATATAGATTATATATGCCCGTCAAGTGGGGTCAATGTATATCAGACCCTAAACCCATCGGCAGCTGTTTCAGGTTAAAATACCATAATTACTGAAGTGATTTTTTATCAGAATGGTTTTCGACCACTTGGCGTTATTTTACACAAGCTTTGTAAGCATTGTGAAATCAATGTACTGTAATTATGCACGTTTTCTCTACTCAAGTGTGAAAACGGGATTCTTACTAGAGTAGTTTTGGTAATTTATTCTGAAACGGGCACCCGTAGACTGAGCCAGGGTCTGCAGACTCTAATAAAACGAACGCTATTATAACCATTTAAGCTACCTGGTCCAGTCCTATCACAAAACGCATATAATATGTTTTATTAATTACTTGTTTGTCAAAGTGACAATCAGTCAGTTTTCGTTGATGAATGCGAGCGGGTATTGACAGTATACGATACATCTACGGTTAAATTAATAATAATTTTTTTTCTTTATTGCTTTTAGTAAATTATCATTTGGAAGTATTTTAACATGACTTTTCTAATTATTAAAAATGTAAATAAAGCCTTTTAATCCCCCACGAAAAGAAAAATATTTGTCACTTTTTGAAGGCAAAATTGAAATACTAAATATATATTTAAGTCCATGATCAAACTGTCCGTGACCATACTGTAACAAGTGTTGTATGTTCATTCTCATATATGTCTGTGTTATGACTTTAAAAAAAAAAATCCTTTTACTAATTCTCATATAGGCCTATGGTACGGTGTCCGGAGCAGTGAATTTCACACTGAAAATTCTACAAGATTGTTTGAAAAAATATACTAATGAAGAATGAAATCGGTCATAATCGTTATACACAGAAAATTTCTTGTTTAGATAAAACAATCGTCGTTTTCTATTATCCAAGTCCTCCTTGATATCGCTGGCAGTGTGTCCAGTATTCCGATATACGGTATACAATGCAACCTTTTGACTAAACATACAATGATGTTTCCCTTAAATCTACAAAACAGTTCCGTAGAAAGAATATCCAGTTCTCCGCAAAATGGCCCCAACCGTATGCATAACACTTATATCGAAGTCATTTTTAAATTTGTATTTGTATCTGCAAAGATGATAACAGTTTTAAGGTTCAATTTGTAAGGTTGCCAGAAGCAGGTATATATTGAAAAAAATATTTTTCTTGTGCATCAAACGTTTGTTGAATGCGCACGGAATCACACCTCACATCGTCCACGGACACTTCAAAACAGTGTCAAGTACATATGTATAGTACTTCATTACATATGTATAGTACTTCATTACATATGTCAGAGACCTATAGTATATAGGTCTCTGCATATGTATAGTACTTCATTACATATGTATAGTACTTCATTACATATGTATAGTACTCATGTATGGTACTTCATTGAGTATGTGTTAGGACTTTTACAGTATACGTGATCACACAGTAAATTACGACGGCCCATATACGCCTGGACAATATTTCCAGAAAAAAATGGTCGAAAAACTGCATATGCAGTTGTTTTTTGCCAAGTGTCGGACACATTTCATCGTCAGATTTTGCTCTGCTTTTTGTTTATTTCGACAACGCAGTGTTGGCCCGTAACCGCCTTGGCACTTTTCGAGCTTTGCTAGGTAATTTATATAATTACATACCATTTGATAACTCCCGACTGCCTGATGAAGCACAGGTGGCCCATTGACATCATGAATGCAATTTGTAATTGTTTCGCCCTTCCCACATACTAGATATATATTACCTTTCTGCGCTTTGAGTCCGAACAAAAGACGCGCGTTTTTTTCTCGGTATTTTTATTATTTTGTGAAAGGACTTACTGGCGTGACAAACATTCAAAATGTAAGTACATGTATAGTTCTTTTTGACCACATTTTAAATATAGCTTATGCCAAAATGTTTGTTAAACTGATTGTTAAACAGTTGTAGCCAATCTGTGACTCCGAAAGCAGAGTTAATCTACTAATGGTAAACATACGAATAAACAGATGCAGCCAGTGTGTGAAGTTGTTTAGGATTTTTATTGTTAGTTGTAACCGTATAGACGACGTCCTAGTGGTGTAGTGTAGATATAGTGATTCCTTGGAGTATGTACATACATGTAGATGTAACAGAGCACAGGATTAATTAAATTTAAATCACTGCCTCCGCTAGGGATCGAACCCGAGACCTCTGGCTTACTACTCTTACGCTCAACCGATCGAGCTAAAGAGAAGATCTCCCTAGCCGAGCGGTATATTGCGGCTAGTATTTACCAGGGTTACATAGATTAATACAATTGTTATACTCACCAAGAGATCATGAACACTTTTTATCAGTTTATTTTTTAGAGTGTCCACCACCCGCTAAAACTCAAACATGACGAGCTTATCCTCACTAGATAGTACAAGTTTAACTGTATATCAAGCTAGACAACAAAAGGCCACAGACTGGTAAAGAGTATATTTATTTTACAAAATTGCTGCAAATATAATATATATAGTACTCACAGTATTTAAAAAAAAAACGAGTAAAATAATAGTAGTAGTTCATAAAACCAGAACTGACAATATATTGTATGTGTAAGGACAATGCAAAAAGACAATTATCAAATCTGTGGTCAGTAACATATTCTATTTCTGATTGTGAGAATAATCAGTATATATAATAATAACAAAAAAATATTGGTCACCTGAGTTATGGAGTCTATACCGATAGATGATTTTTTTTTTTATAAAAGATTTAAAACATCTTGTGACCTTGAAAGTACATTCGTATATGTATATCAAGGTTTTGGTTTGGTTTGTTTTTGTTTAACGTCCTATTAACAGCCAGTGTCATTTAAGGATGTGCCAGCTTTTGGAGGTGGAGGAAAGCCGGAGTACCCAGAGAAAAACCACCGGCCTACGGTCAGTACCTGGCAACTGCCCCACGTAGGTTTCGAACTCGCAACTCAGAGATGGAGTGTTAGTGTTAAAGTGTGGGGACACCTTAACCACTCGGCCACCGTGGCCCCCTTATATCAAGGTTTGATTAACAAACTTGGTATTCCTTCATGTAAGAATGCTATTATCCCAATATAATGAGCCTGGGCCTGGTGGTTATTGAGAAGAAGTCATTGCCAGATTTACACACATTAGACCCCTGTGAACTTTAAAGTAGGTCAAGGTCACTTGACACTAAAACTTGACCTAAAAAGTGGTTTTTGTAAGTATCAAACATGAAATCCTTATACACCAACTCACTGTTTTACATAAGTGTCAGTTTATTGGTCTATGAATACAACAGATAAAATTATATTTGTATCGTCTGAGTATAATATTTTGTCGCCATTTGCCATATGGAGAAATCATAACCTTTATGTAAAATAATCTAAACTCTCCTTACAAAACATATCACAAAATAATTGTATTGCATAGTAAATGTAGATATTATAAAAATATGTTGTCTTGCTACATTTTGTATACAAAAGATGTGTAAACAAAATAGCCAAATATAAATGATCACAACATCTACAAATGTAGGTATTGATTTAACTCACATTGTGATGAAGTTACTTGAAGATTGTTTCCTCTACTAATATACACAGGTTAAGAGTTTAGACCAGAGAACTAAATAAAATATAAAGGTCTCTGTACAAACTGATTCATGAGGCACCAATAGCACGATAAAAAACCCTGACATTTGTACATATTTGTTTGGTCACATAGACCCAAGATTACCAGCATCTCTCACCTGGTCATTCTCTGCCTTTCAGTAATAATCAAAACAACTTGATTCTAGACCTTTCTCTTTAGCAGAATAAGTTATTTGACCTCTGTTACCTTGAACATGGAACAAGGCAATTTATTATGGCACATTTCGTTGTGTAACATCAAGTGAACATACCAGCCAAATATTATCAAAAAGGGCTTTTGGTTTGTGTGAAGAAGTCTGTTTAATGATTTAACATATTTGACCTCTGTGACCCTGAATGTAGGTCATGGTAATTTCTTTTTTCAAACTTTGTGGGACTCAATCCCAGGAACCTACCTGCCAGATAAGAGTCATTTGTTTGTGAGAAGCGGTTGTTGGAATGTTTTAATAAATTTGACCCTGTGAACATGAACATGGGTAAAGATCATTTCTTTTTTGAAACTGTTGTTGGGCTTCATCCTAGGAACCCACCAGCCAGATATCATGATCATAGGCCTTTCGGTTTATGAGAAGAAGTATTTTTAAAGGTTTTAACAAATTTGAACCCTGTGACCTAGAATACAGCTTAAGGTAATTTTCTTTTTTAAACTTTGATGGGCTTCTTATTGGCCAAATATCATCACTCTATGGTGGTTCTAGGTTAATGAGACAGAGTCATCAGTACTCTCTCATTTACAATCTATCGACAACTCTCAATTACAACACTGCCTTTAATTTCCACATACAGTCGAACATCCATACTTCTTTTGCTCCTACAATTTTTTTAATATCGAGCTCATGTGAATATTGAACTCTTGTGAATATTGAGCTCTTGTGAATATTGAACTCTTGTGAATATTGAACTCTTGTGATTATTGAGCTCTTGTGAATATTGAACTCTTGTGAATATTGAGCTCTTGTGAATATTGAACTCTTGTGAATATTGAGCTCTTGTGAATATTGAACTCTTGTGAATATTGAGCTCTTGTGAATATTGAACTCTAGTGAATATTGAGCTCTTGTGAATATTGAACTCTAGTGTATTTATACTGTATGCATGTACTAAGACTTTGGAATTCACTTACTTCTAATTTAAAATTCTGTATAAAATGCTAATGTTCATCCTTTTTTCTTTCCCATGATGAAGAAATATAACATCTGCACCAACTGAAACATTTCACACATCTCACTACCACTAGAGAACTCAATGTGTCCCTCAATATATAATGGTCATCAGTTCTCAGGTTTGTGGTCCCATTCTTTGCCACGTAATTCCACACGTCGTATTTTTCCACTTACAGTTTTGGGCAGCTGGTCCACAAATTCAATCTGTAAATGTAGCACATGTATATCAATATAGTGTTACAGTAATGCACCTCCCTTGAGTATTTGTTGGGAAGAAATAAAAGAGAACTTATCTATCTTGGGTAATTGTGTGGTGTTTTTAAATGTGGGGGACGGGGGTGCTTGCCTCCCTTAGGTATTTGTATGGCATAGTTACAGAAGGGGACAAACTACTTTGGGTATTTGTACAAGACAATTACAGAGGGAGACTTACCTCCCTTGGATATTCATATGGAGCAGTATTTGTATGGAGTATCTACAAAGGAAGGCTTACCTTCCTTGGGTATTTGCACATGATACTTCCAGAAGAGGACTTACCTCCCTTGGATACTTACAGGAGAGGACTTACCTCCCTTTGGTAAATGTATACGGTACTTCCAAGAGAGGAATTACTTGGAGCTCCCTTAATGGGTATTTGTATATGGTACTTACAGAAGAGGACTTATCTCCCTTGGATACTTACAGAAGAGGACTTATCTCCCCTGGATACTTACAGAAGAGGACTTACCTCCCTTGGATACTTACAGGAGAGAACTTACCTCCCTTTGGTAAATGTATATGGTACTTCCAAGAGAGGACTTAATTGGAGCTCCCGTAATGGGTATTTGTTTCGGGTACTAACAGAAGGAGAGGGGTAGTTACTGAAGTTACCTCCCTGGACAGTGAGAGTAGATGACTTACCTTCCTTGGATACTTGTATGGAGCAGTCACAGTTTTAACATGGTCCTGGAGTTCTTTGGTCAGCTTGTTTCGGTCAGCAGTTTGGTATTCACTAGTCAATGTGACAAAAGCTTTCACTACCTGTATCAATAATATCAGTTCATTAATGTAAGATAAAGCAGATATCTCTAATACATTTTGGGAAAACAAACTTTAAATGACAACATGAAGGGCATCTTGTTCTAAGATCAAGGATCAAAATTCTAAAAAAGATCAATGATATTTTGTAGACAAATAAATTGTAATTTGAGCAGCACACTCTCTTTTAGCTAAAACTTAAATAACACATTGTAGATTTACCTGACAAATCGAAACTGATTCTTTTATATCCAAAATTCAGCATTAAAAAAAAACATTAATGCATAAAGTAAAAAAGGTAAAAGAAATCCTCCAAAGGCTACTAACCTCTCCACGGACAGGATCTGGACTACTGACCACAGCAGACTCTAACACAGAGGGGTGTTCTATAAGTGCACTCTCCACCTCAAATGGCCCTATCCGATATCTGTTATATATACATGTATAGACAATGTCACAAACAGCCCTATCCAATATCTGGTATATATATAATGTCTCAAACGGCCCTATCCAATATCTGGTATATATACATATGTACATATAAAAAGTCTCGAATGGCCCTATGCAATATCTAGTATATATTTAAAGTCTCAAACGGCCCTATCTAGTATCTGGTATATATAAGGACAAAGTCCTACAGCCCTACTTGGTATATGTATACAATATATATATAGACAAAGTCTCAAACGGCCCTATCTGGTATGTATATAGACAAAGTACAATAAGGCACAGCCATTCAACCAATTAGTGAATTATGCATCATGTAAGTGCAGACGTCTGCTTCTGGTTAGCATTAATAGAAAAAATATTAGACCCTAATCATTCTATATTTATATTCTGTATATCTATGTTTCTTTACCTACCCTGATGTGAGGATGACATCATCTGCACGTCCAATGAACCACACATATCCATCCTCGTCTATCTTAGCACGATCCCCAGTCAAGTAGTATCCACCTTGAAAAACAGACGCTGTCCGATCGGGGTCTCCCTGACAACAAAAACACAGCAATGGATTCATAAAACTAGATGCCCTGCATATAGGGTGTGTTACAATTGATCACCAATTATAAATAAGAGATCCAGTATACTTTATATAACTGATGAAAACACTTACCACATAGCCAGAGAAGAGTCCGATGGGACGGTAGTTGTTGGTATTGATTCCAATGTTGCCCTCAGTATTTGGTGGTAATTCTACCCCTTCATCATCAACAATCTGTAAAACAACCAGATCATATAGAGCTTCAGTCCTCAGTTCAGCAATGAAAGGAAAATATTTTGGAGAATTTCAATATAATATATCTAAACAGTTGCTCTTTTAATTCAATACTTGCCTTAAACTTTTTTCTATAAGCAACCTGTCCCCTTCAAACTAGATGTCCCCTACAAACTAGATGTCCCCTACATACTAGATGTCCCCTACAATCTAGATGTCCCCTACATACTAGATGTCTCCTATATACTAGATGTCCCCTACATACTAGATGTCCCCTACATACTAGATGTCCCCTATAAACTAGATGTCCCCTACATACATAGATGTCCCCTACATACTAGATGTCCCCTACATACTAGATGTCCCTACATACTAGATGTCCCCTATCAACTAGATGTCCCCTACATACTAGATGTCCCCTATAAACTAGATGTCCCCTACATACTAGATGTCCCCTACAATCTAGATGTCCCCTACATACTAGATGTCCCCTACATACTAGATGTCCCCTTCAAACTAGATGTCCCCTACAAACTAGATGTCTCCTACATACTAGATGTCCCCTACATACTAGATGTCCCTACATACTAGATGTCTCCCACATACTAGATGTCTCCTACATACTAGATGTCTCCTACATACTAGATGTTCCTACATACTAGATGTCCCTACATACTAGATGTCTCCCACATACTAGATGTCCCTACATACTAGATGTCTCTACATACTAGATGTCTCCTACATACTAGATGTCCCTACATACTAGATGTCTCTACATACTAGATGTCTCCTACATACTAGATGTCCCCTACAATGTACATACTAGATGTCCCCTATAAACTATATGTCCCCTACATACAATAATATACTAGATGTCTCCTACCAGCTAGATGTCCCCTATATACTAGATGTCTCCTAAATACTAGATGTCTCCTACATACTAGATATCTCTACATACTAGATGTCTCCTACATACTTGATGTCCCCTACATAGTAGATGTCCCCTACATACTAGATGTCCCTACATACTAGATGTCTCCCACATACTAGATGTCCCTACATACTAGATGTCTCCTACATACTAGATGTCCCTACATACTAGATGTCTCCTACATACTAGATGTCCCTACATACTAGATGTCTCCTACATACTAGATGTCCCTACATACTAGATGTCTCCTACATACTAGATGTCCCCTACAAACTAGATGTCCCTACATACTAGATGTCCCCTACATACTTGATGTCCCCTACATAGTAGATGTCCCCTACATACTAGATGTCCCTACATACTAGATGTCTCCCACATACTAGATGTCCCTACATACTAGATGTCTCCTACATACTAGATGTCCCTACATACTAGATGTCTCCTACATACTAGATGTCCCTACATACTAGATGTCCCCTACATACTAGATGTCCCTACATACTAGATGTCTCCTACATACTAGATGTCCCCTACAAACTAGATGTCCCTACATACTAGATGTCTCCTAAATACTAGATGTCCCCTACATACTAGATGTTCCCTACATACTGTATGTCCCCTACATACTAGATGTCCCCTACAATCTAGATGTCCCCTACATACTAGATGTCCCTACATACTAGATGTCTCCTACATACTAGATGTCCCCTACATACTAGATGTCTCCTACATACTAGATGTCCCCTACATACTAGATGTCTCCTACATACTAGATGTCTCCTACATACTAGATATCTCTACATACTAGATGTCCCCTACATACTAGATGTCTCCCACATACTAGATGTCTCCTACATACTAGATGTCTCCTACATACTAGATGTCTCCTATAAACTAGATGTCTCCTACATACTAGATGTCCCCTACATACTAGATATCTCTACATACTAGATGTCCCCTACAATCTAGATGTCCCCTACATACTAGATGTCCCCTACATACTAGATATCTCTACATACTAGATGTCCCCTACATACTAGATGTCTCCTACATACTAGATGTCTCCTACATACTAGATGTCCCCTACATACTTGATGTCCCCTACATACTAGATATCTCTACATACTAGATGTCCCCTACATACTAGATGTCCCCTACATACTAGATGTCCCCTACAAACTAGATGTCCCCTACAAACTAGATGTCTCCTACATACTAGATGTCCCCTACATACTAGATATCTCTACATACTAGATGTCCCCTACAAACTAGATGTCTCCTACATACTAGATGTCCCCTACATACTAGATGTCCTCTACATACTAGATGTCCCCTACATACTAGATATCTCTACATACTAGATGTCCCCTACATACTAGATATCTCTACATACTAAATGTCCCCTACATACTAGATGTCCCCTACATACTAGATGTCCCCTACATACTAGATGTCCCCTACAAACTAGATGTCCCTACAAACTGGATGTCTCCTACATACTAGATGTCTCCTACATACTAGAAGTCCCCTACATACTAGATGTCTCCTACATACTAAATGTCCCCTACATACTAGATGCCTCCTACATACTAGATGTCCCCTACATACTAGATGTCTCATACATACTAGATATCTCTACATACTAGATGTCTCCTACATACTTGATGTCCCCTACATACTAGATGTCCCCTACATACTAGATGTTCACTACATACTAGATGTCCCTACATACTAGATGTCCCTACATACCTAGATGTCCCCTACAATCTAGATGTCCCCTACATACTAGATGTCTCCTATATACTAGATGTCCCCTACATACTAGATGTCCCCTACATACTAGATGTCCCCTATAAACTAGATGTCCCCTACATACATAGATGTCCCCTACATACTAGATGTCCCCTACATACTAGATGTCCCTACATACTAGATGTCCCCTATCAACTAGATGTCCCCTACATACTAGATGTCCCCTATAAACTAGATGTCCCCTACATACTAGATGTCCCCTACAATCTAGATGTCCCCTACATACTAGATGTCCCCTACATACTAGATGTCCCCTTCAAACTAGATGTCCCCTACAAACTAGATGTCTCCTACATACTAGATGTCCCCTACAATGTACATACTAGATGTCCCCTATAAACTATATGTCCCCTACATACAATAATATACTAGATGTCTCCTACCAGCTAGATGTCCCCTACATACTAGATGTCTCCTAAATACTAGATGTCTCCTACATACTAGATATCTCTACATACTAGATGTCTCCTACATACTTGATGTCCCCTACATAGTAGATGTCCCCTACATACTAGATGTCCCTACATACTAGATGTCTCCCACATACTAGATGTCCCTACATACTAGATGTCTCCTACATACTAGATGTCCCCTACATACTAGATGTCCCTACATACTAGATGTCTCCTAAATACTAGATGTCCCCTACATACTAGATGTCCCCTACATACTAGATGTCCCTACATACTAGATGTCCCCTATAAACTAGATGTCTCCTACATACTAGATGTCCCCTACATACTAGATGTCTCCTACATACTAGATGTCTCCTATAAACTAGATGTCTCCTACATACTAGATGTCCCCTACAATCTAGATGTCCCCTACATACTAGATGTCCCTACATACTAGATGTCTCCTACATACTAGATGTCCCCTACATACTAGATGTCTCCTACATACTAGATGTCCCCTACATACTAGATGTCTCCTACATACTAGATGTCTCCTACATACTAGATATCTCTACATACTAGATGTCCCCTACATACTAGATGTCTCCCACATACTAGATGTCTCCTACATACTAGATGTCTCCTATAAACTAGATGTCTCCTACATACTAGATGTCCCCTACATACTTGATGTCCCCTACATACTAGATATCTCTACATACTAGATGTCCCCTACATACTAGATGTCCCCTACATACTAGATGTCCCCTACAAACTAGATGTCCCCTACAAACTAGATGTCTCCTACATACTAGATGTCCCCTACATACTAGATATCTCTACATACTAGATGTCCCCTACAAACTAGATGTCTCCTACATACTAGATGTCCCCTACATACTAGATGTCCTCTACATACTAGATGTCCCCTACATACTAGATATCTCTACATACTAGATGTCCCCTACATACTAGATATCTCTACATACTAGATGTCCCCTACATACTAGATGTCCCCTACATACTAGATGTCCCCTACAAACTAGATGTCCCTACAAACTGGATGTCTCCTACATACTAGATGTCTCCTACATACTAGAAGTCCCCTACATACTAGATGTCTCCTACATACTAAATGTCCCCTACATACTAGATGCCTCCTACATACTAGATGTCCCCTACATACTAGATGTCTCATACATACTAGATATCTCTACATACTAGATGTCTCCTACATACTTGATGTCCCCTACATACTAGATGTCCCCTACATACTAGATGTTCACTACATACTAGATGTCCCTACATACTAGATGTCCCTACATACTAGATGTCCCCTACAATCTAGATGTTCACTACATACTAGATGTCTCCTACATAATAGATGTCCCCTACAATCTAGATGTCTCCTACATACTAGATGTTCACTACATACTAGATGTCCCCTACATACTAGATGTCTCCTACATACTAGATGTCTCCTACATAATAGATGTCCCCTACAATCTAGATGTTCCCTATAAACTATATGTCTCCTACAAACTAGATGTCCCCTATAAACTAGATGTCCCCTACATACTAGATGTCTCCTACATACTAGATGTCCCCTACATACTAGATGTTCTCTATAAACTTGATGTCTCCTACATACTAGATGTCCCCTACAATCAAGATGTCCCCTACATACTAGATGTCTCCTACATAATAGATGTCCCCTACAATCTAGATGTTCCCTATAAACTATATGTGTCCTACAAACTAGATGTCCCCTATAAACTAGATGTCCCCTACATACTAGATGTCCCCTACATACTAGATGTCTCCTACATACTAGATGTCCCCTACAAACTAGATGTCCCCTACATACTAGATGTCCCCTACATACTAGATGTTCCCTATAAACTATATGTCTCCTACATACTAGATGTCCCCTACAATCTAGATGTCCCCTACATACCAGATGTCCCCTACAATCTAGATGTCCCCTACAATCTAGATGTCCCCTACAATCTAGATGTCCCCTACATACTAGATGTCCCCTACAAACTAGATGTCCCCTACATACTAGATGTCTCCTACATACTAGATGTCCCCTACATACTAGATGTCCCCTACATACTAGATGTCTCCTACAATCTAGATGTCCCCTACAATCTAGATGTCCCCTACAATCTAGATGTCCCCTACATACTAGATGTCCCCTACAAACTAGATGTCCCCTACATACTAGATGTCTCCTACATACTAGATGTCCCCTACATACTAGAGGTCTCCTACATACTAGATGTCCCCTACATACTAGATGTTCACTACATACTAGATGTTCAGTACATACTAGATGTCCCCTACATACTAGATGTCCCCTACATACTAGATGTCCCATACAATCTAGATGTCCCCTACATACTAGATGTCCCTACATACTAGATGTCTCCTACAATCTAGATGTCCCCTACAATCTAGATGTCCCCTACATACTAGATGTCCCCTACAATCTAGATGTCCCCTACAATCTAGATGTCCCCTACATACTAGATGTCCCCTACAAACTAGATGTCCCCTACATACTAGATGTCTCCTACATACTAGATGTCCCCTACATACTAGATGTCCCATACAATCTAGATGTCCCCTACATACTAGATGTCCCTACATACTAGATGTTCCCTACAATCTAGATGTCCCCTACAATCTAGATGTCCCCTACATACTAGATGTCCCCTACAATCTAGATGTCCCCTACATACTAGATGTCCCCTACAAACTAGATGTCCCCTACATACTAGATGTCTCCTACATACTAGATGTCCCCTACATACTATATGTCCCATACAATCTAGATGTCCCCTACATACTAGATGTCCCCTACATACTATATGTCCCATACAATCTAGATGTCCCCTACATACTAGATGTCCCTACATACTAGATGTCTCCTACATACTAGATGTCTCCTACATACTAGATGTCCCCTACATACTAGATGTCCCCTACATACTAGATGTTTCCTACATACTAGATGTCCGTACATACTAGATGTCTCCTACATACTAGATGTCTCCTACAAACTAGATGTCCCCTACATACTAGATGTCTCCTACATACTAGATGTCTCCTACATACTAGATGTCTCCTACAAACTAGATGTCCCCTACATACTAGATGTCCCCTATATACTAGATGTCTCCTACATACTAGATGTCTCCTACATACTAGATGTCTCCTACATACTAGATGTCTCCTAAATACTAGATGTCCCCTACATACTAGATGTCCCCTACATACTAGATGTCCCTACATACTAGATGTCCCCTACATACTAGATGTCCCTACATACTAGATGTCTCCTACATACTAGATGTCCCTACATAATAGATGTCTCCTACATACTAGATGTCTCCTACATACTAGATGTCCCCTACATACTGGATGTCCCCTACAAACTAGATGTCTCCTACATACTAGATGTCCCTACATACTAGATGTCTCCTACATACTAGATGTCCCTTACAAACTAGATGCATGTATCCTTGATACCCAACAGCTTATCCCCAAGTACAGTCTTCTCTGAACATGTAAGTTATACTAGTTATCTACCTTCAGGTTGCCACCATCTACTACAAGTATACATCTAAATTTTATACTTGTAAATTGACCCCAGCTGTTGATGGTGGGATAAATCTGGTAACAATAAAAAATAAACATACCCTGAGGTCAATCCCTGGAGCAGCTTTCCCCATTGATCCTGGCCTGTTCTCCATTATAGGATATGTGCCACACAAAAATGTCTGTAAATCACATGTTAGGTTTGATTGATAGTACCGAAATATCAAACATGTCATTAAATCATCACAAAGTAGTCTGTCCCTGAGTAAGTTAGGTTTATAGATGCCTAGATCTTTTGATATATCAAATCTACCTCATCAGGGGGAGTAAGTCTCTTCTAATCTGTTAAGTATCAGAATTATAACAAATTTTATATTTTCTTTAGATATAGTAACAATGACTTTTACTACCTGAAATACATGTACTGTAATTGCTTGAAGTGTTTTCATATTGGCTTAATTTATAAATTTTGAGATTTTCACATCAAGATTTTCAATATTAACAGTAACATCAAATTTTGATCCCTGAAACATGTTTAATATAAAGTGTGTAGTTTTGTTCATCAATATTTTGTTTAATGGAGGATTAATAATTCCTAAGGGCAGTTACAAAAACTATCAAAGTTATATATGATAGAGAATAATTAGTTGTACCGTTTCTGTCTGACCATAGCCCTCGTACAAGTCTAGTCCAGTCCCAGATTTCCACTCCTCCAGCAGCTCGGGGTTCTATATCACACACAAATACATTAATTTTACAGCTTGGTTCATTAAACTTCTGTGTGTATAACAATATATTCATATATAAACCCATATCTATAAAATCTATATCATTGTGTAAGACCAATATTTTATATACTTTTCTCACCTTCCTGTTTTTCTCTGAATTAAAAATCAAGAAGAACTTAAAGATGAAATTTGAGAAAGATCTGTGAAAAGCTTCATGAGAATAGAGGTAAAGAATATCAACTGTTAAAATTCAAAATGGCTGCCACTCACTCCTGGCAGCCATCCTGTTTTCTGATCAGTCTTATATTAAACATGTACACCTAGGGACCATGGGAAATACATTGTATATGCATAAAGTTAGAGAAAAGATCCATTTAGGACTTTCAGAGAAATAATGGTAACAATCTTCAACTGTGAAAATTCATACATACATGTATGTGTACAGTATAGAGTTGTGGTTTTAAGTTTATTTTCTATATTGCTATTTGGTACTTCTTATACTTATACTTATGTTTTGGAAGGTGAGGGACTAGGAATTGCTTGCAATCACCTGAATTATAACTATTATACATTATAGTGTCACCAAATATTCTGCACAGAATCAATGAATGAACAATGAACTGAGGTACAGTTAGTTAGTACTTGATAAATCTAATTCACTACAACATTAAGTATAAAGTTAGGTACAAACCAAAGGCTCCCCAGCACTGACACAGTGAAGCTTTCCGTGTTTATACTGACTGAGTGCCTGCTGGACTAGGAACCTTACAGCGGTCGGAGCAGCACAAAACACACTGATGGCTGGCTTTGTATCCAGGATCTACAACACATTCTCACTGTCTGTTAATTCTACCAGATGTCAGAAATACAGATTTTATTTAACGTGAAAAGTAATTTTTTGTTGAACCACTAGTTTACAAGTATTTCCCTTCTACCCTGCCTTACCTTGAGTGTTAACTCTGGGTCAAATTTGTCTGTGTGGTGGGCAAACACACAGGAGCCTCGTAACCAGGGGGCAAACAGACTACTCCAGGCCGACTTGGCCCACCCTGTGTCAGACATATTCCACACCACATCGTGTTCTGTTGACTGTAGGAAGTACCTATATAGATAATGGAATTGATGTTGGAACTCAAGTTTATGTTATGATGATGCATTATAAAATACCATTTCGCTGAAATTAATTCATTAATTCATTTCACATTGTCCAATGTCATCTGATGACAGGCGTATATTCTTGCAGATTACATTGCTCTGTGAATAGCCATGGTAATTTTAAAGTAGGGGTCTCCATGTAGTAGCTGGTGGCTATACATGTACCTCACTGAACAACATACAGGAGGCCAAGTACTTGCTATCCCGTGTGATTTGGGTACAGGGTCCTGTCGAATGACACAAGGACAGAACAGGACAGATCTCAGTTTCCCGAGAACAGTACCAGGTAGGGATTGAACCTATGATCTTCACCTGAAGTTGAATTGTCCAATGCTTTATCAGCAAGAAATGGTCTATAGCAAGTGAGATCAGCAAAATAATATTGGTCTTCGGGTGTCCTTGATAGCAGGATACAGAAGGAAATCCCTTATTCTGTTATGTAAGATATATAGATAAGGAGCTATCAGGTGTACGATGTTTGACAGGAAATTACCTTGCTGTAATGATGTTGCCATAACCATAGCTCCCGTGGGTGTGCTGTGCCATCTTGGGAGTCCCTGTTGTCCCACTCGTGAAAAACACAGTCATAGGATCGTCAAATTTAGAGTTAACTGTCTACAATTGATAAAATAAAGACAATATAAACATGTTACAGGAATAGTGTCTCTGAACCTGGGACCCCAATCTCACTAGCCCACTATTCTACCACTCAGGAGTAATGTCTCTGAACCTGGGACCCCAATCTCACTAGCCCACTATTCTACCACTCAGGCCAAAGGGATATTCTCTCTAATGCAAAGCTAGACCATAAAGACTATTTCCCAATCAGGTTTGATGAGAAAAACTATTGTCTACTCCAGAACATATTGTGAGATGATGATATCAGGGTTACTGGACCATGTCACCATGGACACAGTATGAAGATGTCAATTTCAAGATGACAAAGTATTGAGAATATGTGTTTCTAGCATAACACTTAAAAGACAAATATGGACCCCTGAAAGTGAAAACCAGATTCCAGACACTTTGTCAGAAGATCAGAAGGAAGATGACATTTAAATTTAAAGAACATGAACTTTTTCGTATATTTTCTGGGCATGACATACAGAATCATTGATTTCATGCGGGTGTTAGCCATTGTCTGGAACATGATGACTAAGGTGTTCGGTCTTTTTTGTGGAGTAGACCACAAATATGAGGGACATATGACAGAAGTATATACTATAGCTGAGATAATGATGAAACATACATTTCTATACACTATGTACCCACAAAGTATGTGATAAATAAAAAGTGGGCAACAAATAACTCCTGTTTGTGTTAAACAATTGTCCTACTGATTAATTAACTAATGTTCTTACCTGAAATTCATCGCTGGCTTTAGATAGTACATCCTCAAAGTTCAGCCAACCAGGCCTATTGGAATACAACATATTGATATTTTAAAACAAAAAGCTTCAATCTCTTAACCACAGTTTAAGTCATTTTATTACAATGAAGATACAGAGAGACACAATTACTATTGTTAAAACTACTAAAGGGAATACACATCTTAATGTAACTGACAAGTGAATACCCTCCACATATATATCTTCCGCAAAAAACTTTTATGGTCAACATTATGATCACATTGGGAATATTCTAAATATAATCTTCTGTGAAATATGAATTAGTCAGATCTATGATAAAACACCCAGGTTCTCATGTAGAGAATGTGCTCTATATTGCACAAAGTGATAGCATTGTCCATGAAATCATAACTTAGGAAGTATGTTTTGGATTATAACATTATACATGTCAGACATTGGTAATAAAATCAACACTGATCTCATATAAAGTGAAAGTATAAGTATACTGGATACATTGTATGTATATAAAGTTATCCTAATCAGAGAGAGATACATTTTAAGATCTATTTAGTCTTAGTTTGTAAACATTACGAAAGTGTCCTCATTGGTCACTGATTTTTCGACGAGAAATGACAATATCACAAAATATAAAATGATAATAATATATAGTTCATGTATATAAAATCTCATGTGAAGAGGAAATAATGTTTTAGAGGGATATTGTTATCAATTGAAAGTGTGGTAACTATATAAGCATACCGACACTCAAGGGGTCTGTTGTACCAACTACATGTATTTATCTTGCGTATCTACCTTGTTTCCGACTTACTGCCGACAAAAACTTTGGATTTCAAAGAAGGACATTGGTCAGCAATCTGGAGAAAATAATAGAGATAAGCATTAGTCATTGTCATCAGTTACCTTGAGCTGTATTATATCAAAGGGAGATAATCATGTTGACCTTAGAGTACATGTTACATATGGTGTCTGACCTTGTCTATGTTGTCCACAGACAGACGATCTGCTATGATACATTTGGCCCCTGACAACTGGACACGGTGTTTGATGTCGTTTGGTCGCAGTAAAACTGTACCTGCACTCAATATCAAACCTGTGGATAATGAAGTTCTGTATCAGCCAACAATATAATCACATGTTTGGTAATAGGCCGACCCCTGTCTGGTAATAGGCCGACCACTGTCTGGTAATAGGCCCACCCATGTCTGTTGATAGGCCCACCAATGTCTGTTAGTAGGCCCACTATTGTCTGGTTATAGGCCCACCCATGTTTGGTAATAGGCCCACCCATGTTTGGTAATAGGCCCACCCATGTCTGGTAATAGGCCCACCCTTTCAGTCTAAGCTACATGTATATCAACCTCCATGGACTTTATTATATGATAGATTTAGGATACTATATAGGGATTTGATTTCACTTTTATGTTAACCATGCTTTTATGGAGCAATTCCTCTAAGAATATATTCTATGGGGCGCACCAGCGCCCCATTTATAATATATTCTTAGAGGAATTGCTCCATAAAAGCATGGTTAACATAAAAGTGAAACCAAATCCCTATATTTACACTTACAGATGTTGTTTCTATAAGTCTTTGTGATTACAATATTTTTTCTTTGTAAATAAAAAAAATCATATAAAAGTCGGACACAGTGGGAGGAGTCAATTATTAGAACAGCCAATGGTGACGCTTCACAACAAATTGAGACTTTTTTTTCCGCGGTAAAAAATAGTTCTGTTTTTTTAAAATGATATTAACATAAATAACAAAAACATTTTGATAGATTATCATATTTAATATTGTCAAACATGTTATTTTTATACATTTTCAAATTAAAAAATAACCCTTTGTAACTTAAATTGTAAAGTCATGTGCTTGACGAAAGTAGTTCCCGTACCCTGTCATATTTTCATACGCAAGTTCAAAGGTCAATGTTTCCATGCAAGAATGGTAAACAAATCGGTCTGGTATTGTTATATAGTGACAACACTTTACAAGTGTAAATATATTAATTTTTAACTGTGAAGGGTATAGGATTACATGTAAATAGTGTGGTATATACACCAGAGAATGCATCATCATATACATATATAAAGGTGTAAAGGCATTAATAATCAATCACAGAAAACTCCCAATAGTTAGGACATGCAAAGTTACCTGCTCTTATTGCTGCAATATTGACGAACCACCACTCTGGGACTCGTGGAAGAATAAGGATGAGTTTATCTCCGGGGTCAAGGCCACATTTGTGAATAAGAACATTGGCTGTCCTAAAAAAAAAATCATGTATATGGCTTCTTTAACAGAATTATAAGTTACTAACTTACCCCACATGTCATTCTAGATACGTGACTGTACACTTGGTGTTCTGTTGTCTGGGAAATGACTCCCTCTTTTTCTACATGAACCAGGTTGATTATTAGAACATCCAGCTAATTCAAATATACTATCAAGTGCTGGACAGTAAATTTTATCACCATACTCTAAACATGTATCAATAGCTTCTGGTATAATCTACTTACATATGTACCATACCTTCATAACCAAGGTAACTGGTCTCCTGTCATCAGTTAAGGCTATTCCATACCTCTTTGATAGAATAGACAGATCCTGGAAGCTCCATGTTTGGTCCTCCCCATCATCATTTGTAATCCACAAGGCAGGGTTGGACAGCTGTCTTACTCCTGTCTAAAAAATATACTGGTCAGACTAGACAGGATGTCAGACTAGACAGGATATTGGAATATAGTCTAATAACTGTAGTACAAGACACAGGTCAGACTATACAGGATGTCAGACTATACTGGAGGTCAGACTACACAGGTCAGACTAAACAGGAGCTCAGGCTATACAGGTAGCAGAGTATACATGAGGTCAGACTATACAGGAGGTCAGACTATACAGGTGGCAGACTACACTTGAGGTCAGAATAGACACGTCAGACTATACAGGCAGTAGACTTTACAGGAGGTCAGACTAGTTAAGAGGTCAGCTACAGTTCAATAACTGTGGTACAAAGTAAAGACTAGACAGGAGGTCAGACTATACAGGAGCTCAGACTATACAGGAGCTCGGACTATACAGGAGCTCAGACTACACAGGAGCTTGGACTATACAGGAGCTCGGACTATACAGGAGCTCAGCTACAGTTCAATAACTGTGGTACAACATATTAAACGGTCATACTAGACAGGTCAACTACAGTTTAACGATTTTGGTACAACATAAAGGTCAGAGTAGACAGAGCGTCAGAATAAAGTTTAATAACTGTAGTTCAAGACACAGGTCAGGCTAGACAGGAGGCAGACTTGACAAAAACGTCGGACTATAGAGGGGTTGGACTAGACAGGAGATCAGCTATAGTTTATTGACTGTGGTACGATATACAGGTCAGACCAGAGGGATGTCTTTAGTTAGTAACTGGTTTACATCACTCCCTACAAGTTAGACTAGTGAGCCTTTTACTCTAGTGTTTCCTTCTTACACCTATATTGTAACAGCATACCATCTGGACATTTTACACAGTGTAAGAAAATAATTTTTATAAATATGTTTTTGCCTATTTTATTTACACTTCCTTACCTGTTCTAGGGCTGCCCATCTGTCTATCGCATCTCGAGCAAAATTATAGTACTCTGGGAGATTTTCTTTCTTGGACTCACTTTCCATCCACTTCCTGTGCCATTCGTAATCCTCAAATCGTTCTGGTGTGTCTGCATGACTTCCATAATTTCTATAACCATGACCAGCCAACAGTGGCACTGACCTTTTGTTGTGACTCGTCCGTCTGACTACAGATGTGCCCACACATGGAAGCAGAGCCCTCAAACATGGCTGTGTACATAGAGCCAGTGCTACTAGCCTCATGTTGATTGTGGGAACATGAATCTACAACCTACCAGGTCTATCTGAATAAATATACAAACAAAATCTCATCACCATGTACACATTACCTAAAGTGACCTTGACCTAACTAAGATCAAACTCACATGATGAGGTAAAGCACATTGATGTGTAGAGAAATGATATCGTGTTCTTTGATAGATCAGACCAACTTGGACATTAATTGTCTGAAGAAAAGTATGGGGCCCTATATGTACACCAGACATGGTATCAGGGCACCAGACATGGTATCAGGGCCAGAGGAAACTCGGGTTAATAACAGATATGCACAATTCCGCCGCTAACACCAAAATTCACTTCTATCATTCCAACCTTGCACCCAGGGACAATTTCGCAATACCCTATTGTGATAAGAAATCCAGAAGGTTTTCGAAATTAGATGTGGGTGCCACGATGCTATTATTCATGCATGCATATGTACATGTACAGCAAAAACAGCTGGTTATACAAATACTTAATGTACAGATTTGTATTGAAATAACCAATTACAAAATCAAACATTATTATTATCAATCATGAATGTGACAGCGTTACATATCGAGTATACGATTTGAATATTGACATTTAGACCCCATGGTACGTATATTATACAACAAACAAACATTACAGATGCAGGTTATAAATTGGGATGGAGTAAACATGGTGTACAGTACATCACTAAGTTTTAAAGATTATAAGTGTCCTCTCACTAGGTTCATAACATCTTATACATGCATATACATATAGTACACGTAGTTGTTCCTGAAGTCAGAGAAATAATACACTCGTAACAATAAACACTGAGCAAGTACATGTAACAAACCGCTATAAACCTGACGAAGTCAAAGTGAAAGTAGCTTTTTATAGTTTACCCCGTTCTCAATAGACCGTCACTTCAATCAGTGTGCTTTCCTATTGCAGATAATATATTTGCCCATGGATGAACATAACTGTATCTGTGTTCATTAAAATGCAAAATAACAATATCGCAATATAAATCTACCGAGATACAGTTCGTATGTATAATTACCAATCTGACTACAGCAATCGGCTGATTCCGGTACCTTCCGATGCAGTCACCGAGACGGGTATATAACCAGAGACATTATATATATATGTCTCTGATATAACCTAGATTGTAACAAAGTACCTGTGCTGTGCTGACGCTCTGTGCGTCAGAGTATCTCATTGCACTCCATTGTTGCCAATGGTTCATCAGCGATGTTTCAAATCTACATTGTATATAACAGTTCGAAATACATTGATGTTTTATCATTATGTTATATACATGTATCTTATGTTATCATTAGGTCACATATATTATCATTGTTATGTTATATGTAGAAGATATTGAATGGTTTCCCGTTTAATATAACATATATGTCACGAGTATAACAGAATATCGATATTTTCACGAGTGAGAGGCACGAGTGGAAAATCGAGATATTCTGTTGTACCAGTGAAATATATCTTTAATTTCATTTTTGTCAATGAAATAGAAAAAATTATCAAACTAATAAAACTTTTGTAGTCTGACCTCCTGTATAGTCTAACCTTTATGTTGTACCACAGTGAAAATATAAGTTTTGCAGGAAAAATATAAGTTTTTCGTTTTTGACCAATCAGAGCGAGCCTTAAATTTGTATTCACCTCATTGAATCTTGTCGGTTTTTTCAATCGAAGCGAAGATAAATAAATTGGTTATTTTGCTTTTTATCTGAAATATTCAGACTAGTTATTGACAAAATACTAATTTGACGTTAGCTTTTCATGCACAGATTTTCCGATAACAGAAACAAACTTAATATTACGCTTAATATTGCGTTGGTCATGTTGACGTGGAGTAACCTTACTTAAAGAGATGACGTCATGAATTATGTTACTGATTCCCGCACTTTTTTTCAATGTTTTTAATTTTGTTTTAAAGTATATAAAATGCAATAAAAAGAAAATTGAATGGTTTCCCGTTGAATACTTTCCATGTTACTTGAATGTTTCCTAAAGCTATGAGGCCGAGATGGGGCCAGCAATTCTACGTTAGATCAGTAAAAACAATTGTTTTCTTACCTCTTGTCACCTCACATTTTATTGCGCTCGCTTCGTGAATAGCTATATCCGGTGTACCGATGATAAATGGTGCCAACGAGTGCAGTAAATACTCGGTAGACAAAGACCCGAAAAAAATCCGTTACAAATTAAATAACGGGTCTACCATGAAATACGCCTACGTCATGTATATCGTCGGACACGTGAAATATATGTAACACCATCGTGACGTCACAAATGATATATGGGATGACGTCACACGATTGTCTCCGTTGCGTGTTTCAAGTAAAATGAACACTGAGACAAATAATTTATATAGTTGTTCCATGTATGCACGTGCAGCGCCTTCTGTTTTTATATCAAACTCACGATTGATCCCGATGAAAAAATACGTACATGTACACGATATTTTCAATTTAAAGACTTCTTCATCAAAATGAGAGTATGTGTGTTCATCACAGTATAAATACGACAGGAAATTCAAATCTTTGAATTCCCTGTCGTAGTGATGAATATTTATAAAATGTGTACACATGGCATGTTAATAATTAGATATGCATGTATACATTTTGATCTACAACAGCAGTATCGACAGAACAACCGGAACTAATCACCAACTGTGAACTAGAATGGGTCAAAATTCAAGCCAGGGGAAACAAAGAAATACTCATAGCTACCTTCTATATGCCTCACAGGAACATGGAACATATAAGAGAACTATAAAAGTCACAAGCCAAAATCACAGAACAGAAGCACAAACAAGTGGTGCTCACATGTGATTTCAACAGCCCGCACATCGAATGGGAAACACTTACAGCAAACAACCAGACCAAATACAAGGAAGTACACAACTTATCAATATCACAACATCAGCCAAAATGGCTCAAGTTCACTCTGAACCTACCAGAGAAAGTAACCTCCTGGACCTAATATTCAACAACACCACCTTGGTTAAATCATCAACAAATGCACCAGGCATATCAGATCATGATATGATTGTCACCGACCTTGAGACTAAGCTATGCTACCAAGTCTCGAGACCACGAAAGTGCTATATCTACGTCAAAGAAAACTGGGATGAACTAAAGAAATACCTAACTAAAGTATCAGGAGATATCAAACTACATGAACAAAGAGGGCAAACAACAGAACAGCTATGGAATGAATTTAAAAAGGAGCTTGAAGCCAAAGTTGATAAGCACATACAATAATGTACCATCTAGAATGATGAAGTCCAACAGAAACACTCCATGGATAAACCACAAGGTGAAAAAAAATGCTACAAAAGAAATCACCATTGTACAAACAAACCAAAAAGACCAATAAATGGAATAACTACCGCCATCACCAAAAAGAATGCAAACGGACAATTCGAAAAGTCGAGTGGACATATGTCAACAACACCATATCAGAAGGATTAGAAAAAAATACAACTCTAGACCCTTCTATGTGAACTCGGTGTAGCTCCACTAAAGCAAAAGGGCACTCTCATAAATGATAGCAAAGGCAAAGCGGAAATACTAATCAACTAATTTAAATATGTATTCAACACCAAAAATACCGGAGAACTCCCCGAGATGAAAAGCAAGACCAAACAAAGTATCCCAGACTTGGCTATAACTGTGGAAGGAGTCGCAAAACTTCTCAAGAAAATAAATCCAACAAAAACTTCAGGCCCAGATAAAATAACCAACAAAATACTCAATGAATGAGCAGAACAACTTGCACCAGGACTTACATCAATATACCAAAAATCCATCAGTACAGGCGAACTACCATCAGATAGGCTAAATGCAAATATTTCAAAAAGGGAGACAAACACTCCACTGAAAACTACACACCGGTCTCCCTAACATCTGTCGCATGCATGATCCTGGAACACATCGTATGCAAGCATATTCTAAAACATCTAGAAAAAAACAAGGTCTTGACATCATTAAACCACGGCTTTCGATCAGGGTACTCATGCCAAACACAGCTGCTAACAACACTCGATGACTTCACAAAAGCATACGAGGCAGGAAACCAGGTAGATGTAGCAATTTTGGACATTTCAAAAGCATTTGACACAGTACCCCATAACAAACTGCTGTACAAACAGGACCATTACGGGATCAGAGGACCAATCCATACCTGGTTAACAACATTCTTAACCAACAGAAAGATGCGCGTCGTCCTAGAAGGGGAACAATCAGAAGAGGTCACGGTCGACTCAGGTGTCCCCCAAGGAACAGTCCTCGGGCCGTTGTTATTCCTCTGTCAACAACTTACCAGACACAGTTAAATCATCTGTCCGACTTTTTGCAGACGACTACCTACTTTACATGAACAGCGGATGACAATATATATCAATTATATATTGTCATTTTGGCCGACTAATCTATCTTCCGCTCACCTTTGCTGTATAAGGTGTTATTCATACAAAGAATTCAAAGAAATACTAGTAATAATCAAAATCTTTTCAATTATCATTATCAACATAAAAGAATGAAAATAAGATAAAATCATTGCGGTCACTCCTAAAAAGTGAGCCAATTTATCGCCACACATTTGTCTTGCTGGTTTTTATTTGGTACACGCGTTTAGAATGAGACAATGCAGCAAATAGAGCTCTACAGCATGGAGGTAACATGTCAAATAACAAATTGATTTGTAAAAGGGAGGAGGATCAGCACTTGTCATAAATTCGAAGAGAGTTTTATTACAGTGGAGGCAAAAATAACCTTTTCGAACAATGTGACACTACAAAACGACATAAAAAAACAACCTTGAAAACTGGGCAGAAACTTGGGGGATGACATTTAATGCAAAGAAGCGTTACATACTCAGCATAAAATACAAGAGCCTAAAATTCTATACACGGAACGGGCACATCATCCAACAAGTACAAAACAACCCGTATCTCGGCCTACAAATCTCAGAAGACCTCAAATGGAGTACTCACATTAAAAACGTAACAAAGAAAGCAAACTCAACATTAGGCTTCCTAAGACGCAATCTACGCCACTGCAACAAAAACTGCAAAAAAAAAAAACCAACAAAAAACCAACAATAAACAAAACATCTCGCTTGTAAGATCAATTATGGAATATAGATCTATCGTCTGGGACCCATATACCAAACCAGAAATTGAGAAGCTAGAGAGAATACAAAGACAGGCAGCCCGGTTTATAAATAAAAATTCCTCCAGCCGAGAAGAAGGATGCGTGACAAAAATGCTAAAAGATTTGGATTTACCATCACTCCAATGAAGAAAAACAGCACAACGCCTCATCTATATGTTCAAAATTGTCGAGGGGTTGGTACCAGCCATACCATCATCTGATTTCCTACAAAAATCTAGACCTAAAAGAGCCATCAGAACACCACGAAACTTTGGCAACTTTATATCAACAAACATTGTGGACACATGCAACCAACAACAATAAACCATATACAACAACACAACAAATCTTTACAAAAACTCTTTCTTCATAAGTGTGCGCCAAAACAGTCGAGGGATTCAAAGTATCCCTATCAAAGCAGTGCCAATAAAGGCATTGCCCTCTCTCTCTCTCCGTCGCGTAAAAACCAGAACTGGGACCAGCGACGTAACGATACAGATACAGATCATGTCAGGAGATCGGGCCGACCATCACTGTGCCATTTGTCAGCGGTATATAACACCGGGTTCAATCGTACTGACCGGGCGCCGGTGCTTACACTGTGTCGATGAATTTTACACCCGGTCAACGATAATTAAGTCCCCCAAACTTCAAACAAAGCTTGGGGACTTATTGTTTTTACTCCGTTTCTTTTATTATTCTTAAGTTTTGTCCGACGCGTTTCTCGAACACTGTAAGTCGGATTGAAATGAAACTTTGCGTGAACATAGATGGCAATCTGAAGTTGTGCACCTCACTATTTATTTTTCGATTTTCGATCTGACTTCTAATATGGCCACCAGAGTCCCTAATTGGCTAAAATGTAAAGGGCTATAACTCTATAACCATTGGTTGCACTGAAATGAAACTTGGTGGGAATGAAGATGAACATGTGAAGATTATTTTGATACACTTGTAGGTATATTTTTTCCCGAAATCAAAGATGGCTGTCGCGGCTACTGATTTTTTGAAATTTGAAAATTTTTCTATTTCTATGGTGTATGCTAGGGTTCTAGGCCAGCTTCCCTTATATTTTCCTTATAACTTTTATTTCATGAAGTTTGGTATTAAGGTGTCTCATGACACTTAAAACATTACTGCAACTTCCGTTTCTAGATTGAAAAATTGCCGGCTTTTTCCTGGCCTCTGATTGGTCGAAATTTAGATATTGTCTGATTTTGATATAATTTGATATGTTGATATATTAGGGCACTGCAAAATCAACTGAATGCATTTTGTTGTCATAGCAACCATACGGAGGCTTCTGATTGGTCGAAATTTAGATATTGTCCGATTTTTATAGAATTTAGAATATACTCGTATATATTTACATTTGCCTGGCATTGTCACTATATAGTCTGTTTGAGAGCTCTGGTATTGATGTACGTTTAAATGCCATCCATCACGCGCTACACCTATGAGCGTATTAATACAACACAAACCGGAACTACAATATCTATACTACGATAATTAAGTTTAACGACTAATTATTTTGTCTACATTATTTGTTATAAAGATATGTCATTTGCGCTTTACGTTGATAATAAAATGATCAAAAAAATTGAAGTTTTTAAAAAAAATTGCATGTACTATTTTGTTTGCCAAAAATCACGCGACCATGTTCCGGCTGTTCCAACGACTGACAAAAATCTGCTGACTGTCGGTAATGGCGGGAATTATGAATTTTAAATATGAATTATAGCATTTAAAAAATAAAAAAAAGTAAAAGGAATGTAAATATAAGCTAACGCACATTATTTTGTTTGCTTGCAAAGCTCTGGCATTCAAATAGATCATAAATACCATATAAAAACAGTTCAATGCTTAAATCACTCTCGTAACCTCACTTTCACTTTTTAACAAAATGGCTGCCAATTCCAGGGTACATCATGGGACATCGGTCACTCGCCTAAGCTCGCTTTCACTTTTTAACAAAATGGCTGCCAATTCCTGGTCTCTGATTGGTCCAAATTTACATATTGTCCAATTTTGATAAAATTTGGTACATATGTAGGTACATCATGGCACACCGGTCACTCTCGTAACCTCGTTTTCACTTTTTTAACAAAATGGCTGCCATTTCCTTGCCTCTGATTTGTCCAAATTTACATATTGTCAGATTTTGATGAAATTTTGTACATTTTGTATGTAGGGGTATTAGGGGACTGCAAAATCAACTGAATGGGGTTCGCTACCATAGCAACCATACAAAGCTTCTGATTGGTCGAAATTTAAATGTTGTTTGATTTCAATGAAATTTGGTATATAGGGATATTGAGGGATGCCGAACATAATGGTACGACTGCGGGGGCTTTTGGGGGACTTCTGTCATGGTTTCCCATTACAATAAGTACTTGTTTCTATAGAATTTCTATAGAAAATGAACGCCGAAGACGGGATCGGAAGAACAGTTGAGATATTTTTTCTCTTTTTTGATGTGATAATGCTGTCCTGCAATAATAATTGTATAAGCTGCGTGTACTTCTGGCTAGGCATTAAGTGTCGTAGATCGTGAGTTCGAGGCCCGGTCAGGCACCAGTCATAAAGTTGTCTTCCTTCGTCAGTTGAATATATATGGGATAATCATAACTAATTTCATCAATCTGATAAGAAATCAAAAATAATAGGTTGAATTTTGGACTAAGAGTCAGGCTGATTTGAATTCTAAAATGGCTTTTCTCCATATTCCTCTTTATTTGGTGACGTCATAATGCAAATGACACGTAGCCTAGCTATTGCAGTCCCATTAGGCTTTCTTTACCACGTGTGTTTGTAAAAGTTAGTTATATAGCGGTTATGTGACAATGGCAAAGATATTTTCTGTCTGTTGTCATCCATTTATCATACGGTTAGATAGGGGATGTTTTTGACACTTTCTCCAATATTCTCCATGACATATCTGAACCATTTCCCTCAAATTACTGTACATGTGCGGATTAGCCTATTTAAGACAACCCTTTGACTTCTGAACGCTGTAATCTGATATAGTTAATAAACCATGTTAGATAGCAACGTGGCGTGATAAACTTATATAAAGATAGAGAGGCTGTTCACATATAGGTACAAGGTATACAGTAAATAAGGGAAACTGTGTCACTGGTCAAAATAGGGATACCGTGTCACTGGTCAAAATAGGGATACCGTACCACTGGTCAAAATAGGGATACCGTACCACTGGTTAAAACAGGGATACCGTACCACTGGTCAAAACAGGGATACCGTACCACTGGTTAAAACAGGGATACCGTACCACTGGTCAAAACAGGGATACCGTACCACTGGTCAAAACAGGGATACCGTACCACTGGTCAAAACAGGGATACCGTACCACTGGTCAAAACAGGGATACCGTACCACTGGTCAAAACAGGGATACCGTACCACTGGTCAAAACAGGGATACCGTGTCACTGGTCAAAACAGGGATACCGTACCACTGGTCAAAACAGGGATACCGTGTCACTGGTCAAAGCATCTAAATGAAAAGATCATCGTCCAGGGTAAGTGTATCCCCGGTTCTTGTAGCATGAACGCACCGAACAATAATTCCGATCAAGTCGATAAGTAGACTCGAAATTCAAGGGTTCCGCTGTCAATATAGATGAATGCACATGGTGCATTGACTTCTCTGCTAGTGAAGGGCTTATAATTTCGAAGTAGTAGACTGGTGTATTTATTCTTAATTCTCTTATATAGGAAGTCCGTGTGTTAATTACTCACTAAATAGCTTCAAACCTAAGAAACACGTTTTTCGTTAGGGACTTGGTTCTGGTGACTCGATAAAATCTAAGTACCACAGCATTTCATTTATGTTTTTAAAGGTAGCGATCTAAGTCAACTGTTCAAAATAAGAAACACAAAGAAATACGAGATCGGTTCTGTGGAAGATCAGTTATATATTTCCAAAATGTATTGGTTTGTGGTTTGAATTGATAGCTTTTCATAAACACGTATGACATGGATGTTTACTAGCATGCAATCAATACGTCAAACGTTCAACATTGAGGAATCTTGATATAGAAGATACGTGTATTGTCTATTTTTCTCAATACCTTTTAAATACCAGAGTGATTTAAACACAACTATGCAGTTATGTAGTATACATACTCACAACGATTGGACGACGGGCCAATTCCTGGTAATATATCAAATTTTATGTGAACGAGACAAACATTTCTGCTAAAACAGAGTGAAATACCAAATGTCACCAGCAAAACATTCTGAACAACGTTTTTGGATTTTTCTGTGATTAATCAGGAAAAAGACAAGGAAAGACAACACGTAACTTTCATGATTACCTAGACAGTGTTAAGTTGATTCTACACAGGAAGCTGTGTATTTTCTCAATCAGGAATATGAAATATATCAGCAGGAACTCGATCACGTGGGAAAGAATGTGGATAACTAATGGATGCTCGATATTAAAAACAAAGTAGACATGCTGCAAAAACTGACATTTTTGTGTGAAGCACTCACTCAAATATGGCAGGTCTCGTACTATAGTAGAACATACTTATTTATTAGTCACTCTGAGAATGTTGACTCCCCACTTGGGCAGTGGAAAAGTATTCATGACATAAATTTTATTGTAATGTGACGTCATATTTGACACGTGAGTGTATAAGATGTTAAACGTGATGATACTCTAAACTTCACTTTACCAATGGCTAACTAATACCCCCTCCTCCGCCCCTCATTTAAACATGATGATACTCTAAACTTCACTTTACCAATGGCTGACTAATACCCCCTCCTCCATCCCTCATTTAAATGTGATGATACTCTAAACTTCACTTTACCAATGGCTAACTAATACCCCTCTTCCATCCCTCATTTAAATGTGATGATACTCTAAACTTCACTTTACCAATGGCTGACTAATACCCCCACCTCCATCCCTCATTTAAATGTGATGATACTCTAAACTTCACTTTACCAATGGCTGACTAATACCCCCTCCTCCATCCCTCATTTAAATGTGATGATACTCTAAACTTCACTTTACCAATGGCTAACTAATACCCCTCTTCCATCCCTCATTTAAATGTGATGATACTCTAAACTTCACTTTACCAATGGCTAACTAATACCCCCTCCACCGTGCCTCATTTAAATGTGATGATACTCTAAACTTCACTTTACCAATGGCTAACTAATACCCCTCTTTCATCCCTCATTTAAACATGATGATACTCTAAACTTCACTTTACCAATGGCTAACTAATACCCCTCTTTCATCCCTCATTTAAATGTGATGATACTCTAAACTTCACTTTACCAATGGCTAACTAATACAAACTAATACAGGCGACACAAAATTGTGTTTAGAGACAGACAGACGAATAGACACAGGGTAATTCCAGTAAACCCCCACCCCAGGGTAATTCCATTAAACCCCCACCCCAGCTAGGGTAATTCCAGTAACCCCCCGCCCCAGGGTAATTCCAGTAAACTCCCCAACCCAGGGTAATTCCAGAAAACTCCCACCCCGGGGTAATTCCAGTAAAAGCAGATTAAAAATAATTTCATGATTGCATCGAACGCTACTAAACTTGAAACAAACAATAAAAAAGCGCAAGTTGATGACTATTCGAAATAACTTTAATTGAACAATATTTTATGGTTATCATAGAGAAATCGTCGAAATATATAAAACAGTCATCAAGAAAGCCAATTCTGGTAATATCCACATCACCATCACCTCAGCAAAATCCGGCGCCCGGGTGTAAAGCTCAAAGCGTCTTCGGTGTCACATGTGTAAAATACGGAATTGTCTCGAAAATTGAACTGATACCAATTAATCCAAAAGACTAATATATAATATCGATAAACTGTGAGATTTATAGTAATTTTGATCGCGGATTTTACTGTATATATTACATAATTCGTGGATTGTGACATCTTTGTAAAAAGTGTACCACACACTTTAACAGTAAAAGTGTTCAAATGTGTACCTTAGGATAATCTGTCACATTTTACCATGAAAAGGTATTATTTAAGTGTCTAACAGATATCGCTCACTGACCGTGTTACGCGTTGCAGTTTTCGATGTACGTAAAAAGGTACACACTACATATTTCTTTTAAATTCGCTTTTATCAATCGACAATCCGTCTATGATAATATACCACATTCCTTTGACAAGCCGTTTTAACATTTAATCCCATTTCCTCTTAAAATGTTCCCTATTTATTTCCCTTATGTTTTATTTCCATTACGATTTTTTTTCCATTATGTTTTATTTCCATTATGATTTTTTTTCCATTTTTGCATGATCGTAAGAGGCGACTAAACTTGGGATCTTGTCTTTTCTCTTCTTTCTTGATAACTTTCTTCTTCCTAATATCTCCCTTGACAATGCCTCACTTTTGGCCTTTAGTTGAGCGTTCGCCGCTGTGAGGAAGGTTTTGGGTTCTGTCCCCTAGCCGAGACATAGGCCTACCAGAGTCTTTAAAAATGGTAGTTGCTACTCCTGCTTTATAGCAAGGATGATACATTGTTAACAGAACTTTATGTAACTATGTTGTTTTTCACTCCATATGTAATAAATATGTTGCTCGGTCGCCATAGTTGATGTAGTCGATGTCGCCGTTGTAGTGGTCTGTCAGCTGCCCAGTCCTGTGTCTGTAGTTTGGAGACTTCTTCGTCGTAGATGTCGGGTATGGGTTCGAGTTTCTTCCTACACCTCTTCTTGATGCTGTTCATTATCTTCTGAACTTCCCCCTGGAAATGGTTAGGTGGGTGGTTGTGTTGATGACCGAATTTTACAGGAATATCCTTGGTAATGTTGATGGTTGCAGGGCAGTCTTTATTTTCATTTCAACATATTTTATTGTATAACATTTATACAAATGGGTTAGACAGCAGCTGGCTTGGCCTATATATTAAGTCGTCCCAAATACAAACAGAACAATAGTAGAATTAAACTAAAACAATTGAAAGTAAAAAGTATAAGAAATATGTATATAAATTAAGTCAATGGAGATGAAATATCTATGGAGATGATTTTTTTTTTTTTTTTTATGAATATATTGATTTTTATATATGGTCAAAGGGAGGTAATTATAAAAAGAACTAACAATTAGTGGAAAAGGGAGGCAATAAGGTTCTAGTATATCCTTTGTCAAATTATGATCATGTTACAGAGTTATAAAAAGATTTTGTTCTCAGTTAATAGCTATTGCTTCGATACAGGATCTAATCACAGTATCTCCAGTAGGTAGTGTCTCTGTAGTTGTTCTTCACCATGTACCGGTATCCAACCTGGACTAGAGCCCTACCACCATACACCCCCCACATTGGTTTGGTTTGCAACTCTTCTCAGGTTGAACGAATAGCTTAATTGGTACAGATAACATCTCTCCTGAAGATGAGCATAGCCTGGGGATACATATAAAAAATAAGTCAATTATATAAAAAAATGTTGAAATTAATTTATCATCTTATTAAATTGCGCGTTTTATTTTTTAAATTCAAACCATTTATGAATATATGGATAAATCTAAAAGAAGTCAATTATAATCACTTCTATAAATTTATCATAAATATACATATATAACTTTTTATTTTTATCTATTTATTTCTTATTAAATTACACGTTTTATTTTTAAATTCAAACCATCTGTGAACATATGGATAAATCTTTTTTTTTATTTGTCAACTGATAAATTCAGTAATAGACACCTTAATTTACCTGTACAGGTAACAGGAATGTTGATTTACCTGTACAGGTAGAAGTTAACTTAACTGTTAAAACAACACTCTCCCTATATTGTTTACATAAGTTTTTGGGAGAAACAGGATATATATTTTTCAGTTTTGGGAGAAACAGGATGACACTCCTCCCCGAACGCCTACATATTTAGAACAATAGACAGAGACAACAAAGGAAGGGTAATTATAGTCTGTTTCATACATGTTCTGTATTTACCTGAAATATTTTACCTGTAGAAATCAGTTGACAACTAAAGAAAACCAAGACACTAGCATATTTCTTTAAATAGAATTGTGAAATTTATAGTATAATATTAATCACATTGATATATAAGTTATAAGAGCATTAGAATTCTGCAAGTTAATATATCTTTATATCTTATTTTGAAAACAACACTATGATAATCTTAATAATGTATTGAGCACTTGAAATGTGCATGTACATATATGCTAATATATTTTGGAATATCACTATTTTAATCCTAGAATGTTACATGTTTTTATATCAATAGTTTGGTTATTCAGGCTCTGTTTAAGGACAAGGCGAGTGTAAATGTTTCTGTACCTCCAGCGCGACGTTGAATTCTAGTTATCTCATTAGTAGCCTGTATGTCCTTTAATGTCCGTATAATGGTGAAGATGTTGGGATGTACATGCATGGTGTACAATCTTTTTGAATTTCCTGTGCCAGGCTCCTACTTAAGTGGTTGGTCGTCCTTGGTCGTTGTCGTAGTGGTTTCAAACGGTTCTGTCTCCCTCTATCCTTTTGTGCTCGGAACCTTACGTCTTTTCATTGGTGTAGTGGTAAAAGTGGCAATACAGCTGCGGGGCGAACCAGTCTCCTAGTGTCGTCGTTGTATTGGGTAAATGGAAAAGCATCCCTTGATGTTGGTCCACGGGAAGATGGTGAGGATTGCAAACTGATGATTATTTTGAAGTTTATATAGATACATACATGTAGCTCCGGTATTCATCTTCACGTGTTATGCCATCCCGTAGCCAGGGCTACATCACAGCTCATCGTTTTAACTGATCTCGATCAGTAAAGTGAGCGATTTTTACTTATCAACATCATTATCTTCAGTCTTTGTGATATCAGAGAGGTGTTCAAATGAGAAAAGAGAGCCGTTTGAGTATAACTTGTAATTAAGAACAAAGCAAAGTATTTGATTTACGTTTTGGTTTGATGAAATTGATAATTAAAGAATTATTAATGAATATTTTACAATATTAATTTCAATGAATTATTAATTAATATTTAATGCAATGTAATATTAATTAATATTAATTTGATAATTATTGATATTTATTAATTTGATAATTTCTTATTTGTTTAAATAAGTATTGACAAATATCATGTGCATATAGGTAATTCTAAACTATTATATTTTTGTCCAGTATTTATTCATTGAATATTGACCTTTGATTTTGATGAGAAATACTATAAAATCGACAGGTAACACACACAGGTAAAATACATGTGACTTAAGTGACTTCACCAGAACAGACTATAATTACTGTACAAACAAACTCAGTAGGGTGTTATTTCAAAATGTAGGCGTTCAGGGAATCAGCCTTCAGAGATACACCCTTTAAAATGATATGTTTTAATCAAATCAATACGAATATCTGCGTAACATTTTCACCACATCAAATACATGTACATTTCCTTCATAACCTTCATAAAACATTCTTTAAGGAAATTGTCAAAAAGAGGACGTTGTTTGAATACATTACTGTAAAATTGATCAGAACAGTAACTGATTTCTTCAAACATATACCCAAGACTGACAGTTCAAAGTTACTGATTTAAATAAAGAATCCAAGGATCTTTAGTTTCCAACATGTCATCATAACATGCTTTGAGTAAAAAATTATCTCGACGCTTTAATTTCAATCAATATTTAAAAATTCTTGATTTAATATGTACAAAGGAAATCCTCAAAGTTCGATGTACAAAAAACCCATGTATCGTCTTAGATAAAAAAAAATCAGTTCTGTGATTACGTTCTATCTAATTAAATTACATCAGAATGAGACAACAGTGTTTTAAACTACTGCATTTTTATCAAATCTTTATCTTGCAAAATTAAGAAATGGATATTTTTATGTTAACATTATGTCAGGAAAGGGTAAAACGTGTTCTTAAAAGTTAATAAAATCTTATCAAATTATGCCAAAAATAAAATGGTTAACAAGGCTAGGAAAATTAATCACCGTAAAAAGACTGCACAAGTAATATAATTTTGTCACCTCACTGTATAGTAGACCAGAGATGTATATATCATATGTATGTGATATTTACACCCCTGAGTGGACCTTTAGTGTATATGCCATTGTTTGAGTTTTTAAAAGAAAAAAAAAGAAAAAAAAAAGATGACATGTGATAATAGTAAATTACCAAAGTTATGATATTGTCCGCTGGTCTACTATTTTGATTATACAATTACAGACATGAGGTGTGGAAAGAAAATCTAAATATGTAAGATGATAAAATCAGGACATTCACTGTCATTGCTTTCAATGTTACAAAATAATATGGGGCTTTGAAGTTTCGCTCTATAAATGCATATAACAAGGCAGATTCTAGCCTAGTGATACTACTGATACTGGTCAGGGGTGAACCAGATGACGCGTCAGACCACGTGACCACCTAGCTCATTAAAAATTTTCAGCCAGCAGCAATACACAGCTTTGTAAGGCGAGGTGAAACCTGTGTCAGCCAACATTTATGGGGTCGGGCTAACAGAAAATAGAAAAATACCCTATGTGTCCAAAACCCTTTAAGATGAAAAGAATTCCCCTTAACGGACAATTATTTTGCATTATGTCTGCATATACTTTTTTCACGTGAGTGAAATTCTTTTTATCTTAAGGGAAGTTAACATTTATTTGCATTGTTTTATTTCACTTAAGTAAAATTACTTTTTCACTTCAAACGGGATTGAATGTTAAAGTGGCTTGACATACATTTCCCTACCAGAAAACACGAGTACAAGTACACGTGTACTAGAAGCTGTTAAAGGCCTATATTTCGCACCCGATTCAGTCGACTGCTTTTTATTTTTTTTTTTAGATTTTCAAAGAAATTGTACCATAGATTGTGTTTTAATGTGTTACAAAAGTATTTTAAAATACTGGCTCTGGTTACGGATTTCGATCTCATATAATCAGCGGGACATCATTTACGTCGTCTGTTGGCCTAGTCATTGTTACAACTTACATTTTGGACGGTTCTATGTTATATTTTGATACGGGTGGGTGGAGATAAGCCAACCGTATTGTCTGATAGGTTAAGTTTTGTTTACTTCGCAATGAAAATAAATGTGAAGACGTTTATCTATACATATATATAATGTCAATAAGTATAGGAGTCGTAGTATAATATACAGTGATCATATGTACATGGTTGGTACGTATACATGTATAGAATAACACGCGCGCACGACCTCTCATCCCTTGACCATTACTACTGTGTGGATCGATCTAGGTTTCATAACAAAATATACACATGTGAATGGGAATGTGGGGTGGACTAGCCTATCTCTGTAGCCTGGGAAGACGTGTGCATACTGGCTGATATGCCGGGGGAGAAACCTAGTCTGAGAGATTCATTCTCAATGGACGGCATGAATGATAATAAGGTTCACACACAGGAACACCTGACCAGTAATGGCAGTAAGAACTACGGCACCGATCACCATGTGGTGGACGTCAGGACTTCTAGGGCTGGGTCGACTATCACCGCTCACAACATTTGTTATAGCGTCGACATTCCGTCCAGACCGTGCTGTGGATCTATGGTGAAAAAGGAAATCCTAAAAAACATTGAGTAAGTACATTTGTGTTTTAAAATAACATGGATGGTATTTCCTATACACTGACAACTCCGATATAACTATAGGTTGATGCGATCGCGGCTACTGGTGACTGTTGGTTAAGTGTCATTTCCGATATACCGCTGGTTTATGTTACTTCCTTTACACTGTCACTGGTTTATGTTATACACTGACACCTCAGTTAGTGACTGTCAGTTGATGTTATTTCCTATACACTGACACCTCAGATATATGACTATAGGTTGATGCTATTTCCTATACACTGACACCTCAGTTAGTGACTGTAAGTTAATAATATTTCCTATACACTGACACCTCAGTTAGTGAATGTCAGTTGATGCTATTTCCTATACACTGACACCTCAGATATATGACTATAGGTTGATGCTATTTCCTATACACTGACACCTCAGTTAGTGACTGTTAGTTGATGGTATTTCCTATACACTGACAACTCCGTTAGTGACTGTTAGTTGATGATATTTCCTATACACTGACACCTCAGTTAGTGACTGTTAGTTGATGGTATTTCCTATACACTGACAACTCGGTTAGTGACTGTTAGTTGATATTTCCTATACACTGAAACTCAGTTAGTGACTGTTAGTTGATGGTATTTCCTATACACTGACAACTCGGTTAGTGACTGTTAGTTGATATTTCCTATAAACTGACAACTCAGTTAGTGACTGTTAGTTGATGGTATTTCCTATACACTGACAACTCAGTTAGTGAATGTTAGTTGATGGTATTTCCTATACACTGACAACTGTTAGTTGATATTTCCTATACACTGACACCTCAATGACTGTTAGTTGATGATATTTCCTATACACTTACAACTCAGTTAGTGACTGTTAGTTGATGATATTTCCTATACACTGACACCTCAATGACTGTTAGTTGATATTTCCTATACACTTACAACTCAGTTAGTGACTGTTAGTTGATGATATTTCCTATACACTGACAACTCCGTTAGTGACTGTTAGTTGATGATATTTCATATACACTTACAACTCAGTTAGTGACTGTTAGTTGATGATATTTCCTATACATTGACACCTCAATGACTGTTAGTTGATGATATTTCCTATACACTTGTAGTAGTCATAACTGAAGTCTTAGCTGTCGGTTTATTTATTTCTACATGTGCCTCAATGTGTTGGTTTTCCTTTATCAAGCTTTTCCTTTAGACAATTTTGATAACAAAGAAGCCTGCAGGAGTCACGAGGAAGAGTTGATTAACAAGCTTGTTATATCAATTTCATTTCAACATATTTTATTGGAAATCAAATGGATTGAACATCAGGCTTAGCCTATATTAAAGTTCTCTCCATAACATATTACATTTATTTCAAATAATTAGTATCCGGTTATTAGTCAAGAATGGAAAGTATAGTATATATATAGAAACAGTATTTGTGAATAATATATAATGATAATCTTATGTATTTTCTTTTTCTTTATAATATTTTACAAATCATTGTTAAATATGTATTAGAATTCGTTTACTACGCAGGAGAGAGACAAGTGCCTGATCAACAACAGAGTTTCAGACTTGTTATATGAATGATCTACAGAAGTATAACCTGCTGTATATCTTGGTTATAGGGACAAAGTTCAAGTCCTCAATTTATTTCTTTTAACTAAAGTTCTACTTCAAGTACATTTTATATACATTTGGAGTCATGGTATATGGCTACTTGTACTTGAGATGAAGATCTTTCAATATTGTTAAAATGGATGAATTTGACCCACTTTTGAAAGGTTACATCAGATGTGCTAATAACTCTTGAGGTAGCTACTGAATTTAGACAGTAGTGTTCAAGGCAGATGGGCTATGAATTTTGTTCAACTGACAATTCTATTCAACTTTCATGTAAACATCTGTATATATATACATAATAATTAGTGGTACATAGGTGTAGGCTTCCTCTCCTTAGCTATGGATTCTCCACCTTCTGCTACCATGTCACCTCATCCCACTGTTATGATCAGGTCATGTTACCCCTGTATGTGCTATGGCTACCCAAGGTCACTTCTCCCCACTGTATACTGTGACTATCCCAGGTCACCCCCCCCCCCCACTGTATACTGTGACTACCCAAGGTCACTTCTCCCCTACTGTATACTGTGACTACCCCAGGTCACTGCTCCCCACTGTATACTGTGACTACCCCAGGTCACTTCTCCCTACTGTATACTGTGACTACCCACCTCTCCCCTCTATATACTGTACTGTGACTACCTCATCAGGTCACCTTTCCCCTCTATATAATGTACTGTGACTATCTCATCAGGTCACTTCTCCCCTCTATATAATGTACTGTGACTACCTCATCAGGTCACCTCTCCCCTCTATATAATGTACTGTGACTACCTCATCAGGTCACCTCTCCCCTCTATATATTGTACTGTGACTACCTCATCAGGTCACCTCTCCCCTCTATATAATGTCACATGGCTACCTCATCAGGTCACCTCTCCCCTCTATATAATGTACTGTGACTACCTCATCAGGTCACCTCTCCCCTCTATATAATGTACTGTGACTACCCTAGGTCATCTCTCCCCTCTATATAATGTTCTGTGACTTCCTCATCAGGTCACCTCTCCCCTCTATATAATGTACTGTGACTACCTCATCAGGTCACCTCTCCCCTCTATATATTGTACTGTGACTACCTCATCAGGTCACCTCTCCCCTCTATATAATGTACTGTGACTACCTCATCAGGTCACCTCTCCCCTCTATATAATGTACTATGACTACCTCATCAGGTCACCTTTCCCCTCTATATTATGTACTGTGACTACCCTAAGTCACCTCTCCCCTCTATATAATGTACTGTGGCTACCTCATCAGGTCACCTCTCCCCTCTATATAATGTACTGTGGCTACCTCATCAGGTCACCTCTCCCCTCTATATAATGTTCTGTGACTACCTCATCAGGTCACCTTTCCCCTCTATATAATGTACTGTGACTACCTCATCAGGTCACCTCTCCCCTCTATATAATGTACTGTGACTACTTCATCAGATCACCTCTCCCCTCTATATAATGTACTGTGACTACCTCATCAGGTCACCTTTCCCCTCTATATAATGTACTGTGACTACCTCATCAGGTCACCTTTCCCCTCTATATACTGTACTGTGACTACCTCATCAGGTCACCTCTCCCCTCTATATAATGTACTGTGACTACCTCATCAGGTCACCTTTCCCCTCTATATACTGTACTGTGACTACCTCATCAGGGTACCTCTCCCCTCTATATAATGTACTGTGACTACCTCATCAGGTCACCTCTCCCCTCTATATAATGTACTGTGACTACCTCATCAGGTCACCTCTCCCCTCTATATACTGTACTGTGACTACCTCATCAGGTCACCTCTCCCCTCTATATAATGTACTGTGACTACCTCATCAGGTCACCTCTCCCCTCTATATAATGTGCTGTGACTTCTTCATCAGGTCACCTCTCCCCTCTATATAATGTACTGTGACTACCTCATCAGGTCACCTCTCCCCTCTATATAATGTACTGTGACTACCCTAGGTCATCTCTCCCCTCTATATAATGTTCTGTGACTTCCTCATCAGGTCACCTCTCCCCTCTATATAATGTACTGTGACTACCTCATCAGGTCACCTCTCCCCTCTATATATTGTACTGTGACTACCTCATCAGGTCACCTCTCCCCTCTATATAATGTACTGTGACTACTTCATCAGATCACCTCTCCCCTCTATATAATGTACTGTGACTACCTCATCAGGTCACCTCTCCCCTCTATATAATGTGCTGTGACTTCTTCATCAGGTCACCTCTCCCCTCTATATAATGTACTGTGACTACCTCATCAGGTCACCTCTCCCCTCTATATAATGTACTGTGACTAACTCATCAGGTCACCTCTCCCCTCTATATAATGTTCTGTGACTACCTCATCAGGTCACCTCTCCCCTCTATATAATGTACTGTGACTACTCATCAGGTCACCTCTCCCCTCTATATAATGTACTGTGACTACCTCATCAGGGTACCTCTCCCCTCTATATAATGTACTGTGACTACCTCATCAGGTCACCTCTCCCCTCTATATAATGTACTGTGACTACCTCATCAGGTCACCTTTCCCCTCTATATAATGTTCTGTGACTACCTCATCAGGTCACCTTTCCCCTCTATATAATGTACTGTGACTACCTCATCAGGTCACCTCTCCCCTCTATAATGTGCTGTGACTACTTCATCAGGTCACTTCTCCCCTCTATATAATGTACTGTGACTACCTCATCAGGTCACCTCTCCCCTCTATATAATGTCACATGGCTACCTCATCAGGTCACCTCTCCCCTCTATATAATGTACTGTGGCTACCTCATCAGGTCACCTCTCCCATCTATATAATGTACTGTGACTACCTCATCAGGTCACCTCTCCCCTCTAAATAATGTACTGTGACTACCTCATCAGGTCACCTCTCCCCTCTATATAATGTTCTGTGACTACCTCATCAGGTCACCTTTCCCATCTATATAATGTACTGTGACTACCCTAGGTCATCTCTCCCCTCTATATAATGTACTGTGGCTACCTCATCAGGTCACCTCTCCCATCTATATAATGTACTGTGACTACCCTAGGTCACCTCTCCCCTCTATATAATGTGCTGTGACTTCTTCATCAGGTCACCTCTCCCATCTATATAATGTACTGTGACTACCCTAGGTCATCTCTCCCCTCTATATATTGTACTGTGACTACCCTAGGTCACCTCTCCCCTCTATATATTGTACTGTGTCTACCTCATCAGGTCACCTCTCCCATCTATATAATGTACTGTGACTACCCTAGGTCACCTCTCCCCTCTATATAATGTACTGTGACTACCTCATCAGGTCACCTCTCCCCTCTATATAATGTACTGTGACTACCTCATCAGGTCACCTCTCCCCTCTATATAATGTACTGTGACTACCTCATCAGGTCACCTCTCCCCTCTATATACTGTACTGTGACTACTTCATCAGGTCACCTTTCCCCTCTATATAATGTACTGTGACTACCTCATCAGGTCACCTCTCCCCTCTATATAATGTACTGTGACTACCTCATCAGGTCACCTCTCCCCTCTATATAATGTACTGTGACTACCTCATTAGGTCACCTCTCCCCTCTATATAATGTACTGTGACTTCCTCATCAGGTCACCTTTCCCCTCTATATAATGTTACATGGCTACCTCATCAGGTCACCTCTCCCCTCTATATAATGTACTGTGACTACCTCATCAGGTCACCTCTCCCCTCTATATAATCTACTGTGACTACCTCATCAGGTCACCTCTCCCCTCTATATAATGTCTTATGGCTATCTCATCAGGGTACTTTTCCCCTCTACACTTTGTATGTCTGTCACATGGCTACCCCAGATCACTTACATATATTCACATGTACGCATTTGTCACTAGTCCTGCTATCAACTGGCCTGACAATTTGATTTAGATAAATATAGACCTGAGACTAGAGTTTGCATGTCTTACCATATCTTACCGGGTATAATCCCAGGGGGCTAGTGCACTGAAAGTTGGCAAAAGTGGGGGTTTGTACCTGTACAGCCAGATGTACATATAAAATCATGGAATTCTATCACAAAAAGTGAGGGCCTTTAAAACTTGGATTGCTGAAGAAAAACATTTTCTTGACCTGCATGTATCCAAAAACTGGTAACCTATATAGCTAGACCACTAAATTGTTTGATTCTAACATAATGTCCTTGGCTTCCTAAAGTTCTGATTAACATTTTCTATGCTGCACCAAATTATACATAGGAATAATATTGTTGCAGTGTAGGTATAATCATATATAACAAATAGATGTCCTGTTTTCAATACAAAAATGGTATCTTAAGGAATGTGTCACACAAAAAAAATGATTTAAGTAATATTTGTCTATGCATTGCAAAATAAGAACGGCTTACATTCAATTGTCTTTAATCAAAGAAACTATAAAACGTCATTGGGACTTTCCTGACCCCAAACAAAGTTTTTTTGAGGATTTTGCGTTGAGTTGGTGAATGGTTGCCCTGATGTTAATTCATGTTAAACTTTGTTTCGATTATAAACTGTAATATCATCTTGGTATCATTCTCTACTATGGTTTTCCTATATCTTCAGTGGCGTCTTCAAACCTGGAATGAATGCCATACTTGGGCCAACTGGAAGTGGAAAATCATCGTAAGTGTTATCCTGAATGGTTTATAGAAATACAGAATGTGTATGTTTAGTTTAAACATGTTGTGAATGTAAACATAAAGAGAGTCACTTCAGTGGATTTGAATCAGACTAATCATATACATGTATGCCCAATGTACTAGTTTAACATCCTATTTCATAGATAAGGAGTTTATACTAATTCAAGGTAAGAAAGAGGTAGTTATCCAGGTGCAGGACTATGGATGTGGAGGAGAAAAGACCCCATGTGGAGGGAAAGGAGAGGGGAAGTGTGGAGGTAGGGGGTACAGTGATTAGGGAGGAGAGATGGGGAGGGAAGGGAGAGGGGAAGTGTGGAGGTAGGGGGTACAGTGATTAGGGAGGAGAGATGGGGAGGGAAGGGAGAGGGGAAGTGTGGAGGTAGGGGGTACAGTGATTAGGGAGGAGAGATGGGGAGGGAAGGGAGAGGGGAAGTGTGGAGGTAGGGGGTACAGTGATTAGGGAGGAGAGATGGGGGAGGGAAAGGAGAGGGGAAAGTGTGGAGGTAGGGGGTACAGTGATTAGGGAGGAGAGATGGGGAGGGAAGGGAGAGGGAAAGTGTGGAGGTAGGGGGTACAGTGATTAGGGAAGAGAGATGGGGAGGAAAGGGAGAGGGGAAGTGTGGAGGTAGGGGGTACAGTGATTAGGGAGGAGAGATGGGGAGGGAAGGGAGAGGGAAGTGTGGAGGTAGGGTGTACAGTGATTAGGGAGGAGAGATGGGGAGGAAAGGGAGAGGGGAAGTGTGGAGGTAGGGGGTACAGTGATTAGGGAGGAGAGATGGGAGGGAAGGGAGAGGGGAAGTGTGGAGGTAGGGGGTACAGTGATTAGGGAGGAGAGATGGGGAGGAAAGGGAGAGGGGAAGTGTGGAGGTAGGGGGGTATAGTGATTAGGGAGGAGAGATTGGGAGGGAAAGGAGAGGGGAAGTGTGGAGGTAGGGGTTACAGTGATTAGGGAGGAGAGATGGGGAGGAAAGGGAAAGGGGAAGTGTGGAGGTAGGGGGTACAGTGATTAGGGAGGAGAGATGGGGAGGAAAGGGAAAGGGGAAGTGTGGAGGTAGGGGTACAGTGATTAGGGAGGAGAGATGGGGAGGAAAGGAGAGGGGAAGTGTGGAGGTAGGGGGTACAGTGATTAGGGAGGAGAGATGGGGAGGGAAGGGAGAGGGAAAGTGTGGAGGTAGGGGGTACAGTGATTAGGGAAGAGAGATGGGGAGGAAAGGGAAAGGGGAAGTGTGGAGGTAGGGGTACAGTGATTAGGGAGGAGAGATGGGGAGGGAAGGGAGAGGGGAAGTGTGGAGGTAGGGGGGTACAGTGATTAGGGAGGAGAGATGGGGAGGGAAGGGAGAGGGGAAGTGTGGAGGTAGGGGGTACAGTGATTAGGGAGGAGAGATGGGGAGGGAAGGGAGAGGGGAAGTGTGGAGGTAGGGGGTACAGTGATTAGGGAAGGAGAGATGGGGAGGGAAAGGAGCGGGGAAGTGTGGAGGTAGGGGGTACAGTGATTAGGGAGGAGAGATGGGGAGGGAAAGGAGAGGGGAAGTGTGGAGGTAGGGGGTACAGTGATTAGGGAGGAGAGATGGGGAGGAAAGGGAGAGGGGAAGTGTGGAGGTAGGGGGTACAGTGATTAGGGAGGAGAGATGGGGAGGAAAGGGAGAGGGGAAGTGTGGAGGTAGGAGGGGGGGGGGGGGGGCAATGGTTGGGGAGAAGAGATTGGGAACAGAAAGGTGGAGGGATATATTTATGTGAGTCCCTGGTCAATATTTGCTTTTCAATAAAATATCTTCGATGGAAACATCAAGAGATCAGCCAATCTATGTTTTTAGAGCAGGTTTGAGGATGTAAGGAAAATAAGTGACTTTATATTAATATATAGGTTATAATTAAACCAATTATAAAATGGTATATTTTTCACAGGTTACTGGATGTTCTGGCAGGGAGGAAGGACCCCACTGGTCTGACGGGCGATATATTAATTGATGGTGCACCCCCACCCGATAACTACAAGTGTATGGTGGGATATGTAGTACAGGTACTTTGCTTTGTCTAATACAAGCTATCAATTTGGCTATATTGCTATGGACGACTCATCAAGAACTATGCAATGGATATCACTAATATTTGACAGGAAGCATCCCTATGTGGGGGTGATTCAAAATTGTACAAAAGGTGGGGCTGATCCCCCTGCAATTACTGCAAATTTTTCAAATCCTTCTTCTGTTTGAATGACAGGATTCTGTTTAAATTTGGTCTGAATGATCCCTGGTTAAGGGAAAACAATTTAGTATAAATGGTGGGTCTGGGAACCTGGGCCCTGAGGTATGAGGCCGAATAGGGAAAATCTAGCTTATTTTTTAAATCTTTCTTTTGTAGGAATGACAGGATTTTGTCTTAATTAGGGCCTCATATCGGAGATATTGGTGCCCTATAGTAAATAAGTAATCAATCTGACTGTCCACCTGTCTGACCATCTGTCTGTCCATCTACAAACATGGTTCATGGCTGATATTTTCAGTTTATATGATATTCAGTCAAGATGTTCATTTCACAAAAATACATGCTGTGGTCAAAAATCAAGGTCAAAGGTCAAGGTCATTAAGCCAAATGGTCAAGGTCAAATTTTCTATCATTCCACTGATGAATATATGGAAATGACATTTTGAAGCAAAGTTGGTCGAAATTAAGCGAAGAATGAACTGACCAAATACTTAACACAATAATGATAACTAAAGAGACTGCAGAGTTAACACAATAATGATAACTACAAAGAGACTAAGTTAACACAATAATGATAACTAAAGAGACTGCAGAGTTAACACAATAATGATAACTATATAGAGACTAAGTTAACACAATAATGATAACTACATAGAGATAAGTTAACACAATAATGATAACTACATAGAGACTAAGTTAACACAATAATGATAACTACATAGAGACTAAGTTAACACAATAATGATAACTACATAGAGACTAAGTTAACACAATAATGATAACTAAAGAGACTGCAGAGTTAACACAATAATGATGACTATATAGAGACTAAGTTAACACAATAATGATAACTAAAGAGACTGAGTTAACACAATAATGATAACTACATAGAGACTAAGTTAACACAATAATGATAACTACATAGAGACTAAGTTAACACAATGATGATAACTACAAAGAGACTAAGTTAACACAATAATGATAACTAAAGAGACTGCAGAGTTAACACAATAATGATAACTATATAGAGACTAAGTTAACACAATAATGATGACTATATAGAGACTAAGTTAACACAATAATGATAACTAAAGAGACTGAGTTAACACAATAATGATAACTACATAGAGACTAAGGTAACACAATAATGATAACTACATAGAGACTAAGTTAACACAATAATGATAACTACATAGAGACTAAGTTAACACAATAATGATAACTACATAGAGACTAAGTTAACATAATAATAGTAACTATATAGAGACTAAGTTAACACAATAATGATGACTATGTAGAGACTGAGTTAACACAATAATGATAACTAAAGAGACTAAGTTAACACAATAATGATAACTATATAGAGACTAAGTTAACACAATAATGATGACTATGTAGAGACTGAGTTAACACAATAATGATAACTAAAGAGACTAAGTTAACACAATAATGATAACTATATAGAGACTAAGTTAACACAATAATGATAAATAAAGAGACTGCAGAGTTAACACAATAATGATGACTATATAGAGACTAAGTTAACACAATAATGATAACTAAAGAGACTGAGTTAACACAATAATGATAACTACATAGAGACTAAGTTAACTACATAGAGACTAAGTTAACACAATAATGATAACTACATAGAGACTAAGTTAACTACATAGAGACTAAGTTAACACAATAATGATAACTAAAGAGATTGCAGAGTTAACACAATAATGATAACTAAAGAGACTGAGTTAACACAATAATGATAACTATATAGAGACCAAGTTAACACAATAATGATAACTACATAGACTATAGAGACTAAGTTAACACAATAATGATAACTACATAGACTATAGAGACTAAGTTAACACAATAATGATAACTACATAGAGACTAAGTTAACACAATAATGATAACTATATAGAGACTAAGTTAACACAATAATGATAACTATATAGAGGCTAAGTTAACACAATAATGATAACTATATAGAGACTAAGTTAACACAATAATGATAACTACATAGAGACTAAGTTAACACAATAATGATGACTATGTAGAGACTAAGTTAACACAATAATGATAACTACATAGAGACTAAGTTAACACAATAATGATAACTACATAGACTATAGAGACTAAGTTAACACAATAATGATAACTACATAGAGACTAAGTTAACACAATAATGATAACTATGTAGAGACTAAGTTAACACAATAATGATAACTACATAGAGACTAAGTTAACACAATAATGATAACTAAAGAGACTGAGTTAACACAATAATGATAACTACATAGAGACTAAGTTAACACAATAATGATAACTACATAGAGACTAAGTTAACACAATAATGATAACTAAAGAGACTGCAGAGTTAACACAATAATGATGACTATATAGAGACTAAGTTAACACAATAATGATAACTAAAGAGACTGAGTTAACACAATAATGATAACTATATAGACTATAGAGGCTAAGTTAACATAATAGTGATAACTATATAGACTATAGAGACTAAGTTAACACAATAATAGTAACTATATAGAGACTAAGTTAACACAATAATGATACCTACATAGACTATAGAGGCTAATTAAGTTAACATAATAGTGATAACTATATAGAGACTAAGTTAACCCAATAATGATAACTACATAGAGACTAAGTTAACACAATAATGATGACTATGTAGAGACTAAGTTAACACAATAATGATAACTACATAGAGACTAAGTTAACACAATAATGATAACTATATAGACTATAGAGGCTAAGTTAACACTATGATGATATAGAATATAACTGTATCCCGTGGCTATTATGCACTTTTACAGTAAATATTTGTTGTATAACAATATTGTTCATCTGTATGGACAGCACCTGTTGTTATATGGTACTTTGTGATAAGGATAGAAGTGTATACTGGTATGTTAAATATAGTATAATAAATTGCCATGAGATACAGGTAAGGCCTGTGTAGATCAATAGTAAGTACAGTTAGAGGCTACACACATGTACGCCTTTAGTGTTGTTGATTTTCCTTATCTACCTGTTGCATGCTTATGTCAGACAAAGTTAGATAAATGTAATGTATAGACTTAATGTGGTCACATATTGTTGTGAATCAGCCAAAAAGGACCATTGTATGTACATGTTTTTGGAAGAGGAAGAAATAAATAATTTTTTTGCGAGTTAGTTAAAATTTCATGTAAAGCAATATAAGATGGGAGGTATTGATACCAATAAATAGTAGGAATGTCACTTGTGTGACTTTACAAGCAAAATTACATATACATTTTGTAACATGTACTAGTCAGATTTTGACTAGAATATTAGGGTATGGCATTGTTTGTCCATCTCTCTGTGTGTCTTTACATACAAAATCGTATGGCAGTTTTCATAAACTTGTCACATCTTGACTAGAATATTGGGATGTGGCATGGTTTGTCCATCTGTCATCAACTTTTTTCTCAGTTTTCGACAAGTCTTTAAGAAGACTGTATAATCCTATAACATTAAGCTGTGTTTTCCTGAGCAGCATTGTGATTTGATGATTACTAATTAACCCTTTGTCACATGTGAGTGCTTCTGTATGCCTTTAAGGAGTTTTTGCCCTTTGGTTTTTAGCTCACCTGCCCGAAGGGCAAGGGAGCTTATGCCGTGGTGCGGCGTCCGTCGTCCGTCCGTCCGGCCGTCTGGCCAACAAAGTTTGTTCAAATAAATGACCTTGACCCTCATTCAAGGTCACATTGGTCAAATAGGCTATAATCTTCAAACGACTTCTTCTCAATAACCAAGAGGCCCAGTGACTTGATATTGGGCCTGTAGCATGCTGGGATGAAGTGCTACAAAGTTTGTTCAAATAAATGACCTTGACCCTCATTCAAGGTCACATGGGTCAAATAGGCTATAATCTTCAAACGACTTCTTCTCAATAACCAAGAGGCCCAGGGACTTGATATTGGGCCTGTAGCATGCTGGGGTGAAGGGCTACAAAGTTTGTTCAAATCAATGACCTTGACCTTCATTCGAGGTCAAATGGGTCAAATAGGCTATAATCTTCAAACGACTTCTTCTCAATAACCAAGAGGCCCAGGGACTTGATATTGGGCCTGTAGCATGCTGGGGTGAAGGGCTACAAAGTTTGTTCAAATAAATGACCTTGACCTTCATTCAAGGTCACATGGGTCAAATAGGCTATAATCTTCAAATGACTTCTTCTCAATAACCAAGAGGCCCAGAGACTTGATATTGGGCCTGTAGCATGCTTGGGTGAAGGGCTACAGTTTGTTCAAATAAATAACATTGACCTTCATTCAAGGTCACATGGATCAAATAGGCTATAATCTTCAAATGACTTCTTCTCAATAACCAAGAGGCCCAGGGACTTGATATTTGGCCTGTAGCATGCTTGGGTGAAGGGCTACAAAGTTTTTATCAAATAAATGACCTTGACCTTCATTCAAGGTCACAGGGGTGAAATCGGCTTTAATCTGTAAACAATAATTTTGCGATAGCCAAGAGCCTCTGAGACCTGATATTAGGCCAATAGAATGCTGGAATGAAGGACTAGAAAATTTACAATATGAATAAAACTAGCTTACAATTATATTTGAATAAAGAGGTAATCAACATAGTATCTTTAGAAATGACCTCAATCAACTTCAAAGTTGCTGTAGAGCCAGGTGAGTGATACAGGCCCATTGGGCCTCTTGTTTTCAACATCATGTAATGTTGTCTGGGGATTGTATTTGTAAGTTTTTTTACATATTGTTTTATCTCTTCAATGATCTTAAAATTAGCTCTGTTGGTATGTTATGTTTTGGAAAAATCATCTGAGCAACTCCTTTATCCTTAAACATTTAGGTTTTTATTTCCATCAAACAAACAATGGTAGAAAGTAATAACTTTAATAAATCAAAATATAAAATGTGTCTCAATCACATGTATTGAATGTTTATTTCTAGGATGATGTTGTCATGGGCACTTTGTCTGTGAAGGAGAACTTCCATTTCTCCGCGGCTCTTCGCCTAAACAAGTCTGTCAGTCAGCGCGAAAGGAACGAGCGGGTAGAGAATGTCATCCAGGAACTAGGACTTACACATTGTGCAGACACAAAGGTGAGGAGCCAGGCCTAAAGGTTAAAGGTCAGACAAAGAGATTAAGAGGTCTGACACAATAATGAACGGTTAGGTACAATGGTGAAATGTTGGATACACAGGTAAAAGGTTAGATACAGATAAGGGGTCAGACACAAAGATGAAAGGTCTGACAAAGAGGTGAAAGGTTGGGCATAAAGGTGAAAGGTTAGACACAAAGGTAAGAGGTCTAGCATAAAGGTGAAAGTTTAAAGTGAGAGACCACCTTCAGAGGTGCTATTAGAAATCAAAGTTAAAACAATGACATTTGCTGTACGTCACACACAAAGGTTTGATATACAATGTACATGTAATATAAAATTGTTAGATAGTGTAAAAATGTACAAAAATGAGAGTCCAGAAACAAAAGCTAGAGGTCATAAACAAGGTGATTTGGTTTGGTTTGTTAGTGTTCAACGTCCTATCAACAGGCCATTTAAGGACGGTCTTCCCTGTGTGCATGGTACATGTGTGTGGTGAATGTGTGTTTGGGAGGCTGTTTTATGTTCGTGTTTGTCTCCGTGTGATAGCGAGGAACTGATGCTGACTTTATAGTGTTACCTCACTGAAGCGTACTGCCGAAGACACCCAGTAGGACATCCCTCTCTGTCACATCATACTGACAACGGACAAACCAGTCGTCCAACTCCCAAAACTGCTGAGTGCTAAGCAGGAGTAGCAATTACAATTTTTATAGACTTTGTTATGTCTTGGCCAGGGGACAGAACCCAAAACCTTCTTCACAGGGGCAAACGCTAAAGGCCAAAAGTAAGGCAGTGTAAACGGAAACATTAGAAAGTACATTTATAAATTTACTAGAAAGAAGAGAAAAGATAAAATTTCAAATTTAGTCACCTCTTACAATCATGCAATGGGGTAGCAGGTACAATTCTGACGTCCTACCTGTAGGGCTCATACACAAGGTAAAGAGTTGGACATACAGGTATGATGTGTTATGTAAATGTGAGAGTCCAGGGTCCAACACATAAAGTTTGACCTAAGTTGGAATGGGCTTATTGCTGGTAAAGGGCCTGTGGCTATCCTGATTATGGCAGAGGAAGGTTTATGTTAAAGGACTGGAAGTCAGGTACAAATATAGACTGTAAAGTAATAGGACATCATCAACTTCAGGGAAGCTAGTTCATTTATATATAAAGCTGAAAACATCTCCAATCACTCTGTAAATATGCACAAATTGTAAAAGAATTTTATCAATAGTTGGGAAGTCAAAATATGAAGATCAAAATTGTGCTAGTCTAGGTGTTAACAAAGTGTATTGAATAGCTTCCTCAGAACAAAGAATATTAAAAAGTCAAGTTCTGATAGGAACGGCAGATTGGAAACATTTTCATCATCTGAAAGATACTTACTGTACTGAAGTGAAATATTAATTACAACTTTCCATTGATAAGAATCATGTGAGATAATCTACATGACACAAAAAATTATCACTTGGTAGGTGGGAAATGAATTCATCCGTGGAGTGTCTGGTGGAGAGAGAAAGAGAACTAACATTGGCATGGAGTTAATCATCTCCCCTCCTGTTCTCTTCCTGGATGAGCCAACCACAGGACTTGATTCCAACACGGCCAATTCTGTCATGCTTTTGCTACGCAGGTGAGCAACTCTGATGGTAATAATGTGGTGGGTTGATTTTAAGATTGGGGTATTCTGATGGTAATAACCCTGTGGGTTGACTGAGATAGACGGGGTATTCCAATGGTAATAACCCTGTGGGTTGACTGAGATAGACGGGGTATTCCGATGGTAATAACCCTGTGGGTTGACTGAGATAGACTTGTTATTCTGATGGTAATAACCCTGTGGGTTGACTGAGATAGACTTGGAATTCTGATGGTAATAACCCTGTGGGTTGACTGAGATAGACGGGGTATTCTGATGGTAATAACCCTGTGGGTTGACTGAGATAGACGGGGTATTCTGATGGTAATAACCCTGTGGGTTGACTGAGATAGACGGGGTATTCCGTTGGTAATAACCCTGTGGGTTGACTGAGATAGACGGGGTATTCCGATGGTAATAACCCTGTGGGTTGACTGAGATAGACGGGGTATTCCGATGGTAATAACCCTGTGGGTTGACTGAGATAGACGGGGTATTCCGATGGTAATAACCCTGTGGGTTGACTGAGATAGACGGGGTATTCTGATGGTAATAACCCTGTGGGTTGACTGAGATAGACGGGATATTCTGATGGTAATAAACCTGTGGGTTGACTGAGATAGACTTGGTATTCTGATGGTAATAACCCTGTGGGTTGACTGAGATAGAAGGGGTTATCTGATGGTAATAATCCTGTGGGTTGACTGAGATAGACTTGGTATTCTGATGGTAATAACCCTGTGGGTTGACTGAGATAGACTTGGTATTCTGATGGTAATAACCCTGTGGGTTGACTGATATAGACGGGGTATTCCGATGGTAATAACCCTGTGGGTTGACTGAGATAGACGGGGTATTCTGATGGTAATAACCCTGTGGGTTGACTGAGATAGACGGGGTATTCCGATGGTAATAACCCTGTGGGTTGACTGAGATAGACGGGGTATTCCGATGGTAATAACCCTGTGGGTTGACTGAGATAGACGGGGTATTCCGATGGTAATAACCCTGTGGGTTGACCGAGATAGACTTGGTATTCCGATGGTAATAACCCTGTGGGTTGACTGAGATAGACGGGATATTCTGATGGTAATAACCCTGTGGGTTGACTGAGATAGACTTGGTATTCTGATGGTAATAACCCTGTGGGTTGACTGAGATAGACGGGGTATTCTGATGGTAATAACCCTGTGGGTTGACTGAGATAGACGGGGTATTCTGATGGTAATAACCCTGTGGGTTGACTGAAATGGATTTGGTATTCTGATGGTTATAATGTGGTGCGTTGATTGAGTTATGCTAACTCTCATGAAATTTAAGGCCACCTGCCAAATGGGAAAGTAAGCTTATTCCTTGGCGCAGCTTCTATATTATTTGTGCTAAAATTGTACATGTTGGCTCTTGTATTCTGTGTATTTTGAAAACAGATGGAACTTTCTTTACATTATATATTTTATTTTGACAGATTGGCCCTAAAGGGACGCACCATTATATTTTCCATTCACCAGCCTCGCTTTTCCATCTACCGTCTATTTGACGGACTCATGCTCCTGTCCCTAGGTGAAACTGTGTACCATGGCGAATCTCATGAATCACTTGAACACTTCCAGTCATTAGGTAAATTACTGCCGGAGAAATTTGTTTGATTTAAAGTATTTTTAACACCTTGAAAATGACAAAAAAGGATTACATTAATTAAGACCTCTCCTAACTTGAATGACTTTTATGTACATCATGGCGGTCTTCATGGATAGTTCAATTTAAAAAAAAAATTGATTAACAAAATAGGTTTTAAAGGGACAATTTAGTCAAGTTTGTTTACTTTTTATCATTTCACAAATTATTTCATGAAAGTGTACTTCAGTTCTCCTTATGAACAATCCTTGGTCATATATTGATACAAGTTTATGTTTTCCATGCGTTTTTTAATTAATTGTAAGGGCGATCATAATCGTATAACCATACGATTTATATGCAAATGAGCAAGTCGTCTCTACACACTTTGTATACATGTGTGCAAGCACAGCCCCGTCTCGTGACTGTAGACAACATTGGTTTGCATTTGAAGCTGTTAGCAGATATTTTAACTACATAGGTTGCGGGTCTCGTACCAAACGTAGACAGTGAATGGATAAACAAAATATATGGAGAATTACTGTTAGGACATGAATATAACAGATGTGAGTTTTTCGAACGGTTGCGACAACAATGAAGAAGTTAATACAGTTGCGAGCGAGTTTGCCGAGACTTGACCTAGATAGGCCTACGGAATAATGTTGAGGTGCGATATTTTTGTTCTGTACAACTTTCATTATCATAATTCCATTCGTACTTGTTATAAGTATTGTTATGATTACATCATGGATGAAATAAATCACCTAGGTGGGTGTTAGCGTTTGTTTGCATTTGTACACAAATGAAAATGCTATCTTCTTCTGCATACGTATCGGCCGTATACATACATGTGTGTACACAATTACATGAACACGAATTCCCGTTCGGTGACCCTGGAATAAACCTGTGTTTGGTCGATTTGAATTGTCAAAACAATAAATCATCATTGAATCTATCATTTATATGATACATGCAACAACTGTATGCCACGCATGTTGTTAAATCGAAATCCAAAGAAATAAGTACATTTTTTTGTATATGTGAGATCTACCATGTTGTCACTCACAACCATCTCTGTTCCCGCCAGAGGGCGCAACAAGTTGCACTATATTTGGAGTATAGGTATATTTGACGTGGGCTTTCCCAAAACTTAAACTGACCATAATGTAGAGATAATTATTGACCGCAAATGTTTTTGTCTGGATATATGTTTTATCGATTCTGTTTGAATTATAAAAAGCATGCTTGACTAAATTGTCCCTTTAAATAAGTTTACAATGCTAAGAATTTTATTTTGATTTTAATTGTGCTCCTACATATTTGCTGGGATAAAAAGCTTCAGTCTTTAAACCAAAATGTTTTAGAGAAATGTAAAGAGGCAATTTTTTTCTATAAAAGAAAAAATCTTCCACCTTTTTTTTCAAAGCTTGATATTCCATATGCAAGCTTGTACCCGTGAAAATTTATGTTAGAACATTAACGTTTACTTTGATGTGTGTGATGTTTCTGATTATTTAATCATTTATGTAAAAAAAAAAACACACACACACAAAAAAACTCCAGCCCATACTGTAATAGTGTGCTTAAAATCCATACTTTCTCTCTAGATGTCTGTTTTTTCAATCACAAAAGTCGAGTACACATCATATTGCATCATTGGGTAGAGGGACTTGACACATACATATGACCCAGAATGAAAAATTAACCGAAGGGTCCAACCTCTAGATCACTTATTGAAAGTGTCAAGCTCCTGTGTCACAGTGTTGCTATATAAAGTATATGTATGTTACCAATCATTATGCATTTCTGAAACAGGTTATACAATAGAGGAGCATAACAATCCTCCAGACTTTTTCCTGGATGTCATCAATGGAGATCTGTCTATGGCTAGTATATCTGACGACCTCCTGCAAAAAGACGGTAAGTTCGGTCTCCCACTGTCCTGTTAGTAAATTGAGTCAAGAATTGTGTTGTAGCCTGTAAAAGGATATCCTCCCTCATTGCACACATAAACTTGTCTGATGGAGTATATGTTTTCTGAAATGTATGGACTTAACATTTTTCTGAGTAAAAATATTTGGTCTGCATGCATTCTCTTATGTGTTTATGTTTTTTAGGTCACCTGAGACGAAGTCTCAAGTGATCTTTTCTAATCCCCTTTTGTCCGTCGTTGTGCGTCGTCTGTCATCCGTCGTGCGTCGTCCGTCGTGCGTCCGTAAACAATTTACATTTTCGACTTCTTCTCCAACTCCCCTAAGCAAAATTCGAAGGCAATTTGGCTGGAAGCTTCTATGGCTAAAGGTCAACCAAAATTGTGAATTATATGGTCCCCAACCCCGAGGGGCCTGAGGGGCGGTGCTAAAATCGGTCAAATTGACTAAAACTTCAAAAATCTTCTTCTCTACTCTCAGATATGATGGAATCAAATACTCTTCATAAATGGAAGGGTCTTAAGGTACTTTACCAAAATTGTGAATTTCATGACCCTTGGGTCTCACGTTTGCCCCTGGGGAGGGGGTAAAATTTACTATAGTTTATATAGGGAAATCACATTTTTGACTCTAATTTGTTTGATTTCAATTGGAATTCATTCTAACTTGGTTAACATTATCAGAGTGGCCCCTAGGGACTGATGGGTGGGGCCAAAATAGGGTCAATTGAATTAGCTGAAATATTTAAAATCTCAGGTGACCATGGGCCTCTTGTGAGAAATGTATTTCTTTTCTTCATAGCATCAATGATGTTTTCAGTCTTCTTCCTTCCTCACAAACTCGCTACTGTGAGATGGGAGATTTTGTGATAAAGAAGGTTTTGTTAATGGATATCTGTGTATTGTTTTGACAGATCAACTCAGTATAATTAACACAAGTGGCAAAGGTAAGTTATATTTTTGTACCATATATGGATTATGTACATGTTTTTAAAAATCATGTTACCAGCTCTAATTTGTTGTAGTTTAAAGAAAATTACAAGTTATTCATTCATTCCCAAAATTTCTTGATCACATCATTGTATCTTTTTGATTTTGATACATTATTGTAGATGCTGATAGATTTATTTCCATAAACTGACAATTCCATTAGTAAGAAAAATCATGTTGAACCAATTACAATATTTTGATATCTAAGAAATGCATATCTGCCGATACCATGTTGTGAAAACAGAATTGATTTCAGTTACTCCCGAATGATGAGATCAAAAATTAATCTGATTTTCAAACTGAAATGTGATATTCTTGGACGAATTACCATACAATCTTCTTTTAGCAAAGAGCTTACAATTTCAATTATTCTCAAGAGTATGGGAGTTATCTCCCTTTATCCATACCTGAGACACAGTGTAGGTACAGTACAGGCTGTGATTCTGTTGATGTCTGAATGCTTTTGTGCTAAATGCCTCCACGTAAACCCCATTTCTATTCTTCATTCCTGATATGTTCAATTTTGAAGATTTAGGAAGAATTTTAAAGCAAAATTTGCCAAATAAACTTGTAAAAATAACCTACTGAACTCTATTTCTGAGTGTTTATCATTATATGTGTCAGTGTGCATGGTTCTTCACATATAGTACATTTATAATCTCCTAAAAACCTTAAATAGTTTTAAACTATCCATTGCATGTATTTCTACAGCTTTGTGAACACCCATCTATTCATTCATATGGTGTTTGTCTTCAGTCTATCTTGTATTTTGTATTATATTATATTATATTATATTATATTATATTATATTATATTATCATTTAAGCTGAATTATCAAAATTACTTGCGTTTGGTATCATCATTCAGTATTTATACAGTTATTATTTATATGTCACAAACTCACAATATACTTAACTTCTCTCTCTTTCATTTACCTTGATGGCGTGAACAGGGCCTGATGCTGGTGTTGGTATGAACTTTCTCTTTTTGGTACACTATGTATACTATTGATAATATAAAGCCAACAATAGATCTGGCTTTAAAATTTATTGTATGATAAGTAATTTATGTACCCGTATAATAAACTAACATTTTAGTGATGTTTATAAGTGGGCCTGGAATTTCACCATAGCCAACCTTTTATAAATCACTTACATAAATCTTTATCAAATTTCATTAAATTTGTTTAAAATCGGTAGTGATCATATGCATGGATCCCCTCTACTGAAAGTATGGTAGTACATTATATAGTGTTGTTTCGTCATTGTTCTTCCAGGGAATACTAATACACATGACAAGCTTGTACAAGGCTACAAGAAATCACGTTGGTACCAAAGGTATGATATATTTTTATGAATAGATAGTAATTTTACTGAAATTGGCATTTTGTCTCCTACAAATTGCCTCCTTTACTTCTTTAGGTCATCTGACCTATTGCAATCATGTTCTGTCTGCTGTACTCTGTCATATACCATCTGTACATTTTTACATACTGTAAAAGTGGAAAGTTTTGCTTATTTTGTGATCATTAAAACTATAAAAATATGGCATGGCCATGATAGCCATCTTGAAAAACACACTTTAAACTTGTTCTCCAGTTCCACAGCTGCCATTGAGCTGGATATTGGTGAGGATGTTAATGAAGGGGAGCCAACAATGTGTTGTTATTTTTTAGCTTCGTAAAAACTTTGACATGGCAGCTACGGCAGCCATTTTGTAACATGCTTGCGCAATCATGGTTTTCATGAACAAGACCTATTTTAAACTTCTTCTCAAGTTCCACCAGTTGGATTCAGCTTTAACTTTCCTGAAATGATCCTGAGATAGTCCTAAACAAGTGTTGTTATTTTTTGGGTCGGTTCGAAATCTAGGATGGCCGCTATGGCCCACAGTGCCACTGTACTTGCTACAGAGTATGTATACTACAATAGTATAAGGGTCTTTAGAGTTAGATGATTGTTAAGGCCCATGGGCCTCTTGTTTCTGTATGTATACTATCATTTGACACAGGATTTAAAAGTTTAAAGGTCATTGGCGGAACAGTGTTAAAAAACAAAAATACAACCATTTAAATGAGAATTGCAACTTACTAGTATGTACTGTATTGTATTTGTGTCCATACTGTATTGTATTTATATCTATATGTATACACTGTATTGTGTTTATATCTACACTGTATTGTATTTATACCTACACTGTATTGTGTTTATACCTACACTGTATTGTGTTTATACCTACACTGTGTTGTGTTTATACCTACACTGTATTGTGTTTATACCTACACTGTATTGTGTTTATACCTACACTGTATTGTATTTATATCTGTATTGTATTGTGTTTATACCTACACTCTATTGTTTCAATTTATCTGTGTTGTTGCAGCATCAAGTCATATGTAGAGCCAATCCACAATTCTTATCTGGAGAAAAAACAAGCTGGAACAGTTGTGAGGATGCCCAAAGTGGAGTATGCGACCTCGTTCTTAACACAGGTAGGGACGTCTAGAGCTAGTTTACCACCTCGTTCTTAACACAGGTAGGGACGTCGAGAGCTAGTTTACCACCTCGTTCTTAACACAGGTAGGGACGTCGAGAGCTAGTTTACCACCTCCTTTGTGTAATATTTCCTTTTCCATATTTATTGTGCAATGTATTCCTGTTTGTATGTATTTTATGTAATGTTTTCCTGTTTCTGTATATATTGTGTATTATTATACCTCAGACTTGTATCACAGCTTCTGATTAGTGAAAACCATGTCACGTAATTAAAAACATTCGTTATGTCAACCACAACTTTCCAAATAATTCATTATTGACTTGCTGTCGCTTTCGAAACATCATGTCACCCTCTGAATATCATAATGTCACCCTCTCGTGAGCCCTCCAAAATCGTTGTCACCCTCTCGTGAGCCCCAACTCGGAACTCTCTTCCGGAACGTCTTCAAAAGTAGTCGAATCAGAGAAGTTCCGAGTATTCTGCTTGACAACAACAATGGCTGCCGGCGGACGCTATCGTCTGCCAACAGAGGAGGAATTGGCGAAATTATTGCAAGAAAAGGATTCTAAAAACACCAAAAGGGTCATCAATGTGGCCGTGGATTCCTTTAGACAGAAAGACGATGGGGTACCTCTTAAAAACTTTTCTTAAAAACTGTTGATAGTAATAAATAAACTTATTGATACCAAAATTAATTCACTTATGTTTTTTTCGGTATAATAAAACAATTACTGCCCTTGTTCCGAGTTGACATGAATATTTGCCCACCCTTGAGGTGTCATGTCACCCTCGGGCTACGCCCTCGGGTGACATGACACCTCTCGGGTGGTCAAATATTCATGTCAACCCGGAACAAGGGCAATAATTGTATAATGTTTTCCTGTTTGTATGTATTTTATGTAATGTTTTCCTGTTTCTGTATATATTGTGTAATGTTTTCCTGTTTCTGTGTATATTGTGTAATGTTTTCCTGTTTCTGTGTATATTGTGTAATGTTTTCCTGTATGTATGTATTTTATGTAATGTTTTCCTGTTTGTATGTATTTTATGTAATGTTTTCCTGTTTCTGTGTATATTGTGTAATGTTTTCCTGTTTCTGTGTATATTGTACAATGTTTTCCTGTTTCTGTGTATATTGTGTAATGTTTTCCTGTTTCTGTATATATTGTGTAATGTTTTCCTGTTTCTGTGTATATTGTGTAATGTTTTCCTGTTTCTGTGTATATTGTGTAATGTTTTCCTGTATGTATGTATTTTATGTAATGTTTTCCTGTTTGTATGTATTTTATGTAATGTTTTCCTGTTTCTGTGTATATTGTGTAATGTTTTCCTGTTTCTGTGTATATTGTACAATGTTTTCCTGTTTCTGTGTATATTGTGTAATGTTTTCCTGTTTCTGTATATATTGTGTAATGTTTTCCTGTTTCTGTGTATATTGTGTAATGTTTCCTGTTTCTGTGTATATTGTGTAATGGTTTCCTGTTTCTGTGTATATTGTATAATGTTTTCCTGTTTCTGTGTATATTGTGTAATGTTTTCCTGTTTCTGTGTATATTGTGTAATGTTTTCCTGTTTCTGTGTATATTGTGTAATGTTTTCCTGTTTCTGTATATATTGTGTAATGTTTTCCTGTTTCTGTGTATATTGTGTAATGTTTTCCTGTTTGTATGTATTTTATGTAATGTTTTCCTGTTTCTGTGTATATTGTGTAATGGTTTCCTGTTTCTGTGTATATTGTGTAATGTTTTCCTGTTTCTGTGTATATTGTGTAATGTTTTCCTGTTTCTGTGTATATTGTGTAATGTTTTCCTGTTTCTGTGTATTTTGTGTAATGTTTTCCTGTTTCTGTGTATATTGTGTAATGTTTTTACTGTTTCTATGTATATTGTGTAATGTTTTCCTGTTTCTGTGTATATTGTGTAATGTTTTCCTGTTTCTGTGTATATTGTGTAATGTTTTCCTGTTTCTGTGTATATATTGTGTAATGTTTTCCTGTTTCTGTGTATATTGTGTAATGTTTTCCTGTTTGTATGTATATTGTGTAATGTTTTCCTGTTTCTGTGTATATATTGTGTAATGTTTTCCTGTTTCTGTGTATATATTGTGTAATGTTTTCCTGTTTCTGTGTATATATTGTGTAATGTTTTCCTGTTTCTGTGTATATTGTGTAATGTTTCCCTGTTTCTGTGTATATATTGTGTAATGTTTTCCTGTTTCTGTGTATATATTGTGTAATGTTTTCCTGTTTCTGTGTGTATTGTGTAATGTTTTCCTGTTTCTGTATATATTGTGTAATGTTTTCCTGTTTCTGTGTATATTGTGTAATGTTTTCCTGTTTGTATGTATTTTATGTAATGTTTTCCTGTTTCTGTGTATATTGTGTAATGGTTTCCTGTTTCTGTGTATATTGTGTAATGTTTTCCTGTTTCTGTGTATATTGTGTAATGTTTTCCTGTTTCTGTGTATATTGTGTAATGTTTTCCTGTTTCTGTGTATTTTGTGTAATGTTTTCCTGTTTCTGTGTATATTGTGTAATGTTTTTCCTGTTTCTGTGTATATATTGTGTAATGTTTTCCTGTTTGTATGTATATCGTGTTATGTTTTCCTGTTTCTGTGTATATATTGTGTAATGTTTTTCCTGTTTCTGTGTATATATTGTGTAATGTTTTCCTGTTTCTGTGTATATTGTGTAATGTTTTCCTGTTTCTGTGTATTTTGTGTAATGTTTTCCTGTTTCTGTATATATTGTGTAATGTTTTCCTGTTTCTGTGTATATATTGTGTAATGTTTTCCTGTTTCTTTGTATATATTGTGTAATGTTTTCCTGTTTCTGTGTATATATTGTGTAATGTTTTCCTGTTTCTGTGTATATTGTGTAATGTTTCCCTGTTTCTGTGTATATTGTGTAATGTTTTCCTGTTTCTGTGTATATATTGTGTAATGTTTTCCTGTTTCTGTGTATATATTGTGTAATGTTTTCCTGTTTCTGTGTTTATATTGTGTAATGTTTTCCTGTTTCTGTATATATTGTGTAATGTTTTCCTGTTTCTGTGTATATATTGTGTAATGTTTTCCTGTTTCTGTGTATATATTGTGTAATGTTTTCCTGTTTCTCTGTATATTGTGTAATGTTTTCCTGTTTCTATGTATATTGTGTAATGTTTTCCTGTTTCTGTGTATATTGTGTAATGTTTTCCTGTTTCTGTGTATATACTGGACAAAGGCAAATTCAACATGAAGCACTAGCGCGCTTCATTAAATTTGCCTTTGTCCAGTTGGCATTCATCAGCCCATAACTTCCAACTGAAAGCAGTTCAATGCTTATAATAAGTGTGCCTCCGACTGATTACTTAGTTGTTGTAAAGTAAAGTTTGATTTTAATTATTTTGATGTTTGCTTGAACAAACCATTCTTTGTGCAGTTTTCTGTAGTGTCTCAAAGGACGATGAAGAATTTGATTCGGAACCCACAGACATCAATAATGCAGGTAGGTTTAATTTTCTGTCTTATTTCTGGGATGTAAAATCTTGTATTTTGTGGGACAATTTAAATTTATATGAATAACTAAGATGGGTAGTAAACTCGGGATATATAGACCAAGAGTGGATTTAATCTCATAACAATCTATACCTCATCTTGTATAGAATAAGAAAGGTAAAATACTGTTTATACTTTGTAGTCTAACATTACACTGTATTATATGTCACATGAACAGTATGTAGTGTAATGGTCTCTCTATATATAGGTGATGGTGATGGTGGTGTTTGGGGCCATTGTTGGTGCTATCTACTGGCAGATTGATGATGACTGTACTTCAGGCATCCAGAATAGGTAAATACAACATATACTCCCCCTCACCACCCCGATATCTGTAATATAATTAGAGGCCCAGAGACCTGACATTTGGCCGTGATAAAGGGCCAAGTTTGTTCAAAGGAATGGCCTTGACCTGATTTCAAGGCCACAGGGGTCAAATGTGTTGATTGGTTTACCTGCATGAATAAGGAAGAGAGCTACGGCAATAATATTTGGCCAATAGTATGCTGGGATAAATAGGCAACAAAATCTGTTTAAATGAATTAATTTAGACTACTCTTGTATATTGACATTTATTCTCAGACATTTTATGATTGAATGCTATGAAACAAAAAGCATATGTAAACATTATGTTCTGTGAAATATTCACTTGATACAGGTGTCTGTATTTCTTATATTTTATTATTAATGTGAGGGCCCGTATTGCTTATATTTGATTACTAATGTGATTTGGCCCTGCCATGAAATATAATGTATCTTACAACCAGTTCGTTTGATATAAGCAATAATCAAATGTTTCCTTTAAACATTTTAATTTGATTTTCTTTTTGTAAACACCCTTCTAGTCAATTGTTGTTTGTCCTTAAATGAATCAAATTGTTGATGGGACATTAAATATTGATACAATACCCTTAAATATTTAGCATGTAAAAAATTATCCAGATCAAGTTGAAAGTAGCTTTAGTAGAGGTGAGTGATGCAGGCCTATTGGACCTCTTACGTAAGCATTGGCATTGTGAGATCATTAATTTACTGCCATGAAAGACTAGTTAATGCTAAGGTATTAAACACTGATATTGGGTCTATAGCATGCTGGGATGAAGGGCTACCAAGTTTGTTCCAATGGAAGACCTTGACCTTCATTGAAGGTCACATGGGTCAAATATGCTAAAATCTTATAAATGACTTCTTCTTGATAACCAAAAGGCCCAGAGATCCAATATTAGGTCTGTAGCATGCTGGGATGAAGGGCTATCAAGTTTGTTCAAATGGATGACCTTGACCTTCATTCAAGGTCACAGGGATCAAATATGCTAAAATCTTATAAATGACTTCTTCTTGATAACCAAAAGGCCCAGAGATCCAATATTAGGTCTGTAGCATGCTGGGATAAAGGGCTATCAAGTTTGTTCAAATGGATGACCTTGACCTTCATTCAAGGTCACAGGGGTCAAATATGCTAAAATCTTATAAATGACTTCTTGATAACCAAAAGGCCCAGAGATCCAATATTAGGTCTGTAGCATGCTGGGGTGAAGGGCTATCAAGTTTGTTCAAATGGATGACCTTGACCTTCATTCAAGGTCACAGGGGCAAAATATATAAAAACTCAGGTGACCGTTAAGGCCCATGGGCATCTTGTTAAGTTATGAATTTTACAGAAAATATTTTACTTACATTGTATCATTCCAGTGTACTGATTCAGCCCCTTGTTACTGTGTACTTCAATTTTATTCTGTTGTAGGGTGGGAGTATTCTTCTTTGTGGTGATGAACCAGGTGTTTGGAAACCTGTCTGCTGTAGAACTCTTCATCAAAGAGAGAGCAATCTTCATGTAAGTGATGTCATTAGGTTCATCTTTATCAATCTACATATATAGACAACTTGGAAATGTGAGTTCAATCACAATTGCAATAATGTTTTGTACACATGATTCAAGTTTGGGAGTCGTTGGTCAAGTTTAAAGGGTCAAAGTTCACACTTAATGCACATTCTTTGAAATTCTTTCATGCTAGTGTTGGTTACTTGATTTTTAGGAAAAACTCATTTAGAGAAATATTAGGTAAAATGATGTCTTTTAAAATACTGTAGCCATTTATCTAAAAAAAAAACAAGACACCAGATATACAGTGGCCTGCAATTCTGTGACGTTACAGGCATGAGAATGTGAGCGGCTTCTACAGAGTGTCATCCTATTTCTGCTCCAAGATATTCTGTGATGTGGTCCCGATGAGGCTGATACCTGTGTCAATATTTGCAGTCATCACCTATTTCATGATAGGTAAAATATAAATATAAAAAATCAATTCACTATACAAATATTTTCTAATATTTGATTTTGTCAGAGCACCACTGGAACTTGAGGTTTTACAGCTCATTAGTTCTCCCTATTGTGTATACACCTTACAAACCATGCATACAGATAGATAAAGGAAGCTTTCATACTCTTCCTCCAACGTTCTTCTCAGATTTTATGATTCATTTATTAGTCCCTTACCAGGAATACCAAATGCCCTACAAGTTACTGGAACATCATACTTGGAGAATGTGTTCACTTATATATATCTATACGTATACTTTATTAACCTGGCCTACAGGTAGTTGTGAGGTAGATCTCCCACACCTCCTCAGGTTGTCCTGTATTATATATATCTTACCTTTATTTACCAGACCTACAGGTAGATGTGAGGTAGATCTCCCATACCTCCTCAGGTTGTCCTGTATTATATATATCTTACCTTTATTTACCTGACCTACAGGTAGATGTGAGGTACAGATCTCCCACACCTCCTCAGGTTGTCCTGTATTATATATATCTTACCTTTATTTACCAGACCTACAGGTAGATGTGAGGTGGATCTCCCTCACCTCCTCAGGTTGTCCTGTATTATAAATATCTATAATTTATTTACCAGACCTACAGTACAGGTAGATGTGAGGTAGATCTCCCACACCTCCTCAGGTTGTCCTGTATTATATATAACTTACCTTTATTTACCAGACCTACAGGTAGATGCGAGGTAGATCTCCCATGCCTCCTCAGGTTGTCCTGTATTATATATATCTTACCTTTATTTACCAGACCTACAGGTAGATGTGAGGTAGATCTCCCACACCTCCTCAGGTTGTCCTGTATTATATATTTAATTTTTAATTACCAGGCCTACAGGTAGATGTGGGAAAGTTCTTCCTGTACTTGCTCAGTCTGTTCCTTGTCACCCTCTCTGCGTCGGGCTTCGCCTTCTTCTTCAGTGCATCTGTCAGGATATTTGCCGTCGCCAATCTCTGTATTGCTCTCTGTTATGTCTTCATGATGGTAAGAGAATTTTTATTATAATGTTTTGTAAATGATATATAGGGTCATGCACCAAAATTTAGATAGAAAAAGATGTATTATTATTTAAAAGAATTGACTACAAATTTTACTTTTTTTTTCTAACCAAAAATTTACATTGATAATATCAATAGTATGTTACATTTTGATAAATGATAAGACATTTTGTTACTATTAAATGGATGCTTCCTATTTTAGCTGAAAAGCAAGACGGACAATTACTGATTGTTCATAATTTGACATTGTCAGGTTTTCGGAGGGCTGCTGGTGAACCTAGACTCCATCGCTGACTGGCTGGAGTGGATCAAGTGGTTCAGCATCTTCAGATACGGTTTGAATGTACGTTATATACTGTATATATCACCTCATCATCAGATAAGGTTTGAATGTACGTTACATACTGTATATATCACCTCATCATCAGATACAGTTTGAATGTATGTTATATACTGTATATATCACCTCATCATCAGATACAGTTTGAATGTACTTTACATACTGTATATATCACCTCATCATCGGATACAGTTTGAATGTACTTTACATACTGTATATATCACCTCATCATGAGATACAGTTTGAATGTATGTTATATACTGTATATATCACCTCATCATCAGATACAGTTTGAATGTACGTTACATACTGTATATATCACCTCATCGTCAGGTACAGTTTGAATGTACGTTATATACTGTATATATCACCTCATCATCAGATACAGTTTTAATGTACGTTACATACTGTATATATCACCTCATCATCAGATAAGGTTTGAATGTACGTTATATACTGTATATATCACCTCATCATCAGGTACAGTTTGAATGTACGTTATATACTGTATATATCACCTCATCATCAGATACAGTTTTAATGTATGTTATATACTGTATATATCACCTCATCATCATATACGGTTTGAATGTACGTTATATACTGTATATATCACCTCATCATCAGATAAGGTTTGAATGTAGGTTTTATACTGTATATATCACCTCATCATCAGATAAGGTTTGAATGTACGTTACACACTGTATACATATAATGTATATCACCTCATCATCAGATACGGTTTGAATGTACGTTATATACTGTATATATCACCTCATCATCAGATACGGTTTGAATGTACATTATATACTGTATATATCACCTCATCATCAGATACGGTTTGAATGTACGTTATATACTGTATATATCACCTCATCATCAGATACAGTTTGAATGTACGTTATATACTGTATATATCACCTCATCATCTGATACGGTTTGAACGTACGTTACATACTGTTAGTATATCACCTCATCATCAGATACAGTTTGAATGTACGTTATATACTGTATATATCACCTCATCATCATACAGTTTGAATGTACGTTATATACTGTATATATCACCTCATCATCAGATAAGGTTTGAATGTACGTTATATACTGTATATATCACCTCATCATCAGATAAGGTTTGAATGTACGTTATATACTGTATATATCGCCTCATCATCAGATACGGTTTGAATGTACGTTATATACTGTATATATCACCTCATCATCAGATAAGGTTTGAATGTACGTTATATACTGTATATATCACCTCATCATCAGATAAGGTTTGAATGTATGTTATATACTGTATATATCACCTCATCATCAGATAAGGTTTTAATGTATGTTATATACTGTATATATCACCTCATCATCAGACAAGGTTTTAATGTACACCGTACGTTATATACTGTATATATCACCTCATCATCAGATACGGTTTGAATGTACGTTATATACTGTATATATCACCTCATCATCAGATACGGTTTGAATGTACGTTACATACTGTATATATCACCTCATCATCAGATACGGTTTGAATGTATGTTATATACTGTATATATCACCTCATCATCAGATACAGTTTGAATGTACGTTATATACTGTATATATCACCTCATCATCTGATACGGTTTGAATATACACCGTACGTTATATACTGTATATATCACCTCATCATCAGATACACTTTGAATGTATGTTATATACTGTATATATCACCTCATCATCAGATACAGTTTGAATGTACGTTATATACTGTATATATCACCTCATCATCAGATACGGTTTGAATGTACGTTACATACTGTATATATCGCCTCATCATCAGATACAGTTTGAATGTATGTTATATACTGTATATATCACCTCATCATCAGATACAGTTTGAATGTACGTTATATACTGTATATATCACCTCATCATCTGATACGGTTTGAATGTACACCGTACGTTATATACTCTATATATCACCTCATCATCAGATAAGGTTTGAATGTACACCGTACGTTATATACTGTATATATCACCTGATCATCATACAGTTTGAATGTACGTTATATACTGTATATATCACCTCATCATCAGATACAGTTTGAATGTATGTTATATACTGTATATATCACCTCATCATCGGATAAGGTTTTAATGTACGTTATATACTGTATATATCACCTCATCATCAGATACAGTTTGAATGTACGTTATATACTGTATATATCACCTCATCATCAGATACAGTTTGAATGTACGTTATATACTGTATATATCACCTCATCATCAGATAAGGTTTGAATGTACGTTATATACTGTATATATCATATATCACCTCATCATCAGATACAATTTGAATGTACATTAATGACTATATATCACCTCATCATCAGATAAGGTTTGAATGTAGGATATATAGAGGGTATCTAAACAATTTACGAGTGTGCAGCACTGGAAAAAAATATCAAAGTGTTAGCCTCATGAGTGAAATGTATTAGGTATTGCTGAAGATACTGTTAGATATTCTATTTATTACACTTTAAATTTATAGAATTAAAATCTACCAGGTCAGCTTAAAGTTCTTCTATTGTCGTTTGTTAGCAGTGTTTTGATTGGTCAAATCTGAAAAAGTGATGTTTTTCACTAGTGAAAAATATCATAAACAATGATATCTTATTTTCACTAGTGAAATCTTTTACTGGTGAAAAATTTCACTTTTATAAAATGAATAATTTTCTTTATTGCATTTTTGCCAGTGAAATATATAGAGAATACATGGTCAGTGTCTTAAAATATAAGCTGTATTTTGGCGAGGGTAAAGAAAGACAAAAGTGGCAAGCCTTGGCGAGCCACTTTTGTCTTTCTGTCCCGAGCCAAAAATACAGCTTATATTTTAAGACACTGACCATGTATTCTATTTATCCTGCAACAGTCATAAAAATAATCATCAAAAATAATCATTTTTAAGTGAAACGGTGTCAAAAATGACAGAAATATGTTCGCCTTTCAAACGTAGTTTCACTTTGAAGTAGGTCAGTCGAACTGACGCGCGTGCTAGGATTCCAAAATACAGCTGTTTTCCGTCACTGCCGTATACAGCAAAAATATATATGGTGGGTGTATTCCGACAATGCGGTGGCAGTTGCAGGATAAAGAAATTTATTGACCTAATAAAACTTATATTTTCACTGCAGCGATGAGCAGCAATCGGTTTTTGCAATCGAACTGCAGATAGATAAATTGGTTATTTTGCTGTATTTCTGAAATTTTCAGACTAGTTTTTGACAAAATAATCACTTGACGTTAGCTAATCATGCACAGATTCTCCTATAACAGCAGAAAACATTTAAATTGCGTTGATCAGTCCTTTCAAAATGGCACCGTCAAGTTGACGTGGAGTAACGTCACAAATAGATGACGTCATTACTGATTCCCGCCCTTTTTTACTATTAATTTTTCGATGTTTTTTATTTTGTTTTTAAGTTTATGAAATGCAATAAAAAGAAAATTGAATGGTTTCCCGTTAAATATAACATATATTTCACTCGTCTGACAGAATATTTCGATATTTTTCACTCGTGCTTCGCACTCGTGAAAATATCGATATTCTGTCATACTCGTGAAATGTATGTTATATTAAACGGGAAACCATTCAATATCCTCTATATATTTCACTGTTAAAAATGAAATAAACTAACTGTATTACCATTACTAATTTTCCGACTACTTTTCATGTTGTTTTTTTCTGAAAATGTTGATGACGATTTCAACACTGTTTGCAGGCTTTGTTAGTGAATGAATTGAAAGATTTGAACCTCTACAACAAAACAACAGGACAGATTTGGTAAGTTTAACAATGTACATGTAATGGAGCAACACTGATTATCATTATCAATAGTGAAATAGTATTGTAAGTTTATATGACAAAGGTAGCATTTTAAATGTTATGGAGTCACAGTATTATCGTATAAAATCACCACAAAATTGTTTGACTTGACTCCATTACATACTGAGGAAAAATCACATCAAATCATCCATAAAAAAATCATGTACATATTGCATTATGTTGAAAGCATTGTGCTGTTTTCCTATTGGTATGGTTAGGGTTTGAGCGGTTCGGTGTTGCTTGTACACATCCTATACCATTACAGAGGACAAAGCATGCTTCTTTAGTTGGTAGAACCCAGAAACCCAGGTTTCAGATCTTGTCTTGGTGCTCGGCAGGAATGTGTTTTCATCCGTTCCTTCACAATATTATTCTTTTTACATACAGTGAATAAACAAAATGTGCTTAACAATCACCTCGCCTAGTGTTTCGACACCAGTCGGGAAATCAGTAATGTCTGTAGAATTGTAATTAAACTGGTTATATTATGGTAGACTTGTGATATATCCCCCTCTATAAATATAGTGCACTGGTCCAAGCTGTAACAAGTCTGTTTACCACAGGCCAGAAAGACCCGGATTACAAGTCCCTACAAGGGTTATCTTTCTTTATCCCTATGGACTATTTACCACAGGCCAGAAGGACCCGGATTACAAGTCCCTACAAGGGTTATCTTTCTTTATCCTTATGGACTATTAGATATAAACAGGCCAGAAGGACCCGGATTACAAGTCCCTACAAGGGTTATCTTTCTTTATCCTTATGGACTATTAGATATAAACAGGCCAGAAGGACCCGGATTACAAGTCCCTACAAGGGTTATCTTTCTTTATCCTTATGGACTATTTACCACAGGCCAGAAGGACCCGGATTACAAGTCCCTTCAAGGGTTATCTTTCTTTATCCTTATGGACTATTTACCACAGGCCAGAAGGACCCGGATTACAAGTCCCTACAAGGGTTATCTTTCTTTATCCTTATGGACTATTTACCACAGGCCAGAAGGACCCGGATTACAAGTCCCTTCAAGGGTTATCTTTCTTTATCCTTATGGACTATTTACCACAGGCCAGAAGGACCCGGATTACAAGTCCCTACAAGGGTTATCTTTCTTTATCCTTATGGACTATTAGATAACGAGGCTATTTACCACAGGCCAGAAGGACCCGGATTACAAGTCCCTACAAGGGTTATCTTTCTTTATCCTTATGGACTATTTACCACAGGCCAGAAGGACCCGGATTACAAGTCCCTACAAGGGTTATCTTTCTTTATCCTTATGGACTATTTACCACAGGCCAGAAGGACCCGGATTACAAGTCCCTACAAGGGTTATCTTTCTTTATCCTTATGGACTATTTACCACAGGCCAGAAGGACCCGGATTACAAGTCCCTACAAGGGTTATCTTTCTTTATCCTTATGGACTATTTACCACAGGCCAGAAGGACCCGGATTACAAGTCCCTACAAGGGTTATCTTTCTTTATCCTTATGGACTATTAGATAACGAGGCTATTTACCACAGGCCAGAAGGACCCGGATTACAAGTCCCTACAAGGGTTATCTTTCTTTATCCTTATGGACTATTTACCACAGGCCAGAAGGACCCGGATTACAAGTCCCTACAAGGGTTATCTTTCTTTATCCTTATGGACTATTTACCACAGGCCAGAAGGACCCGGATTACAAGTCCCTTCAAGGGTTATCTTTCTTTATCCTTATGGACTATTTACCACAGGCCAGAAGGACCCGGATTACAAGTCCCTACAAGGGTTATCTTTCTTTATCCTTATGGACTATTAGATATAAACAGGCCAGAAGGACCCGGATTACAAGTCCCTACAAGGGTTATCTTTCTTTATCCTTATGGACTATTAGATATAAACAGGCCAGAAGGACCCGGATTACAAGTCCCTACAGGGGTTATCTTTCTTTATCCTTATGGACTATTAGATATAAACAGGCCAGAAGGACCCGGATTACAAGTCCCTACAAGGGTTATCTTTCTTTATCCTTATGGACTATTAGATATAAACAGGCCAGAAGGACCCGGATTACAAGTCCCTACAGGGGTTATCTTTCTTTATCCTTATGGACTATTAGATATAAACAGGCCAGAAGGACCCGGATTACAAGTCCCTTCAAGGGTTATCTTTCTTTATCCTTATGGACTATTTACCACAGGCCAGAAGGACCCGGATTACAAGTCCCTACAAGGGTTATCTTTCTTTATCCTTATGGACTATTAGATATAAACAGGCCAGAAGGACCCGGATTACAAGTCCCTACAAGGGTTATCTTTCTTTATCCTTATGGACTATTAGATATAAACAGGCCAGAAGGACCCGGATTACAAGTCCCTACAAGGGTTATCTTTCTTTATCCTTATGGACTATTAGATATAAACAGGCCAGAAGGACCCGGATTACAAGTCCCTACAAGGGTTATCTTTCTTTATCCTTATGGACTATTAGATAACGAGGCTAACTTGGCTGTGACACTCATTCTGCAGTCTAGTGTATTAGCCTTCCCACTAGTAGTTTTACATACTCATGTCAAATCTGGCAGTCTGCGTCATGTCTGTGGAACAAAACACTTTTATAGACTAAGCTAAACCATTAAGCCACCAAGTCAGGCTGTTAAGTAAGAATTATGGTGAAGATCTCCCACACAGTAACGGAGGACAGGTTGTAAAAAACTAAAATGTGGATTATGTGCTGGCGACTCTGGTATAGACCAGATCCTACCTATATAAACATGCTGTGTAGTCCTGAGAGTCATAAAAACGCCATATCTCTTAGGAATTCCTTACACTGCATCTACCTATTATACACGAGATATTTGTATAACACTGTGTCTGATACACCATTAAGACTTGGTAGACAGGAATGTTCTCAACATTAACAAGCTTCACAAAATCGGAAAAAATCTTGCTTACTTGCCACTCAGCTTCACCATTTATGGATTTCCAAATAATTGTGATATGCCAGCAGAAAACCATACATATTATTTTTATTGTTATATAAATGTTTTGAGATAAAACAATGTGAGATGCAATACCCGTTCATATTAATGTCCATTGTTTCCTTAAGTTGCTTTATTTTTGTTTGTAACATGTTTTTCGTTGATTGGTTTACTTGAAAAATCCTAGCCTGTTTTGTCAAAGAGAAATTTTCATAAAATATGTATATATTACAAAAACACTACGATAGTGCATTTACATGTTGTTTGACATTGCCGATAACAACATGCGGTAATCAAAATGGAGTCTGAAATGGGCGTGTTCCTGCCAATAAGGGCATACAGAATTTGTCAAGTGGCATCAGATTGGTCAAATTTGATGCAAAGTTTGAGGTTTTTCATGCTAATTTTGAAATCAAATTATCAGGGTATTAAGATAGTGCTAGATAATAATTGGTCTATCAGTCCATTCATATGCATGGATAAATTTGTTATTTGGGCCAAGCTTGTTATTGCATACACAGCCTCCCTCATGGATATTTCAACATGCACAACCTCCCTCATGAATATTTCAACATACAAAACCTCCCTCATGGATATTTCAACATACACAACCTCCCTCATGAATATTTCAACATACAAAACCTCCCTCATGGATATTTCAACATACACAACCTCCCTCATGGATATTTCAACATGCACAACCTCCCTCACGGATATTCAAACATACACAACCTCCATCATGGATATTCCAATATAGACAACCTCCATCATGGATATTCCAACATACACAACCTCCCCCATTAATATTCCAACATACACAACCTCCCTCACGGATATTCAAATATACACAACCTCCATCATGGATATTCCAATATACACAACCTCCCTCACGGATATTCCAATATACACAACCTCCATCTTGGATATTCCAATATACACAACCTCCCTCACGGATATTTCAACATGTACAACCTCCATCACAGATATTCCTTCAAACTCAACCTCTCTCACGAATATTTCAACATGCACAACCTCCATCACGGACATTTCAACATGCACAACCTCCCTCACAAATATTTCAACACACACAATCTCCCTGACGGATATTTCAACATACACAACCTCCCTCACGAATATTTCAACATACACAACCTCCATCATGGATATTTCAACATACACAACCTCCCTCACGGATATTTCAACATGCACAACCTCCCTCACGGATATTCCAATATACACAACCTCCCTCACGGATATTCCAATATACACAACCTCCCTCATGAATATTCCAACATACACAACCTCCCTCACGGATATTCCAACATACACAACCTCCCTCACGGATATTTGAACATACACAACCTCCATCATGGATATTCCAATATACACAACCTCCATCATGGATGTTTCAACATGCACAACCTCCCCCATGAATATTCCAACATACACAACCTCCCTCACGGATATTCCAATATTCACAACCTCCCTCACGGATATTCCAATATACACAACCTCCCCCATGAATATTCCAACATACACAACCTCCCTCACGGATATTCCAATATTCACAACCTCCCTCACGGATATTCCAATATACACAACCTCCCTCATGAATATTCCAACATACACAACCTCCCTCACGGATATTTGAACATACACAACCTCCATCATGGATATTTGAACATACACAACCTCCATCATGGATATTTCAACATACACAACCTCCCTCACGGATATTCCAATATACACAACCTCCATCATGGATATTTCAACATACACAACCTCCCTCACGGATATTCCAATATACACAACCTCCCTCACGGATATTTCAAAACGAGAATCATGTAGGCATTTCTTGTGTTATTTCTTATATGATATTTATTTTATTTTCATTCATTTCATGCTTAATATCTCATTTTAGGTGGTTTGATAAAGTTCATAACACACGTAATGTCTTGTTAAATATAACAGACTGATACTTTTTCACCCTTTTTACAGTATGGCTTACCTTTGACCGGTTTCTGTTTTTCAGTGGTACTGGGATGGAGGAGTTAATTCGGCAGGGCATTGAATTTGAGAGCGACTGGGACTTGTACCATAACTATGTTGCCCTCTTCTGTATAGCGTTCATACTACTCTTCTTCTCCTACATACAATTACTTCGTGTGAAGAAACTCAAATAGGCTGGAACAAACAGGGCTTTATCGGTGTATGTTTACGATAGTAAAGTAAGATTCCATGTCAACTGTTATACAAATTTTCAACAGTTTTCTAATTCTGGTGTCAATCATATGATTACATGTACAAGCGAGCAGCCAGGTTTTGCTGTCCTGTGACCTGATGTCCAGCAGGTTTCGCTGTGCTGTGACCTGATGTCCAGCAGATTTTGCTGTCCTGTGACCTGATGTCCTGTTATATCTTATGTTGTGTAATGATATCCTATAACTACAGCAGATCCACAACTAAACCCTAACTTGATTGACCAGCATTCAGATCAAAATATCAGTTTATTCTGTTTGTAAATTGTTAAAACAGGCATAGCAGGATTTCTGTACAGCCATGGTAGAGTATGATCTATCCGAGAGATGTAAGTGTTCCATACCCTGCCATGGCGATAATGGAAGAGTAGACTAGCAGTACTCATAGCCTTTAAAGTGTCTACCAAGATATAAGAAGAGTGTTATATATCCTTTTTGTCCACAATATATGTATAAGCCGGCCACCACTGGCCATGTAGCCGTCTATCATTAACATGATTGTCCTAGTTTGACAGCGTCATTGGTGAGTCATAGAGGTAGGCAATCAAAACACACTACTAATAGATACAGAGTTGATATTTTAATTGTGAATGTTTTATACAAATGAGCTCAATATACAATGCCTTCATGACACAATCTGTGATATCTTTCGTGTTAATTTACTTTACTGTTTTAACCAACAGTGTCCTTTTTCTATTGTTGATTTCCGTGATTCTTGCCAAAGATGTGGTTAGATGGACAGGGAAGTGCTAATTAGTGCTCCATTACATAAATAAATCAATAGAACTCATTCCTATATAGTATACTTGAGGAGTAATCATATCATTGTGGTTTAGAGAATTGACATGTTGAGTGCATTTTGTATTTATATTTAAAGTTTTATAATATGAAGGTATTAGATGAGTGGTTATACTGGGTATTTTATAACCAGCCTTGCCATCCTCACTTATTATGTTAGTGATTAAAGTGTACACCTTGTTTGTATATTAGTGATTATAGTATACAGTCCGTTATGTTATTTCCATGTGTTATCCAGAACCTCTTTATCTTAATGTTTTGCTTATTATTTGTTGTAATTGTTAAGACCAAAGGTGTTCAAGAAATCGATAAGAATCGGATAAAAGAAGCTCGTTTTTTCACATGTTTTTGTTATCAGTTATACTCCATTTCTGATAGTTACATGTAATATAGACACATTCAATTTGTAGAAAACGCATTGGCAAATACAAAGCTGCAAACAAATGTAACCAGATATCTGTAGTCGCCAACACGTAACCAGATATCTATAGTCGTCAACACTAACCAGATATCTGTAGTCGCCAACACGTGACTAGATATCTAGTCGCCAACACGTGACTTGATATCTGTAGTCGCCATCACGTTACCAGATACCTGCAGTCGCTAACTGCTTAGTCGCTTGGCTTGAGCTGCATTAGTAACCTAGCAGTATCACTAGAACAGACTAGAGCTCTCCACCTCCCGTATTTCCTTCATCCCAAACTATTGACCAGAACAGGACTCCTCTTTTCCTTTACCTAGAAGGGTCAAATCTTGAAATGATTTATTCAGGGTTAAGGTCATTGTTCATTGTATGACTTATGTTGTAGATGACCTAAAAGGTTAAAAACGTTTATCTAATACATGTTATTGTTGTCCACGCCAAATTCCAGACATATGTCTCTATCATCAAGGTACAAACGCGATTGGATAATTTGCTAATCGTCCGTTTGAGTGGCGGGGCATGAATTGTTAACACTTGTCTGTATTTATTGTAGATACCCTTATAAAGTGTTGAGTGTCCTGGGGGATTCTTATTCTAAAAGACATTATACGGAGAAAAGCTTTAACAAGCCATCATTTGTTAATTTTGTATATGGCTATTTGACCGCTGGGACTCGTCAACACCAGCACGAGCAAGATGGCACGACGGCAAACGATTTAATAGCAAGAACATTTAAAGTTTTTTTTTCTGCGGTTGGTTTTAAAAAAGAGCTCGTTTTCCAGTCAGAAGAATGAGGGAAATTTGCCTCTGGACCCAGGGGGAGGTTTATATCACTACTAACATTAGTATCATAATCTAATAAACTGGTAATAGATTATTTAAAATTAATGATTCATTTTAGGGTTGTTTTGTTCTTCTGATCAACAAAACCGTTATCCAATTGAATTTCGCCAGTACGCATTGTACAAAGAAACAAATGAACAACACCTTAAATATGAGTTAAGTAATATATTATACAATGTAAACGTTTATGCTAAATATTGAACCGAGAAAATCACCACACAGCTGTATTGTCGTAGGATTTGTCAGTGAGGCTTGGGGACAAAACTGTTGAAATCCAGAACTTAAGCCAGGAAATACAAAAATAAACAACAGATATTACAATTTAGGAAAGAGGCGTCTTAGCCACAGAGTGTGTACATGTTTAAAGGTTCTTCTGATATGTGTTAATTATGTTTCGATATTTTAATTAAAATTTCTATTTCCATTACCGTTATTGATTTCCTTGTTATTGTATAGCACCACGATTTGAGCAAGTTCGTAATACAGAACCAAACAATGGGGAAATACATTGTGTTATGGCGATGAAGATAATCGCAATGACAGGTATATTATTACGGTCTTGCAGCTTTAGGTACAAATGTACATGTGTTGGAGTGACGTCGCCTAAGTTCGTGACATCGACAGAGGAATTTCAAAGTAGCTTTCGCCACACGCTATCAGATATGGAAATGCTCATTTGATAATCGTGTCTGCGTTGTTTGGCTAATATATGTATATAATTCTGTTGGTGGAGGGAAATTCGCCTTGTTACAGTTTATTTTACATCGCTACACACGAGTGTTGTCGTCAGAAAAGTCGTTAAAATATGGTTACGGCATTGATCAAGGTCTATATTGTGAATTTGTTAATGTACGGACTGGTGAAATTGAAGGGTAATTCTTCGGCGAGGTCATTCCTATACATAGAAAGTCTTTAACCTATAAATGATAAAATGTGGTGAACCACGCGGCATTATCATTGCCTAACAATTCAACTCTACTAAATGATTGCCGCACGAGTAATTCAATTCTTTGACGTAAGTCGTTATCATTTTTATATTCTCCTTGAACTCGTGTTATTCATCGGCCACATACGAATTTATTGTCTAATAAAGCGATGTCAAGTAACCAAAACATGAAAGAATACCAACAATCAAATAAAGGTACATGTAATAACGAGATCTAATTCAAACTCGAAATCGATTAAACGATGGCAAAACAAAGATGTAGATTTGTATGGAGAGTCCTGGAAAAGAATACAGAGAATAATACCATGTGCGCTGGAGGAGTAAGCATTTTCTGCTTCATAGACGACACCCACCTTACAAATCTAGGTCACGGCGACACCCGCCATATAAATGTAGGTCAAATCCGAGGTAAGGCACATCATCAAAAGAGTCGGATTCTAAACAACAAGGCGGTATACCACCGAGTCTTAATGAGATAATTCATCCGCTCATATCTCTCGAGGGAATAGAATTAATTGAATTAATTCACTGTATTCATGAATGAAACATGCATGCCTGCAAGTCTTTTGGTTTAATTTAGCATTGTTTAACGTCTATCAACAGCTATGATCATTTAAGGACGGTATCTGCGCGAGATCATGCGTGAGTTGTATAAATGTGTATTTTAGGAGGCTACGGTGTATGTTCGTCTTCTTGTGATAGTGCGAAACTGCTGACACCCAGCAGGACACCCCACCCTGTCACATTATACTGACAACGGGCAAACCAGTCGTCCCACTCCCATAAGGCCGCGTGATAAGAATGAATAGCAACTACCATTTTATAGCCACCGGTATGTCTCGGCCAGGGGACAAAACCCAAAGCCTTCCTCACAGAAAGTGAGGCAGTGTCGATGGAAACATAAGGAAGAAGAAAGTTGTTTCGAAAGTGCAATGGGGGCATCAGGTACTGTTCTTATGCCCTACCTACAGGGCAGTCGTCAAGACATTATCAAACGAAATAGATGTGCAATTTTCACATCAGCTCCTGTATGTTGTATGAGAAGGAACAGTTAACGATACCGGTAATACAACTTCAAGTATATTGATATTGATACTAGTATACAGTTGTATTCGTACTAGAAGTTCTTGGAGCTAAACGTGTGGGAATGCAGACGGAACTCGTGAGAATCTAAATGGGTTCGAACTTGTGGTAAACTATAGAGAGCACAAAAAAAAAACAAAAAAAAACCAAAAAACAGTATACATTCTGAGCTGGTGTCGCTACCTCTGGGACTCGGTCCACCAGCAGATCTAGAGTTAAGGTAAGAGTAGCAGTTTCTACACTTACCGCTATTTCATTTGAGAATATTACGTAGAATACTACGTATACAAGTACACGCAGTCTCGGTTAATTGGGTTGTGTCATCAATTTAGATGGGCAGAGTCGTAAAAGTGGACGAGAATATCCAATGTCTATTCCAGTGTCCTAGTTAGGACGCTGACACTGTACAATCAAAATTCAATTCAAGGTCAATCTCACCAGATTCGTGCTCATCCATTTCCAGGATTCCGTACTACTTTCTCCATCAAACGCCATTCGAAGTGCTAGATAATCCTCTCGGTTCCCACAGGAGGGAAAAAAGACACGTAACATTCTTATCGGCCCGTGCGAGTTTACCATTATCTGATCATTAATGTATATACATAAAAATGTACCAAACGGCGCTTGCGTTTTTAAAAGCAATGCATGGTTTCAGAAGAAAAGGAAAAATTCCCCCCTTTATTATAATATATTTTCGTTAATGACAGATTGCGTGTCCCGACTAAGTACAGAACAGAATTATAGCACACTGTCAAAACCCGGACACGTTAGTACGACCTCTTATCCTGTTACCTTATAGCGTCCTGACACACGCCCCTCGCATCTTTTTACCAAACCGGTAGATAAGTGATTTATATTTCATAAATAAACTAGAAATATCTTCGTAAGGATAGCTTATACCCCCGCAGATAACTTCTAATCGAAAATTAAAACATTTGTGCACAAACATACCATACTCATTCATACGCGAAATTTTTACAAAATCCACCCAATTCAAACAATACAATGTATATAAATTTCATATTTCAATATTTACATATTATTTATCTAAATATCTGATTTAGTTGAAATAGGGCAGTTGACAAGTTAAGGAGCTTCGACATCTCTTTTTACCTGTTGAATGTCGACGAAGAGGTCTTTTTGTTTTGGCATAAGTGGTCCATCCGTCCGACCCATAACTCGTATCATGCGATGGATTATGAAATTGAATTCATAAGCATATCTTAACATAATTGGATGTTATCAAACATCCTTAACCTTTCAGTTTGCTTTAAATTCTTTTCGAATGGTTCATTTTGGCGGTACTTTTAATATACAACAAGCAGTTTTCCCCATTTTAGTGGCGCTTCCTTTGCCTTTCATCATACACCCTCACTGATTGGCCCAGCAGTGGCACTTCCTTTGTCTATCATCATACACCCTCACTGATTGGCCCAGCAGTGGCCCTTCCTTTGTCTATCATCATACACCCTCACTGATTGGCCCAGCAGTGGCGCTTCCTCTGTCTATCATCATACACCCTCACTGATTGGCCCAGCAGTGGCACTTCCTTTGTCTATCATCATACAAGTGTACGTCATCATTGATTGGCCCAGCAGTGGCGCTTCCTTTGTCTTTCATCATACACTCTCACTGATTGGCCCAGCAGTGGGGCTTCCTTTGTCTATCATCATACAAGTGTACGTCATCATTGATTGGCCCAGCAGTGGCGCTTCCTTTGTCTTTCACCATACACCCTCACTGATTGGCCCAGCAGTGGCGCTTCCTTTGTCTTTCATCATCATACACCCTCACTCATTGGCCCAGCAGTGGCGCTTCCTTTGTCTATCATCATACAAGTGTACGTCATCATTGATTGGCCCAGCAATGGCGCTTCCTTTGTCTTTCATCATACATCATCACTGATTGGCCCAACAGTGGCGCTTCCTTTTTCCATCATCAAACACGTGTACGTCATCACTGATTGGCCCAGCAGTGGCGCTTCCATTGTCTATCATCATACGTCATCACTGGTTGGCTGAGCAATTGCTGTTCCTTTGTCTAACATTATACTTTATCACTGATTGGTATGCCGCTTAATTATAATGATGGATACTATTGGTTCTTATTGCATATACATTTTCGCTATTGTCGTGGTTGGTAGGAATCCACGCAAATAAATACTTCCAATAAAGTTAAACTAAAATGTGTACCACGATACTTTCTATATACACTATATACCCGGAAACCAAAACTGAAAATACCCATTTCTCATGTAATAATATAAACCCCTTCCATTGTAATCATCATGTCCCTTTCCGATTTGAATGGCAATCAATTAGATATAAAATCACATCACAGCCATGTGCTGTAATTTTAAATACTGTTATTGACGAATTCCGCAATAGTGCAGACATATAAAATTCTATTATTGTGTCCAGATTGCCCTGTGTTTTAATGTGTAAATGAAATATAAAATTGGATAAGATTATGTCTGTAGATACCCCTCTGCAGCATGGTGTAAATGAAATATAAAATTGGCTGTAGATATCCCTCTGCAGGGTGGTGTAAATGAAATATAAAATTGGATAAGATTATGTCTGTAGATACCCCTCTGCAGCATGGTGTAAATGAAATATAAAATTGGCTGTAGATATCCCTCTGCAGGGTGGTGTAAATGAAATATAAAATTGGATAAGATTATGTCTGTAGATACCCCTCTGCAGCATGGTGTAAATGTAATATAAAATTGGCTGTAGATACCCCTCTGCAGGGTGGTGTAAATGAAATATAAAATTGGCTGTAGATATCCCTCTGCAGGGTGGTGTAAATGAGATATAAAATTGGATAAGATCATGTCTCTAATTATCCTTATTCGTTCTCTGTAGTAACAATTATCATAGGCATATCAGCAGCGTAGGGTGGTGTAAAATATCAAATTTCATTAGGTTATGAATGTAACTGATACTTACCACCTAATCAAAAATACACGGGTATATGATTATTCCGTTCACAGGGATTTGCTTTAAATTGCTCATCCAAACACTACTTCACTTCGGTGTTTAGATTAATTAAAAATATTGACGTATTTGAGGTTTCTTGTTCTTATCGCACGACAACAACACCAGGTGGATGTGAAGATTGTCAGGCGTTTCTTTCATCTCTATGATAAAGCAACATCGCCATGGTGCCTACAGATGTTAGATACATCACAATATTTGAACCACGTAGAAGATGGGCGCCGAAGAGATGTCTAAAATCTGCAGATGGCAGTAACAGACAGGGAAAAAGCCGAAGTCCTAGCCATTTTTTTCAGTAGTGTTTTTACAAAGGAACCCCCCGGGGCCCTACCAGAGTTTGAAAACAGGAGTCCAAGTTACCCTTTTAAAGGAATGGTTTGTAATCAGAATGTCGTGGAAAAATTACTCGGGAACCTAAATGAAAACAAGTCACAGGGACCAGATAGAATGCACCCAAAAATTCTAAAAGAGATCAGAAACAATATAAGTTCACCTTTGGCAGATATTCTTAAAAAATCATTATCAGAAGGAAAACTACCCCAAGCTTGGAAAGAGGCAAACATAACCGCAATCCACAATGAAAAGTGAATAGTGTGAACTTCTGCTATCGGCATCGGAATAGTTTACTTGAATTGTTTATTCATTTGATAATCTATAGTCATAATGATTTTTTTGAAAAATTATATCTTCATTATAACGCTCTCTCTCTCTCTCTCTCTCTCTCTCTCTCTCTCTCTCTCTCTCATATGTAAATATATGTCATCTTGTAAAATAAATGTATTATATGTATGTAAAATTATATAGGGAAAGGGCTTAATATAAGTTTGATAACTTGTGCCCAATTCCCATGTATATATTAAGATACAATAAAATATGTTTAAATCAAACCGCAATCTACAAAAAAGGGTCCAAATCTGACCCGGGTAATTACAGACCTGTAAGCCTGACAAGCGTAATAGTTAAGACACTCGAAAAATTAGTGAGAGATAGCATTGTTGAACATATGGATAAAAATAACTTTCTAAGCCCCAAACAATTTGGTTTTATATCTGGAAGGTCAACTCAACTACAATTGCTAACAGTACTGGAAAATTGGACAGAGATAATAGACAAGGGCGGGGAGCTTGATGTTATATACATGGATTTCTTGAAGGCATTTGATAAAGTGCCACACCAACGTTTATTGAGGAAATTGTCAGGATATGGTGTTAGCCTTCAGGTTGTTAATTGGATAAAAGACTTCTTAAGAAATAGATGCCAGCGAGTAATAGTCAACGGAGAATCCTCTAAATCGTACCCGGTAATGAGTGGTATCCCCCAGGGAAGTGTATTGGGCCCAATATTATTTGTTGTATATATCAACGATCTACCAGAAATACCAGTGTCCCAATCGCCGCTCTTTGCTGATGATACCAAATTATACAGACAAATACGCAATAGCGAGGATGTTAAAATACTCCAGAACGATTTGGATAATCTTCAAAATTGGTCCGACGAATGGCTACTGAAATTCCACCCTAATAAATGTAAAGTTCTTTCGCTTAAAACAACTCAAAAACGAAAATACTATATGGAAGGATCGGGAGGAGAAAGAATCCAACTGGAACATGTCAAGAACGAAAAGGACATTGGTGTCACCATAGATGAGGATTTAAACTTCAAAACGCACATACAGTTAATTGTCAATAAAGCTAACAGTATAGTTGGACTGATAAGAAGATCATTTGTGTATCTGGACGAACTCATAATCAAAATGCTATTTAAAGCTCTAGTTTGACCCCACCTTGAGTATGCTGCAAGTGTTTGGAACCCATCAAAAGTAAAAGATATAGAACTCATTGAAAATGTGCAGAGAAGGGCAACAAAACTGATCCCTGGATTTAAAAATATATCGTACCCGGAACGGCTACAACGGTTAAATCTCCCGACGCTACAGCACCGTAGGACCAGAGGAGATATGATTAACGTTTTTAAGATAGTAAATAACATATACGATAGTAGAATAACTCAAAACTTTTTCCAAATGGACAAGATGAGTAGAACCAGAGCTCACGATAAGAAAATATTCAAAAAGCGATGTCGTCTTGATGGGAGGAAACATTTTTTCAGTTACCGAGTTATTGATTTATGGAATAGCTTGCCACAAATTGTTGTCGATGCTGATTCTGTCATAAAATTTGAAATAATGTTAGATGATCATTGGAAAAATAAACGTTATTATTCATGAATGTACAGGAACTAATATAAAGCCATTAATTACATAGGAAATATTTATATTATACCATGTATTGATATTGATATGGATATAGAGGCTACAAGCCTGCGTCCATTATTTATGCTAATAAATGCTAATAAAATGCTAATAAATTTTCAGGGCTAAACTTATCCTAGGAAATATAGAATAGATACCTTATAAAGCTAAACGAGAAAATTATGGTCCTAATTCAAAGAAAGAATCATGCATCCTTTAATCTTCAAACCTTTGGGAAAACTGAGAAATTTCTAACCATCAAACAAAAAACTTTTAAGAATGTTTTTCGATATATAGAAGCCGTTGTGCTTTTTAAGACCAATCTGGACTGGGTATTCTACTTGTTTTTCTCGAAGAGAAGAAACAGTAGTCTATCTTGTTCATTTGATGCTCTCATATTTACCGTTTAATTCGGCGATGTACGAGAGACTATTTACAAGGATCTCGGTGATTTGAGAGGGCGGTAACGGGGAGTATAATGATCAGTTCCTAGCCATGCTTCGTCAGACGGGTACTAGAACCCCCACTGGAGTCCCGCACAACAAGTATTGATCGTCGACTGATGACAATGGACATGATTAGTAATAATAATTCTGCTTTGGCGTCCAATATTTACACGAGTCCTATGAAGTGTATTATTCCCGTATGGACCACAAACAACATTTACGAGTTATAATCAAACAAACTGTCAGATCCATTTAATCAGTCGTATAAGCATCCCCGATTGATGATGTTGCGGCTTTTGCGGAGCCTGATTGACAAAGAAGACATTCTAGGACGTTGAATACAAGCGTCTCCGTGATTACGTCTCGTCCATTTCGCTCTGATCGTCTCGTGAATCGGCCGACAAAGGATTCGCCACGGTCCAACATCCGTCCGACATTAGTATGTTCGATGTATGGGCTGTCCACTGATATTGATCCTTTCTTTGAACATTTGTTAAAGAACAGAAACCAACTGTCTGAGCAGACATTATTTGTGGAGTAGTACATCTGTGAGGTCAAACATGTCATCAAATATAGAGGGTAAAGGTCAGTGTATATATCAGATCGTCGCGTTCCGGTCGAGACACGCCGATGTCTGCACCGGCTTTCATCGAGGTCTCCTAAAGCAATGTGTTCAATAACTGCAGGTCTTGAAAACCATTCGGAATACATCTGCATTGATAAATGGAAATACCAATTTAAGTGTAGTGTAGATCAACTGTCAATGGTAACACCACACGTACTTGCTTGCCAAATGAATGCAATATTTCGAAATGAACTGATTGAGTTGGCGATTACACCACAAAGATATGTTGTTGTTTTTTAAATTGATTTTTGACATCTTCCGTGTTTACGTCAAATATTGAATTTTCCACATGCCTTCTGCGGTTTGGGAATCATGAGTGAAGCCAGATGTATAGCTTTGATTGTGATGTAATCCTGTCGGAAATTTCTCCGTTCTCTACATTTGGTATGACGGAGAAACTTTCCAGTACATATATAGATAATATATATTGCTGTTTTGTGTATACAATCTGAAGTTTCATTTCAGCGCAATGATCAATGAAATAACAAAGGCTTTCATCTCGTACAGAACACAACATTAAAATATCCAAGTGGGTATAATCCACGAATAGATTTATCAAATTTAAATTGATTATCATTTTCTGAATCGATAAATAAGATGTTTATATAGATTTCCTTTCTATGGCCTATATAATGAGGTATCGGTATGTGGTATTTATATTATAGTTTTTATTTGTTACTTCCCATGGTTTGCTGTGCTGTATATATGACGTTGATAGAATGACGTATTCTCTAGCCAATGACCAACGTTTACTGTGTATCATTTTGCTGGTGTAACGACAGTTTTCATTGGCTACTATTCTTGTAATTACAGTGTCATTAGCTAAGTTTTCAAGGGTGTCATTTCGGTAGATCGGGTTCTGCAAAGTTGACATTATTTTCGAACAAGCTATCATCATTGTTTTTTAAATTGATTTTTGACATCTTCCGTGTTTACGTCAAATATTGAATTTTCCACATGCCTTCTGCGATTAATTAATTAATTCATTAAAAACAATCCAAAACACCTTTTGCAGCCAAGACTTAATTCAGCTTCAAGAAAAGGATTATTTTGACAACAATGTAGTTTTCGTGGGACGTGTCGTGAAGGTAATGTTTGTTTAGATGTACTGACAGATTGAATAAAGATATGTGTTTGGTGAGCCGTGTACAGTTGTTCTGACAGATTGTATAAAGATATGTGTTTGGTGAGCCGTTTACAGTTGTACTGACAGATTGTATAAAGATATGTGTTTGGTGAGCCGTTTACAGTTGCGTACTTGAGTAAGAAAGCATGGCCACGTTGGCTAATGTGTATCCTGTAGCAAATCAGATATATGTTTTACTCTGATTTTTCTTCGGAATCATTCGGATTATAGTCCTGGCGTTATCGTACATTACAACGAAATTACGTCTTTCTCTGTGATTTACAGTAAAAGATTTCCCCTTGGAGATTCTAGATAACCTTCAAAAGAAATGACAAAATTTAGTAGCACTAACCATTGGGAAGGGTCTAAATTCGCTTCTAGAATAGGAAATACAGCTTTCCTTCTCACGCCCAGTGTATGTTTACAATACAATACAATGTAACTGTTTAAAAGACGATTTATCAACGTGAGAAACCTGTCTATCATTTACATCCTCAGTCTGTCTTTCTGTATAATCAATTAGCGTTAATGATAGAGTAAGAAATAATCCTTAGAGTAGATGTTTATGATATATAATAACACATATGACGAAGGAAGGAAGACTATTTTATCACTGGTGCCCTGACCTGGTATCGAACTCATGATCCACGACACCGAATCGCCCAGTCAGAAATGCTGACAACATTTACAACTGTACCATATTCACGTGACAGATGTTTTATAAGGAAATGTTGATGAAATTGGAGAAACATTTACCAAGCGGAATACTTGTAACGTTCATGGTAATTTCTTTCCATTAAAAGAACATATATGCTATTACTTCTATCGTCTCGATGTAACAATCCAACAAATTGTCGAGTCTGACTCCATAATAAACTCACACAATTCTTTCACGGTATAGGGTACAATACGAGTGTTAAAGCTATATGTTTAAAAGCGACATCGAAGATCCATAAGAAATGAATGTCTTAAATGGCAATGTGAGACAATAACGAATAAGTAACAGGCAGAGACAATAACGTAAGGAGTAACAGGCGGAGACAATATCGTTAGGAGTAACAGGCGGACACAATAACGTTAGGAGTAACAGACGGAGACAATAACGTTAGGAGTAACAGGCCGAGATAATAACGTTAGGAGTAACAGGCAGAGACAATAACGTTCGGAATTACAGGCGGAGACAATAATGTTAGGAGTAACAGGCCGAGATTATAACGTTATGAGTAACAGGCAGAGACAATAACGATAGAAGTAACAGGCGCAGCCAATAACGTTAGGAGTAACAGGCAGAGACAATAACGTTAGGAGTAACAGGCGGAGACAATAACGTTAGGAGTAACAGGCAGAGACAATAACGTTATGAGTAACAGGCGGAGACAATAACGATAAAAGTAACAGGCGGAGACAATAACGTTAGGAGTAACAGACAGAGACAATAACGTTAGGAGTAACAGGCAGAGACATTTACGATAGAAGTAACAGGCGGAGACAATAACGTTAGGAGTAACAGACGGAGACAATAACGTTAGGAGTAACAGGCGGAGACAATAACGTTAGGAGTAACAGGCGGAGACAATAACGTAAGGAGTAATAGGCGGAGACAATAACGTTAGGAATAACAGGCGGAGACAATAACGTTAGGAGTAACAGGCGGAGACAATAACGTTAGGAGTAACAGGCGGAGACAATAACGTTAGGAGTAACAGGCGGAGACAATAACGTTAGGAGTAACAGGCGGAGACAATAACGTTAGGAGTAACAGGCGGAGACAATAATGTTAGGAGTAACAGATGGAGACAATAACGTTAGGAGTAACAGGCGGAGACAATAACGTTAGGAGTAACAGGCGGAGACAAAACGTAAGGAGTAACAGGCCGAGATAATAACGTTAGGAGTAAATGGCGGAGACAATAACGTTAGGAGTAACAGGCGAACACAATAACGTTAGGAGTAACAGGCGGAGACAATAACGTTAGGAGTAACAGACGGAGACAATAACGTAAGGAGTAACAGCCGGAGACAATAACGTAAGGAGTAACAGGCGGAGACAATAACGTTAGTAGTAACAGGCGGAGACAATAACGTAAGGAGTAACAGGCGGAGATAATATCGTTAGGAGTAACAGGCGGAGACAATAACGTTAGGAGTAACAGGCGGAGACAATAACGTTAGGAGTAACAGGCGGAGACAATAATGTTAGGAGTAACAGGCCGAGATAATAACGTTAGGAGTAACAGGCAGAGACAATAACGATAGAAGTAACAGGCGGAGACAAAAACGTTATGAGTAACAGGCAGAGACAATAACGTAAGAAGTAACAGGCAGAGACAATAACGTTAGGAGTAACAGACAGAGACAATAAGGATAGAAGTAACAGGCGGAGACAATAACGTTAGTAGTAACAGGCGGAGACAATAACGTTAGGAGTAACAGACCGAGACAATAACGATAGAAGTAACAGGCGGAGATAATAACGTAAGGAGTAACAGGCGGAGACAATAACGTTAGGAATAACAGGCGGAGATAATAACGTAAGGAGTAACAGACGGAGACAATAACGTTAGGAGTAACAGGCGGAGACAATGACGTTAGGAGTAACAGGCGGAGACAATAATGTTAGAAGTATTAGGTGGAGACAATAACGTTGAGAGTCTCAAAGTTTGTAAATCGGGAATAGTTTAAGATCAAACAGTATCGATGACATGGATGGAAGGCTTTCTCGCCTCTCTTTATCACTAATCTAGTTTGTAACTAAGGCTAAATCTATAAAAAAAACCTATCTCCACGTGCACAAATCGAAGGTCATTATAACAACAATTTGAGAGTAAACAGAGAAGAAGAAATCGTCAGCCGAAACTCTATTTAGAGGTTCTTACGATATTTGAAATCAAGATTCGACTCGAAAAACCACCTTATACATAGTACGGTAATTGCCCGACAATCGAAATTGTGATATAACATCCAATTGGACACTTTCCAATGACACCCCTGAGTCGTTATTCGTAAAGGAGGCATGTAATATAGGATGATGGGACATTCAATTTGGTTGACCATTTTGTCTGGACAAGGATTGGAACAGAAAATATTCAATGAGAACAAACTTTCACCAACAACACACTATACATTCAAATAAGTAGATAGGTTACTGGGTCACATTTAGCAGTCAGATAAGTCATTCTTCATAGCTACATGTATGTACCCGATGGCACATCCAAACGTATCAAACATCCGCCGTCTAAATAATCAATTACTATAGTATTAGGAAATAGATGTGATACGATTATCGACCTATACACAAGGCTAAGTAATCCCCGCACATCGTCGCTACGGGGAGAGTGTTGTTTTGTCCTCAATTTTTTTCCAGGGAATTTTAGAGCGGCTGATACCTTGGAATATCTTACATGTGTCTGTGTGACAGGATGCTGAGACAACCACGCTGTTAATGGCGGCCCTACAGTTAACACAGTACATACTTAACCGCATTATAGTGTTTTACCGTAAGATTTGTTTGTTTGCTAATCATCGTCAGCGATAACGTTTTGTTACAATTCATAATACAAAAATAAATCTGTGTATGGATGTATACAAAGGCCAGGTCACAATATTGCGTAATGATAAAACCATTTGTAGGTACAATGTTTTCCTACTGGTAGAGTTCTGATCATGCGCACAGGAAGACTGAAATTGGTAAGTGAAAGTGACTTGTTTGTCAATTGTATGCTGGCAAATCCTGACCGGGCTTCGAACTCACGATCTACAGCACCTAATCGCCCAGCCAGAAATACCCGCAGCTTATACCACTGCCCAATATCCACATATACATGATATAATTTGAAACAGAAAACAATACCGGTCCAACCAAAATACTAAAAAAACACCCCTTTACAAAGAAACATTTTATTTGAAACAAAACAAAACGTATACAAAGTGTGTTAAGTACACCCCGTGTAAACTGTAAGACAAGTAAACGGTAGATCAATGTTGCTGGCATACCGGTAGAAAAAAACCCTGTCAATATCAATAACGTTCGAACCGGTACTACATGCTATCCATGGACTTGTTCGATTACTATATAATAATACAATCAACATATAGATAAATATATACTAACACAATAATATTATAGTTAACAATTTATAATTAACCAAGGAAACTATCCCCTAACCTTTCAGTCAAACAGTCCTAGGAAAAATCGAAATCGATCGATCCGGCGTTCATGCTTATGGAGGGAATCCGACAGAATCTTTCTGGTAAGTAAAACAACACAATCATAATTTGCGCGATCCAAAATTATAGAAAGCTTATCACATATCGCTGGTAATGAAACTTGTTATGTACACATGTCGACCACACCAAGTTACCGTGGAGACCTTGGACACGTGTCGACCACGTCAAGTTACGTGGACAGTATGGACACATGTCGACCACGTCAAGTTACGTGGACAGTATGGACACATGTCGACCACGTCAAGTTACGTGGACAGTATGGACACGTGTCGACCACGTCAAGTTACCTTGGAAGTCATGGACGCATGTCGACCACGTCAAGTTACGTGGACAGTATGGACACATGTCGACCACGTCAAGTTACGTGGACAGTATGGACACATGTCGACCACGTCAAGTTACCGTGGAGACCATGGACACGTGTCGACCACGTCAAGTTACCTTGGAAGTCATGGACGCATGTCGACCACGTTAAGTTACGTGGACAGTATGGACACATGTCGACCACGTCAAGTTACGTGGACAGTATGGACACATGTCGACCACGTCAAGTTACGTGGACAGTATGGACACATGTCGACCACGTCAAGTTACGTGGACAGTATGGACACATGTCGACCACGTCAAGTTACGTGGACAGTATGGACACATGTCGACCACGTCAAGTTACCTGGAGACCATGGACACATGTCGACCACGTCAAGTTACCGTGGAGACCATGGACACGTGTCGACCACGTCAAGTTACCTTGGAAGTCATGGACGCATGTCGACCACGTCAAGTTACGTGGACAGTATGGACACATGTCGACCACGTCAAGTTACCGTGGAGACCATGTACACATGTCGACCACGAAAAGTTACCTTGGAAGTCATGGACAAATGTCGACCACGTCAAGTTACCGTGGAGACCATGTACACATGTCGACCACGTCAAGTTACCTTGGAAGTTATGGACACATGTCGACCACGAAAAGTTACCTTGGAAGTCATGGACACATGTCGACCACGTCAAGTTACCGTGGAGACCATGGACACATGTCGACCACGTCAAGTTACCGTGGAGACCATGGACACATGTCGACCACGAAAAGTTACCTTGGAAGTCATGTACACATGTCGACCACGTCAAGTTACCGTGGAGACCATGGACACATGTCGACCACGAAAAGTTACCTTGGAAGTCATGTACACATGTCGACCACGTCAAGTTACCTTGGAAGTCATGGACACATGTCGACCACGAAAAGTTACCTTGGAAGTCATGGACACATGTCGACCACGTCAAGTTACGTGGACAGTATGGACACATGTCGACCACGAAAAGTTACCTTGGAAGTCATGTACACATGTCGACCACGTCAAGTTACCGTGGAGACCATGGACACATGTCGACCACGAAAAGTTACCTTGGAAGTCATGTACACATGTCGACCACGTCAAGTTACCTTGGAAGTCATGGACACATGTCGACCACGAAAAGTTACCTTGGAAGTCATGGACACATGTCGACCACGAAAAGTTACCTTGGAAGTCATGGACAAATGTCGACCACGTCAAGTTACCGTGGAGACCATGTACACATGTCGACCACGAAAAGTTACCTTGGAAGTCATGGACACATGTCGACCACGTCAAGTTACCTTGGAGACCTTGGACACATGTCGACCACGTCAAGTTACCTTGGAGACCATGTACACATGTCGACCACGTCAAGTTACCTTGGAAGTCATGGACACATGTCGACCACGTCAAGTTACCGTGGAGACCATGTACACATGTCGACCACGTCAAGTTACCTTGGAGACCATGTACACATGTCGACCACGTCAAGTTACCGTGGAGACCATGTACACATGTCGACCACGTCAAGTTACCGTGGAGACCATGTACACATGTCGACCACGTCAAGTTACCTTGGAGACCTTGGACACATGTCGACCACGTCAAGTTACCTTGGAGACCATGTACACATGTCGACCACGTCAAGTTACCTTGGAGACCATGTACACATGTCGACCACGTCAAGTTACCTTGGAAGTCATGGACACATGTCGACCACGTCAAGTTACCTTGGAGACCATGTACACATGTCGACCACGTAAAGTTACCGTGGAAGTCATGGACACATGTCGACAACGTTAAGTTGTCGTTGACATAATCACACATGAATAGCATACAGCAAGCCAATGGAACTGTCTCAGCCTCGCTATGGATGGAACTTTCACAGCCTCGATATAGATTGACTGTCTCTGCCTCTTTGGTTAGGCCATTGCTGATTTGTCAGAACACACATACGCACTTGTGCAATGATAAAAAATTATAAGTTGAACTAGTGGAAGACGTTTTCAGAACCTGTGTTGGCAATTGTCAATGTTTTTCGGCGTTTGGTCCAGAGAAGAGTCTGTATATTGAAAGACTGTTTTGTACACATTATCATTTCGATGTATCCTGTCGTGTGACAACGTACCTATATATATATATATATATATGTGTGTGTGAATAGTTTATCTTTTCATATCTAAATTGATGACAGATCAAAAGAAACACATCATCGTTTTTCATTCGAGAAAAAACCCCACATATTTTCGACGCCGACGCCAGGAAACATTGGTGCATTTAACATATATATACGTATAGTTCACCCAATAGGTATGTTTGTAACAAACTGGATCTTATTTAGAACATCTGCATATGGATAGGATACAAACAAGCTTTCTACATCAGATGATGACAGTAGGATTAGCAGTACCCGTGTCGCTTTCCAGGAGTTCGTCAAGCCCTGGGATGACCCGTACCATCTCCTCCTTTCGCGAATTTCTCTGGAGATAAAGAGACACATGGATGACCGCTGATAGCATTGCACACAGGAAGGCGGTGCCGGCGAAGTAAAACGACCATCCGTACGTGTAACTAAAGGAACCCTCATCTTTGTCCTTTTCCTTCATTCGGTGGCCTACCTCATCGTTGATGACAGAAATGTACAGAATCAGGCCCACGGCTAGACTTAAACCTGTAAAAAATTAAAGGTGATATATCATTAGATCCACTGCTATATTTAGACTAGACATGTAAATACAGAAGTTTGATATCAGACCCACTGCCAGGTCTAAAAGCAGAGGTGTAATACCAGGTATCCTTGTACGTATTGACCCGTAAAGATAGTCTAATGTGAAGCTTATCCCCTGCCTGACAGTGGAGTGACACATTGTTCTCATGATAACCTGTATTGGCAGTAGATATTGACATTTTTTACTGGATATTTTAACACCTGGTATATACACTGTCTCCAGGAAAACACTACTAAAGGAGGGACAGTTCTCTACTCATATCGTATTGTGACAATTGCATTACAAATGTAAATGCAGACAGAAGTAACCAAGACCATTCAAAGTCTCCAGAAACACTACAATATGGAAGGATTTCGACTCTCATTATGAAATATCCGTAGTGTATGTAATCAATTTGATGAGGTGCGACCCGTTGTTTCGGGAGCTAACTTAGACGTCATTGGTTACGTCACGTGGTTAACGGTTAACGCCCGGATAAAGATGGTCAAATCCGTGGTTATGATTTAATTTGATCGGACAGAACACATATAACAGGTGGGGGTGTTGTTTTCTATATCAAACGTGACACGACATATAACATAAAACAGGCGGAGGTGTTGCTTTCTACATGTATATCAAAAGTGACACGACATATATTCTAAGGAACAATTTACAAACTGGAGGTATTGAGTCATTATGGATTGAAGTAAAGTAGCCCCACGTTAAGCCCATCATCCCAGGAGTCGTATACAGACCTTCAGATTCTGACAGCAAATGGAAAGAGAACTTGGAAGCCATAACTGAGAAAAGTTTCCATGAAAACAAAGAACACATCATGGGAGACTTCAGTATCAACGTTTTAAAGGAAAGTGTACTTTTTAATCGTTTTAACTTATCAAATGTCATTGATCTCCCTACATGAGACACCATCTATCATACACACTGAAGTGTCTGACACAGCAAAAGGACAAAAGACAATCGATTACAGATACCTAAAAACAACTTTGACGAGACTAATTCAAGATGCGATTTTGATACCATTCCATGGTCATCCCTTGATGTTTTTGACTATATAGATGACATGAGTTTTGGTTCTCAATTTCTGTTTTTTTTTATATTGTAGACAAACACGCACCACTCAAGGAACAACGTGTTATATCTCACCATTCCTGAGTGGTGGAGCAATGACATCAACATGGGTATTCATATCAGGAATCAACTTATACAAGATGACATCAACATGGGTATTCATATCAGGAATCAACTTATACAAGATGACACCAACATGGGTATTCATATCAGGAATCAACTTATACAAGATGACATCAACATAAACAAGATGGCAACACTGAAATGTTCAAAAAAAGAAGAAACAAAGTTACAATGTGATCAGAAGTGTAAAAAATCTTCTATTCTGAAGTCTTAGAGAAATGCAGAAATTCAAGCAAAACCTACTGGAAACACTTTAGAAACCTTTGCCCTAAAACTGAAAAACAATCTCCAACCTTTATTCAATTTGACGATAGAGATTTAACAGACACAGATGAAATTAGCAATGTCTTTAACCAATATATTACTTATATATCTAAACAGTACTCCCGAACATCTGGGTACAATTAGACAGTTCACCACAGGAAATATTAAGGGTGCTTCCTTCGATATACCTGAAATTAAGAACAGTTTGCCGCAAAACTTTTGGCCGATAAAGACACTTCAAAGGGAACTGGACCTGACAATATAAGAGCTTAAGTTTTGAAATATTGTACCAAATCTTTTGCACCTGTAATTTGCAAACTGATTAATTTAGTATTGAAACTAATACCTTTCCATGTCTTTGGAAAAGTACTAAGTTAAGTCCCCTTTTCAAAAAAGGGAAGAACGTAGTAACACTAGACCAATATCAGTACTACCGATTCTATCCAAATGTCTAGAAAACACATTTATCAACATTTCTACACATTTTTATGAAGTCATGATCTTATCTTAGAATGTCAATAAGGTTTTAGATCACGACACTCCTGTCAGACTGCATTGACGAAAATAACAAATATATGGTATATTTCTATCGGCAAGGGATACTTAACAGGGGTTCTATTTTAAGACTATGGAAAAGCATTTGACCTTGTTGACAACAAAATGTTACTTTTCTAAGAAAGACTTGTACGGCTGTTCTAAAACAATATGACATTTTTCAAAAGTTACATGAATAGCCGTTTTCAAACAATTAAGTTCAAAAACTCTCTAAGTGATCCTGAACCCCTCGCAGTCGGTGTCCCCCAGGGAACAATACACGGGTCACTAATGCTCATTTATGCCGATGACACAGCCGCTCACACACATGGAAAATCCATTGAAAACATGAATTACAGCCTAAATAATAATGATAAACTAACTCAAAAGTGGTTTGATGTAAACAAGATGTGTGTCAAAACAGGACATCGCAAAAAACTGTAGCCAAACAGAACAAATCTCTGTCTTAATGAACTATTAACAAATTGAAAGTGTGAAAAATAAAAACAAAACAAACAAAACTTGGGGTAACTATTGATGATTGTTTATCTTGAGGAAAAACAAAAACAACTTGCAGAAACATAAAAAAAGTTATTAAATTTTCCAAATGAAATGTATTCCACTATTCCTGACTGAACCTTCATTAACACCTATTTCGACTACTGTTCTACTTTATGAGGAAATGCATTACAGAATCGCATCGCCAAGATTAAAAAAACTTCAAAAACGCGCTGCCAGAAAAAATATGATTTTGATAACCTTCAGCAGATATGTTTAAAAACTTAAATGGCTTGCTTAAAACAATAATTTGTTCATCCCAGTCTATTCTGATTTACCATGTCCTGAACAACCTGACCTCATATTACCTGAGCAACTTTAAGTTCTCGTCCGAAATTCAAACAAGAACTACCAGATCATCAACACACACTGTATTCTACATGCCAACTTTTAAAACAAATATGTTCAAAAGATCTTTTACCTTCCAAGTTCCCTCACATATGGAATACATAGTTTACTACCTTACGTACTTAACCTGGAAAAGTCTTTTATCTTTCAAGAAATATGCCAAATAGCATTTTATGGTGTAGCAATGCAACATGTATTTGTTTTAGAAATGTACATATACAGATGGCTGATACCATCCATACAATAGCCTCTATTTTTTAGATGGCGTTTCCTACTAAGCGCATTGCTTTCGAAACATTCAGAGCTGTGGTATGTGTTGTAATTAGTAATTGGTTAAATGAATGTGGAGCGTGGTCAATCGTCCCGAACACTCAGATGACATGGCAAGAGTTGATATGAACAACACAGAAGCTGAGAACTTGGCACGATCGACCAGGCTACCAGGAAACTGAAACATTAGTACAATATGTGATACTCATACGATAATTATAGTTCTGTGGTATTTGTCCATTGTCATCTTTCTACTGAAGTATTATACATAATTATATGCTTAATTACTTTATAACTGTAATGTTGTATATAATGTACATTTAATATGACTTTATCATATGTAAGTCGTTGACTCAACATGTTATCAAGCTTAAATTAAGCCTATTATTATCATGACTAAGCAAGACCTAGATCTGTAAAGATACAGTCAGAGTATCGCATCTACTGCTAGACTGATCTCTAAAGCTACAGTTAGACTCTGGTAAAGAAGAGGTGGATATCAAACGCACTGCTCTAAAGGTAGAGGTGGAATATCAGACGCACTGCTGTAAAGGTAGGGGTGGAATATCAGACCCACTGCTGTAAAGGTAGAGGTGGAATATCAGACTCACTGCTGTAAAGGTAGAGGTGGAATATCAGACTCACTGCTGTAAAGGTAGAGGTGGAATATCAGACCCACTGCTGTAAAGGTAGAGGTGGAATATCAGACTCACTGCTGTAAAGGTAGAGGTGGAATATCAGACTCACTGCTGTAAAGGTAGAGGTGGAATATCAGACTCACTGCTGTAAAGGTAGAGGTGGAATATCAGACTCACTGCTGTAAAGGTAGGGGTGGAATATCAGACTCACTGCTGTAAAGGTAGAGGTGGAATATCAGACCCACTGCTGTAAAGGTAGGGGTGGAATATAAGACCCACTGCTCTAAAGGTAGAGGTGGAATATCAGACCCACTGCTATAAAGGTAGAGGTGGAATATCAGACTCACTGCTGTAAAGGTAGGGGTGGATATCAGAGTCACTGCTATAAAGGTAGAGGTGGAATATCAGACTCACTGCTGTAAAGGTAGAGGTGGAATATCAGACTCACTGCTGTAAAGGTAGGGTGGATATCAGACTCACTGCTGTAAAGGTAGGGGTGGATATCAGACTCACTGCTGTAAAGGTAGGGGTGGAATATCAGACTCACTGCTGTAAAGGTAGGGATGGAATATCAGACTCACTGCTGTAAAGGTAGGGGTGGAATATCAGACTCACTGCTGTAAAGGTAGAGGTGGAATATCAGACTCACTGCTGTAAAGGTAGGGGTGGAATATCAGACCCACTGCTGTAAAGGTAGGGGTGGAATATCAGACCCACTGCTGTAAAGGTAGGAGTGGAATATCAGACCCACTGCTGTAAAGGTAGAGGTGGAATATCAGACTCACCGCTGTAAAGGTAGGAGTGGAATATCAGACCCACTGCTGTAAAGGTAGAGGTGGAATATCAGACTCACTGCTGTAAAGGTAGAGGTGGAATATCAGACCCACTGCTGTAAAGGTAGGGGTGGAATATCAGACCCACTGCTGTAAAGGTAGAGGTGGAATATCAGACTCACTGCTGTAAAGGTAGGGGTGGAATATCAGACTCACTGCTATAAAGGTAGAGGTGGAATATCAGACTCACTGCTGTAAAGGTAGAGGTCGAATATCAGACTCACTGCTGTAAAGGTAGGGGTGGAATATCAGACTCACTGCTGTAAAGGTAGAGGTGGAATATCAGACTCACTGCTGTAAAGGTAGGGGTGGAATATCAGACTCACTGCTGTAAAGGTAGAGGTGGAATATCAGACTCACTGCTGTAAAGGTAGGGTTAGAATATCAGACTCACTGCTGTAAAGGTAGGGGTAGAATATCAGACTCACTGCTGTAAAGGTAGAGGTCGAATATCAGACTCACTGCTGTAAAGGTAGGGGTGGAATATCAGACTTATTGCTGTAAAGGTAGAGGTGGAATATCAGACTCACTGCTGTAAATGTAGGGGTGGAATATCAGACTCACTGCTGTAAAGGTAGGAGTGGAATATAAGACCCACTGCTGTAAAGGTAGGGGTGGAATATCAGACCCACTGCTGTAAAGGTAGAGGTGGAATATCAGACTCATTGCTGTAAAGGTAGGGGTGGAATATCAGACTCACTGCTGTAAAGGTAGGGGTGGAATATCATACTCACTGCTGTAAAGGTAGAGGTGGAATATCAGACTCATTGCTGTAAAGGTAGGGGTGGAATATCAGACTCACTGCTGTAAAGGTAGGGGTTGAATATCAGACCCACTGCTGTTAAGGTAGAGGTGGAATATCAGACTCATTGCTGTAAAGGTAGGGGTGGAATATCAGACTCACTGCTGTAAAGGTAGGGGTGGAATATCAGACTCACTGCTGTAAAGGTAGAGGTGGAATATCAGACTCACTGCTGTAAAGGTAGGGGTGGAATATCAGACTCACTGCTGTAAAGGTAGAGGTGGAATATCAGACTCACTGCTGTAAAGGTAGAGGTGGAATATCAGACTCATTGCTGTAAAGGTAGAGGTGGAATATCAGACTCACTGCTGTAAAGGTAGAGGTGGAATATCAGACTCACTGCTGTAAAGGTAGGGGTGGAATATCAGACCCACTGCTGTAAAGGTAGAGGTGGAATATCAGACTCATTGCTGTAAATGTAGAGGTGGAATATCAGACCCACTGCTGTTAAGACACAGATTGGATAGCGGGTCTTCTGCTACACCAAGATCTTTTAAGCTTTCGTAAATACTGCAAGCTTTGCAGTAAGTTCTCAAGCCTAATGCCAAACACAGAACATGTAGCTCCGAGGCCTCAGACATGTAATTGGATCTACAGTCAGCTACAATAGCAAGACTGTCGCCAATGCTGTCACTGACTATCTCGAGGAAACCTACATTACCACAATACATGTTAGCAATGCAGGCAAAAGTTTGAAAAATCTCTATGTGAATTATGCATGTATTGAAGCACATGTTGCACGATTTCATTTGGCGTTGCACACATTGAAACGAGACAATTACCGGATGTTCAAGGTCGAGCGTCATACTTGCTTTGTTTCAATTAGAAACCGCACTAACCTGCTGAGATAACACGGCGCGAGGCCCGGGTCTTAATCTGCCCCTATTTACCAACAAACATTGCAAGACATCGTCAGAATTTATTGTACCATCAGAGATAATTAAATTCCAACAGCTAACTATGGAATAGATTATATTTTCTCTCACTTAAACACAATCAAGAAAAATAAGCCAACAAAAAGTTAATTAGAAGTTCGTGCTTCTGGATTATAATCGAATTCTATTAACAGATATCAGCTCTCTGTAGTGCGGGGTATACGGCCATTACATAATAAGACTCACAGGCTTGTTATAGAGGTGCCGTCTTGTTTGTAGCTACCCAAATGATTTAAACAGATATAAATGTTATGTTTAAACAGAAATACGTAAGACATGCCAGAAAAAATCAACAATACGTGTGCCTAACAATTCAAGTGTCATACAAGAGGAATGTTGTTTTCGTAACCTACCAATCGATTGCTACAAAATCATGGCGCTTATAGATCGAGATAAATGCTGTTACATGATATAGTGTTCTCCCTGGCGAGATAGTGTTCTCCCTGACGAGATAGTGTTCTCCCTGACGAGTAGTGTTCTCCCTGACGAGATAGTGTTCTCCCTGACGAGATAGTGTTCTCCCTGTTCTCCCTGACGAGATAGTGTTCTCCCTGACGAGATAGTGTTCTTTCTGACGAGGAAGACCTATATATATGTATGTTACTACGACTTACAGATCTGACAACGAAATAGATAGCATGTCATTTAAATTTTACATTTCGTATACAAGACCTGGCAAGAATAACACAGGCAATATGTATACATAGTTGAAAACTTTACATTATATGTAGATTCTGGAACTAGAAGTTACAGTTTTATAGACCATTTCTGATGGAGAATGAATATACTGATAATATCTAGTAATTATCAAATAGATGTATAAAAAATGGTCACACTGTATACATGTACATTGTGCTGCAAATATATATCAAGAAGTCAAATTAAAGATATATATCGTAATATGAGTGATACCGTCCCGATGCGATTTCGACATCACGCTAATCTCATTGGTCAATTACAGTGGATATAATTACCAGTTGATTACACACATGGTAAACAACACGTGCACTAAGTGCATACACAAATGTCCAGACGTCTTTGAAGTACCATATACTGTTAATATGTGTACTCGTTATTAATCTGATAGTGTTCTCGATGACTCTTAACAGTGTGTTATGGCTTCAAACAACTTTTTGTGACCAGCTCAAATATTCAAAATAAAACATGCTCATCCTTCGAAGGTAAATTTGATGGCGGGGAAATGCATGCAAAATGACAACAAAGTGATTTGGAATCTCAGTCAACCAACAAGGAAGTGTGTGGGAATAGTCTTGACGTGGAAGAGATTTACTTACTCTTCTGAGTAAATAGAAATATAGCCCGGATTAAAAAAAACAGGTTTTATATTGATTTTCTCGTAAGGTTGATACAGAATGTTCAAACACTATACTGTGATCTTATAAAATTTAATATACAACAAGTATGTATACACCATGTATACATATAGTAGGCCTTCATTACAGTAGATTATGTATGTTTAATACTTTGTATTACATATAGTAGGCCTTCAATGTATGTTTAATACATTGTATTTCATATAGTAGGCCTTCATTACAGTAGATTATGTATATGTTTAATACATTGTATTACATACACATTAGTACCGAGGGACTGGTAGGGTGTAGCTCCACTAGATCTACATACGGAATATGTATACACTATAGTACTGGATCAAACCTTGAGAATACCAAACAGCTAATGGAAGCGATTGTAAATGGAAGCGGTTGTAAGTGAACGTGTTCCGCCGTCCAATACAAAGGCCGCATGCGCCTTTCCAGCATGCCAAGTGCCAATATAAAGACGATGAAGGATCTATTCGTACATATGAAATGTAAAACTGCTAATAAAGCCTAGCCATCGGGGAAATTCGGCTTACAAATTCAGCCGAGTCGGTTTGTTTAGGGACTGTCGAGGTAGTCCCTCTGGTGCTGCAACACATGTCTAGCATATATATGTCGCCTGGAGGACAGAGTGCTAAGGCGACTTCAAGGCATGGAAAAGATACCAACAACACGTAATGTTGGACGTTATCAGAGTGCCTGTACATGTCTGATATGTAAAGTAGATTTGAAATAAAACGTTTTACGGTCCGTACGCAATATGTAAATATGTGTGTGACTTTGGCCTAGCTACAGGGGTAGCGGAATACTCTATTTCCCTTGTGTATTGATGTCTTCTCAAGCCAATATCAGTTTCAGTTCTATGTATTAGTTTAAACACATTTTATCGTTAATATACAGCTAAAAGATTGGGCACAAAATACATAAACATTAGAGACGCCCGTTCCTAATAATAGAATTAAACGTATGCATACATCATAAGATGGTTAATAGTGATAATTATACATGTACAAAACGATTATAATTGGATGAGAAGAAGAGAGAAAGTGGGTGAAAGTGAGAACCAATGTAACAGAGGGGAAATTGTAGATAATATTTTTAAAGCGGTTAATAACTTGTTACATCTTCAGCCGTACATCATTTAACTAGTACAAAAATTATCACACACGCATATATCATATATATATTTGAAGCTAATTGTTCACATATATACACGCATACCCACATGGTATGTCAGACCATGTGGTAGATCTTTTCTGACAGGACAGCACAAGTGATACACCAGACAACTGTACATAGCTTTCCATTATTCTATTGTTCATCACATCCCGAACCTTTCTGTCCTTCTCCTTTCTATTCGTAGTCGTCCGCCAATTATCCGTTTCTACTGTACCGTCCATGCCGAAAAAGATCAATCAGATAACAATAGTATATGCCAACTACTGCCTAGCTATCGGTAGTGAACTATAGCTAGTATGTCAACTACTGCCTAGCTATCGGTAGTGAACTCTATAGCTAGTATGTCAACTACTGCCTAGATATCGACAGTGAACTATAGCTAGTATGTCAACTACTACATAGATATCGACAGTGAACTATAGATAGTATGTCAACTACTGCCTAGCTATCGGTAGTGAACTATAGCTAGTATGCCAACTACTGCCTAGCTATCGGTAGTGAACTATAGCTAGTATGTCAACTACTGCCTAGATATCGACAGTGAACTATAGCTAGTATGTCAACTACTACATAGATATCGACAGTGAACTATAGACAGTATGTCAACTACTGCCTAGCTATCGGTAGTGAACTATAGCTAGTATGTCAACTACTACATAGATATCGACAGTGAACTATAGCTAGTATGTCAATTACTGCCTAGCTATCGGTAGTGAACTATAGCTAGTATGTCAACTACTGCCTAGATATCGGTAGTGAACTCTATAGATAGTATGTCAATTACTGCCTAGCTATCGGTAGTGAACTATAGCTAGTATGTCAATTACTGCCTAGCTATCGGTAGTGAACTCTATAGCTAGTATGTCAACTACTGCCTAGCTATCGGTAATGAACTATAGCTAGTATGTCAATTACTGCCTAGCTATCGATAGTGAACTATAGCTAGTATGTCAACTACTACATAGCTATCGGTAGTGAACTATAGCTAGTATGTCAACTACTACATAGCTATCGGTAGTGAACTATAGCTAGTATGTCAACTACTACATAGCTATCGGTAGTGAACTCTATAGATAGTATGTCAACTACTACATAGCTATCGACAGTGAACTCTATAGATAGTATGTCAACTACTGCCTAGCTATCGATAGTGAACTATAGCTAGTATGTCAACTACTGCCTAGCTATCGGTAGTGAACTATAGCTAGTATGTCAACTACTACATAGCTATCGGTAGTGAACTCTATAGATAGTATGTCAACTACTACATAGCTATCGACAGTGAACTCTATAGATAGTATGTCAACTACTGCATATCTATCGGTAGTGAACTCTATATATAGTATGTCAACTTTATAGATAGTATGCCAACTACTGCATAGCTATCGGAAGTGAACTCTATATATAGTATGTCAACTTTATAGATAGTATGCCAACTACTGCATAGCTATCGGAAGTGAACTCTATATATAGTATGTCAACTTTATAGATAGTATGCCAACTACTACATAGATATCGACAGTGAACTCTATAGATAGTATGTCAACTCTATAGATAGTATGTCATCTCTATAGATAGTATGTCAACTCTATAGATAGTATGTCAACTCTATAGATAGTATGTCATCTCTAAAGATAGTATGTCAACTCTATAGATAGTATGTCAACTCTATAGATAGTATGTCATCTCTATAGATAGTATGTCAACTCTATAGATAGTATGTCATCTCTATAGATAGTATGTCAACTCTATAGATAGTATGTCAACTCTATAGATAGTATGTCATCTCTATAGATAGTATGTCAACTCTATAGATAGTATGTCATCTCTATAGATAGTATGTCAACTCTATAGATAGTATGTCAACTCTATAGATAGTATGTCAACTCTATAGATAGTATGTCATCTCTATAGATAGTATGTCAACTCTATAGATAGTATGTCAACTCTATAGATAGTATGTCAACTCTATAGATAGTATGTCAACTCTATAGATAGTATGTCAACTCTATAGATAGTATGTCATCTCTATAGATAGTATGTCAACTCTATAGATAGTATGTCATCTCTATAGATAGTATGTCATCTCTATAGATAGTATGCCAACTACTACATAGCTATCGACAGTGAACTCTATAGATAGTATGTCAACTACTGCTTAGCTATCGGTAGTGAACTCTATAGATAGTATGCCAACTACTGCATAGCTATCGACAGTGAACTCTATAGATAGTATGTCAACTACTGCTTAGCTATCGGTAGTGAACTCTATAGATAGTATGTCAACTCTATAGATAGTATGCCAACTACTGCATAGCTATCGGTAGTGAACTCTATAGCATTGTCATAATAGTTAGGACATTGGTCTTTGTTTTATATTGTTCCCTATTAAAAATGGCTACGCCCTCCCTCCATTAATTTTTTTTTTAATCGAACAATGTACGTGTAATGGCCGCCAAAAAGGGTAAAAGCTGATCTGCTGTAGTTAAAAGTTATGAGATTTATTTCGGTGTTTCTGCCTTCTAAATATAGATACGTAATACATCAAAAAGATACATTTACCATTAGTAAACAACAAATCAAAACAAAAGCGAAGAAAATCTATTCCGTAAGAAAGTGCTACATGTATACGCACTAGGGAAGGTCCAAATACACGTGGACTATAACAAACCTTCCTGTCCATATCTTATAAATAATTTTCTTAATTTTTGAAATCACTTTATTAAGCAGACCTCTGAAATTTGGCAACGTAATGTGCCAATATGAGAAGTTATCAAAAATAAATATCAACTTCTGTGACCCTATAAAAGGATTACAATGTATATTCTACAGAAAAAATTAATCGAACGACAGAATGAATGAATGTATGCATATATAAGAAATAAATCAATAAAAACATGGCACTAAGCGGCCTTTTTTGGCCTGTAACAATAGAAGATTTCCGGATTGGTTCTACCTCATTAATAAAGATATCGCACTTTAACTCCATGACATGATAGATTTAAGGTTAAAAACCAAGTACAAGTTGCTTAATTCAGCAACAATCGAAGACATGTTTTTAGCGGACATTCCTAACCCGAAAACATAATTCTATGGTAAATTAGAGTCGGATTTGGTGTTATTGTTATGGGAAATATCAGTCTATAATTCTGTGTGGATTCTTTGTGGATTCTGTGTGGCATTCAATTAATTCATTATGAAGCATTTACAGTCAAACATGATTTTAGATAAAAAAAAACAAAAAAACCAAGGATTGAATATTTCTAACCAAAGATTGAATATTTTCAGTCACATTCTATTTCCAGCTCTGTCATTAATTATCTTTTATCAATGATTAAATTATTATCTTAAATAGGTCCGCAAAACGCTACTAGCGGAGAAAAATCAGGTTTAGACCCTGCCCGCTGAAAACGCACGTTCGCAACCAGCCCTAAGGAGACTTTTCTTAACATGGATTTTTGGCAGGCAACTGGCTTTAGCGGACTTTTTGGGGTGACAATTTTTAAAGTCAATTTGTGTATTTTTATAATTATGAAGTTAAAAAATGTTTATTTGTCATTCAATTTTTCAAAGTGATATTTTAATAAAAACAAATCCATATCCGGCATCAAAGGGAAGTAACCTTTTAAAATAACGGCAGAACGAAAAATGACATCTAGATGCCATTTTCCACAAAAGACCGCCTGGCGAAGTCATGTTGTCCAAGAGCCCTTTTAAGGTACGCTTAACGCTACTTTGTACCCTCAGTTGCCCTCGGCGGATTATTTTGTCAGGAAAACTGTCTATAGTTACACTATCGTGGATCGACTTAAATCGTCGGGAGAAAGCGGTCATTGGTCTGGTGTGTGATCAGACAGAGAGAGACATATCACATGTCTGGTGTGTGATCAGACAGAGAGAGACATATCACATGTCTGGTGTGTGATCAGACAGAGTGAGACATATCACAAGTCTGGTGTGTGATCAGACAGAGGGAGACGGGTCACATGTCTGGTGTATGATCAGACAGAGGGAGACAGGTCACAAGTCTGGTGTGAGATCAGACAGAGGGAGACAGGTCACAAGCCTGGTGTGTGATCAGACAGAGGGAGACAGGTCACAAGTCTGGTGTGTGATCAGACAGAGGGAGACAGGTCACATGTCTGGTGTGTGATCAGACAGAGGGAGACAGATCTTATGTCTGGTGTGTGATCAGACAGAGGGAGACAGATCACATGTCTGGTGTGTGATCAGACAGAAGGAGTCACATGTCTGGTGTGTGATCAGACAGAGGGAGACAGGTCACATGTCTGGTGTGTGATCAGACAGAGAGAGACAGATCACAAATCTGGTGTGTGATCAGACAGAGGGAGACATCACAAGTCTGGTGTGTGATCAGACAGAGGGAGACATATCACAAGTCTGGTGTGTGATCAGACAGAGGGAGTCAGGCCACATGTCTGGTGTGTGATCAGACAGAGGGAGACACAAGTCTGGTGTGTGATCAGACAGAGGGAGACACATGTCTGGTGTGTGATCAGACAGAGGGAGACAGGTCACAAGTCTGTTGTGTGATCAGACAGAGGGAGTCACAAGTCTGGTGTGTGATCAGAAAGAGGGAGACGGGTCACATGTCTGGTGTGTGATTAGAGAGAGGAGGACAGGTCACATGTCTGGTGTGTGATTAGAGAGAGGAGGACAGGTCACATGTCTGGTGTGTGATCAGACAGAGAGAGACAGATCACAAATCTGGTGTGTGATTAGAGAGAGGAGAACGGGTCACCAGTCTAGTGTTTGATCAAACAGGGAGTCAGGTCACATGTCTGGTGTGTGATCAGACAGAGGGAGACACATGTCTGGTGTGTGATCAGACAGAGGGAGACGGGTCACATGTCTGGTGTGTGATCAGACAGAGGGAGTCACAAGTCTGGTGTGTGATCAGACAGAGGGAGACGGGTCACATGTCTGGAGTATGATCAGACAGAGGGAGACATATCACAAGTCTGGTGTGTGATCAGACAGAGGGAGACGGGTCACATGTCTGGTGTGTGATTAGAGAGAGGAGGACAGGTCACATGTCTGGTGTGTGATCAGACAGAGGGAGTCAGGTCACATGTCTGGTGTGTGATTAGAGAGAGGAGGACGGGTCACATGTCTGGTGTGTGATCAGACAGGGAGTCACTAGTCGGGTGTGTGATCAGACAGAGGGAGACAGGTCACATGTCTGGTGTGTGATCAAACAGGGAGTCACTAGTCGGGTGTGTGATCCAGGGAGTCACTAGTCGGGTGTGTGATCAGACAGAGGGAGACAGGTCACATGTCTGGTGTGTGATCAGACAGAGGGAGACAGGTCACATGTCTGGTGTGTGATCAGACAGAGGGAGTCACAAGTCTGGTGTGTGATCAGACAGAGGGAGACACAAGTCTGGTGTGTGATCAGACAGAGGGAGACAGGTCACATGTCTGGTGTGTGATCAGACAGAGGGAGTCACATGTCTGGTGTGTGATCAGACAGAGGGAGACAGGTCACAAGTCTGGTGTGTGATCAGACAGACGGAGACAGGTCACAAGTCTGGTGTGTGATCAGACAGAGGGAGACAGGTCACAAGTCTGGTGTGTGATGAGACAGAGGGAGACGGGTCACATGTCTGGTGTGTGATCAGACAGAGGGAGACGGGTCACATGTCTGGTGTGTGATCAGACAGAGGGAGTCACAAGTCTGGTGTGTGATCAGACAGAGGGAGACAGGTCACAAGTCTGGTGTGTGACCAGACAGAGGGAGACAGGTCACAAGCTTTGACAATTTGTGATGATGATATACAGTTCAACATCAAATAGTTTCCTATCCAGAAATGATGACGGCAATATGACAGCTCTGGGTATATATCTGGGGGAGATATTTCCGATAACAGTCACTAATGGGCAATGCTTTGTTAATATGGTGTAACACTTCTCTAATTAGTCCCCGAATGTTTGCAATGCATGATGGAACCAATAACTCTTATAACCATTGTCATACACACCATCTTCTCCCCAACACCAACCTATATGATTTGCACGAACGCAACTCAATAGACTTAACACTTTAATGACTATCTGTGTAGCAGCACGAACCAATCCCTGCCTAAATGCATACGCGCCTATTATTAGCGCACGCTGTACCTATATATTTTGTATGCTGTCTTAATTGATTTGTTGCAGTCTGTAATTTAAAATTGTACAAGAACGCAGTGGTATACCAAGTATGAGTCGACATCCAGCATCCAGTGTGTCCCGGCGCAGGGCCTGTTCAGTCATACGCAATATTTTATATACAGTATATCTGGTGCAACACCTGTGCAGTAATACGTAATCTATCGTTAATATCAGAGTGTGTTTGTTCACAGTGCCGGCCACGTGATACGTAATATCATAGTGTGTTTGGGCACAGTGCCGGCCACGAGATACGTAATATCATAGTGTGTTTGGGCACAGTACCGGCCATGTGATACGTAATATCATAGTGTGTTTGTTCACAGTGCCGACCACGTGATACGTAATACCATAGTGTGTTTGTTCACAGTGCCGGCCACGTGATACGTAATATCATAGTGTGTTTGTTCACAGTGCCGGCCACGTGATACGTAATACCATAGTGTGTTTGGGCACAGTGCCGGCCATGTGATACGTAATATCATAGTGTGTTTGGGCACAGTGCCGGCCATGTGATACGTAATATCATAGTGTGTTTGGGCACAGTGCCGGCCATGTGATACGTAATATCATAGTGTGTTTGGGCACAGTGCCGGCCATGTGATACGTAATATCATAGTGTGTTTGGGCACAGTGCCGGCCACGAGATACGTAATATCATAGTGTGCTTGGGCACAGTGCCGGCCACGTGATACGTAATATCATAGTGTGTTTGGGCACAGTGCCGGCCACGTGATACGTAATATCATAGTGTGTTTGGGCACAGTGCCGGCCACGTGATACGTAATATCATAGTGTGTTTGGGCACAGTGCCGGCCATGTGATACGTAATATCATAGTGTGTTTGGGCACAGTGCCGGCCACGAGATACGTAATATCATAGTGTGTTTGGGCACAGTGCCGGCCACGTGATACGTAATATCATAGTGTGTTTGGGCACAGTGCCGGCCACGTGATACGTAATACCATAGTGTGTTTGGGCACAGTGCCGGCCATGTGATACGTAATATCATAGTGTGTTTGGGCACAGTGCCGGCCACGAGATACGTAATATCATAGTGTGTTTGGGCACAGTGCCGGCCACGTGATACGTAATATCATAGTGTGTTTGGGCACAGTGCCGGCCACGTGATACGTAATATCATAGTGTGTTTGGGCACAGTGCCGGCCACGTGATACGTAATATCATAATGTGTTTTGGCACAGTACCGGCCATGTGATACGTAATACCATAGTGTGTTTGGGCACAGTGCCGGCCATGTGATACGTAATATCATAGTGTGTTTGGGCACAGTACCGGCCATGTGATACGTAATATCATAGCGTGTTTGTTCACAGTGCCGGCCACGTGATACGTAATACCATAGTGTGTTTGGGCACAGTGCCGGCCACGTGATACGTAATATCATAGTGTGTTTGTTCACAGTGCCGGCCACGTGATACATGTACGTAATACCATAGTGTGTTTGGGCACAGTGCCGGCCATGTGATACGTAATATCATAGTGTGTTTGGGCACAGTGCCGGCCATGTGATACGTAATATCATAGTGTGTTTGGGCACAGTGCCGGCCATGTGATACGTAATATCATAGTGTGTTTGGGCACAGTGCCGGCCATGTGATACGTAATATCATAGTGTGTTTGGGCACAGTGCCGGCCATGTGATACGTAATATCATAGTGTGTTTGGGCACAGTGCCGGCCATGTGATACGTAATATCATAGTGTGTTTGGGCACAGTGCCGGCCATGTGATACGTAATATCATAGTGTGTTTGGGCACAGTGCCGGCCACTGAGATACGTAATATCATAGTGTGTTTGGGCACAGTGCCGGCCACGTGATACGTAATATCATAGTGTGTTTGGGCACAGTGCCGGCCACGTGATACGTAATACCATAGTGTGTTTGGGCACAGTGCCGGCCATGTGATACGTAATATCATAGTGTGTTTGGGCACAGTGCCGGCCACGAGATACGTAATATCATAGTGTGTTTGGGCACAGTGCCGGCCACGTGATACGTAATATCATAGTGTGTTTGGGCACAGTGCCGGCCACGTGATACGTAATATCATAGTGTGTTTGGGCACAGTGCCGGCCACGTGATACGTTATATCATAATGTGTTTTGGCACAGTACCGGCCATGTGATACGTAATACCATAGTGTGTTTGGGCACAGTGCCGGCCATGTGATACGTAATATCATAGTGTGTTTGGGCACAGTGCCGGCCACGTGATACGTAATATCATAGTGTGTTTGGGCACAGTGCCGGCCATGTGATACGTAATATCATGCATAGTATGTTTGGGCACAGTGCCGGCCACGTGATACGTAATATCAGAGTGTGTTTGTTCACAGTGCCGGCCACGTGATACGTAATATCATAGTGTGTTTGGGCACAGTGCCGGCCACGTGATACGTAATATCATAGTGTGTTTGGGCACAGTGCCGGCCACGTGATATGTAATATCATAGTGTGTTTGTGCACAGTGCCGGCCACGTGATACGTAATATCATAGTGTGTTTGGGCACAGTGCCGGCCACGTGATATGTAATATCATAGTGTGTTTGTGCACAGTGCCGGCCACGTGATACGTAATATCATATGGCTAGATAATCTCGATGCGTAATATTTTAAACACAGTGTGTCTGGGCGCAGCGTCTGTTCGGTAATACGTAATTCTCTATGGCCAGTTTACCTTGGCTCAGCGCAATATAATCGTAATACATGATATCTGATGGTCAGTTTACCTTGGCGGAGATGACTTTACCAACAAGGGTGTAGACGACAGCGGAGATGGAATTACTTGCTAGGATATAGATGGCAACAGCGATTACCTTATATGAAAGGGTGTAGACGACAGCGGAGATGATCTTATCTACTGGAACGTATACGACAGCGGATATTACCTACCCGATAGGATGTAGACGATAGCGGAGATGATCTTACCCGCTTGAAAGTAGAAAACAACAGAGAAGATTTTACTCGCAAGAATGTACATGATGTAGACTTCAGCGGAGGTTATATCAACCACTAGAATGTAGACGATATCGGAGATGATTATTTAGAGAGGAATATAAGATGACCTTATCCGCTAGGATGTAGATGACAGTGGAGGTGATTATGTAGACATACATGTAAAGTATGATGATCTTACCCGCTAGGATGTAGATGACAGCGGAGATGATTTTACAGACAGAAGTTATGATGATCTTACCCGCTAGGATGTAGATGACAGCGGAGATGATTATATAGACATACATGTAAAGTATGATGATCTTACCCGCTAGGCTGTAGATGCAAACGGAGATGATTATATAGACATATATGTAAAGTATGATGATCTTACCCGCTAGGTTGTAGATGACAGCGGAGATGATTATATAGACATACATGTAAAGTATGATGATCTTACCCGCTAGGATGTAGATGACAGCGGAGATGATTTTACAGACAGAAGTTATGATGATCTTACCCGCTAGGATGTAGATGACAGCGGAGATGATTATATAGACATACATGTAAAGTATGATGATCTTACCCGCTAGGATGTAGATGACAGCGGAGATGATTTTACAGACAGAAGTTATGATGATCTTACCCGCTAGGATGTAGATGACAGCGGAGATGAGCGTCTTGATGTCCTGTCGAAGGTTTCCTAGCACACTGAGGACCGCTGCTATGGTGAGGAGAATCAATGATATCACCGGTATCATGGCTGCTACTCTGTTGGACTCTTGAAAGCAAAGACATTGATAAATTTAAGTTTCATAATATACGGAGCAGCTTCTTGTTTGTGTAGAAACAAGACAAAATATTTACATTCTGTTGCAGTTGCCTATATGTCGTTAGTAAACCATATTGCATTACAATATAAGTCTGTATACTACAATTTGCAGTGATTCGGTCAGCTTAGGAATACAGCTCAATGTGATTTATGTTAAAAAAGAGCCAATGGATGCTTGTTACATTCGGTCTAGAGAGCTTTTGAATGTTAGAATTTAGTCACATAAGCCACCACATAAAATAAAACAACTGTTTTAGCTATGAAACTACAGATTTTTTAAATAAAAGATGTAGCTATCACAAAATTATTATAAGCGTTATTCTAGATCTATACTAAATTACCAAATTTGTCAACGTCGTCACACCCACAGGGGCTCGTTTTCGAATTTGGGAAATGCAAGATACCACAACATTAAAAGTCCAGCAATCATAAAAAACATTGTAAAAATGGAGAATATCGACATGTTTTCCGATGTGTACGTATACTGGATTTTAGTGTTGTGGTTATTCACTGGTGTCAAAGGCCTACCTTACTCCAAAATCCAAAACCGAGCCCCTTTTTGTAGTTATACATCGTCTGCTACATGTAAGTTAACGACACTAATCTGACTGGTTAGACATGGAATCTGTTTCGAATGAAATATCCTTGGAATCGTTCTCTCCTACTGTCAAGACGGCTCTCATTTAGAGTTTAAGAGCTAATATTCTTCTGAAAATAATGTAAATCCATTCGATAGAAACAAAAGTGTTTCCGAGGAATCAATCGAGTCTATCCGGTACCCGTTCAACGCCGCATCATTTCTAAAATATAACGGTATACCATTGTACAGTAAAACGGTTTTGATTTTAAACATTCATAAACTTTGCCATTGTGAACAATTTAACGATATCTCAACACGTATATAATATATTTGATAACCAAATTTGTGGGAAAAAAACATTTTATGTGTTTATTATTAATGACATGAAATACGATATTATTCCTTCTGGAAATTTCGGCTGTTCTGGCCTTTTGACTTGATGACACCGATGACATCAACGGCACATTTAACGCGTCAAAAGCTGTAGTAGATAATAAAATCTTTACAGATGTAAATATACGCATTAAACTGTTACCAAATATGTATAAACTTTGGCAATTACAGTTGAATGCTTGAATACGTTTTCCGGTATCCCTTTTTGGCGATGTTTTAGTGACATTGTATTAACTAATTAAAGTCACGAAGTTGTTTTATTCACACGAATAGTGATTAACATTAAATATGAACAATTAAAAATGACAACTTACAGGAACAATGGAATTTTGCCCACGAACCAATTTGACCAAAAGAAGGTGTTATTTGTAGCGACTTTACAGACAACCATGGGGTATGTAAAAAATCAAAAGGTCCCAGGTACCTGTGATATGACCTTCTTAGTTTTCCCAACAAGAGGTGTTTGACAGGGTTAACTTTTTCATCAAAAACTAAAAAGACAATGTCGTGTGCCGTCAAATGATCTTAATATATTCTCAAGAGTATGATTTACTGTAAATTGTGAGCTCAAATATGTAGGTAAATAGCTAAAGACAAAAATGTTCAATTTTAGAGGCACAAATTTACAGAAGTGATAGACCCACTTCCGTATGTTACATAATGACGGTCAAAATTGCAGAAAAATTGAGAACTTGTCATCTAATCGTCAAATATTTGGAATGTCTATTCTTCGAAAATCCTATAGTTACAAGACTGTAATATGTTCGTGTTAAATGTGTAATACAATAGCCAAAAGTAATCTATTTTCAAATCTGTTTATATAGTTATTAGTTTAGCTCAACCATATAGCGAGATGATGTGAAATAATTGAGTTAGGCAATCTCAATAATGAACATTTCACTACTTTATGCACACCTTAACATTTTTCAAATCTTCATGGAAGTGTTACTTCCACTTCCGGCTTTTGTACACCAAATTATTTTGCAATCATTTGACGCATTTTGTTGATAAGTGATGATGGTAAAAAATTCAGAAAGTCTGGAATCGGTAAATTTGTCATCTAAAGATTTAATTTAAATAGGGTCATTTTCGAAAAAAAAAAAAAAAAAATTCCATTGACTCACAGGGAGGAATTAATTTATAAATCTGTTCATATAAATGTAGTCATCAGTTAAGTTCAATGTAAAGTTTGAGCTCAAATATATGTATATAGTTAGATGTTGCGATACTGTACAATAAAATTATGCGATCTCAATCATGTGACATTTCAGTATTTTTTAAAATGTTTTTATGGAAGCCAGATTTTTCTTTGTAATCCGACATTCATGTGACACGGCTCAATAAATTATGCTGGTTGGCTATAGTTAAAAGGTCGACAAAATTGGTAACCGAAAAATGTATCTTCAAATTGTGGTATGATCAGTGCCAAAATGAGTATTCGATTGGACTCTATTTCATTCAATCAGTGATAGATTAATGGTTTATAATTAATTCAAAATTATACCAACACAGTTATCACAATGGATGATGGTCGTATCTGTGGAGATTATTGACTTAATGTACCGAAAAGGGAATGTTTATCAACTTGGGAGAATACTGACATGCACGTCCAGCAATATTAGCAATGTCATATTATAGGACAAAACAAAATAGTTGTACACTAACATACATTTGATTTTAACACGTTTTGCTCTTCTGACATTAGTGACTAAATAATATAATTGCATTGCTATTTTGACATAATTTCACATTTATGTACAATGATGTACAATGGAGCTAGAATAGGAAACTGAAGTGTGCTTTACAAGATACAATTTAACATATCTTATGTTTGAAGTTATGACCTTAGATTGATGACAAGAATGAATCTATTTTAGTATTTACTAACAGTGAGGTACAATACTTCTTTGTTCGGTGCAAATATAAATGTGTTGTTTCATTGAAATAAGGAAGCATATATGACCACCGCAGCATTGAAAATAACTGACGATAAAACAATTTTTGTATTAACAGTAATATTAAGTACGCCAACCTTGATGATGACGTGAGAGCAAAAGGATGGTGTGTGTGGGTCATGCCAGTAGAAATGGGGTGCAGAGGATTCCCTGCACAGTCCATGTGGAGGCTGTTTGGTGCTGTAGGCATCCGGGGGGAAGACCGAAGGGCAGCTGTACAACGACTGGCCACAACAGCAGAGAAGTCGTCAAGCTGGCTTTGGTGGAGAAGGGAGGACAAGAGCTGGAAGCCATCCATCGACGGGCAGTGATTTGGCCAATCACTGTCGACTCGCCACCTTTAGGGCGTTCCAGGATAGGAGTCGAAACGCCCAGTGAGAGGTGGTCCTGGCTGACGACGTCGATGGATTTTGCAGTCAGATGACTTAGTTTTAGTTTAACCATATTTTATTTGAAAAATTCAAATGAAATTGGACACAAGTTATACAACTTAGTTACGTCCTCTTTCATAAACTATTATACAATGGTAAATACATGGTAGCATTTTATGTGGAAATTTGATATATACATATATTTAGATAGAGCAAAAAACTTAACATTATCATACTCTGATGTAGATACACACTCCTTAATTCCTATATCAGCACTAGTTATTCATTTGATATTTAATATATATATATATATATACATAAATAACACCAACTTAGTATGGCTACGATGAATGTATGAAGGTACTTGGCATTGTTCTTTGACCAATCATACCGATAATCAAACATTTTCATGCATGGTACCATATTGTTTTTATATGATATACTTTCTAGAGAAAACTAATTATACATAGAGAATACATGGTCAGTGTCTTAAAATATAAGCTGTATTTTGGCGAGAGTTAAGAAAGACAAAAGTGGCGAGCTTTGGCGAGCCCCTTTTGTCTTTCTGTCCCGAGCCAAAAATACAGCTTATATTTTAAGACACTGACCATGTATTCTATTTATCCTGTAACAGTCATAAAAATAATCATCAAAAAAAATAATTTTGAAGTGAAACGGTGTCAAAAATGACAGAAATATGTTCGCCTTTTAAACGTAGTTTCACTTTGAAGTAGGTCAGTCGAACTGACGCACGAGCTAAGATTCCAAAGTTTTCCGTCACTGCCGTATAGGACAGCAAAAATACATATGATGGGTGTATTCTGACAATGCGGTGGCAGTTGCAGGATAAATGTATATATACTTTCAACCATTAAACACTCCTCGGTATATTGCCATATGCAATTTTGATTGTATATTTCACTAACACCGTCCTAAGGTTATTGAAGTCCTATGACACTAACCATGCTACAATTTGAAGTAGATAAGAAAAAAAGGTCATTTTGGTGTTTTCGAAATGTTCATTAGAGGTAATCAACACAATACACTAAAATATTAATGTTGCTACGAATAACACCTAGTTTTGGTCAAATTGGTTCGTGGGAAAAATTGATTAACTTTTCCTGGAAGAGGTCCTTTCTATGTTTGGTTTTGTGTCATAGTTTAACGAAGAGGTTGTTTCAAGCGTTCAATAATAAGTTCATGGTACGGATACTGGAGCTTCCAATTACCGCCTGTGATGGCGTTAACATACGGACCGTAATGACGTATACAGTACCTCGAATATTGACGGTATATAAGGACCAGTGATTTCGGCCATGGTCATACATCTCAATAGGTTAAAATCACTTAGTCATCATAATAGTTCTATTGACAACCAATTCCTCCGTACAAACAAGAGGTCAAAGTTAACAGAACGTATCACTGTCATATTGTGGGAGCAAGAGTCGACTTCCAATCAAAGTTGTTTTGGTCGTCACAGAGTGGGGAGGGCTTTTCGCGTGCTTGGTAGAAATGGCGGGAAACCAAGAGGGAACGCCTCGGCGATTATATTACGAGGACAAACCGCATACTGTAAGAGAATAATATCTATTTCTTAATTGTTTACAATCAATGGTTCGATAAGGGAACTATTAACTCTGTAGTTGTTGTGTATGATAGATGGCAAGGAGCTTTTCTCAATACAAATACCATGGTAACGCCAGAAAACGTGTGAGGAAAAATGAGGGTTACCCGATACCCATCCAGTCAGAATCACCTTCACAATGTGATCACTTACCGTCACATTGCCTGTTACTATTTGTTCTAGATGACAAGTGTAATGTATTTTACTGAAACTATCAAGCAAGTTTACCAGCAATCTGACGCCAACGGTTTTAATGTACTGTGTTATTGTTTTAAACATCTCTAGGGATCGGTGTATACTTCTTCTACACAAACGTAAATCACGCGCGGATGAAACAAGGCCGAGTCGGTTGTCACATTTATGATATATGTTTTAGTCCATCAAGGTTTAGAAGCCACCTTGTAATGAAAAAATCTTATAATGGGTTGTATGATGATCCACTCGAGTGGCATATTAGCCCTGACCTTTTTCAGGGAAAATATATATTTACTGAAGCTTTTTGACTATGACCTTCTTAAGTTTCTATGTAATACACACCTCCCAAGACTGACTAGAACGCTTCATTTAGCTTGTAGGTCAATATCCTTGACCTTTCAAACATAGCTTGCCGAAGTGGTCACGAGAAATATGAGGACAGCTATTTATTACCAACAACTTACTTATGATAGCGAACGATGTTTCTTGTCCCTCGATACGTCCCGGGTCCCCAAAGTAGCTCACAGTTAAACACGGGGTACCACTGCTGTCTGAAACACCAGAAATGAATAAACATCACATCATTGTCGTGTGACATAGACGTGTTTGACATCGTAAATCGTGTAATTATTAAACATTACATCATTGTCGTGTGACATAGACGTATTTGACATCGTAAATCGTGTAATTATTAAACATTACATCATTGTCGTGTGACATTGGCGTGTTTGACATCGTAAATCGTGTAATTATTAACATAGCTATGTTTTCAGTACACTGTTTCAAAAGGCCACAATACAGTAATAGAAATGCTTAAATGCTTTCCCAGCATTCTAATAAAGCCCCTTCTAGTAGAATCAGATTTAGGTATCTATAATGTGGTGGTGAAGTTCGTTCTAGATATTTTGGTAAAGTCTTGTTTAGCTAAAGTTTATTCAATATGATATGTTTATTCAAGTAAAATATCTTCTCATTTAGCATTTTCTACCTTAGTCCCTTTTAGTAAAGAATATAAATAATATATATTGTCTGGTAAAGAATTCTATTCTAGTTCTACATAATATAGTTAAGTCTATTATAGTTATACATATTCTAGTAAAGAATTCTATTCTGGTTCTTCAAACTCTAGTAAAGTCTATTATAGTTATACATATTCTGGTAAAGAATTCTATTCTGGTTCTTCAAACTCTAGTAAAGTATATTATATAGTTATACATATTCTAGTAAAAAATATATTCTAGAACTACATAATCTAGTAAAGTCTATTATAGTTATAAATATTCTGGTAAAGAATTCTATTCTGGTTCTTCAAACTCTAGTAAAGTATATTATATAGTTATACATATTCTAGTAAAAAATATATTCTAGTACTACATAATCTAGTAAAGTCTATTATAGTTATAAATATTTTGGTAAAGAATTTCATTCTAGTTCTGCACAGCCTAGTAGCATATATTTTAGTTATAAAAATTCTAGATCTGCACAGCGTATAGTAACGTATATTCTAGTTAGACATATTCTAGTTCTGCACAGCCAAATAACGTATATTCTAGTTATAATATTCTGGTAAAGAATTCTTAATAGAGTCCCTCATATGTAGGAATGTCCAAATTTTACACCCAATAGAATTTTCCTATCCCACAAACCTAACATATGATGGACTTTTTTTCTCACATCTTTTTCGTGAAATGCATGGGGAAATCGATTAACATGGCGAAACCATATAGGAACTTTGTATTTTTCTCGGTGACCGACAATTAAACAAATCATATATTTGGAAAGATGAGAAAAAAATATGTATACCATGCAAAATAAGCTGACTGTCAAAGTGTCAAGATAACAATAAATATAGATTAATGTGAGTCAGAGGTGATCGGCTTTTCGGAAACTGCCCACTGATGTTTGACATCACGTCATATTCCTCCGCCTATGCTTGTTGCACAACGAAAAGTATCTAGTCTTTCGCCATAAAAATAAATTCCCAACGAACAGTAACAATATGACTGAATTTATAAGTCAATGATCACAATTATTAATTTGTTCAAATAACACAAAGAAAAAAAAATACAGCTGATTTATGTCACATGTATACATATAAACAAACAGAAGGGTTTTCCCAGTAACGTCACACCGTTAAAAAGTAGTCCTGGACCTGATGTCAGTCAAGTATACATGTAGTTTCTTCTTATGTATGTTATTGTAAAGATTGTTATAGGTTTTGTATATATAAGCAATTTAAGGTCCCTTCAATAATGTATGTTTTACTACCTACATATGTATGCAAATTTACTTGTAAAGTTCGTTCTAGATTCAGGTACTTTTAACCCACGCACTTGGTATAATCATCCATGTACTTTGGCGTACAATAAGTAACAGATTTGGTCCTTGCCGAAGACATCAACTCTCGTAATGAGGTCGGTAAGCTGTGTAGGATTACTGGTGGGGAATTCCTACAACGGACATATTCTATTTATTCATACGTTCTCAGCAGTGCTGCTTCTGTTTGTTCAATAAACAAGTCATCATCTTTTCATCAGTAATCCTACTCTAATAGATAGATTATTGTTCGTAATAAAGCACAACTTAGGTGAAATAAACATCCAATCATAAACCTGATATGACGCTTACCAAAACAATTATCAATAAAACAGCCGCCAATAACCAAGCTAACAATTCAATTAAAGCTGCATTAATCCATCTCTCTCGTCCCATAATAACAACAACACACTACATATTGACGACGTCAGTGATGTTGTGTAGACAGGGGCGACACCTGGTGTCGATTGGTCACGACACCAATGATCTGTGATGTGTCATAGACGGCGTGACGTGATTTACTTGATTTGATTGGTCTTGATGTGCGATTGTCAACGCGAAGAAGACCCACATCGGTACTCCCCGACTGTCATTGATGACCAATTGTTTAGCGGGATGGTCAGTTTATATTTTCACACAGAAACGTAATTCATTGTTAAATGAATATAAATATAATGTTTATATATCGTACTATGCGTTATTTAAAATAAAACAAAAACAAATAAATGAAAATAAAAAATAGATTAATAAAAAAAATAGAATAGAAGAAAATAAAATTAAAAAAAAAAAAAGAATTACAAAATCTCGAAATGTCTTTATTTTTTTCTGTGCATGTTAAGATTGTGTTATCTCATCTAACTGCAATGTTGTACCTGATTTATATAGATCTAATTTATCCTGCAACTGTCACACACACTGACCGATAACTACTGACGGATAAACCTACAGTGTTTTCTCCGTCAATATGATTGCTTTATACGTCAATGCGAATCACGTAAATTTGTTACACAACTGACGGGATTATTTCAACTTGACCCTGAACTTTGACCTTTGACGTTGTGTGTCTGTTGACTACAGCATGAGTCTGCAAAATCTAAATCGTTTTGTTGATTGGTATTTTATACATATAGTAAATTAAATGGGTCTTTGTCGTTTTTTTTTCCTAACATGTATAGTGAAATTAAACTAAGATTTGCATAAAATGCCTGGAACTATTTTGCAATGGCGCATTAATAGTTTCGTGGTGGTAAATACACACGAAAGGTATCAATGAATGGATATTTTGCGCGATGAAGCAGTTCAAAGATAAAAAAAAAAAACAGAAATTTGTTTGTTTTGAATGTCATCCACTTGTAGAAAACTGTTGCAGGATAAACAGAATACATACATGTAGTTTGTATCATACAATACAAGGTTTATATATGGCTCGGAACGGAAAGACGTCTATGGGTCGCCATCTCGTCTCTCCTAACCCTCGCCAAAAATAAACCTTATACATTGTATTGTAAAATACTAACTATGTATTCTCTATATGCAATGTATGCCGACTAGAACAAACATCAGCAAAATTCGTGCTATGAGGTGACACTTACGTCTTTAATGATTCTCAGTATTTCACTATGTCATAAATCAAAATTACTTTATAAGATATACACCAGGTCAGTCTGAACACCAGGAAGGGTATAGTTTTGACTGGTTCAAGGTATTTCAGCAGTGCATAAGGTCCTGTGTCTTATCACATGTATCCTGAATGTTTCGATATCCCCACCGCCTACAGTACACTATGGAAGTGTCATGTTGATGACGATACATAGCAGTTTCTACATCCTCTCTGATACCAGTTAAGCGTATATCGTAGGACACTCTTCATTCTCTGTATGTATTGGAAGCACATCAGTAACAATTGACTTATTTTTTCACTATTATCCTTCACCGTCCCCAGCTTCATCCTTCGAGTTTTCAGTTTGTGTTCATGTATTAGATAGAATTCTCTGCTTTCTCTTTAGAATGTAAACGTTGCTGTGTGTCACAATTTGGTTGTCTACTAAACAGGTCTTGAATCGTCTATAGCACACAATAGGAGCATTTGTTTGACAGGGTTTGACTTTGTGTACGTAAAACACTTATTCTGCTTTGACCTGGAAATGCAATGGCGGCTGTGGATAATATTACACACATAAGGCATAAGCGGAGACATTTCAATCAATAAAAATGCTCATATTTCGTACTATCAAGACACCTGTTCATAGTAAGAAGGGTGTTCTCAAGACAAATAGTTAAACTGTGGAATTTGGGGCCTATAGAGATATGCATCTTTTAGTTTAACGCATCGGCTGAACATTTTTACCTAAGCCAGTCTTCTTGCCTGGTTTTTGATGTTTGAAACACGCGTTTTTTTCACGTTTTGTTTTAACAAATTACATGTCAACAGCAAGGCCCATGTCTAACCATGATACATACTAACAATTGATCAACTTACTTGTTTTAAATTGCACCATATTATGGATTTAAAGACGTGTATCACTGATGTCACTGGATTTGTTATTTAGATGACATAAAGCAATTTGAATACATCACGTCCTTAAGTAAAATGACAGTTAAGGGAGCGCATGCCTTATGTTGTATCTACCTAAACACAGATCTGGCGAAGGATCAGTGTGCTGATAATGTTAATGATTGTATACAATGTTGATGATAGTATGCAATGTTGATGATGGTATACAATGTTGATGATGGTATACCATGTTGATGATTGTATACAATGTTAATAATGGTATACAATGTTAATGATGGTATACAACGTTGGTGATGGTATATAATGTTGATGATGGTATACAATGTTGATGATTGTATACAATGTTAATAATGGTATACAATGTTGATGATGGTATACAATGGTGATGATGGTATACAATGTTGATGATGGTATATAATATTAACAATGGTATACAATGTTGATGATGGTATACAATGTTGATGATGGTATACAATGTTGATGATGGTATACAATGTTGATGATTGTATTCAATGTTGATGATGGTATACAATGCTGATGATGATATACAATGTTAATGATGGTATACAATGCTGATGATGGTATACAATGTTGACGATGGTATACAATGTTGACGATGGTATACAATGTTGATGATGGTATACAATGTTGACGATGGTATACAATGTTGATGATGGTATACAATGTTGGTGATGGTATACAATGTTGATGATGGTATACAATGTTGATGATGGTATACAATGCTGATGATGGTATACAATGTTAATGATGGTATACAATGTTGATGATGGTATACAATGTTGATGATGGTATTTAATGCTGATGATAGTATACAATGCTGATGATGGTATACAATGCTGATGATGGTATACAATGTTGACGATGGTATACAATGTTGGTGATGGTATACAATGTTGGTGATGGTATGCAATGTTAATGATGGTATAAATCTTTATGATGATAAACAATGTTGATGATGGTATACAATGTTGATGATGGTATACAATGTTGATGATGGTATACAATGTTGATGATTGTATACAATGTTGATGATGGTATACATTGTTGATGATGGTATACAATGTTTACGATGGTATACAATGTTGGTGATGGTATACAATGTTGATGATGGTATACATTGTTGATGATGGTATACAATGTTGGTGATGGTATACAATGTTGATGATGGTATACAATGTTGATGGAACTTTTCATCCCTATACAGTGTCGCACGTCCGTTAGTTGTTCTGGAACTTTTCATCCCTATATAATCTCGTACGTCCGTCAGTAGTCTGTGTGACCGACATGCTATCATGTTTTTTTTCCGTTCGGTTTCCGAGTTACCACTCTAACGACTTCTATGACAGTATTACAGACATTGTCTGGTCAGTACAGGCACACTATGACAGTATTACAGACAATGTCTGGTCAGTACAGACACACTATGACAGTATTACAGACATTGTCTGGTCAGTACAGGCACACTATGACAGTATTACAGACAATGTCTGGTCAGTACAGGACACACTATGACAGTATTACAGACATTGTCTGGTCAGTACAGGCACACTATTGACAGTATTACAGACATTGTCTGGTCAGTACAGGCACACTATGACAGTATTACAGACATTGTCTGGTCAGTACAGACACACTATGACAGTATTACAGACATTGTCTGGTCAGTACAGACACACTATGACAGTATTACAGACATTGTCTGGTCAGTACAGGCACACTATGACAGTATTACAGACAATGTCTGGTCAGTACAGGCACACTATGACAGTATTACAGACATTGTCTGGTCAGTACAGACACACTATGACAGTATTACAGACATTGTCTGGTCAGTACAGGCACACTTTGACAGTATTACAGACATTGTCTGGTCAGTACAGACACACTATGACAGTATTACAGACATTGTCTGGTCAGTACAGGCACACTATGACAGTATTACAGACATTGTCTGGTCAGTACAGGCACACTTTGACAGTATTACAGACATTGTCTGGTCAGTACAGACACACTATGACAGTATTACAGACATTGTCTGGTCAGTACAGACACACTATGACAGTATTACAGACATTGTCTGGTCAGTACAGGCACACTATGACAGTATTACAGACATTGTCTGGTCAGTACAGACACACTATGACAGTATTACAGACATTGTCTGGTCAGTACAGGCACACTATGACAGTATTACAGACAATGTCTGGTCAGTACAGGCACACTATGACAGTATTACAGACATTGTCTGGTCAGTACAGACACACTATGACAGTATTACAGACATTGTCTGGTCAGTACAGACACACTATGACAGTATTACAGACATTGTCTGGTCAGTACAGACACACTATGACAGTATTACAGACAATGTCTGGTCAGTACAGGCACACTATGACAGTATTACAGACATTGTCTGGTCAGTACAGACACACTATGACAGTATTACAGACATTGTCTGGTCAGTACAGACACACTATGACAGTATTACAGACATTGTCTGGTCAGTACAGGCACACTATGACAGTATTACAGACATTGTCTGGTCAGTACAGACACACTATGACAGTATTACAGACATTGTCTGGTCAGTACAGGCACACTATGACAGTATTACAGACATTGTCTGGTCAGTACAGACACACTATGACAGTATTACAGACATTGTCTGGTCAGTACAGACACACTTTGACAGTATTACAGACAATGTCTGGTCAGTACAGACACACTATGACAGTATTACAGACATTGTCTGGTCAGTACAGACACACTATGACAGTATTACAGACATTGTCTGGTCAGTACAGGCACACTATGACAGTATTACAGACATTGTCTGGTCAGTACAGACACACTATGACAGTATTACAGACATTGTCTGGTCAGTACAGACACACTATGACAGTATTACAGACATTGTCTGGTCAGTACAGACACACTATGACAGTATTACAGACATTGTCTGGTCAGTACAGACACACTATGACAGTATTACAGACATTGTCTGGTCAGTACAGACACACTATGACAGTATTACAGACAATGTCTGGTCAGTACAGACACACTTTGTACTTTAGAAATGTCATGGTGCCCTTAATAGAGTAAATAATTGCAGCTAAAGATACGTGCTTGTCACTAACCAAAATCTATTTAGAGATAGGTCGGTTTGCTATTTCAAGTTTTACCATTTTTGGAGAAGCATTGTCTATCTAAGCATCGTTGTCATAGTAAGGTAAGAATTTTGGTTCATAGTAAAGTAATCGTTTTATTAATTATTTATTTATTTATTTATGTATATATTTATTTATTTATTTATCTATTCATCGATCCTTTTTCATTCCTTTATTTATTGATTATTTTGCCCATTGGACACTTATTTATTCCAATGATTCGTCATAGCATGGTATTGGCCCATATTCAGGTAAAAATATATACTAAATACATTTGACACCTGTGACCTTGAAAGGTTATTTATTTGATTAACCTTGGTTTTTATTAATCTCTACATGCTACTGACCAATTACCATGGCCCCGTTCCTCTTGGTTGTTAAGAATTTAACACAATTTACGACTGCGGCTTTAATTGTAGGTTAATGTCACTCATCCCAGCATGCTGTCGACGTTTAAGCAATTGAGAAGGATACATAGGTAACGCTGAAAACTGATTGAAACCTAGGAATTGGTTCAATATGTGACTATACCGAGGCCCCCTTTTGTTTACTCCTGCTTTTATCTACGAAGGAGCTAGTAACGACATAGGTTTATCAGAGGCAATCATCGACAAGACGAGAGATGAAATCAGTTTAAGAACTATCTAATTCTAGCCTGGATACAGTGGGATGTATACATGCGTGATGGTAGTTTTATTTTACCCAGTAAGAGACAGACGGTTGTCACACACGGAGTCTATCACTATGTTTATATACAACACACAGTCCCTCTGACGACATAGCTCTAGATGACATTAACGTGATGCTGTCTCTGATTACATCAGACTGGGACAGCATTCAGCGGACAACAATGTAAACAGACTACATTTTTATCCTCATATTACGGTGACGAATTACATGTTTCCTTATTCTGTGCCCTTTTATATTGTTAGAGACAACATTTTATCATTTCTTTACCTTGCATTCGTTTGTTTAATATGGAGCTTGGCCTCGCTGTTCGAGGTGATAAAGTCATTGCTACAATAAATATAGGTGTTGATCATGTAATGAACAACTGTTGATCAGCATAATTCCGGACTAAGAGCAAATTGACACTCGTAGAAACAAATGGTAAGAACAAATTGGCATCCATCGCCATATTCTTCACCCAATCTAATCACTACATCGACCAATTTGTAACGAGGTACATTTACCATGTTGAATCCCCAGATGATGTCTGCTTAGCGGTGAAGTAATTAATGCTATTTAGAAGGAAGGTTTCGGGCTAATGAGGGGGTGAATACCAAATTGCCAGATGGACGAATACGAAGAATCGTCAGGTGGACGAGGAGGGAGGGATGTAATATTGACAAGAGGAAGGAATGCCAAATGAGGAGGGATACGAGTTTCTGCCATCACAAACATATCTGTCTTCCATTTTACCTGTTCAAGACTTTTCTGTCTAACCCCACTGCGTGATTTTTCTGTCAACCTCAAGGGTATATAACAGATAGCACGTGCTGGCAACAATATAATGACGTCACGGTAACAGTTCAGTCACGTCACATCGTTTTGCATTGCCATAGTTTTGTTAAATATTTGTACAACTGGACCCTAGGTAACTAAAATAGTATGATGGGAGAAAAATAAGCATCTTCTTCCTTGTGGACGTAGAGAAATCTCCAACCTTCGGGGTAATATTCTAGATTGCATAACCCTTTCTCACACCCTCAAGGTAGGGGAAGATTATATTACTCATATTGACGGAAGGAATGGATGTCAGATTGAAGAGAATGAATGATGATTGGATGGGCGAGAGGGTGAATATAGACGAGGAGTGAAGAATGTCAAACGGACAAGGAGAAGTGTCAGATAAAGGAGAATGGCAAGTGGCCGAGGGCGGATGAGTGTCAAGGGTACGAGAAGGAAGAGTGACAACATCAGTAATTCTAATACACAATAAATAATTTCGCGTGAAATTTTTATTATACTGTTTTACGATAAGTGTTCGCTCGGACACTGTCCGAAGAGGTGGGCTGGTCGCAATGGGGTTGACACCTCGCATAGGATCAATATTACCGGAGCCGAATCGCGTGTCTGAGTAAGAAGGAATGACAGAGCACCACTTATTCTTTTAGATTGGTGGTGATTGTGTGTGCGCCATAGTCTGACGGGCCAGTGCCCCTAACTGTATGTGATACCTCCGACCATTCTCAGGGGACAGGGTGAACGACCAAACACGATTAGTACGCCACGGAAACAGCATCCAATACCGCAACACAACACATTCGTAATGTTGGTAATCAAATAGGTTTTTGTTGTTGGCATTATTGGCATGCAAAGGGCACAGTCTTTATCTGGACAAAATTTTAAACTGTCCTATTCCAGCATTGAAAAAATGTGCTATGGACTGACGACTGAGTAGGAAAATATGCAAGTTATTAATTTGTTACATGAAGTTAACTTTTAATGAAATAACCTGTTGATATTGTCTCCAACCCGTAGTCTGCAATCCTTGATATTGTCTGCTTCAATTGAAAAGGAAAGGAACACTGAGGTATCTCCACAGATGACGATCAGACACGTACAGAATTGAAGAAGATAAACATTCATACACAAAATAATAAAACCATTATTTTCTCTAAAGGATGAGGGCATGTACAGAACCAAAATATAGATCTTAGTAAGTAAATCACCCGTACATCACATGTACACAACCAAAATATAGATCTATAGTAAGTAAATCTGATCGTACATCACATGTACAGTGTAACAGGTAGAAGAGTGGGCAGGATCTGGTAACACAATTGTTTTCATAAATTAAGCACACAATATCATTGTAATGACCAGAATTTGTGGAAAGTTCTGGACTCGTAACACTCAGGGACCTTAACTCTATCATAATGTGGTTGCCGACCGAGTGTCGGCGTAATGTGGACATGCGTACTGATATACAGACGGACAACTTGATTCCAGTATTTCACAAGAGAATGTACACGGAGGTGTAAAACAAGGAAACGGGATTTCCTACTACATAATCCACCTAGGTGATTGGAGGTGTAGAACAATGAAGCGAGATTTCCTACTACACAACCACTTATATAGGTTAGTGGACGTATAAAACAATAAAGCGAGATTTCCTACTACACAATCCACCTTGGTTAGTGGACGTGTAAAACAATGAAGCGAGATTTCCTACTACACAATCCACCTTGGTTAGTGGACGTGTAAAACAATGAAGCGAGATTTCCTACTACACAATCCACCTTGGTTAGTGGACGTGTAAAACAATGAAGCGAGATTTCCTACTACACAATCCACCTTGGTTAGTGGACGTGTAAAACAATGAAGCGAGATTTCCTACTACACAATCCACCTTGGTTAGTGGACGTGTAAAACAATGAAGCGAGATTTCCTACTACACAATCCACCTTGGTTAGTGGACGTGTAAAACAATGAAGCGAGATTTCCTACTACACAATCCACCTTGGTTAGTGGACGTGTAAAATAATGAAGCGAGATTTCCTACTACACAATCCACCTTGGTTAGTGGACGTGTAAAACAATGAAGCGAGATTTCCTACTACACAATCCACCTTGGTTAGTGGACGTGTAAAATAATGAAGCGAGATTTCCTACTACACAATCCACCTTGGTTAGTGGACGTGTAAAATAATGAAGCGAGATTTCCTACTACACAATCCATCTTGGTTAGTGGACGTGTAAAACAATGAAGCGAGATTTCCTACTACACAATCCACCTTGGTTAGTGGACGTGTAAAACAATGAAGCGAGATTTCCTACTACACAATCCACCTTGGTTAGTGGACGTATAAAACAATAAAGCGAGATTTCTTACTACACAATCTACTTATATAGGTTAGTGGACGTGTAAAATAATGAAGCGAGATTTTCTACTACACAATCCAGCTTGGTTAGTGGACGTGTAAAACAATGAAGCGATATTTCCTACTACACAATCCACCTTGGTTAGTGGACGTGTAAAACAATGAAGCGAGATTTCCTACTACACAATCCACCTTGGTTAGTGGACGTATAAAACAATGAAGCGAGATTTCCTACTACACAATCTACTTATATAGGTTAGTGGACGTGTAAAACAATGAAGCGAGATTTCCTACTACACAATCCACCTTGGTTAGTGGACGTGTAAAACAATGAAGCGAGATTTCCTACTACACAATCCACCTTGGTTAGTGGACGTATAAAACAATGAAGCGAGATTTCCTACTACACAATCTACTTATATAGGTTAGTGGACGTGTAAAACAATGAAGCGAGATTTCCTACTACACAATCCACCTTGGTTAGTGGACGTATAAAACAATAAAGCGAGATTTCTTACTACACAATCCACCTTGGTTAGTGGACGTGTAAAATAATGAAGCGAGATTTCCTACTACACATTCTACCTAAGTTGGTGGGGGTGTAAAACAATAAAGCGAGATTTCCTACTACACATTCCACCCAAGTTGGTAGGGGTTTAGAACAATGAAGCGAGATTTCCTACAACACATTCCACCTTAGTTGGTGGGGGTGTAAAACAATGAAGCGAGATTTCCCACTACACATTCTACCTAAGTTAGTGGGGGTGTAAAACCAATAACCCCTTTACCTCCGCTTTAAAACGGTTTGAAGAAAACCGGAGGCACTGTGATAGGTTTGTTTAACCGTTTCCATAGTCATTATTCTGAGAGGGGGTACAGTCTCTCACTGGTTATCTGCCAAAATTTACTATCATTCTCTGCCAAACATTACTGTCATTTGAGTATGTCTCTGCCAAACATTACTATCATTTGAGTATGTCTCTGCCAAACATTACTGTCATTTGAGTATGTCTCTGCCAAACATTACTGTCATTTGAGTATGTCTCTGCCAAACATTACTGTCATTTGAGTATGTCTCTGCCAAACATTACTGTCATTTGAGTATGTCTCTGCCAAACATTACTATCATTTGAGTATGTCTCTGCTAAACATTACTGTCATTTGAGTATGTCTCTGCCAAACATAACCGTCATTTGAGTATGTCTCTGCCAAACATTACTATCATTTGAGTATGTCTCTGCCAAACATTACTATCATTTGAGTATGTCTCTGCCAAACATTACTGTCATTTGAGTATGTCTCTGCCAAACATTACTGTCATTTGAGTATGTCTCTGCCAAACATTACTGTCATTTGAGTATGTCTCTGCCAAACATAACCGTCATTTGAGTATGTCTCTGCCAAACATTACTGTCATTTGAGTATGTCTCTGCCAAACATTACTGTCATTTGAGTATGTCTCTGCCAAACATTACTGTCATTTGAGTATGTCTCTGCCAAACATTACTGTCATTTGAGTATGTCTCTGCCAAACATTACTGTCATTTGAGTATGTCTCTGCCAAACATTACTGTCATTTGAGTATGTCTCTGCCAAACATTACTATCATTTGAGTATGTCTCTGCTAAACATTACTATCATTTGAGTATGTCTCTACCAAACATTACTGTCATTTGAGTATGTCTCTGCCAAACATTACTGTCATTTGAGTATGTCTCTGCCAAACATAACCGTCATTTGAGTATGTCTCTGCTAAACATTACTGTCATTTGAGTATGTCTCTGCCAAACATTACTGTCATTTGAGTATGTCTCTGCCAAACATTACTATCATTTGAGTATTTCGCAGGACCCCTTTTAGGAAAAAAACTACATCAAAGTAGCAATTTAAACAACCGTCCTCCACCCCTAGCTTTGGAAAACCCATTTCGCATATTGAAGCTTTATCTGTACATGTAGGTATATCTGCTTATTCCCCCAGTAACGGTGGACAACAGCGCAGCATTCGCCCGGCACGCCATAGGTCGTGCACGCGAAATACACTTACGTCACACGTGCATTAAATGTCCGTGGTGATCGATCGGCCGTCACACGAGATAGATACCACGTTCTAGGATTATAGATGTATTATACTTACAGAAAATTACAGTCTCATAACATCTATCACAAGTGGCAGGAAAATGGTCGCCGAAATGACAGGGACATTTTCTGAATTCGAATTAAACGCAAGAAAATCATTACGAAGTCTTTACAGCAATATGTACATAGACCCCGAGAGGACGCACGCACTTCAGAGATATAATTACCGCAAGTTGTGATGGAAATACTTACTCCGGTGCCATTTTCATCTAAAAGCATATATATAATATTTGTGGGAATGTTCCGACTGATTGTATGTCGTTAAGGACTGCTCCCTCCAATCCCAGTGTCGAAATGCTGCCCGGACTCCCGCCATCAGATTGGCTGGCGAGAATTAATCAGTGGCCAGCCTTCCCATTTAATGGCAGACAAGCAGCGTCGTTTGTTGCATTGATCCCGATTACAATCGGCTCTGCTTGTCGCTGAATTCATACTATATACGTTTAACAACTAAAGGCGGTACTGTCTACCTTTTTTCAACAACAGGTGGCGCTGTAAACTACAAATATTCTATACCAAAACTTTGTTTTCAAGAGAAGGCGGCACTGTTAACTACATTAAACCGAAACATTGCTTTTCAACTAAAGATAGCGCTGTTGATGACGCTATAAAGAAGTAGGCTACTAAATCGATGGGTAAAAAGCTGATTCACGCATGACAGCGTGTTCATTAGAAAATAACATACTGCTTTCTGTTGGTATCCTGGATCAATAACTAGTGTATGTCAAAAGCTTAGATTTAAAAAAGCAGTTCAATTTTCTGGCTCGCGTTTCGTCGCCTGATTTCCTTACCGGATTTTCAATAGGTTAAACACGTAATGTTTACATCAAATTAAAGGATTCCCGTACCACTACCCGGTACTTACAGCTATATATTTAATGATTCCCGTACCACTGTTCGGTACTTACAGCTATATATTTAATGATTCCCGTACCACTACCCGGTACTTACAGCTATATATTTAATGATTCCCGTACCACTACCCGGTACTTACAGCTATACATTTTAGGATTCCCGTACCACTATCCGGTACTTACAGCTATACATTTAATGATTCCCGTACCACTGCCCGGTATTTACAGCTATACATTTTAGGATTCCCGTACCACTACCCGGTACTTACAGCTATACATTTAATGATTCCCGTACCACTACCCGGTACTTACAGCTATATATTTAATGATTCCCGTACCACTATCCGGTACTTACAGCTATATATTTAATGATTCCCGTACCACTATCCGGTACTTACAGCTATATATTTTAATTATTCCCGTTCAACTACCCGGTACTTACAGCTATATATTTTAATTATTCCCGTTCAACTACCCGGTACTTACAGCTATATATTTAATGATTCCCGTACCACTACCTGGTACTTACAGCTATATATTTAATGATTCCCGTACCACTACCCGGTACTTACAGCTATACATTTTAGGATTCCCGTACCACTACCCGGTACCTCCAGCTATACATTTAATGATTCCCGTACCTCCAGCTATACATTTAATGATTCCCGTACCTCAAGCTATACATTTAAGGATTTCCGTACCACTACCCGGTACTTACAGCTATACATTTAAGGATTCCCGTACCTACAGCTATACATTTAATGATTCCCATACCACTACCCGGTACTTACAGCTATACATTTTAGGATTCCCGTACCACTATCCGGTACTTACAGCTATACATTTAATGATTCCCGTACCACTGCCCGGTATTTACAGCTATACATTTTATAATTCCCGTACCACTACCCGGTACTTACAGCTATACATTTAATGATTCCCGTACCACTACCCGGTACTTACAGCTATATATTTAATGATTCCCGTACCACTATCCGGTACTTACAGCTATATATTTAATGATTCCCGTACCACTATCCGGTACTTACAGCTATATATTTTAATTATTCCCGTTCAACTACCCGGTACTTACAGCTATATATTTTAATTATTCCCGTTCAACTACCCGGTACTTACAGCTATATATTTAATGATTCCCGTACCACTGTCCGGTACTTACAGCTATATATTTAATGATTCCCGTACCACTACCCGGTACTTACAGCTATATATTTAATGATTCCCGTACCACTACCCGGTACTTACAGCTATACATTTTAGGATTCCCGTACCACTACCCGGTACCTCCAGCTATACATTTAATGATTCCCGTACCTCCAGCTATACATTTAATGATTCCCGTACCTCCAGCTATACATTTAAGGATTTCCGTACCACTACCCGGTACTTACAGCTATACATTTAAGGATTCCCGTACATACAGCTATACATTTAATGATTCCCGTACCTCCAGCTATACATTTAATTATCCCCGTACCTCCAGCTATACATTTAATGATTCCCATACCACTACCCGGTACTTACAGCTATACATTTAAGGATTCCCGTACCACTACCCGGTACTTACAGCTATGCATTTACATATGTAATGATTCCCGTACCTCCAGCTATACATTTAATGATTCCCGTACCTCCAGCTATACATTTAATGATTCCCGTACCTCCAGCTATACATTTAATTATCCCCGTACCTCCAGCTATACATTTAAGAATTCCCGTACCACTACCCGGTACCTCCAGCTATACATTTATTGATTCCCGTACCACTACCCGGTACTTACAGCTATACATTTAATGATTCCCGTACAACCCGTACCTACAGCTATACATTTAAGGATTCTCGTACCTCCAGCTATACATTTAATGATTCCCGTACCACTACCCGGTACCTACAGCTATAGATTTACATATGTATTTATTCCCGTACCTCCAGCTATATATTTAATGATTCCCGTACCACTACCCGGAACATACAGTTATATATTTAATGATTTCCGTACCACCCGTACATCCAGCTATACATTTAAGGATTCCCGTACCTACAGCTATTCATTTAATGATTCCCGTACCACTACCCGGAACTTACAGCTATACATTTAATGATTCCCGTACCACTACCCGGTCCTTACAGCTATACATTTTAGGATTCCCGTACCACTACCCGGTACTTACAGCTATACATTTAATGATTCCCGCACCACTACCCGGTACTTACAGCTATACATTTAATGATTCCCGTACCACTACCCGGTCCTTACAGCTATACATTTAATGATTCCCGCACCACTACCCGGTACTTACAGCTATACATTTAATGATTCCCGTACCACTACCAGGAACATACAGTTATATATTTAATGATTCCCGTACCACCCGTACCTCCAGCTATACATTTAAGGATTCCCGTACCTACAGCTATACATTTAATGATTCCCGTTCAACTACCCGGTACTTACAGCTATACATTTAAGGATTCCCGTACTACTACCCGGTACTTACAGCTATACATTTAATGATTCCCGTACCACTACCCGGTACTTACAGCTTTACATTTAATGATTCCCGTACCACTATCCGGTACTTACAGCTTTACATTTAATGATTCCCTTACCTCCAGCTATACATTTAATGATTCCCGTACCTACAGCTATATATTTAAGGATTCCCGTACCTACAGCTATATATTTAAGGATTCCCGTACCTACAGCTATACATTTAAGGATTCCCGTACCACTACCCGGTACCTCTAGCTATACATTTAATGATTCCCGTACCACTATCCGGTACTTACAGTTATGCACTGAGATATTTTTTCCATAATGATAATATATTTGATACTTCGTTTTAAAAAAGAACCGTATACGTATACGTAGTAGCAATATTTCCCCTCGATTTTAGGCATTATAATGTTTCTAGTTCTTGTAAATTGAAAACAAATACTATTCGGTACAATTTTTTTTTATTTTAAAGAAAACACATCAATACAGCTGTCATTGTGTTAACGATAACACAGGAAACCACATTATATTAATCACTACAATTCCCAAGGAGAAATTAATCTAGTTAAATTAAGTTGGCCTGTACTTTACAACAAAAAATACCGTGAGTTTACATCATGGAATGTACTATTGCAATATACTATTGCTTTGTATATCTATTATTGAATGACATTGATAAATATACTTCAATAAGGTCCAAAACAACGAAAGTCAACGGTTTTGTGCTAACTCATGCGTTAAAAATGTTGTATTGTGGAGACGCCGAGATATACTTTAGATGTTTTCCATCTACCCATAAACGATCGGGAGGTGTCATTAGACAATTCAACAGCGGTACCGACACCCAGTCTCATCCACGGTATCAGATCCCATCGATTTTAGAACACATATCAAGTGTTTGTTCATCTCCCTCGTAATTTCCATTACACAAAAATATCACATAAACACCCTATAGAGTTAAAAGCATCTATTTAGAAACCGAGAACAAAGAATGTTGATAAAACTGCCTGTAATTTTTCAGCGATCTTGACAAAATATTGCCGTTGTGGTATTTAGATTTTATATAGCGATGTCGGCGTTTCTACTTCGGTGGAGAGGACCGCAGATATCTAGGAAGCAACTGACAGACATGCTAATGGGCTGTCATCCTCAGGTCAACCAACTACATGTATACATGCTCAGGTCCACCAGCTATATCATCCTAAGGTCTACCAGCTATATCATCCTCATGTCCACCAGCTATAGCATCCCCAGGTCCACCAGCTATATCATCCTCAGGTCCACCAGCTATATCATCCTCAGGTCTACCAGCTATACATCCTCAGGTCCTCCAGCTATATCATCCCCAGGTCCACCAGCTTTATCATCCTCAGGTCCACCAGCTATATCATCCTCAGGTCCACTAACTATATCATCCCCATGTCTACCAACTATATCATCCTCAGGTCCACCAGCTATATCATCCTAAGGTCTACCTGCTATATCATCCTCAGGTCCACCAGCTATATCATCCTCAGCTCCACCAGCTATATCATCCTCAGCTCCACCAGCTATACCATCCTCAGGTCTACCAGCTATACATCCTCATGTCCACTAACTATATCGTCCTCAGGTCCACCAGCTATATCAGCCCCAGGTCCACCAGCTATATCATCCTCAGGTCCACCAGCTATATCATCCCCAGGTCCACAGCTATATCATCCTCAGGTCCACCAGCTATATAATCCTCAGGTCCACCAGCTATAGGATCCTCAGGTCCACCAGCTATACCATCCTCACGTCCACCAGCTATATCATCCTCAGGTCCACCAACTATATAATCCTCAGGTCCACCAGCTATATCATCCTCAGGTCCACCAGTTATATCATCCTTAGGTCCTCCAGCTATAATCCCGGCAATGTAAACACTGAATGTCGTAGAACTCTTTTTTTGGTACATTCCTGTAAATTACATAATGTACGTAGTACACCATGATCTATACAAAGAAGGTGAGAGTGTGGAGCAGTTTAGAAGCATTAGGCTCTTCCATATATATATATAATTTTTTTTTCGTACTCAGAGTTGGCTCATATATTCACATCTTTGGTAACTCCATCAATACAAATAATAAATAATAATACTTTTTTTTTTAAATAGATAAACCTTGCGAGGTGCGTGTTAGTATTTAGTTAGGCTCTTCCATATATTAGTTTGGAGAATACATGTTACATACACGGACATTGTTCTACATGTAACAGACACAGGGGAATTGTGGAGACAACGATACGTTACGGAATCGAGTGTTTAATTTGGTTTGGTTTTTATTGCTCAACGTCCTATCAACAGCTATAATCATTGGTTGGTGCATGTGTGTGCTGTTCGTGTTTGTCTCCTTGTAATAGTGCGAATCTGATACCGACATTAAAGTGTTACCTCACTGAAGCATCTGCCGAAACATCCAGCAGAAAACTCGCCGCCTGATTGAAGACGAAAGGGCGTTGTGAAAATAATGCGCTCGTGTGAGGATTGTTGAAATAAGGCACTCGTGTGAGGATGTTGAAATAAGGCACTCGTGCAAAAGTGAGTGTCATGGGCTATGGTGATCGCTTGCTGACAAACTCCCTTGTTATGACTAAGGCTTCTGTAAACATTACTCATGAAGGAAATCGCTGGTGTCAAAATGTTATTATTGATCAGTTTTTGAGGCAGTTTTCCAAAAAGTGCCAATCACAGATAAAAGCAGACGTTACGACTGTATCCTGTGATAGTACTAGGCCCAGACGTGATCCATAATGTGTTACACAGTATGTATTATTCAATGGGTCGGTACTACCTCGATACATGCTCCCCCGCGGTCAGACCGTCATCATATACTGACGATGACACAATGCTCCCCCGCGGTCAGACCGTCATCATATACTGACGATGACACAATGCTCCCCCACGGTCAGACCGTCATCATATACTGACGATGACACAATGCTCCCCCACGGTCAGACCGTCATCATATACTGACGATGACACAATGCTCCCCCACGGTCAGACCGTCATCATATACTGACGATGACACAATGCTCCCCCACGGTCAGACCGTCATCATATACTGACGATGACACAATGCTCCCCCGCGGTCAGACCATCATCATATACTGACGATGACACAATGAACACCAGAGATCGCGTAGCTTACTTCCGCCTAAGAAAACAACGTCCAGAGTTCCGTTAAATGACTTTTATTTTATCTAAAGGCATTTAGCCTTTAACTAATGTGTCCTTCAACTATACTGTACATCAAGTTGTTTTGTGTAAATTTCGTCAATAACCAATAACATGCATTGTGTAACGATCAACACTGGGATCTCCCTTGCGCGGGTTATACTGTTAGCTGGTTGTTTCGAATTTTTATATAGAAATTTGTATAAGATGATATGATTGATACAAAGTAATTGCTTTCAAGAGTCGCACTGGAACACGGCTCTAACACCGAGGACACAATACTCCGCTCGATATCTACCAGGTATCAACGGCATTTGTAGCGGGTTTAACGAAATAAAAATCTTTAAAATGTTTATCATGTTTGCAAGAAGAAATATTGCGCGACTTTACGATTATTTTCACATAGTTGTAATTTGATCTGTACACATCTCAATTTAGATCATGCTATTAACGTCCTATTGTTTATCCCCGTACAAATACATGTGTAGTGTTTTAAATCAATGGAGGCACTCACCGGAACGCAACACTCAAACGCCCGGTGTTTAGTAGCGGCACATACCCGGCTTACAAAGCGCCGTTAGTGGGAAGTATGAGCTGGGAGAGGCTCTGTTCCAAAAGGGTAGGTGTTCTGATTTTTTTCCTGGTAGATCTAAAGGCTAAAAATCTGTTTGGAAGTTAGGTGGTGGTGATACAAATGTTGTGATTCAAATGTTGTGATTGTGCTTTTTTCCGGTAGATGCTAAAATCCCTCGCTATTCAAACCATGTTACCACAACACCTCGCCTATCTAACCATGTTACCACAACACCTCGCCTATCTAACCATGTTACCACAACACCTCGCCTATCTAACCATGTTACCACAACACCTCGCCTATCTAACCATGTTACCACAACACCTCGCCTATCTAACCATGTTACCACAACACCTCGCCTATCTAACCATGTTACCACAACACCTCGCCTATCTAACCATGTTACCACAACACCTCGCCTATCTAACCATGTTACCACAACACCTCGCCTATCTAACCATGTTACCACAACACCTCGCCTATCTAACCATGTTACCACAACACCTCGCCTATCTAACCATGTTACCACAACACCTCGCCTATCTAACCATGTTACCACAACACCTCGCCTATCTAACCATGTAACCACAACACCTCGCCTATCTAACCATGTAACCACAACACCTCGCCTATCTAACGATGTTACCACAACACCTCGCCTATCTAACCATGTTACCACAACACCTCGCCTATCTAACCATGTTACCACAACACCTCGCCTATCTAACCATGTTACCACAACACCTCGCCTATCTAACCATATTACCACAACACCTCGCCTATCTAACCATGTTACCACAACACCTCGCCTATCTAACCATATTACCACAATACCTCGCCTATCTAACCATGTTACCACAACACCTCGCCTATCTAACCATATTACCACAACACCTCGCCTATCTAACCATGTTACCACAACACCTCGCCTATCTAACCATGTAACCACATCACCTCGCCTATTTAACCATGTTACCACAACCCTCCCTTAGCCATACATGCACATATCTGTACAGTCCTAGTCCTAACACAGTCCTAACCCTAACACAGACATATGTACAGTCCTAACCCTAACACAATCCTAGTCCTAACACAGACATCTGTACAGTCCTAACCCTAACACAATCCTAGTCCTAACACAGTCCTAACCCTTACACCGTCCTAACCCTAACACAATCCTAGTCCTAACACAGACATCTGTACAGTCCTAACCCTAACACAGTCCTAACCCAGTCCTAACCCTTACACAGTCCTAACCCTAACACAGTCCTAACCCTAACACAGTCCTAACCTAATCCTAACCCTTACACAGTCCTAACCCTAACACAGCCCTAACCCTAACACAGTCCTAACCCTAACACAGACATCTGTACAGTCCTAACCCTAACCCAGTCCTAACACAGTCCTAACCCTTACACAGTCCTAACCCTAACACAGTCCTAACCCTTACACAGTCCTAACCCTAACACAGTCCTGACCCTAACACAGTCCTAACCCTAACACAGTCCTGACCCTAACACAGTCCTAACCCAGTCCTAACCCTTACACAGTCCTAACCCTAACACAGTCCTAACGCTTACACAGTCCTAACCCTAACACAGTCCTAACCCTAACACAGTCCTAACCCAGTCCTAACCCTTACACAGTCCTAACCCTAACACAGCCCTAACCCTAACACAGACCTAACCCTAGCACAGTCCTAACCCTAACACAGTCCTAACCCTAACACAGCCCTAACCCTAACACAGTCCTAACCCTAACACAGTCCTAACCCTAACACAGTCCTAACCCTAACACAGTCCTAACCCAGTCCTAACCCTAACCCAGTCCTGACCCTAACACAGTCCTAACCCAGTCCTAACCCTAACACAGCCCTAACCCTAACACAGTCCTAACCCTAACACAGTCCTGACCCTAACACAGTCCTAACCCAGTCCTAACCCTAACCCAGTCCTAACCCTTACACAGTCCTAACCCTAACACAGTCCTAACCCTAACACAGACCTAACCCTAACACAGACCTAACCCTAACACAGTCCTAACGCTTACACAGTCCTAACCCTTACACAGTCCTAACCCTAACACAGTCCTAACCCAGTCCTAACTCTTACACAGTCCTAACCCTAACACAGTCCTAACCCTAACACAGCCCTAACCCTAACACAGTCCTAACCCTAACACAGTCCTAACCCTAACACAGTCCTAACCCTAACACAGTCCTGACCCTAACACAGTCCTGACCCTAACACAGTCCTAACCCTTACACAGTCCTAACCCTAACACAGTCCTAACCCTAACACAGTCCTAACCCTAACACAGTCCTAACCCTAACATAGTCCTGACCCTAACACAGTCCTAACCCTTACACAGTCCTAACCCTACATCCATACATCCGAATAATTCCGGTGGATCAGTTGTGTCCGGAAGTTTTGCCTTCGACAACATCGATCACATCACAGAAATAAATCCGACGCTCTACTCTTTAAATACATTTGTATAATGTAATTGGTCTTACGCAGATGGAATTGTAATTCCGAGTACAACAGCTTACCGGCGCGATATGAAATAGATTTCATGTAAACATGCCATTAAATTTTTGTTTTGGAGGCCATCTATCTGCCGGTCTGATATTTATAGGGAATCGCTGTGTAACTGCGTCAGCTAACTTAAACAATCTCACTACAGCGTACCTCGTTAATGCATTGTATTTCGTAATTAGATAACAATCACATCTGTTTTATCAATTAAGTATTGTCTATTCTATCTACAAATAATAGATAAGACTGCCGTTATGAACGGTCCTCTCATAATGGCGTACGCCGTAGAAATGAGTCTACATGGGTAGATAGATAAATTTCGGGGAGTTCTGATCAAATCATTATAGCCAATGCCTATATCTTGCGTCAAATTTTATTCTAAAAGCCATAAACTTACTTTTTCCAAAACTGCAAGCGCCAGAGTTTGGACAGTGTAACATGTATATGTTGATTTAATAAGTCCATAATGAAGATAAGCCCGGATGTTTACCGTTTGCATGTGTATCAACCATTACACAACAGGGCGGCAAGCGTGTAAAAACTACGGTTCCCTCCCGTAAATCTTATTGACATTAATACATGTATGTATGTACTTTAATGAAAATAAAACATTCTTTGTTTATAGGAACTTAGCCGTAACAGAGGAAAAAGGTTGCATTGGCGTTTGTTTGTTTTCTGTCCCTCCTCGTCAAGCTCCTGTGGGGGAGAGGCTCTTTGGTGGAAGATCCAAAGCAGTATGTCGATCTTAGCGTGCCGCGGTACGTGTACTTCTGGAACCGCCCAAGCTGGGTAGACAACACTCTGTTCAAAACTTGTGACGCTAAATGTGTGCTGGTAAATGATTTTCATGGCTACAACCGATCACACGCGGTTATTTTTGACCTGCCAAGCCTGGATGTCAAGTTTCTTCCTATCAAGCTTCCAGGTCACGTGTGGGTGGCTTATGTGATGGAATCCCCAAAGCGCATGCGCTCCTCTTTCAAGAACTGGCGATACGTGTTCAATTGGACCATGTCCTACCGACGTGACGCCGACATCCTCGCTATGGCTGGAGAGTTCTACACTAAAACACGACGGCATGAGAACGTCCGGGTATCATCATTGTGGAACCAAAAAGTCAGGCCCATTTCTTGGTTGGAAAATAATTGCCACACTCAAAGCCGAAGAGAGGACTATGTACGTGAGTTGCAGAAAGCACGTGACGGTTCACACGTACGGCAGGTGTGGTAAATACACGTGTCCCCGCTCCACGACCCGTGGGTTCTCGGGCACTCGTGACAACAGCTGCCACGCTGCCATTGACAATGGATATAAGTTCCATCTAGCGTTTGAAAGTTGCCTTTGTAAGGATTACATAACAGAGAAAGTGTTTGACCTGTACCGACTAAACAGTGTGATACCTATTGTACGAGGAGGGGCCAGCTATCAACTTTACTTACCACCGGGCTCCTACGTTGCTGTCTCCAACTTCCCCAGCCCATATTCTCTTAGTAAACATTTAAGACAGTTGCTCAACAAAAATGCAAGCTCTTTTCGGCCATTTCTTTACAAGGATTTATATGGCATTCGTTCTGACGTTCGACACTCCTTTTGTGACCTCTGCAAGCGTTTACATGCGCCTAATTTGTCTGAACGTTTCTATGCAAATTTTGACTCCTGGCTTCGGATTCACAACGGCTGGCCATTATGTGTGGAGCCACGAGACATATAAAACATACGACACGGAATAGGAGCGGGGTATGGGGCATAATCAGGTATATACTGCTAGTGATTATACAGGTTACTGCAGGGAACCAACTCTAACAAATACATCGTCCCTGAAGAAGCTTGTCTGATACAAACGTCAAATCGTGAATTCAGTGTCTGTCTTGGTACACCAAACGTGTTATATAATGATATCGTACCTTTCCTTAGTTTACGCTATATAAAAAGTAGATAATAGAAATGCTATTTGAACCACATCCTCTAAAAACGCTATTAACCAGGTCAATAGTCAAAATGGCTTCATCTACAAGTTTCGATAATCTGGATGAAGAAATGCTAGAGAGGATTATTTCTGAAAAAGACTATATTCGGGAAAAATTATTAGAATTAGTGGAGGATATGAACTCTTGTTCGAGAGAAAAAAATGCAATGATTTAAATGCTGGTATGATAAAACAGATTTTGTTTGGGTATTTATAGAAATAACACTTTTATTGTCCCCCTTGACATTAACAATTTCCCTCGGCTTCGCCTCGGAAAATAGTTCATGTCTCGCGGGACAATAAAAATGCCAGGTCCCTCACACCCATACAATAAGTGTATACTATTAATATTGTTTTGAATTACAAAATGTACATTTGAAATACATTTTTTTGAAAATAGACAGGAAGTGTTTAGCTGACGTAGCATTGAATGTATCGCCGCCTATTTTACGGGTGTGATTGCGGTCAGACATTACATTTCAGTACAATTCAACGATAGCTGTAATAATGTCTGTCTGTCTGTCTGTCTCTCTCTGTCTCTCTGTCTGTCTCTCTCTCTATCTATCTATCTATCTATCTATCTATCTATCTATCTATCTATCTATCTATCTATCTATCTATCTATCTATCTATCTATCTATCTATCTACATGTATCTATCTATATCTATCTATCTATCTATCTATCCCTCCATCCCTCCATCCCTCCATCCCTCCCTCCCTCCCTCCCTCCCTCCATCCATCCATCCATCCATCCATCCATCCATCCATCCATCTATCTATCTATCTATCTATCTCCAGACGGCGTGAAATATCACAACTGGAAGTCAGGGGATTAGAATCAATCGCATTCAGTCGCCAAGATTTATACGGAAACGATTAGATTTAAATCATCAGAGTACAGGGATGACCTCCGTCTTGACAACGAATGGGTTATGTCAAGATGGCGTCCAAACCCAGACAAGCGTCGCAAGTTAGCAGACGATATTTAAATCCAAACTCTGAACACTGGGATTGGATTTTACGGAATTTAAATCTTAAATATCACAAAGTGTGTTGTCAGGGGATGGTGTAATCTTCTAGATGTAGTGTACATAATTGTGGACATTGTGACATGGATTAGAAGCAGACTGCAGTAGTAGGAAGATTGACTGTTCCACAGTTCCCCGCGCCCACCAGCAGCCGAGAACAACCAGACACCGTGAAATATGTCCTCCATCAAATGCTAAATCTGTCTTTACCATGGAATTAATCTTACCTTTCAATTTCCCGGGTGCTGTTGCATACAATTGACCTGAGACTCAATAATCCTTCACAAGCACATAAGAAAACTCATATCTTATACGTACCTAAACTATTGCTTCACATCTCGTGATTGGCAGTACGTTTGGGATAAGGAATTATAATGCCACACACTATTCCCATAGTCTGACATTATATATATCATATTTGATACATAGTCTAGATACATCGTCTAGTAAGTACAATGTAATAACGACGGTATGGTCCAATATAGGTACAGGATCCTAACATAGTGTTGTATGGGGTCTAGTAAGTAATAACGACGATATGGTCTAATATAGGTACTGGATCCTAACAAACAGACGTTCGCTGGATGTGTATTACTAGAAATAGATAATTGGTCATGTGGTGATAGCGACAGTACAGATATGTAAATTGTAAAACAAAATTGAGACAATCCTATGTTAACGAGATTGCATATTTTTAGGAAATTATGTGAACACGTTTACGACATGTTACATATATATGATGTAGTTTGATGATTGGTCAATTGTATCAAAGGCCTGGAAAAGATTTGACCCCAAATTCAAGTTCTTGTATTGTTTCACCATTTGAACCATATTTGAAATAAAAATCTATGATAATAAGATATTCATGGTTATTGGCAATAGTGCATTGGGCATGTTTCACATGCTTAAAAAGTAATTTACCGATTTTGGAATTTCCTCCATTAGAGTTTGTAGAAGGTAAATATATTTTGAAAGTTTTTAAAGAAATATAAACAGAGACTGCGATAACAGCTATACTAAGTTGACAATGTAAGATTCATTTAAAATTTTGTGAACATTTTGCATGTTTTTCTAATAAAAGGTATCACTACGCTTACCTCGTGTACGTCAATATGACGTATTTGATACCAAAATAATAGTAAATGCATACACTGTAAACTGTTATAATTGATTTTTTAAGATCTACATTAGCCTGTGAAAATGTTGTTAACTATTTTGTTAGGGCACCCCTTCACTCAACTTGGAGGTATTCCAGCAGGTCCACTACGACTGTCGGTTGTTATAAGGATGTATTATTTATGCGAATACTCATTTTGATGAATCTACATATGGTTAAAAAAATAAAGGAAAGTTTGGGCCGGTATCACTATTAATTATCCATAGACGTTGACCCCACCTTTGCAGAAACGATTTTGGACAAAAGGAACATCCCCGTGGTATACTTGTATATTATACATTTAGTATCAGTCAATCAAAATGTCAGAACCTTCGAAACGAAGCCAATCAGAGTGAAGAAAAAAGACTTATCTTTAAAAAGAGAGGATGTATTAAATGTGTCACGGTTATTAACTTCCAGGGAGACAACCAAATGAGTGCTTTTAAAATTGGCTCTTTTAAATTTAGATTAACTCTGTGTTCACACGAAAAAATGGCCAAGTTTTGACCCAGTTATGACATAACGAATACGAAAAATAGGTTGATTGGACTAGGTAGACAACTGTCTGTCCATCTCCTATTGTTCCATTTGTATTGGGACTAGGTAGACAACTGCCTGTCCATCTCCCATTGTTATATTTGTATTGGACTAGGTAGACAACTGCCTGTCCATCTCCCATTGTTATATTTGTATTGGACTAGGTAGACAACTGCCTGTCCATCTCTCATTGTTCCATTTGTATTGGACTAGGTAGACAACTGCCTGTCCATCTCCCATTTGTATTGGACTAGGTAGACAACTGCCTGTCCATCTCTCATTGTTCCATTTGTATTGGACTAGGTAGACAACTGCCTGTCCATCTCCCATTGTTATATTTGTATTGGACTAGGTAGACAACTGCCTGTCCATCTCTCATTGTTCCATTTGTATTGGACTAGGTAGACAACTGCCTGTCCATCTCTCATTGTTCCATTTGTATTGGGCTAGGTAGACAACTGCCTGTCCATCTCCCATTGTTATATTTGTATTGGACTAGGTAGACAACTGCCTGTCCATCTCTCATTGTTCCATTTGTATTGGACTAGGTAGACAACTGCCTGTCCATCTCTCATTGTTCCATTTGTATTGGGCTAGGTAGACAACTGCCTGTCCATCTCCCATTGTTATATTTGTATTGGACTAGGTAGACAACTGCCTGTCCATCTCTCATTGTTCCATTTGTATTGGGCTAGGTAGACAACTGCCTGTCCATCTCCCATTGTTATATTTGTATTGGACTAGGTAGACAACTTCCTGTCCATCTCTCATTGTTCCATTTGTATTGGACTAGGTAGACAACTTCCTGTCCATCTCTCATTGTTCCATTTGTATTGGACTAGGTAGACAACTGCCTGTCCATCTCCCATTGTTATATTTGTATTGGACTAGGTAGACAACTTCCTGTCCATCTCCCATTGTTACATTTGTATTGGACTAGGTAGACAACTGCCTGTCCATCTCCCATTGTTATATTTGTATTGGACTAGGTAGACAACTGCCTGTCCATCTCTCATTGTTATATTTGTATTGGACTAGGTAGACAACTGCCTGTCCATCTCCCATTGTTATATTTGTATTGGACTAGGTGGACAACTGCCTGTCCATCTCCCATTGTTACATTTGTATTGGACTAGGTAGACAACTGCCTGTCCATCTCCCATTTGTATTGGACTAGGTAGACAACTGCCTGTCCATCTCCCATTTGTATTGGACTAGGTAGACAACTGCCTGTCCATCTCCCATTGTTATATTTGTATTGGACTAGGTAGACAACTGCCTGTCCATCTCCCATTTGTATTGGACTAGGTAGACAACTGCCTGTCCATCTCCCATTGTTATATTTGTATTGGACTAGGTAGACAACTGCCTGTCCATCTCCCATTGTTATATTTGTATTGGACTAGGTAGACAACTGCCTGTCCATCTCCCATTGTTCCATTTGTATTGGACTAGGTAGACAACTGCCTGTCCATCTCCCATTGTTATATGTGTATTGGACTAGGTAGACAACTGCCTGTCCATCTCCCATTGTTATATTTGTATTGGACTAGGTAGACAACTGCCTGTCCATCTCCCATTGTTATATTTGTATTGGACTAGGTAGACAACTGCCTGTCCATCTCTCATTGTTATATTTGTATTGGACTAGGTAGACAACTGCCTGTCCATCTCCCATTTGTATTGGACTAGGTAGACAACTGCCTGTCCATCTCTCATTGTTATATTTGTATTGGACTAGGTAGACAACTGCCTGTCCATCTCTCATTGTTATATTTGTATTGGACTAGGTAGACAACTGCCTGTCCATCTCCCATTTGTATTGGACTAGGTAGACAACTGCCTGTCCATCTCTCATTGTTATATTTGTATTGGACTAGGTAGACAACTGCCTGTCCATCTCTCATTGTTATATTTGTATTGGACTAGGTAGACAACTGCCTGTCCATCTCCCATTTGTATTGGACTAGGTAGACAACTGCCTGTCCATCTCTCATTGTTATATTTGTATTGGACTAGGTAGACAACTGCCTGTCCATCTCTAATTGTTACATTTGTATTGGACTAGGTAGACAACTGCCTGTCCATCTCTCATTGTTATATTTGTATTGGACTAGGTAGACAACTGCCTGTCCATCTCCCATTGTTATATTTGTATTGGACTAGGTAGACAACTGCCTGTCCATCTCTCATTGTTATATTTGTGTTGGACTAGGTAGACAACTGCCTGTCCATCTCCCATTGTTATATTTGTGTTGGACTAGGTAGACAACTGCCTGTCCATCTCTCATTGTTACATTTGTATTGGACTAGGTAGACAACTGCCTGTCCATCTCTCATTGTTACATTTGTATTGGACTAGGTAGACAACTGCCTGTCCATCTCTCATTGTTCCATTTGTATTGGGCTAGGTAGACAACTGCCTGTCCATCTCCCATTTGTATTGGACTAGGTAGACAACTGCCTGTCCATCTCTCATTGTTATATTTGTATTGGACTAGGTAGACAACTGCCTGTCCATCTCTCATTGTTATATTTGTATTGGACTAGGTAGACAACTGCCTGTCCATCTCCCATTGTTATATTTGTATTGGACTAGGTAGACAACTGTCTGTCCATCTCTCATTGTTATATTTGTATTGGACTAGGTAGACAACTGCCTGTCCATCTCCCATTGTTATATTTGTGTTGGACTAGGTAGACAACTGCCTGTCCATCTCCCATTGTTATATTTGTATTGGACTAGGTAGACAACTGCCTGTCCATCTCCCATTGTTATATTTGTATTGGACTAGGTAGACAACTGCCTGTCCATCTCTCATTGTTATATTTGTATTGGACTAGGTAGACAACTGCCTGTCCATCTCCCATTGTTATATTTGTATTGGACTAGGTAGACAACTGCCTGTCCATCTCCCATTGTTATATTTGTATTGGACTAGGTAGACAACTGCCTGTCCATCTCCCATTGTTATATTTGTATTGGACTAGGTAGACAACTGCCTGTCCATCTCTCATTGTTATATTTGTATTGGACTAGGTAGACAACTGCCTGTCCATCTCCCATTGTTATATTTGTATTGGACTAGGTAGACAACTGCCTGTCCATCTCCCATTGTTACATTTGTATTGGACTAGGTAGACAACTGCCTGTCCATCTCCCATTGTTATATTTGTATTGGACTAGGTAGACAACTGCCTGTCCATCTCCCATTGTTATATTTGTATTGGACTAGGTAGACAACTGCCTGTCCATCTCCCATTGTTACATTTGTATTGGACTAGGTAGACAACTGCCTGTCCATCTCTCATTGTTACATTTGTATTGGACTACGTAGACAACTGCCTGTCCATCTCCCATTGTTACATTTGTATTGGACTACGTAGACAACTGCCTGTCCATCTCCCATTGTTACATTTGTATTGGACTAGGTAGACAACTGCCTGTCCATCTCCCATTGTTACATTTGTATTGGACTAGGTAGACAACTGCCTGTCCATCTCCCATTGTTACATTTGTATTGGACTACGTAGACAACAGCCTGTCCATCTCCCATTGTTACATTTGTATTGGACTAGGTAGACAACTGCCTGTCCATATCCCATTGTTCCATTTGTATTGGACTACAGTAGGTAAAGCTTTATCAGCCATTTCGTCTTTCGCTTTGTTGCCCACGAAAAAAAACGCCCAACAGGCAAAATAACGAAAAAAATAAAAACCAGCCAGAGCTTAAATGTCCGCCTGAGCTAAATGACAACAAAAGGCCCATGGACCTTAACGGTTACCTGAGATTTGAAAAATTTCAGTTAATCTAATTGACCCTTTTTGGCCCCACCCATCAGTCCAAGGGTCAGTCAGGACCAACATGTGCTCATTAAGCTGTCATCCCATGCTGATGATTTTAAGAAAGTAAAAATGAATTTCAACAGAAATGTTATTTCCCTATATAAACTATTGCAAAGTTTACCCTCTCCCAAGGGGCAAACTTGCTATCCCAGAGTAATGAAATTCTCAATTTAAGTAAAGCACCTTAAGACCCTTCCATATATGAAAAGTATTTGATTCTATCTTATATTGGTATTGAGAAGAAGATTTTTGAAATTTCAGTCAATTTGACCCATTTTAGCTCCGCCCATCAGCCCCTGGGGATCCGTCAGGGCCAACATGGGCATACCATCAAACTGTTATCCCATGCTGATAATGTTAACCAGGTTAGAATGAATTCCAATACAAATCCAACAAATAATAGTCAAAACTGTGTTTTCCCTATATAAACTATAGTAAAGTTTACCCCCTCCCCAGGGACAAATGTGAGACTCCAGGGTAATGAAATTCACAATTTTGGCAAAGCACCATCAGACCCTTCCATCTATGAAGAGTGTTTGATTCCACCATATCTGAGAGTAGGAAAGAAGATTTTTGAAGTTTTAGTCAATTTGTCCCTTTTTGGCCCCACCACTCAGGCCATTAGAATAGGTCACTTTAGACTTCGTCTCAGGTGACCTAAAACCAGCCAGAGCAGAAGACAAATGCCCGCCAGAGCTAAATGACAAAAACCAGCCAGAGCTGAAAGACGAAAGTCTACGAAAGCAAAATGACGAAATAGATTCTGGTATTTGGATATGTTTTTTCTTTTCGTGTCAGCCAGTTTCCATTGGCTACATTAATCACCGATCGATATAAACTAAATATTTTCATTACAGCGATATTACCATTTAAAACTTTTCGATTCCTCACACTGGTCACACATACATGATGCCATGTGTAATAGCTGCTGTTAAGGACTACATTCCATCCTTCGATAAAAGACATTTGATCATTTTCGTATTTTCAAAATCTAGCCAAGAGGATGTTAAGAAATGCCGGGCCATCGTTCAACAGACACGTACAAGAAAATCAGCATTATGGCACCAAAATCGCTTAAAAGTGGGAAAAAGAAAACAGAGAATGAACCCATTTCAAATGGAGTTTTTTTTCTTCGTTTTTGTTTTTTTCTTTCACAAAGAGACAATAGTTAAAGTGAGTTTTATAAAATGGTAGCCCCTATAATCCGAACACGAAGTTTCCTGTTTAGTCAAGTACAGTTTTGTCCTGGCTATTTACTGTCATTATTACATACTTGTATGTGTATGTATTACTTAAGTTCCAGCGCCCGCAAGCGGGCTAAAGCCTTCACTATTAAACTACGGAAATCAACCTCCCATAGGTACATTGAACAACGACAGATTCAACTGTTTAGCAGAACCTGAGATTAGAAATGATTGCACAGTGATTTGACGACACACCCTTTCACAAAGTACTGCTATCACAAAGTACTGCTTAAACCGAACATCATGGCGGTTAGCAGCTTAATAGATGAATCGACACACGTTATAACTTCAACCAAACAGACCTTATTGATTTCTTAAATAAACAATACATTTTATAGATAAATTACGAAAGTATTCGGTACCATGTGGGCGCAGGTCATAAATCATCGCAATTCAGTCGGCAATGTTGGATCAGCGAAAGCACTGCGGGTCCCGATGGACATTCTTGTATGATTCGTCGGTAGATATTTGGATTTTTTTCTTTTCAAATCACGCTAAATTTGGGACATGCTTGACACTATCTTGAAAAGAAATGTTTACATTCAATTGCGGGAAAAGGCACAGCTTAATGCGATTTCATCAATAAGCATTTAATTCCATCTGTTTATTTATGTATGGTTTAATGATTAATGGCTATGATTGGACACTTTCTGTGTCGTGTAATGTGATTGGACACTTTCTGTGTCGTGTAATGTGATTGGACACTTTCTGTGTCGTGTAATGTGATTGGACACTTTCTGTGTCGTGTAATGTGATTGGACACTTTCTGTGTCGTGTAATGTGATTGGACACTTTCTGTGTCGTGTAATGTGATTGGACACTTTCTGTGTCGTGTAATGTGATTGGACACTTTCTGTGTCGTGTAATGTGATTGGACACTGTCTGTGTCGTGTAATGTGATTGGACACTTTCTGTGTCGTGTAATGTGATTGGACACTTTCTGTGTCGTGTAATGTGATTGGACACTTTCTGTGTCGTGTAATGTGATTGGACACTTTCTGTGTCGTGTAATGTGATTGGACACTTTCTGTGTCGTGTAATGTGATTGGACACTATCTGTGTCGTGTAATGGGATTGGACACTTTATGTGTCTTGTAATGTGATTGGTCACGGTTTGTGTCGTGTAATGTGATTGGACATTTTCTGTGTCGTGTAATGTGATTGGACACTTTCTGTGTCGTGTAATGTGATTGGACACTTTCTGTGTCGTGTAATGTGATTGGACACTATCTGTGTCTTGTAATGGGATTGGACACTTTATGTGTCTTGTAATGTGATTGGACACGTTCTGTGTCGTGTAATGTTTAATGGCTGTGGTTGGACATTTTCTGTGTTGTGTAATGTTAAATGGCTGTAATTTGACACTTGATGTATGGTGTATGTTTAATGACTGTAATTGGATGCTTGGCGTATCGTGTAATGTTTAATGGCTGTAATTGGACACTTGCTGTATGGTGTAATGTTAAATAGTTGTAAGTGGACACGTTCTGTGTCGTGTAATGTTTAATGGCTGTGATTGGACACTTTTTGTGTCGTGTAATGTGATTGGACACTTGCTGTATGGTGTTATGTTAAATGGCTGTAATCGGATACTTGCTGTATGGTGTAATGTTAAATGGCTGTAATTGGACACTTGTTGTATTTTGTATGTTTCCGTGATTCTTTTTTAGCAATACTTCAACACACTCTGTGTGGTATAAAATTAATGAAGTGCTGGTGCAGAAATTTTGAACGGGGTTGATAACAAATACAGTCGACAGTTTATTCAAGCGAAACTGTTGTTACAGAGCATATAAAAATACGTATATGTATTTTAGACCTGCACCCTATAAATGAGAATGGAATAAACATCCGGCTGTAAGTGTCTATAGAGTGGAAATAAGTCTTCGTTTGATGTAAGTGTCGATAGAATGGAATACACATCCGATTGTAAGTGTCGTTTGAGTGGAATAAAAATCCGATTGTACATATAAGTGTCGATATAATGGAATAAGCATCCGACTGTTAGTGTCGATATAGCGGAATAAACATCTTGCTGAAGTGTCTATAGAGTGGAATAGACATTTGACTTTAAGTACCTTTTGGAGTAGAATAAGCATTCGGATGTAGTGTTGATAGAGTGGAATAAAAATGCGGCTGCAAGTGTCGATAGAGAGGAGTAAGCATTACGGCTGTAAGTGTCGATAGAGTGGAATAAGCATTACGGGTGTAAGTGTCGATAGAGTGGAATAAGCATTACGGGTGTAAGTGTCGATAGAGAAAAATAAGCATTACGGGTGTAAGTGTCGATAGAGTGGAGTAAGCATTACGGCTGTAAGTGTCGACATAGAGGATAACATTACGGCTGTAAGTGTCGATAGAGAAAAATAAGCATTACGGTTGTAAGTGTCGATAGAGAGAAATAAGCATTACAGCTGTAAGTGTTGATAGAGTGGAGTAAGCATTACGGCTGTAAGTGTCGATAGAGAAAAACAAGCATTACGGCTGTAAGTGTCGATAGAGCGGAGCATCAGTCTGTAAAGAGACAAAGGATAGGTCCTCGCGACTGAAAGGCACGTCCTGTTTGTGTAACGCCATTTGTCAGAAGTACGGAAGGCTGTTTACTGATACAAACAACGACTTTATCCCTCCAACCGGAAAAGTCGTGTTTTTTTCGGTAATTATTAATTCATTAATATTAAAGGCAATCGCGGTGAAATGGCAACCTATCTAAGGGTTCGTTCTTTTTACGAGAGAGTTACGTAAACCAGCAGGGCAATAAACGTACCAAGACGAACAAAATGCCATTAAGTGAATTGTGTTGATAGTCCGCCTGTTGTCCCATTATAGGCGCTGGGAGACACAGGCCTGGCAGTAAAAGCCGGAATAATCCTGGATTAGGGTAAGACATCTCCATAACAAACTTACGAATTCAGGACGAGATCCTTTATTGGAATCAATAACTACAATACAAAGCACCCTTTACAAGTCACATTGTTAAAACATTGAAGAGGGAGTTGAGAACTTGATAACGAAAGAAAGAAAGCAGTCAGGAAAACAGAACGGTGAACATTTATTTCGAAAAAAATATAAGGTTTCCATATATTTGTTTTTTCATATAGACCCACGATTTCTGAAATTGTCGTTCGATTTTATTTTCAGTTTCCCGTCTGGTCATTCAAGCTTTGGGCAAAAGAGGACACATCGATATTCTCGTTAACTGCCTGTGTATCCCACTTACCACAGATACCATTCCCTCACAACGCAATTGGCTGTGTATCCCACTTACCACAGATACCATTCCATCACAACGCAATTGGCTGTGTATCCCACTTACCACAGATACCATTCCATCACAACGCAATTGGCTGTGTATCCCACTTACCACAGATACCATTCCCTCACAACGCAATTGGCTGTGTATCCCACTTACCACAGATACCATTCCCTCACAACGCAATTGGCTGTGTATCCCACTAACCACAGATACCATTCCCTCCCAACGCAATTGGCTGTGTATCCCACTTACCACAGATACCATTCCCTCCCAACGCAATTGGCTGTGTATCCCACTTACCACAGATATCATTCCCTCACAACGCAATTGGCTGTGTATCCCACTTACCACAGATACCATTCCCTCACAACGCAATTGGCTTTATGGGTGTTGCAAATGTGACATTTTGGTCAATTCTGTACCATTTCAGCGCCTCGTCTATCAATAAATCTACAATGAATATGCGGAATTGTCACATAATGTGAGTTTAGGAGGAATAGCCATGTTTCGGGAGTATTGGTATCGATTGTGCATTACACTTGTGATACCGTCGGTGTGAATGATGTAACTTCATACGGTGTTGATATCATAAACTGTCGGTGATTAGGACGTGTACAAATCGTGTTCAAGAGGAACAACTTCAGATATATACATGTTTAACATGGCAAAGGGGATAAATGTAAAATACAATTCTGGAACTCTACATGATAAACTCAAAGTACTGAGGACTCCAAAGATGATATGGGGGAGCATGGCAAGGAAAGGTTAGGGTAAATTTGAGGACCAATCTCTAGACTCCAAGTACAATCAGATTGTAATAAACGGGAAACAAAATATAGATAAAATCCAATCTCTTTGGGTGTGGAGAGGAGACAATCGTTCCGAACAAGCCGAAGAAGACGAGGTTCATATGGAAACTGGTTATCCCAAGTTAAAAAGGAGGGAAGGTTGGTTAATGAAGGAAAGGTTGATTAATGAAGTGAAGGTTGGTTAATGAAGTGAAGGTTGGTTAATGAAGGAAAGATTGATTAATGAAGAAAAGGTTGGTTAATGAAGGAAAGATTGATTAATGAAGAAAAGGTTGGTTAATGAAGGAAAGGTTGATTAATGAAGAAAAGGTTGGTTAATGAAGGAAAGATTGATTAATGAAGAAAAGGTTGGTTAATGAAGGAAATATTGATTGATGAAGAAAATGTTGGTTAATGAAGGAAAGATTGATTGATGAAGAAAATGTCAGTTAATAAAGGAAAGGTTGGTTAATGAAGGAAAGGTTGATTAATGAAGGAAAGGTTGGTTAATGAAGTGAAGGTTGATTAACGAAGGAACGGTTTGTTAATGAAGGAAAGGTTGATTAACGAAGGAACGGTTTGTTAATGAAGGAAAGATTGATTAATGAAGGAAAGGTTGGTTGATTAAGGAAAGGTTGGTTAATGAAGGAGGTTGGTTAATGAAGGAGTTGTTACCTCCCGGCCGGTTGGTTACTGACGGCAAGCTTGATTCATGGCAGGTTGGTTCATGAACCGGACCGGTTCTTCTGCTGATGCCATGTTGTTCCTGACCTGCCCAGGTTGGGCCTGTCCTTCTCGAAAGTTGGTTAATGAAGCGAAGGTTGGTTAATGAAGGAAAGATTGATTAATAAAGGAAAGGTTGGTTAATGAAGGAAAGATTGATTAATGAAGAAAATGTTGGTTAATGAAGGAAAGATTGATCAATAATGAAGGAAAGCTTGGTTAATGAAGGAAGGTTGATTAATGAAGGAAAGGTTGGTTAATGAAGGAAAGGTTGATTGATGAAGAAAATGTTGATTAATGAAGGAAAGGTTGGTTGATTAAGGAACGGTTAATTAATGAAGGAAAGGTTGATTAATGAAGGGGAGCTCGAGGTTGGTTAATGAAAGGAATGTTGGTCGATGAGGGAAATTTGATGTACACGCAGTGTGTATCTCTAAGTTAAAAGGAGAAACATCTAGATGACATGTATACCACACGTTACAATAAGGTTAAAGTAGCGTTTGTGCTATTAGAGCCTGAATCCGTGTGGCTGTAATATTGAAATGACAGATATTGAAAACATTGATTTCAGGTTCTACTTGGTATCGACATGGTCAATAAAGTATGTTTTATTTATTTAAAGTGCCTTTGTTATTAATTTATTTTTTTATAGAAAATAGCAAGGTAGATATTGAGTAAAGCTCATCAAATACACAGGCATCACGTGTGCTATGGGGGTTTATAGCCAGGTTGCGTGTCTACTGCTCAGTCGTGAAAAGAGTATGCCTCGGACGTAACTTGCCGGAATTGTGTTTAAAATAATTTAAACAAGAGAATTTGCTTTCCGAAGTAATTGACTGAAATAAGCAACGTCTTCACATACTCTTTCATTTGCAAGTTAAAAAGAAACCAATTCTCTACACGCAGATGATGAAACTGGAATTATCGCTATGAGAAACACTGAAGGGCTCTGAGCTCCAATCACTCCTTTAGGTCAAAATCGCAGGAAGCATGTAACCTCATCCTAACACACATTACTCATATTATAAAACTATTACCTGGGAACTTGAGGGATAGTTTATTCAGATGAATAAGAAATCGATTCGGAATAGTCTGCTTTTAAAGAAGGTATGAGTTGCCGTCATTCGATTTAGGATTAACATGTTGTTGATCCATATCAACTCAGAATCAATCCAGACTTTAAACGTCATAAAAATACAACTTGCCAGGAAAACTCGTTTCAGATGCTGAACACGGATGTTATTTTCTCCTAAATCGGGGAAATCATGCGCGATAAAAACCTTTAAAAAGACGAACAAGTAATAATTTTGCTGAAAGAATCCAATGTCATAAAATAAAACACTAAAATGCGTTCCATTTCAGGCATTTGTTGTAATTTATTCCCTATAATACTATTCAAAATGAAGAAGGAAATCGTCGTAAACCGGAGTAAGGAGGTTCAATAAGGGGTAATGCCAAATAGTTTACAGAATACAGCTAGATTTACTGTAAGGAGGTTCAATAAGGGGGTATTATTGTGGTCCCAAACGGTTTAGAGAATACAGCTAGATTTACTGTAAGGAGGATCAATAAGGGGTATTATTGTGGTACCAAACAGTTTACAGAATACAGCTAGATTTACTGTAAGGAGGTTCAATAAGGGGGTATTATTGTGGTACCAAACAGTTTACAGAATACAGCTAGATTTACTGTAAGGAGGTTCAATAAGGACTTACTAAGACTACCAGCCGAAGAAATGTCTAGTTCGTTCACCTTTAATTTTTTTTCTATAATGAAAAAATATAACGCATAAAAACATTTCTAAAAGCAAAGAAATACATTATATTGAAAGGCGTTGAGCAGCTAATTGATTACCTTAATTTGACAGAATATTGATGGACACTGAAATCTTTGTTGGAAATTAGGTTATGTGTTGGCGATATGATAGTGCCTTTTTCATCAACATTCACATGTGCTAAGAGTCAGTTTCTCTTTGCCCGGTTTTAAAGTACATTGTGTAACCTATTTAACATTGATTATTTTAAATCGACCCTGCCGCATTAGGACTCTCCTGTTCATTGCATTGTGTATGAACAGCGTACGGATACTATTTCCAACTCAAAGAAACGTTTTACCGATGAATTTGACATGGACAATTTTCAAGCGTTTTATTTTTTGCTAGTGTACAAATAATGGTCCATGACGTCTACGTCACTGCTCATTGAAGCCTCCGTCATCATTTATGCCTGTGCTGTCTCTGTACGTAACAGCTCCAGGTCCCGCGCTTCCAACCACCACATTTTTCAGAGGCACATACAGTGTACTTTAATAGGCTGACCAATTCAATTCCTGATAAAAAAAAAAAAATAAGAATAATAAAAAAAAAATTGAACAAACTTTAAGCAAAGGGGATGTCTCTATAGAATGGTTGACAGTGCACCACGTCAGATCTGAAGGGAAACATAGACAATGCATGGGCACTTCCATTTGATAACGCCTGGGCTGTTGTTAGATAGCACAGCCTAACCTCCATATAACTGTTTTCAGCTGGTATACTTCACTAATAGAGTGAATTTACAAACGGGTGCATTACAGATAATTAGACGGATCAAAGGGAGTTGTAATTCCCTCCCTCCGGCACATCAATGATAACCAATGGTGCTTCATCATCTTCTGTACAGCAGTTTAAAATAAACACAAAACAACATAGAGATGCGCTGTCTGTTTTGTCACTGATAAGCCCAAGGGTATATGATTGCATTAGGCTGGCTGATGCAGAACATATGAAGTCGCATAGACTCTAATATGGTTAGCCAGACCAAATTATCTGGTCGGTGACACGACCGAACCGCAGCGCCCTCTCATTAGAGAGCATAGGATCAGAAACGCCATCTATCAGCAAATATTGGATGATGATAGATTCTGATACGTCACATCCTGTAAAAATTAAACAGCCATGGAGTTGTTAACTTCCTGGTTTGCGTTCTGATAATGACGTTTCTGTTTTTTCCCTTTGAGAGTAAGTTGAAGAAAAACGGATTGACCATGGGTGCCGACATTGTTCATTATGTAACTCCGTGCTCCATGTCAACTAACGCTTGTGTAATGCGTCCCTAACGAGCTCATTAAAACTTTAAGTATTATTTACCAAGGGCACTGTGCGCCAATATTATTGGTTGCAACCATATTGAGTCAGTATTATTTAGACAAATGATGTAGGTTCTCCGACACATGTAGACACGGATGTCGATTTTAACTATATATTTATCGACCAAGATATGATTCGTCACTTTCCGGAAAATAATTGATACAAACATTGCATCCCGAGTAAGATCTGAGTTAGAACACAATATATCTAGTTTTAAGATGTTAACCAGTGTGACACATGATTGTGAATTAGAACACATCCACCCCTTCAAACAAGACTTGTAGCATGCTTCATGTATGGGATCAGTGAACTCAGACTATTTCTTTTAAGGGGAATCTCAGCGAACCGCAGACAAGTTTAAAGTATACCCTGAATATTATTTTTATGTTTACGTATTGTTAGGTACCGTGGCGAAATCATGTAAATATTGTATCTTTTACGAAAATGCGCGATTCCGTGAATTGCATACCTGTAAGCGAATGCTATTCGTCCTGCATGGTGACCTACCTAGATATGACGTCACAAGTGTGTAATATGCGCCATATTGTATATAAACAAAAGAGACAGAGGAAAGCACGAGATCAAACATCTCCGTGTTATACGGTGCGATATCGCTGTATTTTGATATTTGGCACATAACGTTTTGATATACTTGAGAGCTTGGTTCTTAGATCAATATTTTTAATAAGAAATAGTGGATTGATGATCGGGAAATAACTCGACTATTGCGAATAAGTCATGTCAGATGGCGTTTCTAGCAAGACTATGTCGTGTAAATCATTAACGAAATTGTGTTAACAAAATTAAGGATTAAATCAATGTCATGTAACACTTCTCACAAATGTTATCATATAAGACTTCATGTCCGCGTGACTTGAACTTTCAGATCCCACATCTCAGGCGTAATCTAGACATATACTCGAGGTATGTTGTTAAAAGTCTATAAGGCATGTTTATGTGTTGACAATATAGATGGTTCTCCCTCAGCAGGGTAGATATCCTGGAGTATCGGGTCTAACTTGATCACAGGCATTTATAGTTATTCATAACGAGTAACGCAAATAATTAAAAATATTTTATAATTTTTTTTTTTAGATATATATATACATAAAATTGATAACTACCTATACTACAAATGCCTATGGTTTTATATTACTATTGGCGAAATATTCATTGAAAATGACTTATGGTGACATCACAAGATCACAAACGACATGCTTTTATCGAAAAAAAATATGTATTTCACCAAAATTACAGATAGTTTTCAGATATCGGACTTGTGTGTCCTCAACGGGGACTAATTAACATTACAGATTACTTTATACGGGAACGCGAGAAAGATTTATTTTCTACCTGTCGTGTCAGTTCTGGGCGAAATCACATCAAAAACACAATAGAGAAAGTACCACCAGCACGGTTTGAAAACGACAACATGAAGACGAATGTTCGAGAATGGTTCTCATTTGCATAAAAGTCACGAAGATCGTTGACCCCGGCCCGTATGCAAATTAACTATAACAGTTATCACAAACAGATGAAGAGACTGGCGGGAATAATTACTACACGATGTTTTGAGATGCAGGTTGATGAAAACACGGGAAAGTGTATGGTGGACATCATGATTACATTTGGACATATTCTATTTCCCTGTATAAGTCAGACGTACCCGATGATCATTGATATGCCCGTTTCTATTCGGCGGATATTTGATAAGTAGGTAGGGTATGTATGGCTAAGTTTCCGCTACACATTATTAATATCAGTATATGGTATGAATGCTAACCATGTGGAAATAGTTGACATATGAATAGTCAGTGTTATAAAAACCAAAACTACTGCAATAACGATGAGAACATTTTTTTTCTGGATATTTATAGCAGACGAGATCTATTGTCTGAGACTAGCCATCGGTTATGAGACGGAAGCCGTAACAGGCGACCAAGGTGGTTTGTCGCACTGCCTGTTCCTGATACGGCTCCACTGCTGTCTTCTGTCAGTCGTTAGCACGCTAAACGTTTAAAGAACTTCGAGATGCTCATAACAATTTACTGTTTCCCATTGGCATTACGAAATAACCGTACAAAACCTTAAATAGAAAAGGAAACACTTCTGGCAAACTGCTCTTCAGACACTCGGCAAGCTACGACAGTCTCCGACAGGCTGGCTGGCAGTATACATACAACCTACGCTACATACCATGAAAGTACTCTTAGAAAAGTTTCGATAAAAACCCATTTCCCCCGTAACCAATGCACACTTTGTCGAGATTTTTAACGTCCACGAAACAACCATGGTCAATACATGGTTAATATGTTTTTTAAGGCGTGAACAGATACGATAAACTGTCTGATAGTGGTGGTAGCTACAGGCAATAACAGTTGCCGACAAAACACCCAGTTAATGGATGGTAACGCTAATGACATCGCTGGTGTTAGAAAATGTCAGCTGGTCTAGTGGTCAAATCGTCCATAGTGTTTTGTTACACCGATACGTAGCTTATCCGTGTAAAGTTAGATAACTTCTTTATATCATAATGCTTTAAAAACAAGACACAACACAAGCTTGTACATTAAGCTAGACAATTCTTTTTTTATACCAGAGCATTGTCATTCTACATTCTAGTTTTATATCATACACCATTACAGTCGGTGTTTACGTAGTAGATATAAATGCTTAGAATCATTTCACAAAACTTAATTATATGTTACATATTTACAAATCTATGTAGGACACAAAACAATTGGAGATATTCAAATTATATATCTGGCTTTAAAACCAACTGTGATTTTTGGGGGACCTGCTCAACAAAGCCTTATCTTGTTTTAGGGAAAGTGCTGTTACAGATGAACAATAGCTATCTTTTATTTCCAGCTCTTAACCAATTATCCTAACTCGTGTATGGTAGCTTTACTATTACGTTTCATATTTTAATGACGGCATGTTAGTGTTCTGAAAATAATCTTCCACATTGTGGAGATAGTCTTCAACATTGTATAAACTGCTTCAATGTCATGCAGGGAATTCAATAGAAGAGCTTTCAGAAAATACTATTACAATGTGTATTATCTGAATCAAGCCTCATAATAAGTTTGACGATTATACCCATATGTTATTGAATTCAAATATAATATATAACCTTCTTAATAATTAGGGTACATAGACGGATGGTGTGACATTCACGGTACATTACTCTGGAATCATGATTCTATCAAAATTGAATAACATAAATAGTTAACATGTGATTAGATTTTCAATACTTGTCTACACAACCAATTTCAGACAGTATAGCTATTCTAAAATCAATAGATGAACAGAAATATTTAGGTATATATTTCCATGGGAAACCATTCTCAAAGTGTTGTACGTTTACAGTCAATATTAATGTAATTTGTCAATTTCATTATGTTGAAGGTGTAAATGTATAAAGACATTTGAAACGTATGTCTTTACCCACACGTCAAACTGTGAAGTTACTTGAGAGTCACTAGCTCTCGTATTGTGTTTATTGAACAAAACCTAATTCAGAAAGCGTTGTAACATCGGGCAAACACAATCAACTACTTACTTTTAGGAGTGTGGGATGTCCCGTCATGATTAGATTTTAAAGACAATGTCTCCCGACTCTGTGTAGATAGGGGCGAGATGATACAGTGTTAGAGCGATAGATAGAGTAAAACTCTCCCATAACTAGGTCAGATTTATTGTCACAAGAAGGAAACCTGCAGGCCACGGTGTCATTTATCATCGACAGACTGAATATAATATGAATGAGTCCCGATGTCTCACTGGTATATAAAGTTGAGGGTCTGAGGCACCTACCGTGAGTATAGCTATAACGACGTCAAACAATAGTGGCTCGTGTGCTAAAAGGCCGTAAAACAGCGGACGTTAAACATTAAATAGCAAGTGGTGTCAGTAAACTACGTTACAATAGAGATCTCATTAATAACGTTACAATAGAGATCTCATTAATAACGTTACAATAGGGATCTCATTTATAACGTTACAATAGAGATCTCATTAATAACGTTACAATAGAGATCTCATTTATAACGTTACACTGGAAATCTCAGTAAATTACGTTGCAATACAGATCTAATTAATTACGTTACAATAGAGATCTCATTAATAACGTTACAATAGAGATCTCATTTATAACGTTACACTGGAAATCTCAGTAAATTACGTTACAACATAGACCTCATTAATTACGTTACACGTGATATCTCAGTAAATTACGTTTCAATAGAGATCTCGGTAAATAACGTTATACTGGAAATCTCAGTAAATTACGTTACAACATAGACCTCATTAATTACGTTACACTGGATATCTCGGTAAATTACGTTACACTGGAGTCTCAGTGAATAACGTTTCAATAGAGATCTCGGTAAATAACGTTACACTGGAAATCTCAGTAAATTACGTTACAACATAGACCTCATTAATTACGTTACACGTGATATCTCGGTAAATTACGTTACACTGGATATCTCAGTAAATTACATTTGTACGTTACACTGGATATCTCAGTAAATTACGATACACTGGAGATCTCGGTAAATTACGTTACAACATAGACCTCATTAATTACGTTACACTGGATATCTCGGTAAATTACGATACACTGGAGATCTCAGTAAATTACGTTACAACATAGACCTCCTTAATTACGTTACACTGGATATCTCGGTAAATTACGTTACACTGGAGTCTCAGTGAATTACGTTTCAATAGAGATCTCGGTAAATAACGTTACACTGGAAATCTCAGTAAATTACGTTACAACATAGACCTCATTAATTACGTTACACGTGATATCTCGGTAAATTACGTTACACTGGATATCTCAGTAAATTACATTTGTACGTTACACTGGATATCTCAGTAAATTACGATACACTGGAGATCTCGGTAAATTATGTTACACTGGAGATCTCGGTAAATTACGTTACAACATAGACCTCATTAATTACGTTACACTGGATATCTCAGTAAATTACGATACACTGGAGATCTCGGTAAATTACGATACACTGGAGATCTCGGTGAATTACGTTACACTGGAGATCTCGGTAAATTACGTTACACTGGAAATGTCAGTAAATTACGATACACTGGAGATGCAGAATTACGTTATACTGGAATCTCAATAATTTACGTTACAATAGAGATTTCATTAATTACGTTACACGTGATATCTCAGTAAAGTACGTTACACTGGATATCTCGGTAAATTACGTTACACTGGAGATCTCGGTAAATTACGTTACACTGGAGATCTCGGTAAATTACGTTACACTGGAAATGTCAGTAAATTACGATACACTGGAGATTTTGGTAAATTACGTTACACGTGATATCTCGGTAAATTACGATACACTGGAAATGTCAGTAAATTACGTTACACGTGATATATCGGTAAATTACGATACACTGGAGATCTCGGTAAATTACGTTACACTGGAAATATCAGTAAATTACGTTACACTGGAGATCTCGGTAAATTACGTTACACTGGAGTCTCAGTGAATTACGTTACACTTGATATCTCGGTAAATTACGTTACACTGGAAATGTCAGTAAATTACGTTACACTGGAGATCTCGGTAAATTACGTTACACTGGAGATCTCGGTAAATTACGTTACACTGGAGATCTCGGTAAATTACGTTACACTGGAGATCTCGGTAAATTACGTTACACTGGAGATCTCGGTAAATTACGTTACACTGGAAATGTCAGTAAATTACGATACACTGGAGATGCAGAATTACGTTATACTGGAATCTCAATAATTTACGTTACAATAGAGATTTCATTAATTACGTTACACGTGATATCTCAGTAAAGTACGTTACACTGGATATCTCGGTAAATTACGTTACACTGGAGATCTCGGTAAATTACGTTACACTGGAGATCTCGGTAAATTACGTTACACTGGAAATGTCAGTAAATTACGATACACTGGAGATTTTGGTAAATTACGTTACACGTGATATCTCGGTAAATTACGATACACTGGAAATGTCAGTAAATTACGTTACACGTGATATATCGGTAAATTACGATACACTGGAGATCTCGGTAAATTACGTTACACTGGAAATATCAGTAAATTACGTTACACTGGAGATCTCGGTAAATTACGTTACACTGGAAATGTCAGTAAATTACGTTACACTGGAGATCTCGGTAAATTACGTTACACTGGAAATGTCAGTAAATTACGATACACTGGAGATGCAGAATTACGTTATACTGGAATCTCAATAATTTACGTTACAATAGAGATTTCATTAATTACGTTACACGTGATATCTCAGTAAAGTACGTTACACTGGATATCTCGGTAAATTACGTTACACTGGATATCTCGGTAAATTACGTTACACTGGAGATCTCGGTAAATTACGTTACACTGGAAATGTCAGTAAATTACGATACACTGGAGATTTTGGTAAATTACGTTACACGTGATATCTCGGTAAATTACGATACACTGGAAATGTCAGTAAATTACGTTACACGTGATATATCGGTAAATTACGATACACTGGAGATCTCGGTAAATTACGTTACACTGGAAATATCAGTAAATTACGTTACACTGGAGATCTCGGTAAATTACGTTACACTGGAAATATCAGTGAATCACGTTACACTGGAGATCTCGGTAAATTACGTTACACTGGAAATGTCAGTAAATTACGTTACACTGGAGATCTCGGTAAATTACGTTACACTGGAGATCTCGGTAAATTACGTTACACTGGAGATCTCGGTAAATTACGTTACACTGGAGATCTCGGTAAATTACGTTACACTGGAGATCTCGGTATATTACGTTACACTGGAAATGTCAGTAAATTACGATACACTGGAGATGCAGAATTACGTTATACTGGAATCTCAATAATTTACGTTACAATAGAGATTTCATTAATTACGTTACACGTGATATCTCAGTAAAGTACGTTACACTGGATATCTCGGTAAATTACGTTACACTGGAGATCTCGGTAAATTACGTTACACTGGAGATCTCGGTAAATTACGTTACACTGGAAATGTCAGTAAATTACGATACACTGGAGATTTTGGTAAATTACGTTACACGTGATATCTCGGTAAATTACGATACACTGGAAATGTCAGTAAATTACGTTACACGTGATATATCGGTAAATTACGATACACTGGAGATCTCGGTAAATTACGTTACACTGGAAATATCAGTAAATTACGTTACACTGGAGATCTCGGTAAATTACGTTACACTGGAAATGTCAGTAAATTACGTTACACTGGAGATCTCGGTAAATTACGTTACACTGGAAATGTCAGTAAATTACGTTACACTGGAGATCTCGGTAAATTACGTTACACTGGAAATATCAGTGAATCACGTTCCACTGGATATCTAAGGTGTTTCCAACGATCGGTGTATGGAACTTAAACGGGTGTTGGTGAAGAAATGTCTCAAAGAACTAGATCACATACAAGATAAGGCTTTGTGTGAACATTGTAGATACTTATATGAATAATAAACAATCTCTTCCGCTTCAGTTACATAATCAATATATACAACAGTGATAGATTCTATTTCTCCCACAGGGATGGTTACATTATATTAAGATCATCATTCCAGTAAAGTAATGGGGCAACTGGGCGTTCCTTATGTGATAGCATGAGCACGACTTGTCAGAATAACCACGATCATCATCTATCCTCAGTCTGGGGTACGTTGTACTGACAAAGTTACGTCAATTGTTGTCTTAAGATAATTAATGTGTAAGCCTTTGCAAAGAAAATTTCCCAATATATCGCACTGTGTGGTTTTATCTCCCTTACCGAACTGTTAGTTTAAATATGGCAATTTTCCATCAGCAAACTTTACAGATACAATGTACAAACGTGGTACGGGAGAGATCTGTTCTTGACAGAAAATGATTTTTGCTTAGTTTGTCAATTTGTTGACATGAAAACAGAAAAAAAACATTAAAATGCCATTACTTTAACGTTAAAGTAGGTAGATTAAATGTATGTGGGAGGGTTTCGGAGTTGTACATGTAGCTCAGAAAAGCAGAGAGATTTGGATACTCATTTCCATGACAATTGTTAATGTTTTGAAATCCAACAAAATGAAAGACAGCTTCATTTACAGGTACAGTGTATAAACAATCAGACATTTAGTGTTTACTTTGTTGGTTTTCATGGTTACAGAAACAAACACATACATGAAAGGACCAATAGCAAAAGCAGGACGCCGATTAGACCTGAGTACGAAGTCTCGTAGAAATATGTGAAGCAGTATTCAAATTACAGTCCAAAATTAGTACACGGAAGAACGAACAATCTTCGACGCCTAATTTTAATCAACAAAATTTAATCGTGCATTGTTTTAAGTAACAAAATGATAGAAAAATAACGACATGGCATTATATTTACGGTATACGTTGACAGCATAGTGACTACAGCAGTCATAACATCAAACCGTTAGATGGTTACGATAGACAGGATGAAACCAGGTTGGAGGATTACGTAACCGCAGGTAAGGATCGCAAATTCACTGTACAGTATTTGCAGAGACTGTGACAAGAGCTTTGGATACAGGCAGTCAACATGTTAGAACTGGTAGCCGACTACAAATCACTCGACTGTCGACACGGAACAGTATCAGTGTTGTGAGAAACACACAGAAGTAAGTGATGGGCGCGAGCACAGGTTGTATGTCATAATGAACGAATCCTTATGTTGGTTATCTAAACCAGGTACCGTGGAACTCACAAGTTGAATGAATCCAAAACTCCACAGAACCCACAGCATTGTTTGTGTAACGCGAGAGAATTAAACACAATTTGGACAGCACTTGGTCCGAAATACGACAGGACACTTACCTTAGCTGTCTATGATGTCAAGCTAAGAACGTCTGGACTATGCCAACAAAGTCCCCGGACAACGAGACGACAACCTGGACGTGTTTCAATTACACTGAAAGAGCGGACAGGAAACCTTCCACGAAAGACTATAGCTTATGAACAGCGGATCGCCAAAATACCCAAACACTGACAGAACATCGACACTATTTAGCAGAACGGTAATCATTCAACATACGTGTATTGTTTAATCTGAGGTACAGGAAAGGGAAAGGAAATTCAACAGACACGAAGGATTTGTTTTTAACAGAGGAAAACTTTCCATGGAGGTAATTGAAGAAAAGGACGGAAACCTTTACACGGAAGTTTTACACGAACAATCCTCTTTTCATTGTCGTTCGCGTGGCACACCAGTATTATTTGTTTCTAGTACTAATCTACGTGCAGTTCCCATGGCGCGAACTTTCATAATTATAAGTGAACTAGGCAATTGCAAGGACACGACATTCAGATATTGTATGGAAATACTGTTTTTTGTTGTTGTTGTTTTTTTTATATATTTTTTTTTCTTGGCGATATCAAACAATCCTGGTGTTTTCCTCGCTACTTTACCCATATCTTTCTACCAGAAATGATGGCACCGGACACCAACAAAGCCGTGGTCTATCACAGCGACATCATTGGTCTCCATTGACACTATACAATTATGTTCTCACTACAGTAAATCCCACACCTACATGTACTTCCCGTCGGTGTCAGTACACGTCCATTACACCCTTATTTCCCTCATCACGTTTCAATAGAAACGAAATTAAGCCATTTGGGACTGGCGTTATCGGACAGCCAAATCACACAATTCTATAGAGAATGTCGTGTGATGGCCTTGTTCAATCTGCAAATGTATGTTGAAGAGTTGTGTCCCTCAAATATGTCATTGTCATGAAGAGAGATTTTCATTTTACTCCAAATCTACCTAAACAGTACGCAACTTTTAAATCGGAAATTGAATCCTAGCCTTTTCTTTAACATATAAGCCATTTGCATATCTATTGCAAGTACATTTACATACTCGCAGTACCGAACCATGTTATCGGAAAAATCGAAATGTGTAGCAATGTCTGTGTCAGAGCTATCGTCATACATTGCCAATATCCTATCTACATCCGCCAAAATAAACCGCCAACACTTGGGATCTGGCGGAGGGATCTAACCGTTGGCGTACTAATGACTCGCGGTGGCGTACGTATCGCCAGTGGATACTTGATTGGTTGGACCGTAGATGTAAATATGGGTTATATAATTGCACACGTATCATTAACATCAGTATAGCTGCAGATACAATCAGGTTCTATAACAACGGTACATAAACTCTCTAGAAGAATTGTGATAGGAGACGTGTGAATGCCACCTCTGTTCTAGTGGTGCCAGATAGCCTGTCACTTATAGCACTGCGTGGACAGTGGTGCCAGATAGCCTGTCACTTATAGCACTGCGTGAAGACAGTGGTGCCAGATAGCCTGTCACTTATAGCACTGCGTGGAGACAGTGGTGCCAGATAGCCTGTCACTTATAGCACTGCGTGGAGACAGTGGTACCAGATACATGTAGCCTGTCACTTATAGCACTGCGTGGAGACAGTGGTGCCAGATAGCCTGTCACTTATAGCACTGCGTGGAGACAGCACCAGGCTTTTTATCTCATAGATATTTGAATGTTTTCGAACCGAAGTTTAACCCAGATATGCTGCCAAGTAGACTTCCAAGCTCCCCGTTCCTGCCTCCCATTTTCAAATAAAGACCGTTCAGAATGTCAAGCAGGATGATATATTCTTATAAAATTTCATAAAAGAAAATATAATAACAGTGCCTTTCAACCTCTGAGGGGATTGCTTGATCTATATGTCGTGTAAATAGCGGTGCTCGGGCTCCGCTATAACGTGCGTTTGTTTCTATCCATCATTCCGACCATCCAACATAGATCTATTATCCTGTCTCTCAGTGATGGACTAGGCCATAGCTGTCTCAACTATACACACCACGATATTGGCATCCCTTCATATATTACACCGATATGTGTATATCACTTCATAATGATTATAAGTCTGCATGTACGGTGACTACTAGATGTTGGCTGACTTTTACATGCAGCTCGACACGCGATTTCGTGGTAATGAATAAGTCATGGACGGAATGAAATGTGTTCTAACTTGAAGACATTTCAGATAAATTTTGATTCTATACTATATATCAGATCACACAGCGTGTTTTCTCTTTTCATAAGAAAATATGCCATCCACGTTGCCTTTCTTTTACAGCTTCCGGTGTGTTGTTCTATTTATAGACCACACATATCATCTGGGTTATGTACCCAGAGAAGGACAGGTAACTCTTTGTTGTCTGCTGTAGTAGATGAATTATCATGTCACGTGTTTGGAGACGGTACCTCATTACCTGTACCTGGTATTTTGTTGTGAATTCTTTTCTATGCATATACACGAAAATTTTGCGAATCCACACAGCGACGAGTAAAGCGATGAAAAAATAGAAAGTGATAGAAAAGGTTTCATTTCCAGGAAGAGGCTATTGCCATCCTCTATAATACATCTTCTGGTGCAAGCTGGTGGCGACACCCAGCGGAGACGCCGTGTGATGCTGTGCTAGATATCACTGTATCATCGATCTTTATCAACGGATGCACATCCATTTCCAACATAGCACATTACAATTTGATGGGGTAAGAAGATTGAACACCAAACCCGATACACCACAGATGTGCTGTGACACATGAAGTCGCTATATATCACACATACCTAAATGTATAATGTATAAACCGTTTGTCATCATTACTGTAAGCTAGTGTCGATACAGAGATGGAGTCTTTATAGGATGCGCGACACACAAATCTACTTAAAGTGGTGCAGATTTAATAACATCCGAATTTCATAAAATATAGATTTTATTTCAAAGGGCGTTAGAATATTTCTGTTTAATGTGCGGGTTTTTTTTTTCAAATCACTTTCAGTTTGACTAAAATTTGACGCATTTTGGAAAATGTAATCGCGATGAACATTTCGCGATTTGAATTTGAGTTTGATTTGAATTTTTCAAATGACGTATTTTGCCATGAATACCAGGTTAAATATTCTCGCAACAGTAAAGGTTATGCCAGGATGAGAGTCTAGGAAACGTAAAACTTACAACAGTAAAGGTTATGCCAGGATGAGAGTCTAGGAAACGTAAAACTTACAACAGTAAAGGTTATGCCAGGATGAGAGTCTAGGAGACGTAAAACTTACAACAGTCATGGTTATGCCAGGATGAGAGTCTAGGAAACGTAAAACTTACAAGAGTAAAGGTTATACGAGGATGAGAGACTAGGAAACGTAAAACTTACAACAGTAAAGGTTATGCCAGGATGAGAGTCTAGGAAACGTAAAACTTACAACAGTAAAGGTTATGCCAGGATGAGAGTCTAGGAGCATATAAAAGTTGCTTACAACAGCTTATGGCTGATTAGATCATTTTTCGTTCTTTTTTTCGCAGATGAAAAACGTCCTGAAACTGTTATTATTGAACTCTCATTAAAGATTTGCTCTTTTTGGTCCTTTATGGTACATAGTCTACATACGGCGTCTTTTCCGATTAAAAAATAGAAAAATAATAAATAGTTAAAATAAAGCTGCTGTCTATTATAAAATGTCACTTTACAGCGAAATTGACCGTCTATAGGACAAATGAAAAGGAGCATGGACAGCCCACTGCATCCACACGACGACCATCTAATTCCCATTAAGTAATTCAGCTTGGTGCATGCTTGTGAAATAAACGGCGACTATTACCATTACTTGCCATCAGCGTGACAGCTATTTACTAATTAGACACATCTAATTGGCTGTTTTAAGTCGGGATGAGCATTCAACAAATGAAACAGAAAACCAAGTAGTTGGTGTCCTTCTTAATTACGAGTTTTGTTGTATGGGTTTATAAGTTCCGGGATAATAGATATCTTAAACTCAAAAATGAACAGTTTTATCTACGTCATCAGTTTTCCCTCTGGAAATTGTTACCAAGCTACATTAGGTGGTCGGGTGACACGATGGAAACATATTAGACTTTCACCTAGGACGACTGGGTTCGATACCACGATCGGAAGTGAAAAAATATGGGACTACCTGCCCGACCACGTGGGGTTTCTCTTGGTATCCACGGTAAGGAGCGCTTCCATCCGGGTCAGTAAAACTAAATCAATCTACAAGCTGTATGGATAATACACGGTCGTCAATAATCTTGTAATTACAGATATATAGGTCATCACATATTTCATAACTCACAGAAATACGGAGGCTACCGCTTGTCTAGTAATTGTGGCGTGTGGCGTACACGCGAAGGTAAATTAGGTGACTGCAGTGCACTGTGAGATAGATCGTTCACTCAATATATATCTGGGTACATCACATTTTAATGTTGCCGAATGATATGGGTCCTTACTCTGTAAATTGTACACGTGATTTTACAGATAGGAAAATTACTTTGATTATATCCATAACACCAGAACCCAGACTAACGTATCTGCCAACGAATACAACATCTAACTTAATAAGCCAACACCATCTCCGGGATAGAGAGACAAACGATTACCATGGTCAGACTATGTGGGACCAAAGTAAGTTGGCGAGGATTAATGGCGAAATGAAGAGTACAATCCCAATTAATGTATTAAAATGATGGCATTGTACATGTACTTTACACGGTAACTTCTCTGAGAGACGAGAGCGGGAGAAGTAAGACAACTTGTTTTCCTCAGAGAGAAGACAGGGGATTCTGTCAAACTGTGCAGTGGTTTGTTTGGTCGCGATGTTAGAGTCCTCAGTGCTTGGTTTGGTCGCGATGTTATAGTCCTCAGTGCTTGATTTGGTCGCGATGTTACAGTCCTCAGAGCTTGATTTGGTCGCGATGTTAGAGTCCTCAGTGCTTGATTTGGTCGCGATGTTATAGTCCTCAGTGCTTGATTTGGTGGCGATGTTAGAGTCCTCAGTGCTTGATTTGGTCGCGATGTTATAGTCCTCAGTGCTTGATTTGGTGGCGATGTTAGAGTCCTCAGTGCTTGATTTGGTCGCGATGTTACAGTCCTCAGTGCTTGATTTGGTCGCGATGTTAAAATCCTCAGTGCTTGATTTGGTCGCGATGTTAGAGTCCTCAGTGCTTGGTTTGGTCGCGATGTTAGAGTCCTCAGTGCATGATTTGGTCGCGATGTTAGAGTCCTCAGTGCTTGATTTGGTCGCGATGTTAGAGTCCTCAGTGCATGATTTGGTCGCGATGTTAGAGTCCTCAGTGCTTGATTTGGTCGCGATGTTACAATCCTCAGTGCTTGATTTGGTCGCGATGTTAGAGTCCTCAGTGCTTGATTTGGTCGCGATGTTACAATCCTCAGTGCTTGATTTGGTCGCGATGTTAGAGTCCTCAGTGCTTGATTTGGTCGCGATGTTAGAGTCCTCAGTGCATGATTTGGTCGCGATGTTAGAGTCCTCAGTGCTTGATTTGGTCGCGATGTTACAATCCTCAGTGCTTGATTTGGTCGCGATGTTAGAGTCCTCAGTGCTTGATTTGGTCGCGATGTTAGAGTTCTAAGTGCTTGATTTGGTCGCGATGTTAGAGTCCTCAGTGCTTGATTTGGTTGCGATGTTATAGTCCTCAGTGCTTGATTTGGTGGCGATGTTAGAGTCCTCAGTGCTTGATTTGGTCGCGATGTTATAGTCCTCAGTGCTTGATTTGGTGGCGATGTTAGAGTCCTCAGTGCTTGATTTGGTCGCGATGTTACAGTCCTCAGTGCTTGATTTGGTCGCGATGTTAAAATCCTCAGTGCTTGATTTGGTCGCGATGTTAGAGTCCTCAGTGCTTGGTTTGGTCGCGATGTTAGAGTCCTCAGTGCTTGATTTGGTCGCGATGTTACAGTCCTCAGTGCTTGATTTGGTCGCGATGTTATAGTCCTCAGTGCTTGATTTGGTCGCGATGTTATAGTCCTAAGTGCTTGGTTTGGTCACCATGTTATAGTCCTCAGTGCTTGATTTGGTAGCAGAGTTACACTGCTATTAATGTGTGATTGCTGCAGAGTTACACCTTCCAGAGTTTGTGATCTGACCCCGGATCGAATTACTTCGTCCTGAGTGTGTGATTTGGCTGTGGAGTTACACCTTCCGCAGTATGTGATTTGACCACGGATCGAGTCACTTCGTCCTGAGAGGGTGATTTGGCTGCGGAGTTACACAGTTATGCGATGTGAGTTCCGAGTGAGTGACTTACCCTCCGAGTTACATCGTTCTGAGTGCTTGCCTTTGCCACAGAATTACGCCGTTCTGAATGTGTTATGTGGTCGCGAGATAACCAGTCCTCAGGGTGTGATTTGGTCGTGGAGTTGCACCGTTCTGAGTGAGTGACTTGGTCACGGAGATACAACGTTCTGAGGATGTGATTTTGCCGAAAGTTGCACCGTTCTGAGGGTGTGATTTGGCCGCGGAGTTGTATCGTTTTGAGGGTGTGATATGGCCGCAGAATTCCACCGTTTTTAGGAAGTGATTTTGCCGCTGAGTTGCACCGTTCTGAGGGTGTGATTTGGCCGCAGAGTTGTATCGTTTTGAGGGTGTGATTTTGCCGCGGAATTGCACCGTTCTGAGAGTGTCGTTATGCCACAAAGAGTGAGCATGGTTGTTGTACAACTCGCTCTCTTAAATACTTCTGGAATTACCAATACGAAATGTAAACAGTTTCAATTTGGTAAACGGAATGAAACGTGTTAATTGTACAAGTATTTACACAGGAATGTTCCAAAGCAGATGCTGCAAACTTCCGATATACTAGCAACATACTATGTCAAAAGACACAGCCAGGACTCAGGTGTAAACGTATTGAAATACAGGTAAGGAGCTGACATTTGGAATAGATAACGAATTGGAATAGGAGGGAAGTGTAATCATTTGGATGAGATTGTGCTGGTCGTCAGCCAGGTGAAAGGGGTATTACCATGATATTTTACCGAGGGATAATAAAGTATTACATCACCATCGTCACATCCTCCCCATATTACCGTCATATTGAAGTTGTGATCAAATTAACCCCAGGCAATTATACGAGACATCTCTCCAACATTGGATTACCAAATGAAGTTATGACGGCGGCGTGGCGATAGGGGAAAGCAATAGCCTATATCGTGTTCAGGAGAGTTTAACGTGTAGAGAAGATCAATCAATGTTCCTCTGCCAACTCGCTCTCACAACACTGCTCACACAACACTGATACACACACTCATAGAGCTCCAAAAAATCGAAATTTAATCTGGGACGTCACTGTTCATACACGAATTTGTTCATACACGATGCGTGTAACAAGGGAGGAAGGGGGAATCACAAAAGAATCACAAGAGTGGCTGGGTTAACGCATAGAGATGACACAAGAGTTACTGGGATAATAGGGAGGGGTCATAAGAGTTGCTGGGATAATAGGGGGAGGTCATAAGAGTTGCTGGGATAATAGGGAGATGTCACAAGAGTTTCTGGGATAATAGGGAGAGGTCACAAGAGTTTCTGGGATAATAGGGAGAGGTCATAAGAGTTGCTGGGATAATAGGGGGAGGTCATAAGAGTTGCTGGGATAATAGAGGGAGGTCATAAGAGTTGCTGGGATAATAGAGGGAGGTCATAAGAGTTGCTGGGATAATAGGGGGAGGTCATAAGAGTTGCTGGGATAATAGAGGGAGGTCATAAGAGTTGCTGAGAAAATAGAGAGGTCACAAGAGTTGCTGGGATAATAGGGAGAGGTCACAAGAGTTGCTGGGATAATAGAGGGAGGTCACAAGAGTTGATGGGATAATAGGGGGAGGTCACAAGAGTTGCTGGGATAATAGAGGGAGGTCATAAGAGTTGCTGGGAAAATAGAGAGAGGTCACAAGAGTTGCTGGGATAATAGGGGGAGGTCCCAAGAGTTGCTGGGATAATAGGGAGAGGTCATAAGAGTTGCTGAGAAAATAGAGAGGTCACAAGAGTTGCTGGGATAATAGGGGGAGGTCCCAAGAGTTGCTGGGATAATAGGGAGAGGTCATAAGAGTTGCTGAGAAAATAGAGAGGTCACAAGAGTTGCTGGGATAATAGGGGGAGGTCCCAAGAGTTGCTTAGATAATAGGGAGGGTCACAAGAGTTGCTGGGATAATAGAGAGTGCACAAGAGTTGCTGGGATAATAGGGGGAGGTCATAAGAGTTGCTGAGAAAATAGAGAGGTCACAAGAGTTGCTGGGATAATAGAGGGAGGTCACAAGAGTTGCTGGGATAATAGGGAGGGTCATAAGAGTTGCTGAGAAAATAGAGAGGTCACAAGAGTTGCTGGGATAATAGAGGGAGGTCACAAGAGTTGCTGGGATAATAGGGGGAGGTCACAAGAGTTGCTGGGATAATAGGGAGATGTCATAAGAGTTGCTGGGATAATAGAGGGAGGTCACAAGAGTTGCTGGGATAATAGAGGGAGGTCACAATAGTTCCTGGGATAATAGGGGGAGGTCACAAGAGTTGCTAGGATAATAGAGGGGTCACAAGAGTTGCTGGGATAATAGGGAAATGTCATAAGAGTTGCTGGGATAATAGAGGGAGGTCACAAAAGTTGCTGGGATAATAGGGAAATGTCATAAGAGTTGCTGGCATAATAGAGAGAGGTCACAAGAGTTGCTGGGATAATAGAGGGAGGTCACAAGAGTTGCTGGGATAATAGAGGGAGGTCACAAGAGTTGCTGGGATAATAGGGGGAGGTCACAAGAGTTGCTAGGATAATAGAGGGAGGTCACAAGAGTTGCTGGGATAATAGAGGGAGGTCACAAGAGTTGCTGGGATAATAGAGAGAGGTCACAAGAGTTGCTGGGATAATAGGGGGAGGTCACAAGAGTTGCTGGGATAATAGGGGGAGGTCATAAGAGTTGCTGGGATAATAGGGAGGTCACAAGAGTTGCTGGGATAATAGGGGGGTCACAAGAGTTGCTTAGATAATAGGGAGGGTCACAAGAGTTGCTGGGATAATAGAGAGGTCACAAGAGTTGCTGGGATAATAGGGGGAGGTCATAAGAGTTGCTGAGAAAATAGAGAGGTCACAAGAGTTGCTGGGATAATAGAGGGAGGTCACAAGAGTTGCTGGGATAATAGGGAGGGTCATAAGAGTTGCTGAGAAAATAGAGAGGTCACAAGAGTTGCTGGGATAATAGAGGGAGGTCACAAGAGTTGCTGGGATAATAGGGGGAGGTCATAAGAGTTGCTGGGATAATAGAGGGAGGTCACAAGAGTTGCTGGGATAATAGAGGGAGGTCACAATAGTTCCTGGGATAATAGGGGGAGGTCACAAGAGTTGCTAGGATAATAGAGGGGTCAGAAGAGTTGCTGGGATAATAGGGAAATGTCATAAGAGTTGCTGGGATAATAGAGGGAGGTCACAAAAGTTGCTGGGATAATAGGGAAATGTCATAAGAGTTGCTGGCATAATAGAGAGAGGTCACAAGAGTTGCTGGGATAATAGAGGGAGGTCACAAGAGTTGCTGGGATAATAGAGGGAGGTCACAAGAGTTGCTGGGATAATAGGGGGAGGTCACAAGAGTTGCTAGGATAATAGAGGGGTCACAAGAGTTGCTGGGATAATAGGGGGAGGTCATAGGAGTTGCTGGGATAATAGGGAGGTCACAAGAGTTGCTGGGATAATAGGGGGGTCACAAGAGTTGCTGGGATAATAGAGGGAGGTCATAGGAGTTGCTGGGATAATAGGGAGGTCACAAGAGTTGCTGGGATAATAGAGGGAGGTCATAGGAGTTGCTGGGATAATAGAGAGGTCACAAGAGTTGCTGGGATAATAGGGGGAGGTCATAGGAGTTGCTGGGATAATAGGGAGGTCACAAGAGTTGCTGGGATAATAGGGGGAGGTCACAAGAGTTGCTAGGATAATAGAGGGAGGTCACAAGAGTTGCTGGGATAATAGGGGGAGGTCACAAGAGTTACTGGGATAATAGGGGGAGGTCACAAGAGTTGCTGTGATAATAGAGGGAGGTCACAAGAGTTGCTGTGATAATAGAGGGAGGTCATAAGAGTTGCTGAGAAAATAGAGAGGTCACAAGAGTTGCTGGGATAATAGGGAGAGGTCATAAGAGTTGCTGAGAAAATAGAGAGGCCACAAGCGTTGCTGGGATAATAGGGGGAGGTCATAAAAGTTGCTGAGAAAATAGAGAGGCCACAAGCGTTGCTGGGATAATAGGGAGAGGTCACAAGAGTTGCTAGGATAATAGAGGGAGGTCACAAGAGTTGCTGGGATAATAGGGGGAGGTCATAAGAGTTGCTGAGAAAATAGAGAGGTCACAAGAGTTGCTGGGATAATAGGGGGGAGGTCATAGGAGTTGCTGGGAAAATAGAGAGGTCATAAGAGTTGCTGTGATAATAGGGGGAGGTCACAAGAGTTGCTGTGATAATAGAGAGGTCATTAGAGTTGCTGTGATAATAGGGGGAGGTCACAAGATTTGCTAGGGGTAGCACAGAAGGCTAAACAATGACTAGGGGTGAAGTACAGGGGTTGTATGAATTGCTAGAGGGTAACATGGACGGGTCGCAAGATTTGTAAGTGATATGTAGATTTATGACAGGTGATTGTAAGTGATATGTAGATTTATGACAGGTGATTGTATGTTATATGTAGATTTATGACAGGTGATTGTATGTTATATGTAGATTTATGACAGGTGATTGTTAGTGATATGTAGATTTATGACAGGTGATTGTTAGTGATATGTAGATTTACGACAGGTGATTGTTAGTGATATGTAGATTTATGACAGGTGATTGTTAGTGATATGTAGATTTACGACAGGTGATTGTATGTTATATGTAGATTTATGACAGGTGATTGTTAGTGATATGTAGATTTATGACAGGTGATTGTAAGTGATATGTAGATTTATGACAGGTGATTGTTAGTGATATGTAGATTTATGACAGGTGATTGTAAGTGATATGTAGATTTATGACAGGTGATTGTATGTTATATGTAGATTTATGACAGGTGATTGTTAGTGATATGTAGATTTACGACAGGTGATTGTATGTTATATGTAGATTTATGACAGGTGATTGTTAGTGATATGTAGATTTATGACAGGTGATTGTAAGTGATATGTAGATTTATGACAGGTGATTGTTAGTGATATGTAGATTTATGACAGGTGATTGTAAGTGATATGTAGATTTATGACAGGTGATTGTAAGTGATATGTAGATTTATGACAGGTGATTGTTAGTGATATGTAGATTTATGACAGGTGATTGTAAGTGATATGTAGATTTATGACAGGTGATTGTAAGTGATATGTAGATTTATGACAGGTGATTGTAAGTGATATGTAGATTTATGACAGGTGATTGTATGTTATATGTAGATTTATGACAGGTGATTGTTAGTGATATGTAGATTTACGACAGGTGATTGTATGTTATATGTAGATTTATGACAGGTGATTGTTAGTGATATGTAGATTTATGACAGGTGATTGTAAGTGATATGTAGATTTATGACAGGTGATTGTTAGTGATATGTAGATTTATGACAGGTGATTGTAAGTGATATGTAGATTTATGACAGGTGATTGTAAGTGATATGTAGATTTATGACAGGTGATTGTTAGTGATATGTAGATTTATGACAGGTGATCGTAAGTGATATGTAGATTTATGACAGGTGATTGTAAGTGATATGTAGATTTATGACAGGTGATTGTTAGTGATATGTAGATTTATGACAGGTGATTGTAAGTGATATGTAGATTTATGACAGGTGATTGTAAGTGATATGTAGATTTATGACAGGTGATTGTTAGTGATATGTAGATTTATGACAGGCGGTTGTATGTAATATGTAGATTGATGGCAGGTGAGTGTAAGTGATATGTAGATTTATGACAGGTGATTGTAATTGAAAAGTCGAAGCTCTGTTCGTATTGAGTCAATCGTTCCAGATCTTGACCTAATAATGTACTCCATGGAAAACGCTGCATGTAAAGATTCGTTGACGACAGACGACACAACGACACAAAAACAGTCGAAACCCATTAACACGAGAACATTATTTAACACAGCAGTCCATGTACTATTCATGGAAATCGCTGGATATTGAGCTGATTCTGATGTGTTTATATTAGATTATTGTAGAAGCCTGTTGTTTCTCTAAAATGTGCACTTTACTGAATCTTGTACCACTAAAAGACCAGATTACTTATGCATGAGGTCCTTCACACCCTACACCACGTCACCCAGGGGTATATTACTGTCTCCGGCAATAGACGGAACAAATAATCATGATAACTAAAACTGGTGTTTGGAAATCCCGTAACTCGGGGTATGAACATCCTTTACTCCCGGAAACATTGATATACAGTAAGAACAACCCGTACTCCCGGAAACATTGATGTACAGTATCAACACCCCGTACTCCCGGAAACATTGATGTACTGTATGAACACCCCGTACTCCCGGAAACATTGATGTACAGTATCAACACTCGTTACTCCCAGAAACATTGATGTACAGTATCAACACTCCGTACTGAACACTCGTACTCTCGGAAACATTGATGTACAGTATGAATACTCGTTACTCCCGGAAACATTGATGTACAACATGAACACCCCGTACTGAATACCCCGTACTGAATACCCCGTACTCCCGGAAACATTGATATACAGTATGAACACCCCGTACTCCCGGAAACATTGATGTACAGTATGAACATCCCGTACTCCCGGAAACATTGATGTACAGTATGAACATCCCGTACTCCCGGAAACATTGATGTAAAGTATGAACATCCCGTACTCCCGGAAACATTGATGTACAGTATGAACACCCCGTACTCCCGGAAACATTGATGTACAGTATGAACATCCCGTACTCCCGGAAACATTGATGTACAGTATGAACACCCCGTACTCCCGGAAACATTGATGTACAGTATGAACATCCCGTACTCCCGGAAACATTGATGTACAGTATGAACATCCCGTACTCCCGGAAACATTGATGTACAGTATGAACATCCTTTACTCCCCGAAACATTGATGTACAGTATGAACATCCCGTACTGAACACCCCGTACTCCCGGAAACATTGATATACAGTATCAACACCCCGTACTCCCGGAAACAGTGATGTACAGTATGAACATCCTTTACTCCCGGAAACATTGATGTACAGTATGAACACCCCGTACTCCCGGAAACATTGATGTACAGTATGAACATCCTTTACTCCCGGAAACATTGATGTACAGTATGAACATCCCGTACTGAACACCCCGTACTCCCGGAAACATTGATATACAGTATCAACACTCCGTACCCCCGGAAACATTGATGTACAATATGAACATCCCGTACTCCCGGAAACATTGATGTACAGTATGAACATCCCGTACTCCCGGAAACATTGATGTACAGTATGAACATCCTTTACTCCCGGAAACATTGATGTACAGTATGAACATCCCGTACTGAACACCCCGTACTCCCGGAAACATTGATATACAGTATCAACACTCCGTACTCCCGGAAACATTGATGTACAGTATGAACATCCTTTACTCCCGGAAATATTGATGTACAGTATGAACATCCCGTACTGAACACCCCGTACTCCCGGAAACATTGATGTACAGTATGAACACCCCGTACCCCCGGAAACATTGATGTACAGTATGAACACCCCGTACTCCCGGAAACATTGATGTACAGTATGAACATCCCGTACTCCCGGAAACATTGATGTACAGTATCAACACTCCGTACTCCCGGAAACATTTGTGTACAGTATGAACACCATGTTCTTAATACTTCAAATACAGAAATTGTTTTAAACTTCCGTAACCGAACCATGAGACATTGTAAAACACGCTGTCGAAGAATGCATTCTTGCTTTACGGATTTCAGTTTTAGATCCAGTTTGTGATTGTTCAAATAAAAAGGGTTCATGAATCTGATATAAACTATTTTGTATGATACATTCATAGTGGTGTTTAATTGGGCTGATATTAAGTAAATGGTCGTAACGTCACTTTGACCTTACACGTAATCATTGCATCACATCAAGTCATTTACTCTCTTTCTTGTAATTACATTACATAGGTATAAACAAAACCCATGGTCAATATATTATAAAATGTCAAAACTACAAGATTGTTTTAATCACAGGCCCAGATTAGTCCGACGGTGATCACCAGCCTACTTCCAAAAGCACTATCAGAAATATTTATTTTGTGATTGTTTAATTCAAAATGTCGTCCATTAATTTGAGAGTAAAATCACCTATCCATGGCCGCTTTCAGACTTGTACGGCAGTAGGATACGCCACGCGACCTGTGAATTTAAACGAAATGATAGCGTGCATGTAGCTGACATGTACCAGGTAGTCACAATACCAAAAAGCAGTGTTTCCAACACCTCCAGCAGACGCTTAATTTTTTAGGCTTTAGGTTTATTTCAAATTATGTATGGTGTCGAGTGTATCATAAAAAATGTTCAATGCACTCAGGCAATTGTGGCGGATTTGAATATTTCTCACGTACACACATAACACTGGATAATAAATCGCTACTACATAGCTCTTGGACAAAAGACCTGCGCATAAATATTATGATTTGATATGTAACACGTAAAGATATGCATTCTTTCAATTCCCTGACTCGCATATCTAGACGATCTATCGTCAATCGTAACTCAGAAGCTTGCCAGATAATTTTCATTATTTACATCATGTACATGTATCTCCTGTCTTCGATAGTCGCCAAGCTTTGCGTCCCGAACAAATCAATGCCACTTTCTTACCCACTGTAAACAATTGACTGGTACTGGCGACACGATCACTGACAACTGCTGTTAGAAGATGTAATTACTTCCCGACCAAACTGAATAAATAAACAATATTTTTATCCGGTAATCCAGGACTTCCTTTTGGTATAATAAGAGAGAGAAAAAAGCATTTTTACATTTAATTTTATATAATTTTCTTGCTATAGAACTAATGTCCAACATATCACAAATGCATGATTAATGATTACAGAGCGCTGCCAACCTGGTAGAAGACACGGAGATTACCTCAGACTTCCATAATGAAAATTGTGTATATACACGGACGCACCTTTATCGTTAATTTACACAAGATAAATTCAGACAAGGGAGGTGGCATTGGTGCGTACAGAGAGGTACAGAAACAGGAAGGGGAATTTGACCACGTACAGAGAGGTTCAGAAACAGGAAGGGGAATGTGACCCACGTACAGAGTGTTACAGAAACAGGAAGTGGAATTTGACCACGTACAGAGAGGTTCTGAAACAGGAAGGGGAATGTGACCCCACGTACAGAGAGGTTCAAACACAGGAAGTGGAATTTGACCACGTACATAGAGGTTCAGAAACAGGAAGTGGAATGTGACCACGAACAGAGAAGTTAAGATACAGGAAGTGGAATGTGACCATGTACAGAGAAGTTAAGATACAGGAAGTGGAATGTGACCATGTACAGAGAAGTTAAGATACAAGAAGTGGAATGTGACCACGAACAGAGAAGTTAAGATACAAGAAGTGGAATGTGACCACGAACAGAGAAGTTAAGATACAAGAAATGGAATGTGACCACGAACAGAGAAGTTAAGATACAGGAAGTGGAATGTGACCATGTACAGAGAAGTTAAGATACAGGAAGTGGAATGTGACCATGTACAGAGAAGTTCACAAACAGGAAGTGGAATGTGACCTCACGTACAAAGAGGTTCAGAGACAGGAAGTGTTATATGCAGAACACTGTCGTTCTGACACAGGAAGTGACGTCTGATCGTGTACTAAGCGAACGAGGTTCTGACACAGGAAATATCATACATGATGGCCGTACTACGGTAAGAGGTTCACACACAGGAAGTGGTGCACATGTATTACATGTACAGCTAGAGATACAGACACAGGAAGTGGTGCACATGTATTACATGTACAGCAAGAGGTTCACACACAGGAAATTGTACACATATATTACATGTACAGCTAGAGGTACAAACAGGAAGTGACGTAAATGAATTACCGTGTACGTAGTAAGAGAAACACAGAAAGTAACGTATGATAGTGTACAGTTACTAACGGATTTATTCAAAGGGAATGACAATCTACCCTGATCTGAGAATTAATATAGACTGGCAATAGTCATTGGGGGGCTTGGGGTCGGGGTAAGGGTGTGTGTGTAGGGGGGGGGGGGGGGGGGGGGGGAGGGGGGACGATTTACGAGGTGAGAGAGCATGTGACGGTCATTCATTCACAGAGAAGTAATTGTACTTCGAAGGCAGATGCATCCATTGTAGCTATTCATATTGTGATATAAAGATTTCATTTTTCTCTTTAAGGTAACAAATGTAGCATCCCTACTAACACACAAATTTGCTAACAAATAATTGTTTAGGTAAATTAATGTTCCTCCACCCCTGGACATCGTCATCAATCAGTCTACCGGTGTACAACATAGTTATAGATATCCGTAAAAGAAAAGAAAGAAAAGAAACAGAAAAGAAACTCCGCCTATAGCTACAATGAATGTAAAGAATTTGATGTGTAACTTTGTAGCATTCGGTTAGCTTACATACAGGATTGACACATTTAGTAAGGCTTTTACCTTGAAGAGTGTGTTATGAAAACTTGTTAATTCTGGTAACATGTTGATCTCTGTATGTTTGACAACCATTCCCACCCAATTTTCTACTACGCCCAAACATGCATTTATTTTTCGCCCGACTTACCGTCCTCTGCAATGGTACACACTCTCCAGAGTCCTGACCGGACGTTCATGTTGATCACAAACGTTTGGTTGTCTAAATGAGCGGTAACAGGTTCCACAGTGAAGAGCCAGGCGTCCGTGGACACAGAAAGTACTAGTGTCACCAGGGCAACCGCGCCCATGGTAAAAGACACTATCGTGAGAGCTTTGGGACCACAATGCATCTTTTGATTTGTTTTGGTTTCTTCACTCTAGCGCCATACCCGCTAGAAAGGCATTCATCTGCTATCCTATAGAATATCGAATACTAGAGCTCTACAGGTAGTCCTACCATAAATAGCAGTGAGCTCGTCCATTACCGGAGGTTCCCATCCATCGTCAATAAATTTTCATTGAGTAAAAATGATTTGACACGTGCTTTCAGCAGAAGGTGGCAACTAATACTGCTACACTGAATCTGGCTACCAGAGCTCACTACACACACGGCGCCAGTACCATTCTACAGCTGTACCATAACACTTCATGTCCTCAGTTACAAAATGATGCTAAAGTGAATTGTTATGGGTTGTAAAGTCTCCATTGACCCGAATCCGTCCCCGTGTCACATGTAGTACCAATAAGTACCACCGCGTCCCTCCTCGGTCCTGGAGGGCCTCCAGTGATTGGCCCGGAGCGACTTCACTTCTCCTCCCTCCTAACAGAGGGGGTGTGGCCTAACCCGTGGTGTGGAGTTTAGGCCCTGATCGAGTACACTATCTATCCATGGCCCATGCGTTAACTGGTAGAGTGGACACGTGTTGTGTAATGAATGTATACCCGTATTGACGATAGATATGTACACTGTTGTCCATACTCACACTGATCCACAGCCAGACCTATATCAGTTCTGTCTAGTAGACATAGTATAGATCATATTATGACATATCGCGGGCTTTCCACTGAATTTTGCACTATTGATTGGGAGCAGCCGACCACTATGGAGGATTGGAGGAACAACAGCTATACCGCACATGTATGTGGACTACATTCTATCAACAATACGTTTTCTAAGCAGAACAATCTCAATGCATCTATCACTGTGTTAATTGTCTAGAACCTTGAGGGGCGACGAGTTGCGTTACTGTAGCGCTGACTCAACAACAAACCAAAGTTGAGAGCGAGACGCGTGTTTTACGTCACCATGTGTCTACTGTTCGGATAGCACGGTGACATTCATCAGCGACTCATTCATCTGCATTTTTTTCGGCATAGCCGTATAATTTTCTTTTGACCCCGGATATGACGCGACAGGTGGCGTTACTGGTCAAGATGAAGTATGTGATTGGTCAATGTAGCGGAAAATGCAGACATGCAGTTAAAGACGAAACAAAATTAAGATTTAATGCAAGCTGAATAAGTGGATGTATCTATTCAAATGACACATTAATAAAATCATATTCCTTATTCAAATGCAGTCTTACTATCACGAAAAATGATTCAAACTGATAAAGTTTTGTTATCCGTGATGAAACTGCGCATTTATTAATTAGTTCGTTAATTTATTTCACCAGCAGTTTTACATTATAACCACCAGCATTAAAACTATGCCGTTTATCTTTTTTTTAAGATATTTCTTGTTTGTTCAGATCTCCAAAAGTGTGACGATATCAAAACGAAACGCTGGTAGATCAGGAGATTGTTTTGGTAACACTGAGGTGATATTTACTTTACTGCCAATTAGTCAGATAAATGAAAAAAGGAAATCGATTGGACTGCGTTCATTAGTCGATAAAAATGGCGCGCAGTCTCACTGTCAAACATCATACATATATGACGCTACATATGTAGGTTATCTATTCCGTAATTTATTTAAATTTTCATTTATATTTAGTAATGTTTCTGTTGTGTTCCATTGTTGTATGCACTTTGAGTTTGAAATGTACTAAATGGAAATTAACTATGTCTCCGTTGAATATCAAACAAATTTCACTCCTATGACACTTAAAGTGATAATTTTGCAACGTCAGAAAATATACATATTTTCCATACACATTGTATACAAAGTATTCCAAAGGAAAACGCGTTCAATATTCCTTACTAGTGGGGTGACACCTAAAGGAGTGTCACAGAAAGAATGAAGTGTAGTGAGGGGCGATAACTCTATTTGAGCATGAAAGACAGATAAATACAAATAAATTCCCTTTCTTTAGCATTAATAACTTCACTTGCACTGATTTTCCTCACTACTTCCACTAAATTTCCTCATTTGCACTTAATTGACACACGCAACATTTATCAACTGAAAGTTATGGGGTTACCAGTGCAATAATTCTCACACATTCTACAGTTTTTTGGAATATGACACTTTAATTGATTATGAGACATCAATTCACATCTATCCAAGCATAAGTTCAGGGTCTCTGGTGTGTTGTTCAATGAGGTAGTCACCTCTTATACCAATATACACCTCCGATACAGTGATATATAACTGGTACCTCCTATATAATAATAATTCTCAAAATTCTACAGTTTTCTGGAATATGACAATTTAATTGATTATGATACATCAATTGGCATCTATCCAAGCATAAGTTCAGGGCCTTTTGTCTGTTGTTAAATGAGGTAGTCACCAACTACTACAAGGAGATCCAGCCTCAAAATGATCCTGACTGAACCGTGGTGATAAAACAAACAAACAAACAAACCTATGTTCAGCTTAGTAACAGATGTACTCGCAGTATTCTAATCCATAAATAGTGACATATGCCATCAAAGATTAAGAAATGTCATGCATATTATATAATATGATGTCAAAATCAGGGTTCTAGTGTGTTATTCAATGAGGTAGTCACCAACTACTACAAGGAGCCCAAGTCTCAAAATGATCTTGCATGACTGAACCATATGTGTGGTGATAAAACCAGCAAAGAAACCAAACTAAGTTCAGCTCAGGAACAAATGCACTTGCAGTATTCCAAGTTTTAAAAATGTCATGCATCATTTGAGGTAAAAATCATCCAGATCAATAAGGGTAAAGTGGTCTTGCCCAAAGACACAACCACAACAGCACATACCGGCCTGATTGTCAGCTTCCCTTTTCTTCTGCAGGATAACTGTTCAAACTTTTCTATACTTCTATAAATATAATATTAATCAACTTGGTGTACTTGGTTTAACATCCTATTAACAACCAAGGTCATTTAAGGACGTGCCAGGTTAAAAGGTGGAGGAAAGCCGGAGTACCAGGAGAAACATTACCGGCCTATGATCAGTACCAGTTAACTTCCCCACGTAGGTGTCGAACTAGCAACCCAGAGGTGGAGGGCTAGTGATAGTGTCATGACATATCTTAACCACTCGGCCACCGCTGCCCCTCAATAATAAATAATTAATAAACCATATTACAGTGAAAATTGTGGAAAATTTGTTTCTTAATATCTAAATGGCTTGAAATTGAGAGAATAGTTCTACAAAATGAAATGAAAACCATATTTCATACAAAGTCTCAAAAACATTTTAATGAAGTTTTTTTTAAGTAGAACATAGAGGGTAATTACTTGCGGTCTAAGGCTTGCAATTACAGTAACTGTTTAAAACTTTTTAATTCTTATTTGTCACAGTTGCAATTGTAAAAGATGTGAAAATTAAAGAAAATGGTGTTATCCCAATATCAAAATATTTGATAATGAGAGAATAGTTCTACAATATGAAATTAAAACCAGATTTTATGTAAAGTTTCAAAATTCTGAATTTGTTTCTTCAGTAGAATATAAAAGGAAATTAAGTGCGGTCTTTGGCCAACAATTTAGAACACCCCTCCTAATGTAAATACGGAGTGTATATGCATATGGTGGTGTTGGCCTAAAAAACAGAAACATATAAACTATTTACATGTACACTAGTCCCTGTGTTACAGTATTTTACCTGTGTGGAGATGACATTATGAAGAAGACTATTTTGTAGAATGGTTATCATTAAAATCCTGGTCATTGTTTGAATTTGTCAAATAATTTTCTATAATACCTTTATATAATTAAAGTTTAAATTCAAAAGATAAAAAAAAAACTACATATGGTTCCCCAACATTGAATTTAACTTAGTGCTACACAATAAATACATAATAGTTAAAAAAAACATAAGTATAAATTTGTCAGAATTGGTTTCTTGCACATTGTTTTCTTTGGTATATGTAAGCGAAAGGTTGAAATATGTTGGAATGGTATTTAAAGCAAAGATATTTCAAAATTTACTAATTGCTACCTGTGTGCAGATGAAATTTTGGAGAAAAACTATTTTGTAAAATAGTGATAACAAAATATTGGTAATTCTTTAATTTTGACAAGTAGTTTTCTATAATACCTTTTGTAATAAGTTGAAACAGATTAAAAATTCAAAAGATAAAACAAAAATACAACATGGTCCCACACCCTAAATTAGTTAATTAAATTAATGTGATATAACAATTGACATAATTTTAGTAAAATTTTGTCAGAACAGGTTTCTCGCACATGGTTTTCTTTGGCACATGTACATGTAAGCAAAGAGTTGAAATATGTTGATATGGAATTGATAATAAAGCAACTTATAGATATTTGAAAATTGACTAATTCATGAAATTTCAAAGTCAACTATTTTGTAAAATTGTGATAGCTAAAACCTGGTAGCTCTTTGATTTTGTCAAATAATTTTCCATCTTATACTTTTTTTTGTAAAAGTTGAAATTAATTTAATTCTAAAAGATAAAAAAAAATGCATGACACCCAAAGCAACATAATTTTACTTAATGCAACATAATAATTGACAATATTTTAGCTTAAATTTGTCAGAACAGCTTTCTTGCATATTGTTTTCTTTGGTGCATAAAAGCGAAGGGTTTAAATATATTTGAAAACTTATTTCATATATTTATTAATGCAAAAGATGATATAATTTGACACTGTCCTAAGAACCATCTCAATAAAGGGCAGGTCAGAGACTTAAATTTCAAAATTTAAAGCATTAGAATATAAATATTTCATTAAAAATTTGAAAAAAAACTTCTATTACTGAAAAAGAATTGTTCAATATACTGCTAGTGTGTACTGAAGTACATGTACACTAGTTCCTTGAAAGTTCGTGTCATCGTAAGCTAATATGTATGAGATATGATTCTCGAAACGTCGTTGCTCCTCAACATAAACAAATATCAGCTGATCAAGACATCAAAGCATCAACCAGAGACCTATACTAGTATATAGGTCTCTGCATCAACTAACGACACAGTAATTTCATTAAACAAACAATAAAGAAATTAATTAAATATTACATAGTTAAACGTCGCCTGTCTCTATAACGTTAATGAACACGTAACATTTACACTAGGCCTACTGCCAGTACTGGAAGCCTACGACTCAGTACGAGTTTAGATTTGTTATCGAAAAGAATTGAACGATGGTCTGGGTTGACGATGAATACTGATCCTGGAAAGCAACAAATATGGTCATAGTAGAACAACTATAATCTCCAATGTCATTTTTGATATGAGATGGTATTAAAAAGTCCTGGCCCTGACGCGAAAATGTAATACAACTCACTTATACTGCCTGGAGTTGAACGAGTAAGCGGCGTGAAGTCCCCGGTGTTGTTCCATCCGGAACTCCTCGGAGAATCATTTCAGTCATAATACCCGATGAGTTCAGGATGGCGTTATTCTATATTGTCCTTTATATATATATGCGGTCAAGCCGACCAAACCAATTGTGTTAATAATTTCTATTACATATAAACTTCATACGTCAATTTTAATGGACCTGTTGATGTTAATGCAGGCTTTCAAACACACCATCAAGATGACTCGCGCAAAACAAATATAAAACCAGTTGATTTGTAATGAATGTAATGCTGATAACTATGTATGCCGATCCGGTCCATCTGTTCTACCGTGCTAAACGGAAAGGAAACACCCGGTCTTGCGTCATCAAAACAGGCAGGAAAATACCCCAGTCGAGTGGAAAAATACTGAGAAGGTCGAAAAAATAGGCCATTTTCAAAACAATCTTGTAACCGTTCTGCTAAAGATATCGAAAAACTAAACAGACTGTTTTCTTCAGGAAACATTTATCTCTTTGTATGTGCATTGTATATATCTCTGGATTTTTTTCTGAATTTTGAGGGCGATTTAAACAGAACCTCTTAGTCAAAGTGACGATTTTGGCATGTTTGACCCAAAATATCTCATAAATACGAATTTCCACAGGGATACCAGATACATCCAGACCTAGATCGAGCCGAGTTTTACAATGGTTCAAAAGCCCATCAAAATTGTATATGCCATTTTTTCCGCTCCCAAATCGCTACAATAGCCGGCAAAAATCGCGAATTAGCTCATACTATCATTACGTTCCGTAAGGAACGATAACGAGTTATCGCCCCTTACTACACTTCATTCTTTATTTATTGTCAAGATTAAGTAAATGAAAGTGTTTCCAATACTTTGTATTTTACTGTTTTGATCAAGATTATCTATCCTAGGACAAAGGATGGCGATCAGCAGTTCCAATCAGATGACGATGTCTTTAAGTAAACAGATATTCATTGTATTATATGTATAGGAAAAAGTGCACAAACGGCATAACAGGTCTTCATTAAGCATTACGACTTCAAGGTTTGCCTTTCAATGTTCACAGGTAACGTGTAAATATATCTTATATGTATAAACAGACGCTCGCTATATACAGTTGACTTATAAATAACAAAATGAATCAAAAATGTTTGAGTCCACAGTTTTTAGAATTCTGTATAAAACAAAAGGCACAAGGTGATGATATTGGATTAAATACATGCCTGGAAAATCAAAAGTTTATCTTGTTGGATGACGTGACTTTTGTTTATTGAATCAAGATTACAGGAGTCACCTGTGCTAAATCATTGAAGTGACAGCATCAACTATCAACATGTATTTCAAACCTCAGATGGTGACAGTTAAAATAAATTACTCCAGAACCAATTTATAAATTAATCTCAACTAGTTTTCTACAATATAATCTAATGTAATATTTGTCATTTCATGTCAAAAGAAAATGTGGGACCTATGTTTATGGGGAAAACTTGACGGATCATTGGTTAAACAAAAAGTCTATACAGACATAAAAAGATCTGACGGCCTTCCTGGATGACACCAGCCTGTGTACTACACGTATGGTGACGCCATCATCAAATTTGTCATCACCAGGATCTGTGAATTCAGTTGATGGGAGCACTATTCCCTTATTAGACTGTCAGGAAAGTATCACCTCGATGTATCTTGATGTTTCATCGTAAAATCATTTTTCTTTTATCTCAAACATCATTTGATCCAGACCAGATATCCGATGATTTTTGGTTTTACCTAACATTTCTATGAGACTTATTATCGAGATCCGAAAATTGAAATGTTTAAGCCATATTTTATTGCATTTTATACATTATATATACAGGAATATTAACAGGATTCAGAAAAAAAGTATATGAATGTTAATCCATCTATGTTTGAATTGATGCGATGCTTGTAATATTGAAAGGACAGTTTCATGCAATGTCATCCGTTGATAAAATGTTTGTCCGTCTAGTGCACCAGTGCATGAAGAAATGCAAAATGTCAGTTATGACTGTTACCTCATGTTTATAACGTTTATTGATACATGTAATGTATTTCGTTCGAAAGGCAGTCATTTATTCATTTATTTTTGACAATAACTGTTTTCTTCTTCATTAATGATTAAAACAGATGATTTGTTTTCGTTGTCAAAGTTCAGGAAACAATAAATGGTAATTGATTTTCCCCCTCATTTTTGGCTTGATAATCCATAATATTGCATTTTTTGCACTTGATTTTTTCTCTGAATGTGAAAACACAGTTGCTATGACGTTTTGTCACGCTCGAAATCCTGACGATGAATCCGACTGACCTTGTACTTGGGTAACTTCTTCTAGGCTGGCATCACCATCATCATTGAGATCTTCACAAGACAGTCTTTCTTAATATACTGATACATGTATTGTGTTATATTGCTGTTCACTCGAGATGATTGTTCAGGGGACAATGGAAGACCTTTGAAGGCCCACCTAAATCGGAATTTCCCGATCCCAAATGTTCTCTAAATCACACAGCGAGTGGCCCGATGTTATATTTCCTTTCTCCTACTGACGCTGACCTTAGTTTCGGGGTCAAAAGGTAAGGTCTGAGACCGTAGCCACTCTCTCAGAGGAGATAAAAGCCAAGGTCTGAGACCGCAGCCACTCTCTCAGAGGAGATAAAAGCCAAGGTCTGAGACCGTAGCCACTCTCTCAGAGGAGATAAAAGCCAAGGTCTGAGACCGCAGCCACTCTCTCAGAGGAGATAAAAGCCAAGGTCTGAGACCGCAGCCACTCTCTCAGAGGAGATAAAAGCCAAGGTCTGAGACCGCAGCCACTCTCTCAGAGGAGATAAAAGCCAAGGTCTGAGACCGTAGCCACTCTCTCAGAGGAGATAAAAGCCAAGGTCTGAGACCGCAGCCACTCTCTCAGAGGAGATAAAAGCCAAGGTCTGAGACCGCAGCCACTCTCTCAGAGGAGATAAAAGCCAAGGTCTGAGACCGCAGCTACTCTCTCAGAGGAGATAAAAGCCAAGGTCTGAGACCGTAGCCACTCTCTCAGAGGAGATAAAAGCCAAGGTCTGAGACCGTAGCCATTCTCTCAGAGGAAATAAAAGCCAATTTCTGAGAACGCAGCCACTCTCTCAGAGGAGATAAAAGCCAAGGTCTGAGACCGCAGCCACTCTCTCAGAGGAGATAAAAGCCAAGGTCCGAGACCGTAGCCACTCTCTCAGAGGAGATAAAAGCCAAGGTCTGAGACCGCAGCCACTCTCTCAGAGGAGATAAAAGCCAAGGTCTGAGACCGCAGCCACTCTCTCAGAGGAGATAAAAGCCAAGGTCTGAGACCGTAGCCACTCTCTCAGAGGAGATGAAAGCTAAGGTCTGAGACCTTAGCCACTCTCTCAGAGGAGATAAAAGCCAAGGTCTGGGACCGCAGCCACTCTCTCAGAGGAGATAAAAGCCAAGGTCTGAGACCGTAGCAACTCTCTCAGAGGAGATAAAAGCCAAAGTCTGAGACCGTAGCCACTCTCTCAGAGGAGATAAAAGCCAAGGTCTGAGACCTTAGCCACTCTCTCAGAGGAGATAAAAGCCAAGGTCTGAGACCGTAGCCACTCTCTCGGAGGAGATAAAAGCCAAGGTCTGAGACCGTAGCCACTCTCTCAGAGGAGATAAAAGCCAAGGTCTGAGACCGTAGCCACTCTCTCAGAGGAGATAAAAGCCAAGGTCTGAGACCGTAGCCACTCTCTCAGAGGAGATAAAAGCCAAGGTCTGAGACCTTAGCCACTCTCTCAGAGGAGATAAAAGCCAAGGTCTGAGACCGCAGCCACTCTCTCAGAGGAGATAAAAGCCAAGGTCTGAGACCGTAGCCACTCTCTCGGAGGAGATAAAAGCCAAGGTCTGAGACCGCAGCCACTCTCTCAGAGGAGATAAAAGCCAAGGTCTGAGACCGCAGCCACTCTCTCAGAGGAGATAAAAGCCAAGGTCTGAGACCGCAGCCACTCTCTCAGAGGAGATAAAAGCCAAGGTCTGAGACCGCAGCCACTCTCTCAGAGGAGATAAAAGCCAAGGTCTGAGACCGTAGCCACTCTCTCAGAGGAGATAAAAGCCAAGGTCTGAGACCGCAGCCACTCTCTCAGAGGAGATAAAAGCCGAGGTCTGAGACCGTAGCAACTCTCTCAGAGGAGATAAAAGCCAAGGTCTGAGACCGTAGCCACTCTCTCAGAGGAGATAAAAGCCAAGGTCTGAGACCGCAGCCACTCTCTCAGAGGAGATAAAAGCCAAGGTCTGAGACCGTAGCCACTCTCTCAGAGGAGATAAAAGCCAAGGTCTGAGACTGTAGCCACTCTCTCAGAGGAGATGAAAGCTAAGGTCTGAGACCTTAGCCACTCTCTCAGAGGAGATAAAAGCCAAGGTCTGAGACCTTAGCCACTCTCTCAGAGGAGATAAAAGCCAAGGTCTGAGACCGTAGCCACTCTCTCAGAGGAGATAAAAGCCAAGGTCTGAGACTGTAGCCACTCTCTCAGAGGAGATGAAAGCCAAGGTCTGAGACTGTAGCCACTCTCTCAGAGGAGATGAAAGCCAAGGTCTGAGACCTTAGCCACTCAGAGGAGATAAAAGCCAAGGTCTGAGACTGTAGCCACTCTCTCAGAGGAGATGAAAGCCAAGGTCTGAGACCGTAGCCACTCTCTCAGAGGAGATAAAAGCCAAGGTCTGAGACCGTAGCCACTCTCTCAGAGGAGATAAAAGCCAAGGTCTGAGACCGTAGCCACTCTCTCAGAGGAGATAAAAGCCAAGGTCTGAGACCGCAGCCACTCTCTCGGAGGAGATAAAAGCCAAGGTCTGAGACCTTAGCCACTCTCTCGGAGGAGATAAAAGCCAAGGTCTGAGACCTTAGCCACTCTCTCAGAGGAGATAAAAGCCAAGGTCCGAGACCGTAGCCACTCTCTCAGAGGAGACAAAAGCCAAGGTCTGAGACCGTAGCCACTCTCTCAGAGGAGATAAAAGCCAAGGTCTGAGACCTTAGCCACTCTCTCAGAGGAGATAAAAGCCAAGGTCTGAGACCGTAGCCACTCTCTCAGAGGAGATAAAAGCCAAGGTCTGAGACCGTAGCCACTCTCTCAGAGGAGATAAAAGCCAAGGTCTGAGACCGTAGCCACTCTCTCAGAGGAGATAAAAGCCAAGGTCTGAGACCGTAGCCACTCTCTCAGAGGAGATAAAAGCCAAGGTCTGAGACCGCAGCCACTCTCTCAGAGGAGATAAAAGCCAAGGTCTGAGACCGCAGCCACTCTCTCAGAGGAGATAAAAGCCAAGGTCTGAGACCGCAGCCACTCTCTCAGAGGAGATAAAAGCCAAGGTCTGAGACCGTAGCCACTCTCTCGGAGGAGAGAGCCTTTACAATTTGGCATGTCTCAAAAGCACGACTTACTCCACAGTAATCCCAGATATGAGAATCGGGGGTAGAATCGGGCCATTTTTCAACGACATTAGCTAATTTTTAGTCTGCATCGCGACTCCCTTGAATGTTAGCGAATGGAATCCTTTTCTACACACATACAGGTGTTCTTTCTCTGTTGAATGTGGATGAGAATACACTACCGTCTACAGCCCCTAGAACATTGCGGAGTCTTCGAATGTTGAAGAAATTTTGTTTCACCTGAACTTGTTCTTGATCAGTCAAAGGTTTGGTTTTGGTTTGGTTATATTTGTTTAATGTCCTATCAACAGCTAATTCTGTCAAAGGGAATTATCTGGCATGTCGTGACAAGGTCAGTGACACATACATTGTAGTCACGGAATACAGCCATCTTGCTAACACCATGCGTTTCCGTCATGTCGTTCCCACTGACGTACTACCGCATAGCAATCATCGTTTGCAAAGTAAGTGGAAGAGCCATGATCCCCTTCATGATCTTTGAGATGTGATTTTAGAGTAAATTGCAAAGTTGAATACAGACTGTCCATCTAGACGATAATCTTTTATGATTCCTTGATCACTAAATAATCCAGTGGATTTTGGCGATCTCTGAATAACCCCCGTGGTATAACACGGTTCTTCTCTCGGAACATCAAAATCAATGCCATGCCTTGCTTTCAGAACTGTGTACTATGAGGGGTTTACGGAGGTCATGCGCAGCCATAGTCTAAGTGGACATTTTTTACTTAGATCGATGTTGAAGTTACGCCCTTAAACCTCAAAGAAAGGTAAAAGATTCCGTTACGGATCTCTTAGAGTTTAAGAATGCTTCTAATTTGTTATCCCAGCTATGCAAAGGGAGTTCTAAGTGAAATATAAGTGGACGTGTACAGTCAACCTTAAAAGAGAAAACCGAGAAAGATATTGAAGTCACCATTGACAACAAATTAGCATTTGATGTTCATATATCTGGGGAAAATCAACACAAATAACTCGATTATGGGTGTAATAAGGCGGACTATGGAATACTAGTACATGGATCTTATAACATCCAGAGCTCTACACACAGGACTCGTGAGACCACATCTAGAGTGTGACAACCAAGTCTGGATACCACATGTTATTAAACATATAGAATCCGCAGAAAATGTTCAAAGGAGAGCCACCAAGCTAATAACTGGAATGGTTAATCACTTCAACAATTGGAATGACCAACATTGGCATATCGAAGAGCCAGAGGAGACATGAGAGAGCTATACAAAATTAGGACAGAGGAATATGACCCCAGAGATGCCGATTTTCATCACATCTAACAAAAACAACACCATCAGAGGACACAAACTAAAATTATATAAAGAACGCGACTGAATTTCCGGAAACATCCATTCCTCAACCAAACCGTGGATATATGTAACAACCTGAGGTTGTGACGTCACACATAATCCGAGCATTTGAAGATAGCCTTGACCGTCCTTGGAAGAACAAACCTCCTCTCTATACTATAACCACAGGGAACTCATCCATGTCACACATATAGAACTTTTAATTACCATCGAACTCTTACCGAAGTGATCATTAAACATTAGATATATAATAGACTCATATACGTACCCTTATTGGTATTTAAGCGACACGCATTCAATTCACAATGTTGATATGATTAACTTGTTTTTCAGCATCTGCATGTTCTATCTGCAACTCTGCAACTCAACAGAACTCGTGTTAGTAATAAGTTTAACCAACTACATGTACTATTTGTAACTTTTACATTTAATCTGACAGCAGAAGAATTTTTCAATTTCCTACAGTCAAAATGAAATCTGTGTATCTTAAATAATACCGTTATATTTCTCAGAAACGGTTTACAGTTAGTGTGTGAGAGAGTGGTAAGTTGATCTCGTATCTTAAGAGAGAGTCTTGCTACTGGTCCCTGATCTGCCAAAGTATCGACCGACAGACAGAAACACGGAAGATGAGTATACATGCCTGTCGATAGGTTTCCAGAAATTATCTGTGATATTGTTGATTACCTTCACCTCGTAAAAATAATTAGAAACATCCCTAACAATCAATGCGCTGTACTTTTACCACTTAACTATAGAAATATGAGTTGCGTTTTGGACAGTTGGATATTTCACGCTAGTAGAGTCCGATTAAAACGTGTTCTATCTAACATACGTTATAGTCGGTATTGTGACATAACGAGAATCTACTATACGTATGTCTGTACAGTGGTAAGACTTTCAGACGGTTTAGACTGCCGTTCACATTGATGTGTAGTGACAATGACCAGAATGAGTCGGTCGGAAGCGCTGGTGAACTGGTCAACCCTAATGATCAACAGTGTTGACGAATGTACGTCTGCAAAACAAAACGTCGGGTCAATTACCATAAATAGCCGTTAAATGAAGACGAGTAATGCAATTGCCGTGTCGTAATTCAATTTGCTTTATTCAGCAAGGAGACTAGCTTTTTGTATAAGATAAATACATCCCCAATATCAGTTATTTAGGAGCTCGTGAGCACGTGAGCGTGTGGAGAAGATAGTTCACATGTGACCATATTAAAACATTTAGTTAACCAATGTTAGTAAACAGGCATTAAAAATATTAGATTAATTACACCTATTCCGCTGTGATGCTGGCACACACAGACTTTAGTGGACCACGGTCTTGTAGTGCAGTATACAGTTATGATTTCTGACATTGTGTCTTTGATAAAGGGGAGTATGGGCTATGAAAACTGTTATTTCACATTGTTTTGTTCTGCTGTTCACGTATGATCGTGTAATATGACTGATCGGTCTCACATGAACTACCCATATATCCATTGCCCAGTGCTGACTCGGATATCTCCCCCTGTACTTTACATCTGTCGCATGTGATGACGAAATGCATCTATTAAACCAGACGACTCGTCTGAGAGACCTCCTTAAGCAACTCTATTACACTGACATCAAACAAACGTTCGAAAAGATTGAAATCCTTGAATGCTTTGGCCCTCCTTGTCGACGAGTAAATCATTGTTGCTGTCAGAATCGTGTCTGGTATCTCTACTCCTTTACCACCTCCTTACCCTGTGTGGGCCGCAGAGCTTACCAGTAAATTACGAGAACTGATCGGAATACTCATTAAAACGTCTGTCACTACTTCTATCTATAAACCAATCTATCAGTCCTCATTCACAAGCACTGTCCCTCCTTCATCGGACCTTCCCTTCCTACAGAAGGTAATCTCGATATTGTCTGCTGGACGTAACATATGATTGAGTCAATCAAACGATGGACCGTGCGTACCTTTATCGGGTTCGTACCAGTTGTACCAAATAGGTACGGTATCGTATATAATGGAACGCAATTGAATCTCAAGTTCCCAAGATGGCGGCTGTCGCTCGCTTTGAACATTAAACCCTATTATTTTTTATTTTATTTTTTATTTTTAAAGTAGCAGATGTAAAATCAATACATGAATAGTTCCGTCAAACATTGACATATCTAATTATGAAAAATGCATCGCACTTGAAGAGTTCCGATCTTGTTTTTTAACAAAAAATACATTTGCCTAACGAATGAAGAATCGCAGTTCCGCCATCTTAGATCCAAGAAGTACGTTTGAAAAAATTACTCGCAAGAACCGGTTCGGTTATGCTGGTACGGTGCGTTTCATTATGAGTACATCAGATTCGTACCGGTACAATCCCAATGAAGGAACGCACGGGGAATGTTCGATATGACCTGGACGGCGACAGTACCGCCATCTAGTGACCTGGGGTATTCTTCATCGTCATCGTCACCTTTTGTGGAACATACACTGGGAACTGCGCAGTCATGTACACTTTTGCGACTTTTGACATGTTGTAATTCTGTCGAGATGTTACATTTCATCTGTCAATGAAATTAATGTTCATTAATATCTCGTTTGCATATATATGAAGCCTGGATTGTCATTATTAATGTTGTCAATGACAACGACTTTATAGTGATACCTCACTGTAATATACTGCCGAAGACACCCAACAGGACATCTGGTCACAATATGCTGACAACGGGCGAACCAGTCATCCCACTTCCAAAATGTTGAGCGTTAAACATGAGTAGAAATAACATTTTTAGATATTCCAGCATGTCTCAGTCAGGGGAGATAACCCAAGGCCTTCCTCAAAGGGGCCAGCTCTCAGCTAAGGTCAAAAGTGAGGCAGTATCAAGAGAAAGACATGTATTAGGAAGAAGAAAATTGTTTATAAAGATGAGAGAATATAAGATCATAAGTCCAGTGGCCTCTTACGGTTTATTACGCCATATCCGCAGGACATCGTCATGACAGTGACTTCATAAACAGTATCTACTACTGTTGTCAGGAATCTTCGACAGAGTCAGTAAAAACTACCGTATTTTTGTCTGTTTCACTTGAAATGAATAAGAAAGAAGGATACTGATCTGTGTGCGGCTGTATGCGGTGGTATGTCGTGATGAACATTTCTACGCCGCAAATTTCACACAATCGGGTTATCTTCAGTTATTATGACGTCATTTAAGTAAAAGAAAATCCCAAATAAGTAGATAATCGAAACCTCACGTAATTGATGTTAAGAAATTAACTAAAGTTCATCATACGTAACTGTGCGTTTTTTGTCAAAAGAAGGCTAGAGATCGTCATTATACACCGGGCTATATTATCCTTTGTATACGTCATAAGGTACATGTATGTCCTAGCACAGGGTTTGATAATTTGTCATCCTATGCTATTAGGATGTACATGTATCTCGTTGGATAAAAAAAAATGGGTAAAAATGCCCACTTGTGAATATAGATAAACATATAATCTATATTTATTATTCATTTCGACTAGAACAAATTTCCTGGTCCATGTGGACACCAGACCTGTCTTCATGTAGTACAGTAGCGTTAATCTAGTAATTGTAGACGGCTTAGTCAGAATTGTAGATAAGCGCCGTAAATAACGTAATGATCGGACACGAGGATCCGCTATCTAAAATGAACATGAGGCATTTGATTGAGTAATTCCCATCCATTACGTAACATACGATACATATGTAATGCTTGGCGAACTCGCATTGTACCGTCTGCTACAGTTCCGGTCTGTAGATAATAGAGGCGTCTTACATGTCGTAGCTTCTGTTTTACTTACGTTAATGTTCATCTTTGGCTTTTTACGCAAATGTCTCAAGATTGGTGTTACTAAGGAAATCAGTTTTTCAGTCAAATTTAGATACACAAAGTAGATCAAATTTACAGGTTCAAATAATATCTTAAGCCATGATTATTTTACTTCCTCTCTGATCTGCTTGAGATTTTGAAAAAAAAAGTCTGATTAAAATGACCCTTGAGAAAAAAAACGACTCCATATTTGATTCGAGGGACTCGATATTATTAACGTCTTTACATGATCACACAAACGTTTTAAACGAACTGTCTAAGAGCAGAGATACTACGATTATCGGTACTGCCGTGTAACAGGCTCCGAACGGAATTCTGTGTTCAGTGTGTACATTGTAATAACTGCACAAATAAACCACATCAAGAATCCACTTTGTTGTCAAATACCGTATTGGAATGAAAAAAAAAAAATGAAAAAGAATCTCTTCAAGTATCGCTGACTTAACACTTCGTACAGTAATCTTCAGATCTTTGTCTTTTAGCAAACAAATATCGCCCACTCACTTCAGTAAAGGAAGTTCTTTTCCGTAGATCAATACATCACATTGGTATGGCGTTTTAATACAAATTATGTATTCCTGTTTTCTCAAGTAGATGGAGACAATACCATTCATCACAGCAAACGTATAACGAGGTGTAGAGAAGGTATCGACAAAAGCATAACATTTCAGTAAATATTTTGAAACCATGCAACACAGGAAGGCGAACGACAAAGGAAGGCGAATTACACAGGAAGGCGAACGACAAAGGAAGGCGAACGACAAAGGAAGGCGAATCACACAGGAAGGCGAACGACAAAGGAAGGCGGATAATATAGGAAGGCGAACGACAAAGAAAGGCGAACGACAAAGGAAGGCAAATAACAAAGGAAGGCGAACGACATAGGAAGGCGAATCACACAGGAAGGCGAACGACAAAGGAAGGCGAACGACAAAGGAAGGCGAACGACAAAGGAAGGCGGATAATATAGGAAGGCGAACGACAAAGAAAGGCGAACGACAAAGGAAGGCGAATAACAAAGGAAGGCGAACGACATAGGAAGGCGAATCACACAGAAAGGCGAACGACAAAGGAAGGCGAACGACAAAGGAAGGCGAACGACAAAGGAAGGCGAACGACATAGGAAGGCGAATCACACAGGAAGGCGAATCACACAGGAAGGCGAATCACACAGGAAGGCGAACGACAAAAGAATGCGAATCACAAAGGAAGGCGAATCACACAGGAAGGCGAACGACAAAGGAAGGCGAATCACACAGGAAGGCGAATCACACAGGAAGGCGAATCACACAGGAAGGCGAATCACATAGGAAGGCGAACGACAAAGGAAGGCGAACGACAAAGGAAGGCGAACGACAAAGGAAGGCGAATCACACAGGAAGGCGAACGACAAAGGAAGGCGAATCACATAGAAAGGCGAACGACAAAGAAAGGCGAATAACAAATGAAGGCGAACGACAAAGGAAGGCGAAACACACAGGAAGGCGAATCACACAGGAAGGTGAACGACAAAGGAGGGCGAACATTAAAAGGAAGACGAACAACATAAGAACACTGGAGGAACCAAAATCTAGCCAGTAACAATATAAACTAGGGTTCGAGGCACCGGTATAACCTATACTAATGACAAAACTATACAGCACCAATCAGACGTACTTAAACTGTTTGATCATGTCATAAACTCTTGAGGTGCCAAAATTATTTATTTGGTGTAGGTATATAACCGGTACCTGTTTCCCATTGCGGTCACCGTAATAAAGATAAGTGTCATTTTTGTAGTAAGCCTTCCTGTGTTATTCGCCTATACAACCCATACTTGGCTTTGGAGGGGTGGATCTATAACGTTTTTGTTTTAATCAAAGAGAGTACGACCAGTATACTAGTACCAAGAAGGACACAAAGACGGCAATGGACTTTGGTGGATCGTTATTATAGGTAGGATTTGGTTTTCTATCAGGAGGCCGAGAATAGAAGAGAACAGTTATCGTCTTTGAGGGATTTAACTGTACTAGTCACTGATTAGCCCAATATAGTAATTTTTTGCAATCGAAAAGATTTCATACAACTGTATATTCAGTTCCTTCTTTCACAAATTTGGCAATGTTAATGTAAATTCGAAACAAACCATGGGTTGGTCGACAGAGAAATCGTTACTTGATAATTTGGGATACAGACAGAAGTCCAGAAATGTACTTGTGAAGTTGTCAATGGCAGAGTCAAGAGACGACGCAGATAAAATGATACCTGCAAATCAACATTGGTAATTAAATTATAAAATAAACAAATTCGGCTCGTGTTTAATTCCAAACATGTCTTTTGTGTGAACACTTACAATCATAAGAGAAGGCCGTGCAATTAAATCTTGTCTTACGATCGCTTCAAGCGCTATCTTTCCCAAATACACCACCATCAAGATATTTTATATTATTACAGCTTAAGTTTAAAGATGTAAGCTAGGACGATTGCTGTCAATGATGAAATAAAAAAAAGAACAACTACTTCATAACCTTTATCACACAGATTAGAAATTCCATTCTAAATGACGATAAAAAACGAGCATAATCCCCTTGTTATAACACTTAACTTCCGCCCAGATACATTCAGTAGATACAGGCTCAAACTCAAGCTTTATTATAACACCGTACTTCCGCTCAGATACATTCAGTAGATACAGGCTCAAACTCAAGCTTTATTACAACACCATACTTCCGCTCAGATACATTCAGTAGATACAGACTCAAACTCAAGCTTTATTATAACATCGTACTTCCGCTCAGATACATTCAGTAGATACAGGCTCAAACTCAAGCTTTATTACAACACCATACTTCCGCTCAGATACATTCAGTAGATACAGGCTCAAACTCGAGCTTTATTAAAACACCGTACTTCCGCTCACATACATTCGGTAGATACAGGCTCAAACTCAAGCTTTATTATAACACCGTACTTCCGCTCACATACATTCGGTAGATACAGGCTCAAACTCAAGCTTTATTATAACATCGTACTTCCGCTCAGATACATTCAGTAGATACAGGCTCAAACTCAAGCTTTATTAAAACACCGTACTTCCGCTCAGATACATTCAGTAGATACAGGCTCAAACTCAAGCTTTATTAAAACACCGTACTTCCGCTCAGATACATTCAGTAGATACAGGCTCAAACTCAAGCTTTATTACAACACCATACTTCCGCTCAGATACATTCAGTAGATACAGGCTCAAACTCAAGCTTTATTAAAACACCGTACTTCCGCTCAGATACATTCAGTAGATACAGGCTCAAACTCAAGCTTTATTACAGCACCGTACTTCCGCTCAGATACAGACTCAAACTCAAGCTTTATTATAACACCGTACTTCCGTCCAGCCTCGGTATCTAAATCAGCGACTGACAGGGTGTCAGTTGGCTCCATTCCCCCGTAGAAAGCATCGGAATGTTTTGTCTTGTGTATTGGAAAACTTTGTTCTTCGAACTTTGTTTATCTTTGCGGGACGTTCCGTTGCCTGAAAGACTGGTTCCCTCCCTAAGATCTCTACTCTCCGCCAGGGCAGCGCTCCGCTCCCACCAGTAGCGGATAACCATTAGGTTGTTTTTTTTGTTTTTGTTTTGTTTTTGTTTGTTTGTTTGTTTTTTTTGTTTTTGTTCTGTGTTTGCTTGTTTGGTTGTTTTTATTGGATACTTTCTATACCCGGTGATGTACGTTGTGCAAACTTAAGCCGCGGAAAACTACAATACACACGAAGCGATGGATTTCGGCGTCAATACTTAATAAACCATTTGGTCGATAAACAAACGAAGAGAATATTAAGTTATATCTACATGTCTCCCTTCTTCAGCTTAGTCAACTCTGACTGTGTTAAAAATAGCGTAAAGCAGTGAAAAAAGGCTCAGCGGATTAATAAGCGCGGGAATCGGTAACATAATCATGACGTGGTCGTCGTCGTTACTGGAACGTCAACTAGACGGCGCCATGACTGATCAACGCAATTTTCGCGTTTTCTTCTGTTACCCGATGATCTCTGTACAAAAATCTAATGTCAAGTGAGTGTTTCTTCAAAACTAAAGAAGATTGCGGAAATAAGTGAACTTACAACAAATGGCTGAAACGTACAGTTCCTAGAGAACATTTGACAACGTCACTACTAACTCTGTGTCAATACCCGCTGTGATTGACAACCATCATTAATGCGAGAGAGTAATTGTGGATTATGAAAATATTAATGAATTGAAAACGCAAAATGTATTCAACGAAAATGTTGAGTTGTTTCTTTTAATTTTGTTAACAATACTGGTAGATTTAAGTACAAATGAAGAGTCACCGGAAGTATATTATCTTAGCAACCACGACTGCTATAGATACCAACGTCACAACACGTCACAACTTTTATTTACTTCGTACGGTATTTCAACGATTCGTTTGATGTAAATGTATGCATTGAACGATATTTTTAATACGTTTACGATGATATTAACGCAATGGGATACAGACATATTCAATATGTAGCGCTAGCGTGCTATATAGAATATGTCTGTATCCAATAGCGTTTATACCACCGTAAACGCAATAAAAATACCGTTCAATCCCTATTTGCTTTTAAAAATGACTTCAGACAAACATTGTTCAATGTGCTTATACTATATGGTACTGCCACTATTGAAGCTTGTTACTTCAGCGGAAATAACCATCTCCATGATGACATAGCATCGGCTATAAAGATGAGTACACGATGGATTAGGAATTCCTACTCAAGAAGGTAACTAGCTACCGGTCCTCTGTAACAAGGGAGGTAACTGAATATGGTACCAGTCTATTTGCCTGTCATGTGCATCTTAACAAATGTCATCAGCACCGCCGATCTAGAAGCGCACTGGATTAATTTCTAATATCGACGTCACGGAATGTGAGGAAGCTCCTTGTTACTGTATTTGGATACGAACTTGTTATGTCAACCCGGAGCGCTGGTTTGGGTTGATATAAAGTTTGAGCAAAGTGAGACTGTTTAGAATTGACCAATCAGAAAGAGAGAAAACACAGTCATATACTAAGGTGTTTTAAGCTTTGGATCTTACTTTATGGCACGAAATAGAAACTGTCTAATAGGTATGAACAAAAAAGCGTCAAAGTGGAAAGGAGGCCTATCAAGCGATACATATTGAACGTCTATTGGAACTCTAAACAGATCAATATAAACAGACAGTGGTTAAGATAACACGAGTTCGGTGTAACGAACGCTGAACTCTTCTTTAATGCTTCCATCAATCTCATGTGTCAATCATTGTTTACAAGAAGCAGATCACAGACAAAGCGAGGCGTACAGTATCAATATAGTGTTCCAACGGCCGTCCCAAGTATTTACACACGAGAGTTATGTCCCCCTGTGAAGCTCACCTTTACATAGTGGGGACTTCGGCACATTTTATATATTATGATGATAACGCTGCAGATTGATATCAGGTATATTTAGATATTTTGATTACTGTAATTCTGTGATTATTATAATAAACGGAGAACGTTCTAGAACACACAAGTCAATAAATCTTCAGGTCGCTGAAATATTGACGATTTCGCTACCTCAGCAAAGCTTTATGAAATAAAATCACCAAATGATATATAGCTCTTATGACCTAAATACTGTTAAGTACTGAATTATATCGGTGCTACTAATATTGGTGTGTGATGATCCCTCCCTTTGCGACCATAAACATGTCAATGTCCTCGATCGATTTGTACGCTCCATTTTTCCTCTGTGACCTTGACAAAGTGACATCGATCTCACTTACTTTGTCATGTTAAACGGTTGTAACCTCGCCTCCACCAACCTTCCGATTCCCAAACATTTAAGTGATACTTGGAGCTAAATTGACGTATTAAGTCCTCAATCTGGTTAGGTGTCGACTCTCTGAGGTAGTTTTGCATTCGTAACACGCGTAATTTACATTCGAATAGGATTCTCTCTTGCATTTATGAAAGCAAATGACGTTTTAAACCGGAGTATAATTAAGTTTATTTTAGAGATATATATTTTCGTAAAATAAATTCATGACTAACTAAAGATTGCCCATGGCTTAATTGAAATACAAAAGTACCAGTATATTTGATAAAATACCGTCATATATTGCTTCGTGTTAAATTCCGGAAACATTGATTTTTGCAAACACCATTTCAGTAGCCTACGGGTTTTAACGTTTGTGTTTGCGAAGAGCAAATTGGAAAGGGGAAGAGAGAAAAAGTCAGGAATCAGTTTTTATCCATCCCCTCCCAACTCTGTGATTTTTTTATCAAGATTCCTACAATATCCACAAACAATCGCGGCTACACCAACAAAATTAAGACGACCACCAATCGACCTAGTATGGATCGTTAATATTGTCCATTGTAGGGTATATATACCAAGTCGATTCTGTACGATTTGCGATACCGTAGACTAGTTCATTCCTACGACGTTACTCGGCTTCACATGAAGGCTAGTTCGAGTTTAGCGTGCAAAGTTATGATAAGGACGTTCCATTGACTTTTGGCGTGAATAACCTTCCATATAATGTTTCACGTAGTGCGATTACAAAACAACTTAGTGAAGTGATGATACGTGCGGATATGATGTCCGGTTTCCCTGATTGGACCAAAGGATTTCGTGGAATCATAAATGTCTACACACATTCGCTTTCGCATAACCGGTCACCAAATTGAGATAATTATGATTTGACCATATGGCATGTCAAACATTACAACGTTCATAAACTTGTATTCAAAAAAAATCGATTCATACTAAACAAAAATTATAACTATTAAAAGATTGTCTTATGGGAATTCAAAAATGAGTTACTGGCGAGTTCGAAAACTGGCTCTTGCATAATAGGAGCCCGAGTTTCCTCTGGCCCTGACACCATGTCTGCAATCTCTACCAGAGTTATCGTTCCTGACTCGACGCCATATTGCTAACTACCGAGGTATGTAGGTCGGGGAAGGCCTAATTACCCTAATCATTGCGCGATGGAGCGAAAAGGAAAAAATACATTTATTTCTACATATCTTACTTTTAGATTTATAAATAATGAATTTTTGAATTAAATATAACAGGTTTTGGGAAATAATTAGCTTAGTTTTCTTGATTTAAACTATGTAAGAAGAAAAACACAATGAATGATATGTGGTCTTTTCGGTTCATTGCCTTCCGGTTCGAGTGGTTAGTTGTACGGTCACTTACAAAATGGCGGGTGAAATTTTGACTGAGCTATATAGCTAGCGTAAAGCGAGGGTCCATACTATCGGAATAAAACACCTCGATGAGAATAAATGGGTGTTCTGGGGTAAATAAATATCTCATTTATCCATATTTATAAGGTAGGTGTTATGTCACACCCGATTTTATTGTATTTAAGCTATGATCACAAAGATCGGCCGGTATCCGGGGATAGGGGATAATCGGGAGTACACCGCCGGTTTTTGCCATTTTTCCGACATCGGACAACACCGGTCAAAAGATGATATGTCACACATCGCCGTCTGGTAATCGTACGGCGTCTGTTTCCAAAGAGAATTTTTTTTGGGGGGGGGGGGGGGGTTGAGGCATTGAATACCAACCGAACATCTAATACTAATCGGGCGATTATCCTATGATGTCCCGGCGATAACCGGCCTATTCACCGGACATCGTACGAATATCGCCCGAGTATCATACGGACAACGAACGATGCTTGTACCAGGCCCGGCCGAATGTAGGGCGATTGTCGGGCGGTGTGATTACCGCTCGATTCCCGGCCGGATGTCGGACGATGCAAAATTCTTAGCAACACCAAACGGTGTCGGATAATTCCACGTTTTCATATAGTAGTGCGCCCTGGCCCTACACCAGATATGGTGTCGGGGCCAGAGGAAACTCGGGCTAGCATAATAGTTGTTTTTGGTTTTGATTGGTCAATGAAAATACACACTGGCTGGTTTATATTACTGTATTGCGGGATACGAATGCGGATGATTAGGCTCAGTGTAAGTCATACGTACTATTTAGGTACACTAATGTATTAACGGATAAGGTACATGTAATTAAACATTTTTTTAAATAGCGGGAGACCCAGCATATTGATAATGGAACGCACGTGTCTTACACGAGAGGAAGGGGCGTTTGGCCCCATTATTATGGCTACAGTAGAATACATTAACAATAAAGCGTCTGCACTGACGGTTTGTATATAATCTTTCAAGTAGTTTGTGCAAGCATTTGTTACAACGGTATTTATAAATACACTTATAAAATGCCCATACAGACAAGAAAAATTTCAAAAACACCAGAACAAATTCCAAGGCCCCTGTGCGCGTTGTCCAACTGCTTGTTTGGACACATTTATTGTCGTTGACAGATGGATTTTTATTTCTTGTAAATATGTGAATTTGAGGTATCATTTTATCATCTTGAACCGAAACACAGATTGTGTCATCGCAAATATTTCGTGTTTACAACCTCCATACTAAAACGCTCGCCCTCACTGGCTATATGTATGGTGTAGTAGATAATCGCTTTTCTCTGGATATTTCTTTTTGAACAGTATATACTTCTGACTTCTAGTTGATATTTGATGAACACGAATTTATATTTTTTGACATTTTCAGAAAACAAATATTCCTTAAATATGAATTGATATTTTTTAAACATTGATTGCAACGTTCGACATATACCGTAGTCTTTCAAGTTGTTGTTCGAACTCGATACAGTTACATTTAGCGCGATACTGACTGGGAACACCAACTAAGGAAGAGGTATTACAGATCTAAAATGTCTGAACCAATATCCACGCTATGGGTATGTTGGAGCTTCTGGATTTGTCAACGGCAGAGGGTGAGGGGGTAACTCCGTAAGGATTACTGAACACTGAACTCGACCACAAACACCTAGGTGTATGTATCGTATCGATCTTATAAGGCTGCAAAACAAACAAGTATTCCTACGACAGCTAAAGTATATTCTACATCGCGGGACTTTAAATATAAAATCTATAGAACATATATTTACTGCCAACTTTAGAGTATTGTTGTGAATTATGGGATAGGGTGTAGTTTTGCTGACGGTAGGAAATTGAATAAAAAAGTCAAAAGCTGCTAGGATAGGCACAGGACTCCTTTCATATCAAATAATACCATATCTATATTTCGAATCGGACTGGAAAAATCTGACCGTAGATCTAGACGTAAATCCAACTTATTCTTCAAAATTCATAGTGGACTAACCCCGTCATATCTGTTTGCTCTCTTTCGACCGTTAAACTCTGAAAACTCTAGATTCACACTAAGAGACTCAGAAAATTACATTTTAAATGTATCTAATAACCGTCTAAAACAACTAACACTTCCTTCTTTCCATCTACTATGACTTCGGAACCATAAGCTACCAATATTAGATAGATAAATGTACATTTAGCACATCTATATATACTCTCCGTAAAAATAACGTGTTTAATTATACGCATCTTTTCTCCTTGGTGATAGAAAAAAAAAACTAACATTCTACATTGTAGATTAAGGAATAATTCTAGTACTCTTAAACACGATCTGTTCAAGATCAGGTGGCATCACCCGTGAAGATGCATATGATTATTTTTACTGTAACTTAAATGCTCAACAACGAATAGAACTTTACAGGAAGTTGAATGTCAATCTACCACTCGGTCTAGAAACCGTGTTGTTCGGAGATTTTAGTTTATCGTATAATGAAAATGAAAGTATTTTTTATTAAAATATATATAATGTATTTGTTATTGTGTTGGAGAGGGCTTTATTTAAATTCGACAACGTGAGCCTAATTCTTTTGGCGGTCTGATGGCTCAGTGCTAACACAATCACCTTTCACCAAGGCGGCCAGGGTTCGATTCCCCGATCGGGCGTTTAAAGGTATGGGGGTCATCTGCCCGACTTTGTGAGTTTTCTTTAGGTACTCCAGTTGCCTACCACAGTTAGCTCTGTCCGTGCCAACAGAGGGATTAGTATGAGATGAAAGTATTTCTGAATCATTGTAAAATAAATATTGTTTTATATACATCACTATAATCTTCTCCATAATACCATATAGCAGTAGATTTAAACTGACACACTAGATGAACAAATCGTTAATTTCCTTGGTTGGTAAAAGATCTAGCTTTTTGAAATAATCTAGTGTGGATAAGGAAAGCTTTATAGTGACAAGTACTGCTCCCCGGGTTAATGACCATTCTTGTGTGTCCCGGGGGCTCGGGTTGTTGAGTCGATCTCAGAACAGGGACAAGAACAATCTTTTTGTCGTCCACCAGAGAACACGTACACCGATCGAACATCGATTTTCTGACAGTTATGACGTCATCGCGCACAGAATAAATGAAATGTGACAAGGAAGTTCTCTGGATGTGCCCCCGAAACACCGGTCCTATAACCTCGCTATGAATATTTAAAACGCTCCATTGCAAAGCTGTCTACTTTGCCGAGAATACAGACAACTCCCAAGCAAAGTAGGGATAGTTTTGACAGTAATTCAAGTCAAACATTCCTACATTAAATCGGTTTTAGTTTTCCTGATCCCACCGGGACCACGAATAAAGATATACATCTCAGAGCGGTAGGTTTTCCGCCAAGTTTGCGGATTTTAGGGCAATGTTTATACTGTGTACTGTCGGTGTGTTGTGACGGTAGTTAAGCCCGCCCCCAGCGTCCTCAGACATCAGGCGACATGGAACATCTAGGACGAAAATAATGCCAAACAACGTGCGGCGTCTGATAGCTCGAGAGGCACTAAACAAACGGCACTTATAGATGAAGGGTAACCTATCCTTAATGAAGGTGCAGCCGACAAGCTCTCTATATCTCTCGGAATGGACATCGGACCACTGTATTACGTCAACGCCCGTCACTAGGGAGCGATGCCAATGGAATAGGACAAGGTGTCCTGTAAGAGCTCGTTATTTACGTCTGACCATCGGATTTAGTTACCTAAGCTCCATCACAATAAACTGGTTATCATATCTATAGGAGTTTATCAATACAATCTTATCAATTTAATTATGAAATTACGTAAAAAAACACTTTACTTTTAAAATGTTCTCTCAAAGCAGTGTTCTCTTTCGATCCTAACTCTCTCCATGACCCATATTTTCGAGTTCCCTCAGTCAGTGACGGGTCAGTATGAAATGGGAATATATATATACTTTTCATTATATTTTATCTAACATTCCAGACAATGACATGCTTACTGTTGATTACGCCTCGTTAAAACAGAAAAGAAGAAGGTATGGAAGCATTATTTGGGTGACACAAGACCAGTGGTTTGAGCCTTATATAAGGCTTCTTTGTAATTAGGACTTTTCACCATCATGTGCGCATCAATTTTAATATTCTATCTTTTTATATATATAGTATAAAAAGTTTTGCCAGAGGTCTTTTCAAATTTGGTGATAATTTTGAAACAAAATGGTATCCATGACCTCATATACGTGGATTTGACTGTGTATACTAATGTTCGGTTTTGGTTACTTTCATGATCATAAGGGATAACAAAACTTCTCTATAATAACCAAGAGGCACTGAACGATTATATCTGGTCAGTATCATACTTTGATCAATTGATATCGACCATCTTAAAACAAATTGTGTCAATGGTTAACTTCCGGTTTCCGTCTGGGCAACATTTCAAAAGTAATATTTCGGGAAAAAATAGTATTCTTATGTTTGACAAGGTCATCGATCTATATGTATACGTCGATAACACGTGTCTTGAAGTGAATTATTGGAAATGCAATGACAAACATGGCGCATACTTGGTAGAAATATGATAAAAGTAGAATCTTAATATCAGGTGTTCAGGTGAATGGCTATCAAGTCTGTTCCTATGAACGACTTTGATGTACAGTGTCACAGGGGAAAAAATTGTCAAAATCATGAAAGGTTTTCTTGTCAAGAGGCCAAGGGGTTTTGATATTTGGCCAGTAGTATCCTTAGTTGGAGGCTGTTGAGTTGGTTGAAAATGATGACATTGACGCTTTTCATGGTCGCATTGGTCAAATCTGCATGTTTCATGATTTTGTAATTGTTTCAGATCTCCGATTTGTTTTTGTTTTTATACGAAATCGATTTTATTGAAAAGCTTTTCAGGACAGGTAACAAAGACCTGGCAAAATCCTTCAATTTCACCTAGTCTTTTTTTTTTTTTTTTTTTTCTTTAATTTTTCGATTTAACATATTTTATTGGGAAGCAATTTGATTGGACATCATGATTAATCCTATATCTAAAGGTATATTGACGATGTGTTATCTTTGGGTAACAAACAAATATTGACTATGTCGATCGGATATACCCTGTAGAACTTGGAATCAGGGACATTGGAGACACCTCAAGGTCAGCCGCGTACCTCGATATTTACGTACAACGTACCCAACAGGAACGGTTTACACCATCGCTGTATGATAAGGTAATCACTTCAATTTCCAATTGTTATTTTTTTCATTTCTAGATAACAACATCCCTGTATCCGTCATCAATTTACATGACCCAGTTAGTCCGATACATTAAGGCTTATTCCCATTATCACGATTTCCGTGGTTGCCGGTGTCGACTGCTTACGGAGAGATTAAAAAGCACAAGATTTCTAGAGATACAGGTTGATAAAGAACATTGACAAAGTTATATGATTGACATCATAAACTCATTATTCTATTTCCCTGTGTGATATGAAGTCAGATGTGTTTGATGGTTGTTAATATACCTAGTAGTTCCATTATCACCACCTTAACTTTCATTTGAGTTTGACTAGGATGGCCGATGAAGCAGAAGCCGGGAAACCCGGCCCTCTCAAATTTAGCGCTAATAATATCACGTGACTGTTTTGAAAACGAGGCGGGTATTTTGTTCTTTCAGATAGCCGCGGCTTGTATGAACAGGTCCCATATGCTATACATTTTGCTTTCTTAGCGAAATTCTAGGGATTTTTTTGCCCATTTGTCCATCTCTCGTATTCTAACTGACTCTGAAATCCCATTTAACAACAGCTGATTCACTTTGGAAGCCATGTTTGTTTGCAAAAAAATACATGTTGATCAACAACGATATATTTCCCTTTCACAATTATTAACTCACATATTGATGTACATATTTCAGCGAAATCAAATAGTCATTGTTCAGAAAGTGATACACTTGATGTATATATGGAAAAATGATAATAAAAAAAATAAAATGTTTACCGTGATGTCGCTTTAACATATAATACTGACAGCGAAATTATGCAGATACAGTAGTCATGGTATGTGATTTGCACAGTTAAATGTAGAATTGTATTTATAACCGACGAGATGGAGGTTGTGCTTGTCAGTAAAGATAGCGGACTTTGACACGCAAACAAAGCATTGTCTGTCCCCACTTCCATTACTAGGTATTCAATACATACAGAGAGTTTCAGGATTTCTGGTGTGGGTACTTAAATCTGAATTGTATGTATTGATGTGACCCCTTGAAATTAACCGTGGTGTGCTGAATATTAGTGAAAGCCGCTTTATGGAACCCCCCGAGACGCATTATTGTTTTAATTGTAAGTTTATGAGAATGCTCTTACTAAGATGACGTCAACAAAACATTACTATTTCCATGACGACTACATATGACGGTTACTATGGCCCGATAATAGAATTACATACACATCTTATGTCCTGTCCATTGGAACTGTGGAATATACATCATTCATGCATATGCATACGTTGTACAATGTACTGTCCGTCATATCTGTACACTTACATTGTACACGTGTAATGTCCGTCATAGCTGTACACTTACATTGTACACGTGCAAAGTCCGTCATATCTGTACACTTACATTGTACACGTGTAATGTCCGTCATAGCTGTACACTTACATTGTACACATATACTGTCCGTCATATTTGTACACTAACATTGAACACGTGTAATGTCCGTCATAGCTGTACACTTACATTGTACACATATACTGTCCGTCATAGCTGTACACTTACATTGTACACATATACTGTCCGTCATATTTGTACACTAACATTGTACACGTGTAATGTCCGTCATATCTGTACACTAACATTGTACATATGTACTGTCCGTCATAGCTGTACACTTACATTGTACACATATACTGTCCGTCATATCTGTACACTAACATTGTACACGTGTAATGTCCGTCATATCTGTACACTAACACTGTACACGTGTAATGTCCGTCATATCTGTACACCTACATTGTACACATATACTGTCCGTCATAGCTGTACACTTACATTGTGCACATATACTGTCCGTCATAGCTGTACACTTACATTGTACACGTGTAATGTCCGTCATAGCTGTACACTTACATTGTACACGTGCAATGTCCGTCATAGCTGTACACTTACATTGTACACATATACTGTCCGTCATAGCTGTACACTTACATTGTACACATATACTGTCCGTCATAGCTGTACACTTACATTGTACACATATACTGTCCGTTATAGCTGTACACTTACATTGTACACATATACTGTCCGTTATAGCTGTACACTTACATTGTACACATATACTCTCCGTCATAGCTGTACACTTACATTGTACACATATACTGTCCGTCATAGCTGTACACTTACATTGTACACGTGTAATGTCCGTCATAGCTGTACACTTACATTGTACACATATACTCTCCGTCATAGCTGTACACTTACATTGTACACATATACTGTCCGTCATAGCTGTACACTTACATTGTACACATATACTGTCCGTCATATCTGTACACTTACATTGAGGTTTATGTGACATTTCAATTATGTAACATGTATGTTTTGTGACAGTACATTTTATGTGACATTGTTAATTATTGTAATGAATTGATAGTTATGTAATTGTGTCTATAATCTATGTGACTGACTTACAATATGAATCCAATATTAAATTACTCTGTATGGACATGTTTTATGTGACTGACTTACAATATGAATCCAACATTAAATGACTCTGTATGGACATGTTTTATGTGACTGACTTACAATATGAATCCAACATTAAATGACTTTGTATGGACATGTTTTATGTGATTGACTTACAATATGAATCCAACATTAAATGACTTTGTATGGACATGTTTTATGTGACTGCCTTACAAAATGGATCCAACATTAAATGACTCTGTATGGACATGTTTTATGTGACTGACTTACAATATGGATCCAACATTAAATGACTCTGTATGGACATGCAGTCACATAAAATATGTCCATACAGTCACTTGATGTTGGATTCATATTGTAAGGCAGTCGCATGCCAAATGGAATTATGGAGCATGAAATATTCCATGCACAGTCTTCCTAGAAGATACTTGTATACTACACGGGACAGTGTTATATACATTTGTCGGTGTTAAATGAATGGATGGATGAAAGGGATGATTTCCATACCCCTGATTGGCAACCATAGTGGATCATAAACATCATCCACTTTCTGTTCACCAAAAAGGTGGTGTCAAATAACCAATTGAATGGCAACATGAACAATATCAATGGTGTATGCATCTCGAAAGTGTAATTTTATTTAATGTGGCGAGTGGTCACATTACACAAACGTTAGTAATGTTAGGGATATGTATTGAACACAATTAGGACCGGCAGTAGTCAACGTTGAGGGTGTAAAAACCTCAACTTTTAGATTATACTGATATGATTTATGAAAGTACACATTTCATTGGTATGCCAATTTTGGGTGAAAACAAATATGCATTTTAAACAATTTCAGGGTTGCCACAATAGAGAGAGACGGTTGGTTTAAATTATTTTCTTCTTTTGATACATTTTGTTTTTTATATATAGAAATAACTGTTTGTTGCTAATGACAACGAGGCTTCTTTTTGCGTCAAATCGTACCATTTAAGTGAAATATCACATTTTACTCAGCATGTTTGGAAAGGGAGATTTGTCAAGGCTAATAATGCTTTTCAGCATATACATGCGTTCAAGTAATATGCTAGCATGGCTGTGTGTCGATTGCGTAAAAAAACGTACGTCACAGTAGGTGACTGGTCTTCAAGTACAAAATGTCATGGAAAAAAGCCATTATAGATATACAACAATGTTAGGAAGAAGAGTAATTTCTTTATATCTGAAAAAGAAAATAAATTATGCTACCAGTTTCTCTGTAATGTGGCAACCCTGAAGTGATTTTAAAATGCACATTCTTCCACCAAAAAATGTCAGACCAGTACAATATGTATACATGTGCTCACTTAGTTATTTACTTGTGTTTTCATAAATCACATAAATAATTCAATATAATCTAAAAATTGAGGTGTTTACATTTTCAAATCAACATTTGACTACTGTGGATCTGATATTACCCAGTGTTCAATGCATACACCTTAATACATTGCAGAAGAGTCATATTTCCTCAATGTTATCGGAAATATTCTAAGGTACAGTATTAACTGCAAAAATATATCTTAGAAGAAAACAAACATGGCATAATACAATTTGTTACATTTAAAAATGAAAGTAGACTTTTTTCTCTCCATGACTCCAATATTATATACATCCACTATAATGAATGGAAGGTATTATATGCATGGAACAATATTCCTCAATTTTGTTTAATAAAAACAAATGTAATACTATAACGCATTGAATCATTGTCAGAACAAGATTAATATGGCATTATAACTCAAAATACTCAAAAAATGGAAATCCTGACACATGTACAAAAAAAAAATGTAAATGAAATCCATTTTTTATGCATGGAGCACAATATTCCTCAATGTTGTTTACAAAAATCAATAAACTATTCAAACTTAGAAAAGTGATCTCTCAGAATAAACCATCTTGCTGTTATCATCACACTTAAACATGGACAACTGAGAAGATTCCTGTCCTCCAATATCCTCAAACATTGACAATGACGAATGAAGTGCATTTTTATTCATAGAGCAATAACCAGCAAGACTTTTTTTTAGTTTTATTTTTTTTGTAAAAGCAAATTTGATAAAGTACCGGATTATGAAATGTTACATCTTAACGCCTTCTCAAATAATCTTAAGAAGTATTTCACTGCTGCAGAGAATTTTGGGAACAACTGAGGTTTATTCTAAAACCGTGAAAATAATAACAAGAAAATGTCTGAATGTCTCTTTTCCCATGCAAATTAGTATTTTGTTGGACATTTTTCCATCAACAGTAATGGTGAACTGGAACCTTGACACACAATAATGTTTGAAGTATACTCATACTTCACATATGTCAGAAGTTTGACCAAAATGTTTATACTGAATCGGGACAGGACACAACAAGATGGAACATATATGGGTAACACTATATACCCCCCCCCCCCCCCCCCCCCCCTACCACTTATCAGCGGCTAAACGTTGGAAGGAAAATGACTCTTAGACGTTGACAATGATATTAAAGTACATTTTGATGCATTGAGCAATATTCATATTCTTCAATGTTGTTTACAAACATTAGCTCATAAGGAATTCAGAAAAAGAAAACTCATATCTCAGAACAAAATATCTTGCTGTTATTATAACACATATGAACAGCTGGATGTCCCTAGAACATTTCTTTTCGCTAATGTTCTCCAAAAAATGGGCATTTTTATGCATATGGAACATTTTGTTTTTGCAACAGCAAATTGATAAGGTGTTAAATTAAACAGAACTCGGAACTGATTCCTAGTTATCTTAAACGGAACTAGGAAATGGTTTCTAGTTTCATTTATTTCAAACGGAACTGAGATCAAAGACCAAGTCCCGTAAAGTTTATACCTGACTGATAAGTGTCCTTACACTCATTGACATATCATTTCTTTTCAGATTCGGGTCTTATATTGAGATAAAGTACGTAGAATATTTTCTTTAAAGAATTTGGAAACTAATTCCTAGTTCCGTTTTTCTTAAACGGAACTCGGAACTGGGACCAAAACCAATAAAGCTAATACATAGTATTTCAGTTTTTCTTAAACGGAACTCGGAACTGGGACCAAAACCAATAAAGCGAATACATGGTTTTTCAGTTTTTCTTAAACGGAACTCGGAACTGGGACCAAAACCCGTAAAGCTAATCCATTGCAGTTCCATTTTTCTTAAACGGAACTCGGAACTGGTTCCTAGTTCCGTTTTTTCGTAAACGGAACTCGGAACTCGGAACCAACTTCAGGCTCTTGTATATTTCCGCATGGACACTGATGTAATCCGGTGGGGTGCCGCAAGGTGCAATCTGTTACACACAGATTTTAAAATATTCGTATGCTCTTGCATAATACTTAGTAGTTTGCTGGACAAAAAATAAAATACAAGAGTCAGTAAGATGTGTAATATATATCAATAAGCTCTTCGCTTTCAAATTTCATAAAAATCATGCCACTATTTTGAACTTTATTGACAGGTATATGATTTAAGATACATAAACTAAAACTCATCTTTTAACAAACTAGTATCAACAAGATGCTAAATGTATTGCTCCCGATATTCACACACACACACACACACACACACACACACACACACACACACATATATATATATATATACATATAGAAAAAAATGTCAGATGTGTTAAAAATATATACCAATACAAGTCCGTGTTGAACTTTTTATCATACCCATATCAGACAACCCATTTGTATTGGAAACAACTATTTGATTAACCGCTGTTTGAGAGATTATCAAAATTGTATTACTAACAATACAGCCACATTTTGCTACCTCGAACTCGGATAACTAAGACCCTGGTAAACCGACTATATCTAAAAAGAAAGACACAGGCATATTTAAAAAAAAAAATCACAAATCTAAATATAAGCATCACAATGTTACCAGATTTAGTATACAGTCGATAAGAACACAATTTGGACAACAGATAAATTATGACGCATGCATTCACCCAAATTGTTATCTTATACATCTGGTAACAGTTCAATGCTCATTTAAGGACGGCCTCCCGGTCTAAGCGATGGGATGTGTTCGTGTAAGCCTTCTTGCGATAGTCCGGATCTTTGGCCGATTTAAAGTGCTATCACACTGAAGTATACTACCAAAAGCCCCCAACACCCCATCCGGTCACATTAACTGACAACGGGCAAACCAGTCGTTCCACTCCAATACTACTGAACGTCAAGCAGGGAGTAGTAACTAAAATTGTTAGAGATTCTGGTATGTCTCGGTCTGGGAACAGAACCCATAAACGAAATACAATTTGTATATAGCTTTCCTCACAGGGACGAACACTCAACTAAAGCCCAAATGTGAGGTTGTGTAAAGGGAGACATTAGGAAGGAGAAAGTTGTTTAGAAAGAATGGAAAAGATACGATCCCAAGTTTACTCGCCTTCTACGATGATGTAATGGGGGCAGCAAGTAGTTCTCATGCCCTATCAGCAGGGCCACCATACCGGGCGAATGACAATATACACTAAAATGTGTGTTTATTTATTTAACATTTAACATGTATGTCTTGTGAATTAATCGCCTTGATCTTATATGATCCTTTTCTGTCCTTCTTTGATCATTAAAAGTTCACTGACATCGTAAAATTGACGACTCAAATAACCAAATATACCAAACTTCGGGACTCGCTTAACTCGAATAGCTTAAATGTTTTTTTTCATTATCCCGTAACTTCAACAAAGTTTGACTGTAATAAACAATGTCTTATATCATTCTAAAAGGTACTTTTACAAAATGTTCGATCTTGCCTGTTAATTCAAAGAAGGATTTCTAAGATATATGATTCAACAGCACCCAGTACCTGTTTAATAGCAAGATAGCTCCTTCCTTAGCATATTTGATGCCATGGTGAACGGATTTAAAACATACCATATTTTAGACAGAATTAAAACTTACTAGAATTTGGGAACAGGTAGGGATTCCCTTCTACGATCCCTGCTTTTCGCTTCATATCAGAACTGGCAAGAAAAGCCAACATTGCCTTGGCATCTGGCGGTATAATTACTGGAACAGGTTTTCCTCTCTGAAAAATGTATTGGTGCACATACATAAATATTCAAAGTCACTTATGTTACAGAGCTTTCATGAATACATTTTGTCATACACAAGGCCTTCATTCAAAAAAATATATAATCCTGTCTTGATGAATGCTTACTAAAACCTTAATATTGGTAAATAAATTTTGTACTTTTTTTAAATCTTAAATTACAACATTCTTTCTGTAATTAATTGTCACAACATTAATAAATCCTCAAAACAATATTGACCAAATGTGATTACAAAGCATAATGCAGACACCCCCCTATGAATACTTGTTTTAAAAATTTCCCTCCCTTTTCCTCTAACTTTCATCAGATCTTGCGACTCGAGTAGCTTTTTCTCAACCGTTGCGAGGTCCTGTGCCAGGGAGTCATCCATTTCATCAAGTCCCCGACTTCGTGAAGCATAGCTGTGAACTCTTTAACATGAAAAGATGTTTGCATTTTACTACACTTACATATGAAGTTTTCTCAATAGGACAAAAATTCTAGATAGATTTGTGAAATGATATCTAAATTCTCTGCAAATAATTGAAATGTTCTGTGTGTATATCATAACTGGTCTACATAAATTAACTCTTTGTAAGATATTACCATGACAAAAGTCAACCTCCCTCGGGAGTTACCCTTGACCACAAACTATTACGAATTGGAAACATGTTTTAAGCATTAACACACATAACTTTAAAGTATTCAAATGCTGATAAGTTAGACTGTAAAAATAAAAGATATAAAAATCAAGTAACCACATGTTAAAAGAAAAACTATCGGACAACTTAATTGATGACTTCAAGTTCTCCAGTTCTTCGCTTGTTATAAAGAAGCAATCGTGTTTGTGCTGTCGTACAAAGATGGACGACATTTTCTTGACTCATAGGAACTGTTTTCAATTCCTGAATAAGATATCTTGTTATCTTATCAATATCTTCAGGAGATAGAGGTTCCTTGACTTCTTCGTACTTTCTTCTGTTCAAAACAGAACTAGCTACTGTGGTAACTTTCTCTTTCCATTCCACCTCCATCAAGCCCATGAATGCCTTGCAGTCTTGAGCGTCAGGGTGATTTACATTTCCAGTTCTTTTTGCGATCATTGCCTATTTACCATTGATCAGCTTCAGTATATCATACTTCAGTTTGCTACTGTTACTAGGTGCAACCAAATATTCCACATCATCAACATTTAGAAATGAACATTTTAGAGCTGCTTGGATGACACCATTGAAGTGTAGTGGTTTTAAAAAGTCCCACATTGTCTTTTATTTTACTTCCGGAGAAGGTTCAATCCAAGATTTCTCCATATCAATATCCTTGGATATGTTATTGTCTGGTGTTTCTTCTTCTTCATCTTCAGCTGTGTTGTCAGTTTCATCAATTACACTTAACATTTCACCAGTGCTCTGGTTTGCCTTTTGTTTCTGTAGAGACCGGAGTGTTGGAGAAATCTTGGACATAGTCTCATATGCGAACTTGCATAATCTTCCGTTTCTCTTTATTCGCCACATTTCGTGTCATCCAACTCTCACCTAAGACCATAATTAGTGGATCTTCTCTTGCAATTTTAATATAGCATCACTGTCTCATGATTAGCATAATACTATAATCACTTTTGATGTGTCCAGCCAACACTTGTGCTTGCATGACGAGATCTTTCTTTTTCATTTCACTAATGTCACGGTCAGATTTTGTGCATCTCTTATGGTGGCACTTAAGTGACTTCAACAGAACCAATTCCCTACATATCGGGCATGGTCCATGTTTGAAATCTGCAAAAATCTCATCTTTTGATGACCTTCTAGCCAAGATAATTTATCCTTGTTCCTTTTCCATGACCTCTCTATTATGCTTATCATCTATAAGCTTTCGTAGTGGAGTGAAATCTGATGTGTCTTCCTTTACTTCTGGTCGATTCCTGTGAGTCTTCAGATGCTAGTTTATGTGAAGAACAACACTACTACTAAATAGACATGCATGGGTATTGTCATATATTCTCCTACCCGATTTCTTTAATCTATATTTCTTTATGAATATTCCGGTCAAGCTTTTATCTCAGATAATGAATTCTTCCCTTGTGTTGTGACATTTTTTCTGATCTGCTTCATCATCATCGCTTTGCTGATCCAAACATTCTCTTTGCCTTTTTACTGTTATTATTTCAGCTCCTTTAAATAGCTTCCCGTGGTTTTCATCTCTCCTGTTTGCAGAGTTTGGCATCGTCGCAGAGTTATCACTATCTTCATTCTTTTCACTGCAGATGGACTCTGACTCCGACATTATCACCATCTTCTTTCTTCTCCGAGATGGTCCCTTTAATTTTACAGGGGAATTTTCCTTGTATTCACATCCATTCTCCCTTTTTTGGCCAATAAACAATTGGTGTCACCACTAAAATTTGCCACATCATTGTCACCAGATGATATATTAATACAGTCTACATTCTTAAAAACATGAGCAGACTGTTTGTTCAATGCAGGCAAGAATGGTAAGATTGCAGACAAGTCTGAATCAGAGTGAAGTCTCAATTCCATCCTTGTCACTTTGATTTACTGTACATGTATACTCTAGTGTGTCTTGCTTTAGGTTTGAAGATTCTGGCTCATCCTGGTCAATCAGGTCCCCTGTCTTCTGTGTAAAACTCAACCGTCTGACCCGAAGCAGTCATACAAAATTTATTTTAATGTAAGCTTTCATTCACCTGCTTTGGTTGTACAACGTCGTATAAGAGTCTTTATATTCTAACTACACATAATAAAGGAATACCATATTGATCCAATAAGCACCCATTCAATTTGTAGGTGGCTTTTTTGGGTAATCAATATAACAGTGTTTTTACAACCATGGTCAATACAATACAATGTGAAAAAATAATTACTTGTAGCATTTCTGATTATTTGTGTGCGTCATTATGGCTGATGGCTTTAAATAGTGGTTCCCAATAAGCGCCCCCCCCCCCCCCCCCCCCCCCCCCCCCTTTTTTTTTTGTGCGCCCTGGCCGCTTGGGTCAAATATGCGATATACAAAAATGAATCACATTCAAAAGCCACTAAATACCACTTTTCTCTTTTAGCAAATAAGAATTTCCTTTAGCTACTTCAAGTCAAAATTCAAGTGTCAATATTAATATAAATTCTGCAGTGATCACCATTGCCTGTTTTAGCGTGGCAGTCCGCCACACGCTTACACTGCCAAATTGTATAGTTTCAGTTGGGACATCAGAAAAAAATGTACCACCGACGTCAGAAAAACCAACGACCCGACAAAATTATTTTTTCACAAGAATAATATTCAGCTGGGATAATATCAATACATAAGCCAGTATTTTAGAAGCATAGATACTTTTTGAAAATTCCACGGCATTGTCACCATGAAGAGAGGAGCAGATCAGCCGGTCATCAATCTCCTTTTTTGGAACACGCCCCTACAAGCGCCACTCCCTTTTCTAAGTATCACTCTGGACCGCAATATCGCGATATTTATCCCTTTTCCCGAATAAAAAAATGCTTTATTTCTCCAAACGGTATTAAAAATTCAGCTGTCAGCTTAGCAAAAACACAACCTTTAACACAACCATAAACATGAACTTTTATTGCAAGTCTAAAGATTACTTTGTTTTCTTTTGATCTGCAAAATATTTCAAAATATTTTCAGAACTTTTATGTAAAGCGTTGAATCTGAAAATGGTGAAAGAAATGAATATTTTGCCATGAAAATAAAGAGGTAGGGTTAACTTTAATTGCTTTTTTGAGTTAAATGAACATGTTCGAGAAAGTTAACTTCCATGATTTAAAAGAAAATTCTATTTTTTTCATTTCTACAAGCATCCATACATTTCTGACAACACATATGAAGATGTTGTGTGGATTTTCCCCGTAAAAGGTCAAAATAGCGAATTCGCTTATCTTCACATATTATGTCAGATAGGTACAAAAACGAGCACACACATATAATTCTTCCTTCATTTTCGGTCATGCTATTAACTCTCATTTCCAAAAAATATACGAGAAAAAAAGTTTAATACAGGAATTTTGTAGGTGTAAATCCTTAATGAAAAAAAATCAATGTATTTTTCAAATATCCAAATTTGATGCTAAACATAATATGTGGTAACATTTATTGATGTGTGTTGCCAGTTTTATAGATTATCACATTGCTTTTTCCAGTGCGGTGGCCCCTCGATCTCTTCCACGAACGAGCGATGAGAAAATTGCTCGAACGACAACCACTGAAATAAGATATGTTGGAGAACAGCATAGCTCCTCTCGCAAATGTATGCAAATTGCATTAGTAATATCAATATTGTTTGTTTGATCATATTGTTTATTGTGTATTCATGCAATTTTCAAAACCATACCAATTTATATAAATTATTTATTGACAAATATTCGGGAGACAAGCAATGCTGTTGTAAATTGAATAACTATATTAAATAATTGCTTTTGGACCTATTTCTTATTTTTTGATAAAAAAAATTATCCGAATAAGAGTTGTCTCCCTTGAAAAATGTAGATCCGTATAAATTGTCTAATGTGAGCATTTTCACATTGTTTTTTTTTCACTCCAAGAAGGGATAGTGTAACTCCAGAGGGACTCTTTTACTAAATATCAGCAACCTAGTCCAAAAATTACTTTATCAAGTTATTTACCAGTTGATTATAGATAATGAGTGAAGATATCAAACAGAGTAGGTTGTCTCCTTTTAATTAAACGTCATCATTGGAAATAAAACACGGCAAATGGTCTCTCTTGGACAAACCTTTACTTCTCTACATGTCTCATAACTGACAATTACATGTTATGCCTTGTATACTCCCGAGATTATTTCTGATGACAAAATACACTGTCAGTGTCATTTATAATGATCTGAAACTGTAGCAATTGTATTTTCATGTTCTAGATAATACATTCTGAAACTTTTATTACTGGTTGGAGTCTTTTTTATTCATCTGGATGGTTACTGGATAAGTTAGTAGATTAGATCTGAAGGCCAAGACACAGATGTTAAACTCTCGCAGCATCTATGTAAGAAAGATAACTCTCATTATTTACGGTATCGTAATTTGTTGAAGAGTTATTTCCCTTTAAAAAGTTTGGGGAGCCAAAACGAATTAGAATGCATCATACAGCTGTGCCAAGAGCTAAATTGTTGATGATAGGAGGCGACAAATCTCGAGGTTGATCAAAAGAAATGCCAAAATGATAGTTTTATAATTTTCAATGAACTTTATAATTTTTAATATTTCATTTCAGAACAGCATTAAGTGCATGTGCATGAGTGGAAAAACCCAGTACAGTACTATAGTGTGGCAACTGAAACAACAAGTGTTTACTACTGTAACTCGGCTCGCATAAAATCAGCTAATTAATGAGGCTATTATGTGTCGGTAAACAAGTATATATAGTTCTACATATTACTTGAATGACATATAATTATTTTTTCTTTGTTTTCATGGTAAATACTCAAATGTGATTGGTCGAAAAATTCTTTTCATTCTTCTATGAAAGAAATTCCGAGAATGGCGCGAAAAATGTGACGTCACAATACGACAATTGACGTTGCGTATTGATTTGAGAAAAAGAATCCCATTCAAAACCAGTAAAATTGTACATAAAACATGTTTTAGATTAGAAAATCATTTTCAAAAATTAATTATAAGCGTTGATGTCAATTTTTTTTAGTTTCATCGGGGTATGAAACACATTTTGTTTGCAAACTGTATGAATCCGCGTAGATTCATACAGTTTGCAAACAAAATGTGTTTCATACCCCGATGAAACTAAAAAAAAATGACATCAATGCTTAAATGAATTTTAAATATTTATTTATTTTCAATATTTTCTTTAATATTTTACATTTTGTCTCGTCACCTACCGAAAAAAGTTGGTAGATGCAAATCTTCCTATTTAGTACTACGTATATTTCGTTGAGGTGGACATGTAGATCGAATCACCATACCCCGTCTCCTTCCGAATGAATTCTATCCTATTTTTTCACATTATTTATCCTCACATTTAATGGTGTTCAAACACAGAATTGTTATATGAGACATTTATCTGTATCCCCTCGACTGAATCGATGTAAAGCTCCGTCTAAAATGTCCCTTATAAGATATTTTTGTGAGGGTACCTAAATTGTCTATTCGTCCAGAAAACCTTGCCTCCCTTCAATCCATTTTAGAAGCTGCAGTATAGCATGGGATCGTACTAAAGATGAGTCTAAATGTGGATCTGAATCCTGGTTTTATATTAATGTGAATCTGAATCCTGGTTTTATATTAATGTAAATCTGAATCCTGGTTTTATATTAATGTGAATCTGAATCCTGGTTTGATATTAATGTGGATCTAAATCCTGGTTTTACATTAATGTGAATCGGAATCCTGGTTTTATACTTATTTGGATCTGACTCCCACTTTTTTTTATTAATGTTGATCTAAATCCTAGTTTTTATATTCATACACAATGTGCCACAATAAACGCAATAAAAACGTATTTCATCTCTACCCATATATGCCCAATTAGCCAGCATGGTACCTAGTTCGATATCACTTCTGACTCCTTAAGCAGTTTAATGACATTGTTTTCATGCTACCCGTAAACGCAGTATAAAAATTAAGTTCATCTCTATTTGTGGTTTTATGTATGATCGCGGTATTTCAGCAAATGTAGTGTTCCCCTCTGACTCGGTAAGTAGTTCATAAGCCACTGAACTCCGACTATAATCGAAAGCCTAGTGCATCCGGAAGTCGGCTGACATGAGAAAACTTAGCAAATTTTGTTGGCCGAGTTTCTGTCAAATAGTTTGGGTCCTAGACAAGGGCACTATTCAAAATGATTAAGGAAATATCAATGTGAAAGCCGCCCTCCCTCTAACATTCCACGTAGACTTCAAGGATGTGGATGAACGGATATGTGTATAAATTATATAAGGATGTGTGTATACATGTCACTATCTATTCTGTGTATAAGGATGTGTGTATACATGTCACTATATATTCTATGTATAAGGATGTGTGTATACATGTCACTATCTATTCTGTGTATAAGGATGTGTGTATACATGTCACTATCTATTCTATGTATAAGGATGTGAGTATACATGTCACTATTTATTCTGTGTATAAGGATGTGTGTATACATGTCACTATCTATTCTGTGTATAAGGATGTGTGTATACATGTCACTATATATTCTGTGTATAAGGATGTGTGTATACATGTCACTATCTATTCTGTGTATAAGGATGTGTGTATACATGTCACTATCTATACTGTGTATAAGGATGTGTGTATACATGTCACTATCTATTCTGTGTATAAGGATGTGTGTATACATGTCACTATCTATTCTGTGTATAAGGATGTGTGTATACATGTCACTATCTATACTGTGTATAAGGATGTGTGTATACATGTCACTATCTATTCTGTGTATAAGGATGTGTGTATACATGTCACTATCTATTCTGTGTATAAGGATGTGTGTATACATGTCACTATCTATTCTGTGTATAAGGATGTGTGTATACATGTCACTATCTATTCTGTGTATAAGGATGTGTGTATACATGTCACTATCTATTCTGTGTATAAGGATGTGTGTATACATGTCACTATCTATTCTGTGTATAAGGATGTGTGTATACATGTCACTATCTATTCTGTGTATAAGGATGTGTGTATACATGTCACTATCTATTCTGTGTATAAGGATGTGTGTATACATGTCACTATCTTATTCTGTGTATAAGGATGTGTGTATACATGTCACTATCTATTCTGTGTATAAGGATGTGTGTATACATGTCACTATCTATTCTGTGTATAAGGATGTGTGTATACATGTCACTATCTATTCTGTGTATAAGGATGTGTGTATACATGTCACTATCTATTCTGTGTATAAGGATGTGTGTATACATGTCACTATCTATTCTGTGTATAAGGATGTGTGTGTACATGTCACTATCTATTCTGTGTATAAGGATGTGCGTATACATGTCACTATCTATTCTGTGTATAAGGATGTGTGTATACATGTCACTATCTATTCTATATGTATAAGGATGTGTGTATACATGTCACTATCTATTCTATATGTATAAGGATGTGTGTGTACATGTCACTATCTATTCTATGTATAAGGATGTTTTTATACATGTCACTATCTATTCTATATGTATAAGGATGTGTGTGTACATGTCACTATCTATTCTGTGTATAAGGATGTGTGTATACATGTCACTATCTATTCTGTGTATAAGGATGTGTGTATACATGTCACTATATATTCTATATGTATAAGGATGTGTGTATACATGTCGCTATCTATTCTATATGTATAAGGATGTGTGTATACATGTCACTATCTATTCTGTGTATAAGGATGTGTGTATACATGTCACTATCTATTCTGTGTATAAGGATGTGTGTATACATGTCACTATATATTCTATATGTATAAGGATGTGTGTGTACATGTCACTATCTATTCTATATGTATAAGGATGTGTGTATACATGTCACTATCTATTCTATATGTATAAGGATGTGTGTTTACATGTCACTATCTAATTTGTGTATAAGGATGTGTGTATACATGTCACTATCTATTCTGTGTATAAGGCTGTGTGTATACATGTCACTATATATTCTATATGTATAAGAATGTGTGTATATACAAATGTATATAGTATATGTAAGAATTGCTGTACATACTTTGTCTGTATGTTACAGTATTTACTGTGATTCTTTGTAATGCACACGTAGTTGTTGACACGGATGTTGGACGATAAGCCTTATCATGGACGTTATTGCGTGCACTCCGCAGTCTTATCTTGATCATCGAAGCCGACCATATCCATGCTGTTTGTTATCAGTCTGTACTGTTTCGACATGCGGTGTTATATAACTTTTACATTACAATCTTACAAACAGCATTTCGAAAACCATTGTCGTTTTTTGTATTTCATTAGTATCATTCAAACTATATTGTGCTCGTTTACATTTTCATCAAACATACAATATACAAAGTATGCTCATGGAGCGAGTTTTGTTATCCGTACTTTCTGTTTACAATCAGTTAAGCCCTCGGAACGGTTTCCAAAATCGCTGACGTCTTTTTTGGCGATTTTTTGTGTTTTTTTGTGTGTTTTTTTGTGGTGTTTTTTTTGTGTTCGTTTATGCCCTTGAAACGATTTTTGTATTTCTGTCCCTGGATTTGTCTTTAATGTGCAGCAGAATTGGAGTGGGCAGAACGCCGGTGGTCAAGAGTTCAGAGGTCCCGGATTCGAGTCCCGATCTGGTTGTTGCATCTTTCCTATTCTGTCACGAGGTCGGGCAAGTGATCCCATACCTTTTTCTCGTTCGATCGAGAAGCATCTTAAGAGACAGATCGCTAGTTCGAGTCTCGGCACGGGCAAGGTATTTTTCACTGCTCTTTTCTATTACGGATGGGTGCCGTTCACCATTCAAAGTGAAAGCTGTAAGAAGCGGGGTTGTGGTTGTCTTCAGGGTTGAAAAAGTGGAAAGTATCAGGTCACCTTACTAAATCAGGCTAGCGTCAATTTCCCTTTAGCCTATCGGTAAAATGTCTACCTTGAGAGTGAAAGGTCACTAGTCACGGAGAGGGCTTTTACATCAATCCTTCCTATTATATATGTCCCTGGCAACTATTTTTGTGTTACATGTAGTTTATGCCCTTTGCAACTATTTTTTGTGTTCGTTTATGTCCTTGGCAACTATTTTTTGTGTTCGTTTATGTCCTTTGCAACTATTTTTTGTGTTCGTTTATGTCCTTGGCAACTATTTTTTGTGTTCGTTTATGTCCTTCGCAACTATTTTTGTGTTCGTTTATGTCTTTTGCATCAATTTTTGTGACCGTTTATGTCCTTGACCTCGTTTTTTGTGTTCGTTTATGTCTTTGGAAACTATTTTTGTGTTCGTTTATATCCTTGACCTCACTTTTTGTGTTCGTTTATGTCCTTGACCTCACTTTTTGTGTTCGTTTATGTCCATGACCTCAATTTTTGTGTTCGGTTATGTTTTTGGCATCTATTTTTGGGTTCGTTTATGTCTTTGGTATCAATTTTTGAGACCGTTTATGTCCTTGACCTCGTTTTTTGTGTTCGTTTATGACCTTTACCTCACTTTTTGTGTTCGTTTATGTACTTGACCTCACTTTTTGTGTTCGTTTATGTCCTTGACCTCAATTTTTGTGTTCGTTTATGCCCTTTGCAACTATTTTTGTGTTCGTTTATGTCCTTTGCATCAATTTTGGGGTTCGTTTATGTCCTTGTCATCTATTTTTATGATCGTTTATGTCCTTGGCCTTGCTTTTTTATGTTCGTTTATGGCCTTGAAATTGCTTTTTGGGTTCGTTTATGTCCTTGACATTGCTTTTTGTGTTCGTTTATGTCCTTGACCTCGCTTTTTGTGTTCGTTTATGTCCTTGACCTCGCTTTTTTGTGTTCGTTTATGTCCTTGACCTTGCTTTTTGTGTTCGTTTATGTCCTTGACCTTGCTTTTTGTGTTCGTTTATGTCCTTGACCTTGCTTTTTATGTTCGTTAATGTCCTTGACCTTGCTTTTTGTGTTCGTTTATGTCCTTGACCTTGCTTTTTGTGTTCGTTTATGTCCTTGACCTCGCTTTTTGTATTCGTTTATGTCCTTGACATCGCTTTTTGTATTCGTTTATGTCCTTGACATCGCTTTTTGTATACGTTTATGTCCTTGACATCGCTTTTTGTGTTTGTTTATGTCCTTGACATCGCTATGTGTGTTCGTTTATGACCTTGATCAAACTTTTTGTGTTCGTTTATGTCCTTGACCTCGCTTTTTGTGTTCGGTTATGTTTTTGGTATCTATTTTTGTGTTCGTTTATGTCTTTGGTATCAATTTTTGTGACTGTTTATGTCCTTGACATTGCTTTTTGTGTTCGTTTATGTCCTTGACCTCGCTTTTTGTGTTCGTTTATGTCCTTGACCTCGCTTTTTGTGTTCGTTTATGTCCTTGACCTCGCTTTTTTGTGTTCGTTTATGTCCTGACCTTGCTTTTTGTGTTCGTTTATGTCCTTGACATCGGTTTTTGTATTCGTTTATGTCCTTGACCTTGCTTTTTGTGTTCGTTTATGTCGCTGACCTTGCTTTTTGTGTTCGTTTGTGTCCTTGACCTTGCTTTTTGTGTTCGTTTATGTCCTTGACCTCGCTTTTTGTATTCGTTTATGTCCTTGACATCGCTTTTTGTATTCGTTTATGTCCTTGACATCGCTTTTTGTATTCGTTTATGTCCTTGACATCGCTTTTTTGTGTTTGTTTATGTCCTTGACATCGCTATGTGTGTTCGTTTGTGTCCTTGACCTTGCTTTTTGTGTTCGTTTATGTCCTTGACCTCGCTTTTTGTATTCGTTTATGTCCTTGACATCGCTTTTTGTATTCGTTTATGTCCTTGACATCACTTTTTGTGTTCGTTTATGTCCTTGACCTCAATTTTTGTGTTCGTTTATGCCCTTTGCAACTATTTTTGTGTTCGTTTATGTCCTTTGCATCAATTTTCGGGTTCGTTTATGTCCTTGTCATCTATTTTTATGATCGATTATGTCCTTGGCCTTGCTTTTTATGTTCGTTTATGGCCTTGAAATTGCTTTTTGGGTTCGTTTATGTCCTTGACATTGTTTTTTGTGTTCGTTTATGTCCTTGACCTCGCTTTTTGTGTTCGTTTATGTCCTTGACCTTGCTTTTTGTGTTCGTTTGTGTCCTTGACCTTGCTTTTTGTGTTCGTTTATGTCCTTGACCTCGCTTTTTGTATTCGTTTATGTCCTTGACATCGCTTTTTGTATTCGTTTATGTCCTTGACATCGCTTTTTGTATTCGTTTATGTCCTTGACATCGCTTTTTGTGTTTGTTTATGTCCTTGACATCGCTATGTGTGTTCGTTTGTGTCCTTGACCTTGCTTTTTGTGTTCGTTTATGTCCTTGACCTCGCTTTTTTGTGTTCGTTTATGTCCTTGACATCGCTTTTTGTATTCGTTTATGTCCTTGACATCACTTTTTGTGTTCGTTTATGTCCTTGACCTCAATTTTTGTGTTCGTTTATGCCCTTTGCAACTATTTTTGTGTTCGTTTATGTCCTTTGCATCAATTTTCGGGTTCGTTTATGTCCTTGTCATCTATTTTTATGATCGTTTATGTCCTTGGCCTTGCTTTTTATGTTCGTTTATGGCCTTGAAATTGCTTTTTTGGGTTCGTTTATGTCCTTGACATTGTTTTTTGTGTTCGTTTATGTCCTTGACCTCGCTTTTTGTGTTCGTTTATGTCCTTGACCTCGCTTTTTTGTGTTCGTTTATGTCCTTGACCTTGCTTTTTGTGTTCGTTTATGTCCTTGACCTTGCTTTTTGTGTTCGTTTATGTCCTTGACCTTGCTTTTTGTGTTCGTTTATGTCCTTGACCTTGCTTTTTGTGTTCGTTTATGTCCTTGACCTTGCTTTTTGTGTTCGTTTATGTCCTTGACCTCGCTTTTTGTATTCGTTTATGTCCTTGACATCGCTTTTTGTATTCGTTTATGTCCTTGACATCGCTTTTTGTATACGTTTATGTCCTTGACATCGCTTTTTGTGTTTGTTTATGTCCTTGACATCGCTATGTGTGTTCGTTTATGACCTTGATCAAACTTTTTGTGTTCGTTTATGTCCTTGACCTCGCTTTTTGTGTTCGGTTATGTTTTTGGTATCTATTTTTGGGTTCGTTTATGTCTTTGGTATCAATTTTTGTGACTGTTTATGTCTTTGGTATCAATTTTTGTGACTGTTTATGTCCTTGACATTGCTTTTTGTGTTCGTTTATGTCCTTGACCTCGCTTTTTGTGTTCGTTTATGTCCTTGACCTCGCTTTTTGTGTTCGTTTATGTCCTTGACCTCGCTTTTTTGTGTTCGTTTATGTCCTGACCTTGCTTTTTGTGTTCGTTTATGTCCTTGACATCGGTTTTTGTATTCGTTTATGTCCTTGACCTTGCTTTTTGTGTTCGTTTATGTCCTTGACCTTGCTTTTTGTGTTCGTTTGTGTCCTTGACCTTGCTTTTTGTGTTCGTTTATGTCCTTGACCTCGCTTTTTGTATTCATTTATGTCCTTGACATCGCTTTTTGTATTCGTTTATGTCCTTGACATCGCTTTTTGTATTCGTTTATGTCCTTGACATCGCTTTTTGTATTCGTTTATGTCCTTGACATCGCTTTTTGTGTTTGTTTATGTCCTTGACATCGCTATGTGTGTTCGTTTATGTCCTTGACCAAACTTTTTGTGTTCGTTTATGTCCTTGACCTCAATTTTTGTGTTCGGTTATGTTTTTGGTATATATTTTTGGGTTCGTTTATGTCTTTGGTATCAATTTTTGTGACCGTTTATGTCCTTGACCTCGTTTTTTGTGTTGGTTTATGACCTTGACCTCACTTTTTGTGTTCGTTTATGTGCTTGACCTCACTTTTTGTGTTCGTTTATGTCCTTTGCATCAATTTTCGGGTTCGTTTATGTCCTTGTCATCTATTTTTATGATCGTTTATGTCCTTGGCCTTGCTTTTTATGTTCGTTTATGTCCTTGACATTGCTTTTTGTGTTCGTTTATGTCCTTGACCTCGCTTTTTGTGTTCGTTTATGTCCTTGACCTCGCTTTTTGTGTTCGTTTATGTCCTTGACCTTGATTTTTGTGTTCGTTTATGTCCTTGACCTCGCTTTTTGTATTCGTTTATGTCCTTGACATCGCTTTTTGTATTCGTTTATGTCCTTGACATCGCTTTTTGTATTCGTTTATGTCCTTGACATCGCTTTTTGTGTTTGTTTATGTCCTTGACATCGCTATGTGTGTTCGTTTGTGTCCTTGACCTTGCTTTTTTGTGTTCGTTTATGTCCTTGACCTCGCTTTTTGTATTCGTTTATGTCCTTGACATCGCTTTTTGTATTCGTTTATGTCCTTGACATCACTTTTTGTGTTCGTTTATGTCCTTGACCTCAATTTTTGTGTTCGTTTATGCCCTTTGCAACTATTTTTGTGTTCGTTTATGTCCTTTGCATCAATTTTCGGGTTCGTTTATGTCCTTGTCATCTATTTTTATGATCGTTTATGTCCTTGGCCTTGCTTTTTATGTTCGTTTATGGCCTTGAAATTGCTTTTTGGGTTCGTTTATGTCCTTGACATTGTTTTTTGTGTTCGTTTATGTCCTTGACCTCGCTTTTTGTGTTCGTTTATGTCCTTGACCTCGCTTTTTTGTGTTCGTTTATGTCCTTGACCTTGCTTTTTGTGTTCGTTTATGTCCTTGACCTTGCTTTTTGTGTTCTTTTATGTCCTTGACCTTGCTTTTTATGTTCGTTTATGTCCTTGACCTTGCTTTTTGTGTTCGTTTATGTCCTTGACCTTGCTTTTTGTGTTCGTTTATGTCCTTGACCTCGCTTTTTGTATTCGTTTATGTCCTTGACATCGCTTTTTGTATTCGTTTATGTCCTTGACATCGCTTTTTGTATACGTTTATGTCCTTGACATCGCTTTTTGTGTTTGTTTATGTCCTTGACATCGCTATGTGTGTTCGTTTATGACCTTGATCAAACTTTTTGTGTTCGTTTATGTCCTTGACCTCGCTTTTTGTGTTCGGTTATGTTTTTGGTATCTATTTTTGGGTTCGTTTATGTCTTTGGTATCAATTTTTGTGACTGTTTATGTCTTTGGTATCAATTGTTGTGACTGTTTATGTCCTTGACATCGCTTTTTGTATTCGTTGATGTCCTTGACATCGCTTTTTGTATTCGTTTATGTCCTTGACATCGCTTTTTGTGTTTGTTTATGTCCTTGACATCGCTATGTGTGTTCGTTTGTGTCCTTGACCTTGCTTTTTGTGTTCGTTTATGTCCTTGACCTCGCTTTTTGTATTCGTTTATGTCCTTGACATCGCTTTTTGTATTCGTTTATGTCCTTGACATCACTTTTTGTGTTCGTTTATGTCCTTGACCTCAATTTTTGTGTTCGTTTATGCCCTTTGCAACTATTTTTGTGTTCGTTTATGTCCTTTGCATCAATTTTCGGGTTCGTTTATGTCCTTGTCATCTATTTTTATGATCGTTTATGTCCTTGGCCTTGCTTTTTATGTTCGTTTATGGCCTTGAAATTGCTTTTTGGGTTCGTTTATGTCCTTGACATTGTTTTTTGTGTTCGTTTATGTCCTTGACCTCGCTTTTTGTGTTCGTTTATGTCCTTGACCTCGCTTTTTTGTGTTCGTTTATGTCCTTGACCTTGCTTTTTGTGTTCGTTTATGTCCTTGACCTTGCTTTTTGTGTTCGTTTATGTCCTTGACCTTGCTTTTTATGTTCGTTTATGTCCTTGACCTTGCTTTTTGTGTTCGTTTATGTCCTTGACCTTGCTTTTTGTGTTCGTTTATGTCCTTGACCTCGCTTTTTGTATTCGTTTATGTCCTTGACATCGCTTTTTGTATTCGTTTATGTCCTTGACATCGCTTTTTGTATTCGTTTATGTCCTTGACATCGCTTTTTGTGTTTGTTTATGTCCTTGACATCGCTATGTGTGTTCGTTTATGACCTTGATCAAACTTTTTGTGTTCGTTTATGTCCTTGACCTTCGCTTTTTGTGTTCGGTTATGTTTTTGGTATCTATTTTTGGGTTCGTTTATGTCTTTGGTATCAATTTTTGTGACTGTTTATGTCTTTGGTATCAATTTTTGTGACTGTTTATGTCCTTGACATTGCTTTTTGTGTTCGTTTATGTCCTTGACCTCGCTTTTTGTGTTCGTTTATGTCCTTGACCTCGCTTTTTGTGTTCGTTTATGTCCTTGACCTCGCTTTTTTGTGTTCGTTTATGTCCTGACCTTGCTTTTTGTGTTCGTTTATGTCCTTGACATCGGTTTTTGTATTCGTTTATGTCCTTGACCTTGCTTTTTGTGTTCGTTTATGTCCTTGACCTTGCTTTTTGTGTTCGTTTGTGTCCTTGACCTTGCTTTTTGTGTTCGTTTATGTCCTTGACCTCGCTTTTTGTATTCATTTATGTCCTTGACATCGCTTTTTGTATTCGTTTATGTCCTTGACATCGCTTTTTGTATTCGTTTATGTCCTTGACATCGCTTTTTGTGTTTGTTTATGTCCTTGACATCGCTATGTGTGTTCGTTTATGTCCTTGACCAAACTTTTTGTGTTCGTTTATGTCCTTGACCTCAATTTTTGTGTTCGGTTATGTTTTTGGTATATATTTTTGGGTTCGTTTATGTCTTTGGTATCAATTTTTGTGACCGTTTATGTCCTTGACCTCGTTTTTTGTGTTGGTTTATGACCTTGACCTCACTTTTTGTGTTCGTTTATGTCCTTGACCTCACTTTTTGTGTTCGTTTATGTCCTTTGCATCAATTTTCGGGTTCGTTTATGTCCTTGTCATCTATTTTTATGATCGTTTATGTCCTTGGCCTTGCTTTTTATGTTCGTTTATGTCCTTGACATTGCTTTTTGTGTTCGTTTATGTCCTTGACCTCGCTTTTTGTGTTCGTTTATGTCCTTGACCTCGCTTTTTGTGTTCGTTTATGTCCTTGACCTTGCTTTTTGTGTTCGTTTATGTCCTTGACCTCGCTTTTTGTATTCGTTTATGTCCTTGACATCGCTTTTTGTATTCGTTTATGTCCTTGACATCGCTTTTTGTATTCGTTTATGTCCTTGACATCGCTTTTTGTGTTTGTTTATGTCCTTGACATCGCTATGTGTGTTCGTTTGTGTCCTTGACCTTGCTTTTTGTGTTCGTTTATGTCCTTGACCTCGCTTTTTGTATTCGTTTATGTCCTTGACATCGCTTTTTGTATTCGTTGATGTCCTTGACATCACTTTTTGTGTTCGTTTATGTCCTTGACCTCAATTTTTGTGTTCGTTTATGCCCTTTGCAACTATTTTTGTGTTCGTTTATGTCCTTTGCATCAATTTTCGGGTTCGTTTATGTCCTTGTCATCTATTTTTATGATCGTTTATGTCCTTGGCCTTGCTTTTTATGTTCGTTTATGGCCTTGAAATTGCTTTTTGGGTTCGTTTATGTCCTTGACATTGTTTTTTGTGTTCGTTTATGTCCTTGACCTCGCTTTTTGTGTTCGTTTATGTCCTTGACCTCGCTTTTTTGTGTTCGTTTATGTCCTTGACCTTGCTTTTTGTGTTCGTTTATGTCCTTGACCTTGCTTTTTGTGTTCTTTTATGTCCTTGACCTTGCTTTTTATGTTCGTTTATGTCCTTGACCTTGCTTTTTGTGTTCTTTTATGTCCTTGACCTTGCTTTTTGTGTTCGTTTATGTCCTTGACCTCGCTTTTTGTATTCGTTTATGTCCTTGACATCGCTTTTTGTATTCGTTTATGTCCTTGACATCGCTTTTTGTATACGTTTATGTCCTTGACATCGCTTTTTGTGTTTGTTTATGTCCTTGACATCGCTATGTGTGTTCGTTTATGACCTTGATCAAACTTTTTGTGTTCGTTTATGTCCTTGACCTCGCTTTTTGTGTTCGGTTATGTTTTTGGTATCTATTTTTGGGTTCGTTTATGTCTTTGGTATCAATTTTTGTGACTGTTTATGTCTTTGGTATCAATTGTTGTGACTGTTTAATGTTTATGTCCTTGACATTGCTTTTTGTGTTCGTTTATGTCCTTGACCTCGCTTTTTGTGTTCGTTTATGTCCTTGACCTCGCTTTTTGTGTTCGTTTATGTCCTTGACCTCGCTTTTTTGTGTTCGTTTATGTCCTGACCTTGCTTTTTGTGTTCGTTTATGTCCTTGACATCGGTTTTTGTATTCGTTTATGTCCTTGACCTTGCTTTTTGTGTTCGTTTATGTCCTTGACCTTGCTTTTTGTGTTCGTTTGTGTCCTTGACCTTGCTTTTTGTGTTCGTTTATGTCCTTGACCTCGCTTTTTGTATTCGTTTATGTCCTTGACATCGCTTTTTGTATTCGTTTATGTCCTTGACATCGCTTTTTGTATTCGTTTATGTCCTTGACATCGCTTTTTGTATTCGTTTATGTCCTTGACATCGCTTTTTGTGTTTGTTTATGTCCTTGACATCGCTATGTGTGTTCGTTTATGTCCTTGACCAAACTTTTTGTGTTCGTTTATGTCCTTGACCTCAATTTTTGTGTTCGGTTATGTTTTTGGTATATATTTTTGGGTTCGTTTATGTCTTTGGTATCAATTTTTGTGACCGTTTATGTCCTTGACCTCGTTTTTTGTGTTGGTTTATGACCTTGACCTCACTTTTTGTGTTCGTTTATGTCCTTGACCTCACTTTTTGTGTTCGTTTATGTCCTTTGCATCAATTTTCGGGTTCGTTTATGTCCTTGTCATCTATTTTTATGATCGTTTATGTCCTTGGCCTTGCTTTTTATGTTCGTTTATGTCCTTGACATTGCTTTTTGTGTTCGTTTATGTCCTTGACATCGCTTTTTGTGTTCGTTTATGTCATTGACATCGCTATGTGTGTTCGTTTATGTCCTTGATCAAACTTTTTGTGTTCGTTTATGTCCTTGACCTCAATTTTTGTGTTCGGTTTTGTTTTTGGTATCTATTTTTGTGTTCGTTTATGTCCTTGACCTCAATTTTTTTGTTCGGTTATGTTTTTGGTATCAATTTTTGTGACCGTTTATGTCCTTGGCCTTGCTTTTTATGTTCGTTTATGTCCTTGACATTGCTTTTTGTGTTCGTTTATGTTCTTGACCTCGCTTTTTGTGTTCGTTTATGTTCTTGACCTCGCTTTTTGTGTTCGTTTATGTCCTTGACCTCGCTTTTTGTGTTCGTTTATGTCCTTGACCTCGCTTTTTTTGTGTTTGTTTATGTCCTTGACCTCAATTTTTGTGTTCGTTTATGTCCTTGACATTGCTTTTTGTGTTCCTTTATGTCCTTGACCTCGCTTTTTGTGTTCGTTTATGTCCTTGACCTCGCTTTTTGTGTTCGTTTATGTCCTTGACCTCGCTTTTTTGTGTTCGTTTATGTCCTTGACCTTGCTTTTTGTGTTGGTTTATGTCCTTGACCTCACTTTTTGTGTTGGTTTATGTCCTTGACCTTGCTTTTTGTGTTCGTTTATGTCCCTGACCTTGCTTTTAGTGTTCGTTTATGTCCTTGACCTTGCTTTTTGTGTTCGTTTATGTCCTTGACCTCGCTTTTTGTATTCGTTTATGTCCTTGACATCGCTTTTTATATTAGTTGATGTCCTTGACATCGCTTTTTGTATTCGTTTATGTCCTTGACATCGCTTTTTGTGTTTGTTTATGTCCTTGACATCTCTATGTGTGTTCGTTTATGTCCTTGATCAAACTTTTGGTGTTCGTTTATGTCCTTGACCTCAATTTTTGTGTTCGGTTATGTTTTTGGTATCTATTTTTGGGTTCGTTAATGTCTTTGGTATCAATTTTTGTGACCGTTTATGTCCTTGACCTCGTTTTTTTGTGTTCGTTTATGACCTTGACCTCATTTTTGTGTTCATTTATGTCCTTGACCTCACTTTTTGTGTTCGTTTATGTCCTTGACCTCAATTTTTGTGTTCGTTTATGCCCTTGACCTTGCTTTTTGTGTTCGTTTATGTCCTTGACCTCGCTTTTTGTATTCGTTTATGTCCTTGACATCGCTTTTTGTATTCGTTTATGTCCTTGACATCGCTTTTTGTATTCGTTTATGTCCTTGACATCGCATTTTGTGTTTGTTTATGTCCTTGACATCGCTTTTTGTGCTTGTTTATGTCCTTGACCTCAATTTTTGTGTTCGTTTATGCCCTTGACCTTGCTTTTTGTGTTCGTTTATGTCCTTGACCTCGCTTTTTGTATTCGTTTATGTCCTTGACCTTGCTTTTTGTATTCGTTTATGTCCTTGACCTTGCTTTTTGTATTCGTTTATGTCCTTGACATCGCTATGTGTGTTCGTTTATGTCCTTGACCTCGCTTTTTGTGCTTGTTTATGTCCTTGACCTCGCATTTTGTGTTTGTTTATGTCCTTGGCTTCATTTTTTGTGTTCTTTTCATGTCCTTGGCGTCGCTGTTTAGACTCGTTGATGTCCATTGCTATGATTTTTGGGCTCGTTTGTATCGATAGAAACGAAACAATTTTTATATATGAATATGTCCTTCGAAATATTTTTTGTGTTTGTATATGTCCTTGAAAACGATGTTTGTGTCTGTTAACGTTCGTTCGTTGAAACCGCGGTTCTTATTTCCGTGTCCGTCCACATTTTTAAACAGCATGTGCATGTGTGAGGGTATCTGTAGAAAGTGCGGACGAATATGTGTAAGCACGATTGTACATGTGGATATATTGTAGAGTTACGAATGACATTTATAGAAAATATGTAATATTCTATAGGAATTATAACAGATTTTGTGTTTTTGCTGGCTGATAGATCGGATTACTCGGCTCTGATTGAAAAGAAATGCAATTATTTAGCACTTTTTCTTTCTTTCTTTTTAATTCTTTTTTATTTGTTCGTTCAAGTCCTTGGAACCGAAACGTTAAAACTATTCGTATGTTCCCTTATGCCCTTGCAATGAATTTTGTGTTCTTGAAGTTCTGGAATAACTCATTTATATCTATTGATGTTTCAATGCTGTACTTCCCGAGTCGTGTAAGGGACAGGCATTAGGTACCGTTAGGTAATGGTCAAGATGGCTGGTCATCATGATCGTAGAAGATAGTAGTGAACTTTAAGCTACAAAATCACTTATTTATAATGACAAACTGACTGAGACGGATATAAATCTAACTCAGAAATAGTTTAAATTTATATTACAACATTTATCGGATGCGTTTCATTTGAAGAAAAAATGTGAATCCTTCGCAAAGTTGGACCAACTGTAAAACTCGGCATCGAGGCGTGATTCACCGTGAGTTTTTACGCATATTGAATGATCACAACAGCCTAACGTTTATCTTTATAGTCAGAAAAACTCCCTGATAACATGCGCTTTTAAACAATATGATGGTTGCGCTCACAGCCCTACAATATTTACAAAAGCATTTGAAACGATTTTGTTTACTTAACGTTTTGGTCTCCCAAATTTTATAGAAAGTTTAGCCAAAAGCATTACAAACTGGTTACAAATAGAGATGCATTATGATTATAGATTGATCCTAAATAGTTATTCCAATGGAGTTGTAGAAGCTGAGTCGGGAAACGTGCTTACAAATGTATTGTACGTATGTACACATCTTTGACTAGCGCGACAACGATGTGACGTCATTTATTGACGTCACACTGTGTCACGTGTGTTATACCGATCGTTAATAGAACATTGAAGTCAAACTGTTATATCATCAATAGAAGATCCTATTTGAGTGCCAGCATAGTACCAAATATATAGCTAAATAAATCGAATTTTTAATAGTATCATATTCTATTTATCGTGCAATTTTGTAACTTATATTGATGAGAAATCTTCTGGTTACTGTAAGATAGTCGTTTCCCACTGCGGACTTTACCAGTAGAAGTAGTTTACTACATTCTATATATACATAGACTACTACAGTTGTTCCCTCTAAAGGACGCGGGAATGACGAAGTAAGAACACAGTCCGTAGTTAACAGTCTCTCCCTTCTTACTTCTGGTTCTATAACTAGATTTTGCAGGTGTCTGTCTGTTGTGCTGCGCGTGCCATCTATCTTATTATATGTTCCAAACACATTTCACTGCCTTAACCCTTTATGTGAGTGCACTTTAAATTTGTATATTACCAAAATATATTACGCCATATTTTTTCTTCGTAATGGAAAGAAAAAGAGTGTTATTTCCGAGGAGTAACGTTACTGGTATTAGCTGCTTACATCCGCTCGTGAATACTGCATTTAGATCCTGATTGCCTCTGACACACCTGAACAGCAACCGGCGAAAGGTAAAGACAGGGGTAGGACGGAGCATAATACCACTGGGGAGGGGTAGGAAGGAGTAGCATAGCATTGGGGAGGGGTAGGGAGGAGTATCATACCACAGGGGAGGGGTAGGAGGGAGTATCATACCACTGGGGAGGGGTAGGAGGGAGTCTCATACCACTGGGGAGGGGTAGGAGGGAGTATCATACCACTGGGGAGGGGTAGGAGGGAGTCTCATACGACTGGGGAGGGGTAGGACGGAGTAGCATACCACTGGGGAGGGGTAGGAGGGAATATCATACCACTGGGGAGGGGTAGGACGGAGTAGCATAGCATTGGGGAGGGGTAGGACGGAGTATCATACCACTGGGGAGGGTAGGAGGGAGTATCATACCACTGGGGAGGGGTAGGACGGAGTATCATACCACTGGGGAGGGTAGGAGGGAGTATCATACCACTGGGGAGGGTAGGAGGGAGTATCATACCACTGGGGAGGGTAGGAGGGAGTATCATACCACTGGGGAGGGGTAGGACGGAGTATCATACCACTGGGGAGGGTAGGAGGGAGTATCATACCACTGGGGAGGGTAGGAGGGAGTATCATACCACTGGGGAGGGGTAGGAGGAGGGAGTATCATACCACTGGGGAGGGGTAGGAGGAGGGAGTATCATACCACAGGGGAGGGGTAGGAGGAGGGAGTATCATACCACTGGGGAGGGGTAGGAGGGAGTATCATACCACTGGGGAGGGGTAGGAGGGGGTATTATACCACTGGGGAGGGGTAGGAAGGAGTATCATACCACAGGGGAGGGGTAGGAGGAGGGAGTATCATACCACAGGGGAGGGGTAGGACGGAGTATCATACCACTGGGGAGGGTAGGACGGAGTATCATACCACAGGGGAGGGGTAGGAGGAGGGAGTATCATACCACTGGGGAGGGGTAGGAAGGAGTATCATACCACTGGGGAGGGGTAGGACGGAGTATCATACCACTGGGGAGGGTAGGAGGGAGTATCATACGACTGGGGAGGGGTAGGACGGAGTATCATACCACTGGGGAGGGGTAGGAGGAGGGAGTATCATACCACTGGGGAGGGGTAGGAGGGAGTATCATACCACTGGGGAGGGGTAGGACGGAGATTTATACCACTGGGGAGGGATAGAAAGGAGTGTCATACCACTGGGGAGGAGTAGGAAGGAGTATCATAGCAATGGGGAGGGGTAGGAGGGAGTATCATACCACAGGGGAGGGGTAGGACGGAGTATCATACGACTGGGGAGGGATAGAAAGGAGTGTCATACCACTGGGGAGGAGTAGGAAGGAGTATCATAGCATTGGGGAGGGGTAGGACGGAGTATCATACCACTGGGGAGGGGTAGGAAGGAGTATCATACCACTGGGGAGGGGTAGGAGGGAGTATCATAGCATTGGGGAGGGGTAGGAGGGAGTATCATACCACTGGGGAGGAGTAGGAAGGAGTGTCATACCACTGGGGAGGGGTAGGAAGGAGTATCATAGCATTGGGGAGGGGTAGGAGGGAATATCATACCACTGGGGAGGGTAGGAGGGAGTATCATACCACTGGGGAGGGATAGGACGGAGTATCATACCACTAGGGAGGGGTAGGAAGGAGTATCATACCACTGGGGAGGGGTAGGAGGGAGTATCATACCACTGGGGAGGGTAGGAGGGAGTATCATACCACAGGGGAGGGGTAGGAAGGAGTATCATAGCATTGGGGAGGGGTAGGAGGGAGTATCATACCACTGGGGAGGGGTAGGAGGGAGTATCATACCACTGGGGAGGGGTAGGAGGGAGTATCATACCACTGGGGAGGGGTAGGAGGGAATATCATACCACTGGGGAGGGGTAGGAGGGAGTATCATAACACTGTTGAGGGGTAGGAGGGAATATCATACCACTGGGGAGGGGTAGGAGGGAGTATCATACCACTGGGGAGGGGTAGGAGGGAATATCATAACACTGGGGAGGGGTAGGAGGGAGTATCATAACACTGTTGAGGGGTAGGAGGGAATATCATAGCACTGGGGAGGGGTAGGAGGGGGTATTATAGCACTGGGGAGGGGTAGGAGGGGGTATTATAGCACTGGGGAGGGGTAGGAAGGAGTATCATACCACTGGGGAGGGTAGGAGGGAGTATCATACCACAGGGGAGGGGTAGGAGGAGGGAGTATCATACCACTGGGGAGGGGTAGGACGGAGTATCATACCACTGGGGAGGGGTAGGAGGGAGTATCATACCACTGGGGAGGGTAGGAGCGAGTATCATAGCATTGGGGAGGGGTAGGAGGGAGTATCATACCACTGGGGAGGGGTAGGAGGGAGTCTCATACGACTGGGGAGGGGTAGGACGGAGTAGCATACCACTGGGGAGGGGTAGGAGGGAATATCATACCACTGGGGAGGGGTAGGACGGAGTATCATAGCATTGGGGAGGGGTAGGACGGAGTATCATACCACTGGGGAGGGTAGGACGGAGTATCATACCACTGGGGAGGGGTAGGACGGAGTATCATACCACTGGGGAGGGGTAGGACGGAGATTTATACCACTGGGGAGGGGTAGGAGGAGGGAGTATCATACCACTGGGGAGGGGTAGGACGGAGTATCATACCACAGGGGAGGGGTAGGAGGAGGGAGTATCATACCACTGGGGAGGGGTAGGAGGGAGTATCATACCACTGGGGAGGGGTAGGAGGGGGTATTATAGCACTGGGGAGGGGTAGGAAGGAGTATCATACCACAGGGGAGGGGTAGGAGGAGGGAGTATCATACCACAGGGGAGGGGTAGGACGGAGTATCATACCACTGGGGAGGGTAGGACGGAGTATCATACCACAGGGGAGGGGTAGGAGGAGGGAGTATCATACCACTGGGGAGGGGTAGGAGGGAGTATCATACCACTGGGGAGGGTAGGAGGGAGTATCATACCACTGGGGAGGGGTAGGAAGGAGTAGCATAGCATTGGGGAGGGGTAGGACGGAGTATCATACCACAGGGGAGGGGTAGGAAGGAGTATCATAGCATTGGGGAGGGGTAGGAGGGAATATCATACCACTGGGGAGGGTAGGAGGGAGTATCATACCACTGGGGAGGGATAGGACGGAGTATCATACCACTAGGGAGGGGTAGGAAGGAGTATCATACCACTGGGGAGGGGTAGGAGGGAGTATCATACCACTGGGGAGGGTAGGAGGGAGTATCATACCACTGGGGAGGGTAGGAGGGAGTATCATAGCATTGGGGAGGGGTAGGAAGGAGTATCATACCACTGGGGAGGGATAGGACGGAGTATCATACCACTGGGGAGGGGTAGGAGGGAGTATCATACCACTGGGGAGGGGTAGGAGGGAGTATCATACCACTGGGGAGGGGTAGGAGGGAGTATCATACCACTGGGGAGGGGTAGGAGGGAGTATCATACCACTGGGGAGGGTAGGAGGGAGTATCATACCACAGGGGAGGGGTAGGAAGGAGTATCATAGCATTGGGGAGGGGTAGGAGGGAGTATCATACCACTGGGGAGGGGTAGGAGGGAGTATCATACCACTGGGGAAGGGTAGGAGGGAATATCATACCACTGGGGAGGGGTAGGAGGGAGTATCATAACACTGGGGAGGGGTAGGAGGGAATATCATAGCACTGGGGAGGGGTAGGAGGGGGTATTATAGCACTGGGGAGGGGTAGGAGGGGGTATTATAGCACTGGGGAGGGGTAGGAAGGAGTATCATACCACTGGGGAGGGGTAGGAGGAGGGAGTATCATACCACTGGGGAGGGGTAGGACGGAGTATCATACCACTGGGGAGGGGTAGGACGGAGTATCATACCACTGGGGAGGGTAGGAGGGAGTATCATAGCATTGGGGAGGGGTAGGGAGGAGTATCATACCACTGGGGAGGGTAGGACGGAGTATCATACCACTGGGGAGAGTAGGACGGAGTATCATACCACTGGGGGGGGGGGGGGGGGGGGTAGGACGGAGTATCATACCACTGGGGAGGGGTAGGAGGGAGTATCATAGCATTGGGGAGGGGTAGGAAGGAGTATCATACCACTGGGGAGGGTAGGACGGAGTATCATAGCATTGGGGAGGGGTAGGACGGAGTATCATACCACTGGGGAGGGGTAGGACGGAGTATCATACCACTGGGGAGGGGTAGGACGGAGTATCATACCACTGGGGAGGGTAGGAGGGAGTATCATACCACGGGGGGGGGGGGGGGGGGTAGGAGGGAGTATCATACCACTGGGGAGGGGTAGGGCGGAGTATCATACCACTGGGGAGGGTAGGAGGGAGTATCATACCACTGGGGGGGGGGGGGGGGGTAGGTCGGAGTATCATACCACTGGGGAGGGGTAGGAGGGAATATCATACCACTGGGGAGGGGTAGGAGGGAATATCATACCACTGGGGAGGGGTAGGAGGGAGTATCATACGACTAGGGAGGGTATGAGGGAGTACCATATTGGGATGGACGGAAAGGGATATTTTACCACTCGAGAAAGGGAGGGACGGGAGGGGGTATCTTACTACTCGGTGATAATGGACAGGAAGGGATATTTTACCACTCGAGAAAGGGAGGGACGGGAGAGAGTATTCTACCACTTTAGCGACAAGATAGACGCGAGTTGTATCCCGATAAGTGCAGTGTACGACACACTATGGTAGAACAGAATCCCTTTGGACATTACTTCACACCTACACTGTAGAATATAGTACATCCCTTATATTTATCAATATCAAATGCAAAACTGAAATCGTTGATATTTTGTTATTTATTTATATTTTGTTCCTAAGAAATTTTGATGTTAGATACCCATAAAATAGATTCTCACTCGGCGGGGCGTTATCTCTGTTTGATAAAACAGTTAACGAAAATTTGTCCTTAATTATTTGCAAATGTTTCATGTAAATCTACGCACATGCACTTCATATATCATGCATATAAAATCTCCGGGTGTACATATTGTATCTACGCTCGTAAGAGTAATGGCGTCAGGTTTTCAGACACTTCGAGGTTCACTCACATCAAAATGGGCGTTTGCTACCACCATAAATGATACAATATCTTTAAACTGATACTGACATTAATTTTTTGTAATCCTAACATGTTCAAAACAACAACATTTACGATACAGGTAAGCTCGCTTCTGTATTTACGTTTTGTTTCGGGACACTAAGTATTTATCAGGTAATAATTTCTGCTTGTGAACATTGGCATGGACAATCTATGATTTGTGTTCTGATCACATCATATTTTTTCTCATATCAACGTGTGATTGCTATGCCCTGTCTGTTTAGTGACATCCTCAATGGAGACCGTCGTGTGACATTGTCTGTTTAATGACACCGACATCTGAATACACTGTTGTCCTGTGGCCTTGTCTGTTCAGTGGCATCATCATCTGTATTCACTGTCCTGTGACCTTGTCTGTAGAGTGGCATCAAGACCTTTGTCATGTGATCTTGTCTGCTTAGTGGCGCAATCATCTGTATAAACCGAAGTCATGTGACCTTGTCTGCTTAGAAGCATCATCATCTGTATACACCGATGTCATGTGACATTTTCTGCTTAGTAGCACCATCATCTGTATACACCGATGACACGTGACCTTGTCTGCTTAGTAGCACCATCATCTGTATACACCGATGTCATATGACCTTGTCTGCTTAGTAGCACCATCATCTGTAGATCGTCGTCATGTGACCTTGTCTATGTGATGGTATCATCATCAGCCGTAGACACAGTCGTCGTTTGATTTTGATTACTGACGTCATCAGCTGTAGACACCATCGTCATATGACGTTGTTTACTGACGTCATCAGCTGTAGACACCGTCGTCATGTGACGTCTGTAGACACCGTCGTCATGTGACTTTGATTACTGACGTCATCAGCTGTAGACACCGTCGTCATGTGACTTTGATTACTGACATCATCAACTGTAGACACCGTCGTCATGTGACGTTGATTACTGACATCATCAGCTGTAGACACCGTCGTCATGTGACGTTGATTACTGACGTCATCAGCTGTAGACACCGTCGTCGTCATGTGACGTTGATTACTGACATCATCAGCTGTATACACCGTCGTCATGTGACTGGGATTACTGACACTATCAGCTGTAGACACCGTCGTCATGTGACTTTGATTACTGACACTATCAGCTGTAGACACCGTCGTCATGTGACTTTGATTACTGACACTATCAGCTGTAGACACCGTCGTCATGTGACGTTGATTACTGACGTCATCAGCTGTAGACACCGTCGCCATGTGACGTTGATTACTGACGTCATCAGCTGTAGACACCGTCGTCATGTTGCATTGTTTATTCGTGTTTGGAGAATAATTGATTATTACGACCCATAGAACAGTCGGGAGGGGATTTCCCGCCCTCATCCTCAAATTCCTTCCCCGATCTTATAAGCCAGCAGCTATTTGTGATGTTCACAAAGTACCACTTCAAATTAAAACATATTCCACTAGTATATTTTGTAAAGGACAAATCCATTCTATAACAAATGCCGAGTTCGCATTCAAATGTAAAATAAGGCCGACCGTTTACATCAGTACTGGAATGCTGTCGGCCATCAGGGTAAGTAGTGGGGTACTGACAGGCTATACAGACACATACACAGACCCTTGTTGTTTTAGTTGGCACGCTCCACTCCATTTATTCCCATTGCAAAATTCAGAATTGTTTTTGTTCGGTTTAAGTTGAATAGCCATCTGTTTGAATTGCAGCAACTTACAGTCAATATTATGGAGCGTCTGCAATTTAAGCACTTATCTCAAATATTTAACAGTCGTCATCTCCTTCGTTACCGCCATTTCCGTTTCTCCGTCTCTTTGCCCCTACATTTATTTTTCACGTAACATTAAATATGTGTAGAGACACAATTACACGTACTTCTATAGTTGGTCTATCTTTCTTAATCTTCCCATCTCTCTACATTCGCCCTATAATTCCCATCTCTCTCCATTCGGCCTATAATTCCCATCTCTCTTCATTCGGTCTATAATTCCCATCTCTATACATTCGGTCTAAAATTCCCATCTCTCTACATTCGGCCTATAATTCCAATCCCTCTCCATTCGGCCTATAATTCCCATCTCTCTACATTCGACCTATAATTCCAATCTCTATACATTCGACATATAATTCCCATCTCTCTTCATTCGGTCTATAATTCCCATCTCTATACATTCGGTCTAAAATTCCCATCTCTCTACATTCGGCCTATAATTCCAATCCCTCTCCATTCGGCCTATAATTCCAATCCTTCTCCATTCGGCCTATAATTCCAATCTCTCTACATTCGGCCAATAGATCTCGTCTCTCTCAATTCGGTCTATAATTCCCATATATGTCTTCATTCGACCTATAATTCCAATCTCTCTACATTCTGAATATAATTCCCATCTCTTTCAATTCAGCCTATAATTCCCATCTCTCTACATTCGGCCTGTAATTCCCCTCTCTCTACATTCGGCCTATAATTCCCATCTCTCTCCATTCGGCCTGTAATTCTCGTCTCTCTCAATTCGGCCTATTATTCCCATATATATCTTCATTCGGAATATAATTGCCATCTCTCTGAATTCGTAATACAATTTCAATATATCTTCATTCGGAATATATTTTCCATCTCTCTACATCCAGAATATAATTCCAATCTATCGTCATTCGGAACGTAATTTCAATCTCTCTCCATTCGGAATATAATTCCCATATATCTCCATTAGGAATATAATTTCCATTTCTCTCCATTCGGAATACAATTCCAATCTCTCTCCATTCGGCCTATAATTCCCATCTCTCTGTATTCGACCTATAGTTCCCAACTTTCTCCATCCCTCTCCATTCGGCCTATAATTGTAATCTCTCTCCATTCGGAATATAATTCCCATCCTTCGACATTCGACCTTATATTCCCATATCTCTAAATTAGGAATATAATTCCTATCTCTCTTCATTCGAAATATGATTTACATAATTCTACATTAAACCTATTATTCCCATAGCTGTCCATTCGGAATATGATTCCAATATCTCTCCATTCGGAATATAATTCCCATCCTTCTTCATTCGAACTATAATTCCCATATCTTTCCATTCGATCTATACCTCCCATCTCATACAATTCGTCCTATAATTTCCATCTCTCTCTATTTGACCTACAACTACATTGTATATCATCTCTTTTTCAGTATCAACAAGAACGATCACTCATAAACAAAACAAAGTACAAAACATAATGATAATGATATATTGATATATTCATGATATAGGTATTTAACTGAACATAGCTGACTCCACATCGACTGTTTCGTCATACATGTAGCATGAACCAATCCTTAAATAACGGAGAAGATATGACCATATTCCATTTCAACCTTAATTCTTAGTTCAGGCTTTTCACGTAATTATGAGTTAAAGACATGCTAGTGAGATCCGTATTGAAATGAGGGCTGACATTTAGAATGATATGTTCTATGAGCTTACAGTGCCTGTGGAATTCTGAAGAAGTAAACAAGATAAGATTTTGTTGTTATTTATTGATTTGACTTGCCTATTTGATAACTAAATGTATTTAAATCAAATATGATCTTTATCTCAGCTATATAGTGTCTCAAAGTGAACTTAAGAGATTTCATAATAGTGCCTGTATCGTGGTGTTAATACTAGGTATCAAGGTAGGAACCACGCAACCTCCCAACTCAACCGCCCCGTACAAGCTTGTCCTCCCCTTGAACAAGTTCCCGTTCTCTATACAGACCTCTCCATACAAATCTGGATTTAATCTGCCCCGGGGCCACCCCCACCATTCAGGCTTCCTAGTCTACCTCCACCACTCAACCTTCCTGGTCTAACCCCAGCACTCAACCATCATGTTCTACCCACCCCAATCAACCTTCCTGGTCTACCCCCACCTCTCAACCTTCCTAGTCTGCCCTCCCCACTCAACCTTCCTGGTTTACCCCCAACACTCAACCTTCCTGGTCTACCCCCACCACTCAACCTTCCTGGTCTAACCCCAACACTCAACCTTCCTGGTCTACCCCCACCACTCAACCTTCCTGGTCTACCCCCACCACTCAGGCTTCCTGGTCTACCCTCCCCACTCAACCTCCATCGTCTGCCCTCTCCACTCAACCTTCCTGGTCTACCCCCACCACTCAACCTTCCTAGTCTGCCCTCCCCACTCAACCTGCCGAGTCTACCTTCCAAACTCAACCTTCCTGGTCTACACCAACCACTCAACCTACCTAGTCTACCCCACCACTCAACCATCCTGTTCTATCCTCCCCACTCAACACTCGACCTACCTAAACTAAACATGCCCCCACTCAACCTAGTCTACCCCACCACTCAACCATCCTGTTCTATCCTCCCCACTCAACCTCCGTGTTCTACCCCCACCACTCAACCTTTCTGGTCTAATATCCCCAAATTAACCTACCTAGTCTGTCCTCCCCCACTGAACCTACCTAAACTAAACAACCCCACTCAACCTACATAAACTAAACATCCCCCACTTAACCTACCTAAACTAAACAACCCCACTCAACCTACCTAAACTAAACATTCCCCACTCAACCTACCTAAACTAAACATTCCCCACTCAACCTTCCTAAACTAAACAACCCCCCACTCAACCTTCCTAAACTAAACAACCCCACTAAACCTACCTAAACTAAACAACCCCACTAAACCTACCTAAACTAAACAACCCCACTCAACCTACCTAAACTAAACAACCCCACTAAACCTACCTAAACTAAACATTCCCCACTCAACCTACCTAAGCTAAACATCCCCCCACTCGACCTACCTAAACTAAACATCCCCCCACTCAACATTCCTAAACTAAACATTCCCCACTCAACCTTCCTAAACTAAACAACCCCACTAAACCTACCTAAACTAAACATCCCCCCACTCAACATTCCTAAACTAAACATTCCCCTACTCAACCTTCCTAAACTAAACATCCCCCACTCACCTACCTAAACTAAACATCCCCCACTCAACCTACCTAAACTAAACATCCCCCTCTCGACCTACCGTAACTAAACATCCCCCACTCGACCTACCTAAACTAAACATCCCCCACTCGACCTTCCTAAACTAAACATCCCCGCACTCGACCTACCTTAACTAAACATCCCCCACTCGACCTACCTAAACTAAACATCCCCTCACTCAACCTACCTAAACTAAACATTCCCCACCCAACCTACCTAAGCTAAACATCCCCCACTCGACCTACCTAAACTAAACATCCCCCCACTCAACCTACATAAACTAAACAACCCCACTCAACCTACCTAAACTAAACATTCCCCACTCAACCTACCTAAACTAAACATTCCCCACTCAACCTTCCTAAACTAAACATCCCCCCACTCAACCTTCCTAAACTAAACAACCCCACTAAACCTACCTAAACTAAACATCCCCCACTTAACCTACCTAAACTAAACAACCCCACTCAACCTACCTAAACTAAACATTCCCCACTCAACCTACCTAAACTAAACATTCCCCACTCAACCTTCCTAAACTAAACATCCCCCCACTCAACCTTCCTAAACTAAACAACCCCACTAAACCTACCTAAACTAAACAACCCCACTAAACCTACCTAAACTAAACAACCCCACTCAACCTACCTAAACTAAACAACCCCACTAAACCTACCTAAACTAAACATTCCCCACTCAACCTACCTAAGCTAAACATCCCCCACTCGACCTACCTAAACTAAACATCCCCCCACTCAACATTCCTAAACTAAACATTCCCCACTCAACCTTCCTAAACTAAACAACCCCACTAAACCTACCTAAACTAAACATCCCCCCACTCAACATTCCTAAACTAAACATTCCCCTACTCAACCTTCCTAAACTAAACATCCCCCACTCAACCTACCTAAACTAAACATCCCCCCACTCAACCTACCTAAACTAAACATCCCCCTCTCGACCTACCGTAACTAAACATCCCCCACTCGACCTACCTAAACTAAACATCCCCCACTCGACCTTCCTAAACTAAACATCCCCGCACTCGACCTACCTTAACTAAACATCCCCCACTTGACCTACCTAAACTAAACATCCCCTCACTCAACCTACCTAAACTAAACATTCCCCACCCAACCTACCTAAGCTAAACATCCCCCACTCGACCTACCTAAACTAAACATCCCCCCACTCAACCTTCCTAAACTAAACATCCCCCCACTCAACCTACCTAAAATAAACAACCCCACTCGACCTACCTTAACTAAACATCCCCCACTCGACCTACCTAAACTAAACAACCCCACTCAACCTACCTAAACTAAACATCCCCCCACTCAACCTACCTAAACTAAACATCCCCACTCGACCTACCTAAACTAAACATCCCCCCACTCAACCTACCTAAACTAAACATCCCCCCCCCCCCCACTCAACCTACCTAAACTAAACATCCCCCACTCAACCTTCCTAAAATAAACATCTCCCACTCGACCTACCTAAACTAAACATCCCCCACTCGACCTACCTAAACTAAACATCCCCTACTCAACCTACCTAAACTAAACATCCCCCACTCGACCTACCTAAACTAAACATCCCCCACTCGACCTACCTAAACTAAACATCCCCCACTCAACCTACCTAAACTAAACATCCCCCACTCGACCTACCTAAACTAAACATCCCCCACTCGACCTACCTAACCTAAACATCTCCCACTCGACCTACCTAAACTAAACATCCCCCACTCGACCTTCCTAAACTAAACATCCCCCACTCAACCTACCTATACTAAACATCCCCCACTCGACCTACCTAAACTAAACCATCCCAGTCTACCCTCCCCTGCTCGGTGTTCCTGGTTCTCTGTTCTCTGAGACTCCTTCCGTGCTGATCGTGACCTGTGTGACCTTAGTTACAGATTTGTTACAGCTACCTGTGACTACCTGTGACTGTATCCACGCACGGCTAGCAGTATAAGTATGACCTGTGACAATGAAGGCAAAATGTTCTTTTGATATCGAGAAGTAAAAAGGCAAATTACCCAACAATAATGTGTTTGTAATGAGTGTATAATGGAACACCGTAAAGCAGGCCGTCACTCCGCCGATCTAAAAATACACAATAACATCTGTTGTTAGATTTTAACAATCACAATATAACACAAGAAAACTTTGTTGGTGAAAGTTCGGGCTTCTCCAATCTCCCCAAAATAAGGACGTTATTTGTGTACTCTGGGAAGACGTGATGGAGTAAACATGTTTGGAACTCTCCTCCATCAACATTCATGCCAGACATGAGTTCAATGAGTTAACAGGCGTTTGATTGGCACGTATTTTGCATGGGAACTGGCAAAGGGCTATAGTAGCAAAGGTCATATTGGGTACATGATAGTGAAATTATACCAGAATTTATTTGGATTGACATCTATCTAATGAAATACTTGTTTGATCTTCCTATCTGCTGTATGTACTCTCTCCGGTAGCCTAGGTTTGTCGGACTCCAGAGCTCCAATAACATTGAATCGTCCGGCGTTATCTACAAATGACTCGCTATGTTCGATTCGTTTGTGTGCTGAACTTTACTTATGGCCCTCGTTCATTACATGCCCTGTTCGTCCGACAATACCGACTTCATTCACACCGATATGATACACCGGTAAATCTACAGCGTGTTATGGGTATTTCGGTCAATTTGTGATGAAAGCGTGAGCCATGCAGGTGGGATCTATACGATCGAATTATAATTCACTTGTAAACGCACGTAATATTTCCACAACACGCTGGTGTGTTCCTTTACAATGCTTTGATTGGGTCGGGTGTCATTACTGTCGCCTGTTGTAAAGTCATTCGTGTGTCATTCTCCCTCCTGGTAATATAGGCTTAGTCAACCGATACAAAGACCATCCCTGGTCCGAAAAATCGCTCTACCTGTAGTGTACATTAGAGGTTTTAATGTAAATAAGTGTTGATGTAATTAATTGTCACCAAACATACACTTGTCAAGCCATGACAAGTACCCGAGGCGCCATTTCACGCAGATGACTTTTCTAACATTTTCCGCTAAGTAGACTGTTAAATCCCTTTGTCACGCTGGCGATTTTACACGTGATTTGTTATGTTAAGTTTACATATGATAACTAGTTAAATCAAATGTTTCATACTGCGCCCCACTTTTGGTCAGGCGCTCGCGATCGGTTCCCTGAGGAGTTGGCGCTAGAGTATATAGCGCTCACTGCTCACACCCGCTGAGCCCGGCCCACCAGCACACACTTATGTAACGAATATATCTCATTCGGTGGTAACTAATTACACACCGTAGACTTTCCGCAGGTAGAGCTCCCTCACAGCCGCGGGGAGATCTGATTTATTACCTGCCCTTGATAAGAGTAAGTAGTATAACCTAGTGGGTCATGTGACATACCGTTGTACAAAAAATATGCCAGCTGTGATCTGTTGTATACAAGTTAAAGCGGAGCAGTCCGAGTGCGAGGCGATACAGTACGACCATATCTAGTGGAGGACCCCGTACTATACAAGTTGTGTAAGTGAAAGTGTGTACACTCGATGAATGAGTTAGTTTTACATGTCTTCATTCAGAGAAAAAAATAGTTTGATGAAGTTCAAATGGATGTTTCCGGTTTAGCAGACGACAGCAACCTGTCGGATATAACGCCGGACATGGACAACAACAATCTGAAAATGGGCTCTCTTCAGGACGTGCAGCTCCTTTTAAGGAGCAAGGATGAGCAAATTAAAGCTCTCCAAAGGCAATTGGAACAAAAAGAGGAGAAAATATTACAGCTTCGTAGTCAACTGGATAAATACCAATCAGTGTTCCCGACAATTAAGGCATCGGTTGGTCCGCGGAAACAGAGAGCCCAGGGAATCTCGGCCGAGCCTTACTCACTCAAAACAATACAGGACTTCGTAGGACAATCGGCAATCAAACACAACAAGAGTAACAGGTAAGTGTACCAATCAGTCTAGGGGGGGGGGGGGGGGGGGGGGGGTGATGACAGGTGGAGATGTGGTGTTATGGTTCGGACGAGGCTGGTCGCCAGGGTCCTGAGTGGTAATAAAGACGACACGGTTCATCTGACCATTTATAATCATCTTGACCGAGTTGTCACCAATTTAGTGAGTCTGTCCGGTGTCATTTATAACCTTGTCATATTTTGAATCCTTTACCCCTTATCGTTATCTGTAAAATCAATCATGGTGTATCAAGACATGGTCAGTCATGTCAACAGTGATCCCGTCCTGTCTAAAACAAAGAAATATCACCAAAGTTTGAGATTCCATACCAATACTAAATATACACATTATCTAAGGCGTCGGGACAACCGGTGTCACTCTGGCGATGTCGAAAGTAAGTGTGTCACCATTATGCCTTAGGCTTTGTGTGGGAAACTCAAGACTGTATATATAACACATGTAGTTAGTGAGGGAAACGGGACATCTTAATGTGTTTGATGGTGGGCATTAGCATATGATTTATGTAGGGATATTTTGATTAAAATGGTCACACGTTGACAGATATGCGTGCACTCAATATGATAGAAGTGAGTGTGTTTACATGCTGTCGGCACCACACATACATACACATACCGTATACATCTATATATGTAATACACGGAACGAATGCACGCCGGAAGGCGATAGTATCGCACTGCCTGTTTATCCCATCACCCTCACATGTACACCGGACTATCGCCACTTCCGCACGGAATCCGCGAGTCGTTGGGTGTGTTAGTAGTCGGTAGCCTACATTTATTTGTACAATACCCCTGTGAATGACACGGTAAATGGACACACCAAAGGTGTTCTGTGTCCATCATCACATACCGGTCCGTGGTAGAAAAGATCAGATCATTAAATGCACGGTCAGTTTACGGAAATGTCCGCCATAGATGACACCCGTATACATACAGATTCGAGTCTGGTATACAAACCACAGACCCTTTGTAACAGTTTAGACACTTCTGCCCTCAAGTGACCATCAATCTCTCTGGTTGGTAGATCAGAAATGATGGACTTCTTCACATCAAGGTGCCAGTCTCGACTGAAGCGCTTTCCGAATCCCGTAACTTTATGTTACCGCTATCTCGTACCCTTATTGTCGAGCGAGATAATAATTAGTTTCTAGTATCATAGGAACAGCCCCTTCAGGCCCACTCTCAACACTCAATTTCGGGGTTGTTTTCGGAGTAAACAAATCATTCGCGTATGTGGATACTTGAAGGCTTGTGCTACTGGAAGAATTGGCGTGTATTTATTATACTCGGACACTAGGGAGATTGGCTTGACCTTATCGGTGGGATGTGAAATATTCGGATTGTTGTGAGAGTGAGGAGGGTTTTACTTTGACTGGAATTTAGCGAGGGGAGGGGTTTAAGTGGACATTTGGAATCTTCTGTGATAAAGGTCCTTATTAAACTTTTCTGTCCACTGTTATCTCGGATAATTTCCAAAAGAATCCATTATTAAAATATCGTAATATGGACATATTAAAAAGTGTAGAGCTGTGAGCAAACACAAGAATTAGACTATCGTTGTGACCCTTTAGCTTACTATCGAGACCTCAATGCATGTATCAGTATGGAGTGTTGGGGCCGATAAGGACCTTACCAAGTCCCAGTGGTGCAGACATTCGTCAGTGTGCCTCGGTGTCGACGTTATGCTGATTACATTGTTAAATCAGCGAGACATAACACTTTAACGCGGTATTTATTGCAACACTTAAACACGGGAATTATTAAAACAATTTAAAACGGGGATTATTACAACACTCTTACACGGGGATTATCACAACACTCTAACACGGGGATTAGGTTGTGGTGATGTCAATGATTTATTGGGTATAGCAACTATAGTAACTATAGTAACAGGACATAAGGTTGTGGTGGTGCCAATGTTTTATTGGGTATAGTAACTATGGTAATAGGACATGATGTTGTGGTGGTGCCAATGTTTTATTGGGTATAGTAACTATGGTAACAGGACATGAGGTTGTGGTGGTACCAATGTTTTATTGGGTATAGTAACTATGGTAACAGGACATGAGGTTGTGGTGGTGCCAATGTTTATTGGGTATAGTAACTATGGTAACAGGACATGAGGTTGTGGTGGTGCCAATGTTTATTGGGTATAGTAACTATGGTAACAGGACATGAGGTTGTGGTGGTGTCAATATTTTATTGGTTATAGTGACTATTGTAACAGGACATGGTATTTAGAAGGCGACTGTAGTCAGACATTCCTTCGTCCTCGGTTTCTCTTTCCTGTTCGATACGTGCACCAATGCTGGTCCAGGTATCTCGCCATGCTGGTGGGCCTGTTGGCAGTACGAGGTCCTTTCAATCGTCTGTACTGCCATGTGCTAACTGATAAGTTTGTTTTTCTAGCACTTTCACATTTAGCCTCGAAACTGTTAATCTTTCTTTACTGTCTGGACAGTGTCGGAGTGAAGTGCCAATCTATGTTCCCTAGTGCTGCTCTATGTAACACATACATTTAATGTCAAGTAAAATGTATTTAGATCATCATTACATAATTAGTTTTGACTTTCTTTGTCCACCACAATGGTGCTACCCAGCCATATATGTAGTACCCCCCCCCCCCCAGCCATATATGTAGTACCCCCCCCCCCCCCCAGCCATATATGTAGTACCCCCCCCCCCCCCCCCCAAGCCATATATGTAGTACCTCCCTCCCCCCGCCCCTCACATGTCCATAGATTAGGTGTCCCTTTACCAGCTACATTCCTCGTGTTAAGAACAACAAATGCACTGAGACACACGTTCCAGTTCCAAGGTTTATATAAACAAAAGTGGTTATAACATGATATGGACATCTATTACTACTATTTACTTGTGGGGCGAAAATTTCCCCGTGATATTTACACTGAGGGGACAACTTACTGGCACGCTTTGTGGCGTGTTGACCTTGAACTAGGGTTTCTTTACATGCTGTCGCCAAATTGTCACATCAAATATCTTTTCATAGGTGTAAACCCCACACCTAGCCAATGTTACAACAATGGGGAAGCGAGAACACATGACTGTACAGAGTAACCTCCCCTTTGTGAGTGCTGGTATACATAAACCTGTAACATTTCTTAGTTCAAACGTCGAAAGTGAAACGACATGCGTGTGTTTTAATCAGATCTCTTTTCCCGTTCTATCGAGGAAACAAGGATTTGATTTTAAGTATATTGGTCTGTGTTTATTCTGTGCTAATTTTAGACATGGTTTAGATACATTAATGTACTATCGTTTTCACATACATTTTAATACATGCATCTATAGTCTGTCACATTAGTACATTATGTGAGATGTTAATGACACATGGCTATCGGCAGTAACATGATATGGGAATCTAAATGGCGTGTCTATAGATAGATGTACACCGACCGGCAAAAGTGGTACGCGTCTTTTTTAAACCCGTCAGTGTTGGAGTATTTATATATACATTTTGGATTTGATGTCTTAACGAATTGTGGACTCAGCTGAAATTCACTTAATCAATCTGATATGAAAAGACTATTTAAAAAACCCCATTTATCTTTCTTGTTATGCAATTTATTTATTTATTTTTACGGCCTTGCGGCCTTTCAGCTGACGAGTGTTATGCAAAAAATAAGCATACTTTTATAGGCGATAATTCCGCCATATTGTCCCTTTTTATCGCCTACTTTTCTCTTGACATGTGTATGTGTATATGTTGTCGCCTTTACTACCAATCCCTCCCAGAGTTCAATTGCGTCCCCCCACAGAACTCTGGCACGGAACCTAGGGATAGATTTACTACGACCTCTGTATGTAATCAGAAAGTTGTGACATATGTCAGTTTCATTTTACGACGTCACATAAGGCCGTGTTAATGAGTTCACACGTGAACTACGTGTGAAAAATGTTGTAATTATGATGCTCCTTAGTGAAACCCCGGTGTACTGATGATGAATTGTTTTAGTAACGGGATTCGACAAGGTGTACTATGTATATATATATATATAGCTACGCTTCAGTAAGCTACAGTAACATGGAGCCAGGTAGGACCGTACAGTCTGGAAACACTGCCTCTCTAGATCTGTCACCGACCCAGCATCGTCACCTTCTACAAACAGCCATTAATTCAACACTGGCATATCACATTGACTTGAATTAGGAAAAAAACACACTTATAACACTGGAAAAGCATTTCAAAGGACAGTCAGATCACGTGCTCTCTGGCCAACTGTCACGTAACTCGGTGCAATGCCATTTGCCAAAGTTCATCGGAGAAAGACCTGTGGCAACGAGAAATGATGCAAATTAATCGTAACATCAGCTATAATAAATGGCGATATCATGGAAATTCACATCCAATTTATTACATTTAAATCTACCTCTGGGTTTCCGCGAACAATAAGGCATCTGATAAAATAATAGCGTTCCTTGTGTGTCTGGTTGACCGAGTTCAAAATTACATGATGTATAATTGGATCTGGCCTGATTCGTTATGGAGTTTTGTATAACATACACACATGTTCATACGTTTTTCGCTATATATGAATAGAGTTGATTCTAAGATGCCTGTTGGTGACAACTAAACCAGCCGAGGTCACCTCAGACATTTAGTACGTCTGAGAACCTGACGACGATATCTGTCCGCGCAGCGTTTATGATTCACAACAATACACTCATTATATCCACACAATGAAAACATAAGTAAAACAATTATCCAGAAACAGAATGTGATATATATGCCCCGGGACTTGTCTCAAGGTCAGACAGCCACCACCCCGGGATATGAACCAAGGTCAACTGGTGTCCCAAGGATACATTGTACTACGTGTGTATTAGCATACTGTACCTGTGCATCATATATTTCCTAAAAGTTTTCCTAATATTGTAGATCAGTGACGTCATAGAAAGGCCCAGTTAGTTGTCGAGTAGCAGGTGATGGTATGACCCATTGACCCCAGATTGTCTTCCTGCCATACCAACATAATGATTCGAACCCAATCACTACACATCCTAAGTGGCAGGGAGTGACAAGTAGAAGTACACTCCATCATAGTTATCGGTGTGGCCACAGCGGGACAATTGTGCATCATAAATTGTCGTCAGATAACTGGGACTGATTTAACTGACTGGGATTCTATACCAGTAGTTTTAGTCACCAGCTATCTCGTCTTAATAACAGGTACGATGGAACCGGAACTCTACGACATAGACAAAATCACCCACTTCCGGCTCCTGCGCCTGTTGTTATAGCTATGAAGCCGATACATGTTTTTTATGTAAGATACATTTACAGTGTCGATATATGTTAAAAAGGTAGATATAGATAACAGGAGAGTACGAGGACAGGGCTTTGGTTCAAAGTTTGATATCGGAATGAATGACCCCAGATACGCCTTGGCTGTCAAATGTATTAACAGTCAATGCATTGCTAAGCTTGCACTTGAGATAATTATATAGTTAGTGGTAAAATTATTCATTCTGCTATTAAAGATGTATTGCAAATATTGAACTGGTCGTACATAATTTAACAAACGCAACCAGGTCTTTTAACATACCTTACTAGTGATAATTATATTACCGTCATTAATGACGCAAATTGTCTCTTTAGAAAAAAACTGAAGACAATCATTTCCAATGACGTTTATTGTTTATACCAATGATCTTAGACGCCTATTGTCGGGTGGTATTGTAACAAAGCCTATTGTCGGGTGGTATTGTAACAAAGCCTATTCTCGGGTGGTATTGTAACAAAGCCTATTGTCGGGTGGTATTGTAACAAAGCCTATTCTCGGGTGGTATTGTAACAAAGCCTATTGTCGGGTGGTTTTGTAACAAAGCCTATTGTCGGGTGGTATTGTAACAAAGCCTATTGTCGGATGGAATTGTAACAAACCTGTTGTCGGATGGTATTGTAACAAAGCCTATTGTCGGATGGTATTGTAACAAAGCCTATTGTCGGGTGGTATTGTAACAAAGCCTATTGTCAGGCGGTACTATAACACAGTCTATTGTCTGTCGGTACTGTAACAAAGCCTATTGTCGGATGGTATTGTTACAAAGCCTATTGTCGGGTGATATTGTAACAAAGCCTATTGTCAGGCGGTACTATAACACAGTCTATTGTCTGTCGGTACTGTAACAAAGCCTATTGTCGGATGGTATTGTAACAAAGCCTATTGTCGGGCGGTACTATAACAAAACCTATTGTCAGGTGGTATTGTAACAAAGCCTATTGTCGGGTGATACTGTAACAAAGCCTATTGTCGGGTGGTATTGTAACAAAGCCTATTGTCGGATGGTATTGTAACAAAGCCTATTGTCAGGCGGTACCGTAACAAAGCCTGTTGTCTGGTGTATCGTAACAAAGCCTATTGTCGGGTGGAATTGTATCAAAGCCTTTTGCCGGGCAGAACTGTAACAAAGCCGACACTCGAGATTGCTGGTTGCTTTAACAATTTTGCATTTGCCCACAGGTTTCAAGGCTACTATTGGTATCTGTCCCCTGGTTTTTGGTTACAATTGCCATTTGTCCCCTGGTTTCTTGGTAACCATTGTCATTTGTTCCCTTGTTTCTTGGTTACAATTGACATTTGTCCCCTGGTTTCTTGGTTACAATTGACATTTGTCCCTCTGGTTTCTTGGCTTCTATTGACATTTGTCCCCTGGTTTCTTGGCTTCTATTGACATTTGTCCCCTGCTTTCTTTGCTACTTTAGACATTTGTCCCCTGGTTTCTTTGTTACAATCGCCATTTGTCCCCTGGTTTCTTGGTTACAATTGACATTTGTCCCTTGGTTTCTTGGTTACTGATGACATTTGTCCCCTGGTTCTTAGCTACTATTTTTACATTTGTCCCCTGGTTTCTTGGCTTATAATGACATTTATATGAACTCTTTTCCTGTCATGCTTTCTGCGTCTTGTATTGAGAACATAACTCAGTTCTTAGGATGAGTGAGGAAAAGCAATTATCAATCTGATAGAGCCGACCTGGAACTTTTAGGGGACATGTTCATTGTCTCCCAGTTACAATGCAATAAAATACATATCACCGAAGAAGAAGTACATTAATTTATGTCAACTTAGGACGGTGATGGTTCATAGATTGTTTCTGTTCATTATTAAGTACCCTTTTTGTCATTATTAGGTGTCCTTTTTGTCATTATTAAGTACCATTTTTGTCATCATTAAGTACCCTTTTTGTCATCATTAGGTACCCTTTTTGTCATTATTAAGTACCCTTTTGTCATTATTAGGTACCCTTTTTGTCATTATTAGGTACCCTTTTTGTCGTTACTAAGTACACTTTTGCAGTTATTAAGTACCCTTTTATGTCATTATTAAGTACCCTTTTATGTCATTATTAAGTACCCTTTTTGTCGTTACTAAGTACCCTTTTTGTCGTTACTAAGTACACTTTTTGCAGTTATTAAGTACCCTTTTATGTCATTATTAAGTACCCTTTTATGTCATTATTAAGTACCCTTTTTGTCGTTATTAAGTACCCTTTTTGTCAGTATTAGGTACTCTTTATGTCATTATTAAGTACCCTTTTATGTCATTATTAAGTACCCTTTTATGTCATTATTAAGTACCCTTTTATGTCATTATTAAGTACCCTTTTTGTCATTATTAGGTAACCTTTTTGTCATTATTAAGTACCCTTTTTGTCATTATTAGGTACTCTTTATGTCATTATTAAGTACCCTTTTATGCCATTATTAAGTACCATTTTATGTCATTATTAAGTACCCTTTGATGTCATTATTAAGTACCCTTTGATGTCATTATTAAGTACCCTTTTATGTCATTATTAAGTGCCCTTTTATGTCATTATTAAGTACCCTTTTTGTCATTATTAAGTACCCTTTTTGTCGTTATTAAGTACCCTTTTTGTCGTTACTAAGTACCCTTTTTGTCATTACTAGGTAATCTTTTTGTCATCATTAGGTACCTTGTTTTTCATTACTTGGTACCCTTTTTGTTATTATGAAGTACCATTTTTTGTCCTTATTCAGTACCCTTTTTGCCATTATTTAATACTGTACTCTTTATGAAATCAAATTAAAGAAAGACTGCAAAGATATTCCCTCAGATGTTTTGTATTTGAAAACCCTGATTTCATTTAGTTGAATATGACACTTTACTGCAGATCCCAAATGGCCTGATAGATACCCCCATACTTCCTATAATACAAAACAATGACACCCATTGTCTTAGCTAGACTAGTTCACAGCAACAAAAACAAATACTAGCAGCGTCCTAATAATGACTGGAAGTTACAAAAATAATCTTCGGGAGCTAATTAATTATTCATCCTCTTTAAAAGATAAATGAGAGCTCCAAATATCGGCATACAATATACAATAGTATGTTCTTGTTTTCAATCCATCATAAGTACTCCTAGGTCGGAGATGTAGTATTTTTGAAATAAGATATAAACTACATGATGCTTTGATATGTTAGATTGTGATTAGCTCCTTTGTTTACCAATATAATACGAGGCTATAAACATACCCAGCTGCTGAAGCCTCGGGTGTTCACTCGAAGTGACCCCCTTATACACTTCAACAATATTGTAAACGGACATTATTTTCCAGTACTTTATCTTTTGAAGCTTGAAATGTACGTGAGAAGTAACATTAATTGAAGCAACCAGCCGTCAGTCCTGCCCATCACAATCTCGTTATCCAAGGCCATAAGGTGAGGCCGGCTTTCATGTGGGCGCCGTATGGGACGGTAGGAGGATCGGTGGGAGGAGATTACCAACCGTGTATTACAGTTTTATTACTAATGTAAAAATGAACATACCGTTCAGATAAATTATCGATTTTTTAGGTATCTGTTAACTGACAGCAACCGCATGTTCATTGTCACCGGTTACCACAGAAATATTTGTGCTTCGGGTAAATTAAACTGATATCCTGATCCTGACTTCAATGGCTTTATAAACATCCCTTCTGTGGAATCTTCTCTACAACTGACATCGACACCAAATTTTCTTTTACTATTTATATATCGATACACTTTATATCCAATGACACCCTAATCATCAGTTACTCACTGATCTTGACACCATCAGTAACTCACTGACCTTGACACCATCAGTCTCTCACTGACCTTGACACAATCAGTAACTCACTGGCCTGGACATAATCAGCAACTCACTGACCTTGACATCACCAGTCTCTCACTTACCTTGACATCATCAGTCTCTCACTGACCTTGATACAATCAGTAATTCACTGACCTTGACATCACCAGTCTCTCACTAACTTTGACATCATCAGTCTCTCACTAACTTTGACATCACCAGTCTCTCACTTTCCTTGACATCATCAGTCTCTCACTAACTTTGACATCATCAGTCTCTCACTGACCTTGATACAATCAGTAATTCACTGACCTTGACATAATCAGTAACTAACTGACCTTGACATCACCAGTCTCTCACTTACCTTGACATCATCAGTCTCTCACTTTCCTTGACATCACCAGTCTCTCACTTACCTTGACATCATCAGTCTCTCACTTTCCTTGACATCATCAGTCTCTCACTGACCTTGACATCATCAGTCTCTCACTAACTTTGACATCACCAGTCTCTCACTGACCTTGACATCACCAGTCTCTCACTAACTTTGACATCACCAGTCTCTCACTAACTTTGACATCATCAGTCTCTCACTGACCTTGACGCTATCAGTAACTCGCTGACCTTGACATCACCAGTCTCTCACTTACCTTGACATCATCAGTCTCTCACTAACTTTGACATCATCAGTCTCTCACTTACCTTGACATCATCAGTCTCTCACTAACTTTGACATCACCAGTCTCTCACTGACCTTGACGCCATCCGTAACTCACTGACCTTGACATATGTTCTCACAGGGACTCCGCAATACACACACCGTTTGCCAATTGCCTGTGGCTGTTAACACCCACTGACTGTTTGCTTGGAAATTTTCCTGAAAAAAAAAAATCAAAAACCAATTTTATTGGGGAACCGTCATTATTTTAGCGGTGATTAAACCTAAGCACCAATTTTATTGCATAAACATATGTCGTCCAAATCCTGCAGCATATTGATCTATTGACCACGACTTTTTATCTACACATGAAATGCTTACTTAACGTAGTTACAGAGGTTTGGGAACGCGGGGTCGACTGATAGGTTGATATACTACACATGATGCATTGATACCTATCTTTATCCAACTTTAAACATATGTAGTTATCTAGATACTTCTGGTATTTTGGTTATGTTTCACGAGTCTCACGTGGTGGCCAGAGTGAAGAGTATCCATTGTCGCCTATTGGAGTCGGTACGTGTACATATGTACACAACACTTCGGGCCTTCTATAATACTTGTACATGTCCTTTGAAATTCATATCATCAAAAAGTGTATCACACTTTAATGAGTTAGGTTGGTAGGGAATTCTGTGATTTTTATCTAAATCCAAGGTAAGCTTATCCAAATACTGATTACATTATACAAGTGTTCCAATTTGTGTCTCGGTATTAGTGAGCAATGCTGTGCGAGTGGCATACTGGGCATACCAGTCAACTTAGGGGCTGTGCATGTAAGTCTAGCCTCTGTTGATGTACATGGGCTGTCAGTCTATATACAGTATAGGTTATAGGACAGGTACACGGGGGCTGTCAGTCTATATACAGTATAGGTTATAGGTACACGGGGGCTGTCAGTCTATATACATGTAACCCTGGTAAATACTAGCCGCAATATACCGCTCGGCTAGAGAGATCTTCTCTTTAGCTCGATCGGTTGAGCGTAAGACTAGTAAGCCAGGGGTCCCGGGTTCGATCCCTAGCGGAGGCAGTGATTTAAATTTAATTAATCCTGCAATCTGTTACATTGGCGCCCATGTAGGGACTCGGGAATGATACTCATCGCTGCTTGCGAAAGCATCGCTGTTACCCCTGGAAACTCGAGGACGAGTTCTTTCCTGGAGGGGGAGTATGTAACCCTGGTAAATACTAGCCGCAATATACCGCTCGGCTAGAGTCATTCTTATACAACAAGTTATAGGTACAGCGGGGACTGTCAGTCAAATCTAATACAGTATAGGTTATAGGTTAACGGGACTGTCAGTCTATATACAGTAATAGGTTATAGGTATCACTGGGACCGGTCAGTCAATCTATATACAGTATAGGTTATAGGTACACGGGGACTGTCAGTCAGTCTATATACAGTATAGGTTATAGATACACGGGGACTGTCAGTCTATATACAGTATAGGTTATAGGTACACGGGGGCTGTCTGTCTATATACAGTATAGGTTATAGGTACACGGGGACTGTCAGTCTGTCTATATACAGTATAGGTTATAGGTACACGGGGGCTGTCAGTCTATATACAGTATAGGTTATAGGTACACGGGGACTGTCAGTCTATATACAGTATAGGTTATAGGTACACGGGGACTGTCAGTCTATATACAGTATAGGTTATAGGTACACGGGGACTGTCAGTCTGTCTATATACAGTATAGGTTATAGGTACACGGGGACTGTCAGTCTATATACAGTATAGGTTATAGGTACACGGGGACTGTCAGTCTGTCTATATACAGTATAGGTTATAGGTACACGGGGACTGTCAGTCTATATACAGTATAGGTATAAAGTACACGGGGACTGTCAGTCTATACACTGTATAGGTTATAGGTACACGGGGACTGTCAGTCAGTCTATATACAGTTTAGGTTATAGGTACACGGGGGCTGTCAGTCTATATACAGTATAGGTTATAGGTACACGGGGACTGTCAGTCAGTCTATATACAGTATAGGTTATAGGTACACGGGGGCTGTCAGTCTATATACAGTATAGGTTATAGGTACACGGGGACTGTCAGTCTGTCTATATACAGTATAGGTTATAGGTACACGGGGCTGTCAGTCTATATACAGTATAGGTTATAGGTACACGGGGACTGTCAGTCTATATACAGTGTTGTAGGTTATAGGTACACGGGGGCTGTCAGTCTATATACAGTATAGGTTATAGGTACACGGGCTGTCAGTCTGTCTATATACAGTATAGGTTATAGGTACACGGGGGCTGTCAGTCTATATACAGTATAGGTTATAGGTACACGGGGACTGTCAGTCTATATACAGTATAGGTTATAGGTACACGGGGACTGTCAGTCTATATACAGTATAGGTTATAGGTACACAGGGGGACTGTCAGTCTATATACAGTATAGGTTATAGGTACATGGGGACTGTCAGTCTGTCTATATACAGTATAGATTATAGGTACACGGGGGCTGTCAGTCTGTCTATATACAGTATAGGTTATAGGTACACAGGGGTTGTCAGTCTATATACAGTATAGGTTATAGGTACACGGGGACTGTCAGTCTATATACAGTATAGGTTATAGGTACACGGGGACTGTCAGTCAATCTATATACAGTATAGGTTATAGGTATACGGGGACTGTCAGTCTATATACAGTATAGGTTATAGGTACATGGGGGCTGTCAGTCTATATACAGTATAGGTTATAGGTACACGGGGACTGTCAGTCTATATACAGTATAGGTTATAGGTACACGGGGACTGTCAGTCAATCTATATACAGTATAGGTTATAGGTACACGGGGACTGTCAGTCTATATACAGTATAGGTTATAGGTACACGGGGACTGTCAGTCAATCTATATACAGTATAGGTTATAGGTTACACGGGGGACTGTCAGTCTATTATACAGTATAGGTTATAGGTTATCACGGGGGCTGTCAGTCTATATACCAGTATAGGTGATAGGTACACGGGGGACTGTCAGTCTATATATCAGTATAGGTTATAGGTACACGGGGACTGTCAGTCTATATACAGTATAGGTTATAGATACACGGGGACTGTCAGTCTATATACAGTATAGGTTATAGGATACACGACGGACTGTCAGAGTCTATATACAGTTAGGTTTATAGGTTACCACGGGGACGTAGTCTGTCTATATACAGTATAGGTATAGGTACACGGGGGCTGTTAGTTCTGTCGATATACAGTAGTAGGTTATAGGTAACACGGGGGACTGTCAGTCAGTATATACAGTATTAGGTTATAGTACACGGGGACTGTCAGTCCATTCTATCTAACAGATAATGTTATAGGTACACGGGGACTGTCAGTCAGTCTATATACAGTATAGGTTATAGGTACACGGGGACTGTCAGTCTGTCTATATACAGTATAGGTTATAGGTACACGGGGACTGTCAGTCAGTCTATATACAGTATAGGTTATAGGTACACGGGGACTGGCAGTCTATATACAGTGTTGTAGGTTATAGGAACACGGGGACTGGCAGTCTATATACAGTATAGGTTATAGGTACACGGGGGCTGTCAGTCAGTCTATATACAGTATAGGTTATAGGTACTCGGGGACTGTCAGTCTATATACAGTGTTGTAGGTTATAGGTACACAGGGGCTGTCAGTCTCGATCAAATTCCCCAATGCATGTATTAGGTCGTATATCTAGGCTATGGTATTTCGATTGTACTATGAGTTGTCAGGTACTCGATCAATTTCCAATATCAAGATTTCGGTATGCATGCTATGTGAACAGAGGAGCTGTTGGTCGGTAGAGTACTATCCCCTCACTGTTACAACTGTTATTGTAAAATTGAATAGTCAGTAAGTCGTTATACATTATAGTAAGGCCGGGGACGTCAGCCTGATATACGAAGGTTATAGGTGGTGTAGTCTAACGAAGGTTATGGTACCGGGGACTGTAGTGTTATATCAGATAGTGTTATAGGACACGGGACTGTAGTTGTCAAGTACAGATAGATTAAGGACACGGGCGAGGAGCATAAATATGGGTTAGTAGGTAACGGGGACTTAGAGCACAGTATAGTTTAGGTAATCGGGAGAGTTGTAAACAGGATGTATAGTACAAGGGAGGGACTGTCAGTCGGTCTAACAGAGGTAAGTACACGGGACGGGTCTATATAAGTTGGTATAGGTATGGTGGCTGGTCAGCGTTAGATCAGTATGGTTATAGGACACGGGGAACTGGTCATCTGTGGAAAGTAGAGTTATGGTACCAGGGACGGCATTTAGCGGTATAGGAGGACACGGGGCAGAGTATAGTGCAGAAGGTGTGATGGTACAAAAGATCGTCCGGGAACTATTGTGTAAGTGAGGGGTGAAGGAATACTGAGGGTTGGACAAGTGAAGGAAAGGAAGGTGCGAAGGGAGAAATATGGGGAGAGGGGAAAGGGATATAGAGACGGGAGAGAGCTGGGTGAATCGAAAGGAGAGATATAGTGGGAAAAGGATGGTGATGGTGACAAGGGAGGGATGTAGGGGTATAGGAGGAGAAGGGAGAGATATAGTGGGAGAAGGGATGGTGATGGTGACAAGGGAGGGATGTAGGGGTATAGGAGAAGGGAGAGATATAGTGGGAGAAGGGATGGTGATGGTGACAAGGGAGGGATGTAGGGGTATAGGAGGAGAAGGGAGAGCTATAGTGGGAGAAGGGATGGTGATGGTGACAAGGGAGGGATGTAGGGGTATAGGAGGAGAAGGGAGAGCTATAGTGGGAGAAGGGATGGTGATGGTGACAAGGGAGGGATGTAGGGGTATAGGAGGAGAAGGGAGAGCTATAGTGGGAGAAGGGATGGTGATGGTGACAAGGGAGGGATGTAGGGGTATAGGAGGAGAAGGGAGAGGTATAGTGGGAGAAGGGATGGTGATGGTGACAAGGGAGGGATGTAGGGGTATAGGAGGAGAAGGGAGAGTTATAGTGGGAGAAGGGATGGTGATGGTGACAAGGGAGGGATGTAGGGGTATAGGAGGAGAAGGGAGAGATATAGTGGGAGAAGGGAGGGGTATATAGGTTGAAGCGAGAGTGGTCGGGTGGTCGGGTGGACACTTATCTTCCACCTAGACGGCCGGGGTTGGAATCCTCGGTCCAACGTGAAAAGGTATGGTTCATTGCCCGACCACGCGGGTTTTCTCCGGATACTCCGGTTTCTAAGACCCCTCGCACGCTTCCATCCGGGTCAACAAGCATGAGATATTTCAATTGAAAAAAAAATACAAGGAAGGGATGAGGATAGATAGATCACGGATGAAGGGATGGATATAGCCGAATGACGTTTTGTGTTAAGGGGAAAAAGGGGTGAATGGATGAATGATGGGAGAACAAGATGGAAAGGGATAGACTGGCTCGTGTCTAAAATATATTAAAATTGTAAATAAAAATTAAACTGACAATTTTGAAATCTGATTTCTAAATTTCAAACACAGAGGGAATGGGCTAGTATTATCATTTTAGCCAGTCTAGGCGGAGAAGCAAGGATTCTGGTGGATTACAATGCATCAGCGACACTCCCGACAAATTTCAGTGCGTACGAATGTAAATCTGAAATAAGCTGAGAGTTTAAAATGGCGCTGCGGCCTATACGGTATACATAATGAAGAGATACCAGAAATACTGACTGTTTGCCAGCATCAAAGACTTTTTGTAAAAACATAATTTTTCAATGCCACAAATCTGGCGTGAGGTTGATGGAGAGCCAAGCATGTGTGATGGGGTACTTCCCCTCGCTTACGTCACGGCGTGGGGAGGGGGAGGGAGGAGGGGGCAACACATCAACATAAACATTTACTTATGCAGTATATCTGTGACCTCAACATTCCTCACAGTATCCCGGAAGGTGTACAATCGCGAACGATATGACCCCGGACACCTGAGCCGAGTCTCTCGTTAACTAATTCCTGCAGATGGTGCTCTCTTTAAACAATTGACAGAACCTTCATGGTGTTGTTGTGCAATATACATATTATAAGCATATGAAGTGATGGTGGATGGGGTTGGGCGGGAGTGAGTACGACACGGTAGTGTCGGTACTTGATATTAGTACCAATAGGCCGTGGAATAATGTACGACTTGTGATTTATGTTCCATTTGTTATGTGCATTCGAAAAAATCTTTTGATTCGTAACCAAAAAGGTGTTTGGTTTTATATTATACTATGCGTCGTGGGTAATCTGATCTCCTCTTGAGCGAAAACGAAAGTAACCTAGACATACTTAGTCCATACACGTTTGGAGCTTCCGTTCTCCACACCCTGTATGTATAGTGGTTAGGAAAAGAACCTCATAGAAAGCATAAATTGAACGCAATATTATTGCATTAGAACTAACTATGGCATTTTTCTATTGTGTCCGTTGCCAGCCACCGTAGCATTCAGATTATGGGAAAACGTTAGCAAGTTTGTATTCATTGGAAACCTAGACACAAATGCAACCAGTTACGTCCTAGTCATTACCAATAATGCAAATTTTATTGATGAGATCTTCGGTAACAAACTCTAATACAAAATGACGCTTCAGTCACAAAATAGAACACACAATTACGCTTCATTATCAAACTATAATACACAGTGACGCTTCATTATCATACTATAATACACAGTGACGCTTCATTATCAAACTATAATACACAGTGACGCTTCATTATCATACTATAATTCAAACTGACGCTTCATTATCACACTATAATACAAAGTGACGCTTCATTATCACACTATAATACAAAGTGACGCTTCAGTATCAAAATATAACACACAATGACGCTTCATTATCACACTATAATACACAGTGACGCTTCATTATTATACTATAATACACAGTGACGCTTCATTATCAAACTATAATACACAATGACGCTTCATTATCACACTATAATACACAGTGACGCTTCATTATTATACTATAACACACAGTGACGCTTCATTATTACACTATAATACACAGTGACGCTTCATTATCAAACTATAATACACAATGACGCTTCATTATCACACTATAATACACAGTGACGCTTCATTCATTATCACACTATAATACAGAGTGACGCTTTAGTACCAAACTATAATACACAGTGACGCTTTATAATCAAGCTATAATACACAGTGACGCTTTAGTACCAAACTATAATACTCAGTGACGCTTCATTTTCAAATTATGATACACAGTGATTCTTCAGTCCCCAAATATAATACACAATGACGCTTCGGTATAAAATTATAACACACAGTGACGTTACAATCCTAAACTATAGTACACGGTGACGCTTTATTATCATACTATAATACAAAGTCAGGCTTCATTAAGACACTATATTACAAAGTGACACTACAGTTCCAAATTATAATACACAGTGACGCTACAATACCAGACTATAATACACGTTGACGCTACAATACCAAACTATAATACACAATGACGCTTTAGATTTTAACTATAATAGACAGTGACGCTTTATCAAACTGTAATACAAAATAGCGTTTTAGTAATAAACTGTGAAACACATTTACCCTTCAGTAAACTGTAACACACAGAGAGGCTACAGTCCAAACTGTAACACACAGAAATGCTACAGTCCAAACTGTAACACAGAGATGTTACAGTCCAAACTGTAATACACAGGGACGCTACAGTCCAAACTGTAACACACAGAGACGCTACAGTCCAAACTGTAACACACAGAGACGCTACAGTCCAATCTGTAACACACAGAGATGTTACAGTCCAAACTGTAACACAGAGATGTTACAGTCCAAACTGTAATACACAGGGACGCTACAGTCCAAACTGTAACACACAGAGACGCTACAGTCCAATCTGTAACACACAGAGATGTTACAGTCCAAACTGTAACACAGAGATGTTACAGTCCAAACTGTAATACACAGGGACGCTACAGTCCAAACTGTAACACACAGAGACGCTACAGTCCAAACTGTAACACACAGAGACGCTACAGTCCAAACTGTAACACACAGGGACGCTACAGTCCAAACTGTAATACACAGGGACGCTACAATCCAAACTGTAACACACAGGGATGCTACAGTCCAAACTGTAATACACATGGACGCTACAGTCCAAACTGTAACACACAGAGAGGCTAAAGTCCAAACTGTAACACACAGGGACGCTACAGTCCAAACTGTAACACACAGAGACGCTACAGTCCAAACTGTAACACACAGATGCTAAAGTCCAAACTGTAACCCACAGGGACGCTACAGTCCAAACTGTAATACACAGGGACGCTACAGTACAAACTGTAACACACAGGGACGCTTCATTCCAAACTGTAACACACAGGGACGCTAGAGTCCAAACTGTAACACACAGAGACGCTACAGTCCAAACTGTAACACACAGAGATGCTACAGTCCAAACTGTAACACACAGAGAGGCTAAAGTCCAAACTGTAACACACAGGGACGCTACAGTCCAAACTGTAACACACAGAGACGCTACAGTCCAAACTGTAACACACAGAGATGCTAAAGTCCAAACTGTAACCCACAGGGACGCTACAGTCCAAACTGTAATACACAGGGACGCTACAGTACAAACTGTAACACACAGGGACGCTTCATTCCAAACTGTAACACACAGGGACGCTAGAGTCCAAACTGTAACACACAGAGACGCTACAGTCCAAACTGTAACACACAGAGATGCTACAGTCCAAACTGTAATACACAGGGACGCTTCATTCCAAACTGTAACACACAGAGACGCTACATTCCAAACTGTATAACACAGAGATGCTACAGTCCAAACTGTAATACACAGAGAGTCCAAAGTCCAAACTGTAATACACAGGGACGCTACATTCCAAACTGTATAACACAGAGACGCTACAGTCCAAACTGTAACACACAGAGACGCTACATTCCAAACTGTAATACACAGGGACGCTACATTCCAAACTGTAATACATAGAGATGCTACAGTCCAAACTGTAACACACAGGGACGCTACAGTCCAAACTGTAACACACAGAGACGCTACAGTCCAAACTGTAACACACAGAGACGCTACAGTCCAAACAGAGAGTTATAAGTTATAAGTTACAGAGAGTGACACTAAGTAAACTATAAATGTTTGTAGAAATCAAGCACATTGTGAAATTAGAGTTACCTCCCTTCGTACATCACGACTTTCTAAAAGGCACGCGTCCATTTCGTTGCGAATACGAATTAATTAAATCGCGTGACTCAGTCGCATTACGTCATTTTAATATGCTTCTGGTTGAGGCTTCATGCCTGTAGGACTTAGTAAGCTTTCTTTTTTATGAGATTGAGATACATGCTGTCTGTCGTACTAAGGTCGGCTTTTTCATTTATACATGCTCCTAAAACAAAATATCTTTAGGATACAAATGGATAACGTCCCTTGGTTTTATAATCGTACGGAAGACATGCGTGAGCACGTGTGTAATTAACAGGTTTAATTACGATAACCAACATTCTTATACTGTAACCTCTATCCAGTAACGATGGTATAGAGTCGTCGTGATAGCTCTGTATCGTGATTACTGATGAACTTTGTGAACACGTAAAATGAAATATGTTAGCATGCGTATACATTTTAATTAACCGTGTTAACTGTGTACATGCACATGCAGGTAACTGTATGAACACACATGCATGTAACTGTATGAACACTCATGCAATCAACTACGTATTCACACGTGTAAATAACTTGTCGAAGTTTGATTATTTAGAACAACATTTCTCTGTTTATGACTCAATTGTACATACATATGTATCAATTAAACATACATAATACTGTACAATGTACGTATAATTCCCAAAGCTTTACAACTAGCTAAGCCTTTGTATACTGCAAGCTGGAGATGACACAATTTGACTTCGTTTATTGATAAACTAATCAGAATATCATCGAGTGCTGTTTAGAGCGAACACGGCCATTTGTCAAACAGGTAATTGCTTTCTTATTGTCTATTTATTACTGCTGACATTGACTTCAATGCGTTCACTGAAATCGAATAACATCAATAATATAATCATAAAACAATGTTCTCAGTATTGATGGGGCCGCTGTAGCCATTCAGTGTATTTGTATCTATGTCCGGTATTGATGGTGACCGCTGTAGTCATTCAGTGTATTTGTATCTATATCCGGTATTGATGGTGACCGTTGTAGTCATTCAGTATATTTGTATCTATGTCCGGTATTGATGAGGACCGCTGTAGTCATTCAGTGTATTTGTATCTATGTCCGGTATTGACGGGGACCGCTGTAGTCATTCAGTATATTTGTATCTATGTCCGGTATTGATGAGGACCGCTGTAGTCATTCAGTGTATTTGTATCTATGTCCGGTATTGATGGTGACCGCTGTAGTCATTCAGTGTATTTGTATCTTTGTCCGGTATTGATGGTGACCGCTGTAGTCATTCAGTGTATTTGTATCTATGTCCGGTATTGATGGGGACCGCTAACATAACCAATGGTATCTTATATATCATCTAACGTCTATTTTGTCATCATACATCATCAATTTCATCCACCAATTTGAACATCGGCAAAGGCCATCGATTACGAAAATCAACAAAAATTATCTTATACATCAAAGGACGTCTAACACATTAAAGCCGAAATAAATAGAGAGGGTATTGAATGGTTTCCAGTTTAATATAACATATATTTCACAAGTATGACAGAATATCGATATTTTTGACGAGTGCGAAACACTAGTGAAAAATATCGAAATATTTTGTCATACGAGTGAAATATTCTATATTAAACGGGAAACCATTCAATTTTCTTTTTATTGCATCTTACATATTTAAAGATAGAATTAGAAACATCGAAAAATTAATAGTCAAAAAGTGCGGGAATTCGTGACGTCAATTCTTTGTGACGTTACTCCACGTCAACTGGACGGCGCCATTTCGAAAGGACTAATCATAATCAACGTAGTTTAATTCTGCTGTTATCGGAGAATCTGTGCATGAATAGCTAACGTCAAATTATCATTTTGTCAAAAACTAGTCTGAATATTTCAGAAATACATTTTTCATCGATTGGAAAAACCGGCAAGTTTCAATGAGGTGAATACAAAGGTTCGCTCTGATAAGTCAAAAACGAAAAACTTACATTTTCACTGCAAAACTTATAATTTAACTGCAAAATCTATAATTTCACTGCAAAATCTTATATTTTCACTGCTCATCGCTGCAGAGAAAACATAAGTTTTATTAGTTTGATGAATTTTTATATTTCACCGGCAAAAATGCAATAAAGATTGATATTGCACTCGGCGACGAAACCTTTAAAGTCCTAAATTGAATCTTGATTAAGAAATTGCATACATTAGAAACGACTGAGTGATCGAAGAAAGCTTAATCTAGGTTATCAATCAATACTACAATGATTGCTTGAATATCCTCAATACATATTTATAAAATTTACTACAATTTACCAACACGAATGGAATGTTTGACAGCGTGTGATAGATGTGGTTAGCTTTCGTTTAGACGTAGCATACTTTATATTGGATATTATGTTACAGATGAAGCCATGTCGTTTTTCTCATACGTGGAATAATACATAGATTCCTGCTGATTGTATAATAAATCTGGATGTTATTGGCGTTTAACGTTGTAACGCACTACTCTGGTTGTATATGGATGCTAATAGAAGGGTTTGATCAGGTAAGACAATTATCCGATATATAGTATATCGGCAGTAGGGAACATGTGGTCATATAAACTGGAGTAGAGGAAAAGGACATAATACATGGTAACATAAGATATATATGGCTGGGGGAGTAGGGGGTCATAAATGCTTGTTGATTAATAAGCAGCAGGACCCTACGCTCCCCGTTGGGGGTTGGTGGGGATTTTGTTGTTGTTGCTATAGTCACTTTACAAAAGACCATAACATATCGGACAAGTTCCATTTTCAGGACTTTGGGTCAAATTTACCATTACTACAATTTCAATTTCTTGTATTTTAATGTTAAAATCAGTTACAAGCTTTCTTTTTCCTACCTTAATCATACTGTATAATAGCCAGCGACGGCCGGTAGGGGACAGGTATTGTTTTATCAATACTCAGTGTGCTTGTTATATTGGGGATCATAGGGTCATGTTTATTATTATCCCGAAGATAACAGGGTCCTGGTGCTTATTAAACCAGGTATCACAGGGCCTCGTTTCTTATTACACCGTGGGTCATGGGGTCGCGAGGCTTATTATACCGGGATCACAGGACCCTACTACTTATGATATTTCGGACCATAGGGTTCAGGTGCTTATTATAGCTGGGATCACAAGGCCTTGGTTCTTATTTTACCGGGGATCACATGGTCTTGGTTCTTATCATACCGGGGATCACAAGGCCTTGGTTCTTATTATACCGGGGATCACAAGGCCATGGTTCTTATTATACCGGGGATCACAAGGCCTTGGTTCTTATTATACCGGGGATCACAGGGTCTTGGTTCTTATTATACCGGGGATCACAGGGTCTTGGTTCTTATTATAGCGGGGATCACAGGGTCTTGGTTCTTATTATAGCGGGGATCACAAGGCCTTGGTTCTTATTATACCGGGGATCACAAGGCCTTGGTTCTTATTATACCGGGGATCACAGGGTCTTGGTTCTTATTATACCGGGGATCACAAGGCCTTGGTTCTTATTATACCGGGGATCACAGGGTCTTGGTTCTTATTATAGCGGGGATCACAAGGCCTTGGTTCTTATTATACCGGGGATCACAAGGTCTTGGTTCTTATTTTACCGGGGATCACATGGTCTTGGTTCTTATTATAGCGGGGATCACAAGTCCTTGGTTCTTATTATAGCGGGGATCACAAGGCCTTGGTTCTTATTATACCGGGGATCACAGGGTCTTGGTTCTTATTTTACCGGGGATCACAGGGTCTTGGTTCTTATTATACCGGGGATCACATGGTCTTGGTTCTTATCATACCGGGGATCACAAGGTCTTGGTTCTTATTATAGCGGGGATCACAAGGCCTTGGTTCTTATTTTACCGGGGATCACAAGGCCTTGGTTCTTATCATACCGGGGATCACAAGGCCTTGGTTCTTGTCATACCGGGGATCACAGGGTCTTGGTTCTTATCATACCGGGGATCACATGGTCTTGGTTCTTATCATACCGGGGATCACAGGGTCTTGGTTCTTATCATACCGGGGATCACAAGGCCTTGGTTCTTATCATACCGGGGATCACATGGCCTTGGTTCTTATTTTACCAGGGATCACATGGTCTTGGTTCTTATTATAGCGGGGATCACATGGTCTTGGTTCTTATTATACCGGGGATCACAAGGTCTTGGTGCTTATTATACCGGGGATCACAAGACCTTGGTTCTTATCATACCGGGGATCACAGGGTCTTGGTTCTTATTATAGCAGGGATCACATGGTCTTGGTTCTTATTATAGCGGGGATCACAAGGCCTGGGTTCTTATTATAGCGGGGATCACATGGCCTGGGTTCTTATCATACCGGGGATCACAGGGTCTTGGTTCTTATTATACCGGGGATCACAGGGTCTTGGTTCTTATTATAGCGGGGATCACAAGGTCTTGGTTCTTATCATACCGGGGATCACAAGGCCTTGGTTCTTATTATAGCGGGGATCACAAGGCCTTGGTTCTTATTATAGCGGGGATCACAAGGCCTTGGTTCTTATTATAGCGGGGATCACAAGGCCTTGGTTCTTATTATAGCGGGGATCACATGGTCTTGGTTCTTATTATACCGGGGATCACAAGGCCTTGGTTCTTATCATACCGGGGATCACAGGGTCTTGGTTCTTATCATACCGGGGATCACATGGTCTTGGTTCTTATCATACCGGGGATCACAGGGTCTTGGTTCTTATCATACCGGGGATCACAAGGCCTTGGTTCTTATCATACCGGGGATCACATGGCCTTGGTTCTTATTTTACCAGGGATCACATGGTCTTGGTTCTTATTATAGCGGGGATCACATGGTCTTGGTTCTTATTATACCGGGGATCACAAGGTCTTGGTGCTTATTATACCGGGGATCACAAGACCTTGGTTCTTATCATACCGGGGATCACAGGGTCTTGGTTCTTATTATAGCAGGGATCACATGGTCTTGGTTCTTATTATAGCGGGGATCACAAGGCCTGGGTTCTTATTATAGCGGGGATCACATGGCCTGGGTTCTTATCATACCGGGGATCACAGGGTCTTGGTTCTTATTATACCGGGGATCACAGGGTCTTGGTTCTTATTATAGCGGGGATCACAAGGTCTTGGTTCTTATCATACCGGGGATCACAAGGCCTTGGTTCTTATTATAGCGGGGATCACAAGGCCTTGGTTCTTATTATAGCGGGGATCACAAGGCCTTGGTTCTTATTATAGCGGGGATCACAAGGCCTTGGTTCTTATTATAGCGGGGATCACATGGTCTTGGTTCTTATTATACCGGGGATCACAAGGCCTTGGTTCTTATCATACCGGGGATCACAGGGTCTTGGTTCTTATCATACCGGGGATCACAAGGCATTGATTCTTACTTTACCGGGATCACAGTTACTCCTATAACATAAGAGGCCGCTGGTCGGCTCTTTTTCTATCGGATATTATTTTGCCGACTGCGACAAAAGTATCTCGCCGTGTAAAACCTCTAACATTGTTGGAGTACTGCTCAATATGCCGCAAAATATATGGTCATATTTTTAACGTCAGGATGCCTTTGGTACCTGCCGTTATAGGCGTGGTGGGAAAATGTTGTTACTGACAGATCTGTTCCGGCTAACTATTCCTCTTTTCTGTCATACAAATGATATACATCCGCAGCCTAATATAGTTCCTATTTTGATAGCAATTATTGACACAATTTAAGTGATGTAAACCGTGTTTACTGCAATTATTCAAAATGAAATGTGAATGTTTGGTGTTCTGGACTATTTTAGAGTATAAATATTAACATTTTTCCTCGTCAGTATATGCAATTTTGTTGGCGTAGGACAGAGACATATCTCGATACTGCCTTGAAAACGAAAGTAGAAAAATCAGTTTGATCGTCGTGGAAATTTACATGCATTCACAGAGAAACTATCCACATCTGTTCATCCTGAGTTCATATGCAGGAACATTTGATAGCTTAAAACCAATCCTATTTACGTAGTCAAATGCACCCGAGCATTCCACGAGATAACTTCCGCTGTCACGTGACTCATCACTAGTCAGCCAAAATGGCGGTTATGTCTACTGTAACTAAACCAACGACCGTTCGCAGTTTCATATTCATTTGTATGTCGCTGGAATACGCAAGAAATATGACCAGGAATTGAGGGCAAGTTGTAACAAACTACATTGCCGTTTTTCGTGAGGATTTTATTAAATAAGGTTATTATTTGTTGTTTGAAAAGAATCTAATGATTATGATCCGTGACTGATCATGATGTACTGGCGTCGGTGTCAAAACTAGATATGTGTCGTCGGACAACGCGACCGCAGTTTTCTATCGGAGTGAAAATGTGTTACTACGGGTCATAAAATAGATGTTTGATAGGCCTTATTAATAACTTATAGTATAAATAAAATTAAAAAAACTTCGGCTGTGTACATCTTGGATTTTATCTTTAGGTGTAGTTACTTGAACAACATGTTCTGTTAATAGACAGATTTGTCGTTCAGTTGATTCTTTTTTCAAAGTTTACAAGCAGCTTTACTGATTCAGGAGTATATCAATAATTTTCCACAAGCATTAAAGAAATGAGGAAAGAACTATACTCAGCTATTGTAAAGTTGTCAGCTGATATATATATAGAACAGGAATACCAGGGCCAGATGAAGACATTTCATCTGATACAAATGTAACTGTTTGACTATAAAATCCAATTTTAAATTTCTTATAATATGACCTCAGACCCTGACGTTTCTCATGGCCTTTGGCCCTTTGATTATCATACTACAGATCACAAAATCTTGGTGCTTATTATACCGAAGACCATAGTGACCCGGTCCTTATTAAAACACGGATCACAGAGTCATGGTATTCATTAAACCGTGGATCACAGGGCCTTGCGGTTTTTATTAGGTGGAACACTGGAGTCTTGCTGATTATTATACCAGGGAGCACATGGTCCTGGAGCTTACTTTATTATATCGTCATCACACCGTCCCGGATCTTACTTTACCGGAAATCACAACGTTCTACTGTTTATTATATACCGGCGATCGACTTTGTTGTTTATGATGCTGGAGATGGTCATGTACCAAGTAACACTAAATCAAACAGGGCTATTTTTAAATGTATTCTGTAGTGGATTCAAATATGATCTTGGGTTTCACATGATCATTAGGGTTATATGCTGGGTAACACATGATCCTTGGGGTTATATAGCGAGTAACACATGTTCCTTGGGGTTATATGCTGGGTAACATGTGATCCTTTGGGTTATATGCTGGGTAACATATGATCCTTGGGGTTATATAGCGAGTAACACATGTTCCTTGGGGTTATATGCTGGGTAACATGTGATCCTTTGGGTTATATGCTGGGTAACATATGATCCTTGGGGTTATATGCTGGGTAACACATGGTCCTTGGGGTTATATGCTGGGTAACATATGACCCTTTGGGTTATATAGCGAGTAACACATGATCCTTTGGGTTATATAGCGAGTAACACATGATCCTTTGGGTTATATGCTGGGTAACATGTGATCCTTTGGGTTATATGCTGGGTAACATATGATCCTTTGGGTTATATGCTGGGTAACATATGATCCTTTGGGTTATATGCTGGGTAACATGTGATCCTTTGGGTTATATGCTGGGTAACATGTGATCCTTTGGGTTATATGCTGGGTAACATGTGATCCTTTGGGTTATATGCTGGGTAACATATGATCCTTTGGGTTATATGCTGGGTAACACATGGTCCTTGGGTTATATGCTGGGTAACACATGGTCCTTGGGGTTATATGCTGGGTAACATATGATCCTTTGGGTTATATGCTGGGTAACATGTGATCCTTTGGGTTATATGCTGGGTAACATGTGATCCTTTGGGTTATATGCTGGGTAACATGTGATCCTTTGGGTTATATGCTGGGTAACATATGATCCTTTGGGTTATATGCTGGGTAACACATGGTCCTTGGGTTATATGCTGGGTAACATATGGTCCTTGGGTTTACATACTGGGTAACACATGGTCCTTGGGTTTACATACTGGGTTACACATGGTCCTTGGGTTTACATACTGGGTAACATATGATCATTTGGGTTTACATACTGGGTTACACATGGTCCTTGGGTTTACATACTGGGTAACACATGGTCCTTGGGTTTACATACTGGGTAACACATGGTCCTTGGGGTTATATGCTGTGTAACACATGGTCCTTGGGTTTACATACTGGGTAACACATGGTCCTTGGGTTTACATACTGGGTAACACATGATCCTTTGGTTTATATGCTGGGTAACACATGGTCCTTGGGGTTATATACTGGGTAACATATGATCCTTGGGGTTATATGATGGGTAACACATGGTCCTTGGGGTTATATGATGGGTAACATATGATCCTTGGGGTTATATGATGGGTAACACATGGTCCTTGGGGTTATATGCTGGGTAACACATGGTCCTTGGGGTTATATGCTGGGTAACACATGGTCCTTGGGGTTATATACTGGGTAACATATGATCCTTGGGGTTATATGATGGGTAACATATGATCCTTTGGGTTATATGATGGGTAACATATGATCCTTTGGGTTATATGCTGGGTAACATATGATCCTTGGGGTTATTTGCTGGGTAACATATGATCCTTGGGGTTATATACTGGGTAACATATGATCCTTGGGGTTATTTGCTGGGTAACACATGGTCCTTGGGGTTATATGCTGGGTAACACATGGTCCTTGGGGTTATATACTGGGTAACATATGATCCTTGGGGTTATATGATGGGTAACATATGATCCTTTGGGTTATATGATGGGTAACATATGATCCTTTGGGTTATATGCTGGGTAACATATGATCCTTGGGTTATTTGCTGGGTAACATATGATCCTTGGGGTTATATACTGGGTAACATATGATCCTTGGGTTTACATACTGGGTAACACATGGTCCTTGGGTTTACTATAAGACTCTATCATATGTGGTCATGTAGGATAGGGATATTCCACCCGAGGGGTCACAAAATGTGGTAAAACCCCAGGCTCCGGCGAGGGTTTTACCACATTTTGTGACCCAGAGGGTGAAATATCCCTATCCTACATGAACCACATATGATTGAGTATTTTTCTATCATTCCCCAACCTAAAATATCTAAAAATAGGCACTATCTGTCGATAGCTTTCTCAGATAGACGCCATTTTTTTCTCAATCCAAACTTTTTTTCTACTGCATATAATAAAAAAAGAACAGCGCCATTCGATTAACCATACCCCATATATGCAAACGACGTTTGCTGTTCTAAAAACGAAGGAAACCATTCATTTCCACAGTCTAACGTTGTTTCAGCAGCCCTGTCATTGCAAGCGAAGCCAAATCACTTGATGTCGGCCAAGCTAGTGTGTCCTTTCGCGTGAAAATATAGTTCCATGTTTTATTAATAAAAAACAATAAAAGAACGTGGTTTTTTTTACATAATTTATATCATAAATAAAAAATTTTTTTTATCTGATTACATATCTTAATTCAATGTATTGTTGAAATGTTTAAATCATGGAGAGATTTAAAGTACCGGCGACCTACTTTTGTATCATTGCGCGCGCGTGGCTATCCTACACCGGAAGCGAGGTAATACACACACAGCAAGCATGGGTGTATTTACCTGGACAGACCAGTATGATACCGGTAGGGATGAGAGAAATACTGGGTAACACATGGTCCTTGGGTTTACATACTGGGTAACACATGGTCCTTGGGGTTACATACTGGGTTATCTTCCGGGTATAACACTAGCCTTTGGTTATATGTCGGGTATCAAATCATCCTTGGAATTGTATAAGTGGTAATACATGATCCTTGTGGTTATATTGCAAGTATTACATGATTAAGCTATATAGGTTTTATTGCGTCATCGACACATCAGATATCATCTAATGTGTCATCTAATACATCAAATACCATCTAATGTGTCATATAACACATCAAATATCATCTAATGTGTCATCTAACACATCAAATATCATCTAATATGTCATCTAATACATTACAGGTCATCTAATGTGTCATCTAATACATCAAATATCATCTAATGTGTCATCTAATGCATCAGATATCATCGAATGCGTCATCGTACGCAGCAAGTATCATCTAATGTGTCATCTAACACATCAAATATCATCTAATGCGTCGTCTTACCAACAATGTAATCAATCTGAAATAATAGACAACAAAATTGACAGAAAAATATGCGTGCTAGTATTTGAGAGTAGGTAAAGTGTAATAACATAAGATGTACTTTTAATGTGTATGTATCTATAAATCACTAGTACCCGTATGTTTTTTATCACCTAGAGCACGTGTCAGAAATTGTGCTATCTTGTGTGAAGCTAAACCGTCGCATATTTATCGCGTTTTCATCTGCACGTGCCAATTTCACGCAGGATTGGCGTGAATAACGTTTTCAACATCATACTTACGAACTTCCGTAACCACAACTGACGGGTCTTAACATATCTCATAAAGAGATGTATGAAGCAATCAAAACGTTCACTATAAAACGCCCGTGTAATTGCATAGGTGAGAATAATTGACAATTGGAATCTTAACACCTCCCTGACGATGTATGTGGAATGTTGATCCCTCTAGGCCGGACCTCGGACCCCGGGATTACTACGGCCATGTCGATAGCCGATACATCTTTCCGCGCCACGTCTGAAGTTTTAAAGTGACCTACATGAACCAGTCGGTGGGTATTTTGATAAATCATGGTAATACATCAACAAGCATTTAGACATGGTTATCAATACTTAGATCTCTTGAATGTTTCTTCTTAGGGGAGGTGATTAATAAAAGCTCAATGGGAGTACGCCAGGATCAGATAGTGCTGCCATCGCCCCCTAATCCGCCCTGACATGGTGACACTCCCCCCGCCTCTCATCCTCGTCAGCGTGCGGTCCAGTCCTTAGTAAAGACTCACTACATGTACGTATGTTGTAAAATTCTATTGTCTGCGACAGACAGGTACTTGGCTGAGCCTGATAGTCGCCTTCCAATTCTATCTCACCACCAAACTTCACGTGCTGCTTCTGTCAGCTGACCGATTCAGGGGCAAAAAGACGAATGGACAGGATCACAGATATAGGTTGGAACATGGAAAGCTCTGCTTGTTGACTGAAAGACTTGCAATTCTTCTTTCAGTTTTGACCTAACAATGTATGATTTATCGAGGAATTTCGGTGTGTTGTTGTAATTTAAAACAATGCTACAACAGATTGATTAGTCGTATACAATCACGATAAACATTTCTCTGGGCTAATTACTGGATATCTAACTTCTCACGCCGAACCTCTGTATGCGATAGAGTCGGGACACAAAAGACAAACGGATACATACATATTTTTTAGAGTTAGACTGAATCAGGAGAACAGAACGGCCAGGCTGAACGAACGAATCAAATGGGGAAGAAAAACATTGGTATTGAATAACGTGTTTGAAGCATGTTGTTCAAAACTTGTGTCAGATTGAAACGTGCTTTCACGAATTGGAATTGAAATAGCGTACTTCCATGTACTGTGGAAACCGTTGCCTGCCAAAGCTGGGTTAACGCGTACACGTAGTCCAGACACAGTGATTGACGAACATTGAAATTAGTGTAGAATCCCGAGTAAAGAGGATCACGAGTCACGTGTCATCAACTACCACAAGTTACCAACACGTAACGTTTGTACAGGTGGCGACATCTTACGGGATATAAATAGCAACGTCTACAACAGGTGGCGACACGTAACGGCAAAGAGTTGGCGACATGTGACATGTGTCGGTGGCGACACCTGGCGACAGTACAGGTGGTTACAGGTGACTGGTCTATCTATCTGCTGATTACTTACTATAATAACACACCATTGGCACGCCACAAACTCACCAGCAACTTTTGGTACGGAGGAAATGTGTGATGTTAAGATGGTTTAATATATTGCCGACAGGCTTCCCTATAGTTTTTGTCCGAAACACCGCGTGGCTGACATAACCTTTCCCGACTTTTCATATAGCCCAGTAATTTGCAATTATTTTTTTCGGACTGTTTTAAAGATCATTGTCAATAGTTGATGCATTCTTGAGATAACTGGAGATCTTATGATAAGTCAAAGTTTTTGTTGCTTATCCAGCGATGCCCTAGCTATTACGAGCTACAGTAAACTTTGATGATGTTACGATTCTGCCTGTAAGTTGTGAGGATGATGGATTTTTTAGTGGCTTTCCCGTTGTTGTAGTAATATGAATTTGATGATAAGAGGCCACTGGTCCCCCTTTATCAAGTAACCTTTGGAACAGATAGCTTCTGTAACCATACGGTGTCTCAATGGAAATGCTGGGGAATCACTTTCCATGTATATCTGACGGAGTCTGACGATTGTTACTGTTGATAGGCCGTGTATTACGGAAACTTCCGGGGACCTGCGAGGCACTAATTTTATCAAATGTCATCGGCGGAATACTGTTGGATTAACTCAGTACATTAGGAATTATATCAAGCAATTACCAAACTGTTAAACTACGGAATTAAGGAGCATGACATTCAATGTGTTGATTGTATATGGAGGAACATTACCGTAAAGTCAAAGTATGTCCGATATATCAGCAACGACATTACTTGAGTGTCCATGTATGTCCGAGACATGAGTGAAGTGGCCATACTATACACTGTAACCGGAGTGTCCATAGTATGTCCAATGTGTAAGGAGGTACATACGCTGCAACCGGGGTGTCCAAAGTATGTCCAATGTATAAAGAGGTACATACACTGCAACCGGAGTGTCCATAGTATGTCCAATGTATAAGGAGGTACATACACTGTAACCGGAGTGTCCATAGTATGTCCAATGTATAAGGAGGGTACATACATTGTAACCGGAGTGTCCATTGTTTGTCCGTTATCTAAGGAGGTACATAAACGGAGTGTCCATAGTACATCCAATGTATACGGAGGAACACTAACGTGTGTATTTTTCATTTCGAATGTCAATTCAGTAATTTTTGGAATTCCTCTAATTTCCGATGAGTGAAAGTCTCCTACCATGGGAACACTGAGGGAGCTACAGATGATGCTAAGGGACAAAATTGACGAGTTGGTTCAAAGAGATGAACTTATCGACGAATTGGAGGCCGAACTTGACCAAAAGGACGAGATGATAGAGAGGCTCCAGACCCAACTGGACAAATACAAGGCCGTGCTAAAGCCCGCGCACGAACTACCCCATAAACAGGTCCGCCTAATCCAGCCAAGAGGCAAGAGGACCGCTATTTCTGCCGAACCTGGCAAACCGGGGTCTATGGTTACTCTGTTTAAACCTAGAAGAGTTCCGAAAGACACGATGTAAGTATATATCTGTTTAACGCCCATATCGGCCGGTCTATAGCAGACAGGTAACGCAGTACTAAGGTTTTACACATTCTTCTGGGCCGCACAAACATAGGCGTATATTCGTGTCTTAATAACAAGATTCCTCACAAATGATCTGAGCTACGCTAGTTCTGACATTAAATTCACATCCAAAGCGAGCGATATATAATGTGCTGCAAGCATGAAAACTAATTGGACAGTAAAAGAGCATATCACTAAACGCAGGAAATTACGTGTTCTAGGCAGATACTGCTTTTGTTATCGTCTATGGTAAAACTTCTAACGACAGGTGTACAGCGAGGTAACCCAGGTTCAGACACCTGTACTAATGGGTACATGTTTAACATATGTACCGACAGGAGTAACATAGGTACTGACAGGTGTAACATAGGTACTGACAGGTGTAACATAGGTACTGACAGGTATAACATATGTACCGACAGGAGTAACATAGGTACTGACAGATAAAACATACAATATAGGTAGCGACAGGTATAACATACAATATAGGTACTGACAGGTATAACATACAATATAGGTACTGACAGGTGTAACATAGGTACTGACAGGTGTAACATAGGTACCGACAGGTGTAACATAGGTACTGACAGGAGTAACATAGGTACTGACAGGTATAACATAGGTACTGACAGGTATAACATAGGTACTGACAGGTGTAACATAGGTACTGACAGGTGTAACATAGGTACTGACAGGTATAACATAGGTACTGACAGGTATAACATAGGTACTGACAGATAAAACATACAATATAGGTAGCGACAGGTATAACATACAATATAGGTACTGACAGGTATAACATAGGTACTGACAGGTATTACATAGGTACTGACAGGTATAACATAGGTACTGACAGATAAAACATACAATATAGGTAGCGACAGGTATAACATACAATATAGGTACCGACAGGTATAACATACAATATAGGTACTGACAGATAAAACATACAATATAGGTACTGACAGATAAAACATACAATATAGGTACTGACAGGTATAACATACAATATAGGTACTGACAGGTATAACATACAATATAGGTACTGACAGATAAAACATACAGCAGTGTTCCAGCTAGGTCGGGTTAGCAGGGCGCGGCGCCCTGCCCCTAATTCAAAGTTAGAAATGCGCCCCGCCCCTTTTCATGTAGTACTGCCCTTTTTCTAAGTGTCATTGGTGCTCATTTTGCCTCGTACACTCTAGATCCGATTTGCTGAAGCCATGCAATATACAGTCAGTCAGTCAGTCACTAATTGGCCACCTGTAACACCAGTCCCCTTACCTGTAGACCTTTATCCACGGTACTGATGGACGCTGCCCGAGGCAGAGATCGGTCAGCTGGGGATTGAGCTGGTGTTTTATAGATTCATTTAACCGTGACGAGTCGATAGGATCGGTTGGTAATCCAATTAAATCATAATCACGAAGGCTTTTTGAAGATGGACAAAGTAATTATAATGGATGGAAATGTTGTTTTACTTATGTAAACAACTTTTGACAAGACCGAAAAGAGCCGCACATTTGTCGTAAAGTTATCCCATGAGCATGTGTGCAATTGGCGATCGATCTATATATCTTTGAAATTTTCTTCACATGACAACACGAAATCCTTCTGGTTTTAACCAAGCAACTTTTAAGTAAATGATCATGAGATCACTTTCCAGTGATTTTCCAGTGATCAAAATTAGCTTTCGGTTGATTTTATTTGATGAAGTTTGGCGGGACGCCGGAAATGGTTCGTTGTAAATGCAGATGTCGCAAATTCCTTGTTGGATTGACGGATTTCTATACAAAATGTTTATTTTTCATCAATAAATAAAGGACACATAAAAATATCTGCTCATGTGAATAATGGTTGCAAAAGTTTAGTTTATATTGTGTTACTTTCGTATCTGAAATGCCGACTCCGCATTAACTGCGGGTCATGTGATAGCCAAGTGATTACATTTCTACAACACGCGGGGACCGTTTGTTTACGAGAGCAACGGAACAAATGTTTGATCAGAAACTTGCGAATCATGATCGGCCCTAATTCGTTTACCATTTCTTATAATTAATTCAAGAAAATGTTAACTTGCTATAATTTCCTGATTTTAGTTTACCGTTATTTCTAAAGCGTCTAAAGTGAAAGTAGAAATTTACCGCCGCTTACAAGATACATCGCAGTTATTTGGACGACATTTATTCAGATATTAAATAATATAATTTCTTTTACTTAATCATTTTTTTCTCGTATATGCTTGATCACCTTTTCTCTTTTGCTCTATAATATCTTCACTTACAATTAGTCGTCTTACAATCACAACGGACAGACTAACTTCTGGTTGAAAATATCGCTCTGTTGACTATAATCTGATAGTAACTTTTTGATTGGACGTAATTATCGTATATGGATTCTCTCAATACACCCTTAAATTGAAATAATGCTAATATCATTTTATTTTTGAATTACTCTAGGTCATAACTTTTACCATCAACATTTAAAACAATATTTGAAGAATAAAGAGAAGAAAGAAGACATTTTTACACACAAACGAAATAATAAAAAAAAATCAACAGATTTCCATTTGTCTCTTATGAATCAGGTCATATGTAATGCATGGATGTACTTAAATTGTCCTGTAAAATAAGGTAGAAGATAGATAGGCCCGGAAAAAATGTCGCGCACAAAAATGCCCTTTTTTTAGGCAGCGCCCTGCCCTTTTCAAATCCTAGCTGGAACACTGAATTACAATATAGGTACTGACAGGTATAACATAGGTACTGACAGGTATAACATAGGTACTGACAGGTGTAACATAGGTACTGACAGGTGTAACATAGGTACTGACAGGTATAACATAGGTACTGACAGGTATAACATAGGTACTGACAGATAAAACATACAATATAGGTAGCGACAGGTATAACATACAATATAGGTACTGACAGGTATAACATAGGTACTGACAGGTATTACATAGGTACTGACAGGTATAACATAGGTACTGACAGATAAAACATACAATATAGGTAGCGACAGGTATAACATACAATATAGGTACCGACAGGTATAACATACAATATAGGTACTGACAGATAAAACATACAATATAGGTACTGACAGATAAAACATACAATATAGGTACTGACAGGTATAACATACAATATAGGTACTGACAGGTATAACATACAATATAGGTACTGACAGATAAAACATACAGCAGTGTTCCAGCTAGGTCGGGTTAGCAGGGCGCGGCGCCCTGCCCCTAATTCAAAGTTAGAAATGCGCCCCGCCCCTTTTCATGTAGTACTGCCCTTTTTCTAAGTGTCATTGGTGCTCATTTTGCCTCGTACACTCTAGATCCGATTTGCTGAAGCCATGCAATATACAGTCAGTCAGTCAGTCACTAATTGGCCACCTGTAACACCAGTCCCCTTACCTGTAGACCTTTATCCACGGTACTGATGGACGCTGCCCGAGGCAGAGATCGGTCAGCTGGGGATTGAGCTGGTGTTTTATAGATTCATTTAACCGTGACGAGTCGATAGGATCGGTTGGTAATCCAATTAAATCATAATCACGAAGGCTTTTTGAAGATGGACAAAGTAATTATAATGGATGGAAATGTTGTTTTACTTATGTAAACAACTTTTGACAAGACCGAAAAGAGCCGCACATTTGTCGTAAAGTTATCCCATGAGCATGTGTGCAATTGGCGATCGATCTATATATCTTTGAAATTTTCTTCACATGACAACACGAAATCCTTCTGGTTTTAACCAAGCAACTTTTAAGTAAATGATCATGAGATCACTTTCCAGTGATTTTCCAGTGATCAAAATTAGCTTTCGGTTGATTTTATTTGATGAAGTTTGGCGGGACGCCGGAAATGGTTCGTTGTAAATGCAGATGTCGCAAATTCCTTGTTGGATTGACGGATTTCTATACAAAATGTTTATTTTTCATCAATAAATAAAGGACACATAAAAATATCTGCTCATGTGAATAATGGTTGCAAAAGTTTAGTTTATATTGTGTTACTTTCGTATCTGAAATGCCGACTCCGCATTAACTGCGGGTCATGTGATAGCCAAGTGATTACATTTCTACAACACGCGGGGACCGTTTGTTTACGAGAGCAACGGAACAAATGTTTGATCAGAAACTTGCGAATCATGATCGGCCCTAATTCGTTTACCATTTCTTATAATTAATTCAAGAAAATGTTAACTTGCTATAATTTCCTGATTTTAGTTTACCGTTATTTCTAAAGCGTCTAAAGTGAAAGTAGAAATTTACCGCCGCTTACAAGATACATCGCAGTTATTTGGACGACATTTATTCAGATATTAAATAATATAATTTCTTTTACTTAATCATTTTTTTCTCGTATATGCTTGATCACCTTTTCTCTTTTGCTCTATAATATCTTCACTTACAATTAGTCGTCCTACAATCACAACGGACAGACTAACTTCTGGTTGAAAATATCGCTCTGTTGACTATAATCTGATAGTAACTTTTTGATTGGACGTAATTATCGTATATGGATTCTCTCAATACACCCTTAAATTGAAATAATGCTAATATCATTTTATTTTTGAATTACTCTAGGTCATAACTTTTACCATCAACATTTAAAACAATATTTGAAGAATAAAGAGAAGAAAGAAGACATTTTTACACACAAACGAAATAATAAAAAAAAATCAACAGATTTCCATTTGTCTCTTATGAATCAGGTCATATGTAATGCATGGATGTACTTAAATTGTCCTGTAAAATAAGGTAGAAGATAGATAGGCCCGGAAAAAATGTCGCGCACAAAAATGCCCTTTTTTTAGGCAGCGCCCTGCCCTTTTCAAATCCTAGCTGGAACACTGAATTACAATATAGGTACTGACAGGTATAACATACAATATAGGTACCGACAGGTATAACATACAATATAGGTACCGACAGGTATAACATAGGTACTGACAGATAAAACATACAATATAGGTAGCGACAGGTATAACATACAATATAGGTACCGACAGGTATAACATACAATATAGGTACCGACAGGTATAACATAGGTACTGACAGATAAAACATACAATATAGGTAGCGACAGGTATAACATACAATATAGGTACCGACAGGTATAACATACAATATAGGTACTAACAGGTGTAACATAGGTACTGACAGGTATAACATAGGTACTGACAGGTATAACATACAATATAGGTAGCGACAGGTATAACATACAATATAGGTACCGACAGGTATAACATACAATATAGGTACCGACAGGTATAACATATAATATAGGTACTAACAGGTGTAACATACAACATAGGTACTGACAGGTATAACATACAATATAGGTACTGACAGGTATAACATACAATATAGGTACTGACAGGTATAACATAGGAACTGACAGGTATAACATAGGTACTGACAGGTATAACATACAATATAGGTACTAACAGGTGTAACATAGGTACTGACAGGTATAACATAGGTACTGACAGGTGTAACATAGGTACTGACAGGTATAACATAGGTTCTGACAGGTATAACATACAATATAGGTACTGACAGGTATAACATAGGTACTGACAGGTATAACATAGGTACTGACAGGTATAACACAGGTACTGACAGGTATAACATAGGTACTGACAGGTGTAACATAGGTACTGACAGGTATAACATAGGTAGTGACAGGTGTAACAGGTACTGACAGGTGTAACATAGGTACTGACAGGTATAACATAGGTACTGACAGGTGTAACATAGGTACTGACAGGTTTAACATAGGTACTGACAGGTATAACATACAATATAGGTACTAACAGGTGTAACATAGGTACCGACAGGTATAACATAGGAACTGACAGGTATAACATACAATATAGGTACTAACAGGTGTAACATAGGTACTGACAGGTATAACATAGGAACTGACAGGTATAACATATAATATAGGTACTAACAGGTGTAACATAGGTACTGACAGGTATAACATAGGAACTGACAGGTATAACATACAATATAGGTACTAACAGGTGTAACATAGGTACTGACAGGTATAACATAGGAACTGACAGGTATAACATACAATATAGGTACTAACAGGTGAAACATAGGTACTGACAGCTATAACATAGGAACTGACAGGTATAACATAGGTACTGACAGATATAACATAGGTACTGACAGATATAACATAGGTACTGACAGATATGACATAGGTACTGACAGGTATAACATAGGTACTGGCAGGTATAACATAGGAACTGACAGATATGACATAGGTACTGACAGGTAGAACATACAATATAGGTACTAACAGGTGTAACATAGGTACTGACAGGTATAACATAGGTACTGACAGGTATAACATACAATATAGATACTGACAGGTATAACATAGGTACTGACAGGTATAACATACAATATAGGTACTGACAGGTACAACATACAATATAGGTACTGACAGGTATAACATAGGTGCTGACAGGTGTAACATAGGTACTGACAGGTGTAACATAGGTACTGACAGGTATAACATAGGTACTGACAGGTATAACATAGGTACTGACAGCTATAACATACAATATAGGTACTGACAGGTATAACATACAATATAGGTACTGACAGGTATAACATACAATATAGGTACTGACAGGTATAACATACAATATAGGTACTGACAGGTATAACATAGGTACTGACAGATATAACATAGGTACTGACAGGTATAACATAGGTAATGACATGTATAACATACAATATAGGTACTGATAGGCATAACATACAATATAGGTACTGACAGGTATAACATAGGTACTGACAGGTATAACATAGGTACTGATAGGTATAACATACAATATAGGTACTGACAGGTATAACATACAATATGGGTACTGACAGGTATAACATAGGTACCGACAGGTATTACATATGTACTGACAGGTATAACATACAATATAGGTACTGACAGGTATGAAATAGGTACTGACAGGTATTACATAGGTACTGACAGGTATAACATAGGTACTGACAGGTATAACATAGGTACTGACAGGTGTAACATACAATATAGGTACTAACAGGTGTAACATAGGTACTGACAGGTATAACATAGGTACTGACAGGTATAACATAGGTAATGACATGTATAACATACAATATAGGTACTGATAGGTATAACATACAATATAGGTACTGACAGGTATAACATAGGTACTGACAGGTATAACATAGGTACTGACAGGTATAACATAGGTACTAACAGGTATAACATAGGTACTGACAGGTATAACATAGGTACTGACAGGTATAACATAGGTACTGACAGGTATAACATAGGTTCTGACAGGTATAACATAGGTTCTGACAGGTATACCATACAATATAGGTACTGACAGGTATAACTACCCTAACCCTAACCCTTACATGCAGTGGATGACTTTCTGAACAGCCAAGAACATGAGTTCTATAAAAGTGGCATTGAGGCTCTTACAAACACGCTGACAAAAGTGTATAGATATTGAAGGGGATTATGTTAGAAAATAATACAAAATGTCCGGCAAAATTAAAATCCTTCAATATGCGGCCCACAACTGATCAATCAGCCCTCGTAGGTCATTACAGCAAATATTTGGCGAATTCACACTAAAGAAATTGTTTTAAAGATTCAATTTTTGCCACGACTGATTTGCAAATTCTTTCCCAAAGTGAACATTTTGAGAAATTCCGTTTTAGTACCTGCAAATAAGAAAAATGTTCATGCAGACTATAAATACGGCGTTATGTATGTGTCTGGTTCATATGTCAGCGCTGTTATAGCTTGTGTTAATTACAACCAGGTTAACCTTCATGACGACAGTTGTCGAGACCGACATATGCATGATTGATACACCACCGACAGCCATACCAAGCCACAGACATAGAATTATTGAAAGACATGAAATTGTTTGTTGAAGAGTTTGAAGTTTTTGCCATTCTGTGGCGAAGCTGCACAGTCGGTACACATACCACTGAGTTCTGTTGCTGACGCTTATGACGTCACTAAAGCCTTAAGTGCGAATACACGGCGCTGATCTGGTGTATCCATTGTGGAAAATGTCTGGAACACCGATCAGTCTGGGGAGGAGGTGAGAAGAGCGGTTGCCATGTGGCTTGTTTCACCTGTAGCGGTCCAACTGTCATACAGATCTGTGATACTTCCAGTCTGGTATCGACATCTTTATCAAACCCCGCATACTGCTTTTTATTAGGGTTAGCGGTGAAACATTGACCGGTGATCCAAATAGAACGACGGATCTTTACTTACCCTGTAATAGGAGCGCTCTAGTTCCTGAAGCTAAACGGTAGCGAGCTGGAGTCGGGAACAACCAGTAGGGGGCGCTTGTTTCCATTGACGTTTGGACCACCCACGTTGTTGTTTTTGGTAACAAACTTTACACACACATGCAAGTGAAGTGTCTGTCCCGGTGACCAAAATGTTTCTATAATCACGAACATCCCACAGGCGCATGCGTCGTAGTGATTTAGATTGACCATATTTAGTGTCTAAATGAGATTTCTCTATTTTGAATAGCATAGAATATTAGATAACATGAAAACTGTGAAAAATCAAATCACAAAACTACTTAGTGTCAGAACAGTCATTTCCTCTTAATCTTACAATGACAAGTACATTTTGGTTAATCAAACATTTTCCGGCAAAAGTGTGGTATTGTCCATGTTTCTTTAGAACATTTCGGTTATTATCATGTCAACATAATCACATTAACGGAGTAATCGGGATAAACAAGTGTTCACAAGGCAAGCCTCTTTATTGTGTATATGTTGTAGATATCTTTTCAAACTCAAGCATATTTCGCCAGGAATAAGTTATCCGTTCATTTATTTATAAACTACATGTAGATTCGTATATATTCGTTAATGAATGCTTATTCAATGTAATAGGGTGACTCCTGAACAATAGATAAGAAACTACATATTGATTACGGCTCTCAGGTAATGTGTTTTATGACGTCATCGCCCACTTGCTCCCTACTGTTGAAGGGCTCCTTTGTACCAATACTAACGGCCGAGTCGTGAGGCACTGTCCTGTTGTACTGGATGTGTCATGTGTAAATGAGACTAGTCCAGAGTTGTTGTGTTGGGGTACTCCAGACTGGAGCCGACGTACTGAGAGCCAATTACAAGATGACATGTATTCTATTTAGTTAATGACTTTCCCATCCATAACGACGTACCACTACACACAGCATGTACGCTACACAGTTATTCGTTTCTAAAACTTGCAGAAATGTCATTCATTAAGCAAAATTCAGAATTACACTTTAAGGAGAAACATGTAGTAATGCATTACACACAACAGCTGGATGCGCAGTCTAAAACAACGGGCATCACAACGCGAAACAACTGGAAACAGCAACACTAAAACACGCGAAATACAACATGAAACAACATGAAACAACGAAGCCACAACACCAAACAATGGAAATATAACAAACAAACAAAACTGGAAAGCGAAACACAACAACAAACAACGGAAAACACAACAACAAACAACACCAAACAATGGAAACATAACACCAAAGTACGGGAAACACAACAAGAAACAACACCAGACAATGGAAACAACACCAAAGTACGGGAAACATAACACCAAACAATAAAATCATAACGCCAAAAAAAAAAACTTGAAACGCAACAACAACAAAAAAGTGGAAACGCAACACAAAAAAAAAACAACTGAAAAAGCAACACCAAACAACGGGGAAAACACCACACAAGAAGAAACACATGCAGCATCAAGCAATGGGACACAGCATCAAACAGCGAGAAACACAACATCATACAGCGAGAATACAAGGTTCAACACAGCATATAACAAGGTTCCAGTAGCAATAGTACGTGAGGAATTGGATATCCTTGTCCCTTTTTCAGACTTGTCAAGCTCAGTTTTCTTCTCGAAGCATTTCCGACCATGCGCATTACTGACGTAATGAACCGATACACCTTAGTCTGGCGCTAGGTTAACAGGGAATATGGTGGACTTTGCTGTTAATGTCAGATCGAGCACATTTCTCCCTTCCAATCAGTAATTGTTGTAATTGGACAAACTTTCAATCACACGGTTATGTAATTAGTGATATATATGTGGGATTACCATTCCTGTGTGGCTATGGTTCCGACACATAACTTATCGATCAAGCAGGATCGACTTTAAATCTCATACATGACAATCGTATTAGTAATAATGACATTTATACACGCGCCGGTATTAGCCCACGTGTACGACTTTACGGTGCGTTTTATTTATACACCTGTAACGGATGATTACGAGAGCCGGCAGGTGTATGGCGAGTTTTTCTGATAACGTAAACACCAGTTTCTTGAAACACCTATTTTAGTACATTGTACATTGTTATTGTCAGGCAATTTTGCTGGCTGTGTAGAGATATTTGACCAGACCACTTGTCACCTCAATATGTGATAGCAATGACCAATGATCCCAGAAACAATCTTCAAGACAATGTACCATTTTTTTAGAGGAACATACATAATTGTCGATGTCAGTGTTATGTACATATTGCCAATGTTAGCGGTACATGCATAATTGTCGATGTCAGTGGTATGTACACATTGCCAATGTTAGCGGTACATACATAATTGTCGATGTCAGTGTTATGTACATATTGCCAATGTTAGCGGTACATACATAATTGTCGATGTCAGTGGTATGTACACATTGCCAATGTAAGCGGTACATACATAATTGTCATATTAACGGTACATTTCAAAACGTCAAATTAGCGTAACAATGTACATACAAAAATAAGTCGTAATGGGGGCAGAGGTTACAAGGTACTAAAACAACAGTGTATATGTTAGTAGTCTCAGACTGAGGTTACAGGGTACTAAAACAACAGTATATCTGTTAGTAGTGAGTCTCAGACTGAGGTTACAGGGTACTAAAACAACAGTGTATTTGTTAGTAGTGAGTCTCAGACTGAGGTTACAGGGTACAAAAACAACAGTGTATCTGTTAGTAGTCTCAGACTGAGGTTACAAGGTACTAAAACAACAGTGTATCTGTTAGTAGTGAGTCTCAGACTGAGGTTACAGGGTACTAAAACAACAGTGTATCTGTTAGTAGTGAGTCTCAGACTGAGGTTACAGGGTACTAAAACAACAGTGTATCTGTTAGTAGTGAGTCTCAGACTGAGGTTACAGAGTACTAAAACAACAGTGTATCTGTTAGTAGTCTCAGCCTGAGGTTACAGGGTACTAAAACAACAGTGTATCTGTTAGTAGTCTCAGACTGAGGTTACAGGGTACTAAAACAACAGTGTATTTGTTAGTAGTGAGTCTCAGACTGAGGTTACAGGGTACAAAAAACAACAGTGTATCTGTTAGTAGTATCAGACTGAGGTTACAGGGTACTAAAACAACAGTGTATCTGTTAGTAGTGAGTCTCAGACTGAGGTTACAGGGTACTAAAACAACAGTGTATCTGTTAGTAGTCTCAGACTGAGGTTACATGGTACTAAAACAACAGTATATCTGTTAGTAGTGAGTCTCAGACTGAGGTTACAGGGTACTAAAACAACAGTGTATATGTTAGTAGTCTCAGACTGAGGTTACAAGGTACTAAAACAACAGTGTATCTGTTAGTAGTCTCAGACTGAGGTTACAGGGTACTAAAACAACAGTGTATTTGTTAGTAGTGAGTCTCAGACTGAGGTTACAGGGTACTAAAACAACAGTGTATCTGTTAGTAGTGAGTCTAAGACTGAGGTTACAGTGTACTAAAACACAGTGTATCTGTAAGTAGTCTCAGACTGAGGTTACAGGGTACTAAAACAACAGTGTATTTGTTAGTAGTGAGTCTCAGACTGAGGTTACAGGGTACTAAAACAACAGTGTATCTGTTAGTAGTGAGTCTAAGACTGAGGTTACAGTGTACTAAAACAACAGTGTATCTGTTAGTAGTCTCAGACTGAGGTTACAGGGTACTAAAACAACAGTGTATTTGTTAGTAGTGAGTCTCAGACTGAGGTTACAGGGTACTAAAACAACAGTGTATCTGTTAGTAGTCTCAGACTGAGGTTACAGGGTACTAAAACAACAGTGTATTTGTTAGTAGTGAGTCTCAGACTGAGGTTACAGGGTACTAAAACAACAGTGTATCTGTTAGTAGTCTCAGACTGAGGTTACATGGTACTAAAACAACAGTGCATCTGTTAGTAGTCTCAGACTGAGGTTACATGGTACTAAAACAACAGTGCATCTGTTAGTAGTCTCAGACTGAGGTTACAGGGTACTAAAACAACAGTGTATTTGTTAGTAGTGAGTCTCAGACTGAGGTTACAGGGTACAAAAACAACAGTGTATTTGTTAGTAGTCTCAGACTGAGGTTACATGGTACTAAAACAACAGTGTATCTGTTAGTAGTGAGTCTCAGACTGAGGTTACAGGGTACTAAAACAACAGTGCATCTGTTAGTAGTCTCAGACTGAGATTACATGGTACTAAAACAACAGTGCATCTGTTAGTAGTCTCAGACTGAGGTTACAGGGTACTAAAACAACAGTGTATTTGTTAGTAGTGAGTCTCAGACTGAGGTTACAGGGTACAAAAACAACAGTGTATTTGTTAGTAGTCTCAGACTGAGGTTACATGGTACTAAAACAACAGTGTATCTGTTAGTAGTGAGTCTCAGACTGAGGTTACAGGGTACTAAAACAACAGTGTATTTGTTAGTAGTGAGTCTCAGACTGAGGTTACAGGGTACTAAAGCAACAGTGTATCTGTTAGTAGTGAGTCTCAGACTGAGGTTACAGGGTACTAAAACAACAGTGTATCTGTTAGTAGTGAGTCTCAGACTGAGGTTACAGGGTACTAAAACAACAGTGTATCTGTTAGTAGTCTCAGACTGAGGTTACATGGTACTAAAACAACAGTGTATCTGTTAGTAGTCTCAGACTGAGGTTACAGGGTACTAAAACAACAGTGTATCTGCTAGTAGTCTCAGACTGAGGTTACAGGGTACTAAAACAACAGTGTATCTGTTAGTAGTCTCAGACTGAGGTTACAGGGTACTAAAACAACAGTGTATCTGTTAGTAGTGAGTCTCAGATCGGTCTCTTTCCTCATTCGAGTTCAGAATAATATCAAGAGGTGAAATAGTTAAATGTTTTATATTTTATTAAGGATATTTTGTTTGGTGTTTTAATGGTCAGGAGATGTGGGCGTGTCCTTCAGTTGACCCTAGGCTGAGCCGGAGGGGTACAGGCCAGACACAGTAACACCACTACATATACACTCCCGTCTCTGGACGGGCAAAATCATTTCGACTCTTGATTTGTTTACCATTAGTTCACGTGCAAGTTATTTCTAGATCATCTTACCTTTGCTGTTAGTTGCAAACGATTTGAGAATCTCTAGGCATTAAAGAAACAAAATGTAAACTATCGTTTTACGGCTTGATATGAGTTGGCTGTGAGGCTCTCTTACTATCGAGGCTTTGTATATACCATCCGTAAATACCTTACCGGTCGCCCGGTAAAGACACGGCAAAACGTTTGAAAGGTTCCGCGATAGGCCTTAAAACATCTCCGTAAGGTTGGATTTGGCGCATTCTGGACGCCTGTTGGTAGAAGATATAAACTCCGAAGATACTCGGGTCTCTCGGGGTGTCCGTAGATAAGATGTTCCGCTGGAATGTTGGTTCAGTAATTCCAAGTGTGTCATTGTTGCCAATGTGTTAATATCAACCGGGGAACTTTTTCCAAGTCAGTGGACATTGGTAGTCCTAAACACCACCAGTAATGACGAATTGATTCTTGGTTCAAAAGGTGTGCAAGCCGTGAAATTGTCGGACTCGTGTGGATTTTAATCATCGGTGCTTTTATGGCTTCAATGCATTACAAACATAGTGGTCGGTTCGTCAATAACGTACCGGGACAGTAAATACTTGCCTCCGACAGTCACTAGGTGTCGCCATCCTCAGTTATGTAGTTGTTGACCCGTGCCACACCTCGACTTTCAAGGAACAGGCTAATTCACTCACGAGCGCCAAATGCTTCAGTAAAAAAAAAAAGATATAATTTGAAGAGATCATAACTGAGACTGTTCCTAATTGGAGTGAAATGATCCCGTGACAGCCGAATTAATGTAACATAACCCACACGCTAAGGCCGCAGGATTCTACTCGAGTTTGAAATTACTGTAAACGTGTTAGCACCACGTGTCCGTGGAGATAGGTTCCCACTGTCTAATTGAAATACTTACATTTCTAATTACACGTGAGGGTATGCCAACGTTTCACGTGCACTAACAGCTGGGCCATTCATTTCCGTGTGGAGGAGTCAAGTTCCACGACATCCCTTAGACCGCTGTCGTACTGAAAGTATATCGGGGATGTGGCAGAGGGCGTGTTGGAACAGGGGCCCAAGGCACAATCCATTAACACCAATGTAGAGTTACGTCAGCGTGTGCTTGTACCATAAGGAGGGGGTGCGTGATCAGAAATCAGTGATAAGGGATGACTCCAACGCACTCCCTATGTTACCATGGTGATAAGAGTTGACTCTGGTGCACTTTCTAAGTACACACAAACTGTTATAAGAACTCTAGGGATTGTTTTTTATTTTACTGTGTAAAAGGCATATCTAGTAAAAAAAAAAAAAGCTGACCGTCAACTGTCAGACATACGGCTGACTGGACCGAGGACACAACACCTAGCATACTATTACACGTGTTTTACTGGAGTATGTACAAATGTAACAGTTACAATAATCCTTGTTGGCTGTAATTGGTCTGTGGCTGTAATTGTGCCCCATTGTTACAGTTGACAGCCGGTATTACATTGCCTTACTCTGTATCTGGGATATTACGCTTCATTAAGTCCGTCTGATGACAATTGCTTGTGGATAAAAAGGGAAATGAAATAGAGACTGGTGCGGATGTTGTGTTCCATTAAAAACCCAGTGGTTTCATGGTGTAAGTAGCCACTCCTGTCATACAATGGGGACACTCAGAGATTTACAAATGTCACTGAATGAAAAAATAGAGGAATTACGTCAAAGGGACGAACTCATTGACGAGTTAGAATCGGAACTGGACGAGAAGGATGTTTTGATAAAGAAATTACAGAACGAGTTGGACAAGTACCGGTCCATTCTGAAGCCCGCAACACCTCCTGTGAAGAAACGGGTGGCATTGACGAGAGAGCGTATCAAAAGGACGGCTATATCTGCCGAACCTGCTTGTCATTCTGTGTTGAGTTTATATAAGGCTAAACGAATTCCGAAGACACCTCCGTAAGTATCCATACTGTTCAAGGGTAGCAACTACAACCTGTTGGCAACTCAACCGGAAGTGCACCTTTGAGGTTGAAACTTTTGAACACACGTGCTTTTGTATGTGTATACACGTGCTTGTGTAAGGTGTATACACGTGTAAATACACGACTAGTAACACGTATTGTTGTAGGTGTTTAAATATGCTTGTTTAAAGTTCCATACACCTACTTGTGTAACGTGTATACACGTGCATTAATTTTTGTGAGGTTTTATACACATGCTGATGCACGACTGTTTACACGTGCTGATGTAGATATATACACGTGTTTGTGTAAGTATGTTTCTCTGCGGTTGATCTACCCTTTGGTTTATTTAATGGCTTTCCGCACTTTGACTGGATTAAAAATCCAAAATTTGGATATCTCGCTTAAAAATCCATCGTGAAGTTGACATATACACTAGTTAAGAATTCGATGAGAACAATACCGGGATATCTATAGTAACCTTCAGGTATAACATATTTACATCACATGTAGACCTGTATTCCTACCCGGATTGATTTATGTAACCCTCATAATAATTATTATTATTGTTTAAGACTTGGAGATATGTGGTTTCTAATTTAGGTGGACCAAATGCCCGGTCACTGTTTTTACTCATGGCAAAGCTTATATTTTATTGACCTATCAAACAAAATAAAGAGCACGTGATTCCACAAGCACACGTGCAAATTCCAGTCCTTGCCGCACGCGCCATGTCCGGTGATAAGATCTAGGACATGGAGCCAGGTATCTCTATACCGTGGTATCTATACTTCCATGTTTTCCGCCAATTAGCCCAGTCGCCATTTAATCGTGCATTGAGGCCCTTTCATGTACCCCAATTCAAGCCCATTCGATTTCACATGCATGCACCCCAATCAAGTGTATGTACCGTCGATTACACGTGGATGAGAGTAACGAACGATACTTCCGTAACAAACGGACGAATTTAGATGTCTTAAAATGTTTCATTTTAAGTCTAAATGTTTTCCGACTGAGAAATGTTTGTGGATTTTGCGATAAGATCGACAACCATTTCACTTCCAAGTTTATTTTTAGATATACTTATTGTAAATCATTTATCGTGATAAGCCACAGATACAAGAGTAACATTCCGCTTCAATATACTGCCATCCAACTGATAACGCTTCACAAACATGCTTCTTACATCAAAAGCTTTCCCACAAAACCTGCGATATGTTTTAAAGAGCGATCTACTGACACAAGCCAGCATTGGGCTGCTCATCATCCATGTCGTTTGGTTACAGCTGGTCTCTGGCGAGTGTGACGGCAAGGAAACAAGCATGCACTAGCCAACACGCGCGGTCCTCAATACTACAAACATGACCGGTGTATCATCGCTCACTCGGGCTAGGGGGTCTAATTTTCCCGTTTCCTTTATCATTAAGTAATTGTCTTACAAAGCCGCTATCCAACAGACATGTGCTGACACAGTATACAGTATGTTGTTTCATACAGAATTGAACTTTAACATCTTTCTTGGCACTTTTCCTTCATTGCTGCGCCGTAGTAACTAATACTATTTATCTGGTAATTACTTACCATCAATCTCCGGTAAGAAGTATAAGTCATACCATTGTTAGCGACCCATTGACATTGTCATTAGGACAAATACAAATTGGTGAGTAAAATGGGCATCACACGGAACGGCTTCAAACAAACGAAACAAACCAAATATTTAATTCAATCATCAGGTGACCGTACGAGGCACAAATTAGACAATTGGTTTTCAAACTCCCTGATTATATACTCCATGGTAACGACAATAAAACCTTAACAGCTCGCTTTATTCCACTTTGAATGTGTGGTGTCAACTTTTATTACAAATATCAACGTGTAATCACTACAGTTTGAAAGATGACGCCGGCGGACCATACTGCTGTTTTATATAACGCTATGATGTAGAAGATTTCCGCGTGACGTCAACTTTCTAATGGGAAAAAAACAACACGCGTTTGCTCTCTTGACCTATATCTGGAAGTTGTAGATATATTCTGTTTGCTTTGGATCAATCAAAGTTACTCAAAAAAGTTCTATCATGATGCGGTGTGTTTCACAGCCAACTTTTGTTTTGATTAAAAGTGAGTGGGTGAGATCTGATCTGATATGTCTGATTACTACAGGAGATAGAGATGGGTTCACTAACGTATGTACTACACTGTAGAACGCTGGGTGGTTGTTTGGAGTTCTCGTCTCGGTTATAGATGACAGCGGCATGATGTTCTAGATATTTTTTATTTATTATAAATCACGTCGACGTCATTTTGACTGTTATCTGCCTTAGTCTGCCTAAGTTCATGGTGTGTTACGTTTTGTGTGGACCACATCGATAGATTAAATTATGTTTATAGACAGGAGCCGCCGATAATGACATTAAACACTCAAAAATCATGGGTAATGTAGCAATGATTCCTCACTAATGATACCATGTGATAGGTGTTATCGGTACTAATATGCACGTACATTGCACGCTTGTCCATACAGTGATGGAATGTTTACCTGCATCAATCCCGTAAATACAAAGTAATTGAATTGATCCGAGTTTCCGGTCCGTTACTGGCACGGGAGATTCCATACCAGTATTAGGAAGCTTAGTATCGCCAGATTTATCATTAATATCAGCGCCTAAATCTCGGCATGGATCTATCCTACCTACCACCTGTCTCTCTGCCATGTAAACACCAGGTGGTGAACACTGACATAATTACCATGTAAACACCAGGCGGTGAACACTGACATAACTAAAGTTACCCTGTAAACATCAGCCGATGAACACTGACATAGCTACCCTGTAAACACCAGACGGTGAACACTAACATAACTATCCTGTAAACACCAGCCGGTGAACACCGACATGGCCATCATGTAAACGCCAGCCGGTGGACACTGACATAACTACCATGTAAACCCTAGGCGGTGAACACTGAAATAACTACCCTGTAACCTCTAGGCGGTGAACACTGACATTACTACCCTGTAAACATCGGCCGGTGAACTCTGACATAACTACCCTGTAAACATCGGCCGGTGAACACGGACATACTATCCCTGTAAACATCGGCCGGGGTAGACGGACATAACAACCCTGTAAACATCGGCCGGTTAACACTGACATAACTACCCTGTAAACATCAGCCGGTGAACACGGACATAACTACCCTGTAAACATCGGCCGGTTAACACTGACATAACTACCTTGTAAACATCGGCCGGTGAACACGGACATAACTACCCTGTAAACATCGGCCGGTTAACACTGACATAACTACCCTGTAAACATCAGCCGGTGAAGACGGACATACTTATCCTGTAAACATCGGTCGGTGAACACGGACATAACTACCCTGTAAACATCGGCCGGTAAACACTGACATAACTACCCTGTAAACACCAGTCGGTGAACACTGACATAACTACCCTGTAAACATCAGCCGATGAACACTGACATAACTACCCTGTAAACATCGGCCGGTAAACACTGACATAACTACCCTGTAAACACCAGTCGGTGAACACTGACATAACTACCCTGTAAACATCGGCCGGTAAACACTGACATAACTACCCTGTAAACATCGGTCGGTGAACACGGACATAACTACCCTGTAAACATCGGCCGGTGAACACTGACATAACTACCCTGTAAACATCGGCCGGTGAACACGGACATACTATCCCTGTAAACATCGGCCGGGGAACACGGACATAACTACCCTGTAATCACCAGCCGGTGAACACGGACATACTATCCCTGTAAACATCAGCCGGTGAAGACGGACATACTATCCCTGTAAACATCGGTCGGTGAACACGGACATAACTACCCTGTAAACATCGGCCGGTGAACACTGACATAACTACCCTGTAAACATCGGCCGGTGAACACGGACATACTATCCCTGTAAACATCGGTCGGTGAACACGGACATAACTACCCTGTAAACATCGGCCGGTGAACACTGACATAACTACCCTGTAAACATCAGCCTGTGAACACTGACATAACTACCCTGTAAACATCGGCCGGTGAACACTGACATAACTACCCTGTAAACATCGGCCGGTGAACACTGACATAACTACCCTGTAAACATCGGTCGGTGAACACTGACATAACTACCCTGTAAACATCGGCCGGTGAACACTGATATAACTACACTGAACTAAATGATGCATGCCTATTGACAAAATTACACTAATTCCTCGCTTAGTTCCTAGCGGGAGACTCCCGTTTTATATCTCGTGACCTTTAAGGGTCATCTAAATAGCTAATCTTGTGATATTTTCCAAGCCTATAAATATCTATTAGCCTGGAATTTAACAGAAATAATCAATTGATAGTATATAATATGGCTAACTATGACCATTGTTGTTGATATGTTATTTGATAAGCTGTAATTTTCGACAAAACATGCTGACAATGCATGTATTGCACATAATAACCACCATGTCGTTAAGCTCACAAATGACTATAACACGCAATAAGGGCATTTCACTTGATACGTTGGAAATGGCTGTTGTAAATGATATCACACAAATATGGCATACAGGGAGGCAGGCGTAAAAACGATGCTCTTATTAGACAGAATAAGAACTCTGAATATGTTAAAAAGACTGTTTTGGGGAACAATTTTTCAACCGTTTTAGGTAAACACTGCATAAATCTCAGAAAAACACCCCACAACAGTTGAATAATTTGTCTTGAAAGCACCAATCTTACTATTGATAAGATGTGTTTAAAGTATCCAAAAGGAACATTTCGACCAAGTGTAATCACCTTCTCCCTCCAGAGCTGAGTGTTAAAGACCTGATTGCGTCTCGGTGACATTGCTTTTTCATGATGTAACTTTTTGATGTGACTGTTATTATATTTCGTGATTGGTGTTTCAGTAGACGTACCATCGCCTTAGTTTATCTAACCATCGCTGTTTCATGTTACAGTACAAGAGACCTCATCAAACAGGCGATACTTGATAACGACTTCATGAAGAATCTAGACATGGGTCAAATCAGAGAGATCGTGGATTGTATGTATCCAGTGGAATATACACAGGACAGTCTCATCATCAACGAGGGCGAGATTGGGTCTTTAGTGTACGTCATGGAAGGTAAGGGGGATAACTCTAGTGATTAGTAAATCAATATCAATAATCCGTTTGTAAAATATAACAATAATAATCAAGCATTTGCTACCGGGAGCAAATAAATGATGAATGATTATCAATCCCGCCTTTATCTCATGTTTGACTATCCTCGGATAGTTGTCGTGTGGTTGTTGTATTATAGAAGATTGATTTAAAAACCTGACATTGATAATATCCTCCTATTTCCTGATATGATTCGACAACATATAGGACGACAGACTACTCCTGTAGTAAATGCCACGACACCACGCCTGAGTAGTAAACCATTTAATGGTGTATGCTGAAATCGGCAATTTTCTACGTTAAATAATCTATAAATGCCAGTCTTTGTTACTCTGATCAAGTCGAATGTGCGCCTGATTAACAGAGCTCCAATGCTGATGGTGTTCTCTAACAAATAAAAGAGATGTGTAAAATGCGTGAGAAATACGTATCATGTGATTTGTGACAGAGCACGTGAGGTATACACAGGTCAGAAGTATTAGCAGATTCTAGTCCGGTATCAATGTTTTAGAGAGGTGCTACACGTACTAGTGGAGACCGCTCTATCTAAAGTACAAAATAAAATTCAGGTATATTTGTATGCTCACTAATTAGTAACTTCCCGAACTAAAACGAATTGATAAAAATATCAACTACCATCATCGAAAATATAATGAGATGACAATTGTTTAAGTCTATGGTCTGTTCCCTTTTCATGTCCCTCATGAGGAGGATCCTTACGTTCCCTGGAGCCAGGCTCTTCATCCCTAAGTACATATAGTTTATAGTGTAAAGATATCATCATTTCCACTCGCGCCAACTGTTACGGTTTTTGCTCGCTTCCACTTGTTGAGCGATTATAGGTTACGTACATAAAGATAGAGGAATGGTAGATTATCATCAGATAGGTACAGTGTAGATATCACGCTAATTGATGTCGACACCTAGTAACAATGCCTACCTCCTGGTCTGTCCGTTATAACTGGGCGTGTAACTTCGATTAGTGTGGTAGTGTACCTATAACTAGGGTTAGTTTGGTAGTGTACCTATAACTAGGGTTAGTTTGGTAGTGTACCTATAACTAGGGTTAGTTTGGTAGTGTACCTATAACTAGGGTTGGTTTGGTAGTGTACCTATAACTAGGGCTGGTTCGGTAGTGTACCTATAACTCGGGTTAGTTTGGTAGTGTACCTATAACCATAGTTAGTTTGGTAGTGTATCTATAACTAGAGTTAGTTCGGTAGTGTACCTATAACTAGGGTTAGTTCGGTAGTGTACCTATAACTAGGGTTAGTTTGGTAGTGTACCTATAACTAGGGTTAGTTTGGTAGTGTACCTATAACTAGGGTTAGTTCGGTAGTGTACCTATAACTAGGGTTAGTTCGGTAGTGTACCTATAACTAGGGTTAGTTCGGTAGTGTACCTATAACTAGGGTTAGTTCGGTAGTGTACCTATAACTAGGGTTAGTTTGGTAGTGTACCTATAACTAGAGTTAGTTCGGTAGTGTACCTATAACTAGAGTTAGTTCGGTAGTGTACCTATAACTAGGGTTAGTTTGGTAGTGTACCTATAACTAGGGTTAGTTCGGTAGTGTACCTATAACTAGGGTTAGTTCGGAAGTGTACCTATAACTAGGGTTAGTTTGGTAGTGTACCTATAACTAGGGTTAGTTTGGTAGTGTACCTATAACTAGGGTTAGTTTGGTAGTGTACCTATAACTAGGGTTAGTTTGGTAGTTTGGTAGTGTACCTATAACTAGAGTTAGTTCGGTAGTGTACCTATAACTAGAGTTAGTTTGGTAGTGTACCTATAACTAGAGTTAGTTCGGTAGTGTACCTATAACTTTAGTTAGTGTGGTAGTGTACCTATAACTAGAGTTAGTTCGGTAGTGTAACTATAACTAGGGTTAGTTTGGTAGTTTGGTAGTGTACCTATAACTAGGGTTAGTTTGGAAGTGTACCTATAACTAGGGTTAGTTTGGTATTGTACCTATAAATAGGGTTAGTTTGGTAGTGTACCTATAACTAGAGTTAGTTTGGTAGTGTACCTATAACTATAGTTAGTGTGGTAGTGTACCTATAACTAGAGTTAGTTTGGTAGTGTACCTATAACTAGGGTTAGTTTGGTAGTGTACCTATAACTAGGGTTAGTTCGGTAGTGTACCTATAACCAGGGTTAGTGTGGTAGTGTACCTATAACTAGAGTTAGTTCGGTAGTGTACCTATAACTAGAGTTAGTTTGGTAGTGTACGTATAACTAGGGTTAGTTCGGTAGTGTACGTATAACTAGGGTTAGTTTGGTAGTGTACCTATAACTTGGGTTAGTTCGGTAGTGTACCTATAACTAGGGTTAGTTTGTTAGTGTACCTATAACTAAGGTTAGATTGACATTGTACCTATAACTAAGGTTAAATTGACATTGTACCTATAACTAATGTTAGATTGACATTGTACCTATAACTAAGGTTAGATTGACATTGTACCTATAACTAAGGTTAAATTGACATTGTACCTATAAATAATGTTAGATTGACATTGTACCTATAACTAAGGTTAGATTGACATTGTACCTATAACTAAGGTTAGATTGACATTGTACCTATAACTAAGGTTAAATTGACATTGTACCTATAACTAATGTTAGATTGACATTGTACCTATAACTAAGGTTAGATTGACATTGTACCTATAACTAAGGTTAGATTGACATTGTACCTATAACTAAGGTTATATTGACATTGTACCTATAACTAAGGTTAGATTGACATTGTACCTATAACTAAGGTTAAATTGACATTGTACCTATAACTAATGTTAGATTGACATTGTACCTATAACGAAGGTTAGATTGACATTGTACCTATAACTAAGGTAAGATTGACATTGTACCTATAACTAAGGTAAGATTGATATTGTACCTATAACTAGTGTTAGGTTGACATTGTTCCTATAATTAAGGTTAGATTGACATTGTACCCATAATTAGGGTTAAGTTGACATTGAGCCTATAACTAGTGTGAGGTTGTCATTATGCCGATAACAATGGTTAGTTGCAAGCACAGCAATGTTTTCATCAAATATCAGATTCTTTGCAAAAAAACAACAACAACAACGACAACAAACGGTAAGTGAACAATGCATTTTGTAAGAATGGTAAATGTATTTCTAGAATTACTATTTTCCTCACTTTTCGGTAATGTTCATCGTGGAAAAGCAGACATATTGTCGTGTGAATAACGTTGGCGGAAAATGGCACTTATACATTCCGGAAGTCTTCGGGCAAACATTGACCTACATTTCGGAAAGCAGCGCCGTGTCCTTCCGTCGACTGGGCATGCCAGTTTTGATATGTATCCCGCTGGTGTCAACTAAGCCCCCGCCCTGGGGCCGGCATTAGTGTTCAATTCTCTGCCCCTGGGTGCACCATTAATCAGTCCGTTCAGAACAGCGCCTAGTATAACGTATCAGATGGAATAGTTAAGTAATCAATCCGGACAGAGATTGGCACACTCTCCTGGCAGCGGCTCTACACCGTATATTTCACTATTCAGCCTGAGTACCGTATCCGGAGAGGGTAGTGTTCAAAGTCTAGAAATATCTCTGGTTTAAACAGTGACATAATTCATTCCTACAATGCCAATCTAAATACTGTATAATTGAAAAGATCAAAAACCAGTACCAGGTATTACACCAACAATGAACCTCCATATGTTTCCTGCGATTTTGCTCCCCAAATCAACTGCATGATTAAACCAAAATTAACTTATCAACACTGTTTAACCTTTATTATCGTTAACGCACAATGCCCTCCTATGTAGCGCGCTGGGTTCTATTACTTATCAACCAGCTTGGCTTACCGTGATGATGGCAATTGGCATTTTGTGTGCATTCTAAACATCCGGCAGCTTTACAAGCAGAAACGTTTGTTTAGCCAAATGGAACTATTGTGTAAGGGGAACACGGTATAATGATTTGTGCTCGTCTGCACCGAAATATCTCTCCCTCCCCACCCCCGCCGACATCCCCCTACTCCTACATACATCGACATTACTGTTTCCTTATATACACTGTCTATAGTTAGTTGTATGTATTGCCATCGTTATCGTCTCCAACAAGGCCGCCTGTTTCGGAAATATTGATAGGAAATGTTATGTTTCCTTTGTGGAAGCATAAAGCAATGTCTATTTGAATCAGGCCGACAAGTCGGTAGCATATAACATGTGTTTGTTTTGGTTCGTATACAACACACCACGTCAGCACTATAGTATACACGTCGTTACTGTAATGGCGGGAAATGTACTTCCTGTTGAGCCCAAACAAGCCTTCTAGAAGACAATGTATACAGCGTAACGAACGTAAACTATCCACACAATTCCTCCTTCTGTCTTCACAGGTCCCAGTGAATCGTCATTCAGCCAAATGTTTTTTTTAAAATAAGCTTACTGTTAACGGTATGAACTAGATGTCGATTTGGAAACTTTATAACGTATGTGTGTATTGATATCACCGAATGTAGTACCTGAGTTCTTTTTTTTCAACTTCGATAAACTTCTAGTAGAGGGTATTTCAAAGTAGCCGCCATCACAAGTTTTCAAAACAACTTTTTCCTTTCGTTAAAAGAAAAAAAAATGCCGGTGCTATTAGTAACACAGCCGGGAAATCATTCCCTTGTGGGAGCCCTAGACTGCATTTTCTACATTGGCACCATGTGTGGTATATCCCGGGAAAACTGTCTGATTAGTGGGGTGGGTTCAGTGGGTTGAGATATCTCCAGGATAACTGTCTGATTAGTTGGGTTGGTTATCACTCGGGGGGAAAAGTGGGTGTTTGTACCTATAACTAGAGTTAGTTTGGTAGTGTACCTATAACTAGGATTAGTTCGGTAGTGTACCTATAACTAGGGTTAGTTTGGTAGTGTATCTGTAACGAGGGTTAGTTTGGTAGTGTACCTATAACTAGGGTTAGTTTGGTAGTGTACCTATAACTATAGTTAGTGTGGTAGTGTACCTATAACTAGAGTTAGTTTGGTAGTGTACCTATAACTAGGGTTAGTGTGGTAGTGTACCTATAACTAGAGTTAGTTTGGCAGTGTACCTATAACTAGGGTTAGTTTGGTAGTGTACCTATAACTAGGGTTAGTTTGGAAGTGTACCTATAACTAGGGTTAGTTTGGTAGTGTACCTATAACTAGGGTTAGTTTAGTAGTGTACCTATAACGAGAGTTAGTTTGGTAGTGTACCTATAACTAGGGTTAGTTTGGTAATGTATCTATAACTAGGGTTAGTTCGGTAGTGTACCTATAACTAGGGTTAGTTCGGTAGTGTACCTATAACTAGGGTTAGTGTGGTAGTGTACCTATAACTAGTGTTAGTGTGGTAGTGTACCTATAACTACGGTTAGTTCGGTAGTGTACCTATAACTAAGGTTAGATTGACATTGTTCCTATAACTAAGGTTAAATTGACATTGTACCTATAACTAAGGTAAGATTGATAATTTATCTATGACTAGTGTTAGATTGACATTGTTCCTATAACTAAGGTTAGATTGACATTGTACCCATAATTAGGGTTAAGTTGACATTGAGCCTATAACTAGTGTGAGGTTGTCATTATGCCGATAACAATGGTAAGTTGCAAGCACAGCAATGTTTTCAACAAATATCAGATTCTTTGCAAAAAAGAAAACAACAACAACAACAAACGGTAAGTGAACAATGCATTTTGTAAGAATGGTAAATGTATTTCTAGAATTACTATTTTCCTCACTTTTCGGTAATGTTCATCGTGGAAAAGCAGACATATTGTCGTGTGAATAACGTTGGCGGAAAATGGTACTTATACATTCCGGAAGTCTTCGGGCAAACATTGACCTACATTTCGGAAAGCAGCGCCGTGTCCTTCCGTCGACTGGGCATGCCAGTTTTGATATGTATCCCGCTGGTGTCAACTAAGCCCCCGCCCTGGGGCCGGCATTAGTGTTCAATTCTCTGCCCCTGGGTGCACCATTAATCAGTCCGTTCAGAACAGCGCCTAGTATAACGTATCAGATGGAATAGTTAAGTAATCAATCCGGACAGAGATTGGCACACTCTCCTGGCAGCGGCTGTACACCGTATATTTCACTATTCAGCCTGAGTACCGTATCCGGAGAGGGTAGTGTTCAAAGTCTAGAAATATCTCTGGTTTAAACAGTGACATAATTCATTCCTACAATGCCAATCTAAATACTGTATAATTGAAAAGATCAAAAACTAGTACCAGGTATTACACCAACAATGAACCTCCATATGTTTCCTGCGATTTTGCTCCCCAAATCAACTGCATGATTAAACCAAAATTAACTTATCAACACTGTTTAACCTTTATTATCGTTAACGCACAATGCCCTCCTATGTAGCGCGCTGGGTTCTATTACTTATCAACCAGCTTGGCTTACCGTGATGATGGCAATTGGCATTTTGTGTGCATTTTAAACATCCGGCAGCTTTACAAGCAGAAACGTTTGTTTAGCCAAATGGAACTATTGTGTAAGGGGAACACGGTATAATGATTTGTGCTCGTCTGCACCGAAATATCTCTCCCTCCCCACCCCCGCCGACATCCCCCTACTCCTACATACATCGACATTACTGTTTCCTTATATACACTGTCTATAGTTAGTTGTATGTATTGCCATCGTTATCGTCTCCAACAAGGCCGCCTGTTTCGGAAATAGTGATAGGAAATGTTATGTTTCCTTTGTGGAAGCATAAAGCAATGTCTATTTGAATCAGGCCGACAAGTCGGTAGCATATAACATGTGTTTGTTTTGGTTCGTATACAACACACCACGTCAGCACTATAGTATACACGTCGTTACTGTAATGGCGGGAAATGTACTTCCTGTTGAGCCCAAACAAGCCTTCTAGAAGACAATGTATACAGCGTAACGAACGTAAACTATCCACACAATTCCTCCTTCTGTCTTCACAGGTCCCAGTGAATCGTCATTCAGCCAAATGGTTTTTAGCTCACCTGGACCGTAGGTCCGGTGAGCTTATGTCATGGCGCGGCGTCCGTCGTCCGTCCGTCCGTCGTCCGTCCGTCAACATTTGCTTCAAATCGCTACTAGTCAAAAAGTTCTTATTGGATTTTTACCAAATTTGGTCAGAAACATCCTTGGCAGAAGGGGATCAGAATTTGCATAAATGGTGGCTCTGACCCCCCAGGGGCCGGAGGGGCGGGCCCAATAGGGGAAATAGAGGCAATTCCTTTAAATCGCTACTAGTCATAAAGTTATGAATGGATTTGAACCCAATTTGGTCAGAAACATCCTTGGGGGAAGGGGAACAGAATTTGCATAAATGGTGGCTCTGACCCCAAAGGGGCCAAAAGGGCGGGGCCCAATAGGGGAAATAGAGGTAATTCCTTTAAATCGCTACTTGTCATAAAGTTATGAATGGATTTGAACCCAATTTGGTCAGAGACATCCTTAGGGGAAGGGGAACAGATTTTGCATAAATGGTGGCTCTGACCCCAAAGGGGCCAAAAGGGCGGGGCCCAATAGGGAAAATAGAGGTAATTCCTTTAAATCGCTACTAGTCATAAAGTTATGAATGGATTTGATCCCACTTTGGTCAGAAACATCCTTGGCAGAAGGGGAACAGATTTTGCATAAATAGTGACTCTGACCCCCGAGGGGCCAAAGGGGCGGGGCCCAATAATGGAAATAGAGGTAATTCCTTTAAATTGCTACTAGTTATTAAGTTATCAATGGATTTGAACCCAATTTGGTCAGAGACATCATTGGGGGAAGGGGAACAGATTTTGCATAAATGGTGGCTCTGACCCCAAAGGGGCCAAAAGGGTGGGACCCAATAGGGGAAATAGAGGTAATTCCTTTAAATCGCTACTTGTCATAAAGTTATGAATGGATTTGAACCCAATTTAGTCAGAAACATCCTGGGGGGAAGGGGAACAGATTTTGCATAAATGGTGGCTCTGACCCCCGAGGGGTCAAAGGGGCGGGGCCCAATAATGAAAATAGAGGTAATTCCATTAAATTGCTACTAGTTATTAAGTTATCAATGGATTTGAACCCAATTTGGTCAGAGACATCCTTAGGGGAAGGGGAACAGATTTTGCATAAATGGTGGCTCTGACCCCAAAGGGGCCAAAAGGGCGGGGCCCATTAGGGGAAATAGAGGTAATTCCTTTAAATCGCTACTTGTCATAAAGTTATGAATGGATTTGAACCCAATTTGGTCAGAGACATCCTTGGGGGAAGGGGAACAGATTTTGCATAAATGGTGGCTCTGACCCCAAAGGGGCCAAAAGGGCGGGGCCCAATAGGGGAAATAGAGGTAATTCCTTTAAATCGCTACTTGTCATAAAGTGATGAATGCATGCATGTTCTCAAAACAATTCTTGAGGTCTTTCAGACCTTAGAGAATCTGGACTTCATTAATCTTTAAAGCAGTTCGGATTCCCACACTATAACCATATATAGCATTGTTAGAGATTTACAAATAAAACAAATAGAATATGAACATTATTTTGACATTTGGTCTAATCCAACCAGGTGAGCGATACAGGCCCCATGGGCCTCTTGTTTTAAATAAGCTTACTGTTAACGGTATGAACTAGATGTCGATTTGGAAACTTTATAACGTATGTGTGTATTGATATCACCGAATGTAGTACCTGAGTTGTTTTTTTTTCAACTTCGATAAACTTCTAGTAGAGGGTATTTCAAAGTAGCCGCCATCACAAGTTTTCAAAACAACTTTTTCCTTTCGTTAAAGGGAAAAAAATGCCGGTGCTATTAGTAACACAACCGGGAAATCATTCCCTTGTGGGAGCCCTAGACTGCATTTTCTACATTGGCACCATGTGTGGTATATCCCGGGAAAACTGTCTGGTTAGTGGGGTGGGTTCAGTGGGTTGAGATATCTCCAGGATAACTGTCTGATTAGTTGGGTTGGTTATCACTCGAGGGGAAAAGACAAAAGATCCGTCACACCCATACTGTGTTGTAGGATCCGTCACACCCATACTGTGTTGTAGGATCCGTCACACCCATACTGTGTTGTAGGATCCGTCACACCCATACTGTGTTGTATGATCCGTCACACCAATACTGTGTTGTATGATCCGTCACACCCATACTGTGTTGTAGGATCCGTCACACCCATACTGTGTTGTAGGATCCGTCACACCCATACTGTGTTGTAGGATCAGTCACACCCATACTGTATTGTAGGATCCGTCACACCCATACTGTGTTGTAGGATCCGTCACACCCATACTGTGTTGTAGGATCCGTCACACCCATACTGTGGTGTATGACCCGTCACACCCATACTGTGTTGTAGGATCCGTCACACCCATACTGTGTTGTAGGACCCGTCACACCCATACTGTGTTGTATGATCCGTCACACCCATACTGTGTTGTAGGATCCGTCACACCCATACTGTGTTGTAGGATCCGTCACACCGATACTGTGTTGTAGGATCCGTCACACCCATACTGTGTTGTAGGATCCGTCACACCCATACTGTGTTGTAGGATCCGTCACACCCATACTGTGTTGTAGGATCCGTCACACCCATACTGTGTTGTAGGATCCGTCACACCCATACTGTGTTGTAGGATCCGTCACACCCATACTGTGTTGTAGGATCCGTCACACCCATACTGTGTTGTATGATCCGTCACACCCATACTGTGTTGTATGATCCGTCACACCCATACTGTGTTGTAGGACCCGTCACACCCATACTGTGTTGTAGGATCCGTCACACCCATACTGTGTTGTAGGATCCGTCACACCCATACTGTGTTGTAGGAAATAGGACAGATATAGAACACAGATGGTAGTAATTTCCATTGATAAACGGTAACGAGGAACCTAGGAATAGATTTAGATATAAGTACACGGTATGGTATTTAATCAGTTTCGAGTTAATTGACTAATTCCCGTTGTTTAGACATGCCATTACAATAAAGCCGACACGGAGAAAACAGACATACATATCTGATATCACCAAACATTGCTGTGGAGGAAACACTGACTCCCTGTATATACCCCCAGACGTTTTTGTTTATTTTATAAATGGGCTGGTTATAAGTTAAGTTTAATTTACAAAATGGCCACTACTGATGGAGGAATTACTTTGTGTTGCCTCCGTACCTGTAATAGCATGTTTACTGACTGTAAAAAGAGACGGGGAGACTGCGGATATTGTTCCAAGCGATCTCATTTCACTTAGAAACCTTTTCGAAAATCTTGTTTTCTCAGTTTTTTCCCGAATGAATCTGACCTTAGCTAGTCTGTTACGAATCCCGGACCGAATAAACATCCGAGATGGTCGCAAAGGCTTTGAAAAACGTTATCGATGTCATTTTCGTATCAAGACATGACTTCAATTATGGTCCATAAATGGTCCCAACTATATTTCGGACCAATGTGTATCCACAATAGTTGTCATGGTCGCCAATCGACTGTAATAGCGACAGATGAGGTACGTAGCGGGTCCAATAGTACTTGTTACTTTACGAATACCAGATGTACTAGCCAATCAAATGCACCGACATAAAATCACCGTGTAAACCTGTATTACTACTTCCGTTACTGTAACATGACATACCACGTGACAGTTAGATCATGCTGGTTTATTTTATTTTGTTAACGTCCTATTAACAGCCAGGGTCATTCTGAATGAAACATCAAAATGGAGACGACGTCCTGCTTGGCATAAAAACGGGACATCAGTCGATACAAATGACTATAATTACAGTAGCCACTGATCAAGTGCATGTAAATAATGTTCTTTGTCATCTTTAAACGAGACATCGCATTTCATATAAAATGCCGAAATGAACTTATTAGCGAAAGGCTTTCATTATCACAGTCGTATATATTGTATCATTAAGTTTAGGGCGGGGGAGTTCCATCAATCATGATAACAATAGGAAAACACCGCCGTGTATACTGTGGTCGAGTGTGATAGGTAAACACGACAGCAGACCCGGACGTGGTAGAAAAGTGACGGTGTCGGCCATGACAGGTGTACATGTGTCCCCATTGTCAGCCCTCGTTTTACATGCCCGTTGCGATCATAATGGGACAACAGTTCCTTCTCTGAAGGACATCCTGCTCGGCGCGCGCTTCGCCCGGCGCTTCCTCGAACAGGCCATTAAAACAAAAATGGGGAACTTCTGCCTTTGTTATCAACCCATAATTACTATATTAATATAAAGGTACTGGCTTTGTGTTTATTATTCACGTTTGGATTTTCAGAGGGGAAGGTAGAGGTGACCAAAGACTCAACAAAACTCTGTACAATGGGACCGGGTAAAGTGTTCGGGGAACTCGCCATCCTCTACAACTGTACCCGTACAGCCAGCGTCAAAGGTTAGTATACATTGCACCCGTAAAGCCAGCGTCAAAGGTCAGTATACATTGTACCCGTACAGCCAGCGTCAAAGGTTAGTATACATTGTACCCGTACAGCCAGCGTCAAAGGTCAGTGTACATTGTACCCGTACAGTCATCGTCAAAGGTCAGTGTACATTGTACCCGTACAGTCATCGTCAAAGGTCAGTGTACATTGTACCCGTACAGTCATCGTCAAAGGTCAGTGCACATTGTACCCGTACAGCCAGCGTCAAAGGTCAGTATACATTGTACCTGTAGTCAGCGTCAAAGGTCAGTATACACTGTAGCCGTACAGCCAGCGTCAAAGGTCAGTATACATTGTACCTGTACGGCCAGCGTCAAAGGTCAGTATACATTGTACCCGTACAGCCAGCGTCAAAGGTCAGTATACATTGTACCTGTACGACCAGCGTCCAAGGTCAGTATACATTGTATACGTACAGCCAGCGTCAAAGGTCAGTATACATTGTACCCGTACAGCCAGCGTCAAAGGTCAGTATACATTGTACCCGTACAGCCAGCGTCAAAGGTCAGTATACATTGTACCCGTACAGCCAGCGTCAAAGGTCAGTACACATTGTACCCGTACAGTCATCGTCAAAGGTCGGTACACATTGTACCCGTAGCCAGCGTCAAAGGTCAGTATACATTGTACCCGTACAGTCATCAGTCAAAGGTCGGTATACATTGTACCCGTACAGCCAGTGTCAAAGGTCAGTATACATCGTACCTGTAGTCAGCGTCAAAGGTCAGTATACATTGTACCTGTACAGCCAGCGTCAAAGGTCGGTACACATTGTACCCGTACAGCCAGTGTCAAAGGTCAGTATACATTGTACCCGTAGCCAGCGTCAAAGGTCAGTGTACATTGTACCCGTACAGCCAGCATCAAAGGTCAGTATACATTGTACCCGTACAGCCAGCGTCAAAGGTCAGTATACATTGTACCCGTACAGCCAGCGTCAAAGGTCAGTATACATCGTATCTGTAGTCAGCGTCAAAGGTCAGTATACATTGTACCCGTACGGCCAGCGTCCAAGGTCAGTATACATTGTACCCGTACAGCCAGCGTCAAAGGTCAGTGTACATTGTACCCGTACAGCCAGCGTCAAAGGTCAGTATACATCGTATCTGTAGTCAGCGTCAAAGGTCAGTATACATTGTACCCGTACAGCCAGCGTCAAAGGTCAGTGTACATTGTACCTGTACGGCCAGCGTCCAAGGTCAGTGTACATTGTACCCGTACAGCCAGCGTCAAAGGTCAGTGTACATTGTACATGTACAGCCAGCGTCAATGGTCAGTATACATTGTATACCAGGACCCCTGGGAACCGGAGGGGTGGTACCAAAAGAGGTCAATTTTGGCAATATTGAAATGAACGACTTTTCTGGCACTTAGCAATATATGATATTTTTATATTTCAGTGTTAGCATTCCTAGGTGGGTGTGATTTAGATTTATACAAATGATGGGGCTAACAACTCAGGGGCCTGAAGGGCGGGCCCAAAAGGTGTATGTTTGGCATTATTGAGCATTTATGACTTCAGTGGCAGTATCTTTAAGTGACTGGAATCCAAATGGGCATGGGGTCGATGCCAAAAGAGGTATATTTATCTTTCCCCACCCCAAGAGACTTAGTTTATTGGTTATATATTTGAAGTTGTTGAGATCCCCACACAATAACAATAGATATCACTGTCGGGCATCAAGAGATAAACACAATCATGTTGTAAAAATATGCCCTGGTGTCATTTCCCACCCATGGGTCTTAGTTTCTTTGTTTTATCTTTGAAACCGTTCAGCTCCCCGCCCACTAACCATGCATAACATTGACGGGCATCAAGAGATAAACACAAACCTGATGTAAAATATGCCTAGAGGTCTATCACACCCCAAGGGACTTAGTTTCTTTGAACACAATCATATTGTGAAAGCAATCCCTGTGGTCTGTTCACACCCCTCGGGGGTCTGGACTTCATTTCTGGGTTATATCTTTGAAGCAGTTGAGATTTCCACCCAATAACCATATATAACATTGTTAGACATCAACATGAACATTATCTTGACGTTTTTTCAAATCAACCGGGTTAGCAACACAGGTCCTCTGGGCTGTTTGCCTTCTGATTGGCTGAAACATTTACTTTTATTCTGTTGATTGGAAGTATTCGTATAGGAGGTTGTGCTTAGAAACTTTGACATTGTTAACAAAATGTTTGTCACCATGGTTTTTTTGTGAATGGTCAAAATCTAAATATAACATGGTAGTCCGAATTTGATGATAATATGTAGGCAGGTAAAGTATTACACTAGAAACAATGTGGACCTCAGTGTTATGTTTAAACAAAATGTCTGCTGTTTGCTGGCTTTGATTGGTCTTTGATGTTGTTTCGATCAAGTTTGTTGCCTAGGTGTATAATGATAATAATATTGCGGCTTTCTGTTGTTTTTGGCGACCTTGGTGACGGGCCCATTCAGAAGAGGAACTTTAGATAGGAGAAAAAACAACTAAATATTGCAATTTTGACACATGGTCCAAAGTGGATTTTAAATGTGTCTTGATCAGAAAATGCATCAGAAAATCTCAAATTTTGCAGCACCCTTTCCACATAAACGATTTCAGGTATAACACGCTGTGGTATCCAACAGCCATGTAATATGATGGATACTATACCAATAGTACAAGAGAGGTTATCTCCCTTTTATCAGTTAGCAATCATATATATTATACAAAAGGACACGTTGCAGTTTTAAATCAACCAATATGCATGAACATGTGTATACGGGGACAATGTAATTACCATTAAATGGATAATGCAAATATAGATAATCATAAATGTGATAAATGTAATTTGTTTTGTTGTTTAGCAATCACCGCCTGTAAGTTATGGGCGATAGACCGACCATGTTTCCAGAGCATCATGATGAGAACAGGGCTCATGAGGCATACGGAAAACAAGGAATTCCTCAGAAGGTAGGATACCGAAATTTTATAGTTTATATTTAGTTATTTCCTATTTGGTTTTATATAGAAAAATCCCTGGACACTTCCCGGCCGCCAACCTTAGATGAATATATCAGAGTTATTCCCCTTAGACCTCAATGAGAAACAACACTGCTACATTTGTATGTTGATAGGTCGCGAAACAAATAAGATATCTCTACTTAGTGTTAATTATTTTTTTGTCGGTTTCTTGTTTTTAGTTCACCGGGCCAGAAGGCCCGGTGAGCTTATGCCATGGCTCAGTGTCAGTCATCCGTCAACATTTCCTTTAAATCCCTACTAGTCCCGAACGCCTGAATTGACTTTGATGAAATTTGGCCTGGAGCATAATTGGGTAAAGGAGATCTAATGTTGAATAAAACTAAGGATGTTGCTCTCTCGGGGCGGAAGAAAAGAGGCCCAAAATCGGAAATAAAGCAAGAAAAAAAAAAAAAAAAAAACCTTTAAAATCCCTTTTTCAAGAATTACAGGATCTTTTTTTCAAGAATGACAGGATTTTGGTCCGCTTGTAGTTTGAACCATTGCTAGGTAAGACGGTTCAAAAGTAGGAAAATATTTGAAATATAACATAAATTTATAGTATTTTGCCATTATAGCAGAAATATCCAGGTGAGCGATGCAAGCCCTCTGAAGATCTTGTTTTAATTTCTATTTCTTCCATGGATTTATAATGGTTGCATGACGTGAAATAAGACGCGGACGCATACACATAGGCAATGTTGATCTGGTGAAATTTGTACAGGTAGATGAATCAGTCAGCATTGAGTAGTTTCATTAAGGTTACTTACTTTGAGTAGCAATTAATATGTTTAACGTTTGAATTCCAATGATAATAAGTTTCAAATACCGAAATCTCGCTTTTTTATTTAAACATATCTTATTGTATCATAAATATACAAAGGGATCGGGCACAAGTTTTCCAACTTACGTATATAAAGCCCTTTCCCAAAAACAGTATACAACACAAATATTTACACAAGATGACATTAGAATTTAAATAAAGTGATTTTATTTTGAGAAAATGTGAGTGTTTAAGAAGAGTGGAGATGGTATGATGATTAGTGGGAATGGAGGAAGAGAATGTAGAAGTCTCATTCATTTACAATTTATTTTACAATTTTTGAAGAATAATTAGGAAATATTTTACAAGAAAGTTTTAAAGTATTGTTTTTAGACAGAGTGAGTGATCTTACTCGACTCAGCTTCTGTCTAGCATATCCCTGTGTTCACACAAAATTCACAGGTAGGTTCAGTTACTTTATATGTCAACCATGGGCAAATAGGAAGACGAGACGAAAGTAGCATGTTATATAAATAAAGCACAATATGTTCTCTGACCCTGGCGACTGTACAAATTACACTAAACAGAAATATCTTAAAAAAAAGATAAACGGCATAGTTTTAATGCTGGTGGTTATGATTAATGTAAAACTGCAGGTGAAATAAATTGATAAGAAAATTATATCAGTTTGTATATCATTTTTGGTGATAATAATACTGGTTTTGAATCAGGAATACAATTTTATTAGTGTGTCATCTGAAAAGATGCATCCACTTATTCAGCTTGCATTCAATCTTAACTTTGTTTCGTTTTTTCCGCTACATTGACCAATCACATACTACAAATGTACATCTTGACCAGTAACGCCACCTGTCGCGTCATATCCGGGTATAACAGAATATTATACGGCTATGCCGAAAAACCATATCGAACCTTCTCGTATCTGGAACGACCACTATTTTGAAATATCGTATCACTTTTCTGAGTAGCTCTGAGTAGCCATGCTCCTAAAGCACTATTACATGGGTTTCACGCCAGAACAACTGTATCATAGCTCCCACCAGATCCACGCATGTCACTAGCACCCACATCACCTCGGACTTGAGGCGCAAGATTTTCTACAAACAAGATTGCTTTTTCCGATAAAGCTGAAAGTCAGTAAAAGGTCATTCTTCAATCATATGTAAATCTGAAACGTTGGAGAGTTTTGCTTTTAATTCAATCAACAATTGCGATTTGGTTTTCTGTCTCAACTATTTTTACTTTTGCGCTGTTCGGATTCATTATTTTTCCCGCCAATGAAATGTCTAAAAGCTTTACATATCCAAAACTCTATCACAGCCTGGTCACATCCGATGGTTTTTGATTGTCTTTACCTGACTGGGTTTCTGAAAGAATTTTCTATACACTTTTACTCGTTCTGATAAGCTATCTAAAATTGGAGTAAACTCCCTTCGTACGCAATAAAGCAAAGCAGCTGCCCCAAGCTGTAGTTGTTTTCCCAACCACCTACATATGACACCAACAAATAACACCGACACATTACACCTACATATTACACCGACATGTTACACCTACATATGACACCAACAAATAACACCGACACATTACACCTACATATTACACCGACATGTTACACCTACATATGACACCAACAAATAACACCGACCAATTACACCTACATTACACCGACATATTTCACCGACATATTACACCGACATATTACACTGAAATATTACACCTGCACCTACATATTAGACATTTTATTACACCGACATATTACACTGAAATATTACACCTACCTATTACACCTACGTATTACATCGACATCTTACACCTACGTATTATACCTACATATTATACCTACATATTATACCTACATATCACACAGACATGTTACACTGAAATATTACACTTACACATAACAACTGCATATTACACCGACATATTAAACCTACATATTACACCTACATATAACAATACATATTACATCTGTATATTACACATTCATACTACACCTACATATTACAACTACATATCACACCGAAATATTACATTCGGTAACCAGTTGTAGTCTGTTCTGACGTACAAAGTGTCTCCTTTTATCAATCAAATGTTTATCTTTATAACGTGTCCCCGTTTATCAATCAAATGTTTATCAGTATAACGTTTCCCCGTTTATCAATCAAATGTTTATCAGTATAACGTGTCCCCGTTTATCAATCAAATGTTTATCTTTATAACGTGTCCCCGTTTATCAATAAAATGTTTATCTTTATAACGTGTCCCCGTTTATCAATCAAATGTTTATCGTTATAGTGTGTCCCCGTTTATCAATCAAATGTTTATCTTTATAATGTGTCCCCGTTTATCAATCAAATGTTTATCTTTATAATTTGTCCCCGTTTATCAATCAAATGTTTATCGTTATAACGTGTTCTCTTTCATCAATCAAATGTGTATCTTTACAATTATACAGCCTTTGTATGTGATATCGTCCCAATAACTTGTTTCAAATTATCGTTTATTTTCCTTGCATATATAGTGTTTTTACATGAAGCTTGCTCAAAATATGCGAAATATTACGGAATCAAAACGATTTATATTTAAACAAAATTTTTGACGCTATTTTGGTCCTAGACGTACTTCACCTTATCAAAATACTGTATGGTAATATAATACGGCTCTGGTCCGATATCTTTGCTGTTTGTTTGGAGTTGGCATGTAACTTCCACTTGACTCGAATGCGATCGTATTGTAATCGTGTACACCACTGGTTGTAGCGCTTTTGACATGCCGAAAACATGTAGTGGGGGCGCTAATCATAGCCCGTCAGTAAAAATCGTGTTCTTTGTGTGAAAATGATGATACGAAGGTGGGTTAAGTTTATTGTAGCCATCTCTGAGCTGGTGTGTATACTGTATACATATGGGTGTGCATGGCAGTATATATACTGTGCATTCTAATTAACACAATTTAATTGAAATCAAATAGTCTACACATCAATATCACAAACCGGGAAATGACGAAGCAGGTTATCCGACGTCACATAAAAAGCGATAACATTCGGTTGCCTGAGTCTGTTTATATACCTGATAAAGATATCGTTTGATAAATCTTGGCATAATATTATGTACAAAAAGTGCGTATCTTGAAATTTTGACTGGAAACATGTCCATAGCATGTACATTAAATCTGACGAGCCGCACATTATGTGTATCCGTCACGTGGTCCATCAGTCCGCCATTGCGCATCTTGTCGGTTGTAGAAAACGTTGATAATGCCCTCCTGTAAAATGGATGGTCGAAACAGATGCGTCGTCACTTTCGTTTCTAAGATTGTCTGTATTAGCACTAGATTCCCGCGAGATTTACACAACTAACGCGTTATCTGGTGTAAGTCTCGGAAAGATGCGCTGTGTGGTTATGTGTGTTAAGTGATCAGTCGACAGTCAGTGTCATTTTAAGTCAACATATTATGAAACCCAAAATGTCACATATAGTACGGGATACGTTCTGTCAGTACACTAAATTCTACATTGTCATTTTGTAAAATTTTCGTCACAACAGGGCTATTACGTGTAAACACAGGTGTCTGCTTCTGGTTAGTATTAATAAAAAAATAAATATTATCTCTACTCCTTCTATATCAAAAAGGTGTAACACACGAAAAACCGGAAGTTGGAGGTGAGCTTCAATTCACTTTGAATTTAAGTTCAATCCGATTAAAATATCAAATGGACGTAAACTTCAGTAACGTACCTTGGTTTAGAATCCTTAAATATCAATGCATGCTATTCTTTTGTCGTATGACAATGATTTAAAGATGAGAAGATGGATCAAAAGCGATCCTGATAGCCGACGATGTATCGACTGTGGAACGGAAGTAGGCTATATATTTTAGAGTGGTATGCGGGGGTTATGTATAAACAATACTAATTGTTGACTAATCAAGTCTACTTCCGTTCCACAGTCGATGCATCATAGATCTACAAGTGTCACACCTTTTTGATATAGTATGAGTAGGGTCTAATATTTTTTTCTTTTAATACTAACCAAGAGGAGTGCAACAGTCTCTGTCCTCATAGGCTGTCAAGCGTTCCTTATCATCTGATAACGTTGAACGAATCGAATGTTGTCGATTAGAATGCTATCCCCGAGCTAACATTTTACCTGGCTTGCTATGATCCACATGTTTAAATGCGACACTGAGTATTGCCTAGCCAACTACGAACCTCAACATTCGACAGTGCGTTTCCCCTAGCTCACTACGAACCTCAACATTCGACAGTGCGTTTCCCCTAGTTCACTACGAACCTCAACATTCGACAGTGCGTTTCCCTTAGTTCACTACGAACCTCAACATTCGACAGTGCGTTTCCCCTAGTTCACTACGAACCTCAACATTCGACAGTGCGTTTCCCCTAGTTCACTACGAACCTCAACATTCGACAGTGCGTTTCCCCTAGTTCACTACGAACCTCAACATTCCACAGTGCGTTTCCCCTAGCTCACTACGAACCTCAACATTCGACAGTGCGTTTCCCCTAGTTCACTACGAACATCAACATTCGACAGTGCGTTTCCCCTAGTTCACTACGAACATCAACATTCGACAGTGCGTTTCCCCTAGTTCACTACGAACCTCAACATTCGACAGTGCGTTTCCCCTAGTTCACTACGAACCTCAACATTCGACAGTGCGTTTCCCCTAGCTCACTACGAATCTTGATGATAAATGTGTGCGTACTCCGTATCTCACTACGAACTCGAGTTTAAATGGACGGGTATTGAGTAGGGTCTACCACCATACTCGACATTCTGTCCTGATGTTAGAGACCCAATCAGTAGCTCTGCATCAAGGCTTCAACCACAGAGGAATGCCAGGGAGTCCATTACAACTAATCGGTATTACTTCTGTTTTAAAATTGCGTGGATATCAAAACTTCATAAAACTAATGCCAAGCAACATGCATATCTGGGGTGTAATTGTATTTATTTCACATAAAAACATATGCTTTCTAACAACCGGAAATAAACAATATACTAACGTGATCATGTCATTCTAGATACCGCGTAAAGTTTATAGAATAAGCGTCAGTGCAAATCAAAACATTCACCATTTAGTTTGGGGTATGTTCTTCACGTAGAGGCCATTTTAGTATCCATAGAAACAGTAAACATGGACATGTGACTCATTTCTAGAAGCGTTATGGCGTGTCGGCGTATCACCTATCAACACTGGGGTTTTATTTAAAAAATATCGAAATATATATCTGTTAACAGTGATTGATGCTTACCAAGATATACTATATGATCCGTCAGAGATCCATTGCCCTATTTAAGTTCCGTGGGATATCTATCAGCCTACTGCCCCAAACAGTTGCCAATACCTGAAATAGCTCGGAATATTATTAGACTGTGTTTATTTATTTGGTAACTGGGTATCGCGATTTGCTGTTCAGCGAGGACGAGAGCGTGTCATCACAGACACGTCATCAGATTGTGATGGGAATCAGATTACAGAACGCGCAATATCTATTAACTCGGTCGTCTGTCACGAGACACTACCGGAACCTCTCGTATGTTATGTCTTCTATCGGTAGACCCTTTCGGAACCTCTCAGTAGTCTTATCATCTATCGGTAGAACCTCTCGTCGACTTTTGTTTAACTAAGTCAACACAGACAAAACACGTGTTTGATCTAGTGGTATATTACGTAGTGCAGTATATGTTTCCCATAACACGTGTCATTGCTTGAGATTTACAAGTACCTGTAACTCGTTACTGAAAGGAGGAGGATAAAAAAATCACACATCCAACAAATAAAAGCACTTGCCTCATTGAACAGTGAGCCAATCTTATCTGTTCGGAGATTGAACAGTAAGTCGATCATGTATGTCCAGAGATTGAGCAGTGAGCCAATATGTGAGTCAGTCTTTCTCGTCTCTCCAAAGACTGAACAGAGAGCCAATCTGTGAGCCAATCTGTGAGCCAATCTGTGAGCCAATCTTTCTCGTCTCTCCAGAGACTGAACAGAGAGCCAATCGCGTCTGTCCGGATAATGATCAATGGATCGATCATTTTTGCCTGGAGATTGAACAGTAAGTCAATCCTGTCTGATCGAAGTGAGCCAATCTGTGAGCCAATAAGTGAGCCAAACCCGTCTGTCCGGATATTTAACAGTGAGTCAATCCTGTCTGATCGAAGTGAGCCAATCTGTGAGCCAATCAGTGAGCCAAACCCGTCTGTCCGGATATTGAACAATGAGTCAGTCCTGTCTGATCGGAGAATGAACAGTGACCAAATCAGTGAGCCAATCAGTGAGTCAAACCCGTTTGTCCTGATATTGAAAAGTGAGCCAAACTTATCTGTTTGAAGGTTGACCATTGAGTCAAACGTGTCTGTCGGGAATTGAATAATGAACCAATTATGCATGTCAATGAATAGCGTGAACCATTTAAAATTTAAAATTCTTAATGGTTAAATGTGCTGGAGGATGGTTTGGTCATACAGACATTCCAGCTTCATGGATGCGCATCATATTGGTGACAACAGCTGGAGGGTTCCAGCGTGGCAAAGTAGAAACCAAACATAGTTGAGCATTAGTGATTAGTTTATTTCCCCTGGAAAAGAATATTTGTACAAAGGGCTCCTAAGTGTCTAATCGGTCCAAATTCACGGAGGTATGCGATGAACGAATGTTCGCTGAATTGTCTTCCCTGTCGCAACAGGTGGCGCTCTTTACATATTGATTGAAGAATTCGTTTTACCTTTCCAGTTGCAGTTTATCTCCAACTGCAGAATCGGAGAATACATGAATACCGGGCTTAAATAACGGTACAACTTGAAAGGATCCCTGTAATTACAGCGCTAATGAAAAACATCCCTGTAATTGATCATTTTTCATTTTCCCATTTCAATTAATGTAAACATTGCCACGTTGTTTTACGCTATCCGCCCGTCTGCCGTGTGTATGGGGAACAGGTGCGCGCACATTACCGCTCTTTACGATATGTTACTTTTCTATGAACTCATTTACAAAAACATTCGACACCATAAACTAAACTTTCTCTGAACATCAGGAATAATATTTACAATCTAACCCAAGCATTGACCCAGCAATGAACATAAAGAAGAACATTTATGCGATTAATTTTCCCAAATCCTACCACGTCGGACTGATATTAATAAATATTATATGCACTCTTTCATCCGCGTGTAATAACCCCGGCGGTCTATATATACTAAGTGATTGCGCGGATAGCGTGACTCACACTCGCTATATGGCGTCCTTGTATCGCATTTGTTATCGACTGCAAGCTCATCAGTAACTGTGATGTTATCGACTGCAGGCTCATCAGTAACTGTGATGTCATCGATTGCAGACTCATCAGTAACTGTGACGTTATCGACGTCACACTCATCAGTAACTGTGATGTTATCGATTGCAGACTCATCAGTAACTGTGATGTCATCGACGTCAGACTCATCAGTAACTGTGACGTTATCGACGTCACACTCATTAGTAACTGTGACGTTATCGACGTCACACTCATCAGTAACTGTGACGTTATCGTCGTCACACTCATCAGTAACTGTGACGTTATCGACGTCAGACTCATCACTTACCGTGACGTTACCTACGTCAGGCTCATCAGTAACTGTGACGTTATCGACGTCAGACTCATCAGTAACTGTGACGTTATCGACGTCAGACTCATCACTTACTTTGACGTTATCGTCGTCAGACTCATCAGTAACTGACGTTATCGACGTCAGACTCATCTCTTACTGTGACGTTATCGACGTCAGACTCATCACTTACTTTGACGTTATCGTCGTCAGACTCATCAGTAACTGACGTTATCGACGTCAGACTCATCACTTACTGTGACGTTATCGACGTCAGACTCATAAGTAACTGGCGTTATCGACGTCAGACTCATCAGTAACTGTGACGTTATCGGCGTCAGACTGATCACTTACTGTGACGTTATCGACGTCAGACTCATCACTTACCATGACGTTATCGACGTCAGACTCATAAGTAACTGACGTTATCGACGTCAGACTCATAAGTAACTGTGACGTTATCGACGTCAGGCTCATAAGTAACTGTGACGTTATCGTTGTCAGACTCATCAGTAACTGTGACGTTATCGACGTCAGGCTCATAAGTAACTGTGACTTTAATGAAATTAATCAGTTACTGTAACGTCATGAGTCCTACATGTATCAGTAGTCGTGACCTTATCGACGTAAAACACATCAGTTACTGTGATGTTGTTTATTGACATTTTTGACATAGTGCGGTCTTCAGTAGGAACACGAACGCCTGTTTTAAACTACTTCGGTTCTCACATACAACACATCCTACGTTTGCTAGGGATGGGATGTGGTATGACTCCACTCACAATAGCGTGACGTCATCATTTTATGTAGCGTAACCACGTCGCCATTTGATAACGTCATCAATTTTGGACTCATATTTTCGAGATTGTGCGATGATAAAGAAGATTTTTATTATTCATGTCCCCTACTTCTCATTCCAAAAAAAATCTAAGAAAGGCGATTCTCATTTAAATTGGCGTTTTTTCTTATGTGGTAATTATTGATGTGGATCTATATCATGAAACTGATTAATTAATGAAAACAGACTTTGTCCGTATACATATATATGTATGATTTTATTACTTCTCCTTGGAATGTCCTTGAAGCACACTAGTCCCGCTGTACATGACCTAGCAGCTTCACGTGATTGACGCTATTACCGACGCACTTGCTTTACGACGCTACCAGGAAACATTAAGGTGCACTTGTTCGGATAATTCTCGTCTTAATACTGGTGCAAATCACAGATAATGAAGTGCCGGTTACACATGAAAGCGGACAATATCGTTGTACTCGTGTATCATCCTGATGGTTACCAGTTGTATAAACCAACTGCACACTTGTTCATTCTTTGATACTAAATCAAGGTTAACCTGAGATACGACAACCTTAAACTGAACGTCATGTTAGATCCTGGCCGATGTACTGTCGTCTTTGCATTCAGCATGAAAGGCATTCTCATTGCAATGGTTGCAACCTATTTGCCTTTTAGCGTTAAGCGATAGTTTACGTTCGTGCATTGGTACATTTTGTAACAAATAACAAGGCTCCGAGAATGCTCCTAGATGAGTTTATTTCCGTCTTTTGGTCAAAATATAAATGCCAGACAGTTGTAAATAGTTTAAAATGACGCTGTGTCAAGTAAGTGTAAATGTCGCAGAATGACGCTTAATGTCTCACAAAAACGTGTGACCGGTGTAGGTGTGGCAGCGCCTTGGCATGACTTTTAACAGAGAATGACAGGTGTCCAGTAAGAAGTGTACGTACATACGGTACATGGCAATTTGTTGACAGTCTAATTGTTGTGTTGCATTCTTCATAGTTATTTGTTTATAAATTAATTTAACTGTTAACTAATTAATGGGGCCTTTTTCTTTTTGTGTGGTATATACACTAATCCTCTCGGAGTTCCACAGTTGATTGTATACTTCTATACGTACACATGCCTGACGTTTATGGGGAAATTGATGACTGTTCTCGCATCCCCGAGGTCAAATTTATTTTGCTCTTTGAAAATTGAGATATGAACTTGAAAAATAAGCGATTCCACCTGAATAAATATGTTAGGCACTAAGTAGGCATGTTATTAATATACGACTGCCGTATGTAGTGGTGATAAGCTGGAACCACTAAATCAGTCCGTCCTCTGGACTAAGGCCAAACTACGAAACTGACCTTTATGTCCGCGGTAGTGGACCATATGTCCGCGGAAACTTACAGACCGGAAGTTGTGTGCAATTGGAAACGATCCTTGTGACGTAGAAATCACTTCAAGGACAGGCCATCAACATGAGCGTGAAATAAAACATGCTCCTGCAGACGTTAGATCCGAAATCGGTAAGATGTTTGACAGTTAGGTTTGATTTCGAAGAAATTTCAACAAATGTCTTCTGAGAGACATTAATTTTTTTATTATTTATTTTCGGGGGGCGGAGAGGGGGGGGGGGGGGGGGGGGGGGGACATCAAAAGATGAAAGTAAAAACATTCGATCGATGTATGTAATTAAAATCCTTACATCAAAACAGTGGGAAAACCTGCCAGACAAGATACATGTGTTCGCCTCACTAACGCGTGAGGCCGTTATCGGGTATTTATGTTGCGTATCTATTTGGAAAATAAAGATAAGAATCTTAATTGATGTATTTAGATATGGATGCGCGTGCGTTACTGGACGCTACCTACCACACACCGTGACAACATGGTCAAAACACGTGGTCAGCACGTATCAATCAAACTTAAAAAACATACACACTACAACTGTTCTATCGCCAGGTGTGGGGTCCTTGTCTCGTTGGTACAGTTCGTAGGTTCATGGTTACTAACTACAGACGTTGACCTTGGACTACGGGACCGCGGTAATGGCGTGGCTCCCCCTGATCCTCAGAACTTCTGATTTGTAAATGTATTGAGTGATTAGATAACTTGCAGCTTTCTCATCAAAGTTGCTTTGGTGCTTTTATTTCTGTTTATGTAAGACCAGAACACTGCCAACCACTGCACTTGTTTGTACCTATTTGTGGGAGATGCGTTAACAAAAATAAGGATTAGAAGCAAATTCGGTTTCTTTTGATTCTTTTGTTGCACCGCGATAACGCGTGTGTAGTAATATTATACAACTCTAATGTATACAGCTGTTATCATTAAGTCGCCATATACTTTACTATAAACCTGTAGTTACAATCGACAGAAAAACAGTTTATGTCATATATACATGTACCCTTAGTTTAATACGAGTAACAACGCTGTAAACCGTGACTAATAAAACATATTTTGATAACGTCATACAAAAGGCACTACTTTAGTTTGATTTTTACTAACTATATTTAGCACGTCAATCTCACACAAACTTTGTATTTACATGTCGTAATCGAATTGAAAGTTCCTTGCCGTCTGAATTTGAAAATTAACCTATACTAATTTAATCTCAAATATTAATATGTCATTATTAAAATAAGGTTGTTACATAGTGTATTTTTGATATGGACGTGTTCCTCTATATTTATCGATTAGAATCTATCGAAAACTGTCTGCCTAAAGTTAGGTAAAAAAGTATTGTATGATACGAATGATATTTTAGGCGTCGAATACCCCGGTGACTGATGCCGATTACACATGTATATCTTAGCTGTCGAATACCCCGGTAACTGATGCCGATTATATATGTATATCTTAGCCGTCGAATACCCCGGTAACTGATACCGATTACACATGTATATCTTAGCCGTCGAATACCCCGGTAACTGATGCCGATTATATATGTATATCTTAGCCGTCGAATACCCCGGTAACTGATGCCGATTATATATGTATATCTTAGCCGTCGAATACCCCGGTAACTGATGCCGATTATATATGTATATCTTAGCCGTCGAATACCCCGGTAACTGATGCCGATTACATATGCATATTTTAGGCGTCAAATACCCCGGTAACTGATGCCGATTATATCTGAAGTACCGAATACCCAAGTGACTGATACCTATAATATCTGAAGTGCCGAATACCCCATTGGCCGATATCGATACTGATATAGTTGTATATTAACCCATTTTATGGTGAAATCCTGGTTAATCCCAAACCTTACCTCTATCAGTTTGGCCAATATTGGTTTAGAAGTCCCACGGGTCTATACTACTGTCCAGGTCATTTCGTTCGCTCTAGAATAACATGGTAAATTGTATTGTTTACCGAACACAGTGAGCGTTTGATGTAGTTTGGATTGATATCATTACGTATACAACTACTGGCTGTCTAGATGAGTATAAGTATATTAAAGACAAAGGATTAATTCCTGCTAACTGGTACATAGAAATCAAACTTCACAAAACAATTCTCCAGCACCGTACTAGCTGGGAGTATTTCAGTCCAGGCACCACACAGACAATGGCTGACGACTGTACTACCTGCTAACGTAATGGTCTTTTACATATCGTGTTCAAAGATTTCCCATAAAGTAAGCAAGACGCGGCTGTAATCTACGGTATAATTTGTATCTCGCCAAAGAATGTGTCTTAACTAAGTCAGGAAGACGATTAAACGTTCGTAATGACGTCATGTTTGGAGTCTTTTGAGATCTTCACAGAGTTGTCTCCCTTGTTTGACCGTTCTGTCCTCTATTACACTGCGAACAATGTGTCTGATGTTGGAGGAGTGGTGTTCTTTCTTCTGTAAATAAAGTTCCAACAACATTTTTTCAATTGTATCGTTGAGTAGAATACTGACGTCCACATAGTCGTCGCCATTATTGACGATTGCATCGTGCTCTTTGAGGTATTACAAAGGTTTGATCATTTCCTATTTACAGGTGACGCGTTCGACATGATTCTTCCTTAACTTACTAGGTACATATTGTATGAATGTCTTTGTGCTACAAACAACAAAATTACAGGTGACAGTCAGTGGCCCAGTGTACGTGTCGATGTTTTTGTGGGCTGATATTCCGTACATTACCGCCAGTGTAATGTCGAGTCTGCCTTGATTAGAGTCCACTGTCGACACACAGACAAGTCCCTGTAGGAAGTCGACGTGTTCTTGCCAAACTAACACGGACTGACCCACTGACTCTTGGCCATTTAACAGGTTAAGTGGTCAGCATCCCGATCCGTTGCGAGTGTTGATGTCCGGTCCGATATGGTATTGTGGAATTCGGACATACTTTTCATGCTTTATCAAACGCCGGTTTTGTGCCTATATGAGAAATTTCAGTTTAATACTACAATTCCTGTCAGGATCGAAGATTTGTCAAGAATTGTTCAGATGAATTCAAACACTTTAATGTGAAACTTAGTGCCAGACATAGCATAGACATCAAAATGGTCTCATTTCAATTTTCAAAAGAGAGGGCTAATTGAAACTGTGACATTCTCGTTAACTTTTCATGTTTTCGGAAAGCACATGACTGGGTAACAATACTCAGTCAGATAAATGACATATATATACGTATTTTCGGACTCGAAAAATGTGTACATTTTGTACCAAAAAACAATACATTACCGTTGTGTATGGTAAGAACCGTGCATTACTGTATCATTGTTTATACTAACACCAACACATCACTGTACCGTTGTTTATACTAACACCAACACATTACTGTACTGTTGTGTATAGTAACACCAACACATTACTGTACCATTGTTTATACTAACACCAACACACCACTGTACTGTTGTGTATAGTAACACCAACACATCACTGTACCATTGTTTATACTAACACCAACACACCACTGTACTGTTGTGTATAGTAACACCAACACATTACTGTACCTTTGTGTATAGTAACACCAACACATCACTGTACCGTTGTGTATAGTAACACCAACACATCACTGTAACATTGTGTATAGTAACACCAACACATCACTGTACCGTTGTTTATAGTAACACCAACACATTACTATACCGTTGTTTATAGTAACACCAACACATCACTGTACCGTTGTGTATAGTAACACCAACACATCACTGTACCTTTGTGTATAGTAACACCAACACACCACTGTACCGTTGTGTATAGTAACACCAACACATCACTGTACCGTTGTGTATAGTAACACCAACACATTACTGTACCGTTGTGTATAGTAACACCAACACATCACTGTACCGTTGTGTATAGTAACACTAACACATCACTGTACCGTTGCTTATAGTAACACCAACACATCACTGTACCGTTGTTTATAGTAACACCAACACATCACTGTACCGTTGTTTAAAGTAACACCAACACATCACTGTAACATTGTATATTGTAATACCCACACATTACCGTTGTATATTGTAATACCCACACATTACCGTTGTATATTGTAATACCCACACATTACCGTTGTGTTTTGTAATACCCACACATCACCGTTGTGTATTGTAATACCCACACATTACCGTTGTGTATTGTAATACCCACACATTACCGTTGTGTTTTGTAATACCCACACATCACCGTTGTGTATTGTAATACCCACACATTACCGTTGTATATTGTAATACCCACACATTACCGTTGTATATTGTAATACCCACACATTACCGTTGTATATTGTAATACCCACACATTACCGTTGTGTATTGTAATACCCACACATCACCGTTGTGTATTATTATACCTCACTTTTGTTAGAATTCTTTTCATTGGACGAAAACATATCACCTGACATTTTATAAATCGAATATCCCCCGTCAAATGCCGTCGCCGGGGTATAACCCGTCGAATAACCATGTAACCATGGCAGCAGAGTATTATACCCCGGTGTATAACCTCTCCGCCCGGTGAATAACCCATCGTCATCGAACGCGCCTGCATCGGAAGTCGGGCAGTTGAACTCTTTTGCGTTTGTTGTCGTCTGGTTCCAAAAACACAAACAACAACACAGGCTTTTGAAACGGTAGTGTCATCACGATTTGGCCGATCAACAGAAGTAGAAATAACAGCGATATTGGACAGCAAGGATGCTTTAAACACCAAAAAGGCCACAAAATATGCTCTTCAAGCTTTACAAGCATATTGTATCGAAACAGATCGTGAGATCGATCTTTTCAACAGCAGCCCAGAATCTTTTTTATTGTGTTTTTTTCGGTATAATAAAACTATTATGACCCTCTGTGTCGGGATATATCCAGAATTATGTCCCTGGGAAGAGTTATTTTCCCTCGGGCTACGCCCTCGGGAAAATAACCCTTCCCAGGGACATAATTCTGGATATATCCCTCCACAGAGGGCCATAATTGTATATTGTATTACCCACACATTACCGTTGTATATTGTAATACCCACACATTACCGTTGTGTATTGTAATACCCACACATTACCGTTGTGTATTGTAATACCCACACATTACCATTTTGTATCGTAAGAACCGCATATCGACATTATGAACTTATTAACATATATAGGTTCACACACTGTATTTATATTTGACAGGGCCCTACGTCGTTATTGGATGTTCACTGAATCTTTACTACACAGTTCATATCTATCGCGGATTCGTCAGGAAAAAATGATCGTTTACTTGACTCTTGGACGAATCTGCACCAGCTCGCATGCCTCGTTTTCGTTACACGTTATCAGGAGCCAGCCATACAATCTATGTAGTATTCAGAAGATTCATCATCAACACTAACTTTTTGTTCACACACTGTATTTATATTTGACAGGGCCTTACGTCGTTATTGGATGTTCACTGAATCTTTACTACACAGTTCATATCTATCGCGGATTCGTCAGGAAAAAATGATCGTTTACTTGACTCTCGGACGAATCTGCACCAGCTCGCATGCCTCGTTTTCGTTACACGTTATCAGGAGCCAGCCATACAATCTATGTAGTAATCAGAAGATTCATCATCAACATAACTTTTTGTTATATAGACATGTACTATCTTCTTCATATAGATTACTCCGCGACACCTGCCGGACAGGTGAGGATGTAATTGCTAGTTCTCTAAATATCGTGCAACAAAACGGGCAGGCCAGGTTACGGCCGTACCTGTAGGCAGATATAGTCTTTGATGCGAGTTTTCGTCCGAAAAAAAATCTGAGACATTTGTAAAAAAAAATACTTAGGTGGACTGATTTAAGTTGCCGAGAGGTGTCGCACACTGACGATGCCATTCACACGCATTTTCCACAGTCATTAATTGTCTGTACTGTTGGAATTCATCTGTGTTTTTTCGACCTTCCTAATCTACCATGAGACCGTTTTTTTCTCAATTCATTACTGGGTCTATTTGCCAAAAGTCAAGGATTTCTTATGCCTTTCTGTGTACCTGGATGGGTGAGGGGAGAGGGGAGGGGGGTGCTGGCTGGCACCTGTTACGTAATAACCTTGTGGTACAGACAGCCGGCGACGGATTTCTTATACACAGTAGAGACGCAAGCACTAATTTGTAGAAACCTTGTCTTTGGTGGGCGACCCTCGGGCCATGAAGGGGAAGGGCTCGAGTCGTGGAGGGAGTTAAGTTGGGACTCGGGCCGTGGAGGGGAAGGGTTCGAGTCGTGGAGGGAGTTAGGTTGGGACTCGGGCCGTGGAGGGCGCCCCTTGGGCAATGGAGAGGAAGGGTTCAAGTCGTGGAGGGAGGGAGGGAGTTTCAGGGCTCGGGCCGTGAAGGGCGACCCTCGGGCTATGAAGGGGTTGGGGGACCGAGTTGTGAAGGGAGTGAGGTTGGGGGCTCGGGTCGTGGAGGCGACTCTCGCGTGTTTAAAGGAAATCCAGTAAATAAGATCATCTCAGTAAGTTCGCTACGGATGAACAGTGCATGGACAGATATAGAATATTGTGTATGTTGTGTAACAGTACACGACAGTACAATAGCGACCGTACAGCAGGGACATTACTCAGTTATTATATAATATATGTATAATGTCATTGGCCAAAACAGTTCTTACGGGCAGATACAGACTTTTCTTGTGGTTTTCATAGTCATGGAAACATGACGACCCCAGTAAGTGTTAACACGCGCTATGACGTCTTATTGCATGTGACCGTGTAATGTGACCGTGTAATGTGACCGTGTCATGTGACCTTCAGTACGACATCAACTGTTCTCACCTGGAATGTTATAAATTCACTGTTGAGTACAGGTGATACTTGATGGTAATGGGTGGGATATTGGAGAACGTTGGAAGTGCTGTTGGAGCATTGGAGAAGTCTGATGATAATTGGAAGTTTGGTGATTTGGTCCATGTAAGAGTATGATCTGTATATGATGTCTAAGTGGAGGTGATTGTTGGCTCTGTTATGGGCCTTGGTAGCAAGCGTTCTCAATTTCACTTTCCCCTGGCAAACTTAATAAAAGTATAATCACTTGTTCTCATATATTTAATTTGGGATTTTGAAATCGAGAAATGAATGTTATCATTGAAATACTTTGCCATTGTATGATAATACTCTTGGCATAATGAGACATTCCAGAGTATGTATTGTTCCCGTCAGCCAGAACAAACGATTGTTACACGCCGACCTGCTATCTAACGTTCATTACTATGTATTGTCTCGTCGTCAATTTGTACGTATTCCATTTATCCTGCCGCCTCATTGCCGATAGAATTTGAATTGGTATGGGACTGAAGAATAAGGTATACGATAACTTGGGTCCTGTAGGAAATGATGTATATCCTCCCCTCCCCACTTCTCCCCCGTCATCCTCAAATACCTCCTCCCTCCTCCAAATTTCTCTCCATTACAACCTCATCCCCTCCCTCTCACTACTGTCTCCGTCACTGCCCACACTTCCTCCTTCCCCTAAACTCTCTTCCTCCTCCCTTCGTCCTCTAATGCCTCCCCCACACTTCTCTTGCTCTAACGTCCTCCAGCATCTCCTCGATCACAACATCCTCCAACATCTCCTCCGTCACAACCTCCTGCAACATCTCCCCCATCACAACCTCCGTCCAACAGGCCGCCAGCACACAGCCGCCAAACAGCGCCGCCAGCACAACCGCCAACATCGCCGCCAGCACAACGGCCGCCAACAGCGCCGCCAGCACACGCGCAACAGCGCCGCCAGCCCACACCGCCAACAGCGCCGCCAGCACACCGCCAACAGCGTCCGCCAGCACAACGGCGCCCAACAGGCCGCCAGCACAACAGCCGCCAACAGCGCCGCCAGCACACCGCCAACAGCGCCGCCAGCACACCGCACACATCCGCCAACAGCGCCGCCAAGCAACGCCAACAGCCGCCAACAGCGCCGCCAGCACAACGCCAAACAGCGCCGCCAGCACAACAGCCGCCAAAGCCGCCAGCACAACCGCCAACAGCGCCCCAGCACAACGCCGCCAACAGCGCCGCCAGCACACGCCAACAGCGCCGCCACCCCAACCAAGTCCCCACACACGCCCAACAGCGCCCAGCAACAAACAGCCGCCAAACAGCGCCCAGCACAACAGCCCCAACAGCGCCGCCACACACAACAGCCCCAAACAGACGCCGCCAGCACAAACAGCCGCCAACAGCGCCGCCAACCAACAACCAGCCGCACAAAGCGCCGCCAGCACAACAGCCGCCAACAGCGCCGCCAGACACGCACAACAGCGCCAGCCAACAGCCCCAACATGCCACAAACGTCCCAACACCCCACACAACCCCAACACTCCTCCACAAACACCGCAAATCCCACACCCTCCAACCCCAACAGCCCCCACAACACCCAACATCCGTCCATCACACCAAATCCGCCACAAACACCCCATCACAACATCCTCCAACATCTCCTCCATCACAACATCCTCCAACATCTCCTCTATCACAACATCCTCCAACATCTCCTCCATCACAACGTCCTCCAACATCTCCTCCATCACACCTCCAACATCTCCCCATCACAACGTCCTCCAACATCTCCTCCATCACAACATCCTCCAACATCTCCTCCATCACAACATCCTCCAACATCTCCATCACAACATCCTCCAACATCTCCTCCATCACAACGTCCTCCAACATCTCCTCCATCACACACACGTCCCAAACACGACAACAGCAACCCAAAGGCGCCCCAGCACAACAGCAGCCAACAGCGCCGCCAGCACAACGCCGCCAACAGCGCCCAGCACAACAGCCCCAACAGCGCCGCCAGCAAACAGCCGCCAACAGCGCCGCCAGCAGAACAGCCGCCAACAGCGCCGCCACACAACAACACTCCAACAGCACCGCCATGCACAAACGCCAACAGCGCCGCCAGCACACCGCCCAACATCTCATCCATCACAACATCCTCCAACATCTCCTCCATTACAACCTCCTCCCCCCCCCCCCCCCCCCCCCCCCCCCCCCCCCCCTACTTTCCTCCACCACCTAACTCTGCCACTACCATCACTCCTCCTACTTTCCGCCTTCTCCTCTTCCTCCTTTAGGTTTACGTTAAACTGTACCCCACGGGCCGAGCTGGCCTCTCACCTACAAGCACCCGGCCACAGTTTATCAGTGAATTTAGACATCTCAATATGCTTTGATGCCTGCCTGTTTAGCACGGCCTCGACAGCCGTTATCTGACGGAGGGTGTGCAGTGCTTATATACATCGGCCCAGCTCCTCGTCTCGGCAGTCTACTATTGGATTTACCGATACAGACGATTAACGGTGCCGAGGGGACGTTGGGGACTGAGAACCAATATTGTGTGGGATATAAGGTTGTGTTATGGTTTTATTACGTTATGTACAATCACGGCTGGCATGCGAGTGACCGAGGTGGACAATCGGCTCATTAGACGCAGGTTCGAACGCGTAGCCAAAAAGTGAGTGTAGAGGTCACACCAATTCCGTGTGGACGTCGTTTTATAAAATTTTGTCGTTAAAAAATCTTTAACTTAACTTCATAATGAGTTGGGGATTTTTGCATTTCTTTAGATTTTTTTTTTCACTTCTTTGCAAAACTTTCTTTTTGTGCAAAATTTTTACCGGTGTTTGTGAAAAAATAATGCATTTTGTAAAATCAGTCGACGTGAATGATTTGTGCTGACGAAACGTTTTACATTACAGCGTCCCAACCTTCAAACATCTTCCAGAGGAATCGCTCAGTAAAATCGCCGATGTTCTCGAAGAGGTAAGTTTTAAATATTTCTTATTCCATCGGTCTTCTGTTTTGATTTTAAAATATTTTCATAGATAGCATTTGAATTAGATTTTATAGCATTTGAACAAATATTCACGTTGACCTATATACAATGTCGTGTAAATGTCGTTACGTGTTTGTGTGGTGACATTAATCTCCTTGTGAGAGAGAGAGAGAGAGAAAAAATAATTTCATTTTTGCTTGATTATTAATTATCTGTAATCATAACTATGTAGCGATAATCATTAGCAGATACTGTCAGTAGATAATCAGTGATGTTAAGAGAGTAAGTATCTAGACGATCGATGACAGTGCAAAGGGAATCTTACAAATCTTACTGGTACAATAGGGGTTCTACATAAAAGATAAGTCGGCATTAGGGGCCATTCTTCTTCGAACACCTTTCAACTTTCAGATACTGTATAGTTAATTTTTTTTTTTTTTTTTTTCAAATATAAAAGAAACAATTGAAATTCCTATGCATGTTCACGTGCATACGTGTTTAGGTTGATTCAGTTAGGACACTAAATTATTCCCAATCAGTTGATCAATCATTTTTCTTTTGAAAGCGTTCCATTGTTAATAAACGTGTGAAGTTCGGCGTCTATTTTTTCACACAAAAGAGTTTATTGAGAATACCTCGCCGTAACATTGACCAGACGTACTTACACATTGCCTATTATCTTCTCACCTTGCTCAGACCTAAGTAAGAGGAACAAATTGTAGATAGATATCTCTCTCACCATCGTAAGATAGGGGTCGATAGCATGGGAATTGTCTACTGCCGGCTTGTACTCTAAGTATGGTAACAGTTTCACGGAAACCATGGTAAGTGGTGATTACACGTTAAAATTCAAATTGAATGTTAAAACTGATGATTAATCTTGAGACAAAAATCAAATAAAACAACATAGATTATTGTTGTAAAAGTGTATGACGTACCACTCGGCACGGACATAGCGACATTCTTCCTTTACCGTCACGGTATAGACCTGTCTCTGTTACATACCAACTGCATAACCTACTTTTACATTATACTAATTAAAATTCACTGCAACAGAAATCAGCAAGGGGCTGGATTCGTTAATCGAATCCAATATCTCCAATAACGAATTCGCTGCTAACTCCATTCTCTTAATAATCAACACAGATGTACGGAATCACCCTTTTATTTATATTTTTATCGAACAGAATCACGTAGCTCCATGCCTAGGTAACATCTCCTTATCAACACAATTTATTAGCTTCTTGCCTAGGTACGATCTCCTAAGTATCATAATATCTTAGCCCCATGCCTAGGTAAGATTTCCTAATGATCACAATATCTTAGCTTCTTGCCTAGGTAAGATTTCCTTATGATCACAATATCTTAGCTCCTTGCCTAGGTAAGATTTCCTTATGATCACAATATCTTAGCTTCTTGCCTAGGTAAGATCTCATAATGATCACAATTTCTTAGCCCCATGCCTAGGTAAGATTTCCTAATGATCACAATATCTTAGCTCCTTGTCTAGGTGAGATTCTTATGATAACAATGTCTTAGATCATTGCCTTGGTAAGATCTCCTAGCGGTCAAATAAGGGTACATAAAGCTGTGTACATTTACAACGTTCTCTCTGACCTTATATACGTATGTGATATCATACTTTACGTAACATACAGTTCTAAACCACGGAAAAAATTGAATGCGAATATCGGCATCATTAATCGAATATTCGAGATAGTCACCAGCGATCGTTTAGAATTTTGAAGTACTGAAAAATATATCCTTTTTTAACTTCAGAAACTTTAACTTGTATGGATGTCACTTTGTTTTCAAACTTGGTAATATCAAAATGGCCGCCATGGGTCATTTCGAATTTGGCATTTAAAGTTTGTTACTTGGATATATCGAGAAGTGTAAATCGAAGATACCGTGTTGGGATTTCAATGAGTCTTTTGTGTACGTCACTGTTTCAGCTTGTTAACTTGTTTATAACTGCTGTTAATTAGATCAAGTTTAATATTTGATAAAAGGTATTGAAGAAGGCGGCTGTCGGGCTGATTTCAATTGTATCGTTATTTCTTAAGAACAACTTTCACTGATGGGTATCAATGTGATGCTATATATACTGAGTGTGATAGATTAGATTTGCATTTCGATTTTGATTTGCGTTTGTAACTGTTATTTCTTAAGTATCGCTGGTGAAATGTTTTCATGCAGCTTGTTGGTGTCACGTTTAAACAAGGTTAATGTAGTGACTGTCAGATTTAAACTTATGTCAATAAAGTGTCACATTTTATCATCTTCGCGATCATTTCTAACAACATTATGACGTACTATCGTAGGAGTTCATCCCAGGTTTCCATTGACGTTGGATCAAGTTTTAGAATAAATTAACATGATTAAAATTGACGATTTATTGATGCTTCTTCAGGCGTTTGGCAAGATTAATCTTGGATCTCTTGTTTAGTATGAAGTATTATATATGTACTAATCATGCAATGAATGGAAACAATACGAGGCAGGCTATATAACTGTTAATTTGTGCCAGTTATTTATTCTGATAAACAACATCAGAGATCGTATTCCCAGAGTGGACGCTACTGAGATGTTGTAATATATCCAATGTTTTCCTGTTGGTAGGCGAGATATATACTGACCCAGTTTTTAAAACTGTTTACTGTTATTGCCTGATGTTTCATTTTTAATGTGGTGTATACAAACATGGTAATAAAAAGATGATCAAGTGCAAAGTGTATCTGATAAGTATAAGTTTCTTATAAACAAGTCTGATTTCGTAGCTGACGATGACATTTATAAATATGTTTTGCAGTCCGAAAAAACCATCAGAATGGCACAAACATAGATATAATACAACGGCTATTTGTGATGGTTTTAAATTCCAGTGAAGGCCATATGATGGAGGCCGGGCGCGGGGGAGACCACGGAATAGGGTGGGGCATTGGTGTTTACGTATAGTAAAGGGGTTCGTGGGTCTTCCATGGGAAAATTAAAAGGCATGTGACTGCATATAAAAATAGAGCATGTTTTGGATAAGAAAACCCGTGTAAAACAGTCATACCTATTTAATTGTATAAAATACGAATATTTGGATGCAGTAAGTTGTTCACGTATGTGGATACAGACTTTAGGGTGTCTAACTGTATGGGGTACATACTTTAGGGTGTCTAACTGTATGGGGTACAGACTTTAGGGTGTCTAACTGTATGTGGTACAGACTTTAGGGTGTCTAACTGTATGGGGTACACACTTTAGGGTGTCTAACTGTATATGGTGCAGACTTTAGGGTGTCTAACTGTATATGGTACAGACTTTAGGGTGTCTAACTGTATGGGGTACATACTTTAGGGTGTCTAACTGTATGGGGTACATACTTTAGGGTGTCTAACTGTATGGGGTACAGACTTTAGGGTGTCTAACTGTATATGGTGCAGACTTTAGGGTGTCTAACTGTATGTGGTACAGACTTTAGGGTGTCTAACTGTATGGGGTACAGACTTTAGGGTGTCTAACTGTATATGGTGCAGACTTTAGGGTGTCTAACTGTATGGGGTACAGACTTTAGGGTGTCTAACTGTATGAGGTACAGACTTTAGGGTGTCCAGCTATACTTACGTTATATATATGTCGTTAGATGGGTTTGTTTTGGTTGTCAAGGATCTACCATCACGTGCTCAGAGTTTGTTTGTGTTCCCTATTTCAGCTTACATTATATAACCTTTCAAGCCAAGTGTTTATCGACTACGTCTGGTTTATCGTAGAATTTATTATTAAACATAAAAACGACGATTCCCTGTCGGTATTTCGTAAACAGTCTTCACTTGACTTTAGTAAAAGATCAGAATAACGAGAAAATTAAAGCCTGATTAGTTGAAGTGGTGAGATTTGGGTATTTGAGTGTGAATATCGACTCTGTCTGGTCTAGGTCTTTGGACCGTGACTCAGCCTCCCCCGGAATGGTTTCAAAGATAGAGGCCGGTTAGGGGTACAGATAACTGAGTATCAGACCGTGGAGCTCGCGTGCTACCTCCCCTTTATCCTACATTATACCCCTACGCCCAAATGTTACGGTGTAATCTGTGATAACTCTGTCCATCAGATCTTGTGTTTCCGTGGACTACTTTTCTCCAGGACAAATCTCCGTAGGAGGTACATCACTGCTTATGGCCACCCCTCTTGGCTTCCCTAGTAGGCTGTTACAGTTTCGCTCTCATTTCCTTATCTTGTATCACATCTCAAGATGTTATAACTACCACCTTCATCTAATAAAACCCTTGAATCTTACAGGCCCAGGCTTCTCACCTGTATTAGTTTTAATGACTTTTAAATAATAAATATATTAATTCATTTTAGAACAATACAAATTAGCTTTTTAAAGCAATGTCTCTAAAGTATATATACACACACAAAATAAATTCAAGAGGATAAAATCAAATCCTACTTCACGCGTCACCCAAACGTTTCTAGCAGTGCTCATCCTTGTCTTAAGCATTGTTCATCCCTATGTCTCTAGCAGTGCTCATCCTTGTCTTAAGCATTGTTCATCCCTATGTCTCTAGCAGTGCTCATCCTTGTCTTAAGCATTGTCCATCCCTATGTCTCTAGCAGTGCTCATCCTTGTCTTAAGCATTGTTCATCCCTATGTCTCTAGCAGTGCTCATCCTTGTCTTAAGCATTGTTCATCCCTATGTCTCTAGCAGTGCTCATCCTTGTCTTAAGCATTGTCCATCCCTATATCTCTAGCAGTGCTCATCCTTGTCTTAAGCATTGTTCATCCCTATGTCTCTAGCAGTGCTCATCATTGTCTTAAGCATTGTTTATCCCTATGTCTCTAGCAGTGCTCATCATTGTCTTAAGCATTGTTTATCCCTATGGCTCTAGCAGTGCTCATCATTGTCTTAAGCATTGTTTATCCCTATGTCTCTAGCAGTGCTCATCCTTGTCTTAAGCATTGTTTATCCCTATGTCTCTAGCAGTGCTCATCCTTGTCTTAAGCATTGTTTATCCCTATATCTCTAGCAGTGCTCATCCTTGTCTTAAGCATTGTTTATCCCTATGTCTCTAGCAGTGCTCATCATTGTCTTAAGCATTGTTTATCCCTATGGCTCTAGCAGTGCTCATCATTATCTTAAGCATTGTTTATCCCTATGGCTCTAGCAGTGCTCATCCTTGTCTTAAGCATTGTTTATCCCTATATCTCTAGCAGTGCTCATCCTTGTCTTAAGCATTGTTTATCCCTATGTCTCTAGCAGTGCTCATCCTGATGTCTTTAGCATTGTTTATCCCTATGGCTCTAGCAGTGCTCATCCTTGTCTTAAGCATTGTTTATCCCTATATCTCTAGCAGTGCTCATCCTTGTCTTAAGCATTGTTTATCCCTATGGCTCTAGCAGTGCTCATCATTGTCTTAAGCATTGTTTATCCCTATGGCTCTAGCAGTGCTCATCCTTGTCTTAAGCATTGTTTATCCCTATATCTCTAGCAGTGCTCATCCTTGTCTTAAGCATTGTTTATCCCTATGTCTCTAGCAGTGCTCATCCTGATGTCTTTAGCACTGCTTAAAATGCTCATGTTCCTCCTATACTACGTTTTTTAAAGACACTTGAGATGTAACGATCGATCATGAGGATTAATGCATACGACTGTTGGGTTGTGGGCTCTCGGTTAATTTTTGTATCCAATCAGCCCGTAGGTGATATATATGTGTAGTATAAACACGATATCGATAAGATGGTGGTCAGGAATGTCTAGGAAATTCTCGACACGTAAAACAAAGCCAGGGAACGCGAAGGGAAATATACAGTGATGTGTTAAACAAGTAAATACGTTTGTTTTGACATATTACTTTGGTAAACCCCGGATTATCGTCCTGTGTTGCCTACTATTCTGCGTACTAAATTACAGAATTGTCTTCATGTTCTCATTCGCGTCTGACAGAAAAACATGGTTAATTTGACAGTGACAGAAACATTTTGCCCGTTCATTTTTTTTTTATTATTATGAAACGATACCCGACATAACTGTATATATTTCGTTTAACTGTGCACACGTGTGTACAAATATGTCGGTTAAGTTATACAAACACAAATCGAAATCGATAATTGAATTTTGTTGGATTCAGATAAATTTTCAAGAAGAATGTCACCAAAACTTAACCAATTACAGTTTTTAGTTGGTGATTTCAACAAACAAACTACATTGTTTTTAACAACGGAAAATCATAAGCCTGTCCACTAATAACGTTTCAGTACAATGTTTTACTCTACTATACAGATAATTTAATTCCAACCAAAACCGATGATAAAATCATAGCAGTTCACCTGTCCCTGCCTTACCTCGCTATATAGCAGGTTTGTAGGTGCTCAGCAGATGTTACCACGTGATCAGTATAAACCATATGTGCTAAAAATGCAGTACCACCTCACAACTGACAACATCGTTTTATAACGCAATATGCACATGTCGGATAAATCTGTGTAAACCTTGTTATAAATCTCTATAATCTTATCTGACCAATCGCAATAGATCTTGGGTCTGATGAAATAGGGACGAACCTGGTCTTATAAAACTTTAGTATAAAATTGTTTTACCTGGGTCTGATAAATTGTATAAATATAGTTTGGATAAATCCGGGTCGTAAGAACGCTTCAGAAGCACGGTACATGCTGATGATTCCTGATACCGGCGATGCCCTTGTTTGAATGCTAATTGATGATGAGCCGACATGGTTACTGTGGCTTGATAAAGACGCCTGTTAGCCCACTGACCCTGATAACTTTCCTCGCTACAATCAAAGACATTTGTATCGCGGCAATTAAGAGCTAAGATACACGTGCCTCTTCCTCGTGCTCATTATTTCGAGTTATTCCCGCGTTAGTACTATAACAATAACAAGCACCGTAATTCTATGGTCTGTATCACAAACGACTAATTTTAGAATGATTTCCGGAACATCTAACAACACACACGAAAATATTGGCAGAAACATCAGTGTGATAATTATGTAATTTGACGTCATATTGAAATGACGTACTTATATTGGGATAGCCATTCCCTATGTCATCGTTCCGTTTTAAGACTGTAGGTGGCAGCAGCTGGAGTGTCTGCCTCCTCCTTAAACAATGTCACATAAATAAAATGTACGTAAATCCATGTATTAACAAGGAGTACGCTATTCAGATACGACACATTGATGTTTACTAAACTTACACAGCACCTTCAACTGTATATACGAATGTTTTATAGACTCATCTTAACAAAATGTTACCCTAGCTTATACAAATACAACTTTCCTAGCCAGGGAATGTTCCTTTCGGAAAATAACAGTATCTTATCGAACATCTTTGGCTAGCGAAGTTGCTGCAAATATTTCCAGAACATTTCCCCTGTGTCAAATTAGTATGTAAAGATGTATTTACAAATTTACTAAAACAATACGATGTTTTCCGTCCTTCTGCAATGCAAAACATTCACCGTACAACTATATTTTGAAATTATGAAATCGATGGGCAGATTGACCATTTGACTTGTGACCAAATGATAAAATGACATGTTTCTATTTCAGGCTCACTACAACAATGGCGATTACATTATACGACAGGGGGCGCGCGGGGACACATTCTATATCATCGCCAAGGGCAAGGTAAGCAGATGTCCCTACTAGATTAGGTCTACTTCATAATGTCTTTTATTGTTTTGTTCCGTATGTTTTCATTTTAAACCATTGTAAATATGTCTTCTTACTGCTAATCGGCGTCTCACAGCTTTTTTCGATGGAAAAAAATAGCATATCAATATACCAGTGAAAACAAAACACTTGTCTCTTTAAACCCATTCTTTGTTCAATGAAGACATCACCTGTGGTTGTTAATGTCTGCGTATCTCTGTGTCGTCAGGTGAAGGTCACAAAGAAGACATCGAAAGCCGGAGATGACCAGGTGATTCGCTTCCTACAAAGGGGCGAGTTCTTTGGAGAACGAGCTTTACAGGGGTACGTACAACACAAATGTTAATAGTTTGAGAATGTTAACCTTGTAACAAGGCGACAAAGAAAGATGGCACTGTTCGTGTAAATTGTTACCTTGTATCAAGGCCACGGAGTATTGCGCCACTGTTTGTGTGTATCGTTACCTTGTAACAAAACCGCAAAGTAATGCGTGTATTTCAATCTGTTTCAACTTCATAAGTAATTATTATTTACATATTTTTTCACATAATTATTTTCGCAAATAATTTCCAGTCACAGCCTTGTAGCAAAAAAGGGTTAATGTTTAGATGATAACAACAGGTTTCTTAAAATGATTCAAAAATAGCCGACAGAGCTTTTCGATAATTCCTTTCGTCTGTTAAACGGTTCTAGTGAACTTGATAAGTCGAGCATTTCAAGACTTAAAGCCTGTCAAACCGTCGGACATTCACAAGTATATCTGCCGAATATAGGCGAACGCGGCAGGTACGTAAACGTTCCATCAACTGTAGAATTAGTTTGACTAATGCAGTTCATTTGCCACAGACATGCTCATCTGACGTTTGCAGCTTAACTGTCACATCCGAGCATTTGGTACACAAACGTGACGAAATGCACTGACAGATTGCCTTGTACTTTAGTTGTGAAGATAGCAAGAAATACATTACAGTCGAACTTTTGGCGAACTATTCTAGAGGAGTAGGGATCAGACACCTCTACTTGGAAACCGCCTCTTTATCTCAGCTTAGTCAGTGTAGGGATAACCACGCCATCCTCCTCACATCGAAAACTGTTTTTTTTTTTTTAAACCTTGTACTCATTGTTATAGTGCGGACGGAGGTAAGAGTCAAAACAGAAGCAGAAGTGTACCTGTAATTGTGTAAAATAGATTATGTGTGCATGTACAAATATCTATAATAAAGTATGAGATAACCGTTCTCACTCATGATATAACAGAAAAGTGGCGCCATTGTGTACATATCATAAAAACTTGATGTAGCGAATCATCAAATAGAATGCTTAAACAGTGGATGACGGAAACATGACTCGCGTACAGACGCCTGACCCGAGGTTACATCCACCCTCTCAGAAATCCAGTTAGAATACTTCCTTTGTACATCTTCGTTGAAATGAGCCTTTCTATATTACATAATCGTGAAATAGCAATTATCTATTATATGAATATCATGTAATGTCGACACTTTCTCTTGATAATAAATTACTTTGTAATTTGTAAATGAAAACCAATCACCAGATCTCGTTTTAAGACACTGGCGTGTATCAGAATTAGCTGTTGATATGGCGTATAATGCACGTGCACAATGCCATAACTACAAAGTTATAACATGCCAAAAATAGCATTCTCACCAGAGGGCGTCACAATCGTCACATTCTGTGTATAAAATGACGGTACATGTTATATATTAAGGTATTATTAGACCAGATTGTTTTCAGCAGTCTTGTTTATAGGATGAATCATGATACACAGTTATGAAGGTTTCTCCTCAAGGCTAGACCCGGTACTGATTAAGGTCACAAATTGTCCCGTTCTTTCGTTGTATAACAAAATATAGTATTTGATGTATGGATCTCCCCATAGGCTGATACTGTAAAACCCATACACCCTATAACGGGGTCAGATATGGTCCTTATGATTCTGGAGCTCCGGCGTCTTAAATCCCTCTCACAGAATCCGCGGTACGTTCTCCATTAACGGGGCTTATTGGGTTTTAAAGAATGATTCACAAAATGAAGAAATAAAAATAGACTTAGGCCTACTCGACTAATCGTCACAATTTCTCAAGGTTAAGGACCAGTAATCTACCGGTTATATATAGTAAGCACCCTTCAAAATAAAAACTTTAAATATCAGTGATTGGCAGCGGTCATTTTGTCTGGTCGGTCATCAAGGTTCTGTAAGTATAGAAGGAAATGCCAAACCAGATTGATATTGAACGGTACGGAGTCTGCTGAAGGTTATCGCAACTGTAATCCCCAATGACTCATCACCTCTTCAAAGCACTAAAAATAGCGCTTGTTTAAAAAATGTTGGATATATTGTGAGCTTTGGAAGGCAATCGCGTGCGTTTTTGGCGTATGGAGCACTGATGCAAAGATGTATAAACGGGTTCAATATGACACGCATTAAGTCGGCGAATCAGGGAGGGGTCGAGTGCCAACCCCGACAGCAGTAGATCGCCATGTACTGGCCAGTTAAATATACATATGTCTGGGAACCCAACATTTACAAGGTGATGGCGCCGGTGTTCAACGGTATTCTGTGGGATGTTTGTTAAATATTCTCCGTTAACTGGCCCATTCCCCTTTAATGACTGTCATTGTGTAACTACTGTACGGATTTAGCGCCTTTTGTCTATTCTTGTATTGTTACACAGGAAGAAAATAAAACCGAAATTCCTGTAGACACGCCCTGCTGAACAGCACTTCGTATTATTAGATTGATCACTGACCACATGAACTGTACGCGTTTACAGACTGACCGTCGCTGCGCGTGCTGTATTCACGTTTTATGTATAGGTACATGTATTTGATTTATCTGCACGTGAGTAAAGCTCGTTCGAAATAAGAATAATATTTGTGTTTATGATAAAGCTGTACAATATCAACACGTGACGTCTTAGTTGGCGGAAGTGCGGCTACCTAGTCCAGATAACGGACAGGAATAGATGTACTTTATATCAAGGCCACGCGAGATACCAATTACAGGCCAATTTGTTGATTTTCATCCTTTTTAAAGCTACCGATAGGAAACAATCAAACATTTTCTTGATGTGAATACGGAAGTGACAATCTGTCTATTCGAACCAAAGCAGTACAAGAGGGGAAAGTCAAACCTAATGTTTAGTGTTATTGAAGTTGCGGAACAAGCTGCAAAGGACAATCTTACTTCTAATATTTAGGTGTTACTATAATTTAACCGTCCCAAGGACAATATAACCTCTATATTTAGGTGTAACTATAATGTAACAGTCCCAAGGACAATATAACCTCTATATTTAGGTGTAACTATAATGTAACAGTCCCAAGGACAATATAACCTCTATATTTAGGTGTAACTATAATGTAACAGTCCCAAGGACAATATAACCTCTATATTTAGGTGTAACTATAATGTAACAGTCCCAAGGACAATATAACCTCTATATTTAGGTGTAACTATAATGTAACAGTCCAAAGGACAATATAACCTCTATATTTAGGTGTAACTATAATTTAACCGTCCCAAGGACAATATAACCTCTATATTTAGGTGTAACTATAATTTAACCGTCCCAAGGACAATATAACCTCTATATGTAGGTGTAACTATAATGAGTTCACATACCGAAGTAGATGACATTGCTATGTTTTTATTTTCAGTGCCGCGTGCAATTTTTAAGCTTCATTTCTCATTTTATGGATTATACATTGTTCTACTTCATAAATATAGAGTTCAATCAATCATTCTCGGATTCTGAAACGTCTGTGAATCCACCTACGTTTGATGTCGGTTCCCACCCATGCGAGACTCTGGGCCTCTGACCGCGTCAGGGCGATGGCCCGGGCCTGTAATCTCCTCTGATAGTTTATCCAGTTTTCTTGCTGTTATATGTGAAAATACTGAGTATTCTCTCCTCCCTAACCCCCCCCCCCCCCCCTACACCAGTAATCCTTCCTTCAGACTGTGATCCCCCTCCTCCTCCTCATATCTGTATCCGCCTCGCCTTCCATTAATCCAATTTCGACTGTAATCCTTTCGAAAGATGCCTCAGCGTCTACGGAACATTGACGTTCAATTTAGCGTTGAAGTAAGGTAAACATTAGCCCGCGGGAACCAGCAGGGAACCTCGGTCTGTAACGCCCAGACATAAGGTGGTCACGACATGTCAAGATGGCCGATAATCCGGCAATATAGAACATCTTACGATAAACACATACACCGACATATCACGTCATTTTACCTATCTGGAAATAAAACAATGATCGTTTTAATATCTCGTTATCGGTAATTAATGTTCGCTGTTTATTCAATAAAAAATGATAAAACGATGTAAATTTAAATGGCGACATTTGAACCAGGAATCGGATTTCTGCGACTGACAAAAGGCTTGACAGTTACGTGGGCAAGGCATTAATTAGTTGATTTTTTTTTTCTTTTACAAAATGAGAGAATGATTTGCTTGTTTTACAGGGAAGATGTCCGGACGGCCAGTATTGTGGCTGCTGACCCCGCCGGAGTCGACTGTCTCGTTATTGATAGAGAGTAAGTATATGGATTTGTGTCAGCTTTCCTTCTTCAGTAAATAGACAGAAAGCCTAAGAATTCCGATCGTGTTATCTTGGTTAAATGTGACGTAGACATAATTGGCGTCATATCTGGGTCTGTGTGTTTTGAGAGCAGATACAGACAGTGTGCTTGAACTGTTGTAAATTTGCTTTGACGTCATTCTCCCCCCAAAAGTACTCTCTCTGTACCTCCGAACACAATGGTCAACTGGTGGTGTCTGGTCGACGGCGGTCATTCGCCACAGCGTACTTACCATCCATGCCGCCCAGGAGCGTGCCAGACGTTTGTAAATGTTTTCTGATAACCAGACCCCTTTTCTCTCGCTCTTAATGCCATATGGTAACCTTTTGATTTGTGAGAATTTATGCTTATTGTAATATCTGGCAGATTCAAACAACTCCTACCAGGGATAACCCGGCACCACAGAGATGGCCATTCTACACCAGCGCCATCTGGTGGGTGGATAAGGGCCACTGTAAGGGAGTGACAAATGTGCCTGATTTACACAGGGCTTCACCTAGTCCGACCTTAATAAACAGTCGAGCGATGATGAATCTTCCTCATCAAGGTCAACATAATATAGATAAGATTTTTGACATCCCGTTAAACGTCGACGCGTATAGCCCCTCCCTTGACAGACAGATATGACAGGACCCGTCAACACTAGTTCATCAGTGAAACTTAGATACACAACAGCCGCTGTAGCCAGCCTTATAATCCCGACAATGTATGCTGACTTCAGTTTGGTTGCTGATTATTGTATTAATATTGGTGGCTGTCGAATGTTTTGAAATGTTACATCTTAACCATTGGCGTTCCCGTTGGTACCAGTGAACCGGCGGTTTTATGTTTTCATCGCCTTTTTGTGAGCACTTTACTCTAAACGAGGCTGAAAATGTCCGGATGTTTTTAGCAAATGCTATTTTTTGTCTTTGAATACAAAGGTCTGTTTTTCACTAGCGGAACAAAAGTGAAGTACAGGTACGCTGTATTGCATCACAGCGAGATGTAACTCCGCCAGTAAGTGTGAGGCTCGTTAACGGGAACCTGTTGATACGATCTCCCGGGGCCTAATACCTATCTCTGGTTTATAATGGGGTGTTGACAGGTACTTCTTTGAAATATGGGATCTTAATGAGCGCAGACAATTCCCTCAATTTAAAAGCCAAACTTTGACTAATGTCCTCTAATCTTATACGGGTTCCGGAAAGGTGAGGCGTATCAAAATGGGCCCGTTTAAATACAGACATGTATACGGGTAAACGAAAATGGACTGACCACACCCAAAAGTCCAGTAAACTATCATTCAGGGCATCCAGTAGACCCTTGAGAGTATGTTTTTGACTCCCAAAATTGAGATCTGACTCTTTTGTTTGAAGGGACATGTCTATTGACATATGTTTTGGCCCTTCAGATTTCTCAGAAATAGTTATTTGACTTCTGAAATTGCTAAAAGTCAAGGGTCAACTGGATGCCCTGTCATTCATCCTCCCCATGGTCAGAATCCAAGGGTTTGGCTGTCGATGCTAACTTGCTTTGGAACGTCAAGGGGAAATTGAAGGCCTTTTCGAAAGCAAAATAGCTTGATGCCTAAAAGCATATTTGGTCTTGTACTGGATGGTCAAGACATCAAAAAATCCAGGAGCCTTCGGTTTGTGATGGCGTAGTCAATTGATGTAGAAAAAATAGCTGATAGCATGATGCGGTTCATAAGATTTCTAAAATGATGGCCTTCCCTGCTGACGGAGTCTTCATGTCTCTGTTCATGGCCTTCCCTGCTGACGGAGTCTCCATGTCCCTGTTCATGGCCTACTCTGCTGACGGAGTCTACATGTCCCTGTTCATGGCCTACCCTGCTGACGGAGTCTTCATGTCCCTGTAAAGGGCCTGCCCTGCTGACGGAGTCTACATGTCCCTGTTCATGGCCTACCCTCCTGACGGAGTCTACATGTCCCTGTTCATGGCCTACCCTGCTGACGGAGTCTACATGTCCCTGTTCATTGCCTACCCTGCTGACGGAGTCTTCATGTCCCTGTAAAGGGCCTGCCCTGCTGACGGAGTCTACATGTCCCTGTTCATGGCCTACCCTGCTGACGGAGTCTACATGTCCCATGTTAAGGGCCTGCCCTGCTGACGGAGTCTTCATAACCCCGTTAAGGGCCTGCCCTGCTGACGGAGTCTACATGTCCCTGTTCATGGCCTACCCTGCTGACGGAGTCTACATGTCCCTGTTCATGGCCTACCCTGCTGGCGGAGTCTACATGTGTCTGTTCATGGCCTACCCTGCTGACGGAGTCTTCATGTCCCTGTAAAGGGCCTGCCCTGCTGACGGAGTCTACATGTCCCTGTTCATGGCCTACCCTCCTGACGGAGTCTACATGTCCCTGTTCATGGCCTACCCTGCTGGCGGAGTCTACATGTCCCTGTTCATGGCCTACCCTGCTGACGGAGTCTTCATAACCCCGTTAAGGGCCTACCCTGCTGACGGAGTCTTCATGTCCCTGTAAAGGGCCTGCCCTGCTGACGGAGTCTACATGTCCCTGTTCATGGCCTACCCTGCTGACGGAGTCTACATGTCCCTGTTCATGGCCTACCCTGCTGACGGAGTCTACATGTCCCTGTTCATGGCCTACCCTGCTGACGGAGTCTACATGTCCCTGTTCATGGCCTACCCTGCTGACGGAGTCTACATGTCCCTGTTCATGGCCTACCTTGCTGACGGAGTCTACATGTCCCTGTTCATGGCCTACCCTGCTGACGGAGTCTTCATGTCCCCGTTAAGGGCCTACCCTGCTGACGGAGTCTACATGTCCCTGTTCATGGCCTACCCTGCTGACGGAGTCTTCATGTCCCTGTAAAGGGCCTGCCCTGCTGACGGAGTCTACATGTCCCTGTTCATGGCCTACCCTGCTGACGGAGTCTACATGTCCCTGTTCATGGCCTACCCTGCTGACGGAGTCTACATGTCCCTGTTCATGGCCTACCCTGCTGACGGAGTCTACATGTCCCTGTTCATGGCCTACCCTGCTGACGGAGTCTACATGTCCCTGTAAAGGGCCTGCCCTGCTGACGGAGTCTACATGTTTCTGTTCATGGCCTACCCTGCTGACGGAGTCTACATGTCCCCGTTAAGGGCCTGTCCTGCTGACGGAGTCTTCATGTCCCTGTTCATGGCCTACCCTGCCGACGGAGTCTACATGTCTCTGTTCATGGCCTACCCTGCTGACGGAGTCTACATGTCCCTGTTAAGGGCCTGCCCTGCTGACGGAGTCTACATGTCCCTGTTAAGGGCCTGCCCTGCTGACGGAGTCTACATGTCCCTGTTCATGGCCTACCCTGCTGACGGAGTCTTCATGTCCCCGTTAAGGGCCTGCCCTGCTGACGGAGTCTTCATGTCCCCGTTAAGGGCCTGCCCTGCTGACGGAGTCTCCATGTCCCTGTTAAGGGCCTGCCCTGCTGACGGAGTCTTCATGTCCCTGTTAAGGGCCTGCCCTGCTGACAGAGTCTACATGTTCCTGTTCATGTCCTGAATGTCATAAGTGTCCCTACTCCTTAGTAATCAACTAGACAACATCAGCTCTGATTAAGAGTCTTTTGATATATATGGCCATTCCCCCGAGTAAATACAACCTAACCTGACTACCTATCCAACATGCCTTTCCGTGATCTCGTTTGATACAACAAAGATACACTCCTCTGGAAAATTTGGCATATTGTTCATTTTATTGTACATATCTATAATTAGGGTCAGGATACTTGTCCTTGATTTGATGTCTTCTCCTTGTCGCCTTTACGTACAGAATGTATCTTTTCCATCCAGCTGTGTTAGCGCTTTCTTATAAAGTCAGTTTACAAGTGTTAACACTTCTTATGGGCAATATTTAAAGTCTATAACAAAATATTTCGATAACTTACTTTGAGTTTGGATACAGCTTATTTAATCGGGACGAAATAAGGGAACAAACGAGACAGCAAATTATTTCAATAAAAGATGAAAATCGACAGATGTATTGATGTATTGTCTGGAATACGTGAAGAAGTATGTACTGTGGTCATAACTTTACGAGGATAGAATCCATGAATAAAATATCTGGAAAGTGTGACTGGCCTCGTGACACATGGTGTGTATAAACGGCACCATTCCGGAGATACCCATGTCAACAAGGCGATGTATCTGCCTCCGCGCTAGATAGCAACTTATTCTACATGGACTTGGCTTGACGACAATATCGTATTCTTATCACATCTAATTAGCTGTGGACGTTCCCACACGTGGAAAGGTTACGGAAAGTCTACATGCAACTCGTACATGATAGAAAGCATTGTTGCTGTATACGGTCAGAACTTGTGAAGGCAACACTTCAAAAGCTAATGATTTTTCGTAAGAATCATGTCAAGTCAATGTAAATTCGATAGTTTGCTCCCCTTTCCTGAATTTTGTTATCGTCACCAAGGCCAACATTTCTCAGGGCTACTTTCATATTAATAAGCCTCGTCTCAGACCGAGACTTGGCGGGATTGTTCTCTGGAAGACTCTTAGAGGTCATATGTTAGAACATCGGCTGAACTTTCATAAACTTATATCAACCAATGATTGAAGCGTCAGTGTGTTGGTCCCGTATAGTTTGTCATTACGTGGTACAGCATACAGGCCCACCAGATATGTACTAGCTATCACGGCGATCCAAAACGTAGTCTACTATATACATCTCTGAAAAACTGCATGATGTTATAAATAGCAATATATCGGAGTCAAAAATCTACTGTGTTTAATAATGAAATAGATGTTAAGGTATAAGCGAAGATGGGTACATACGAAATACCTCACAGACAAAATTTATCGAGTTAGATAATGGGTAATAATTTCTGTAAATAGAGACACTGCAATGATGAGGTAGAGACGAAATACCTAGTAGACAACATTTATTGTGTTAGATAATGGGTATTAATTTCTGTAGATAGAGACACTGCAATGATGAGGTAGAGACGAAATAACTAGTAGACAAAATTTATTGTGTTAGATAATGGGTATTAATTTCTGTAGATAGAGACACTGCAATGATCGGGTACAGCGCCGTCCGTGTGTTTCCTGTGGTCCACACGATTTGATAGATGAAATTTCCGAGCTCAAAGACTGTACCAATCTTAGCAGATGTTTACCACTTGTTTACCAAAGTGACATACAGACTGATGTTACCTGTCTCTAACACGTCGGATCAAAGCCAAATCGTTAACGGTCTATCATTGTGTTTGTAGGTCATACTCACAGCTAATCAGTGATCTAGACGAACTCAAGCGTGTGTATGAAGATGAGGATGAGAAAGCTGTGTAAGTATATATACACACATACATATATATATAGTCTGCTAGTCCTTAAATAAACACAAGTCCGATATGCTCAGTCTAGCGGGGACATTGATTACTTGTTCTGATTACTTTTTCTGATTCATTTCAATATGGGCATGGCAGTTGCCTTTCAACAAGCATCCCAACTATCTTTTTCTTTTGAGACGACAACTATATTATCTCTGTGCGTTACAGCAATTCTACGAATTAACTGTTAAATTAAGAAGTATATTCTGACGTCTGACGTATCCTTCAGAAATCAGCGTTATATTTTCAACTATCAAACTGAAATTACATTACTCACTAGGCCATACTTAAACCGTCGACCGCTTCAATATCAAAATTTGTATCAGCATAAAACGAGTCTATCGGACAGCTGTCGGCAAGCAGAATATACATGTAGTTGTCTTGAGCTTTAACAAATATCTTGTACAGACATATTCGGAAAAGATTGTTTGATATGCATGTATGTCGCTGTTATCATTTAGGTTCGATCCGGAGTTTGTCAAGCTCAAACTCAGCGACATCAGTATCATCGCCACGCTTGGAGTTGGGGGTTTCGGCCGCGTGGAACTGGTAAGTGCCATCCTTGTACATTTGTAACGGGTTGTTTCATGTACCAAATAGTCTTGTTTACATTCTGTACCTGAGTTTTCGGATTAGTTTTATTGACGGCCTGATATTGTAAACCTAGCGATTTATTTGACAGGAGAGTTACTTATCAACTGTAACGGAACAGCACTGTACATCTAACACACATCAAACTGTAGGTAAGGGAGGGGAGGGGAAAGGTGTTGATGTAGTCCTGTATTATCTAAGATCTTGGCAAGCTCAACTGTGAAACGAAATTATAGAAAAATGATATAATTTATCACCGTTCTATAAAAAGACGATAGTCATGCTCAGATAGATACGAACAGATGCTGGCCCACAGCTGACAAGAGTATATATGTAGATAGGTCGTTGGCATTTCAGCAAGATTGGTACACCTCGCAAAAGGATTTAATACGCATTCATCAATTTCCTATAGACCTGTGCGTGCTGCGTTTTGTTTGTGGTTCGCTGGTTATCAGATAGACATGTTCGCGAAATGAGAGTTATCACCGCTGCGGGAAAACCATCAGACTTACACATAACACCACAGCTAACGGACAGTTTATTATACTCTAAAACAACTGTATATATTTGTGGTTGGTAACATTGAACTTGTAATTATTTTGACGTAACATTTTATCAGGTTTCTTCGGTAACAATAATGTGCTTGTCCTCAGTTTTATTGAGTACTATTACATCTGATTATATAACGCCCTCCCAGGTTGCGACCGTGATCTTGGTGTTTCCACATAATTGTGGCTCGTTTTCATTCCAAAGATGCGGTTTTGGCTACTTGTATTGTTTGGGGATATTACGTGAGGTAATTACATACGAAACTGAAAACTGCCAAGAATTACATCATGTTCGGTTATCTAAGGCCTTACGCCAGTGCATCAACTGTCTGGGATATGCTCTCATCCTGTAAGATCACAAAGGATGGCTTGAACCTACACTATCTAAGGTGACCACGTGTCGTTCCTTTGGTCAAGTGCGATTACGTGTGTTCTGGGAGACCATGAACTATTGGAAACATGAGCTCACCTATAACATTTAACCTATTGTAAAAGAGAAATAAACACATTGGTTTAAAACTTTACAAAAAGCTATTGTGTAAACCGTTAACCGTCCGTCCTAGTGTAGTGAGCAGTCCCTTCATTAGCTAACTTATCACCTGGCCTGTGTAAACCTTTCCCAGAAATGTATCATTGAGGCACTTTGATGTGTAGTAAAGGTAGGTCAAGCGTTTGACAGGATCGCCATTTCGTCGTTCCACTATAGACGTTACGATCTAGATTTGTGTATTGTCGACTCTGAGGCACCTGAGGTATAGTTAACCACACGTCTGGCGTAGAACTGAATGACTATGATTACGGCAAACATTTCCTATGTAAACATCAACACTCGTGGGACTCCCTCCTCACTACAAACGAGCAAACCTCCCAACTCATTACAGTAGCTATGTACAAATGGCTCCGGCGCCTCTACTCCATATTGTCACGTTCGTTTCGTGGTTATGCAGTTGTATGCATTGTAGGTGCATTGTGTCCCACCTGTGCAGACATTAGAGACAGAGAAGCCTTGGCCTGAATACTTGTATTCGTTATATACCTCTCTCCAGCAACGCTCTAATAACTAATAAATCACCTTGCCTCCTGGAGATAAATGTCTCTATTTGAAGTACCGTTCACACGTTGTTATTGTTGTTTATTTGAAGTGCCGTTCTCACATTGTTATTGTTGTTTATTTGAAGTGCCGTTCACACGTTGTTATTGTTGTTTATTTGAAGTGCCGTTCTCACATTGTTATTGTTGTTTATTTGAAGTGCCGTTCTCACATTGTTATTGTTGTTTATTTGAAGTGCCGTTCTCACATTGTTATTGTTGTTTATTTGAAGTGCCGTTCTCACATTGTTATTGTTGTTTATTTGAAGTGCCGTTGAACGATTGTTATTGTTGTATTTTTTAGGTACAGGTTAACAACGATAACACAAAGACATTTGCCCTGAAGATTCTCAAGAAACACCACATCGTAGAAACCAGACAACAAGAACATATCATGAACGAGAAGAAAATCATGTCCGAATCCAGATCAGACTTCATTGTGAGGTAAGTTTCCATTGAATCATACACGGTCTGATTTCTTGGTAATCATAATTGAAGTAGAGGATAATTGCGCTATAAGTCATCTTGCATTTGCGTTCCACCTTCTCCCAGTGGCCTTGATAAGGGCATGAGCGTGACCAGGCTTCCCCTATAGAGCTGTTTCGCACGTGCTGTTTGTTTATCTAGCTGCTGTGTTTTATTACCGAAATTTTAATGCGTCTTTACAATAGCTCTGCCAAAATGTTATTAAGTATCTTGTATCGAGTGCAGCAGTGTGGGTCGTACACATCTCTGTGTTAACACGCCCTCCGTCGTATCGCATCTCATCTCGCGCATAATATCACATCACATCTCACGCAAACAGCACGTGGGCGCACATGGTGGACTCTATTAATAACATAAAATTGAATTCAACTCTTATCACGAAAACTTCTTGCCTGGCACGCTTTTGAGACAAATCATACTGTCTTCTCTTTATCACACATTATCTCCCCTTGATCTTCCACGCCGCCATGATTACAAGTTGTTGTAAATGTTGATTTCTTTTATAGATTATATCGCACGTTCAAGGACAGAAAATACCTGTATATGCTACTAGAGGTCTGTCTAGGTGGGGAGCTCTGGACCGTCCTCCGAGACAAGTGAGTATAAACCTCTCTCTGGACCGTCCTCCGAGACAAGTGAGTATAAACCTCTCTCTGGTCCGTCCTCCGAGACAAGTGAGTATAGACCCTCTCTCTGGACCGTCCTCCGAGACAAGTGAGTATAGACCCTCTCTCTGGACCGTCCTCCGAGACAATTGAGTATAGACCCTCTCTCTGGACCGTCCTCCGAGACAAGTGAGTATAGACCCTCTCTCTGGACCGTCCTCCGAGACAAGTGAGTATATACCTCCCTCTCTCTCTGGACCGTCCTCCGAGACAAGTGAGTATAGACCTCCCTCTCTCTGGACCGTCCTCCGAGACAAGTGAGTATAGACCCTCTCTCTAGACCGTCCTCCGAGACAAGTGAGTATATACCTCCCTCTCTCTCTGGACCGTCCTCCGAGACAAGTGAGTACATACCTCCCTCTCTCTGGACCGTCCTCCGAGACACGTGAGTATATACCTCCCTCTCTCTCTCTGGACCGTCCTCCGAGACAAGTGAGTATATACCTCTCTCTTTCTGGACCGTCCTCTGAGACAAGTGAGTATAGACCTCCCTCTCTCTGGACCGTCCTCCGAGATAAGTGGGTATATACCTCCCTCTCTCTGGACCGTCCTTCCGAGACAAGTGAGTATAAACCCCTCTCCCTCTCTCTGGACCGTCCTCCGAGATAAGTGGGTATAAACCTCCCTCTCTCTGGACCGTCCTCCGAGACAAGTGAGTATATACCTCCCTCTCTCTGGACCGTCCTCCGAGACAAGTGAGTATATACCTCCCTCTCTCTGGACCGTCCTCCGAGATAAGTGGGTATATACCCTCTCTCTGGACCGTCCTCCGAGACAAGTGAGTATATACCTCCCTCTCTCTGGACCGTCCTCCGAGATAAGTGGGTATATACCTCCCTCTTTCTGCCCTCCTCACATGGCCATATCTAATCAAAGGATGTTAAACAAAGTTTAACTAAACCAAATACCCCTTCTCTATCTAAAGCAGTCTTCCAGATATCAATTGTTTGCAAATTATTTGTTTTGTATCAATATAGTATTTGTGTATGACTACCAAACAGGTCATATAGTAAGTCAAGTCGCAAGCAATATTATCATTCTGAGGTTTTGATTGAAAACCTATTAAAGTTTTAAATTTGATAAGATACTAGTAACAAACCAAACAGCACTATTTTTTTTAAAAGCCATGACCAAATGGACAATAAAGTGATTGTATTTGTTGTGTACCAGGGGTTCGTTTGATGATAGTACGACACGGTTCTACACTGGTTGTGTGGTGGAGGCGTTCGCCTACCTACATAACAAGGGCGTGGTCTACAGGGATCTCAAACCAGAAAACCTCCTCATCGACACTCAGGGATACGTAAAGCTGGTAAGTATTGCTCGATGTTAACACAGCTTTATCGTCGATTAAACTTTACAAGGAATTAGAAATGGAGGGGAAATGTGTTGACCAGGATACACGTGCCAAACAGGCTGCTTCAGCGAGTTAAAGGACTCTAGGCTATTGTTTGGTTCGGACGCCAACCTACCTTAAGCATCCAAACCCTATATGACACTGCGCAAGTTCCGCCCTTGATTTTAGGTCGAAAAGAAATAGACAATAACATCGGTATTCATTAGTCTAAACTTGGTGACAACAGTGTGTACTTACAGTTTAGGTATTATATATCCCATTTAAACAGTCAAATCACTAATTCACACCAAATTAATAATACTTTGACACAAAACACTTTGCTACACCATTCCACCGCTTCACGTAACCTATTTCGAACATGGCGGCATTGGTTGCAAAAAATACGGAATGTGTGTACCAAGCGGAACAAAGATCAAGTGCAAAGCAAATAGCTTTTCATTTGTTTTTGCTTCATATTCCATTTTTGTTTTTACCGGGCCGCCATTTTCAATCCGACTTGTTACCGGAATGAAGCCTGGAAATGTAAATAATCGTGATTGTGTCGTCTTTGAGTGCTATTTTTGTGGATTTTATGACGGATTCATAAAAATGAGATAATAACATGACACCATTATACACTTAAATGTAAACTAGCTGCTTGACATAATTAAAATCCTAACTTTGAAAATTTGACATTCTGTGCAGTGTAAATCCGCCTTGGGCAGTTAGAAGTTACATGGCGCCTGTCATAAGTTTCTCTCCGTGTTATCCTCTAACATTGTTGGAGTACAAACAGGCATGAATGCAGTTGATAGTCATTTTTACCTGTCAAACAATGAACATAAACAGGCCAAATTTAGGTACAAGAATGTTGGTAGGACTTCTAATCAAGAGGTCAAATGTCATTATGGGTTGGCCTGTATATATTTTATAACCTGGTCTATATCGGTCTCGTTCCCCCTAAGGTTGGCCTGTATATATTTTATAACCTGGTCTATATCAGTTTCGTTCCCCCTAAGGTTGGCCTGTATATATTTTATAACTTGGTCTATATCAGTCTCGCTATTTTATAACTTGTCTATATCAGTCTCGTTCCCTTTAGGTTGGCCTGTATATACACGATGTATTTTTGAAGTTAACGAGAGGTACTTTCTCACTGTGATCTTCAATCCCCGTTTCTAGTAACCAACCAACCCCATCCTCGCCCGACACATCAACACAATTTTAGAGAAAACCAGATATATTCATAAACCGAGAAACCACTGTTGGTCATTCCCACGCTATACGCCTAAACCGAGAAACCAATGCCCGTCCTTCCCACGCTATACTCGTACACCGAGAAACCACTGCCAGTCCTTCCCACGCAATACTCGTACACCGAGAAACCACTGCTAGTCCTTCCCACGCTATACTCGTACACCGATAAACCACTGCCCGTCCTTCCCACGCTATACTCGTACACCGAGAAACCACTGCCATTCCTTCCCACGCTATACTCGTACACCGAGAAACTACTGCCAGTCCTTCCCAAGCTATACTCGTACACCGAGAAACCACTGTCAGTCCTTCCCACGCTATACTCGTACACCGAGAAACTACTGCCAGTCCTTCCCACGCTATACTCGTACACCGAGAAACCACTGTCAGTCCTTCCCACGCTATACTCGTACACCGAGAAAATACTGCCAGTCCTTTCCACATTATACTCGTACACCGAGAAACCACTGCCCGTCCTCCCCGCGCTATGCGCCTAAACCGAGAAACCACTGCCCGTCCTTCCCACGCTATACTCGTACACCGGGAAACCACTGCCCGTCCGTCCCACACTATACTCGTACACCGAGAAACCACTGCCATTCCTTCACACGCTTTACATCTAAACCGAGAAACCACTGCCCGTCCTTCCCGCACTATACGCCTAAACCGAGAAACCACTGCCAGTCCTTCCCACGCTATACTCGTACACCGAGAAACCACTGCCCGTCCTTCCCACACTATACTCGTACACCGAGAAACCACTACCCGTCCTTCCCACACTATACTCCTAAACCGAGAAACCACTGCCGGTCCTTCCCACGCTATACTCGTACACTGAGAAACCACTACCCGTCCTTCCCACACTATACTCGTACACCGAGAAACCACTACCCGTCCTTCCCACACTATACTCGTACACCGAGAAACCACTGCCCGTCCTTCCCACACTATACTCGTACACCGAGAAACCACTACCCGTCCTTCCCACACTATACTCGTACACTGAGAAACCACTACCCGTCCTTCCCACACTATACTCGTACACCGAGAAACCACTACCCGTCCTTCCCACACTATACTCGTACACCGAGAAACCACTACCCGTCCTTCCCACACTATACTCGTACACCGAGAAACCACTACCCGTCCTTCCCACACTATACTCGTACACCGAGAAACTACTGCCCGTCCTTCCCACTCTATACTCCTACACCGAGAAACCACTACCCGTCCTTCACACGCTTTACATCTAAACCGAGAAACCACTGCCAGTCCTTCCCGCGCTATACGCCTAAACCGAGAAACCAATGTCCGTCCTTCCCACGCTATACTCGTACACCGAGAAGCCACTGCTAGTCCTTCCCACGCTATACTCGTACACCGAGAAACCACTGCTAGTCCTTCCCACGCTATACTCGTACACCGAGAAGCCACTGCCGGTCCTTCACACGCTATACTCGTACACCGAGAAACCACTGCCAGTCCTTCCCACGCTATACTCGTACACCGAGAAACCACTGCCGGTCCTTCCCACGCTATACGCCTAAACCGAGAAACCAATGCCCGTCCTTCCCACGCTATACTCGTACACCGAGAAACCACTGCCCGTCCTTCCCACGCTATACGCCTAAACCGAGGAACCAATGCCCGTCCTTCCCACGCTATACTCGTACACCGAGAAACCACTGCCCGTCCTTCCCACGCTATACTCGTACACTGAGAAACCACTGCCGGTCCTTCCCACGCTATACGCCTAAACCGAGAAACTACTGCCCGTCTTTCCCACGCTATACGCCTAAACCGAGAAACCACTGCCAGTCCTTCCCGCGCTATACGCCTAAACCGAGAAACCACTGCCAGTCCTTCCCACGCTATACTCGTACACCGATAAACCACTGCCGGTCCTTCCCACACTATACTCGTACACCGAGAAACCACTGCTAGTCCTTCCCACACTATACTCGTACACCGAGAAACCACTGCCGGTCCTTCCCACGCTATACTCGTACACCGAGAAACCACTGCCGGTCCTTCCCACACTATACTCGTACACCGAGAAACCACTGCCGGTCCTTCCCACGCTATACTCGTACACCGAGAAACCACTGCCGGTCCTTCCCACACTATACTCGTACACCGAGAAACCACTGCCGGTCCTTCCCACACTATACTCGTACACCGAGAAACCACTGCCGGTCCTTCCCACACTATACTCGTACACCGAGAAACCACTGCCGGTCCTTCCCACGCTATACTCGTACACCGAGAAACTACTGCCAGTCCTTCCCACGCTATACTCGTACACCGAGAAACCACTGCCAGTCCTTCCCACGCTATACTCGTACATCGATAAACCACTGCCGGTCCTTTCCACACTATACTCGTACACCGAGAAACTACTGCCGGTCCTTTCCACACTATACTCGTACACCGAGAAACCACTGCCGGTCCTTCCCACACTATACTCGTACACCGAGAAACTACTGCCCGTCCGTCCCACGCTATACTCTTAAAAACCAAGAAACCACTGCCCGTCCGTCCCACGCTATACTCTTAAAAACCAAGAAACCACTGCCAGTCCTTCCCACGCTATACGCCTAAACCGGGAAACCACTGCCGGTCCTTCCCACACTATACTCGTACACCGAGAAACCACTACCCGTCCTTCCCACGCTATACTCTTACACCGAGAAACCACTACCCGTCCTTCCAATGCTATACTCGTACACCGAGAATACAACGAGATATCGCCATCCCTCTCTAACCCATGTTATACTCCCAGAGATATCACTACCTCAGGTCATCCGCATTTATACTGCCGATTAACGCAATAGTACATCGTTACCTGGTATGCATGTACTGGTTAATTTACTAATGTAACCTTAGTAATTCAATTTGTGTTGTATACCAAACAGGCCAGCCAGCCGTCGACTCGCCAACTCAAATACAGTCCAACACACATGTCTCGTAGATATTATGATATGACTCTGTTTTGTCTGGCACATTCCTTGCATAAAACATTCTTGGTTACATGTCAAAACTGTTGTAAAGTACAATAGTTATAATTACAGTTGTAGTGTATATATAGCGTGGGTAGTTAGGTACATTCACACGAGACGTGTACATAGGGATATATATGTATCAAGGTCATCGGTACGTAACAATTACAACAGATAAAGAAACAATCAGGGCTAGCCATCACGCCATAGCGCTATCACTGCCTCCTAAAACCCATCCACCAAGTCACTAGCCTCAACACTACAACATGTATGCCTCCACAACAATTCTTCTGATGTTCCCTGACATGAAATAGACCCCCAACGTACTCTTTAATAAAACTGTCTGTGCCAGATTCAGAAGGCGAAAGAACTTCTTTGTAATGCATGGTAGATAGTGTTCGTAGGTCAATACATCCACTGTCATTCGTTAAAGATGTCCGAGTCTTCATCCCTTACGTAAAACCTCCCTGGCCTGTAGGTAGATCCTCTCCAGACCTAAAGTGAAGCCTACCTTGCTCGTAGGTAAATTAACTCCAGCCCGAAAGTGAAGCCTAACCTCTCCAGTCCTTACATGAAATCTCCCTGGTCCATAGGTAAATCCTCTTCAGTCCTTACATGAAATATCCCTGGCCCGTAGGTAAATCCTCTCCAGTCCTTACGTGAAATATCCCTGGCCCGTAGGTAAATCCTCTCCCGTCCTTACGTGAAATCCCCCTGGCCCGTAGGTAAATCCTCTCCAGTCCTTACATGAAATCCCCCTGGCCCGTAGGTAAATCCTCTCGGCCCTAAAGTGAAATTTCCCTGTCGCATCAATAATGTTATACAGTTTGTAGTGTTTTAGCACGTAATTGCATACGTTCGCATGGTTCAGTAAAAGAAAATACAAATTATATGTAAGTCTGTATTGAACAGGTGGACTTTGGGTTCGCCAAAAAGGTCGGACTGGGGAGGAAGACCTGGACATTCTGTGGCACCCCAGAGTATGTGGCACCGGAAATCATTCTTAACAAAGGTCACGATATTTCTGCTGACTACTGGTCTTTGGGAATACTCATGTTCGAGTTACTGACAGGAAGGTAAGGTATCACACCGTGTCATACAATGACACCAAAAACTCTGTTAGCTTTTCAACAACTTGATGTTCTTAGAGGTATACTTGATTAATACACGCTTGCAGATCGGTAAATGAGAAATAAATATACCCGCTGATTCATACTTCATGATCGTAAGATAGAAGCGACTTAGAAACTCGTATAGATTTCCACATTTGCTTGTGTGTTCTTTACCTAGAGGTACGAAAATGTCCAAAATCAATCAGCTTAGTCCATTTCATCATTTGTTGTCTTTCTGTCTAACTGCCTGTCTTAACAATGCCTTACCTCTGGCCTTTGTATTGAGCAATGAATGGGAATAGTAATGGATCTGTGCCGTAAGCAAGACATCACATAGTTCTTAGGTTCTTGTTATTCTCTTAATCTATCGATGTATTACACCGGATGTATCGATGTATTATCAGTAAAGACAACATTGTCTGCCATCATCATATTTTACAATACCGTCTGTAACCAATTACTAAAGAATATTTTTCGTTACAGTCCTCCCTTCACCGGTCAAGATCCAATGAAAACGTACAACATTATTTTGAAGGGAATTGATGCCATAGACTTCCCACGCAAGATCACAAAGAACGCCCAAAATTTAATCAAGAAACTATGCAGGTATGGCTCACAAAGAACGCCCAAACTTTAATAAAAAAAACTATACAGGTATGACTTACAAAGAACGCCCAAAATTTAATCAAGAAACTGAAAACCTGTGTTTACAAAAGAGCATTTGTAAGCAAAGTGTGTTAGACTATATAAATGTAAGATAAAATCATTACCTGTTTATATCCCTCTATGATATAGCACGAATATGCTGATGTCATGACGCTGTAAATGACATTGGAGTTACATAGGTAATTGTAATTTTTGTTTATAGGGAGACACCGTCAGAACGTTTAGGATTTGGACGGGGTGGAGTGCGAGAGATCCAAAAACACAAATGGTTCGAAGGTTTCAACTGGGATGGTCTAAAGAAACGGAGTCACAAACCACCTATTACTCCATCGGTAAGTCACTTTCACACACAATGGTACTCATTTGCTTTTAATATTATTCGCTTATTAGTATATATTGTGAATATCAGTCTTTTTATCATCATTCGAATTGAAACAGTGTGAAAAGGGTATTTCTAAAATGAACTGCACAATAACAATTGAGCTGGATTTTACCTTAAATTCTTTCCCATAAGTCGGACCAATTTTCATCAATGTAATTAATTCTTTATTGTATTCTTTTTACAGATAAAAGGCACAACAGATACCTCAAACTTCGATGATTACCCAGAGGAGGAAGATGAGCCTCCTCCCGACGATGTCACAGGTTGGGACAAGGATTTTTGAGGGCAGATCTGGTGATATATACTGGTGATATATACTGGTTAAATGTGATGGCAGCCTTACCTGATCACAACCGGAAGAGGTTGTGGAAGGAGAGCACAGTATGGCAAAAACCTTCATCTAAAGATGCATTTTGAGGAGTTTGAACAATGTATTGTCAAATGTATTCTCCTCGGTGTAGGAAATGACGTTATTGGCCTTACCGTCCGTTCTTACTCAAACCAGGGAGGCGTCACGTTAGTGGTAGGAAGAATGTCGTTACAGACATAGCGGAACGGCGCCCATAATGTATAACTATGCAAAACGTGAAGCAACTAGTGCTGTTCCCGTGTCTGACCAAAGTAAGGCGACTGGCTGTGATAGAGAAGTGCGTGGTATCCTGATCTCCGTTAGACATTTGTCTTTATACTTTCCAGTGTCCAATGTGTGCCTTGCACCAATGGCTGACAGTCCACATGGCTATCCTCGCACGGTTTTCATCGATCTGAAGAACCACGTACTGCAACTTTGGTTAGAACTTTGTATGCAATGTCAACAGTGATCCGAGTTGATTTAATTCGGTAATTTGCAGATCCAATCTGTTTGCCCCAGTTCTATCCGAAAGCCGTGCGCCTGTGAAATGATTTTTCCAACACCGTCCAAATATTCTCGGAACTAACAATATAATTGCGAATGTTTTAAGTGCTTGAGCGAGTCATCAGATTGTGAACACTTCTCGTATTAAGTATATGGGTCCGGGAATACATGTAAATATGTTATTGGATAGCTTTGTATGGCAATGGTAGGTTTCATTGTTAAATGCAGCTAATTTGTTAGTCCCAGTTATAATGATTCGTGTTTTTGTACTAGGGAGAGGATTCCTGTACGGTTACTGTAAATCTGGTATAATTCACAAGGAAATATTCATTCTTATCCAAACTAAATGTTTACTTAATTCGCATTCCGGCAATTTAAAGGTTTCGACACATTTCTGAAAATAAAACACTCGTGAAAAGTATTGACTAATATAGTATCCCCAGTCTTTGGTGAAACAGGAGAACTGATCACATACTTCAACATATAGCTGATATTTATCTCGGCAATTTAACATGAAATCATTTGTCAGTTATTTCTTCACGAATTAAACAAAGCTCACTAATGGTTGGATGGAGAAGTGGAACTCCTGATTATTATTCGATATACAGTAATAAGACGTACGGAGGAATTTGTAATGGTTTATATGTTATGTCATAATAGATAATAATGTAACGGCTGATGCCAGTGTATATTTAGACATTTTGTAAAGATATAAACCGGAGTTTTTCAACATGAAACGCATACAGAAAACCAGTCGTGTGCCGGCCGATGGCTGTCAGTTTTATCAATGGCGTTGCCTAATCGTTCGGTGGAGATGTATGACAATAATTTAATTTTGTCATAGAGGGTAATAATGTTTACTATTTGGAGTTGATTTTAATTAAAAATACATGTGTCATTAATTAAGGGGGCTTATTATTCAGAGGGAAATACTGATATAAAATGGGGTTAGCTGGCTAGCATTACGTATATATACTGTGTGCGAGTGTTAAATAGTGAGTGTAGTATGTGAGGACAGATGATTCTCGTGTACATTCTCGTGTACCTACGTTAGGACGTGAGGATAGATATAATTCTCGTGTACCTACGTTAGGACATGAGGATAGATATTATTCTCGTGTACCTACGTTAGGCCGTGAGCATAGATGCTTCTCGTGTACCTACATTAGGACGTGATGACAGATGCTTCTCGTGTACATACGTTAGGACGTGAGGACAGATGGTTCTCGTGTACCTACGTAAGGACGTGAGGATTGATATGATTCTCGTGTACTTACGTGAGGACGTGAGGTTGATATAATTCTCGTGTCGTACGTTAGGACGTGAGGTTGATATAATTCTCGTGTCGTACGTTAGGACGTGAGGATTGATATGATTCTCGTGTACTTACGTGAGGATTGATATGATTCTCGTGTACATACGTTAGGACGTGAGGTTGATATAATGCTCGCGTCGTACGTTAGGACGTGAGGTTGATATAATTCTCGTGTCGTACGTTAGGACGTGAGGATTGATATGATTCTCGTGTACACACGTTAGGACGTGAGGTTGATATGATTCTCGTGTACATACGTTAGGACGCGAGGATAGATATGATTCTCGTGTACATACGTTAGGACGTGAGGTTGATATAATTCTCGTGTCGTACGTTAGGACGTGAGGATTGATATGATTCTCGTGTACATACGTTAGGACGTGAGGGTTGATATGATTCTCGTGTCGTACGTTAGGACGTGAGGATTGATATGATTCTCGTGTACTTACGTGAGGATTGATATGATTCTCGTGTACATACGTTAGGACGTGAGGTTGATATAATTCTCGTGTCGTACGTTAGGACGTGAGGTTGATATAATTCTCGTGTCGTACGTTAGGACGTGAGGATTGATATGATTCTCGTGTACATACGTTAGGACGTGAGGATTGATATGATTCTCATGTACATACGTTAGGACGTGAGGTTGATATGATTCTCGTGTCGTACGTTAGGACGTGAGGATTGATATGATTCTCGTGTACATACGTCAGAACGTGAGAATTGATATAATTCTCGTGTCGTACGTTAGGACGTGAGGATTGATATGATTCTCGTGTACATACGTTGGGACGTGAGGTTGATATGATTCTCGTGTACATACGTCAGAACGTGAGAATTGATATAATTCTCGTGTCGTACGTTAGGACGTAAGGATTGATATGATTCTCGTGTACATACGTTAGGACGTGAGGATAGATATGATTCTCGTGTACATACGTTAGGACGCGTGGATAGATATGATTCTCGTGTACATACGTTAGGACGTGAGGACATATGGTCCTCGTGTACATACGTTAGGACGTGAGGATTGATATACTTCTCGTGTACCTACGTTAGGACGTGAGGATAGATATGATTCTCGTGTACCTACGTTAAGACGCGAGGATAGATATGATTATGTGTACCTACGTTAGGACGTGAGGATTATTATGATTATCGTGTACCTACGTTAGGACGTGAGGATAGATATGATTATCGTGTACCTACGTTAGGACGTGAGGATAGATATGATTCTCGTGTACCTACGTTAGGACGTAAGGATAGATATAATTCTCGTGTACATACGTTAGGACGTGAGAATAGATGACTTGTGCACATACGTCATGACGTGAGGATAGATATGTGTACATACGTTTCGTGATTTTAGTGTCACAGTTGGGCTATATAGTTGTTGGACTGTATTTATTGTTAGGTTTTATTATTATACTGATCGGTGGGATGTTTTCTGATGGCCAGTTCTACAGCACCACGGCCCGCTGTAAGGGGGCGATTACCCTGTCTCCAACAACACAAACTCTGGTTCATGATATTTCAGTCGCTACTGACATGGTAGTTTTAACACTTAGTTTTAAACGTTTAAATGAAATCTGATAAAGACATGACTATATTTATACGGATTACTGTTCACTTACTTTCCTTATTGGGATTTCGTTTGTGATATTTTAAATCTGATTTTATCACACGTATATTATATTAAGATTGTGTTTATACTGGTGCTGCAGTTTTATATGTCCGTCTGACTGTCGATACCGGACGTACAGACGGACGATACCTGTGTACTACTTGCCGTTGTTGGGTGTTCCACTGAGGGGTAACGTGCCTTAAATAGTGGCTGTGTGTACTCGTGACTATTTTGATAGAAAATAAAGAAATCTGAAATACTCATATCAGGCCTTTGTCTCAGTCTGTTAGACAGCATGTTACCATATACCATACTCATATCAGGCCTTTGTCTCAGTCTGTTAGAGTACAATCTACCATACTCATACCAGACCTTTGTCTCAGTCTGTTGGAGTACAATCTACCATACTCATATCAGACATTTGTATAAGTCTGTTAGAGTACAATCTACCATACTCATACCAGACCTTTGTATAAGTCTGTTAGAGTACAATCTACCATACTCATACCAGACCTTTGTATAAGTCTGTTAGAGTACAATCTACCATACTCATACCAGGCCTTTGTCTCAGTCTGTTGGAGTACAATCTACCATACTCATACCAGACATTTGTATAAGTCTGTTAGAGTACAATCTACCATACTCGTATCAGACCTATGTCTCAGTCTGTTTGAGTACAATCTACCATACTCATATCGGGCCTTTGTATAAGTCTGTTGGTTTAACACAACCTGACAAGAATTGAGAAAGGTAAGCAATGTTAAATGGTAGGAACTCTTGATCAGTGGGGGAGAAGGATGGTCGTCACACTGTTTCTGTTACAGGGGACATGACATGGATGTACCACTTTAAGTATAGGAAACTCTCCGAGTTACATTGGACATGACACGGGTGTACCACTTTAAGTATAGGAAACTCTCCGAGTTACAGGGGACATGACATGTGTGTACCACTTTAAGTATACGAAACTCTCCGAGTGACAGGGGACATGACACGGGTGTACCACTTTAAGTATAGGAAACTCTCCGAGTTACAGGGGACATGACACGGGTGTACCACTTTAAGTATAGGAAACTCTCCGAGTTACAGTGGACATGACATGGATGTACCACTTTAAGTATAGGAAACTCTCCGAGTTACATTGGACATGACACGGGTGTACCACTTTAAGTATAGGAAACTCTCCGAGTTACATGGGACATGACATGGGTGTACCACTTTAAGTATAGGAAACTCTCCGAGTGACAGGGGACATGACACGGGTGTACCACTTTAAGTATAGGAAACTCTCCGAGTTACAGGGGACATGACATGGGTGTACCACTTTAAGTATAGGAAACTCTCCGAGTTACAGGGGTGGAACATGGGTGTACCACTTTAAGCATAGGAAACTCTCCGAGTTACAGTGGACATGACATGGATGTACCACTTTAAGTATAGGAAACTCTCCGAGTTACATGGGACATGACATGGGTGTACCACTTTAAGTATAGGAAACTCTCCCAATTACGGGGAACATGACATGGGTGTACCATTTTAAGTATAGGAAACTCTCCGAGTGACAGGGGACATGACATGGGTGTACCACTTTAGGTATAGGAAACTCTCCCAATTACGGGGAACATGACATGGGTGTACCACTTTAAGTATAGGAAACTCTCCAAGTTACATGGGACATGACATGGGTGTACCACTTTAAGTATAGGAAACTCTCCGAGTTACATGGGACATGACATGGGTGTACCACTTTAAGTATAGGAAACTATCCCAGTTACGGGGATATGACATGGGTGTACCACTTTAAGTATAGGAAACTCTCCGAGTTACATTGGACATGACATGGGTGTACCACTTTAAGTATAGGAAACTATCCCAGGTACGGGGATATGACATGGGTGTACCACTTTAAGTATAGGAAACTCTCCGAGTTACATTGGACATGACATGGGTGTACCACTTTAAGTATAGGAAACTCTCCGAGTTACATTGGACATGACATGGGTGTACCACTTTAAGTATAGGAAAATCTCCGAGTTACAGGGGACATAACATGGGTGTACCACTTTAAGTATAGGAAACTCTCCGAGTGACAGGGGACATGCCATGGGTGTACCACTTTAAGTATAGGAAACTTTCCGAGTGACAGGGGACATGACATGGGTGTACCACTTTAAGTATAGGAAACTCTCCGAGTTACAGGGGTGGAACATGGGTGTACCACTTTAAGCATAGGAAACTCTCCGAGTTACATTGGACATGACATGGATGTACCACTTTAAGTATAGGAAACTCTCCGAGTTACATGGGACATGACATGGGTGTACCACTTTAAGTATAGGAAACTCTCCAAATTACGGGGAACATGACATGGGTGTACCACTTTAGGTATAGGAAACTCTCCCAATTACGGGGAACATGACATGGGTGTACCACTTTAAGTATAGGAAACTCTCCAAGTTACATGGGACATGACATGGGTGTACCACTTTAAGTATAGGAAACTTTCCGAGTTACATGGGACATGACATGGGTGTACCACTTTAAGTATAGGAAACTATCCCAGTTACGGGGATATGACATGGGTGTACCACTTTAAGTATAGGAAACTCTCCGAGTTACATTGGACATGATATGGGTGTACCACTTTAAGTATAGGAAACTCTCCGAGTTACATTGGACATGACACGGGTGTACCACTTTAAGTATAGGAAACTCTCCGAGTTACATGGGACATGACATGGGTGTACCACTTTAAGTATAGGAAACTCTCCGAGTTACAGGGGACATGACATGGGTGTACCACTTTAAGTATAGGAAACTCTCCGAGTTACATTGGACATGACATGGGTGTACCACTTTAGGTATAGGAAACTCTCCGAGTTACAGGGGTGGAACATGGGTGTACCACTTTAAGCATAGGAAACTCTCCGAGTTACAGTGGACATGACATGGATGTACCACTTTAAGTATAGGAAACTCTCCGAGTTACATGGGACATGACATGGGTGTACCACTTTAAGTATAGGAAACTCTCCCAATTACGGGGAACATGACATGGGTGTACCATTTTAAGTATAGGAAACTCTCCGAGTGACAGGGGACATGACATGGGTGTACCACTTTAGGTATAGGAAACTCTCCCAATTACGGGGAACATGACATGGGTGTACCACTTTAAGTATAGGAAACTCTCCAAGTTACATGGGACATGACATGGGTGTACCACTTTAAGTATAGGAAACTTTCCGAGTTACATGGGACATGACATGGGTGTACCACTTTAAGTATAGGAAACTATCCCAGTTACGGGGATATGACATGGGTGTACCACTTTAAGTATAGGAAACTCTCCGAGTTACATTGGACATGACATGGGTGTACCACTTTAAGTATAGGAAACTATCCCAGGTACGGGGATATGACATGGGTGTACCACTTTAAGTATAGGAAACTCTCCGAGTTACATTGGACATGACATGGGTGTACCACTTTAAGTATAGGAAACTCTCCGAGTTACATTGGACATGACATGGGTGTACCACTTTAAGTATAGGAAAATCTCCGAGTTACAGGGGACATAACATGGGTGTACCACTTTAAGTATAGGAAACTCTCCGAGTGACAGGGGACATGACATGGGTGTACCACTTTAAGTATAGGAAACTTTCCGAGTGACAGGGGACATGACATGGGTGTACCACTTTAAGTATAGGAAACTCTCCGAGTTACAGGGGTGGAACATGGGTGTACCACTTTAAGCATAGGAAACTCTCCGAGTTACATTGGACATGACATGGATGTACCACTTTAAGTATAGGAAACTCTCCGAGTTACATGGGACATGACATGGGTGTACCACTTTAAGTATAGGAAACTCTCCAAATTACGGGGAACATGACATGGGTGTACCACTTTAGGTATAGGAAACTCTCCCAATTACGGGGAACATGACATGGGTGTACCACTTTAAGTATAGGAAACTCTCCAAGTTACATGGGACATGACATGGGTGTACCACTTTAAGTATAGGAAACTCTCCCAATTACGGGGAACATGACATGGGTGTACCATTTTAAGTATAGGAAACTCTCCGAGTGACAGGGGACATGACATGGGTGTACCACTTTAGGTATAGGAAACTCTCCCAATTACGGGGAACATGACATGGGTGTACCACTTTAAGTATAGGAAACTCTCCAAGTTACATGGGACATGACATGGGTGTACCACTTTAAGTATAGGAAACTTTCCGAGTTACATGGGACATGACATGGGTGTACCACTTTAAGTATAGGAAACTATCCCAGTTACGGGGATATGACATGGGTGTACCACTTTAAGTATAGGAAACTCTCCGAGTTACATTGGACATGACATGGGTGTACCACTTTAAGTATAGGAAACTATCCCAGGTACGGGGATATGACATGGGTGTACCACTTTAAGTATAGGAAACTCTCCGAGTTACATTGGACATGACATGGGTGTACCACTTTAAGTATAGGAAACTCTCCGAGTTACATTGGACATGACATGGGTGTACCACTTTAAGTATAGGAAAATCTCCGAGTTACAGGGGACATAACATGGGTGTACCACTTTAAGTATAGGAAACTCTCCGAGTGACAGGGGACATGACATGGGTGTACCACTTTAAGTATAGGAAACTTTCCGAGTGACAGGGGACATGACATGGGTGTACCACTTTAAGTATAGGAAACTCTCCGAGTTACAGGGGTGGAACATGGGTGTACCACTTTAAGCATAGGAAACTCTCCGAGTTACATTGGACATGACATGGATGTACCACTTTAAGTATAGGAAACTCTCCGAGTTACATGGGACATGACATGGGTGTACCACTTTAAGTATAGGAAACTCTCCAAATTACGGGGAACATGACATGGGTGTACCACTTTAGGTATAGGAAACTCTCCCAATTACGGGGAACATGACATGGGTGTACCACTTTAAGTATAGGAAACTCTCCAAGTTACATGGGACATGACATGGGTGTACCACTTTAAGTATAGGAAACTTTCCGAGTTACATGGGACATGACATGGGTGTACCACTTTAAGTATAGGAAACTATCCCAGTTACGGGGATATGACATGGGTGTACCACTTTAAGTATAGGAAACTCTCCGAGTTACATTGGACATGATATGGGTGTACCACTTTAAGTATAGGAAACTCTCCGAGTTACATTGGACATGACATGGGTGTACCACTTTAAGTATAGGAAACTCTCCAAGTTACATGGGACATGACATGGGTGTACCACTTTAAGTATAGGAAACTTTCCGAGTTACATGGGACATGACATGGGTGTACCACTTTAAGTATAGGAAACTATCCCAGTTACGGGATATGACATGGGTGTACCACTTTAAGTATAGGAAACTCTCCGAGTTACATTGGACATGACATGGGTGTACCACTTTAGGTATAGGAAACTCTCCGAGTTACAGGGGTGGAACATGGGTGTACCACTTTAAGCATAGGAAACTCTCCGAGTTACATTGGACATGACATGGGTGTACCACTTTAGGTATAGGAAACTCTCCGAGTTACAGGGGTGGAACATGGGTGTACCACTTTAAGCATAGGAAACTCTCCGAGTTACAGTGGACATGACATGGATGTACCACTTTAAGTATAGGAAACTCTCCGAGTTACATGGGACATGACATGGGTGTACCACTTTAAGTATAGGAAACTCTCCCAATTACGGGGAACATGACATGGGTGTACCATTTTAAGTATAGGAAACTCTCCGAGTGACAGGGGACATGACATGGGTGTACCACTTTAGGTATAGGAAACTCTCCCAATTACGGGGAACATGACATGGGTGTACCACTTTAAGTATAGGAAACTCTCCAAGTTACATGGGACATGACATGGGTGTACCACTTTAAGTATAGGAAACTTTCCGAGTTACATGGGACATGACATGGGTGTACCACTTTAAGTATAGGAAACTATCCCAGTTACGGGGATATGACATGGGTGTACCACTTTAAGTATAGGAAACTCTCCGAGTTACATTGGACATGACATGGGTGTACCACTTTAAGTATAGGAAACTATCCCAGGTACGGGGATATGACATGGGTGTACCACTTTAAGTATAGGAAACTCTCCGAGTTACATTGGACATGACATGGGTGTACCACTTTAAGTATAGGAAACTCTCCGAGTTACATTGGACATGACATGGGTGTACCACTTTAAGTATAGGAAAATCTCCGAGTTACAGGGGACATAACATGGGTGTACCACTTTAAGTATAGGAAACTCTCCGAGTGACAGGGGACATGACATGGGTGTACCACTTAAGGATAGGAAACTTTCCGAGTGACAGGGGACATGACATGGGTGTACCACTTTAAGTATAGGAAACTCTCCGAGTTACAGGGGTGGAACATGGGTGTACCACTTTAAGCATAGGAAACTCTCCGAGTTACATTGGACATGACATGGATGTACCACTTTAAGTATAGGAAACTCTCCGAGTTACATGGGACATGACATGGGTGTACCACTTTAAGTATAGGAAACTCTCCAAATTACGGGGAACATGACATGGGTGTACCACTTTAGGTATAGGAAACTCTCCCAATTACGGGGAATGACATGGGTGTACCACTTTAAGTATAGGAAACTCTCCAAGTTACATGGGACATGACATGGGTGTACCACTTTAAGTATAGGAAACTCTCCGAGTTACATGGGACATGACATGGGTGTACCACTTTAAGTATAGGAAACTATCCCAGTTACGGGGATATGACATGGGTGTACCACTTTAAGTATAGGAAACTCTCCGAGTTACATTGGACATGATATGGGTGTACCACTTTAAGTATAGGAAACTCTCCGAGTTACATTGGACATGACATGGGTGTACCACTTTAAGTATAGGAAACTCTCCAAGTTACATGGACATGACATGGGTGTACCACTTTAAGTATAGGAAACTTCCGAGTTACAGGGGACATGACATGGGTGTACCACTTTAAGTATAGGAAACTATCCCAGTTACGGGATATGACATGGGTGTACCACTTTAAGTATAGGAAACTCTCCGAGTTACATTGGACATGATATGGGTGTACCACATTAAGTATAGGAAACTCTCCGAGTTACATTGGACATGACATGGGTGTACCACTTTAAGTATAGGAAACTCTCCGAGTTACATTGGACATGACATGGGTGTACCACTTTAAGTATAGGAAACTCTCCCAAGTTACATTGGACATGACATGGGTGTACCACTTTAGGTATAGGAAACTCTCCCGAGTACAGGGGACATGGACATGGGTGTACCACTTTAAGTATAGGAAACTCTCCGAGTTACATGGGACATGACATGGGTGTACCACTTTAAGTATAGGAAACTCTCCGAGTTACATGGGACATGACATGGGTGTACCACTTTAAGTATAGGAAACTCTCCCAATTACGGGGACATGACATGGGTGTACCACTTTAGGTATAGGAAACTCTCCCAATTACGGGGAACATGACATGGGTGTACCACTTTAAGTATAGGAAACTCTCCGAGTTACATTGGACATGATATGGGTGTACCACTTTAAGTATAGGAAACTCTCCGAGTTACATTGGACATGACATGGGTGTACCACTTTGAGTATAGGAAAATCTCCGAGTTACAGGGGACATAACATGGGTGTACCACTTTAAGCATAGGAAACTCTCCGAGTTACATTGGACATGACATGGGTGTACCACTTTAAGTATAGGAAACTCTCCGAGTTACATTGGACATGACATGGGTGTACCACTTTAAGTATAGGAAACTCTCCGAGTTACATTGGACATGACATGGGTGTACTACTTTAAGTATAGGAAACTCTCCGAGTTACATTGGACATGACACGGGTGTACCACTTTAGGTATAGGAAACTCTCCCAAGTTACAGGGGAACATGACATGGGTGTACCACTTTAAGTATAGGAAACTCTCCGAGTTACAGGGGACATGCCATGGGTGTACCACTTTAAGTATAGGAAACTCTCCCAATTACGGGGAACATGACATGGGTGTACCACTTTAAGTATAGGAAACTCTCCGAGTTACATTGGACATGACATGGGGTGTACCACTTTAAGTATAGGAAACTCTCCGAATTACATTGGAACATGACACTGGGTGTACCACTTTAAGTATAGGAAACTCTCCGAGTTACATTGGACATGACATGGGTGTACCACTTTAGGTATAGGAAACTCTCCGAGTTACATGGGACTGAACACGGGTGTACCACTTTAAGTCATAGGAAACTCTCCGAGTTACATTGGACATGACATGGGTGTACCACTTTAAGTATAGGAAACTCTCCGAGTTACGGGGACATGGAACATGGGTGTACCACTTTAAGTCATAGGAAACTCTCCGAGTTACATTGGACATGACATGGGTGTACCACTTTAAGTATAGGAAACTCTCCGAGTTACATTGGAACATGACATGGGTGTACCACTTTAGGTATAGGAAACTCTCCGGAGTTACATGGGACATGACATGGGTGTACCACTTTAAGTATAGGAAACTCTCCGAGTTACATTGGACATGACATGGGTGTACCACTTTAGGTATAGGAAACTCTCCCAATTACGGGGAACATGACATGGGTGTACCACTTTAAGTATAGGAAACTCTCCGAGTTACAGGGGACATGACATGGGTGTACCACTTTAAGTATAGGAAACTCTCCCAATTACGGGGACATGACATGGGTGTACCACTTTAAGTATAGGAAACTCTCCGAGTTACATTGGACATGACATGGGTGTACCACTTTAAGTATAGGAAACTCTCCGACTTACATGGGAATGACATCGGGTGTACCACTTTAAGTATAGGAAACTCTCCGAGTTACATTGGACATGACATGGGTGTACCCACTTTAGTATAGGAAACTCCGAGTTACATGGGGACATGAACATGGGTGTACCACTTTAAGTATAGGAAACTCTCCGAGTTACATTGGACATGACATGGATGTACCACTTTAAGTATAGGAAACTCTCCGAGTTACATTGGACATGACATGGGTGTACCACTTTAAGTATAGGAAACTCTCCGAGTTACATTGGACATGACACGGGTGTACCACTTTAAGTATAGGAAACTCTCCGAGTTACATTGGACATGACATGGGTGTACCACTTTAGGTATAGGAAACTCTCCGAGTTACAGGGGACTGACATGGTGTACCACTTTAAGCTATAGGAAACTCTCCGAGTTACATTGGACATGACATGGGTGTACCACTTTAAGTATAGGAAAAATCTCCCAATTACGGGGGCAGACAGGGGTACCACTTTAGGGATGGAAACTCTCCCCTTGGGGAAAATGACAGGGTGTACCACTTTAAATATAGGAAACTTCCGAGTTTCAGGGGGAAAGCCCGGGTTACCACTTTTGTATAGGAAACTCTCCCAAAATTAGGGGAACGACATGGGGGTTTCCTTTAGTTAGGGAAAACCCCCAGTTTTCAGGGACATCATGGGTGCCCCTTTAAATATAGGGAAAAAACTCCATACGGACATGCAGGGTGTACCCCTTTGTTAGGGAAACTCTCCGAGTTACATTGGGGCATGACGGGGTTTTCCACTTTTGGGATGGAACTTTTGAATTACATGGAAAATTTTACCCCGGGTTGGTTTTTTTATTTCCCTTTTAAATATGGAAACTCTCCAGTTACATTGGGCAGACATGGGGGGTTTCCACTTTAAAATTAAAAAAATTCCCAATTACGGGGTAAAATGGGTGTACCATTAAGTATAGGAAACTCTCCGAGTTACATTGGACATGACATGGGTGTACCACTTTAAGTATAGGAAACTCTCCGAGTTACAGGGGACATGACATGGGTGTACCACTTTAAGTATAGGAAACTTTCCGAGTTACAGGGGACATGACCTGGATGTACTTCTTTAAGTATAGGAAACTCTCCGAGTTACAGGGGACATGACATGGGTGTACCACTTTAAGTATAGGAAACTATGCCAGTTACGGGGACATGACATGGGTGTACCACTTTAAGTATAGGAAACTCTCCGAGTTACATTGGACATGACATGGGTGTACCACTTTAAGTATAGGAAACTCTCCGAGTTACATTGGACATGACATGGGTGTACCACTTTAAGTATAGGAAACTCTCCGAGTTACATGGGACATGACATGGGTGTACCACTTTAAGTATAGGAAACTCTCCGAGTTACAGGGGACATGCCATGGGTGTACCACTTTAAGTATAGGAAACTCTCCGAGTTACATGGGACATGACATGGGTGTACCACTTTAAGTATAGGAAACTCTCCGAGTTACATGGGACATGACATGGGTGTACCACTTTAAGTATAGGAAACTCTCCCAATTACGGGGAACATGACATGGGTGTACCACTTTAGGTATAGGAAACTCTCCCAATTACGGGGAACATGACATGGGTGTACCACTTTAAGTATAGGAAACTCTCCGAGTTACATTGGACATGATATGGGTGTACCACTTCAAGTATAGGAAACTCTCCGAGTTACATTGGACATGACATGGGTGTACCGCTTTAAGTATAGGAAAATCTCCGAGTTACAGGGGACATAACATGGGTGTACCACTTTAAGTATAGGAAACTCTCCGAGTTACATTGGACATGACATGGGTGTACCACTTTAAGTATAGGAAACTCTCCGAGTTACATTGGACATGACACGGGTGTACCACTTTAGGTATAGGAAACTCTCCCAATTACGGGGAACATGACATGGGTGTACCACTTTAAGTATAGGAAACTCTCCGAGTTACAGGGGACATGCCATGGGTGTACCACTTTAAGTATAGGAAACTCTCCCAATTACGGGGAACATGACATGGGTTACCTTTTAATATAGGAAAAACTCCGGTTTTTGGACATGAAGGGGGTACCACTTAGTAAGGAAAACTCTCCCCCTTAAAGGGAAAATACAGGGTGACCCTTTTTGTATAGGAAATTCCCAGTTACGGGGAATCCTGGGGGTTACAAATTTAAGTATAAAACTCTCCCCCTTACGGGGGCATGACAGGGGGTACCCTTAAGGGAAGGGAAATCTCCGAGTACATTGGAAAGAAAGGGTGTACCACTTTGGTATAGGAAAATTCCCAATTTCGGGGAACTGACAGGGGTACCCCTTTTGGGATGGAAAATCTCCCAGTTACAGGACAACATGGGGGGTACCACTTTAAGTATAGGAAACTCTCCATTACGGACAGGGCAGGGGTACCCCTTTAGTATAGGAAACTCTCCGGTTTAATGGACATGCATGGGTGTACCCCTTTAGGTAAGGGGAAAACCCCCCAAAATTTACCCGGGGAAAAACATGACATGGATGTACCACTTTAAGTATAGGAAACTCTCCGAGTTACATGGGACATGACATGGGTGTACCACTTTAAGTATAGGAAACTCTCCCAATTACGGGGAACATGACATGGGTGTACCACTTTAAGTATAGGAAACTCTCCGAGTTACATTGGACATGACATGGGTGTACCACTTTAAGTATAGGAAACTCTCCGAGTTACATTGGACATGACACGGGTGTACCACTTTAGGTATAGGAAACTCTCCCAATTACGGGGAACATGACATGGGTGTACCACTTTAAGTATAGGAAACTCTCCGAGTTACAGGGGACATGCCATGGGTGTACCACTTTAAGTATAGGAAACTCTCCCAATTACGGGGAACATGACATGGGTGTACCACTTTAGGTATAGGAAACTCTCCGAGTTACATTGGACATGACATGGGTGTACCACTTTAAGTATAGGAAACTCTCCGACTTACATTGGACATGACACGGGTGTACCACTTTAAGTATAGGAAACTCTCCGAGTTACATTGGACATGACATGGGTGTACCACTTTAGGTATAGGAAACTCCGAGTTACAGGGGTGGAACATGGGTGTACCACTTTAAGCATAGGAAACTCTCCGAGTTACATTGGACATGATATGGATGTACCACTTTAAGTATAGGAAACTCTCCGAGTTACATGGGACATGACATGGGTGTACCACTTTAAGTATAGGAAACTCTCCCAATTACGGGGAACATGACATGGGTGTACCACTTTAGGTATAGGAAACTCTCCCAATTACGGGGAACATGACATGGGTGTACCACTTTAAGTATAGGAAACTTTCCGAGTTACATGGGACATGACATGGGTGTACCATTTTAAGTATAGGAAACTATCCCAGTTACGGGGATATGACATGGGTGTACCACTTTAAGTATAGGAAACTCTCCGAGTTACATTGGACATGACATGGGTGTACCACTTTAAGTATAGGAAACTATCCCAGTTACGGGGATATGACATGGGTGTACCACTTTAAGTATAGGAAACTCTCCGAGTTACATTGGACATGACATGGATGTACCACTTTAAGTATAGGAAACTCTCCGAGTGACAGGGGACATGCCATGGGTGTACCACTTTAAGTATAGGAAACTTTCCGAGTGACAGGGGACATGACATGGGTGTACCACTTTAAGTATAGGAAACTCTCCGAGTTACAGGGATGGAACATGGGTGTACCACTTTAAGCATAGGAAACTTTCCGAGTTACATTGACATGGATGTACCACTTTAAGTATAGGAAACTCTCCGAGTTACATGGGACATGACATGGGTGTACCACTTTAAGTATAGGAAACTCTCCAAATTACGGGGAACATGACATGGGTGTACCACTTTAGGTATAGGAAACTCTCCCAATTACGGGGAACATGACATGGGTGTACCACTTTAAGTATAGGAAACTCTCCAAGTTACATGGGACATGACATGGGTGTACCACTTTAAGTATAGGAAACTTTCCGAGTTACATGGGACATGACATGGGTGTACCACTTTAAGTATAGGAAACTATCCCAGTTACGGGGATATGACATGGGTGTACCACTTTAAGTATAGGAAACTTTCCGAGTTACAGGGGACATGACCTGGGTGTACTTCTTTAAGTATAGGAAACTCTCCGAGTTACATGGGACATGACATGGGTGTACCACTTTAAGTATAGGTAACTCTCCGAGTTACATGGGACATGACACGGGGTCCTACCTAGACTGATGTGGCTGCTGCTGAGTTACGAGGTTCCTGTTACGAAAGTCGAGGGGTTAGATAAATCAGCTAGCAGTTATCTGAGGCGATGGTTTGGAGCTCCACCAGGTTTCACTTCTGTTGGGCTGTATGGAAAATCAACACAACTCCAGATACTAATTTCATCCATAGTCGAGAAATTTAAGGTCGCAAAATGTCTCGTCATTACCTTGAGAGATATTGCAGATTCCAGAGTCAGTGGTGCAGGCGTCTAAACCAGAACAGGAAGGAAGTGGTCGGCATCAACATCTGTAAACCAGGCTGAAAGTATGTTGGAACTGCAAGACGTTATCGGAAACACCTGTATTGGTAGACAAGGACTGGGAGTGCAGCACTTTCAACAGTTGAAACATGCATCAGTTACAGAAAGACGAGGGATGGTTCAGAGTGAAGTAAGGAAGATAGAAGAGGACCGTCGGAAAGCAAAAGCAGTGGAGCTTGGGAAACAAGGAGCGTGGATGAAATGGGACTTACCTGACAGGAAACTATCATGGTCGAAACTGTGGAGAAAGGACCAGTACAGGATAACTTTCCTGTTAAGGGCCGTGTATGACATGCTACCGTCCCCGGCAAATCTTCATCAGTGACGGCTTACTGAGGACCCTAGTTGTCAACTGTGTGGGAATCGGGGAACAATGTACAACATCCTATCAGAGTGTCCGGTAGCATTGTCACAGGGACGGTATGGATTGCGTCATGACAAGGTCCTGTGTGAGCTTGCTATCATTGTAGACGCAGAAAGAAAAAGCGCCAAAAGATAGCAGTAGGTCAGGAAAGGGTCTTCTTGAGGCAGGGGGAAAACAGCAGAGGCGAAGAAACCAGTTATTCCATCATTACTGGACAGAGGGAGGGACTGGGAGCTGAAAGTGGACCTGGATGGGAGACTAGTGCTCCCAGGTATTGAGGAAACAACACTTCGCTCAGACATGCTTCTCACGCCGACCCAGTCCAAGATTCTCATCCTAGTGGAACTCACTGTACCATGGGAGGAGAATTGTGAAGAGGCACATGAGAGGAAGAACCTGAAATACGCTGACCTGACATAAGACTGTGGAGAAAAAGGCTGGAAGGTGTGGATGTTTGCAGTTGAGGTCGGTTGTAGAGGGTTCCCAGCACAGTCGGTGAGCAGGTTGTTACAACAACTAGGAATGCTGGGAAAGGCCAAGTCATCGGCCTTGAGAAAACTTGGAAAGGCAGCAGAAAGAGCATCATGCTGGGTATGGCACCGTCGGAACGACAAAGGCTGAAAGCCAGGATCCATCGAGTAGTGGCTTGGCCACCACTACTGACCGACCAACCGGAGGATGTTATGATTCAGGGTTGAAACATCCGAGGAAAATTGGCGACCACCTAATGACGATGGAAACTGGTATCGAGCACCACGGGGCAGGGAAACCACGCATTTTAGACGATCCAAGCAAAAGAAGCAGGATTAGATCGGCTGTAAGTTATCGATGGGTGTATCACTTTAAGTATAGGAAACTATCCCAGTTACGAGGACATGACATGGGTGTACCACTTTAAGTATAGAAAACTATCCGAGTTACATCGGATATGACATGGATGTACCACTTTAAGTATAGGAAACTTTCCGAGTTACAGGGGACATGACATGGGTGTATCACTTTAAGTATATGAAACTTTCCGAGTTACGGGGACATGACATGGGTGTACCACTTTAAGTATAGGAAACTCTCCGAGTTACATTGGACATGACATGGATGTACCACTTTAAGTATAGGAAACTTTCCGATTTACATTGGACATGACATTGATGTACCACTTTAAGTATAGGAAACTCTCAGAGTGACAGGGGACATGACATGGGTGTACCACTTTAAGCATAGGAAACTCTCCGAGTTACAGGGGACATAACATGGGTGTACCACTTTAAGTATAGGAAACTCTCCGGGTTACATGGGACATGACACGGGGTCCTACCTAGACTTATGTGGCTGCCGCTGATTTACGAGGTTCCTGTTACGAAAGTCCAGGGGTTAGAGAAATCAGTTAGCAGTTATCCGAGGCGATGGTTTGGAGCTCCACCAGGTTTCACTTCTGTTGGGCTGTATGGAAAATCAACACAACTCCAGATACTAATTTCATCCATAGTCGAGGAATTTAAGGTCGCAAAATGTCTCGTCATTACTTTGAGAGATATTGCACCATATTAAGTATGGGAAACTTTCTGAGTTACAGGGTGTGAGGCATGGCTATATCACTTATAGTATAGGTAACGATGTGAGCTACTAGGGTGAGATTTGGGTGTCCTCGTCTCAGGATATCAGTATCACATCATTACAGGGTCACCGTATCAGGATATCAGTACCACATCATAACAGGGTCACCGTATCAGGATATCAGCACCACATCATAACAGGGTCACTGTATCAGGATATCAGTACCACATCATAACAGGGTCACCGTATCAGGATATCAGTACCACATCATAACAGGGTCACTGTATCAGGATATCAGCACCACATCATAACAGGGTCACTGTATCAGGATATCAGTACCACATCATAACAGGGTCACTGTATCAGGATATCAGCACCACATCATAACAGGGTCACTGTATCAGGATATCAGCACCACATCATAACAGGGTCACTGTATCAGGATATCAGCACCACATCATAACAGGGTCACTGTCTCAGGATAAACAGCCTTCCTAGCTGGAATTACTGCTGAATATTTCTGTTAAACCAGACTATTCTCGAAAAAGGATTGTTGGCCTGAAATGCTCTATTTGTCACATGTGAATATACAATGAACGAGTGTCAACATATCTCAAATCTTTTATATTTTATTATACAATTTTAAATATAACATTTGCACACGGGTAATTTTGGCTAAAAATGCAAGAGTTGTCTCCCTTCTTACAACTTTTCAACATGCACATTCACGCAACCTTCCACACTTCAACTAATACATCCAGCCAAGCTTTTGTTACAGTGTACAAGTTTTGTGTACAATGTCAGCGACCTTTGCAGCCAACAGAAGAAACTGTCCCGCTGCATTATAATCTTTGATATCACAGTTTAACCAGTAATCACAAACTTTGTACATCTTCCCACACAAGTATTTTGACCCAAGTTTAAGGTATAAATGTACAGTTTGTAGCTCTTGATTGTAATCCAAAATAATGAAAACATCTTTGCAAATGCATGCAACTTGAAATTATAGATCTTAAATTTCCTTTTCTGTTCTTTACCAACATTAAAGATGGTCATAATTATATCCTATCTACTTTTGTAAATGCCTCATGGTCAATGATGTGATAATTTTGATTTTTGTGACTTAGAATTACTAGGTCTATCTATCTATTTATGATGCTTCTCCCTCTGCTGGAGCCTCTCCCTCCTCCTTTGCTTGCTCAGGTTCCTCCTGTGGATAGAAATATTTAATATTAATAATAATTTTTTTTTTTGGAAGCTATTCAATCTATTAACATTCCTCATAAATTGTATCATAAATACAAAGCTTACCATTACCTGAGACTCATTACACACAAATACACACCTCTTTTGGTGCTGATGTCTCCTCCGTCGTTTCTTCACTTGTTTTTTCTGCCTCGCCTGCTGCAGGTGTCTCTGTTGCCTCGCTGGGTTTTTCAGCCTCCTCTGTAGCCTCAGGTGCGCTCTCCTCCTGTGTTTGGGCCACAGTCGGTTTGATCTCCTCCTCTGTGGGCTCCTGCGCCTCCATCACAGGAGGAAGCTTCGTTGGGGATGAACTCTCTTTCTTAGCACGCTCCTCCTCTGCCTATAAAGATAGACAACTCAATTTCAATTTTGGTACTAAATTGTTATCAGTAAGGGGAATCATGTACATTGTAGTCAAATCTACACATCCATACTTTTTTCTTATTATTTTTAGAGATCTGCTTTCAAAATTCTCATTGCAATTTTTGTTTCCATGTCCACTTGGATAAAGATAACTGCAATGCATGATCAGTCTTATGGGCGTGTCAGGTGTTGTGTTACCATGATTACACTGTGTCAGGTGTTGTGTTACCATGAATGATTACACTGTGTCAGGTGTTGTGTTACCATGAATGATTACACCTGTATCAGGTGTTGTGTTACCATGAATGATTACACTGTGTCAGGTGTTGTGTTACCATGAATGATTACACTGTGTCAGGTGTTGTGTTACCTTGAATGATTACACTGTGTCAGGTGTTTTGTTACCATGAATGATTACACTGTGTCAGGTGTTGTGTTACCATGAATGATTACACCTGTATCAGGTGTTGTGTTACCATGAATGATTACACTGTGTCAGGTGTTGTGTTACCATGAATGATTACACTATGTCAGGTGTTGTGTTACCATGAATGATTACACTGTGTCAGGTGTTGTGTTACCATGAATGATTACACCTGTGTCAGGTGTTGTGTTACCATGCATGATTACACTGTGTCAGGTGTTGTGTTACCATGAATGATTACACTGTGTCAGGTGTTGTGTTACCATGAATGACTACATCTGTGTCAGGTGTTGTGTTACCATGAATGATAACACTGTGTCAGGTGTTGTGTTACTATATTATTCCAGAGAGATGACACTGGTAGCACTGGAATGACCCTAGTCCTCTGTATACACTGATGACCCCAGTCTTTATTTGAGATACATGTACACAAAATTTCTTACAGGCATCAAACTATATTAAAAAATCAAGTTTTACCTTCCTCCTCTCTTCATCTTCTTCTGCAATTTTCATGGCTTCTTCTTTCCTTCTTGCTTGAATTTCTTTCTCTTTTTCAAAATTGTCTTGTTCTAGAATAAGCATCTTCTTTTCATTTTCTTTCTGAAAAATATGTATAAATATAGAATGAATTATAAAAACAAATATTTAATACCAAACAACAGTACCACAGGGTTGAGCAATATATCCCCATCGAATGCCATATAGTGTTATCATCGAATGCCATATAGTGTTATCATTGAATGCCATATAGTGTTATCATTGAATACCATATAGTGTTATCATTGAATACCATATAGTGTTATCATTGAATGTCATATAGTGTTATCATTGAATACCATATAGTGTTATCATTGAATGTCATATAGTGTTATCATTGAATGTCATATAGTGTTATCATTGAATGTCATATAGTGTTATCATTGAATGTCATATAGTGTTATCATGGAATACCATATAGTGTTATCTTTATAGTGTTGCCTAGCATTAAAATAAGATCTGAATCACCTAAGAGTGGTTAGCTGGCATGCTATAAATCTCACTTTTCACCAGAAAGTCAATGTTTGATTTTCTACAAGTTTGAGGAAAACAAGCAATTCAGTCTAACTTATTAAACACAACTTGTTATCACAATTGTAAAGCCTATCATGTTTCAAAGAAATCGATCGCAAAATGTAGGAGTAGATCTTCTGACAAACAAAAGTTTACGCCAGATGGACAGACAACACCATACCATAATACTCCCATCAAATTTTGAGTTGCATATAATATTATAGTTTTACATGTCATATCAAAATTGTGAAAACTCTTATCTAACTTGTATCAAAATCACTTCTCAAGGTTACATGTGATGTGTTGATTTTAAAGTTTTGTTCCCAAATATTGGCTACGGTTATCAGTACTATAGTGAAACATCTGTATTTAATCCTTATAGTTTATCAATGTAAAACAACAGATACAATACTATGCTGTAATGTAATGCTTAATACTTGCAGTAAATTATCTCAGTTTTTAATGTAAACACTGTATTGTAATTAATTTCAATACAAAACAAATATTACCGCAGTATATTAAAATAAATCAATGTTAATTTTCCCCTTTGCCAGGACAATGAGTTTAATTATACTTAGCTTTAGTTTTTGCTAGTAAACTGTCAACATATCATATTTGTGTTTATATCATAATTGACAGGCCTATTCAACCAATTTATCAACTGATATCATTTATCTGAATCAGGCCAACCAATTGTCAGAAAATAATCCACTGATGCATGACAGTTGAGGGCAGTCAGTAAATACCAGGTATCCCTCAACAACTACCTGGTACAGGGCACACTCATTACCTGGGCTTTATATTGTTCATTTTCTTTCATCTTGTACAGCCATTGTGCAATGTATTCTACTGGATCCCGTGGCCTTTTTTCTGCTACTTCTGCCAAGCAAGTCGCAAGGCAGGACCCCAACTGTTTCTTTAGATAGGCAGAATCCATATTAGCACCTGTGTATGAAATTAAGCAAGATAATTGTACGTAAAGTCTGTAAAATTGATCGATATAACACCAATCAGGAATGGTAACATTAGTATCAATAGTTTCAGGCATACAGTTGTTACCTGATACTGCGCCGCCAATATCTGGTAAATACAGTTAATGTTGTTACTGTCACGATAGTAAAGTAATCAACTGGTACGGACCAAACAGTAAAAAGTATCTGGTATATACAGTTGTCACTTTCATGAAAGTAAAGTCGTCGACTGGGACTGACGCACCAGTAAAACTGTATCTGGTATATATATTATCACTACTGTCAAAATAGTAAACAAATATATACACAGTTATTAATGGAGGCGTTATACCATTGTTGAACAGTGTGTTCCCTCTAGCCCTAACACCAGATTTGCACATTTTGACAGATAGATATCTCGTCTAGTTTGGATACAGCATCAGAATGTGAAGTTTAGCGTAACGTTACGGGCCAGAGGAAATCGGGTTAATTGGTTTTAATAACCGTGTATCATTTGTGTATTGATAATTTCATAGCCAGTTTCATGTGGTTGGTAGTTGTTTCAACTATTTTCCCATAATCAACATGGTCATTCCCCTCAGCACATGTACACCGTATATGTAAAATTTTGTAAACAATTTGTATAACGGCATAGAATTAGATACATTTCAGTCAGATGCTTCCTTCGCGACCGACACATTGGTGTGCCTAAATCATGTTACTTCATTGGGAAAACTATATTAGAACTAGTCGAATACATATTATTTGGGAAAGTTATTGATTTCATTACAGGACCTGAATTGACTTCGTATCATACATACACATGCGGTCATAATTTCAAGAAATATAAATCTTACTTACCAACTTCTGTTTCACCTCTTGTTCCTATGCAGCCTCGTTTTGGAATGTCAACTTCCGGTATTTCCCTAGTTACCCTTGACAATGGCGTCTCGTTGCTAACAAGAGGTAATCAGGTGTGGACTCACCTCGTGTACTGGTCTAAGGCGATCCGTGTGGGCATTTAACTGTTACAGATCGGAGGAACTAGCTCATCTAAAGCCACCAGCTAAAATGGCTTCCAAAGTGTCGTTTGCTGACTATAAAGATCCGGGAAACATGTACAATATAATTGACAGTAATGAACCATGGAGGGGAAGAATGCTTTTTACAGGTAAGTATACTACAGTAATGTAAGCATAAGCTTACATAATGTTATTTATTTATTTTAGCTTAAACTAATACAAAAAAGTTCTCCTTTAGCAGTCAAGTCACATAACCGGAATCTAGACTGAATTGTTGGAATAATTTAGTCTAGTGTCATCATAACTTTGTAAATTTTGTGACACAGTAACAGAGGACATAGGTTTAGTGTGCCAGAAGTTTAAATACACCCACCCCGAGTGAAAGTGCCGTCCAATACACCTTAAAGGCTCGTATTTACACTGGCGTTGGTATCAGTGTATTTCTATTTTCACTGAGTGTTAAAACCAGACGGAGTGTAAATATTATTTAAATAGTTAAAATTCAAGAGAATTTAGAGTTAAAAGTTTATCGTCTAAAAGTTAATGGCCACAATAGAGAAATGTTATAGTCAATAAATATTTACTGGTAGATATGATTAAGTATTCATATAAAGTGCGCTGTGTTTATCTTGTGGTTGTGTTAAACCACTTATTTCTATCTGGTGTTGTACCTTTATAATTTATTTAATTTAACTGCCAATAATCTGACTGTTTTATCATTGTACATGTGTATTACTTACTCTCTCATTTACTCCGGAATCTTGTAACACGACACATTACAATACAACTACAGTGAGCTATTTCAATAGTGACACAACTAAAGCATTAATATGAAGATCATATGTGGATAACTATATTATGTTTATTTTATATAGCTCACGTTACTTTTTTGTTAACTTAGTACAATATTATTTTACATGCTGCTTAGTTACATGTATGTCAGTATTTATCATGATGATGGTGAAGGGGGCGTTGATAATGCTGTTTTAACTTGTGTTCAAGTCTTGACTGCCTTTGGCTAATAGATACATGTATGTTTAAAAAGTAGATAAATATAGTCAGACCTTGTACTGTAAAATATTAATATTGCGCATGTTCCGATGGTGTATTAGTAAGGACACGCACTGGTGATAATAGATAGAAGATATATAGCTGAATTATTGCAATATGGCTAATGGAGATTTATAAAATCGATGACAGGCTCACTGAAACGGTACGACTAAATTTTAATAATGCAATGATTTTCTGGTTTCCATGCTATCCATGCATACTGCTGTCGTCCAACCATGCAGCTACAATTCACTTTTTTATTTGTTTTGATTAGACAACGTTCTGCCTGGCGGAAACCTGCGCCATCACGTTGAAGATTCTAGTGTTTTGTTGTGTGATCGGTATTGATAATCTATCTTGAGTTATGGTTAGATTTCCATCTAATAAATCTAATTAAATAAATTTGACGAGACGTGGATATTAGGCCCTTCTTATAATATCTTGCTCTACAAAAGCGCGCAAAAATGCATATATTCAGACACATTAGTTACAAGTCCCGATATTTACACGCGTTAGACTTTTTTTTACAGGTCCCGATATTTACACGCGTTAGACCTTGTTACAGGTTCCGATATTTACACGCGCTAGACTTTATTACAGGTCCCGATATTTACACGCGCTAGACTTTGTTACAAGTCCCGATATTTACACGCGTTAGACCTTGTTACAGGTTCCGATATTTACACGCGCTAGACTTTATTACAGGTCCCGATATTTACACGCGCTAGACTTTATTACAAGTCCCGATATTTACACGCGTTAGACTTTTTTTACAGGTCCCGATATTTACACGCGTTAGACCTTGTTACAGGTTCCGATATTTACACGCGTTAGACTTTATTACAGGTCCCGATATTTGCATGCGTTAGACTTTGTTTCATGTCCCGATATTTATACACGTTAGACTTTGTTTCATGTCCCGATATTTATACACGTTAGACTTTGTTACAGGCCCTGTTGTTAAAACTCGTTTCACTTTGATACAAGCCCGATGTTTATACGTATTACGCTTTGTCATATGGGCCCTGATGTCTATACGTATTATGCCTTGTTATACAGGCCCGATGTTTATACGTATTACGCTTTGTTATACGGGCCCTGATGTCTATACGTATTATGCCTTGTTATACAAGCCCGATGTTTATACGTATTACGCCTTGTTATACAGGCCCTGATGCCAACAGGGACCACAGGGTGACGGTGGAACAGGAACATCGACACATCGGTATCGGAACCATGTCGGCCGAGGGAACGGGAGAGGCGGATTACATTTGGAGAGCAGGGGCTCAGACCCCACACCCCAGGCCCCGTTCACGCATGGTAGGGGAGGTGGGCTGGGGAGTGCCTCGTATGACCGATTGGAAAATGCCTCGTTCTGGTAGACAGGTCATGGTACGTATTCGCACTATAAAAGTATGGGCTTGCAGTGTTTCATATCAAACGAAATTAAGTAAGTTACGGTAAAAAGTATATTATACCCATGCCAGAGAGACATAAGATATCTTATATAATTTGAATAAATTAGCATTAACGTCATAAATATTTCATTTTTACAGTTGGGAGAATTTAGACAGGAGTGTGAAGATCGCTATTCTCATCTTTATCAAAACCCATGGTGAGTCGTGTAGAGTCACAGTAGAGGTATATTATTGATAAGTACGGTCTGTGATAAGTAGTACTACACATGTACACTCATTTAAACACTATCTCGATAAGTATTTATATGTTGGTTCAGCCAGAAGGGATATTGATTGGAAAGTACACGTACAGTGTACAGGGCATTATATATGGGTAGACAGTAATGAAAGGCACACAGATCCCAATTGTGTAACATAAATGGGCTCCGGTTGGTGTCGGTATTTAATTAAATTATCTCAATAAAGGTTATCACACCAGGAACTTTTAAATAGTTGATACACAAAAGCCCGATCGATCCTTGTATTTCATGTTAGCGTTTGTCACACAGAGACCTATATAGAACAGTAGATAGTTGTATATCATAGGTCTCTGTGTCACCAAGTAACGAGTATATCTCTGCAGGTACCCCGGACCCAGAGATGACGTCACACCTGGGTCGGACGCCTCTTTGGTGATGAATGTGTACAGACCGAGAACGACCCCCGGGAACACTCGTGCAGGTAGTAGTCGGCCACGCCCACTAAATAGCCCATACAGACAGACGCCGGCTGCAACCACCGTTAACGATGGGCGGGCATCATATAACATACTTAGGGTTTCCCATACAGGTACCGAATGCTACTATTTTTGAGTAGATGCCCAGTAGATGCCCAGTAGATTCTCTCCTACTCTTACTGCTGCTGTACTGGTTCCGGGTTCATGGTACGGTCACTAAAGTCTCTTATATTAGAGACGTATACGCCACTTTTTCTGCTTAATAGATCGACTTTCAAAATAAAAGCATCCGTTTTTTTTTACTATACCCTTATTTATTTCTTCCGTTTCCCAACCCAGTTTCTGACCCGCTCAGTAATTCCGCATTTCCAACTAAATCAATATTGTCTTATTAGCTTCTTCGTCTACAAAAACGAAAATATACTATTTAGAATTTTCTCTTTACTTATAATAGTTTTCGTCTTTCCCACTAAAAATCTGATCTTGCTTATTGCTCCTGTCTATTACGTAGGTCTTTCCCCACTAGAATCTGGTCCACTTATTACCTCCGTCTGTCTCGTTAGAATCTGGTCCACTTATAACGTCCGTCTGTCTCGTTAGAATCTGACCAACTTATTGTGTTTGTCTGTCCCTCCAGAATCTGACCAACTTATTGTGTTCGTCTGCCCCTCCAGAATCTGACCAACTTACTGTGTTCGTCTGTCCCTCCAGAATCTGACCAACTTATTGTGTTCGTCTGTCCCTCCAGAATCTGACTAACTTATTGTGTTCATATGTCCCTCCAGAATCTGACAAACTTATTGTGTTCGTCTGTCCCAATAGAATCTGACCAACTTATTGTGTTCGTCGGTCCCAATAGATTATGACCAACTTATTGTGTTCGTCTGTCCCTCCAGAATCTGACCAACTTATTGTGTTCGTCTGTCCCTCAAGAATCTGACCAACTTATTGTGTTCGTCTGTCCCTCCAGATTCTGACCAACTTATTGTGTTCGTCTGTCCCTCCAGAATCTGACTAACTTATTGTGTTCATATGTCCCTCCAGAATCTGACCAACTTATTGTGTTCGTCTGTCCCAATAGAATCTGACCAACTTATTGTGTCCGTCTGTCCCTCCAGAATCTGACCAACTTATTGTGTTCGTCTGTCCCTCCAGATTCTGACCAACTTATTGTGTTCGTCTGTCCCTCAAGAATCTGACTAATTTATTGTGTTCGTCTGTCCCTCAAGAATCTGAACAACTTATTGTGTTCGTCTGTCCCTCCAGAATCTGACCAACTTATTGTGTTCGTCTTTCCCTCCAGAATCTGACTAATTTATTGTGTTCGTCTGTCCCTCCAGGATCTGACCAACTTATTGTGTTCGTCTGTCCCTCCAGAATCTGACGAACTGGTTGTGTTCGTCTGTCCCTCCAGAATCTGACCAACTTATTGTGTTCGTCTGTCCCTCCAGAATCTGACCGACGTATTGTGTTCGTCTGTCCCTCCAGAATCTGACCAACTTATTGTGTTCGTCTGTCCCTCCAGAATCTGACCAAATTATTGTGTTCGTCTGTACCTCCAGAATCTGACGAACTGGTTGTGTTCGTCTGTCCCTCGAACTATCTTGCGTATTTACCATTTGGCCATGTGTATAACTCCCGTCCTTCGTTCTTAAATATAACTGTAATACAGTGATCACCACAATTTCAAAATGATGGGTGGAGGAAAATTTTTTGACAATTTTTTCTGAATATGTACTTTTGTGGATGTCATGCAGCCTCGCGGTGCGACGTTTCGAGAAACAACATCAATTATGACATTAAGAATAGAGATTTAATTATGTTGTTTGATTTAGTTCTAAATAAATTTGCATTTTAATCATTTGCTCACTCTATGCCATATATATCGTGTAAATTAAAACAAAATAACAGCTTATACCATTACTTTAAAAAACTACAAACATACATTCCTCATTTAAACAATCATCAATTTATTTTCACAAAACCATTTCAATCTCAATTCCAACTCGCTGTTCTTTAATATAACATTGAATAAAACAAACTCAAATAGCATCTTTTACTGTTATAAATATGATAAACATTCACACCAAGATCATATTGCATTGTCAAGTATTATAAGTTAAAACATTTCAATTATTAATTTCATAAATTGCACTATAATATTATCAGTGAACATATTAATAGCAACTATTATATCTATGATACAGCATCTACAAATCAAACTCAATGGCAACTTTTACTGGACATAATATAAGAATATATAAAGTATTTAAAGCAATGCACAAGCCACAATATAATTTCAATTAAGATATCAATTCAACACAGTCACTATAATTTTCTCCTGAAAATAGTCTTCACTATATATGAACAATTGAAGCCAAACACAATTTGTCTCTCCAAATGACATGAACATTCTGCTGTTGCACAGTCCCTTCTAAAATGAAGCAGCTTTCTTGTAGGGAACTTTCTGGGTAAACACCATCATCAGAGAGTTCAAGATCCTCTGAGAGAGCCTGTTCCTGCTGGTGGTAATAAATAAATAAATAAATAAATAAATAAATATTTTTGAAAAGCTTAATGAATCTTATTGTGGTCATTACCATATTATAATTATGAACTTCTTATTCCTACAAATTTGTAATAAGCAAAACAATTAAAACCATCAATAAATCTTTGGAAAAAAAAACCCCAAAAAAACAAATTAATTATATTTTAACAAATATTCATTACAAATGTACATGTTATTTTTTAATTACATTGTATATACTTGAGGTGCTAATTAACTTATCTTTATTTAATAATAATTAAAGAAAATCAAAAACCTAGATAACACTTATCAAATAATAAATAGAGAGATACATTAGGAGAGATTCTGAGATTATTTATATTATTGGACGTTTCGAGATCGTTTTTGGAAGGGAGATCACTCTAATAGTACTTTCTAAAAATAGCACGTGACAAGAAAACCAATGCACGAAATATTCATTAGATTATTATCATTATCTAGCAAATCAAATATAGGCTAATTGTAAGCTTACCTTGGTCATCTTCATACACAATTAATCCATGCGCATTTTTGTAGCCGTGGCTTGCGCGATATATCAGATTTCAGTCTGTTGGCTGCAGGTTTTCTAGATCGGTTGTCGCGATCGCATGTCGTTCACATGGTGTATTACTTTTTGTATGCCTGTGTCTGTATCCTCTCCCACCTATCATGACTATACTACGGTAGTCTTTAACATTAGGTTACTGTGTTGGTACATTTTGTACATTTCTACTTTTAAAAAATATAGAAAGGTGGTAAGTCTAACGTACATATGTTGTTCCTCTCACTGATACCGAGTAACACGTCTCATTTTATAAATAATAAATTGTTGTGTAACGTTCTTAACAAAATAAAATGAAAAATAAAAATAAATTAGATAGTCTGGTCGTGTTTATTGGGGTATGAGATGATAATGGTAGTTCCGTGTGGTCAGTAACATAATATTAGGAAGAGTAGGACGTGTTTGTGGTTGGAACTGATGCCATATGATTTAATGAATTGTCACTGGGTTTTTCAGGTAACGTAGAGGAGCAGCAGAGTAGCTCGGAACAGGACGCTTCAACCACAGAGTAACAACAGCTGAGAGGGAGTTAAAGTAAGTATCGTCCAAGTCTCGTGTAATACTCAGCACGAGACTGGTCAGTTGTCCAGATAATGTGTCATAGGTCGAGATTATGATACTAGCTTTTGTCATCAATAAAGGTGAAAGGCGGGAATTTTACCAACTTCAGATTTGTCTCGTATATGATAACAAAACTGTGAAAACCCTTTTTTGCTGTTGCAGGCATGTGTAGTAGCGGGATAATTCTCTAGTGGCGTGGAACATTTAGGAGGAGATTGGTTCCCGGTGCTGCCATCTGATGGGATAATGATCGTGATTTTACCGTGGGACGTGCAATACACAACTAATGATTTCTTTCCACAAACCATATCAGTATTATTAATTACTATGGAGACATAGTCTTGCCAGTTACACGAGGTCTATGTGTGTTGTACGCTCGCTGTTTACCGTGTTTCTCATAGATACCTATATATATTTATTATAGTGTTCATGCACACAACAGTATTTTCTTCATAGCTTTTACGTTACTGTTTACTATTTGCACACGCATTAGATTTATTTATAGCTATTTATATAGATATGTTTAGACACACTGCTCAATACTACATGTTGCCGATGACTGTAGATTTGTTATATTTGGAAGTAAAATGCTATTCACTTTTCATCATGTGTTGTTTTCATATAATTAGCAAAAACAAAATTGGAAAAGAAACGCTAAGAAGTACGCAGACTATCATCTTGTTCTTTATAATTTCTTGTCGTGTATAGATAAAACTGTAATGGTTAAACAAAGGTAGGCATCTGCAATGCTAAAAAAATGGACTCCAAGATGGTCGGTGATACATGTAGTTGCTTAACGCGTTGATAATTCGGTACGTTGTTGTGTTTTGTTGTTATTATACTCTATCTTGGCTGATTTGATACACTTTTGAAACAATGCCCCTCCTCCCAATCACGTCAGAACAATGTCACGCCTCCCAATCACGACAGAACAATGTCCGTCCTCCCAATCACGTCAAAACAATGTCACTCCTCCCTATCACGACAGAACAATGTCCGCCCTCCCAATCACGACAGAACAATGTCCGTCCTCCCAATGACGACAGAACAATGTCCGTCCTCACAATCACGACAGAACAATGTCACTCCTCCCAATCACGACAGAACAATGTCCGTCCTCCCAATCACGACAGAACAATGTCCGTCCTCTCAATCACGACAGAACAATGTCCGTCCTCCCAATCACGACAGAACAATGTCCCTCCTCCCAATCACGACAGAACAATGCCCCTCCTCCCAATCACGACAGAACAATGTCCGTCCTCTCAATCACGACAGAACAATGTCCGTCCTCCCAATCACGACGGAACAATGTCCGTCCTCTCAATCACGACGGAACAATGTCCGTCCTCCCAATCACGACGGAACAATGTCCGTCCTCCCAATCACGACAGAACAATGTCCGTCCTCCCAATCACGACAGAACAATGTCCCTCCTCCCAATCACGACAGAACAATGTCCCTCCTCCCAATCACGACAGAACAATGTCCCTCCCAATCACGACAGAACAATGTCCCTCTTCGCACTCGTGAAAATATCGATATTCTGTCATACTCGTGAAATATATGTTATATTTAACGGGAAACCATTCAATTTTCTTTTTATTGCATTTCATAAACTAAAAAAAAAAATTTAAAAACATCAGAAAATGATATTGAGTAATATTCAGTAATGACGTCATCCCTTTGTGACGTTACTCCACGTCAACTTGACGGCACCATTTTGAAAGGACTGATCAACGCGTTTTCTGTTATAGGATATTCTGTGCATGAATAGCTAACATCAAGTGAGTATTTTGTCAAAAACTAGTCTGAAAATTTCAGAAATACAGCAAGTCGGCAAGTTTCAACGAGGTGAATACAAAGGTCCGTTCTCATTGGTCAAAAACAGAAAACTTATATTTTCACTGCAAAATCTGATATTTTCACTGCAAAATCTTATATTTTCGCTGCTCATCGCTGCAGTGAAAATATCAGTTGTATTAGTTTGATAAATTTCTTTATTGCATTTTTGCCAGTGGAATATAGAAATTTATCAAACTAATAAAACTTATATTTTCACTGCAGCGATGAGCAGTGAAAATATAAGATTTTGCACTAAAAATATAACATTTTGCAGTGAAAATATAAGTTTTGCAGTGAATATATAAGGTTTCCATTTTTGATCAATCAGAGCAGACCTTTGTATTCACCTCGTTGAAACTTGCATATGTTTCCAATTTGATTTGAAAATATTTTATTGTTATAAACAAAAGGATCGGGCACAAGTTATTACAACTTAGAAAAAGCCCTCTCCACAAATATATGTTACAGAAAGTGTGATAACGACACAAAATGATTACATTGATTTATATAGAAAGATAGCAAATAGTTGGAAGGAAAAGGGACAGATGTAGAGAAATCAGGATGAGAAGATGAAAATTGATATTTTTTATAAATTTACTAAGTGATATGTTTCCAATCGAAGCCGAGATAGATAAATTGGTTATTTTGCTGTATTTCTGAAATTTTCAGACTATAGTTTTTGACAAAATACTCACTTAATGTTAGCTATTCATGCACAGATTCTTCGATAACAGCAGAAAACGTTTAAATTGCGTTGATCAGTCCTTTCAAAATGGCGCCGTCAAGTTGACGTGGAGTAACGTCACAAATAGATGACGTCATTTCTGATTCCCCCACTTTTTGACAAGTAATTTTTCGAAGTTTTTAATTTCGTTTTTAAGTTGATGAAATGCAATAAAAAAAATTGAATGGTTTCCCCTTAAATATAACATATATTTCAGGAGTATGACAGAATATCGATATCTTCACGAGTGCGAAGCACGAGTGAAAAATATCGAAATATTCTGTCATATGAGTGAAATATATGTTATATTTAAGGGGAAACCATTCAATATCCTCTATATATTTCACTGGCAAAAATGCAATGAAGACAATTATTTTCATTATATATTATATACTGCGGTCGGATATTGTAAAAGCAATTTGGGTGACACGAAGATAATTCAAAGTAATGAAAATGATTTGTATTGTTACATGACTGTCTTAAATCGCAAATACAAAGTTATGTTTTATTGTTTTAACATTTTGTATTTGTGGTTTGAGACAGTCGTGTAAACAATACAAATTGTGTAAAGATAGGTTGATCAGACTCCAAATCGTTTAACTACACAAATAAACCAATAACATCACTACACTCTTTGGCTCAGGTTCGAGTTAACAACCCCGGAGTTGATAGACATCTCCGTCAACCTCTCGGGTACATTTTCTTGTCATTGATTGCGTAAACAGAACATTTTAAACCTTGTCCAAGATGGGATGTGATGGTTTGAAACACACCTAGTTCAATTTTCGGTATGAGCGCATGCCTGTTATACTGTTTAAAGAATTTTCTTTAAGCCCAACGGTTTATCTTAGAAGTCTAAAAACTGGTACATTAATTAGTTGTGTCAAAATCGCATTGAAATAGGTAAAACTACATGTGTTTGTTACTTTGACGAAGTAACACATGACACTTGTATATATCTAGTAACACACGACACTTGTATCTATCTAGTAACACGACAATTGTATCTATATAGTAACACAGGACACTTGTATCTATCTAGTAACACACGGCAGTTGTATATATCTAGTAACACACGACACTTGTATCTATCTAGTAGCACACGACACTTGTATCTATCTAGTAGCACACGACACTTGTATCTATCTAGTACTACAAGGCACCCGTTTATTTATCTTGTAACACACGACACCTTTTTATCTATCTAGTAACACAGGACACTTGCATTTATCTAGTAACATGTGACACTTGTATCTATCTAGTAACACAGGACACTTGTATATATCTAGTAACAAACGACACTTGTATCTATCTAGTAACACGACACTTGTATCTATATAGTAACACACGACACTTGTATATATCTAGTAACACATGACAACCTTGTATCTATCTAGTAACACAGGACAACCTTGTATCTATCTAGTAACACATGACACTTGTATCTATCTAGTAACACAGGACAACCTTGCATCTATCTAGTAACACAGGATACTTGTATCTATATAGTAACACACGACACTTGTATCTATCTAATAACACGACACTTTTATATATCTAGTAACACATGACAACCTTGTATCTATCTAGTAACACATGACAATCTTGTATCTATCTAGTAACACATGACACTTGTATCTATCTAGTAACACAGGACAACACTTGTATCTATCTAGTAACACACGACACTTGTATCTATCTAGTAACACACGACACTTGTATCTATCTAGTAGCACACGACACTTGTATCTATATATCTAGTAACACGCGATACTGGTATCTAACTAGTACTACACTACAAGGCACCCGTTTATTTATCTTGTAACACACGACACCCTTTTATCTATCTAGTAACACAGGACAATTGTATCTATATCGTAATACAAAACATCCTTTTATCTATCTAGTAACACGCGACGCTTGAATATATATAGTAACACATGATACTTGTATCTATCATGTAACACACGGCACTTGTTTATATATAGTAACACATGATATTTGTATCTATCTAGTAACACGAGACACCCTTTTATCTATCTAGTAACACGAGACACCCTTTTATCTATCTAGTAACACGAGACACCCTTTTATCTATCTAACACATGGCAGTTATATCTATCTAGTAACACAAGGCACCCTTGTGTCTATAACACACGACAGAGACTGAGAAAATGTAAAACAACATTCCCAGTCTGGTACCTCTATGTGACGTAGTCATTAACATACAGTTAGTCCCACACTACCCTTGCTAGATTTAATTTGTTTCTGTCTTGTCCAGTCTGTCTGGTACCCCCACGTGACGTAGTCATTAACATACAGTTAGTTCTCAGACGTAACTCACACAGTCAGTTGTATACATATTGGACAAGACAGAAACAAATCTGGCAAGGGTAGTGTGGGCCTAACTGAATATCATCTACCTTCCCGGTCAAGGACTCGTGCCCAATATTAATAGCGAAACACCTGGATTTTCGAGGTGCGTTAGTAAACGCTGCAGGACCGCCTCACTATTACACAAAAAGACAAAAGGGTGATAGTGCCACTACTTTTCACAATTTAATATGTTCGATAAACATTTTATTTATGATAACTATACAGCCCTGTGTATATAAAGCTCTAGACGGGAAAATGTATTGTGGCAGGACTTGTGAACGAAACCTCTTTCTCAGTTTAAACCCAAACTATAAATATAAGTTCTGTAGAGCTATAACTGCAACAAAAATAAATAAACATAATAAACAATGACATGCAAACATATTTACAGCAATTCAGAACGGATTATATAGATCTAGGAGGAGTGTATTCAAAGCTAAAACAATGTTAATTAAGCATTATGATAGCGTATCTCCGAGAAAGGCTGTATATTGAAGTCTTTGCGGTAAAATATTCTGATGCTCTGATATCATGTAGATGAAACAGCCCTTATTTGTATTGCGTAGAAATCTTGTACCGTGTGTGGGCTCAATCTTAAGGCAAATAAAACATATTTTATTGTATCAAGTAATCATGACAGCTTTGTAAAAGTAGTTCTATTTGATGCCAAAAAAGCGACACTACTATACGGTGCACAGCTTGCAATCAAAACTAATAAGAGTTACTTCCCATTTGACAGTATGCTCTAAACAAGTTCGAAGTACTTTTTATTTTAATATATAACAGCTACAATTCATAGAAAGATGTCAAGATTAAGAAACTTTAATTAGCGTCTTATGTGGTGTACCAAACAAACCGTTAGCTCTATGTTGCTATAATTATAACAAACATTTAAAAATAAAAAATCAGAAAGATTGTGCAACAATTAGAGCTGAAATCTGGAGTCGGTACCAATTTAGTCACAGTTTAATATGATAATATCGGGTCGTATACCAAAGTATAAAGGCAAGAACAGTACCATTTAAAGCATAACAGATAAAAATGATATAGCAGGCATACAAAGTGCATTTTCATGTCAGAACGAAAGAGTTCCAAAATATCTTACAACAAATTATACATGATATATCTCGTCCCTCCGTCCAGCCTTGTGACCGCTATTTTTTTAGAAGTGCCAGACGGATCTCCCTCCTAATGTAGTTTCAATTTTGAGACGTGCATGGAAAACAATAAGATGGTCAATTCTGACAGTTGTAGTTTGATGTCACTATTTCTCGGAAAGTTCTTCTTGGATCTTGAATTCAGTCTTGAAGTTCATAAACTTAGCATTGAACGGCTTTCAGTTGGCATTCATAGTCAATATGAATGCCAACTGGACAGAGGCAAATTCAACATGAAGCGCTAGCGCGCGCTTCATGTTGAATATGCCTCTGTCCAGTTGGCATTCATATTGACTATGAATGCCAACTGAAAGCCGTTCAATGCTTATATTTACCATCTGCGATTTCTTATTAGTCGTGCGATTTTTTTTTTGAAATTTTCAAATTCAAATTTCAGTTGGCAGTTCATAAGCTGGTGAACTCGCAACTGAATTGGTATAGGGTTATATAGTGGCAGTGCCATACAATGGTAAATATAAGTAGGTTCCACTTGAAGTTTAATTTGATAACCTTATTTCTCAGGGAGTATTGGATGGATCCTCATTCTTATGAGACATAGTTTTACTATATTTTTGTTGTTTTTCGATTTTCTATATCTCTGATTGAAACAATTCTTTTTATATAAAAATATGGTTATCAAAAGATAATTTCTTGATATAAAAAAAAACTTGATAAAAAGATAAATAGTAAAATGGCCCCTCACGGGCCTTCATGTTTTCAAAAGAAGAAGAATGTCCAATAAAAGTGGCTAATATCTTTACTGATCTACAACTGTTTTAGTGACATTATCGATGAACTCGTGATCGGATGTCACATCTGCGCATGCGTGAAGAGTGTAAACATTGACTAACAAACATGGCGACGTTCACGTCCGTGTACCACAGTGGAGTGCGAGAAGATCAGTATCTTGGTACATGGAAGGTTCGTACAACTCCATAAATCGTCCGTTTTACACCTGCTCATTAACTGTTTTCTTCATTCTCGTTCTCTGATTTCAGATTGTGGAATGCGTGTCTTTAGCGGGTACAGTGGACACGACCGGCATCGAAGGGTACGTAAGATTTGGTAGGGCAGCTGTAAGTCTTGTCACCGGACCTGTCGGCTTCTTATCTCTTAATGATGTTTCGCAATGGACCGTTATCGAGTTCTGAATTTTGACAAATTATAGTTAATTTTGTCACTTCAATAAAAATTCGTCGCGTTTCTTTCAACAAATTAGGTAAGATGATAAATTAATATAATATTGCGCAGTAGGACTAGTGACAAAAATAAAGTATGAGTCAGACACTATTAGTTTCGGGATATATCCGGAAGGTTTAGCTAGTCTATGCACACTACCTACAGCTGAAATAATCAAACATCACATATATGTATAACTTTTTATTACAAGGCATATAATCACTGAAGTACAGTTATAGAATGTTTGGTATATATACATATATCAACCTACAAACTTTTATGATGTTTAGTGACCCTACATGGTTATTGATACTATTAATGGTTGCCTAAAGTCAGACTTGCAGATCAGATGGGGATGGGTTTCTTCTTTCTTGCAACTGGGAAAGGGCATTGCTAATTGTGTAACATAGCAATTTGTGACTCTTCAGTGTAAAAGTAAAGTATTATAGCCATTGTTCACCTCTGTATATAGCTGTCGGTTTTTTTTTGTTGCTGTTGAGTTAGGTTTTGATTTACACAAGAATAAAGTCATTTTCATTGCCAATTCTATGGCTAACTATGTTTTCCAACTTTACAAAGTTTTTATAGCTCTAGTGTTTAGCCAACTCAATAGCTTTCATGAAAGATCTCGTTATACAGAGCTTATAGGATCTAGGGGATTTGTATTAATTCATGACATTCATGGGCATGATTTCTCTCCCTGTCTATTATACTAACATGGGGTGGACCAGCTATATGTCTCCATGTTCATCACTTCCAGTGCTGAGCTTCAGGCAGAGAGCAGTCGGTATGATTTCTAGATGGTAATTCCTTTTTCCATTGGTCATTGTGGTCATCCATCAGTCCTTAACAGTTTTGGTTATCTCTATCTCTCAGCTGACAGCTAGGTAGCTCAAATAGTTAAGAGTGTCTGTCTAAAGTTTGGAGGTCTGGGGCTTGAGTCCCACTTTGGTCACTGCATTTTTCTTCTGTTACATTTTGTGTCCAACTGGAAACTCTAGGATGCAGTATAGGGTTATGTGTGTTTCTTCAAGATCAAAGACTTTGCATGTTTCTCTCAAGTTACACATGTTCTCCCTGGTCCCTAGTTGTGCATGTTCAGTTTTCAGATTGATCAGACAAAACCATCAGAATGACTTAACAGGTCACTGGTGGTAATAAATGAATTTTGACAGGTGATGTTTGTTTTACTATTTCACAGATTGTTCTCTTTGGATCCTCTTTGTCTCTGTGTAGTTGAATTGGAGATGTTTTAATTTTGGGAATGATCATGGCGTGCAGACGAACAAAAGTTCAGTCATATTTTTTCAGTAAAAGAAATTTATTGGCCTGATAAACCTCAGATCTTGCTGTTTGTATTGTATAGGTCCGAGTTCCACCTGGATGACAGCGGGGATGTATCTTGGAAAGTGGCAGATGATGTTGATGCCATGCCATTCTTTAACTCTGACACTTACGAGGTAATTGACTACATATATAACATAAATAATTATGTAGTCTTGACATTAACACAAAGTTATTTTCTCAAATAAATTGTAGAATTCATTATTTTTATAACACAAAAATAAAGATTTTATGTGTTGTTTTTCACACTAAAAATCGTTTAATACCTTACAACCCCCACCTAAAAAATAGATTGCCAATTAAAGCTATTAAATCCATTGAAGTATTAACAATGTTTGTATAGTTGTTTTATTGTTATACAGAGTTATTTCAATTTGATTAGGATCTGTTTTTAGATATAGATATGCCTATTGAGCAGGGCATCCAGTTGAACATTTTGCATATTTCAGATGAAGTTACAACTATTGGCATTAATTCCCAACCCACAGTTTATAAATGTGTTGTAGGTACAAGATATAATCCAAGTCACTATGGAAAAAAGTGCCCTCAATGATTATCAATACACAACTTATGTATTTTCACATGTCTTTCAGATACTGTTCCCACCTGGGAAGATGAACTCTGTTCAGTTGAAATTTTTTGGAACTCTAGCCGAACATGTTATTGAGTTCAATGTAAGTACAGTATGTGTTTCTGTTAGCAAAGCATTATTTACCATCAAAATAAAAACATAAAGTATTCATGTGAATTTGTTGTGTATCACCACGTGGTAAATGTCATGTGAGTGACATGTTTGGATATATGTACTATATACTGTACTAAATATGAAATCACATGTTCAAATAGTTGCTAACACTGTCATTCATAAAAAAAGTACATGTACGCACCTCTTTGACTTGATGAAATATTATAAATTAATCAGAAACTTTAACCTTTCAATTTCTTGTAGATTATTCATTTGTCAGTGACAATGACAAATTCTTATGTAAACATAAGCCACCTTGATGGAGTTTCAGATAGGGTGAAGGGAGGGATCTATTTCCAAAATATTCCAGAAATGCATTTAAGATGTACATAACATTACACTCTATGAATGATCCTTTCAAAAATTGTTATTCTGTGAAAATATGCATAGAAATTTAATGAAATTTTTAAATGACATGTTGCAAAAATGTTGAATTTTCAGGATTTGTAGACTCAATATCCATATGGACTATTAATTTACTGTAAAAGTATTACAATATGAAGTTATCAGACATAAATAACAGCATTCAACTATCACTACATCACATTTACTGAATTTCAAAATATTTGCTGTGAAGTGTCTAGGAAATTAAGGGTGGCAGTGTATAAACATCTAATGAGTTGTTTCAAACTTTGTAAATCCCCTGATCACATTGAAATCATGTTCATTCTCACTGTTTTGTGTTACAGGTTGAGATTTCTGATGAGCTGATGTTACTGACATGTGACAGATGCTGTATGTTACAGTGTCAGAAGGTACACATTGTTTACTGAAATTTTAGAAACTCAGTTTGGAATAGTTTGACAACTCTCTGCAAAATAATGCAAAACATTTGCTTTTATTTTCCTGTTTGGGAGGGAGACTTCAAATTTAGCCCCTTAATTTTGACGATAATAATTACTGAATCATCAGTAAAATTTTATTGTTGATAATTTAAAAAGTATCAGGACAGATCAAAGGAAACAGAAAATCGGTCACAGAGTAGCGTGCATTCTAATGTACAAGAAACCTTTTCCTCTTACTCTGCACGTGTATATCCACAATTATACTAGTGTGTAATTTTCCTCGGGTAGAGATAAACGACACATGCTCTTTGCATGATCTCAACAATTGTATAAATCACAGCAACAATGCCATGACATCACATTGATAATTCAATCATGTTACGTCAGCATTTCTTGGCCAAAGTAACGTCAATATTACATTCATTATTCCTGTATATTATATTCTATTCCTGTATATTATATTCTATTCCTTATATTATATTCTATTCCTTATATTTTATTCCTGTTTAACATGATAAGAAAAATACTCCACCTTGGAATTGAGACAGGGATCTCAACCCCTGGTGTAAGGTGCCAAACATGAGGTTTATTAAAATCTTCCCCTCTAGTCGAGATCCCTTTGTCTTACCCCTGAGGGAGTGACAGCTTCTAATTAATTCTTACATATATGTAAACAGCTACTTTGACTTCACTGACACATCTGATCCCTGTACTGTATACTTGTCTCACAGGTGTCCACAGATGATACCAAAGGTGATTGTCATTACACATTTGGGAGAGCTTTGGAGGAAGGCTACTTTTCTGATCTTGTCATTACAGCTGAATCGGGACATCAGGTAAGATGATGACAGATTCCAATAAACAAAACATTTATTGTTACCAATAAACAAACAATTTATTGTTACCAATAAACAAACCATTTATTGTTACTAATAAACAAAAACATTTATTGTTACTAATAAACAAAAACATTTATTGTTACTAATAAACAAAACATTTATTGTTACCAATAAACAAACCATTTATTGTTACTCATAAACAAAACATTTATTGTTACTAATAAACAAAACATTTATTGTTACTAATAAACAAACCATTTATTGTTACCAATAAACAAAAACATTTTTTGTTTGATTCGGTGTTGTAAATTATGTATATTACAGGTGTGGTCATTTATTTTGGTAATACATAAGGCTATTTATCCACACTTTAAGTACATTTTATTTTATGAAAAAAAATAACAAAAAGTTAGGAAGTATATTGTTTACCTCGAAAATATTTTCCATCAACTGGTTACATACATATCGGACAAAGCCACCATCAAACTATAAATCTTTCAATAGATCTAGTTAGTGAGGTAGAATTGACTGTCACGGCACTATAACTACACTATGGCACGGACAGATGCTGTGGATGTTAAAAACTTGGTCCTTTAGTCTTTCTGTGTTAATTAGTCTCCTAATACAGTTCCAGGTACACTCTCTGATCCTGGGCCTGAGCTGCCCAGAAATGGACTGGTGGCACACACCCCCACCCCTGACAGGCCTTCGCGAGGATGTTCTGGGCACGGTGCTCCATTATCTCTACACGGAATGCCTCCCCAAGGGCCTCTCTGAAGAAACTGTTAAAGTCTGCATTAAAACTGTTAGCAGACTCCAAGGCATGGACAACTTTGTAAAACTGTGTAACACTTTCCTGAAAAATACTGCTCTTCGGCAACGTAAGTATTGTGCTTATATATACAGTGGACACCCAATAATCCGGATGCCGATAGTCCGTAAAACTCATGATCTGGACAGAAATGTCTGGGAACAGGATTTCCGTAACGTTATTTGTACTCAACAGTATGGAAATTTGGATTCCGATTCTGGAACTCTATTTTGGGAATGGAATGGAATTTTGTAAGTAAAATTCCTGCAGTAATCCAGACAATTTTCTCACCATGTAAAGAAAAAAAATCTGGGTCAGTCAACCATGTCAACAGGTGAACAACTAGCACACTTGACACACTGAGTAGTCATAGCAATCACTGCCCCAGGCATTTACCTGTTCAGCTCAGTTTTTGTAACAGTATGTACTTTGCTTTTCTCTACAGCAAATTAAAAACTTATAGGCTGGTCTTGTTTTTGTTTCAAACATAAAGCAGGTGAAAGCTGTGATATCAGCAAATGTTATTCCGTAGTTAGTACATACGCATCCATAAACTAACATACGTAAACAAGATATGATTATTATTGATCATAAGTAATATAACTAAAGAATATCTCTAATATAATTCATACTAAATGAAATTTAGATTTTGTTTAAATAGAAAAATCTCAAAACATGGACTGTTGGTAAGTCATTTGTTTTATGTTTTTTAACCCCGTATAAATCACAAATCATGGACTGTTGGTAAGTCTTTTATTTCAGGTTTTTTAACTCCCGTATCAATCACATAACATGGACTGTTGGTAAGTCATTTGTTTTATGTTTTTAACCTACATAAAAGTCACAAAACATGGACAAATCCTTGTGCTATTTCAACATTCTGAGGGGTCTTCATCTTACGTAAAATTACTTTTTAAAAAATCAGATTGTACGTACAGTAGCGGTATGTAGTACATGTGTGTCTTGAATGCACATGTGTGTTGTTTGTAGGTCACCTTGACTGACTTAACTGATTCATAAAACAGTTCAGTGAGAAAATGTCTTTATATTGATCACACTATACAATACACAACAAAATTCTGCACAGTGTTATTCAGAAACGCTGGTTTAAACATGCATATCATCATCATCGTTGCTATACGGAAGCTGCTCCGTAATGGGTAACTTGAAAATATATCAACTTTTACTTCAAATGTTCCTCTTAAATAAATGTTTAATTCCAATTATAGGAGGAAAGAAACATAAACCAAAACAAGAATCATATAATAAACATATGTAAATATTTATATTCACGAAAATATCCCAAATTATTAATGAAAAGTCATTTAAATGTTTCCAAGTGTATATAATCAAGGGAAGTAACTCTTTTGCGACATATTTATTTACAAAATTTGACGAAATTCAGCAGTCCGGAAAACTCATAATCCAGACAGTTTGGGCTGGGAACGAAGGTGTCCAGAATATCGAGGGTCCACTGTATATATATACATGTATATATATATTTATATAGAATTATATAGTAAGGAAAGTCTGTGTCCATGTGGAGTTGGTAAATATAGAAGAAGTAAAAAAAAGTTTGACAACCAACTTTCAAGCAGCTTTTGCCCTTTTCTGGGCTCCTCATGTAGAATTATATATATATTTATATAAGTGACAACTTTTGTAGGTTATAAAAACACATCAGAGTAAATCTTTTATTACATTTAATTTAAATATGTAAACTAAAAGATATCAATGCAAGTAACTATTCCTTTAACATTTTATAAAATGTGTGATGAACTGATATTTATTATTATGTTTGCATCATTTTGTTTAAGAAATTGTGAATTTGATTGGAGACATGCACACATCAGCTGATCGTATCATTGAGATGTTTAAATGTAAGAAGAACCCCATCACACCTGGCACCATCCCTGAGGATGCACTCGCTGCCAACCCTCCCAGACTATGCTACGTGATGAAGCAGGCAGCGAGGGAAGCTGCTATAGGTACACTGCTCTCTAGCTTTTAAGGCCATAGTCTTCAGCTTGCTAGCTTTTGAAATCAACATTCCTGTGTGGTCATTTGTCCAACTGTCCATCCGTTAACAAATCCTATTATGGTTATGGTTGTATTTTAAAATGTTGAGACTAATCGGAAGAATAAAATGGCTGACATATGGCCATCTTGGATTTTGATGATTCTTATGTTGAAGAATGTTAATATCGCTATTTCACAGAAGTTTTCATCTTGAATCTTGACAATTGAAGTGTATTCCATCCATTTTTTCTCTAATAAGTAATTGTACCTATCCCCACTCTGACTATATAGTATGTGATTGTATAACACTGACTTATGTTGTGTGCTCTCTATATAGGATGTTATTGATCCCCACTCTGACTATATAGTATGTGATTGTATTACACTGACTTATGTTGTGTGCTCTCTATATAGGATGTTGTTGATTTTACAGCAAGTTCCAAGTTTGTTTTACTCTGTGACCTGTTCGCCAGGAGAAGTGGAGAGCTTCCTCAGGAAGAAAGGCATGAGATAATTCGCTATGCTAGGTCCAGGTGGGTCAGTTATACTCGCATTTACAGGTTCCATGTTTTCTTTACAAAATTCTACACACACTTTTCATGTGTAAGAAACAAGTGCATGCTAAATTGTTAGGCTCTATGTTATTTGTTGAAATCAGACTTTAGTTATTAACTACTTGTTTCTAGATAGGAAGGTAATGCTGTGATAGCTATTGGATATTAAAACATACTTCAACAGATTTATATCCTAAATAATTATTACAATAGTTTGTTCATGTCACAGATACTTTCATCTGTTGTTTGTCATTAGTTCAAGGGTTTTTTTTTCATTTCCAGATTACCTATTTTTGTCAAACAGCTGAAAGAATTCTTTGAATCATTCAAATATCAAATGTCATTTGTTGGACCAAATGAAAAACAAGAAATTTCCACATATATTTTACCGGAGGTAAGTCCTGAGGACCAGTTGTCTCCCTTTGGTTGTAGTATTACACACCAGGACATCAAGTGTAATCCTCTATTGTATAACAATGACATATTCCTTGTTTACAATGTTTACTGATTACATTGACAAAAAAAGAATTATAAGCATTGTTTGCTGAATAATAGATACACTGATTGCATTCTTTGTTTATATTTTCCTTATTTAGTTGTAACATTGACAGATAGACACGTTATGTAACATTGACAGATAGACACGTTATGTAACATTGACAGATAGACACGTTATGTAACATTGACAGATAGACACGTTATGTAACATTGACAGATAGACTCGTTATGTAACATTGACAGATAGACACGTTATGTAACATTGACAGATAGACACGTTATGTAACATTGACAGATAGACACGTTATGTAACATTGACAGATAGACTTGTTATGTAACATTGACAGATAGACTCGTTATGTAACATTATTGATAGACTCGTTATGTAACATTGACAGATAGACATGTAAATATCAACCAAGTTTAATGAAACTTTGTATACAGACAAACAACGACATGATCTCGGACGAGTTTGAAAATTGGAACTATTCAACAGTAACTTACAGAGTTATTGTCCTGTAATAATATTATTATTGGACCTTGTGAATACGATAAACTGTGGAGTAAATATTAACCAAGTTTGATAAATCTTTGTATGTAGCCATCAAGATTGGGAATTATTTGACAGTAATTTACAGAGTTATTGTTCTTTGTAATAATGTTATTATTAACAAGTTTTTAGCTTACCTGAACTTCTGAATGGATTTTGATGAGATTTGGTCTGGAGGGGTGTTGCTCAATAGGGGAAATAGAAGAAAATCCTTTAAATCTCAACAAGTCCTGAACTCCTGAATTGATTTTGATGAACTTTTGTCTGGAGCATTATTGGGCAAATGAGATGTAGCACTGTATACATGGAGGGTGTGGCTTCCCTAAGGCACAGGTACGGGGGTCTGATATGGGAAATTGAGGTAAATCATTTAAATCCCTACTAGTCCTGAACCCCTGAATCAATTTTTATGACATTTGGTCTGGAGCATTATTGGGCAAATGAGATCTATCATTGTATACATGGAAGGTGTGGCTCGAGCTCCCCTGAAGCGAATATTAGCAAAAAAAAAAAGTAACATACACTTTCATGAGTGACAGGATTAAGTCCACCTGTAGTTTGAACCATTGTTGGGAAATTGTTTGAAATATAACTTAAATTAGAGTATTTTGCCATAATTACTGAAATATCCAAGTGAGTGGTGCAGGTCCTCTGGGCCTCTTGTTTAGTGATAACATTAACAGATAGACACATTTCATTCCTTGTTTTCATTTTGGATTTACAGGTAGAAACGTTATGCACCATGCTTACCAAGTTTACTGAAGAATTCAAAGCAGCTTTAGACAAAGCTATTACTAAAAATATTTCTGAGAAAGAGAAGGGCGAGGAAAAAGGAGAGAAACACAAGCACGTCAAAGATGTGTTAGGTAAAACACTGAGACATGTAAGTTGAGAACTTTTTTAAGGTTGACGTGTTTGTTACATATCCAATCGCAAGTGTTGTGACTTAAATTGTCTATGGCTGTTGAAAACAGTAACAGTCAGTGTTTTAATTTAATCGTTTCAAATTGACATACTGTATACCTGGTAATTTTTGTCCCCCGTTTAATTTTCGTCTTTTTCGGCCTTTGATGGTAAGGCGAATTTAAGATGACAGGCGAAAATTTCAAGCTGAATAGAAGGATTTACAAGTCATCGTACATAGGCAAACTGAAGTCGGATCCAAAACATACCCTCGTACTTTTCAAGTGTGTTTTTTCCTATACAATAACAAGCAACACATGTTATATATGTGTACGTTATAAAATAATTCATTGTTTTATTCCAGTATATGCATGTAAAATAAAATCTAGATCTAAATCTAGGCCTAGTAAATTTGCAATATCATGTCGAGTTAAATCGAGAATATAGGCAAAGAAAGCGTACTAGGTTTACTATACTGTATTTGATTTTTAAAAAAGCTATAAATACTAAGTCCCTTTAAATATCCAGTCTTTTTTTAAAATGATGCACGCAAAATAGCATCAGATTCTTGTCATTGTGAAGGCTGATTTTATGAGTTCACCGTCGCTTGTGGCTTCCATTGATGTATACAAGTGAACAAGAGAAAACACTGGTCAGTGATTAGTCACGGCACGATGAACTTCAAATTCATCGTGTTTGTTTAAAATCGACCATGCATACCTGATACTATTTGAATCAATATAGACTAAAAGTAAATCTGTACACAGGTAAACGTTGTATATTTAACACCTGATTACATTTCACACCTCAGCGGGATATGCGACGAAAAGAAAATGTGGGAACTCGATAAATCCAGAGTGTTCCGAGTGCAACTATATCGAGAATTCCGAACGGAATTTTTCGATTGTAAACGAGGAAAAGATATTTCTTAAAAGTAGTTTAGGGCGAATTTAAAACGGGGCGAATATCTTTTGTGTTGCTCAAGGGCGAAAAGGCGAAAATAACCTGGGGCGAAAAATACCAGGTATACAGTATTTGAAGCATTTTATTCAGGATCATATGTACATGCAAGAGAGACTTATAACTAAAGACTTTAGTACTATGTATGTGCTCTGTCTTATGATTTCTTATCAGTTATAGAAACTTCAACTTTATACTTATGACTGTCTGAATTAAAATACCTACCCAATGGGAGGCTTCCAGGTCTGTCAAACAGGGATAGGGACCACCAATAGAAATGATTTAATTCAAACTAATGCATATAATAGGCTGCATTTTCTCCAGCACCCATCATGCATAGAATTTCTTTTTTTTTCTGGATTCCTCCTCTTGGATATTTTACTAGATTAGCCCTTAGATGTCTCTGGTGTTGGTTTTTTACAGGTTTTACATGTGAGGGAGTTAAAGAAGTTAAAACATATGCATGATACTGCATCCAAAAAGTTTGAAACAGCATTCGAAAAACTGTAAGTATAATCTGTTCCTGGATACATTATATAAAACTGTAAGTATAACCTGTTCCGGGATACATTATATATATAAGACTGTAAGTATAATCTGTTTTGGGATTTACAGTAAAACTTGGATAAGTCAGAGTCGACAGGACCAAGCAAAATATTCGACTTATCTGATGGTTTGACTTATACATGTCCATGTGTTTACAAAGACAAAATTTTACTGACCCGAGTATCATCGTCGGCTGTATGCCGAATAAGTGCTTGAAAACATGGTCGAAAATAAGCATAAGCTTTTACTGTTTTATTTAGTGGCAGATTCAATAGGAAACCAAATGCTGAGAAGATCATTCGTGTGAGCCTTATTATAGATGAACTGAAGGATAGAGAGGTAAGTCTATTACAACGTGTTATATTGTAGGTAAAAAAGTCTCTTGTATTGGGCTAATTTCAGTGTAAATTGATGTCAACAACAATCCACTAAAATATTCTATAACAGGACTGATCACATTGACAGATGCTTTTCAGTGTGCCTGGCTTCTACTTACTGTGTATAGGTGTACATTGCAGAGTATTTAAAATCATTGAAAAGAAATAGAGGATCTTGAAGAGTCATTGTAAGTGAAATTGATTAGTCCCTTACCAGTGAAACCGGGAGGGGAAGGGGCACTTTAGGTTTCCTCTCCATCTGTCATGTATGCATGTACATAATGTTAAAGTTTTGTCAGCACTTTAGGGATTTTGATCGAGTTTCACTTAATGATAAAGGACCCTGTATCGGGGAGCTGAGTTTCAGTGTTTTTAGGTCAAGGTCACTTACTATTTTTAGCAGAGACAGGAAATGAACATGTCTTGTTTTAGCATAGATATCTATATCCACAGGCTCCCATGCTGGTAGGACGGGTGGAACAACTGGCACTTGTCCTAGAGGAGAAGTTCAAATGGCGACAGTGGAAGTACCTATTTAAACTTGGCTCGTCTAAAGTAGTAAGTTTTGATAAATGTAATCCTTTAACTCAACAATGTTGATATTGATGCCCTTCATTTATCACAGTGTCTCTTTGTGTAATATATAATTTTGTAACACCCAGAAGGCAGTAGACAATATGTTTCATACATAAGTGTGTGTAATAATGTGTGTTTGACCTTTGTAGTCCTGGGACATTAAAGAATCTTCGTGTGGTACTGTGTGTCATACCTTATAGACCCAGACAGTAAGTAAGCTGTGTATAATACTTTTTTTCATACCTTGTAGGCCTGGGCGGTAAACAAACTGTGCTGTTACAAGGCCACCCTGGCCTCCTCCATACAACAGATGGTGGAGATGGTTCACAAGGATGAGTTCACAGCCTCTCTCACTGCCCTCAGTCTCTACACTGCAGACAAATCACAGGATGGTGAGACCCCAAGTCAACAGGACAGGACAAATGCCACATATGCCCATGTAAGTTTATCCAACAGTGTTGACAAATTTAGAATCTCTATGAAATGTATGCCCACTCCTACAAGATAGCCACCATCCAAGGTAGTATGTCCTACCACCCAAGGTAGTATGTCCTACCACCCAAGGTAGTGTGTCCTATCACCCAAGACAATATGTCCTACATGTACCACCCAAGGTAGTATGTCCAACCACCCAAGGTAGTATGTCCTACCGCCCAAGGTAGTGTGTCCTACCACCCAAGGTAGTATGTCCTACCACCCAAGACAGTATGTCCTACCAACTAAGGCAGTATGTCCTACCACCCAAGACAGTATGTCCTACCACCCAAGTAAGTATGTCCTACCACCCAAGGTAGTGTGTCCTACCACCCAAGGTAGTATGTCCTACCACCCAAGACAGTGTGTCCTACCGACCGTAGTATGTCCTACCACCCAAGACAATATGTCCTACCACCCAAGGTAGTATGTCCTACCACCCAAGGTAGTGTGTCCTACCACCCAAGGTAGTGTGTCCTACCATCCAAGGTAGTGTGTCCTACCACCCAAGGTAGTGTGTCCTACCACCCAAGGTAGTGTGTCCTACCACCCAAGACAGTGTGTCCAACCGACCGTAGTATGTCCTACCACCCAAGACAATATGTCCTACCACCCAAGGTAGTATGTCCTACCACCCAAGGTAGTATGTCCTACCGCCCAAGGTAGTATGTCCTACCACCCAAGGTAGTATGTCCTACCACCCAAGGTAGTGTGTCCTACCACCAAAGGTAGTACGGCCTATATCCTGATCTGATATAACCCTGTTAGTATAACTACGTTTCCCATACAAATCACACTGACAGAACACTGACTGTAGTCTCAGTGACGAGACCTATAACTACAACGTGTCCCATACAAATCACACTGACAGAACACTGACTGTTGTCTCAGTGACGAGACCTATAACTACAACGTGTCCCATACAAATCACACTGAAAAGAAACACTGACTGTTGTCTCAGTGACGAGACCTATAACTACAACATGTCCCATACAAATCACGCTGACAGAACACTGACTGTAGTCTCAGTGACGAGACCTATAACTACAACGTGTCCCATACAAATCACGCTGACAGAATACTGACTGTAGTCTCAGTGACGAGACCTATAACTACAACATGTCCCATACAAATCACACTGACAGAACACTGACTGTAGTCTCAGTGACGAGACCTATAACTACAACGTGTCCCATACAAATCACGCTGACAGAACACTGACTGTAGTCTCAGTGACGAGACCTATAACTACAACATGTCCCATACAAATCACGCTGACAGAATACTGACTGTAGTCTCAGTGACGAGACCTATAACTACAACATGTCCCATACAAATCACACTGACAGAACACTGACTGTAGTCTCAGTGACGAGACCTATAACTACAACGTGTCCCATACAAATCACGCTGACAGAACACTGACTGTAGTCTCAGTGACGAGACCTATAACTACAACGTGTCCCATACAAATCACGCTGACAGAACACTGACTGTAGTCTCAGTGACGAGACCTATAACTACAACGTGTCCCATACAAATCACACTGAAAAGAAACACTGACTGTTATCTTGTTGACGAGACCTATAACTACGTGTCCCATACAAATCACGCTGACAGAACACTGACTGTAGTCTCAGTGACGAGACCTATAACTACAACGTGTCCCATACAAACCACACGGAAAAGAAACACTGACTGTTATCTTGTTGACGAGAACTAGCAGTAGGAGGAGTCATGTGAGCGGTAAACCAGTAACTAACTAACCCACCTACCTAAATAGCATAAATGCAGCATGTCCTTGTTGGTAAATGATCAGGGTGTTAGAATGTTACACAGGTTAAAATGTGTTAGAATGTTACACAGGGTAAAATGTGTTAGAATCTTACACAGGGTAAAATGTGTTAGAATCTTACACAGGGTAAAATGTGTTAGAATGTTACACAGGGTAAAATGTGTTAGAATGTTACACACAGTAAAATGTGTTAGAATCTTACACTGGGTAAAATGTGTTAGAATCTTACACTGGGTAAAATGTGTTAGAATGTTACACACGGTAAAATGTGTTAGAATCTTACACAGGGTAAAATATGTTAGAATCTTACACACGGTAAAATGTGTTAGAATGTTACACACGGTAAAATGTGTTAGAATGTTACACAGGGTAAAATGTGTTAGAATGTTACACAGGGTAAAATGTGTTAGAATGTTACACAGGGTAAAATGTGTTAGAATGTTACACACGGTAAAATGTGTTAGAATCTTACACTGGGTAAAATGTGTTAGAATCTTACACTGGGTAAAATGTGTTAGAATGTTACACACGGTAAAATGTGTTAGAATGTTACACAGGGTAAAATATGTTAGAATCTTACACACGGTAAAATGTGTTAGAATGTTACACTGGGTAAAATGTGTTAGAATGTTACACAGGGTAAAATGTGTTAGAATGTTACACTGGGTAAAATGTGTTAGAATGTTACACAGGGTAAAATGTGTTAGAATGTTACACTGGGTAAAATGTGTTAGAATGTTACACGGTAAAATGTGTTAGAATGTTACACAGGGTAAAATGTGTTAGAATGTTACACAGGGTAAAATGTGTTAGAATGTTACACAGGGTAAAATGTGTTAGAATGTTACACGGTAAAATGTGTTAGAATGTTACACAGGGTAAAGTGTGTTAGAATGTTACACAGGGTAAAATGTGTTAGAATGTTACACAGGGTAAAATGTGTTAGAATGTTACACAGGGTAAAATGTGTTAGAATGTTACACAGGGTAAAATGTGTTAGAATGTTACACAGGGTAAAATGTGTTAGAATGTTACACAGGGTAAAATGTGTTAGAATGTTACAGGGTAAAATGTGTTAGAATGTTACACTGGGTAAAATGTGTTAGAATGTTACACAGGGTAAAATGTGTTAGAATCTTACAGAGGGTAAAAGGTGTTAGAATGTTACAGGGTAAAATGTGTTTAGAATGTTACACTGGGTACAATGTGTTAGAAGTTACAAAACTGGTAAAATGTGTTAGAATCTTACAGAGGGTAAAAATGTGTTAGAATGTTACAGCGGGTAAAATGATTTAGAATTTAACACAGGGGCAGGGTAAAATTGTTAGAATGTTACACTGGAAAATGTGTTAGAATGTTACATGGTAAAATGTGTTAGAATGTTACACTGGGTAAAATGTGTTAGAATGTTACACGGTAAAATGTGTTAGAATATTACACAGGGTAAAATGTGTTAGAATGTTACACAGGGTAAAATATGTTAGAATGTTACACAGGGTAAAATGTGTTAAATGTTACACGGTAAAATGTGTTAGAATGTTACACTGGGTAAAATGTGTTAGAATGTTACATGGTAAAATGTGTTAGAATGTTACACTAGGTAAAATGTGTTAGAATGTTACACAGGGTAAAATGTGTTAGAATGTTACACAGGGTAAAATGTGTTAGAATGTTACACAGGGTAAAATGTGTTAGAATGTTACACTGGGTAAAATGTGTTAGAATGTTACACAGGGTAAAATGTGTTAGAATGTTACACAGTAAAATGTGTTAGAATGTTTAAGACTTGAACCATAGGGGCAGGCATTCTTATGATGTGTGTAGTTCACTTGCTGTTAAATGAATGACCTTGAACTGCATTGTGTATGTTGTTTGTTCATTGTTGCAGTTAAGTTCAGTTGAATCCCTTTGTGTTCCACCACTGGCCAGAAACAGTAAACTGGCCAAGCACTCAATAGATTTGCTGAAGAAAGGCCAGAAGACAGATATGATGTTTGAGATCATTATTGTTCATGGTAAGTATCATTACCCAAGATTGTTTATGCTTGTGAATGTTTTATTCTACAAACTTCCATTTGGTACACTTGAGGTTGGTGTGTGTAAGGTTGATAAAAGATGTTACTTAGTAACACAGCAGCTCTTCGTTATCCTAAGTTTGCACTAAATATTTTTGTTGTTGTTAATAGAAGTATAGACGAGACATGATTTTTTTGTGTGACCATAATTGAGTGTGCTTGATAATAAATAGAAAAATTTAACAAAAATTTTGGTATATAAATTGAGTCAGTTTATATGAGCAAAGCTATGCTAGAGTTACTAAAGTACTGATATCTACACGAGTACTTATATCTACACGAGTACTGATATATACACGAATACTGATATATACACGAGTACTGATATATACACGAGTACAAATATATACACGAGTACTGATATATACACGAGTACAGATATATACACGAGTACTGATATATGTAAGAATTGTACCTGCTGCCCCCATTGCATGATCGTAAGAGGCGACTAAATTTGGGATCTTATCTTTTCTCCTCTTTCTGAAAAACTTTCTTCTTCCTTATGTCTCCCTTGACAATGCCTCACTTTTGGCCTTTAGTTGAGCGTTCGCCCCTGTGAGGAAGGCTTTGGGTTCTGTCCCCTAGCCAAGACATACCAGAGTCTTTAAAAATGGTAGTTGCTACTCCTGCTTAGCGCTCAGCATACTAGGAGTGGGACGACTGGTTCGCCCGTTGTCAGTATAATGTGACCGGGTGGGGTGTGCTGCTGGGTGTCTTCGGCAGTATGCTTCAGTGAGGTAGCACTATAAATCGGCAAAAGTTCCGGCCTATCACAAGGAGACTTAACATGAACATACCGCAGCCTCCCAAAACACATATACGCACTCACCACACGCATGCATGTCGCAGGCACGGGAGGCCGTCTTTAAATGACCTTAGCTGTTAATAGGACGTTAAACAAAATAAACCAAACCAAACCAAACTGATATATACACGAGTACAGATATATACACGAGTAAATGTACTGATATTTACACAAGTACTGATATATACACGAGTACTGATATATACACGAGTACTGATATGTACACGAGTACAGATATATACACGAGTACTGATATATACACGAGTACTTATATATACACGAGTACTGATATCTACACGAGTACTGATATAAACACGAGTACTGATATATACACGAGTACTGATATCAACACGAGTACAGAAATATACATGGGTACTGATAAATACACGAGTACTGATATATACACGAGTACTGATATATACACGAGTACTGATATGTACACGAATACTGATATATACACGAGTACAGATATATACACGAGTACTGATATATACACGAGTACTTATATATACACAAGTACTGATATCTACACGAGTACTGATATAAACACGAGTACTGATATATACACGAGTACTGATATCTACACGAGTACAGAAATATACATGGGTACTGATAAATACACGAGTACTGATATATACACGAGTACTGATATCTACACGAGTACTGATATGTACACGAATACTGATATATACACGAGTACAGATATATACACGAGTACTGATATATACACGAGTACTGATATATACATGAATGATATGTATGTGAGTATTGATATGTCATTCTGTTTTGGTTGAATGTTTCCCCAGATGTTGGAGACACAGTAATAGACCACACACATGGTGAGCCTATAGCTCGTGCTGAATCTGACAGAGATGTGGATATCTATGAGATTCCTGCTCACCGTGTGATTCTCGCCTCCAGATGTAACTGGTTCTGTAGGGCACTACTAAGTGGCATGAGGGAGTCTATAGACAAGTAAGTGATTATATATAACACAGGAAGGGAGGTTAAAAACTATAGTCAAGTTAGTAACACAGGAAGGGGGGTTAAAAACTATAGACAAGTAAGTGATTATATATAACACATGAAAGGGGGGTTAAAAACTATAGTCAAGTTAGTAACACAGGAAGGGGGATCAAAAACTATAGTCAAGTTAGTAACACAGGAAGGGGGGTTAAAACTATAGTCAAGTTAGTAACACAGGAAGGGGGGTTAAAACTATAGATAAGTAAATAACACAGGAAGGAGGGTTAAAACTATAGATAAGTAAGTAACACAGGAAGGAGGGTTAAAACTATAGACAAGTAAATAACACAGGAAGGGGGGGGGGTTAAAAACTATAGACAAGTAAGTAACACAGGATGGGGGGTTAAAACTATAGTCAAGTAAATAACACAGGAAGGGGGGTTAAAAACTATAGACAAGTAAATAACACAGGAAGGAGGGGTTAAAAACTATAGACAAGTAAGTAACACAGGAAGGGGGGGGGGGGGGGGTTAAAACTATAGTCAAGTAAATAACACAGGAAGGAGGGTTAAAAACTATAGTCAAGTTAGTAACACAGGAAGGGGGGGGTTAAAACTATAGACAAGTAAATAACACAGGAAGGGGGGTTAAAACTATAGACAAGTAAGTAACACAGGAAGGGGGGTTAAAACTATAGACAAGTAAGTAACACAGGAAGGGGGGTTAAAACTATAGTCAAGTTAGTAACACAGGAAGGGGGGTTAAAACTATAGTCAAGTTAGTAACACAGGAAGGGGGGGGTTAAAACTATAGACAAGTAAATAACACAGGAAGGGGGTTAAAACTATAGTCAAGTTAGTAACACAGGAAGGGGGGGGGTTAAAACTATAGACAAGTAAATAACACAGGAAGGGGGTTAAAACTATAGTCAAGTTAGTAACACGTGAAGGGGGGTTAAAACTATAGTCAAGTTAGTAACACAGGAAGGAGGGTTAAAACTATAGACAAGTAAATAACACAGGAAGGGGGGTTAAAACTATAGTCAAGTAAGTAACACAGGATGGGGGGTTAAAACTATAGTCAAGTTAGTAACACAGGAAGGAGGGTTAAAACTATAGACAAGTAAATAACACAGGAAGGAGGGTTAAAACTATAGACAAGTAAATAACACAGGAAGGAGGGTTAAAACTATAGTCAAGTAAGTAACACAGGAAGGGGGGGGGGGGGGGGGGGGGGGTAAAAGCTATAGTCAAGTTAGTAACACAGAAAGGGAGGGTTAAAACTATAGTCAAGTTAGTAACACAGGAAGGAGGGTTAAAAACTATATACAAGTAAATAACACAGGAAGGGGGGTTAAAAACTATAGACAAGTAAATAACACAGGAAGGGGGGTTAAAACTATAGACAAGTAAGTAACACAGGAAGGAGGGTTAAAACTATAGTCAAGTTAGTAACACAGGAAGGAGGGTTAAAACTATAGTCAAGTAAATAACACAGGAAGGGGGGTTAAAACTATAGACAAGTAAGTAACACAGGAAGGAGGGTTAAAACTATTGTCAAGTTAGTAACACAGGAAGGGGGGTTAAAACTATAGACAAGTAAGTAACACAGGAAGGGGGGTTAAAACTATAGACAAGTAAGTAAGACAGGAAGGAGGGTTAAAAACTATAGTCAAGTAAGTAAGACAGGAAGGGGGGTTAAAAACTATAGTCAAGTTAGTAACACAGGAAGGGGGGGGGGGGGGGGGGGGGGGGGGGGTAAAAGCTATAGTCAAGTTAGTAACACAGAAAGGGAGGGTTAAAACTATAGTCAAGTTAGTAACACAGGAAGGAGGGTTAAAAACTATATACAAGTAAATAACACAGGAAGGGGGGTTAAAACTATAGACAAGTAAATAACACAGGAAGGGGGGTTAAAACTATAGACAAGTAAGTAACACAGGAAGGAGGGTTAAAACTATAGTCAAGTTAGTAACACAGGAAGGAGGGTTAAAACTATAGTCAAGTAAATAACACAGGAAGGGGGGTTAAAACTATAGACAAGTAAGTAACACAGGAAGGAGGGTTAAAACTATTGTCAAGTTAGTAACACAGGAAGGGGGGTTAAAACTATAGACAAGTAAGTAACACAGGAAGGGGGGTTAAAACTATAGACAAGTAAGTAACACAGGAAGGGGGGGTTAAAAACTATAGACAAGTAAGTAAAACAGGAAGGGGGGGGGGTTAAAACTATAGTCAAGTTAGTAACACAGGAAGGGGGGTTAAAAACTATATACAAGTAAGTAACACAGGAAGGGGGTTAAAAACTATATACAAGTAAGTAACACAGGAAGGGGGGGTTAAAACTATAGACAAGTAAGTAACACAGGAAGGGGGGTTAAAACTATAGACAAGTAAGTAACACAGGAAGGGGGGTTAAAAACTATAGACAAGTAAGTAACACAGGAAGGGGGGGGGGTTAAAACTATAGTCAAGTAAGTAACACAGGAAGGGGGGTTAAAACTATAGTCAAGTAAATAACACAGGAAGGGGGGGTTAAAAACTGTAGACAAGTATTGTCAAATACAAGGGGGATTAGCTATAGACAAGTAAGTAACACAGGAAAGTGGGTTAAAAACTATTGTCAAGGATAGTGAGGACTGACTGACTGAATACAAGGGGGATTAGCTATAGACAAGTAGGTACGATGAGGGCAATAAACTGGAAAACTTATACTGGATAAATAATTAGGTACAAGGGGGAAATTCTATAGACAAGTAGGTACGATGTGGACTAACTGGAAAATCTAAAAACAATTATGTACAAGGAGGATATTCTATAATGAAGTAAGTATAAGGAGAATAACTCTTATTTTCTGTATCTCTATCTATGTACGTAGCTGATGGGATTGTGTTAGCCTATACCATTCTAATATTATTCATGGAAACTTTAATCATTTATGTGATTTTTAGCCAATTGCTATTTCAGATATAGCCAAACATTCATTGTCACGTGTAAATGATGTACAATATAAAAATGTTTTAGTAAACATTTATTTGTTGTAATTTTTTGACAGGAAGATAACAGTGCATGATACTAATCCTGAAGTGTTCAACTTGTTCCTGGAGTATCTTTATAGTGGTCAGGTAGGAGTGCACGGACACACCACAGAGCAGCTGTCCGACCTCCTCACCCTGGCAGACAGATACGAGGTAGGCCATCATACTGTACAACATGAAATATTCATGTGTACTGTCTTTGGTGGTGTGGAGATTTCAAATTATTTTGTTGGGTACAAAATTTGTGGTATAGCCGACGCAACGATGTAACAATAACACTTTTAAATTGGTCTCGAATTTCATTTAGGGATTCTTGCCCAACAAGCTTGATCAATACAGCTGTTCAGGTTACTATAAATATAATCTAGTTTCGGTGCAGTAGTGTAAAGTAAATAAGACTTGGAATAAAGGAAGAAGTTTTCTAGAATAAAGGGCAGTGTCTGTTGTTTTACTGATAAATGATCCTTCTTTCCTGTTGTACACATCTGATAACAAATGGTGGGATGCTAGGTCACTCTGGGATCTCTTTTTAATGGTGCGTCTGCCACACACTTGAAATTAGGTATTCAACAATAAGTCATGAAACTTTCTCTGTATCTTACATCTGAATTTTTCTGATTCATTAGTAATTAGATAATGTTGATGTTTCCGTCACTTAATGTTGATGTTTCCGTCACTTGAGCGAAGCTCAGTGACCTTTTCCAATCTGGCTTCGTCGGTCCTCCATCATTAGTTAACATTTTCGACTTCTTCTAAAAAAAAACGAACTATTTTTGATGAAATTTTGCTGAAACCTTCCTTGGCTAAAGGTCTACCAATATTATGAATTATATGGTCTCTACCCCTAGGGGCCTGAGGGGTCAACTTGACTTATATTTCAAAAATCTTCTTCACAAGACCCAGATATGACAGAATGGTATAATCTCCATAGATGGAAGGTTCTTAAGCTACTTCATCAAAATTGTAAATTTCATTGCCCCAGGGAGTCGCTTTCCCCCTGGGGAGGGGTAAATTTTACTATAGTTTATATAGGAAACTCACATATTTTAGCATAATTTGTTTCATTTTCATTTTCATTGGTTAGCATTTGGTCAGGGCTAACTTTTCTCAATGACATATTATCAGAGAATGACAAAGGTCAATGCCTTGTTATGGGGGGGTCAAATGTAGGTCAAAAATAAAAATCTCAAATTGAGTATTTTTTTTCATCAACGTTTCTAGGTCAAATCATCAAAAATGACACAGATATGGCCCTTCGAAGAATATTTCCTGCCAAAATTCAAAATTATCCATCAATTGTTATTCAAATGGTTTTTTTTTCATTACTGTGAAACATATTTACTTGATAATAAGCACATCTACAGCATGAGTTGCTGGCTGCAATAGTTATGCAAGTAGTTGACCTTGACCAGCAAAGTTCAAGGTCACAGTAATCAAATGACCGGTTAAAGAACAGAAGTGAAGAGAAATCAAAGAGAAAACACAGGTGTAACATATGAATGTGACCATCAGATTGATAGCATATCTTTGATCATTTTTTTGATGTAAATCCCATGTTTTGGGTCAAATACTCTTCATTGATGGAAAGATGATTTATCAAAATTGTAAATTTCATGCCCCATATATTTCATGTTTCTCCCTGAAGAGGTGCTGAGCTTTACTATAGTTTATGCAGAGAAATCAAATTTTGATGGAAATGATTAAATTTTTTAGAATTATGCGGGCAAAACTATACTTCTACATGTATTTATTTATGAACTGTTTAGAAATACATTGTAAATACATTGAAGATAGTTTTATGTTTAAGTCTCAGGTGACTGTTAAGGCCCATGGGCCTCTTGTTGTTGACTCATTAGAGATTTAGTAATATTGATTATTGTTTTTCCATGTATGATTTAGTAATGTTGGTTTTTTTTGTCTGACCAATTATCTAATGATGATTTTTGTTGACTCATTAGTAATTGGATAATGTTGATTTTTTTTGTTGACCCATTATTTAATGATGATTTTTGTTGATTCGTTAGTAATTGGGTAATGTTGATTTTTTTTCTCCCATGTGTAGGTGGACAGCCTGAAATTATTCTGCGAACATGCTTTACAAAGACACATAGATAATGACACTGCTGTTTACCTCTTCAGTCTAGCCGATCAGCTCCAGACGAAGTCATTAAAAGTAAGCTATCTTTTCACCTGTACAACCAGTTATTATATCACACCAACAGTTTGTTTGTTTGTTTGTTTATGTTTTACGGCCCATCGACAACTAGGGTCATTTAGGGCCAAACAATATACTAACATGTTTTATTTTTAAAGTTAAAATCAGATAAAATTTGTCATTTTTAAAAGCATCCTTATTGTATATTTAGATCAATATGATAAAAAAGTTGGTTAAAAATAGTAAAATATGTATATGTACGAATATATTATGTGAACTTTGTTATATAAATAGAACGTCAAAGACAGTAACATAAAAGACATCAAAGTCTATAAAATAGATCGATTTCTTTCAAGTAGCTAAATATTGTTTTCGAATCCACGGAACTGAAAAGGGTTTTCATATCCGGGACTCGAAAGTATTTATCACGAATGTGCTTGAAATCGGAACATTCTATTACACCAACAGAACTATGGTCAATGAGACTTAACCTAACAATAGGAGGAGTCATGTAGGCGGTAAACCAGTAACTAAACAAAAGGTGTTATATCCCTGCCAACATATCAGTTGAGTATTCTGGAATCAGGATGTCCAGAGTAATAATGCTCCTTACTCTGTCAGTAAACTGAAGTTTGTCCAGAGTAATAATGGTCCTTACTCTGTCAGTAAACTGAAGTTTGTCCAGAGTAATGGTCCTTACTCTGTCAGTAAACTGAAGTTTGTCCAGGGTAATAATGCTCCTTACTCTGTCAGTAAACTGAAGTTTGTCCAGAGTAATGCTCCTTACTCTGTCAGTAAACTGAAGTTTGTCCAGGATAATGGTCCTTACTCTGTCAGTAAACTGAACTTTGTCCAGAGTAATGCTCCTTACTCTGTCAGTAAACTGAACTTTGTCCAGAGTAATGCTCCTTACTCTGTCAGTAAACTGAAGTTTGTATGGAGTAATGGTCCTTACTCTGTCAGTAAACTGAAGTTTGTCCAGGATTATACTTCTTACTCGCTTGACCAATTGTTTTGTAACCTTGTGCATGTGATCAGTAACCAAGGTGTTTGTGCCTTTGTGATACCCGGGTATATATTTTCCATTTCCATAATTCTCGCTCAAGTTCTTTCCCTTTTATGATTTAATTTTTTTTGTATGGAGAGGGGGGTACTAAGTGTGTCTTTTATTTAGAATTCTAATTATTTAAATTTGAGAGATTATTGCCTCCAGAATTGAGTACCTTGTAAATAAGTAAAACATTAAGTATGACTTTGAAGCAAAATGTTGATCAATGTACATTAATGATCCTTTTGTTTTGTAAAAGAGCAGCTATTGTTGACAACTGACATTTTACTGTCTGTGTACAGGAGAGGGCATTGTCCTACATGGTGGACAACCCCACACTTGCTGAGGGCGAGGTGTACTTGGAGCTTCCTCAGCATCTAAAGGATGAGGTACACAGTGCCATTCTCAGTGGCAGGTACGATACACCAACAACTTGGAAGTTGTCAGGAAGTGTCTTTTGTTGTAATAAATAATATATCTGACCTTGAAATAGAATATACTTTTTTAGTAGTCTGCATAGTAAAAATTTAAAGCATTTCACAACTCTGCTGGTCTGACATATGTCATTGAGTGATTGATTACTCTTTCATCAATAAGATAAAATTTCTGACCTTTTCATGAATTGCTGTGGTATTTTATAGGCATCTTTTTTTTCTGCCTGTTTTTTTTTATCAATATTTCACTATGAACAACTGTTTGCTGTATAAGGTAATGTTGTAACACTGTCGTTATCCTCCTAGTTCGTCCAAGACAAGGTTACCACGGATACAACATTCTGATCAGGCTGTGGTGGAAATGATTAACGAGATTGACCTCAACTCGGGGGTAAGTTTGCTCTTCAATAGACAAATTTATGTTGACTTAACACACCCATTTGGTGTGTTTGGTTCGTTGATGGAGTAACACTGTACCCTTTGGTGTAGTATGTAGAAGTACCAGTACATTTTGTTGCCTCTACCTGTTGTAGTTTTTTAGTCCACCATCTGATTGTTCTATGTCTGTCAGTACCGTTTCACAAAGCTTTATAACTTTTCCGTTTCACAAAGATGTTTGTAACTTTATTTGTATCTTACAACCAAATCATATGTTCTTCTGGTGAAGATTAAAAGAATCTTTCACCCCCTTGGGGGTGAGACAGGAGAATCTCAACCAGAGGGGAAGATTCTTAAGTTGCCAAACTTGAGGCTTGTCGAGTGTTTGACAGCTTAATTATCTTACCCCGAGGAATGAGATTCCCCTGTCTCACTTCCTTGGGAGTGAATGATTATTTTTCTCTTACCCTGTTTACCCTCTTATATATTTAATGTTGACGTTACATCAATGCAAAGAAATGTTGATGTGACGTGATTGAATTGTCGATGTGACGTCATTGTACTGTTGCCATGACGTCATGATATTGTTGACGTGACGAAATACAATTGTAGAGAACGTGAGAAGAGCATGTGTAGCTTGTCTTTTACCTAGAGTGAGATAAGAAAATCTCACCCCGGTAAAACTACGGATATCCCTGTCCAGGGTAAGAGAAATACTGTTCTCTAACATGAAGGTACAAAAAGACGACACTGTTCAAGTGAAAAGTGTATTATGGTCATGGAACTGTGTCCCGTCCCCAGACAATTAACTTTATTTTGTCTAAACAACTGTATCATCAGAAAAAAATTATTCTAAAAAATTCCAGTCGGATATTGTTTATCATTCACAATAAAAACACAATTTTCACAGATTTTGGTCACTGCACACAGAGGTTGTGCTTGAGTTCAGTTTTAATAGATGCATGCAGTGTATGAGAATGGAACAATTAGATTTATTTTGCCTTTATCGCTCTTTGATATTCAAAACTTGGGTTTTTATGTGAAACAATCATTAACAGTTCTTTTTTGATAGTTTGTAAATGAGAACAACATTGTTTTTTGTTCAAAAGAGAATTATTGCACACAATGTCATTTATTTTTTCGTATGTTATATATTACGACAGGTTGGATTTGGCATAAAGTTACTCTAGGTTTTTGATGTAAGTGATGAACATTCATAAGTTATAAAGTTTTGCAAAACTCTTGGTAATTTGTAAATCTGACTTACACAAAAGTTACAAAAATTTGTATGTTATGAAGCTTTGAGAAACAGTACCATAGTCTGTGATCTGTCTGTAAACAGTCCTTATTACCACTATTTTTGAGAAGTACAGGAGAGATGTCTCTCCACCTTCACATGTAGGTTCCCCGCAGTCCCTAGATGTGACCATTTAATTTGGAGTCTGATTGGGAAAACAAAATGGCTAACAAGGATTTTGACTGTTGAACTTTGTTATGGCTATTTCTCAGAAAATTATTTGATATTTCTTGGATTTCACATGAAGTTTTCCTTGTTATCAAATTATTAAGGGGAGATTCAATGTGATATTTTTCAGGATGATACTTCCTCCTCAAGCTCTGGAGACTTCCAGTATGAAGAGTTAGATCAGGATCCAGGGCGAATGGACCGGTTTGTTGCTGAGCTGAGAGAAGTGGTGGGAGATGAACCATCAGATGAAGACCTAGCATCATTATTGTTGTCAGCAGACTTTGATCTTAACAGAGCTATCAACTTCTTTTATACCAGCTGATAGTGTACATTTTAATTAAGATAAAGCTGCAGACAAGTGTAAACTTAGAGCTGATGTTATGTTTGAGGGGCCAATACACCAAACCTGATAACACCTGTCACCACACCTGATAATATATGTCACCACACCTGGTAACACCAATATACCACACCTGATAACACCTGTCACTACACCCGCTAACACCAATATACCACACCTGGTAAAACCCAACACTATACCTGATAACACCTGTCACCACACCTGGAAACACCAGTACACCACACCTGATAACACCAGTATACCACATCTGATAACTCTAGTTCACCACACCTGTACCCACACCTGATAACTCCTGTACACCACATCCGTCAACACCTGTACACCACATCTGTCAACTTCTGTACACCACATCTGTCAACACCTGTACACCACATCCATTAACACCTGTACACCACATCCATTCACACCTGTACACCACATCTGTCAACACCTATACACCACATCTGTCAACACCTGTACACCACATCTGTCAACACCTGTACACCACATCTGTCAACACCTGTACACCACATCTGTCAACACCTGTACACCACATCCATTCACACCTGTACACCACATCTGTCAACACCTGTACACCACATCTGTCAACACCTGTACACCACATCCGTCAACACCTGTACACCACATCCGTCAACACCTGTACACCACATCCATTCACACCTGTACACCACATCCATTCACACCTGTACACCACATCCATTCACACCTGTACACCACATCTGTCAACACCTGTACACCACATCTGTCAACACCTGTACACCACATCTGTCAACACCTGTACACCACATCCGTCAACACCTGTACACCACATCCGTCAACACCTGTACACCACATCCATTCACACCTGTACACCACATCCATTCACACCTGTACACCACATCCATTCACACCTGTACACCACATCTGTCAACACCTGTACACCACATCTGTCAACACCTGTACACCACATCCATTCACACCTGTACACCACATCTGTCAACACCTGTACACCACATCCGTCAACACTTGTGCACCACATCCATTAACACCTGTACCTACACCAGATAACACCCGTACCTACACCAGATAACACCTGTACCTACACCAGATAACACCCGTACCTACACCAGATAACACCCGTACACCACATCCATTAACACCTGTACCTACACCAGATAACACCTGTACCTACACCAGATAACACCCGTACACCACACCTGATAATGCATGTACACTCCACCTGTCATTACCAGTAAATTACTAATGATAACAAATATATACTGCGTTTTTCTTATATTTCATATGTAATAATACTGGGCCGGCCAATACTTGGTACATGAGTTTATTCCACTGAATCAGCTACAGAGAAGAAAAAATGAGGCATTATTAATTGATAAACATGGGTGTTCTTTTTATGTACATACTTATCTATGTGTATTTACATTTGGCACAATACTAAATAGATCTTGTTATATAGAACGGTGTTTAAATGATAACACAGTGAGTAGGTATTGTTAAATAGGTTGTGTTTTTTTGTATCACATAGCCACAACATCTATTGGTGGTAAATATACCAACCGTTGTCATATTTGTACTGTAGCTGTTACTGTTGCATGGAGTGGTTGGTAGCAGCCATTCATAAATACACCAATACATTGTACAAACAGGCTGACTCTGTTTTTAGCTCGCCAGGACAAAGTACAGCATCAGATGTAGACAAATAGGTGTTGTCAGTACTAGTGAAATACAGCTGAGACTCTGTGTGACATAGGACCATACTCTACTACTGAGGTGAGATTCTCTATGACATAGGACCATACTCTACTACTGAGGTGAGATTCTCTGTGTCATAGGACCATACTCTACTACTGAGGTGTGACTCTCTGTGACATAGGACCATACTCTACTACTGAGGTGAGACTCTCTGTGTGACATAGGACCATACTCTACTACTGAGGTGAAACTCTCTGTGACATAGGACCATACTCTACTACTGAGGTGAGACTCTCTGTGACATAGGACCATACTCTACTACTGAGGTGTGACTCTCTGTGACATAGGACCATACTCTACTACTGAGGTGAGACTCTCTATGACATAGGACCTTACTCTACTACTGAGGTGACTCTCTGTGACATAGGACCATATATACTCTACTACTGAGGTGAGACTCTCTGTGACATAGGACCATACTCTACTACTGAGGTGAGATTCTCTGTGACATAGGACCATACTCTACTACTGAGGTGTGACTCTCTGTGACATAGGACCATACTCTACTACTGAGGTGACTCTCTGTGACATAGGACCATACTCTACTACTGAGGTGAGACTCTCTATGACATAGGACCATACTAGGACCATACTCTACTACTGAGGTGAGACTCTCTATGACATAGGACCATATGCTACTACTGAGGTAAGACTCTCTGTGACATAGGACCATACTCTACTACTGAGGTAAGACGCTGTCTATGACATAGGACCATACTCTACTACTGAGGTGAGACTGTCTGTGTGACATAGGACCATACCCTACTACTGAGGTGAGACTCTCTGTGACATAGGACCATACTCTACTACTGAGGTGAGACTCTCTGTGACATAGGACCATACTCTACTACTGAGGTGAGATGCTCTCTGTGACATAGGACCATACTCTACTACTGAGGTGAGACTCTCTATGACATAGGACCATGCTCTACTACTGAGGTGAGACTCTCTATGACATAGGACCATACTCTACTACTGAGGTGAGACTCTGTGTGACATAGGACCATACTCTACTACTGAGGTGAAACTCTCTGTGACATAGGACCATACTCTACTACTGAGGTGAGACTCTCTATGACATAGGACCATACTCTACTACTGAGGTGAGACTCTCTATGACATAGGACCATACTCTACTACTGAGGTGAGACTCTCTATGACATAGGACCATACTCTACTACTGAGGTGAGACTCTGTGTGACATAGGACCATACTCTACTACTGAGGTGAAACTCTCTGTGACATAGGACCATACTCTACTACTGAAGTGAGACTCTCTGTGACATAGGACCATACTCTACTACTGAGGTGAGACTCTCTATGACATAGGACCATACTCTACTACTGAGGTGAGACTCTCTGTGACATAGGACCATACTCTACTACTGAGGTGAAACTCTCTGTGACATAGGACCATACTCTACTACTGAGGTGAGACTCTGTGACATAGGACCATACTCTACTACTGAGGTGAGACTCTCTGTGACATAGGACCATACTCTACTACTGAGGTGTGACTCTCTGTGACATAGGACCATACTCTACTACTGAGGTGAGACTCTCTGTGACATAGGACCATACTCTACTACTGAGGTGAGACTCTCTGTGACATAGGACCATACTCTACTACTGAGGTGAGACTCTCTATGACATAGGACCATACTCTACTACTGAGGTGAGACTCTCTATGACATAGGACCATACTCTACTACTGAGGTGAGACTCTCTATGACATAGGACCATACTCTACTACTGAGGTGAGACTCTCTGTGACATAGGACCATACTCTACTACTGAGGTGAGACTCTCTATGACATAGGACCATACTCTACTACTGAGGTGAGACTCTCTGTGACATAGGACCATACTCTACTACTGAGGTGAGACTCTATGACATAGGACCATACTCTACTACTGAGGTGAGACTCTGTGTGACATAGGACCATACTCTACTACTGAGGTGAGACTCTCTGTGACATAGGACCATACTCTACTACTGAGGTGAGACTCTCTGTGACATAGGACCATACTCTACTACTGAGGTGAGACTCTGTGTGACATAGGACCATACTCTACTACTGAGGTGAGACTCTCTGTGACATAGGACCATACTCTACTACTGAGGTGAGACTCTCTGTGACATAGGACCATACTCTACTACTGAGGTGAGACTCTCTGTGACATAGGACCATACTCTACTACTGAGGTGAGACTCTCTATGACATAGGACCATACTCTACTACTGAGGTGAGACTCCATGACATAGGACCATACTCTACTACTGAGGTGAGACTCCATGACATAGGACCATACTCTACTACTGTGGTAAGACTGTCTGTGTGACATAGGACCATACTCTACTACTGAGGTGAGACTCTCTGTGACATAGGACCATACTCTACTACTGAGGTGAGACTCTCTATGACATAGGACCATACTCTACTACTGAGGTGAGACTCCATGACATAGGACCATACTCTACTACTGAGGTGAGACTCCATGACATAGGACCATACTCTACTACTTAGGTGAGACTCTGTGTGACATAGGACAATACTCTACTACTGAGGTGAGACTCTCTATGTGACATAGGACCATACTCTACTACTGAGGTGAGACTCTCTATGACATAGGACCATACTCTACTACTGAGGTGGCACTCTCTGTGACATAGGACCATACTCTACTACTGAGGTGAGACTCTGTGTGACATAGGACCATACTCTACTACTGAGGTGAGATTCTGTGACATAGGACCATACTCTACTACTGAGGTGAGACTCTCTGTGTGACATAGGACCATACTCTACTACTGAGGTGAGACTCTCTGTGACATAGGACCATACTCTACTACTGAGGTGAGACTCTCTGTGACATAGGACCATACTCTACTACTGAGGTGAGACTCTCTGTGACATAGGACCATACTCTACTACTGAGGTGAGACTCTCTGTGACATAGGACCATACTCTACTACTGAGGTGAGACTCTCTGTGACATAGGACCATACTCTACTACTGAGGTGAGACTCTCTGTGACATAGGACCATACTCTACTACTGAGGTGAGACTCTCTGTGACATAGGACCATACTCTACTACTGAGGTGAGACTCTTGTGACATAGGACCATACTCTACTACTGAGGTGAGACTCTCTGTGACATAGGACCATACTCTACTACTGAGGTGAGACTCTCTGTGACATAGGACCATACTCTACTACTGAGGTGAGACTCTCTATGACATAGGACCATACTCTACTACTGAGGTGAGACTCTCTGTGACATAGGACCATACTCTACTACTGAGGTGAGACTCTCTGTGACATAGGACCATACTCTACTACTGAGGTGAGACTCTCTGTGACATAGGACCATACTCTACTACTGAGGTGAGACTCTCTGTGTGACATAGGACCATACTCTACTACTGAGGTGAGACTCCATGACATAGGACCATACTCTACTACTGAGGTGAGACTCCATGACATAGGACCATACTCTACTACTTAGGTGAGACTCTGTGTGACATAGGACCATACTCTACTACTGAGGTGAGACTCTCTATGTGACATAGGACCATACTCTACTACTGAGGTGAGACTCTCTGTGACATAGGACCATACTCTACTACTGTGGTGAGACTCTCTGTGTGACATAGGACCATACTCTACTACTGAGGTGAGACTCTCTGTGTGACATAGGACCATACTCTACTACTGAGGTGAGACTCTCTGTGACATAGGACCATACTCTACTACTGAGGTGAGACTCCATGACATAGGACCATACTCTACTACTGAGGTGAGACTCTCTATGACCGAGTATCTAACTTGTAGTGAGTACTACTTGTCTAGGTTACCATACTAACTGTCTAGTGTACAGATACTACTTGTCATAGTTACCAGTACTACTTGATAGTACGGACAAGCATACTCTACACTGTGACTCTGTTACCAGACTAACTTTACTAGTCAGATTATGAACTGACTATTACACTGAGGTAGCTCTTTGCATAGGCTATCTACACGAGGTACCTAGACTGTTCTATACTGAGTGAACTCTGCATAGACCATACTCTATTTGTCTGAATGACATACTTACACTGAGGTGAGTACTACTTGCTAGGACCATACTACTTGGTGCTGTCGAGTACTAGGCAACGAGTACTACTGCTATAGGTAGACTTCTTGTCTAGACTACTCTACTATATGGTCTGATACTAACTTTCTACTAGGTGGACTACTTGTCTAGGCTACTCTACTAAGTGGATCTGGAGGAATACTACAGTGGTCTCGTGACTGAATACTACACTGAGGTGAGACTCTGTTGACATAGGGACCATACTCTACTACGAGGTGAGACTCTCTGTGACATAGGACCATACTCTACTACTCAGGTGAGACTCTCTATGACATAGGACCATACTCTACTACTGAGGTGAGACTATCTGTGACATAGGACCATACTCTACTACTGAGGTGAGACTCTCTATGACATAGGACCATACTCTACTACTGAGGTGAGACTCTGTGTGACATAGGACCATACTCTACTACTGAGGTGAGACTCTCTGTGACATAGGACCATACTCTACTACTGAGGTGAGACTCCATGACATAGGACCATACTCTACTACTGAGGTGAGACTCTCTGTGACATAGGACCATACTCTACTACTGAGGTGAGACGCTGTCTATGACATAGGACCATACTCTACTACTGAGGTGAGACTCTGTGTGACATAGGACCATACTCTACTACTGAGGTGAGACTCTCTGTGACATAGGACCATACTCTACTACTGAGGTGAGATTCTCTGTGACATAGGACCATACTCTACTACTGAGGTAAGACTGTCTGTGTGACATAGGACCATACTCTACTACTGAGGTGAGACTCTCTATGACATAAGACCATACTCTACTACTGAGGTGAGACTCCATGACATAGGACCATACTCTACTACTGAGGTGAGACTCTCTGTGACATAGGACCATACTCTACTACTGAGGTGGCACTCTCTGTGACATAGGACCATACTCTACCACTATGTACCAATACCTAGCTTGGATTCTAAAAAAATTTATGCAAGATCTAACACTTTTTCCAATTGAAATATTTGCTTCAAGCGTTACCATTAATTTAGATTAAAGTGAACTGCAGTTTAGAGGCCTTAGTTATTTCAGTGCTCCCTTTTCTATTTTAATCACGGAGTGCTTGCATAATTGTTTCATGGAATACTTACATGTCTAATTATTTTTCACGGATTGCTATTTTGTCTAGTTGTTTCACGGAGTGATCTCTTGTCTAGTTGTTTCATTGAGCACTCCCTTGTCTATTTCATACAGTGGATTTGTCTACTTACTGAGTGCTAACTTATTTATTGACCGATTGCTTTCTTGTATGATTGCCAAGTGTTAACTTGTGTAGTTACAGTGTACAAATGTGTGTCTGGTTACCGAGTACTAACTTGTCTAGTTACAGATTACTAACTTGTCTAGTTACCGAGTACTAACTTGTCTAGTTACCGAGTACTAACTTGTCTAGTTACCGAGTACTAACTTGTCTAGTTACCGAGTACTAACTTGTCTAGTTACAGATTACTAACTTGTCTAGTTACCGAGTACTAACTTGTCTAGTTACTCAGTACTAACTTGTCTAGTTACCGAGTACTAACTTGTCTAGTTACCGAGTACTAACTTGTCTAGTTACCGAGTACTAACTTGTCTAGTTACCGAGTACTTATCTATTTAACTTTGCCTTGCGTATCTGTGATCCTCTGTATCGTTTGTAAGTCGAATAGAGAATTTAAATGTATTTTACTTTTACACAAATGTTCCACCTTTCTTGAATAGAAAAATTGTAGTCATGCTCTCTACAAAGTCATGTATTGTGTTTTAAACACAGCAAGTCCAGTAATATTGTGATATTTTGCGATAATAATCAAAGCCATGTATGAGAATAGGGTGCCCGATAATAATCATACTCTCCGCATGTTCACGTTTGTTTACACATCGCTTCTGAATTCATCACTTATTTCCCTTCAAATTTTGTCAAAATGCTAAACATCATATTTCACTGAGTTCAATTTTCAGTAGCTTCCCAGAATTGTCAGAGTTATGCCCTTCTTCTCTTTTTTAAGACAAACAAATGATCTACATATTGACATCACCGCTTCTGCTTTGTAATTTTGGATGATACTGATATAGTCAGTCAAACGACAGAAACTTTGCTTACTTATGTCAATGTTGTAGTTGAAAATGTACTGAATTATACTTGTACATTGATGTTTCACTTGGAAACTGTTTCATTATTTCATGTGAAATATATAAATGCTATATAATGTGCAATTCTATATACTTTAACTTCTGCTACAATAATCCAGTATGAGTGTATGTGGTAGTGTATGTGGTAGTGTATGTGGTAGTGTATGTGGTAGTGTATGTGGTAGTGTAGGTGGTAGTGTAGGTGGTAGTGTATGTGGTAGTGTATGTGGTAGTGTATGTGGTAGTGTATGTTTTAACAAGCGAGTGTTGCTATCCATTATTGTTTCTACAATATAGAGGTTCTCTCCCCTATACTTATTCCTTATACGAATGTGATATTTTGTTAAATTACATTATCTATGTAGTGGGTGGGTGCTTATAGCCAATAACATCTTAATCAATATAGATCACGGGTATTATCTAGAAATGGCCCCATTACCTTACATTATAATTAGATATCTATATTTAGATCTTGAATTGATGATGTTCTGAGATTGATACCATAATGTAAGATTTTTCATCTTTACTCATTATATAGACCGCCAAGTGTAAATTTAGTAATGTTACAATAGATAAAATTGACACAAGGTATACATATATGGTATATTGCTTGTATCAACACTACATACATGTATGTTTTTACTTAGGTTGTAGTTACGGTACAATGACTTACCTTGTGTTTAATATTTTAATATGGAGCAGGTTGTATGGGAAAGAAATCTTCAATTTTGTAGAACTTTATTATATGATGTGCCCATTTTATTTTTAACAGAATGTGATAGGGAGCATAGATGTCCATATTCTTTAATTTATATATTTTATTTAACTTATGAAACAAAAACAAACAAAAACTGCTTGCTCAGCATTGAATATAAAAACCATCATGATGGTTCTAGTCTTGTTATTGGCCATTACAGTACCCTTCAAGGTAGTATTTTAGCTAGTTGAATAAGATAATTAATTGTTGTAAGAGATGTTGGAGTGATTACATTCCAGGACACTTGTGTTTTATTTACCATATATTGGCTTCTATAGCATTGATAACATAGATACATCCAAATATATTGGATTGTAATCCGATTGCCAGAATCAAATATTTAAAATGAATATATCTTCAAGATTAAGATTTTTTTTGGTGAAAATTCAGTGTTTATATGTTGTTAAACAAAGCTATTGATTATTGGTCCAGACGTGTTTCATACTTATACATGTAGGGGTATTATATCCTGCAATAGCTTTATTAGTTTAAAATGATTTAGTGTTGTTTTCATATTGATAAAATTTGGTTAAAAGTTTGTAAGAAGAAGCATTCCTTTGGTGCCATATGTTTTTTTTTAAAGTGAAAACTGTATAAATATATTCCAGTTTTCATGGACAAAGGTGGTGGAACCGTTATTCCAAATAAATTGTTGGCACATTTTTATTTCTCTTGTGAAAATGACTCCTTGTTCAAATGAATCTCCAGTGAACTGTGGGCAAACATACCAATAAATCTGTTACATTCTTCATCGTCTCTGGTTTTCTTCATAAGCCTGATTTATACTTCTTATCTTAGCATGAAAACTCTAGAGCCTAGGGTAAAGCATGTTAACTCTAGAGCCTAGGGTAAAGCATGTTAACTCTAGAGCCTAGGGTAAAGCATGTTAACTCTAGAGCCTAGGGTAAATGCTCACTAGGGACTAGGGTAAATGCACACTAGGGCCTAGGGTAAATGTACGATATGGACAAGGGTCAGTGTACTCTATATGGTAAATGTACACTTGGGACTAGGGTAAATGCTCACTAGGGACTAGGGTCAATGTACACAAGGGACTAGGCTAAATGTACGATATGGACAAGGGTCAGTGTACTCTATATGGTAAATGTACACTTGGGACTAGGGTAAATGTTCACTAGGGACTAGGGTCAATGTACACAAGGGACTAGGGTAAATGTACGATATGGACAAGGGTCAGTGTACTCTATATGGTAAATGTACACTTGGGACTAGGGTCAATGTACACAAGGGGCTAGGCTAAATGTATGATATGGACTAGGGTCAATGTACACTATATGGTAAATGTACACTTGGGACTAGGGTAAAATGTACACTAGGGACTAGGGTCAATGTACACTATGGTAAATGTACACTTGGGACTAGGGTAAAATGTACACTAGGGACTAGGGTCAATGTACACTATATGGTAAATGTACACTGGGGACTAGGGTAAATGTACACTTGGGACTATAGGGTCAATGTACACTATATGGTAAATGTACACAAGGGACTAGGGTCAATGTACACTATATGGTAAATGTACACTAGGAACTAGGGTAAATGTACACTATATGGTAAATGTACACTAGGAACTAGGGTAAATGTACGATATGGACTAGGGTAAATGTACAATATATGGTAAATGTACACTTGGGACTAGGGTCAATGTACACAAGGGACTAGGGTCAATGTACGATATGGACAAGGGTCAGTGTACTCTATATGGTAAATGTTCACTTGGGACTAGGGTAAATGTACACTTGGGACTAGGGTCAATGTACACAAGGTCAATGTACACAATATGGTAAATGTACACTTGGGACTAGGGTCAATGTACACTAGGGACTAGGGTCAATGTACACAAGGGACTAGGGTCAATGTACACTAGGGACTAGGGTCAATGTACACAAGGGACTAGGGTCAATGTACACAAGGTCAATGTACACTATATGGTAAATGTACACTTGGGACTAGGGTCAATGTACACAAGGGACTAGGGTCAATGTACACTATATGGTAAATGTACACTTGGGACTAGGGTAAAATGTACACTATATAGTAAATGTACACTAGGGACTAGGGTCAATGTACACTATATGGTAAATGTACACTTGGGACTAGGGTAAAATGTACACTATATGGTAAATGTACACTAGGGACTAGGGTCAATGTACACTATATGGTAAATGTACACTAGGGACTAGGGTAAAATGTACACTTGGGACTAGGGTCAATGTACACAAGGGACTAGGGTAAATGTACGATATGGACTAGGGTCAATGTACACTATATGGTAAATGTACACTAGGGACTAGGGTAAATGTACAATATTGACGAGGGTCGATCTACACTATATGGTAAATGTACACTTGGGACTAGGGTAAATGTACACTTGGGACTAGGGTAAATGTACAATATTGACGAGGGTCGATCTACACTATATGGTAAATGTACACTTGGGACTAAGGTAAATGTATACTAGGGTAAATGTATACTAGTGTAAATGTATGCTAGGAACTAGGGCAAGTATATGCTAGGGACTAGGGCAAGTGTAGAGTTTGTCAGTAAGGAAGTGGCTATGGACCTGTTCTGTTTTACACAGTCTGATATAGGAGAAAAAACAATACAACAGTGAACAAGTAGAGTATTAATCATGTTTTATTTACAGCTGTTGTGTATGCATCATAAGTAGCAACAGTTGACATATTGCACATAGCTACACAGGTTGTAGTTGGCATAGTTGCCCTAGAGGCGGTGGTAACCACACCAGCCTCGACACACCACCTACTGCTGTCTGACAGGAACCACTCACCACCGAGGCAGCAAGTTCATCCCACATTAACCTAAAAGAATCACATATTGTTAATATAAAATGAAAAATACACTGAATACATAAATCTGTTCGTTTACTTTAAAAAGGGCTATATTATCTATACTACAATCTGACCAGATCTGACTTTTGTAAATATTTGACTATGAATGAGATTCTCTCCGTAAATGATCAGAAATGGCCCAGCAACACTGGTGTGTGACTGGTAAACCAGCTATGACTAGGATCTGTTAGAACCAACATCTTGACTTTCAATATCCTCATGGTCACTCGCTATATACCCAAGAACATCTTAACTGTAATTGTCCTTTTGGACATGCCAGTCGTCACTGCCCCCACTGACATCTAGGATGTCATTGTCCCAAGGGACAACTTTACTCCATCCCATGGGATATCACAGCCGTCACTGTACCCAGGGGCATCTCAGCTATCAGAGGCCCTCAGGATATAGTAGCTGTCGCTGTCGCTAGAGACTTCTCAGCTGTCACTGTCTGTAGGGACATCTCGGCTGTCACTGTCTGTAGGGACATCTCAGCTGTCACTGTCTGTAGGGACATCTCATGATCAGCTGTCACTGTCTGTAGGGACATCTCAGCTGTCACTGTCTGTAGGGACATCTCGGCTGTCACTGTCTCTAGGGACAACTCAGCTGTCACTGTCTGTAGGGACATCTCAGCTGTCACTGTCTGTAGAGACATCTCAGCTGTCACTGTCTGTAGGGACATGTCAGCTGTCACTGGTTCCATGAACATCTCGGCTGTCTCGGTCTCTAGGGACATCTCGGCTGTCACTGTCGATAGGGACATGTCGGCTGTCACTGTCTCTATAGGGACATCTCGGCTGTCACTGTCTCTATAGGGACATCTCGGCTGTCACTGTCGATAGGGACATGTCGGCTGTCACTGTCGATAGGGACATCTCGGCTGTCATTGTCTCTTAGGACATCTTGGCTTTCACTGTCGATAGGGACATCTCGGCTGTCACTGTCTCTAGGGACATCTCGGCTGTCACTGTCTCTAGGGACATCTCGGCTGTCACTGTCTCTAGGGACATCTCGGCTGTCACTGTCTCTAGGGACATCTCGGCTGTCACTGTCTCTAGGGACATGTCAGTTCCATGTATATGACTATCTACCAATGCCAGCTTTTTCATAAATGATATGAAGGATAGCAGTCAAGGTCCCTAGGGGTATACCAGCAGTCCCAAGTTATACTAAAACCTGTGATCTATCCAGTCATAACTAACAAAACTGGTCATTTTTGTTGTGATTTAAAAACTGTAAGGCTGTCAACTTTTTGTATAGCATATTTGAATCATATCAACTGTATTAATGTGGAATGTTTGCTTGATCCGATATGCTAAATTTGGGTCCATATGTAAAATGATAACCAATATCCTAAAGTTACTTCCCTTGACACTGAAGATCTAATTAATGGTCCTTATCACTGTAAAAACAACATTTAAATAGAAAATTTAAAATGATATGGAAAAACAAGTATTTAAATGATCACTGTGGGTAGGTGGTTTTTGTCTATAACCATATAGTACTGTCTCTCACTCTTATCAAATGGATGTTTTACTAAAGCATGACTGTAGATATGATGAAAATAAGTCTTTACAGGGACAATCTTTAGTAAGATATTACAGTTACTGAGACATCCCTCAGTAAGACATTACAGTCAGTTACTGAGACATCCATAAGTAAGACATTACAGTCAGTTACAGGGACATCCCTCAATAAGACATTACAGTCTTTTACTGAGACATCCCTAAGTAAGACATTACAGTCAGTTACTGAGACATCCCTCAATAAGACATTACAGTCAGTTACCGAGACATCCCTCAGTAAGACATTATAGTCAGTTACAGGGACATCCCTCAATAAGACATTACAGTCTTTTACTGAGACATCCCTAAGTAAGACATTACAGTCAGTTACTGTGACATCCCTCAATAAGACATTACAGTCAGTTACTGAGACATCCCTCAGTAAGACATTACTGTCAGTTACTGGGACATCCCTCAGTAAGACATTACAGTCAGTTACTGAGACATCCCTCAGTAAGACATTACTGTCAGTTACTGAGACATCCCTCAGTAAGACATCACAGTCAGTTACAGGGACATCCCTCAGTAAGACATTACAGTCAGTTACAGGGACATCCCTCAGTAAGACATTACAGTCAGTTACAGGGACATCCCTCAGTAAGACATTACAGTCAGTTACTGAGACATCCCTCAGTAAGACATTACAGTCAGTTACTGAGACATCCCTAAGTAAGACATTACAGTCAGTTACTGAGACATCCCTCAGTAAGACATTACAGTCAGTTACCGAGACATCCCTCAGTAAGACATCACAGTCAGTTACTGAGACATCCATAAGTAAGACATTACAGTCAGTTACAGGGACATCCCTCAGTAAGACATTACAGTCAGTTACCGAGACATCCATAAGTAAGACATTACAGTCAGTTACTGAGACATCTCTCAATAAGACATTACAGTCAGTTACTGAGACATCCCTCAGTAAGACATTACAGTCAGTTACTGAGACATCCCTCAGTAAGACATTACAGTCAGTTACCGAGACATCTCTCAATAAGACATTACAGTCAGTTACTGAGACATCCCTCAGTAAGACATTACAGTCAGTTACCGAGACATCCATAAGTAAGACATTACAGTCAGTTACTGAGACATCTCTCAATAAGACATTACAGTCAGTTACTGAGACATCCCTCAGTAAGACATTACAGTCAGTTACTGAGACATCCCTCAGTAAGACATTACAGTCAGTTACGGAGACATCCCTCAGTAAGACATTACAGTCAGTTACTGAGACATCTCTCAGTAAGACATTACAGTCAGTTACAGGGACATCCCTCAGTAAGACATTACAGTCAGTTACTGAGACATCCCTCAGTAAGACATTACAGTCAGTTACTGAGACATCCCTCAGTAAGACATTACAGTCAGTTACCGAGACATCCATAAGTAAGACATTACAGTCAGTTACTGAGACATCTCTCAATAAGACATTACAGTCAGTTACTGAGACATCCCTCAGTAAGACATTACAGTCAGTTACTGAGACATCCCTCAGTAAGACATTACTAGTCAGTTACTGAGACATCCCTCAGTAAGACATTACAGTCAGTTACTGAGACATCCCTCAGTAAGACATTACAGTTACTGAGACATCCCTCAGTAAGACATTACTGTCAGTTACTGAGACTTCCATAAGTAAGACATTACAGTCAGTTACTGAGACATCCCTCAGTAAGACATTACAGTCAGTTACAGGGACATCCCTCAGTAAGACATTACAGTCAGTTACTTGGACATCTCTCAATAAGACATTACAGTCAGTTACTGAGACATCCCTCAGTAAGACATTACAGTCAGTTACTGAGACATCTCTCAATAAGACATTACAGTCAGTTACTGAGACATCCCTTAGTAAGACATAAGTCAGTTACTGAGACATCTCTCAATAAGACATTACAGTCAGTCACTGAGACATCTCTCAATAAGACATTACAGTCAGTTACTGAGACATCCCTTAGTAAGACATAAGTCAGTTACTGGGACATCCCTCAGTAAGACATTACAGTCAGTCACTGAGACATCCCTCAGTAAGACATTACAGTCAGTTACTGAGACATCCCTAAGTAAGACATTACAGTCAGTTACTGAGACATCCCTCAGTAAGACATTACAGTCAGTTACAGGGACATCCCTCAGTAAGACATTACAGTCAGTTACAGGGACATCCCTCAGTAAGACATTACAGTCAGTTACAGGGACATCCCTCAGTAAGACATTACAGGACACCCATACTAAAGTAAGCAGCTTTCAAGATGAATTAAAATTTCATGATCTTCAATTGGTAGTCTTTAAAAGTAGCCACAATTATTTGTTCAGAGAACAATTTCCCAATTCTCTTTCAATGATCCCGTAATAAGCCTACATTGCTTCCATAAACTTCACCTTAGTAATTTTATATTTATTTGAAGTGGTGTTGCTGGGAATCAGAATTTCAAAAAAAAAAAAAAGAAAAAAAAAAAGAAGAAAGAAGAAATTACAAACTTCACTTATCCCGAAAAGTAACAAAACATCTTTGCAACTGCAGCTTTGGCAACAGTCATACAAGCCGTTGTATTCTTGTGCATTTACTCCTGCATTACCAACTATTTTCAATTGAAATAAAGTTTATAACACACAAAGAGCATGTCCAAACCTAATCCAATATCACACACATACCTGAGATTGGTGAGCAGAGACATTACTGTAGGCTTGCCTGAGAAGATGTGAGCAAAAATTTCATAGGTTGGCATAAAGAAAAATATTTATCTTTTTACAAAAATTTTGGTCTAATTTATATTGATAATATCGGTTTAAGTATAGTATACAGTTTGCTGACATCACATGGAAAGTTGAGGAGAATGCTTTCTGGGCTTCACATGTAATACATGTTCTTTACCTTAACTTTGGTAGGATACAAATCATGACAATTTTTTCGGAATTTAACTTTAAATATTACTCTCAGAAGTCTTGATTTGATTCCATTTGAAAGTGTATCACTTCAAAAATTATGGAGATATGACAAATGAATGAAATGGACTCAACTCTTCCATATAAAAATGTTTTGCATTCCGAATCATACAATTCTGATACTTGTCCTCATTATCAAACCTCCTTATCACACCTATCATCACTACCACACCACCTTATCACACCTATCACCACTACCACACCACCTTATCACACCTATCATCACTACCACACCACCTTATCACACCTATCATCACTACCACACCACCTTATCACCACTACCACACCACCTTATCACACATGTGCATACTATCACACCTCCATATGACACCTGTTCTAACGCACCATCATATATCACATCTCTCCTCACAATACACCTCCATATCATGTCTATTTTCACTACCACACCTCCATATCATGTCTCTCCTCACTACCACACCTCCATATCATGTCTCACCTCACTACCACACCTCCATATCATGTCTATTCTGACAACCACACCTCCATATCATGTCTATTTTCACTACAACACCTCCATATCATGTCTCTCCTCACTACCACACCTCCATATCATGTCTCTCCTCACTACCACACCTCCATATCATGTCTCACCTCACTACCACACCTCCATATCACATCTCTCCTCACTACCACACCTCCATATCATGTCTCTCCTCACTACCACACCTCCATATCATGTCTATTTTCACTATCATGTCTCTCCTCACTACCACACCTCCATATCATGTCTCTCCTCACTACCACACCTCCATATCATGTCTCTCCTCACTACCACACCTCCATATCATGTCTCTCCTCACTACCACACCTCCATATCATATCTATTCTCACTACCACACCTCCATATCATGTCTATTCTCACTACCACACCTTCATATCATGTCTATTCTCACTACCACACCTCCATATCACACCTGTCCTTACTACACCTCCCTCCATATCACACTCGCCTTTACTACCAAACGTCCATATCACACTCACCCTCACTACCACACCTCCATATCATGTCTATTCTCACTACCACACCTTCATATCATGTCTCTCCTCACTACCACACCTCCATATCATGTCTATTCTCACTACCACACCTCCATATCATGTCTCTCCTCACTACCACACCTCCATATCATGTCTATTCTCACTACCACACCTCCATATCACACCTGTCCTTACTACACCTCCCTCCATATCACACTCGCCTTTACTACCAAACGTCCATATCACACTCACCCTCACTACCACACCTCCATAACACACCTGATCACTCTACCATACCTCCACATCAAACATTTTTAAATATACATCACACAGGAGTATGAAGCTGCATGGCTGAGGTATAAGTAGGCAGTATCATGTCTACACCATGCCATTACCTGGGGCTTAAGCTGCCATGCAGCCCTAAAAGGCATGGACACAACAGTTCTCAAAGATCCCACCCATGAGTGAGGCAGTCCTACTGTTGAGTAGGTGGATAGGAGGGCACACCGCTGCTCCACTCATGAGTAGGAATGACACAACAGTTCATCATGTCTCCAGCCACAGGTAGCTTAGAGCACAACAGTTCACCAGCAAACCTATTTACACTATTTACAAATTTACAGGATGAAGCATAAACAAATGATCGTTAAAAATAAGAAAATTTATATAAAAAAAAAAAAACACATAATATCCATAACTTAAAGCACATATCACAGAACATCAATCATAATTTGTTCATAAAAGTTAGGCATTTTATCAACATCCAAATATGTTGCCTGATCAGTTTCTACATCCTCCAGCAATGAGAAACTTTAGTATATCACATAATTATGATCACGACTATTATTGTCCAGCTATTGTATCTGTCCAGTAGCATTAGAAGGGCCACTATATAACCAGTAACATCAGAAGGACCACTATATAACCAGTAACTAGTCAAGTGTTCATAGGCAAGGTTCAGTAGTGTCTGCATCTCCTCGAATTCACACTGCGCTTCAATATAATATTAACAGTGAGCATTACAAGGGGAGCTTTCTGCGCGTAACAATGTCTAAATAACTAATTGTACAGAAAAAGTATCATTATTCTACCACAAATACAATTTTGTCGTAAAAAGGCACACCTAGATGTTTGTTTTCACAATTATGTTGTACCTGATATAATTCACAATTGCCATTCATAATTTGCAGACAGAATGAGTAAATGTTTTAGAGATGTATCTAGAAGCTGCCAGGCAAATATCCACTAATCTGTGCCATCACTATAGCGTCAAACCCTGGATCCAGTTTAGGGGATTGATGAGTTGTCTCCCTTAGAGAGAACCACACCAATTGTAATGAGCATACATCCAAGCAGAACTTGTGTCAATGTTATGCTGCTACACCAGACACACACTACCTAAGTATCCTGAAAGGCTAAACCCTGGTTGTGTGCCCAAGTTGTGATAAAAATTGAATATCCAGCACTATGTAAAGCCACAAAACCCTGTCCCTGATAAACACTGGTATCTCTGACACTTTCAAGTTAGAATGTCATCACGGTTCAACAGACCAGATATCTACTTTTTCAGGATCCTTTAACAGTATTTCACAGAACCATAGTGTCAGGATTTTCTGGAGCTGACAATGTGACTAGGTGTGTAGATATCCGAGTTAGGCTGTCTAGGTGTCCAGCGACTACTACTGCCTGATTGAAGGCAATGTTTGACACCACTTCCTGGTTGAGGGCAATCCTTGATGCCAGTATCTAGTTGTAACAACAGTACCTGCTTGAGGGCAATCCTTGATGCCTGTATCTAGTTGTAACAACAGTACCTGCTTGAGGGCAATCCTTGATGCCTGTATCTAGTTGTAACAACAGTACCTGCTTGAGGGCAATCCTTGATGCCTGTATCTAGTTGTAACAACAGTACCTGCTTGAGGGCAATCCTTGATGCAAGTATCTAGTTGTGACAACAGTACCTGGTTGTGGGCAATCCTTGATGGCAGTATCTAGTTGTAACAACAGTACCTACTTGAGGGCAATCCTTGATGCCAGTATCTAGTTGTGACACCACTTCCTGCTTGTGGGCAATCCTTGATGCCAGTATCTAGTTGTGACAACAGTACCTGGTTGTGGGCAATCCTTGATGCCAGTATCTAGTTGTGACACCACTTCCTGCTTGAGGACAATCCTTGATGTCAGTATCTAGTTGTGACAACAGTACCTAGTTGTGGGCAATCCTTGATGCCAGTATCTAGTTGTGACAACAGTACCTGGTTGTGGACAATCCTTGATGCCAGTATCTAGTTGTGACAACAGTACCTGGTTGTGGGCAATACTTGCCAGGCCAATTCTACTCTCTGGATGTGGACTGCCTGATAGATGATACCAGTAGCTGGTTGTGGTGATATTTTATCCAGTACTGCTCATGGGGGATCCTTGAAGCCAGTTCCTGGTTGTGGGCAATACTTGAAGCCAGTACCAGTCCCATCTAACCGTCACATGATGCTAGTACATGGCTGAGGGTGAATCTTTACTGTCCCGTACACCAGTCCCATCACACAGTCACACAAATTTGGCACTAATTCTGTAGATGAGTTCATATGACCTACACAACAATGACCGCTGACGGCCAAAATGCCGCCAACAGAGATATGGTTATGACTTCACCAGGCGTGACTTGAGAGTTCGATATGGGTTATGATGACTTGGCGGTGATGGGGCTGAAAAAGCAAAATATATGTTTAGGCACATTCTACCGAAACATATAATACTACAAAAGTACTGTTATAGCTATGATTGTAAATAAAAATAAAAATATGGTTATTGAACAACAGAAACATGTTTTCAAATTTACATCTCACTTTTAAAATTAGTCTTGTCAATAAAAATCAATTGATAGCTTGTGTTTGGTAACAACTGGCCATGGGTATACAGTTTAAAGAAAAACAACAAAACACATCTAGAAACAAACAGTCATGCAGTTAGTAAGAGTCAAACTCTAGTTGTTATCTTTCAAACTTCATGCAGCAAAGTTCATGTCAGGGGAAAATAACCTGAATTACCTGTAAGTAGTTATGGTAACGACCACTGTTTGGTCTGGTTCCCCTGCCCCTAGCTAACACAGTCCTTATCAAAACTGATCTGTCCATGACCCCTTCCCAGATAGTAAAAACATTGATTTGGATCATACCATAAAGGTACCCCATTATTTCAGGATTAACCCGGTCAGTCTAGTTACTATAATACCTTTAACAGGTAGCTACATCACCAGAATCTCTTTCAAAATTCAAACTTTTATATTCTCAAATGAACATGTCATTTGTTTTGTTTAATAGTGACAATTTTTAAAGTGATTCAATCAGGAGGCAAAATTGACCTGTACTGCTCACCTGTTCTGCAACGTAACTTTTAGTGAAGAATTCATTGGAATATGTTATGCATGAGACTGAGAAAAATGAGAGAAGATTCATACAACAGATTTTACATCATGTCATAAAAACACTTGCCCGTTGCGCTGGTGAGCTGAAAATATTGAATTTGCTATCCTTTTCAGGAAAGTCTCATAATTATTCTCAGATTGCTGGAAATCCCCATGAAGGACAAGTGGTGGACTACACTAGTGTTTTACCACTCAGAACATTCCTATGGTAACCATACAGCTTCAGCAGTACTTCAATCAAAATCTAAACTTCTATTTCAATTCTTGATAGGTTTTCATATATTGGCAGAAAAAGAATATGTTTAAGTTTGGAGACAATTTCATATTACCTCAGTCTCAGAATATCAAGATTTATTTTTTTCCAACATACAAAATAAAGCATGCAGAATTGGTATGTAAACTGTGACCGAGTGCTGAGCTTCAATCATGACTGTGTAATAGACAGCTGTAACACTGCAGTATATATCACTTCATAGAGATATAGAAACAACAACAGGTCACAGTGAACGAGTGATAAAAGGGAGGGAAAACCAATCGTGAAGTGTGAAATAAACACGGCCAACTTGTCAACTCAACTGAGGCTGGCCAGCCATCAGCTTCTCCATTTACCTCAGTACTCGAGAGGTTTGGGTGATTTAGGAGAGAATAGTAGTTGGTTTGGACCTGTTATAAACAAAGAACATTTACCTTCTTACACTTAAATCAAAACAAACTAAAACAGTAAATTCATGTTAATGATATCCTCATATTCAGACAGTAAAACTAAACAGATTGTAAGAACATACAATTTACTTGTGTGGGGTATTTTCTACTCGTGATACAATGAATTCACATGCATTCTGACACCAGTCAACAGATAGCAGGCTCGTTCATCAGTGCAAAATACAATACCACTAGCACTAATTTTTATACAGATTTGGTGAACTCATTTCCCCCCATCATCTCTAACAGAATACAGTTTGTACCATTAACAGACAAATATCAACGGACCAGTCAAATTTAGTTATACCGCTAGGTAGATATCACATTCATGGACCAGTAAAATTTACAGTTATACCGCTGGGTAAAATTTACAGTTATACTGCTAGGTAGATCTCACATTCATGGACCAGTAAAATTTACAGTTATACCGCTAGGTAGATCTCACATTCATGGACCAGTAAAATTTACAGTTATACCGCTGGGTAAAATTTACAGTTATACTGCTAGGTAGATCTCACATTCATGGACCAGTAAAATTTAGTTATACCGCTGGGTAGATCTCACATTCATGGACCAGTAAAATTTACAGTTATACCGCTGGGTAGATCTCACATTCATTTATGAGAATGATCTCCCATTTAACAACTAAACTCCTACCAGAAATATGGATTGAAAAATAATTTTTATGACAAATTCCCAACAAAACATGTTATTACCATGCCAATATCACTGACAAACATAAAATATTATACAAATAACACATTATCCGATAAATATTTTTAAATGTAGTTAATTTATTTCACAAAATACAGCATTAAAGCCATAAAAACATATTACACATAATGAGTCAGTGACCACAAGTTAACCTTCCATCTCGTAAGGCACACTATTGTTAAATTAATATTCATGCACCCTATTTTGTGTATCTCTGTATTTTAGTACAGGTGGGTTTTTTTTTTAAATACTGAAGTGCTTTTAGTATTTGAATAGATTGAACTTAAGCAATCCAAAATCCCCTGAATTGTACCTTTTGGATATTCATTTTACTTTTAAATTCTAACACTGGGCACACTTTGAAATATCATTCCCCCCAGGTCTATTCCAGATAGCACTATATTGAAATGGGACACTTCCTAAGGTCTCACTATGGGGTAATCTGATATAATCTTAATACATAGACAGCAGCTATCCCCTACTTACTCCACTGGTTCGGGAAGCTTGTGACATCATCGAGACCCTCCTCAAGTATCTCCGGCTGCATGTGATTTAGATGATTCATGTCGTTGGATGGCTGAATACTACTTCCATGTATACCCAGCAATGTCCTGTCCCCTGTCACACAAAGCCATTTTATACACAGACTGGACAAAGTATACTGATCTTCACCACCTCCATCATGTAATCTCATTTAGGTATTAATTTGACTAATTAATTACGAAAACAATGTACTTAGCAGTTTCTCCAGTAACAAATTTTCCCCAAATCATTTGGAAATTTGCCAATACATTAATTATAACTATAGGAGCACTGTTTACAGTATAATTATCTTAGCAATCAGAAACTTAGTTGAAAGACTTTCTTCAAATACTTACCTAATGATCTGGCAGGAATAGTATTTAGTCCAAAAGGTGTGGACGCCCGTCTTGTCTGGCCTAATGGTGTGTCCGACTGTTCAACACAAACACAAGACCATGTATGACAACTGTCTGTTATACCAATTATCATTACTATATGACTCTATCTAGTATTGAGTGATGGTCAGATCACAGCCCAGTATAAATAATAAACAGGTGGCCATTATGAACAGCTGTTTTCATGGAAAGTTGGACTGTTGGGCTAATTCAATAAACGTATTATGCTAATAATTACAACATATGACATTATGACTGGAAGAAAAAGGTTACCCGCATGGCGTGAGTGGTGCTAGGCCGCGTGTCAACTGGAATCATAAACTGGTTGCGGTGGGGAGCCCGAATGTCTTTGTCTACAGCACTGCTGGCTCTGTTACTAGCACTATGAACCTTCTGCTGGAATTAACATAACCGTGTCTTGTATGACAAGTGATGATACATGTTATAAATGTTAAAATCTTTACATAACCATTGAACGGTTGTCAGATTTCTTTCATTGCCAATACGTATGCTATCTAAACGACAGAATGATTATTTACCTGTTATTCAGAGCAAAGTCATTCAAATGATTTATACAAAACTATAATTTGTGCTATACGAGGCGAAATGATGACAAAGTGCTAACATGATGTATTATTGTCATGTGATCTATAACACAGCTATAGTCCTGTGACTACAATCTGTATTAGCATTGGATTAATGCAAGACCACAGAGCAAAATGTAAATAATATGATTCTATATAAAACCTTACAAAATGATGTATATCACAAAGTTGTAGGGCACATATATACCACGTATTATAGACTGTTGTAGGGCACATATATACCACGTATTATAGACTGTTGTAGGGCACATATATACCACGTATTATAGACTGTTGTAGGGCACATATATACCACGTATTATAGACTGTTGTAGGGCACATATATACCACGTATTATAGACTGTTGTAGGGCACATATATTCCACGTATTATAGACTGTTGTAGGGCACATATATACCACGTATTATAGACTGTTGTAGGGCACATATATACCATGTATTATAGACTGTTGTAGGGCACATATATACCATGTATTATAGACTGTTGTAGGGCACATATATACCACGTATTATAGACTGTTGTAGGGCACATATATACCATGTATTATAGACTGTTGTAGGGCACATATATACCATGTATTATAGACTGTTGTAGGGCACATATATACCACGTATTATAGACTGTTGTAGGGCACATATATACCATGTATTATAAAGACTGAAAACATTATTACAGGATGATTTCCGACTTACTTGTGTCCGTGTAAGTGAAGGACTTGGTTCGATCTCAGAGCTGAGTGGGGGAAGAGCACCATTCCTCTGGAGGTTGAGGTCGTTATGAGGGGTGATTCGTGTGACCCTGAGAGCACCAGTGGGACCAGTCCGCTCCTCATCCTAGCAACAGACCAATAATAAGTCAGCAAATCTATCATGTCTACCACCCATATGTCACAGGTGCCACTTAAAATAATTCTGTTCTTGATGTATGACACACTACACTTGGGGTTTGGAATCTCATTTTTATGACCCTGAAGACAGCTTGAGTATGACATCCAACATTTTACATTTGGAATGCATGCCTTTACTTGACTGACCCTAAAAACTACACAGAGAGTCCAACACTTACCACATTTGGTGTTCGTGACCTTTGATCCAGAGGGGCTAGACGTAATAATGACCTGGGAATGGCAACATTTCTAGCCCCTGATAGGAACTTGTTGCCCCCAGCTGTTATACTTGTATTTGGACGATTCTGATTTTTGTGTGTTGGCTGAATACTGGAGGCTGGCCGAGCAGTGAGAGGATCTGCCTGATCACTGAAAGAATAAACAACGACGACATTGGTAACCATCACTCACAACAAGTTACTTATTACTTACAACTGTAGAGTAACTTGTTAACGCTATCTATCAATCTGTTAGTTAACCAAGTTCAAAAGTATCAAAGGAATTTGGCATTTCCTGAGTTACCTTACTAGTAAATCTATAACTGTCACCATAAGGAAAACAAGTAACTCCCACACAGGCTTCTTCTAAACCTTTCAACCAATGAGGGGCCTTCAATGGAACAGTTACACTTCCAATCCCTCAACGGGGCAAAATAAAAAAAGAAATGGGGTCTGAATGGAAAAAGAATATTAAAATGAGCATTATCAGCAAATAGGCATGAATATGTATAAATCGAAGTGTCAAGGCCACTCATAGGTGCTGTGTATGAGGGAATGAAATACAAGAGAAAAGCAAGTACTATATAAATATAAAATGGCAGGAAATAAGAAGACATTTTTAAAAGAATTGCATTCCTGATTGTTTTACTGATGATTATCCTATGTCATTTTAAGGAATTTTATTTACTTTAAAAAAGGCTGTTGACCTGTTGTTGTGTTAAAGTTGTGTTGAACGGTGAAAAATTACGATTTTAAACCTCACTTGAATTGGCATGCTATAATTAAGTTTAATTCTTAGATCAATTAATCAGTGATTTCTGTCATGTTTCTTGATCAACCACATCGCGATTCCCTATGTATGACATTCCTGTGAATTACTCTCCCAGTATATTTTGATTTCTAAGTTTTTAAATTGTACTCAATTTACAGCTTTTTTTTTTCTCTGTGTATTAACTGATCTGTATCATGATTAAATATTTGATAACTTTCGTGAAGAAACTCGTCTCGGAAATCAAATTTGTTCCCGATGAATGGGCCTACCTTATCTGTTCCGGTGACTTGTTGAATCGTACTTTCATGTTATATACTTTGTACAAGCATTTCACTATCGACTGATTTAAAACATGCAACCACTTTATTGCTATCGGAATCTCTTTTACAGAAACAATCTAACATTAGGTTTCGCCTCATAATCACTTCAACCAGCTCAACCAGCACTACCATTTTGTGTGGCCTATTTCATGGAAATAACAAACCAATCAGAATGTATTCTACTTTCATTTTAAGTATCAAATGTAAAAACAAATGGAGATTTCACTTATCAATTTCAAATTGGAAAATCTGAGACTAAAAACAATATTCGATGGGCGAGGGCCATTGTTACCAACCCAAGAGCTTGATGTGACTTTCTAATGTCGCATCAACAAGAGTGTAAACGAGTTACCTCCCCTCACAGAAACCAGGAAGCAAGTGTAGTAATTTGCACAGAAAATAGTTCTGAATACTCAGGGAACAGGTCATTATGTATGATTTTAACTGTTTTTCTATAATCTATTTATCTTAAACAAATGTGTTCAAACATACTAAAGCATGAATCATATTACTTAATGACAAACAAATACTTCGTGGAAGTAACGTTTGTCTAAAGTGTTGTTAGCAGTTTTTGGGGAAAACAATTTTCCGGTCCCATTCTGAACTAATCGGGATTCATCATAGAAATAAGCGCCATTTGATTCCTCTGAGAGTTCCGAATGAATTTGTTCTAGCGAAATTTATCAACGATCGCTTAAGGTGGCTGTTTCACAGCACCTAAAAAACAACAATCTGAAAGGAAAAAATTTATTCTCAAATGCACAATTTAAGGGGGAAAATTATGATACCCTGTATGCATAATGTTCCATTATATGTTTGGACAAGATATAGACAGACAAGCATATGCCAATATACCCCCTCTTCCACATCAACTCCTTGATTGAGGTTATAATTACAAGCATGCTTGTCTGAATAGTTCCAAACTTTTCAAAGCGTGATGAAAATCAGTTATGTAAAATTGATAATTTAACTGCTGTACTTTGTACAAGTGATGGAGACCAACAGTTTATTCTGGTTTCTCTAGTTGTTTGGGACAAAGTGTTACAGGTAAATAAGGAGTGTGAAACATACTGCAACAGTGATTTCTCCCTGGTTATCAAATCCTTCCTCGAGATTTGGAGTAGTTCATCTAACTGTGGTTTACTGTGTTTAGGAACACCCATTGTTGTGTAGGATCTAGGCAACTGTTCAAAAAACAAAAATACTCATAAATTATCATTTTAAAGCAATTAAATTTTGTATTGATAGTAAAAATTGTAAGAGAGTTAATTTCACAAATGATATGACACAGCAGTCAAACATTTTATTTACGAAGATAGACATCATCCGCAACTTCAACACTGAAGATGTTTAATTATGTATGGTCAGTCATTATAAAATTAAAGCTGAGTTGGCTTATTCCTGCTGTAGTTAAACATGATACTTCACAAATAAATCACATCTGTACGAAACTATCAATAAAACTTCACACTTGTACAAAACTATCAATAAAACTTCACACTTGTACAAAACTATCAATAAAACTTCACACTTGTACAAAACTATCAATCAAACTTAACACTTGAACAAAACTATCATCAAAACTGCAGACAATTTGTTTTACACAATTACTTTGATGAAAATATAGTGGGACACATAAAAACAATAAGGAGTTATCTACCCTTTGCATGTAGAAGGAGGGTTCTCGTGATGGAGGCAGCTGCATGGTGTTTGATGATGATATATTTATAGTCATATCAGCTACAGGGAGGGACGGCTTACTCTCCTCTGAAACAGCAGCAATATCAATATCAGTTTTTTTTCTCCTCACAGCAGCCAGGGTCATTTAAAATTCCATAAAAATATGTATTACTTATGGTATTTAAAATACATAGACAAGTATAATAGTCAGAGTTTCAATGGCACCACTAAACCACTCAAGGTCCATATCAGTGAAGTTCACATCCATTTATCATAAAAATAAATTTTACCTAAGACAAGGATCGAATACTGTCGATTCACATTTCTCATCCATTCCAAAATCTGAAACATACAATAAAACCAAATAAAATGCTGGAGAATTATTTTCCCTACTTTCCTTGAACAAGATGTTAAATCCATTAATTTAACTGTTCTTTGTTGACTTTCTTACTAATAAAGCAATTTCTCTAATAATAGATTTTGAATTAAAGATATTGCTCAATTTCTCTAATAATAAATTTTGAATTAAAGATATTGCTCAAAGTCCTATTATGTCACCATTTTATCTTCTATCTATATTATGGACTGGACATATTGATTACCTCTTGCCACATGTGATCAAACACTGAGCTCATTACAGCATCCTTGACACAGGCATTAGGTGTAATAGGAGGGTAGCCAACACGTCTACGCCGAGGCGTCAACTGCTTCTTCTGGTAGTAATCATCGTCATATCTACACAAATAAAGTATTTTTAATATCATTGTTTACACTTAAATCAATCAGACAAAATTTATTTATTTCTTCTTTGAACGATCATTTATCACTGTCGTGATCGTAAATGTTGTCATAATGTTACTCATATAAATCAAATTACAATCTAGCATCAAACATGAACTTTATTGGTTTTACCTTCCCACCAATGACATATGAATATTCTGAGGTTTCAGTCGGTGAATTAATCTTATCAGGACCCAGTACTCACATGTCTACATAGTCGATAGCTATGATCTCCTCATACTCGCCCTCCTGGCTGAAAATCTCCTCCTCGAGATGTGTGTACTCGGATGAGACATTGGACGTTGACATGCCTGAATGGTAAGATCGTGCGTCCAATGGAGGTTGTTGTGGTCTTAAACGCTGTCCTGACAGTGTTAGACTGTTGATAAAATCAGACGTGATGTACTCCCAATACCAATTACAATCAGACGTGATGTACTCCCAATACAAATTACAATCAGACGTGATGTACTCCCAATACAAATTACAATCAGACATGATGTACTCCCAATACAAATTAAAATCAGACGTGATTGTACTCCCAATACAAATTACAATCAAATGTGATGTACTCCCAATACAAATTACAATCAGACATGATGTACTCCCAATACAAATTACAATCAGACGTGATGTACTCCCAATACAAATTACAATCAGACATGATGTACTCCCAATACAAATTACAATCAGACGTGATGTACTCCCAATACAAATTACAATCAGACATGATGTACTCCCAATACAAATTACAATCAGACGTGATGTACTCCCAATACAAATTACAATCAAATGTGATGTACTCCCAATACAAATTACAATCAGACATGATGTACTCCCAATACAAATTACAATCAGACGTGATGTACTCCCAATACAAATTACAATCAGACATGATGTACTCCCAATACAAATTACAATCAGACGTGATGTACTCCCAATACAAATTACAATCAGACATGATGTACTCCCAATACAAATTACAATCAGATGTGATGTACTCCCAATACAAATTACAATCAGACATGATGTACTCCCAATACAAATTACAATCAGACGTGATGTACTCCCAATACAAATTACAATCAGACATGATGTACTCCCAATACAAATTACAATCAGACGTGATGTACTCCCAATACAAATTACAATCAGACATGATGTACTCCCAATACAAATTACAATCAGATGTGATGTACTCCCAATACAAATTACAATCAGACGTGATGTACTCCCAATACAAATTACAATCAGACGTGATGTACTCCCAATACAAATTACAATCAGATGTGATGTACTCCCAATACAAATTACAATCAGACATGATGTACTCCCAATACAAATTAAAATCAGACGTGATTGTACTCCCAATACAAATTACAATCAGACATGATGTACTCCCAATACAAATTACAATCAGACGTGATGTACTCCCAATACAAATTACAATCAGATGTGATGTACTCCCAATACAAATTACAATCAGACATGATGTACTCCCAATACAAATTACAATCAGATGTGATGTACTCCCAATACAAACAAGGAGCTGCAAAGCTTGGCATTATCCCCCGCGCCCCGCAGTTGGTATGAAAACCCAAATACATGTACAGTGGAACTTCGTTAACTTGAACTCGGAAAACTTGAATACCCCGCTTAACTCGAAGTACCTCTTCAGTCCCGGCCGAATTCTCTCTTTATCTTAGTAAAGAAAACTCGGAAAACTCGAAAAACTTGGATAATACGAAGTGAAAATTTGGTTCCAACAATAAAAATCCTATTTGAAATGATCGAATAACTCGAAGTATAATTTTCGTGTCCAACAACGATCGGTGGTAAACGCCGACATTTTTTAACAGCTAAATTCCGTTTGTAATACTGAATATATCGGCACTACAAACCTACATGCTATTATAAGTGTTTCATAAATTCATTAAAGAAATTGTCGGTGGAATCTTATAAAAACAACTCTTCGTGATAAAAGTACTGCTTTACCTACATCAGGTAATTTCCTAAGGCGGTCACCGATATTAGTACACACGATAGTCAACAACTCATCTACCCGCTCGCTCAAGTGGAACTAATCTCTGACACACCGGTAGATCTACTCGGCTGATGATTTTACAGGTGTAGAAATGAAGCAGTCACCGGTGCCTACTAAATCTTTAAACTACTGAAACAAAAGCGTAATTACTGACTAGGTGTTCAGAGTTCGACTGTAACGGTTAGCGCTGTCTATTAACCAGATAACATGCCAACTCAGTAACAGTAACATTTTATATGCACATGCGCAGCCCAACTTCCAGTGCTAATACACATGAAAGTTGCGTGGTTATCAATAAAACGTAAGTAGGCCTATCAAACAGCATTTTATATGTCCAATATAAGGTAATGGTTCTGTTACGTTTTACATACGATCTGTGTTAAACTTAAACGGTTATTTGATTTGACATGAATAAATTGTTATTCTGTCGAATTCCGTTTTATCGTTATTCCTTTGGCAAACATGACTTGCACATCAGATCGTTATTGAAGTGACTAAGTGAAAGAAACTTTATTGTGACTGTATATCGGCAAAACTACACCAAAGTACAAGTGACAGAATGAAACATTACATATATATTTACATGTATTGACCAGTCTTCACACTAAACTGATGAGCGACAGAGCGGAGTTATAATGATTATATAATGTTGACAAATATTGACCAAACTTTTCACCAAAAATGACAACTCGCTTAATTCGAACACTCGGATGACTCGAAGTTTTTTCGTGGTCCCGTCGACTTCGAGTTAACGAAGTTTCACTGTATATATCAAGCTCAAAGTAAGAGTTATTAAGGAAACAGTAATTTGGTATTTTGGATTAAGTTTCCATGGTGACAGAAAAAATACTGAAAATAGAAGGTCCGCAATAGCAAAAGGCACAACTAGGGCACTAGTCTGATATATACTGAAATTTTCAAGGAGCTGCGTCGAACGGTTTTTTAGTTATAGCCCCGAAACAAAAGGAAACAGTAATTTGGTATTTTTGACAAAGTTTCCATGGTGACAGAAAAAATACCGAAAATGGAAGGTCCGCAATAGCAAAAGGCACAACTAGGGCACTAGTCTGATATATAATGAAAGTTTCAAGGAGCTGCGTTGAACGGTTATGGAGTTATAGCCCGGAAAAGAATCTCGGACAGACACACGGACGGACAGAGCCCAATTTAATATCCTCCGCAAACGCGTTTCGCGGGGGATGATTACAATCAGACGTGATGTACTCCCAATACAAATAACAATCAGACATGATGTACTCCCAATACAAATTACAATAACGTTCATCAATAATGGACTTTTGTATAAAAAAAAAAAAAAAAAAAATTTTTTTACTTTCCATATCCACAAAACTTACTGTTTCTCAAACAAAAAAGGAAAACATTAAGTTGTATAATGATATATTAGATAAGGGCCTTATTTCTTGGTTTGGTGATATTTCAGTCTAGTTTTCTTAATTTTTGTGATTTACATGTTGATTTAGTTGTGGATCTTCAAACAACCAAATCAAACTGCATTAAGGTTATGTTTTAGTGTTGCACACAGACAAATACCTGTGTATGTCTTGCGTGGTGACCATTTCGTGGTCTGTGATATCCACCAGTCCCATACTGCCCGTGGAAGGCCGTGAACCTTCGCTCTCGATTGCCTGGAACCCCATATCCTGAGGATGGAACAATTGTTCGCCCAGGATGCTGTCAACAAACAACATCAAATATATATCTAGATATGGTTAATAAGATCTAAACTAATATAAATACACTTCTATAACATCAACTCTAGTATACAGGTACATGAAATAAAATACCTTAAAGCCTCTCCATGTTTTTGTTTATAGATATAAAGCTTCAAACCTGCTCATGCAGTTACATCAACAATTCAATAGCATGTAATAATAATCTAAAAATAGAATGTGATCCAACCAATTTATGCGATTCAACCCAATTCTCATCCCAGGATGATAAACAGAAGAGCATTGGTTTGTTCATCCTTGTTGACTCCATAAGTTGTAGATGATGTAATTTTACCCAATCCGTTTTATTTGCCTTTTGCTGCAGCAACCAATATGTCTGATCGATTTTGGGTTTCTTATAAGTGACTTTGATCACCAGTCCACCATTCTTCAAAGCAAACTGGTCTGAGCATGCGTGCATGAAATATTTTCTGCAGCTCATTTACATATAGAGAGTGGAGCAACACATAAGTGATTGCCCACATCGTTGGGTAGTTTCCCAATTTTAGTTGCAATTATATAGAACTACAGTATTGATTCGCATATCATCATTGGGGTATATTTTTCTATCATTAAATATATTTTTGTAATTGTCATATTTCATAAGTTACAAAAATATAGCAAGGGTTTAATACAGCAAAATATTTTGCAAGAAATCACAGATCAAGAGGAGGCAATTCTTAACATTGCAGGTAGTAAACAATGAAGGGAATTAGCTGTGTTTATTGAATACAGTTGTAAAAATACCCTGGTCGTGCATCAAGTACATTAATCATTTTAATAAGTAAAGAGTTGTCAAACTGTTGGAATAATCTTACAGTACATGTGTATACCTCATATTTATATCAATATACTAAACTACCTAATGTTTGTTACCGTAATCTGTTTAGGAATCAAAAGGCTAAAACAAATTTCTGTTGAGAGGAAATAAATAAAATATTAACCGTAAATGAGGAAACCGGAGATTCCATTCCTTGCACTCTTTGAGTATATAACTTGGTCCTTCTACGTTTTGTTCAAATAACATGGAGTCAATCTGGTCAAACAGGCATTGTACTGTTTTGGCTGCCTGTTTATCAAACTCCTGAAAAAAACACATCAACAATAAATGTAAACAGTTGGCGTGGGTCAAGTGACAATATCAGCTACACAATGCTGATATTTATAGCATATATTTACAAATTATTGCATGTATTTACTGTATTTTGGTTTTGTTAATATCTTAAGACACTTTTATTTCCGCAATAACACCGAGGCTTTATTATTAAAAACCAGGTATTTTTGCAGCTGTGATTATATAAAAGTAGAGTAAGTTTCTGTTATATATTCTTTATAATAAGGGAGACCACACAGGAAGAGGTTGGAGGTGATGATTTTAATGTCTCTGTACTGCTTAATCTGAAATTAAATTACTTTACTTCCTTCTTTGTACAAAATCTTTTTCATATAGCTAACTTTGACAATTTTTCTTTGTATCTAAATCAGATGAAGTATAGAATATTTCACGCCAAACTTGGACACGATCATGTATCAATAGCCACATTGTATAAAGAATGCAATTATTCTAAATATTTCACCTGAGTGAAGCCAGACCACAGGTAACAGAAGAATAATCTGGTAATAATGTAAAACTTAATGACAACTGTTGGTAATCTGACATGGCCTCTTCACCCTAAGCTAGGCTGGAGGTAGCCGACAGGAGCTCAGGTAGGGATGTGGTGAGGGGAGAGAAGGGGAAAGAAAAGAAAAGCAAAAAGGAAAACAGAATGAATGTTGATTTGGAAATGGACCCTAAAATGTACCCCTATAATTATAACCTTGTTACTATGAATATTATCTAGTAAGGGTGGACATGTTCACACATGATAACCAGATCATAGAAATCACTTGAAACCATATGATACTAATCAATACAAGCCACCTGTCCTGGGGTGGTGGTCAGACAGTTAGGGTTTGTGTAAAACATCAGGTCTCTACCAGGACAGTCAGCGGTTGTGTTAACACCAAACACTGCCATACTTCAGGTATTAATCAACAAACCCACCACTCAACAAAAAATTATTCTACCTTTGATGTTTGATTTAAAACATAACTGCCTACAATTCAGCAGAGAGTGGACAATGTTGATTTGTTTATCAACATATTGCCACAGTGGTGGATAGTAGGACTGGATATCCCTGCTGCGTACCATGGCCTGGTGTGGGGACAGATAGTAGCACCCCAGTCGTCGTACCATGGCCTGGTGTGGGGACAGATAGTAGCACCCCAGTCGTCGTACCATGGCCTGGTGTGGGGACAGATAGTAGCACCCCAGTCGTCGTACCATGGCCTGGTGTGGGGACAGATAGTACCACCCCAGTCGTCGCACCATGGCCTGGTGTGGGGACAGATAGTAGCACCCCAGTCGTCGCACCATGGCCTGGTGTGGGGACAGATAGTAGCACCCCAGTCGTCGTACCATGGCCTGGTGTGGGGACAGATAGTACCACCCCAGTCGTCGTACCATGGCCTGGTGTGGGGACAGATAGTACCACCCCAGTCGTCGCACCATGGCCTGGTGTGGGGACAGATAGTACCACCCCAGTCGTCGTACCATGGCCTGGTGTGGGGACAGATAGTACCACCCCAGTCGTCGTACCATGGCCTGGTGTGGGGACAGATAGTACCACCCCAGTCGTCGTACCATGGCCTGGTGTGGGGACAGATAGTACCACCCCAGTCGTCGTTACACAACCTATACTACCTTGTCTGTCTGCTGTCACACCAATTGTCCAGACTTAAACACTTAATGATGGGATTAGATTAGTTACGGTAAACCTCCAATTAATTCGAACACGCGGATAGTTCGAACACACATTTTTTCCTAGAAAAACAATAATTTTTTAGCTAGTAATAGTTCTAACTCTGGCTGTTTATAACAGACACTATTTCGGATAGTTTGAACTTGTCAAATGAAGAAAGTAAAGTAAGATTTTTTTCGGCAAACTCTATTGAAAGCTCGCGACGACTCGGCCCCGATGACAGGCCCAGAAAAAATGCCAAGATTTAAATTTGATCAGCAGGCACGTTTAGTTTATTAGATTGTATGCGTGATCATTAGAATGCGTCTGTGATTTAATATATGCCACATATTATAGCGTTAATTCGGTTTTTTTACATTGCAAAATACACCACGCATGAGACAGCTGATTGCAAATTTAGGCCCCAACAATGTATAAATAACATGCGATCTTTGTATTCGCGCTGTATGGCAAACTACGTAATCATCCGTGTATTTTCACATATATCTAGTGTTAACTTAGCATTATGATTATTTAATTGTGACTGGACATCTCTTAAGTATTGCCAATCAAGGTATTACCTGAAAACCTACGACCTCACGCTAGGTAAGCAGGCCACGCGAGGTGTCGCTTGCGGTAAAGTTGAAAGGATCGGCTGCCCGATCGTGCTGAGTGACGTGAAAAGCATTCATATCCAGTCAAAACAATCCACAGGTGTCCCAATTAGTGATGGATAATTTTGCAGGTATCAACTATGTTTGGTAGATAATACGACTGGGCATATTTAAAAACACATGTTGATGTTATGACCCAATTTTACCAACATATATCGCCTATTTTTACAGTAGTGCTTTTGTAAACGCAACAGGTTATGTAGACTGCTTTTGATGTATTGAAGAGACCATTTATTACAATAATATAGCGATAGTTTCTGATTCAGATAAAAATATAACCATGCAAAGATTATACTGTACAAATGTTTAACTTTTGTGTCACAAATGAAACGTGTACTGTACTTTTTTTGGGCCTACTGTAGCTACGCAATAACCGAGCGGCTTTGCGCAATAACCATCATAATTATCGCGAAATGAAGAAGTTTAACGATCAATTAACATTGAATTAAATAAAATACTATGATTTTACTTACTTATAAATGTGCCATTGTTCAGGCCGCCGTTGTTACGTATCAGATTTACGACGGATGTGTTTGTGTCTAATGATTTTACTCTGCCGAGATTTTCGCCGATATTGACTCGAATAGTTCGAACTCACGCTTATTTTCTGAAGCATAATTTTGAATAATTCGAACAGGTTCGTCAATATTTATTTAATTTTGTTCGAACTAACCTGGAGGTTTACCGTATGTAAAGTTTAGTTATGTATTTGTATGACATTGTTTATAATTTCTTCTGGCTCTCTTTATGGAAGGGTTAGAAGCAAAATCTGTCAGCTATCTATAATTCAAATTTAGTGATGGATTGCTGAGGTTTGTAATAACCAATACATTCAATACAATGCTTAGATCCAGGGCAGTCACTAACACATGATGGCAGTTCTAGCCAGGGTAGGAAAGACAGAGGGATAAGGGTTGTATTAACAAATAGCAAAACTTGGTATCTTAGTATCTCAGACTATAATGAAAAGATATTAATTTATTGTCAAAAGTTTATTACCATATCATCATGTCATGATAGAGAAAGTCAGCCATGTTGGTCAATAGTGCCTTTGTATGTAAAAGGTTAAAGTGATGTGTCATACAATTTCAGTATTCAAATATTTTGGAAATAGATATTTAATAGAGAATGTTTAACATTTACAGTAGTACCAACATACAGTCTGTGATATACATATCAACAATTACTTACATCCCAGGAGTAGTTGGAGTCAGTAGAGCTCCGCTCTGTTGTGTTGCCTGTTGTCCAGCCTCCACGTGCACTCGAAGCATTGCTCTGGGTCTCTGTGATAGTGGGAGATGATCGCCCACTACTGCTTGGCGTTCCATTGTAGCTATAGAGATATAACAATTATCAAAGTCACATAGAGGTAATATTTTAGTTATGAAGATACAACAAAAGTCAAGGTCCCATAGAGGAACCATTGTAGCTCTTGAGATACAACAAAGGTCAAGGTTCCACAGAGGAACCATTGTAGCTTTGGAGATACAACAAAGGTCAAGGTTCCACAGAGGAACCATTGTAGCTTTGGAGATACAACAAAGGTCAAGGTTCCACAGAGGAACCATTGTAGCTTTGGAGATACAACAAAGGTCAAGGTTCCACAGAGGAACCATTATAGCTTTGGAGATACAACAAATGTAAAGTCACAAATAGGATCAGGTAGTTATAGAGAAAGGTCAAGGTCAGAAGAAAGAATAATTGAAGCTGTGGAGCAAAAGTCAAAGTCACAAAAAACTATGAAGATACACCAAAGGCAGGGCATATCATATGATGGTGCTTTCTATACAGCCATGATCGTGGAATAATAAACATTTATCTTGTTATGTATCATATTAAAAAAATCTATATAGACACTCAGGGCAAATGACAATTGACAGTTGGGAGACTTACTTTGTGATGGCATTTTCTACACTGGATAAATACTCTGGGGGAAGGCCCATAGAGTTGATATCAAGGACACCTGGTACTACGGATGCCAAGCCTCTTCTGGAAAAAATAAATGAATATTTTCTTTTATTAAAAATAAGAGCAACTTGATAATCCATAGTAAAAAGTACAATCACAGGGAATCAAATTAGGCTTAAGTTGTTCCCAATTATTTTCCTATGAACATAGTAGTCAGCTCTATGGGAGAAATCTGACTAAAATAATGTCCAACATGATTTTCTAACCTCCTATAAAACTGAGTAATTTATGTCAGTAAAGAGAGGTTCTACTATGTATAGACCTGATGTCAGTAAAGACAGATTTTATTGTGTACAGATCTGATGTCAGTAAAGATAGGTTTTACTGTGTGTAGACCTGATGTCAGTAACGATAGGTTATACTGTGTGTAGACCTGATGTCAGTAAAGATAGGTTCTACTGTGTGTAGACCTGATGCCAGTAAAGATAGCTTATACTGTGTGTAGACCTGATGTCAGTAAAGATAGATTATACTGTGTGTAGACCTGATGTCAGTAAAGATAAGTTATACTGTGTGTAGACCTGATGTCAGTAAAGATAGGTTATACTGTGTGTAGACCTGATGTCAGTAAAGATAGGTTATACTGTGTGTAGACCTGATGTCAGTAACGATAGGTTATACTGTGTATAGACCTGATGTCAGTAAAGATAGGTTATACTGTGTGTAGACCTGATGTCAGTAAGATAGGTTATACTGTGTGTAGACCTGATGTCAGTAACGATAGGTTATACTGTGTGTAGACCTGATGTCAGTAACGATAGGTTATACTGTGTGTAGACCTGATGTCAGTAACGATAGGTTATACTGTGTGTAGACCTGATGTCAGTAAGATAAGTTATACTGTGTGTAGACCTGATGTCAGTAAAGATAGGTTATACTGTGTGTAGACCTGATGTCAGTAAAGATAGGTTTTACTGTGTGTAGACCTGATGTCAGTAACGATAAGTTATACTGTGTGTAGACCTGATGTCAGTAAGATAGTTTATACTGTGTGTAGACCTGATGTTAGTAAGATAAGTTATACTGTGTGTAGACCTGATGTGAGTGGGTTACAGATACAGCCAGTTGTAATGGGTTTTTTGTGTGAAATCTAACAGTTGTAAACTTACTGTATATTGATTTTTTCAAATTAACATACAAGACAAAAAAACAGACATTATCATCATGTCATAGTCAAATTTCTCTATTTATTTAGCAAAACTGTTTGACTCAAACAAACATACTTGGTATAACTTTATTTTTTATTTATTTAAAGGGTGATAAAATCATTTAATATGAGACAAAAATAAGTTGTGACTAGGAGACATTAGTTTGTTATTTTGGCGACGGTTGTTTTGTTATGTCTCTGTCACAGGAGATCGTATACCAGGGACCTAATAAGGCATGCTCTAACATGTCCATTCCATCCTAATATTGACAGGTTTGGCTGATCACACCTAGATACATCCACCCAGACACACATCATTCATACAGACATGGTCCATCGAACCTCTGTAATTAACCAACTGTAAAATGGACATGATACATTATAATGAAGTGAGGCATGTCAGATGTATTTATGAACATTTATCGTGCTGTTTCTCTGTAACTAACACAGCCCCTTGGCTTGTCGATCCATCAACACCAATCATATCACACTGCCAAATCTACACTGGTTTTCTGGTGTATAAGGGAAGTCCTAGATAAGGATCTGTTTTGTGGAGAAGTGTAAGAGTATAATTACTGTTTTAACTAATAGACCTTTAACAGACAAGGCAAGGGGCTCTTCTACTGGTCAGGCCTTATGTTGTTGGTATTGAAAAATGCTGATTTATAACTGTTACAGTAATGTGAAAGTGGCCATATGTATGTTTGGCATGATAGCCCAACAATCCATCTCCTAATACACCAACAGCTCAGTCACACTTCATTCCATTATAGGCTCCCCACCAACATAATCACCATTGTTATCAAACATTTCATTTGTTGGAATACATTCAAAATATCTGAAAGAGAAAGTATTAGCATGTAATGATATCTCAAAATTCCAGCTAAATAAAGGATTGCTTTGACAGATTCTTCTTACAAAAGTACAATTTAGGATTCAATTGACTAAATTTTATATAACTTTGTCAGTAAAAGAAACAATTGATGTCAGCACGGATTTGGATAGTATGCAGCCATATTAAGATGTAGAAACACTGCCAGCCACTGTCTAGGTAACACAATATTGATAGCTTAACTCTCATTCCTAACTTATTGTATTATAGGAGAGGGAAACTGCAAACACCTGGGACTGCCAAATTCTAGATTAAGGCTAAATGACCAATAGCATTCAGTCAAGTCCAGGTTTCACCAAGGCTTTGACCCTGTAAACACAGCCTTGAGACCTATACCACATTCTGCTACATTATCTTATTACTTGGAATATTATTATATAATAGGCCAACCTTGTATATTCCTAAAACATTCGTAAGAACTGAGGAGAATGACATTGAATCCAATATAATCCAATACTCTTCTGATATTGTTGAACTATTATGTATGTTTGTATATGTATTGCCATCAAATTATATCAAGAAATTAGAACTGTACAATAAACATTTGAAACTTAATTTGAATATAATAGACATGTAAATTACATGTGACAAGCCTCATATACTGTTGTCCAAACCTTTGAATATTGAAATAAAACAGTAACAAGTACAAGCATTGATAAACCTGAACCACCCTGGTTGTAATATAGTGCCTGAAAAGCAGTATAGGTTAGAGAAACATCATCTACCGGGGTATAAGTCAAACCTTGAAAGGCACTCTATCTTGAGTGAATCGGTTGTATGGTAAATGTTGGTTATAAAATCTAGCAAATGTAAACAACAGTGGGTAAGGCATGGAGAAGTTACAGATCCTATATGGAAGTCACCAGCAATAAAGACCATGGTGGTCACCTGGACTACGAGTCCCGCCTGGTCAGATGTCCAGTGGCCAGGGTTTACAGGGCTGTAATCCCCCTGCTGTCCACAGGTATTACCCAGTAATCAATCAACACAGCCTAGCGGCCTGTTTGTTTACAACTTAGTCAGGCTAAAAGCCCTTTGAAGGACAAGTACATAAGTATCATCTATTGCCTTCTATAATGAAGCAGGTTACTAAGTCTTCTTTGCATTTATAGATTACAGATCGATACATTGACCACTTCTTATCTAAAGTTACATGGTGACACTGGTCAGCTAAGATGCCAGAACTTCTGACCAACGAAAAACTCATGAGTGTCCTATTAGGAGGAACCACACAAGCCAGAATTTCTAACCAAAGACATGGTTAATGACATCAGATCTACAGACAACCCTAGGCCAGGAACCAGCATTTCTCACCATTGGGTTAGCTAAACTATTGGAACCCTGTAAGTCATATGTTAAAGATGGCATTGGCCAGTATTTGTGACTGAAGGAAAACTACAAAGCTTCTCATCCCTTATAGATTTCCTCTCTAAATACATTGGGCATTAAAAACAAATTTGGCAGGATTTCCTGTCAAGTAATAAAGATTGTCACTTGGACAATAGCTTACAAACAAAGTTTATTGTCACCATATATCCGCCATGGTATCCAAGACATCATTTTATAGCTTCAAAATATTTAAACTTCACAAGACATAAACCTGTAGTTAATCCAAACATGAGGTATACATGTACGTAGAGTAAGCTAGGCCAGCTTTGGTACATAGCCCAAGTACTCCTACAAGTCAAAACAATGTAAAATTCTTACATGCAAAATGCATGGTAATTATTGTTTGGGAATTAATTAATCAAATTGTAACTATTCCAAAACTTATCAATAAAAGTAGTTATAATATATATAAACATATGTTTTTTTATATTAATTAAATACTTCAAAGCTTGTGCAACTTCACAAATGTCCATATCTTTTCAAAAGGAAAGCAAAATGTAAAGATGAAAACAAGGAGGGTTCATCCTCCATAGCCAACATAGAATATATTGATTTTTCAGTTTGTAACTGCTGGACTCCTGCAGCAAGTGTATCAGATCAGGTCAACATCATCTCAAATCTATCTTAGTAAATAAACATATATAGAAGACTTCCTGGTTATAATTGAGCATTTTTACATGGTTTGATATTGTTCCCCAGAACAATGGAACATGTTACTTGTATCCCCTTGGCAACTGCTGGAATCGTGCATCAGACCGGTAGAGCCATCAATAGTTGTGTACACAAACCTTGGTCCGTTTCAGAGACTGACAGAGATAGAGAGACACATCCAAACTTATCAGTTTTATGGTGTAATATCAGACTGGTTGCTATGCTTGCCACTGACATTTAGATAGGATTCATGTTGGAAACAAGACTCTGGTTTTCAGTAGTTGTGATATTACACATCACACTTTCATCTTTATTTTGCTACCTTTGAAAATGATTTTATATATCATCCTGAGACCAATGGTTTTTATATCATCCTGAAGTTAATAGTTTATCATCCTGAAGTCAATGGTTTATATATCATCCTGAAGTCAATGGTTTTATATATCATCCTGAAGTTAATAGGTTATATCATCCTGAAGTCAATGGTTTATATCATCCTGAAGTCAATGGTTTATATATCATCCTGAAGTCAATGGTTTATATCATCCTGAAGTCAATGGTTTATATCATCCTGAAGTCAATGGTTTATATATCATCCTGAAGTCAATGGTTTATATATCATCCTGAGAAGTCAATGGTTTATATATCATCCTGAAGTCAATGGTTTATATATCATCCTGAAGTCAATAGTTTATATATCATCCTGAAGTCAATGGTTTATATATCATCCTGAAGTCAATGGTTTATATATCATCCAGAAGTCAATTGTTTATATATCATCCTGAAGTCAATGGTTTATATATCATCCTGAAGTCAAAGTTTTATATATATATCATCCTGAAGTCAATGGTTTATATATCATCCTGAAGTCAATGGTTTATGGTTTATATATCATCCTGAAGTCAATGGTTTATATATCATCCTGAAGTCAAAGTTTTATATATCATCCAGAAGTCAATGGCTTATATATCATCCTGAAGTCAATGGTTTATATATCATCCTGAAGTCAATGGTTTATCATCCTGAAGTCAATGGTTTATCATCCTGAAGTCAAAGGTTTTATATATCATCCTGAAGTCAATGGTTTATATATCATCCTGAAGTCAATGGTTTATATATCATCCTGAAGTCAATGGTTTATCATCCTGAAGTCAAAGGTTTTATATATCATCCTGAAGTCAATGGTTTATATATCATCCTGAAGTCAAAGGTTTATATAACAAACTGATGTTTTCATGGTTTTGTATTACCCTGATAAATATCCTGTAGTGTTTAATGCCTCAATCAGTCATATGGTGTTAAATGGTCCTAAATTGTCCTATAGTTTATAAGTCCTGCAGTGAACAGAAAGCACTGTTCTGATATGTCAAAAATAAAAAGATTCCGAAATCATCACTTGGGTGATGATATAAGCAGTGATGATATATATGTTACCAAGTCGATAATTTCTGATATTTCAATGGTAAATATGTAATTAAAAAAAAATACCACTTCATAAAACACCAATGCTGAAAACTGTAAAAGCAAGCCATGATAAATTATTAAGAACTAAACCAATTCTGGGACAAACCAACTACATGTACATATAATTATAGATCCTATTCTCCAGGGAAATTATTCAAACATTTATGAGAATTCAACATCAAGTACAGACATATCAAATCATTGGTTGAAATTTTATCACATTTCTTTCCTATTTTAACTGTGAATTTTCCATTCAATAAAATCGTACCTTTTTACATATACATACTAAGTTGCATCAATTAATAATAAGTAACATGCATCAGTTATAAGACACAAAGTCATGTATATTTCTAACTTATTACTTCATGTCTAATTGATAATTACTAGTAACCCGTGTCTAGTAACAACCCACCAATATCTAATATTGCTCAAAAATGTTTTTAACAAATGCAATTGATTGTCCTGTGATACCTTCAAACTTCCAGTCACACATATGTGGTGCACCCTATCATTTTTCACTATTTCTAAATTTCAGTCACACATATGTGGTGCACCCTATCATTTTTCACTATTTCTAAATTTCAGTCACACATATGTGATGCACCCTATCATTTATTACTATTTCTGACTTTCAATCACAGATTATTTTGCCCTGTGAATTTTTTATAATATGGTCAATAAAAAGAAATTTTCTTTTTTCAAATATGCTACAAGATCAAATGTTCCAAAATAATATGGACATTACCTTCTGCTGTGTATTTTGGCACTGACACAGACAATGGCTTTAGAGAGGCCATAGTGCCGTTTGTACAGGGGGAGGGAGACACGGGCGCGATCCAGCCCTCCCCTATTGATGCAGCGGACCTCAGCACTGCGTACCTCACGGTTTTCTCTGGGGTATAGCATGGGCACATATCTCACAAGTGCATCTGTCCCCATCCCAGTACTGACCCCACTATTTCATCCTCATCACTGCACTCATAATCAGCATTATCATTATACTCAATACAAAAATCCAAGATCACATGTACATCAGCTTAATCCCAGCAGCTATGATTCCTCTAGAAATACATGAAATCTTATCCATAGTGAGCTCTTGTTTTTTGATTCCATGGAAACAGTCATGTATTAATCAGCTTGTCATGAAAAGTGCGAGTTGACAGCAGTGAACACCTGTCCAGGTAGATAGTCACGATGGACACAACAGCAGTCAAAGACACTCCACCTAAACATCAGCCTCCTCTTATGACCTACTGATGCAACATCAATTTATTCATTAGCTACATCAGGTCCAGGCACATACTGCCAGAACACTGAAGTAGAACTGAAGTAATCAACAGCGGCCACTTAGGCGTGTGTGTCACAAGTCGTCTTCTCACCTGTACTATAGGTGTAAATTCCTACCACGTGGTCACCACTTTTCCTGGATACATTCCACCAAAGCCAAACCTATACTTGTAACATATGCACAGCAATTACCTGTTCGGGCTTTAAATGCTAGTTTTAGTATAAGAGGACAAACACTTCTTTGTTGACCCCCGTTAAACATCCACTGACAGTGAAGGCAGACTTTGACAGCTTTTCCTTTTGTACAACACAAATAGAATAGTTAAATGTCATATTAGAGGTGTCCGTGATAAACTTGTGTTATAGGCTAGAGCTTTGTAGTCTCTAATAAACTTCAGTTTGTATCACATCTAACTTCCCCAACACCACAGTCATTAGTAGCAATGTCAGTCCAAGGCCTATATCCTTGCGTGACTTCCTTAAACCAGGGTCCAACTCTGCTTAACGACCCTCCTCTGGTGATACAAATGGAGTTAGGCACACAAGGGCAACCTTATCAGGGTTCCTAGGGACAGCAGATAGCCAGGAAAAGGCCACAAGATGTTGTCATTTCATTATATTACCTGTGGCCTGGTCAGTGTTGTAATTGGTCGTGGTATCTCATCCAGGCCTGATTTACAGGCCCATTGATTCCACAAAGCTGGCAACCCACCGATTCTATCAAACCATGACCAAAAAGGCTGGCCAGAATTATGATTACCAAGTGATTAATCCTGTCCCCTACAGAGATGGAGAGAAAGTGTAATCAAAATCAATTACATGCCTTTGGTAGAATGGTGATTACAGAATTATATGTAACATTTCATTACCATGCAGTTTTTTGTCCTAATTGCTGATGACTGTTCACACTCTGTATCAATTTGACTTCCTTTTTATGTATTATATACCCTGGTAAAAGTTATTACTCAGAGTTCAATTCAAACTGATCTTTTGTGACAGACTTTATCAATCAATGTTTTCCAATAACATCTCCACTTTATATATAACAATTCTATCATCTACAATTGAACTGCTATTCTAGTCAGGTGCCAGTGGTGAGTGTAATTCTTCACTAAGCGACCAGAGTTCAATTCCCCAATTAGGCATCAAAAACTGTAGGGTCATCTATTAAACTGCCAGTTTTCTCAAGTATCCACCCACAATAAGACCCTCAATCTATACAAACCATATTTCGGTTTACATTTCTATACTTTAAGTCATAAATCTTGCTTAATTTAACCATGTGCTCATCAACATTAGAGAAGTAAATTTGAAATCACTCAAACAAATGTTCAAAGTATGAAATTGACCAAGATTGTAAACATGTACATTCAGGTAGCGTCTTGACATATTTGAGGTCTAGCGATTTCTTTAGGTTTCTGGGTTACACAAGTTGACAAATTACATAAATACACAAAGATATGATATATTCAGTTTTTGTCAAAGCAGGGAATGAAGCGTGAACAATTTTAATCTTCAATGATAACTTTCATGGTTGACTGAACAACTAGGAAATGATCCCACAATTCATTAAAAACAATTTTACACAAAATTGAAAAAAATCAATCAATAATTGGCCAACATTGTGAAAGACTGGGAGTACTATCTGTGTTTGTCTGATCAATGTGCCTCGGTATACAGGCCATGTCATGCTTGCCCTCATCAAACACGTACCTGATGTCAGGCTTTGTTTATAATCCCAAGTCAATGTTTGATACCATTGACAGAAGGGACTGTCTTTCATCAACACTCCCTAACATATGACAGGTCAACCATGTACGTTTACTTATGTAATTGAATTTGACAAATTCACTACTATTGACAAACTTAAGTATTAGTGAAATTGAACGATGAAGATATATACTTAACACAGTTTTATAGAAACAACTGCATCACATAGAGGCTGTTGTTCATCACACTATGAAGTGTGTCATTTCAATATTTCAGACAACGCATCCTAGTATTATCAGAGATGTAAAATGAAACTAGTTTCAGGGTGATCCCTGCGGAAATGCAGTTGACTTGAATTGTCAGGCAACCACACAAACACTTTCCCCATAAATTATAGCAAAGGATCTCTGAACACAAACACTGGGAGCTTGGATATAGTCATAAATATTAGATTGCAATTTCATAACGTATACCAGGCAAAAAATAAACTCAGTCCGACAAGATGTATAATTAATGTGTTTTGGTGTGGAAGCTCTGGATGGAATCATCCAGGGACATAAACTGTATGCTGGGTATTAATCAGGGAGCAATGATACATGACTTACTGAAAACAGGGAAGGGGTATATGTACCCACCCAACACCCCTCAACGACAGAATACAGGCAGGGGTTATATGAACCCACCCAACACACCTCAATGACAGAATACAGGAGGGGGTTTATGTACCCACCCCACACCCCTCAACGACAGAATACAGGCAGGGGTTATATGTACCCACCCCACACCCTTCAATGACAGAATACAGACAGGGGTTATATGTACCCACCCAACACCCCTCAATGACAGAATACAGGCAGGGGTTATATGTACCCACCCCACACCCTTCAATGACAGAATACAGGCAGGGGTTATATGTACCCACCCCACACCCCTCAATGACAGAATACAGGCAGGGGTTATATGTACCCACCCAACACCCCTCAACGACAGAATACAGAAGGGGGTTTATGTACCCACCCCACACCCCTCAATGACAGAATACAGGCAGGGGTTATATGTACCCACCCAACACCCCTCAACGACAGAATACAGAAGGGGGTTTATGTACCCACCCAACACCCCTCAATGACAGAATACAGGCAGGGGTTATATGTACCCACCCAACACCCCTCAATGACAGAATACAGGCAGGGGTTATATGTACACACCCCACACCCTTCAATGACAGAATACAGACAGGGGTTATATGTACCCACCCCACACCCCTCAATGACAGAATACAGGCAGGGGTTATATGTACCCACCCAACACCCCTCAATGACAGAATACAGGCAGGGGTTATATGTACCCACCCCACACCCTTCAACGACAGAATACAGGCAGGGTTTATATGTACCCACCCCACACCTCTCAACAACAGAATACAGAAGGGGGTTTATGTACCCATCCAACACCTCTCAACAACAGAATACAGACAGGGGTTATATGTACCCACCCCACACCCATCAACAACAGAATACAGAAGGGGGTTGATGTACCCACCCCACACCCATCAACAACAGAATACAGAAGGGGGTTTATGTACCCACCCCACACCCATCAACAACAGAATACAGGAGGGGGTTTATGTACCCACCCCACACCCATCAACAACAGAATACAGAAGGGGGTTTATGTACCCACCCCACACCCCTCAATGACAGAATACAGACAGGGGTTATATGTACCCACCCCACACCCCTCAATGACAGAATACAGAAGGGGGTTTATGTACCCACCCCACACCCCTCAATGACAGAATACAGGCAGGGGTTATATGTACCCACCCAACACCCCTCAACGACAGAATACAGAAGGGGGTTTATGTACCCACCCAACACCCCTCAATGACAGAATACAGGCAGGGGTTATATGTACCCACCCAACACCCCTCAATGACAGAATACAGGCAGGGGTTATATGTACCCACCCCACACCCTTCAATGACAGAATACAGACAGGGGTTATATGTACCCACCCCACACCCCTCAATGACAGAATACAGGCAGGGGTTATATGTACCCACCCAACACCCCTCAATGACAGAATACAGGCAGGGGTTATATGTACCCACCCCACACCCATCAACAACAGAATACAGAAGGGGGTTTATGTACCCACCCCACACCCCTCAATGACAGAATACAGACAGGGGTTATATGTACCCACCCAACACCCCTCAACGACAGAATACAGAAGGGGGTTTATGTACCCACCCCACACCCCTCAATGACAGAATACAGGCAGGGGTTATATGTACCCACCCAACACCCCTCAACGACAGAATACAGAAGGGGGTTTATGTACCCACCCAACACCCCTCAATGACAGAATACAGGCAGGGGTTATATGTACCCACCCAACACCCCTCAATGACAGAATACAGGCAGGGGTTATATGTACCCACCCCACACCCTTCAATGACAGAATACAGACAGGGGTTATATGTACCCACCCCACACCCCTCAATGACAGAATACAGGCAGGGGTTATATGTACCCACCCAACACCCCTCAATGACAGAATACAGGCAGGGGTTATATGTACCCACCCCACACCCTTCAACGACAGAATACAGGCAGGGTTTATATGTACCCACCCCACACCTCTCAACAACAGAATACAGAAGGGGGTTTATGTACCCATCCAACACCTCTCAACAACAGAATACAGACAGGGGTTATATGTACCCACCCCACACCCATCAACAACAGAATACAGAAGGGGGTTGATGTACCCACCCCACACCCATCAACAACAGAATACAGAAGGGGGTTTATGTACCCACCCCACACCCATCAACAACAGAATACAGGAGGGGGTTTATGTACCCACCCCACACCCATCAACAACAGAATACAGAAGGGGGTTTATGTACCCACCCCACACCCCTCAATGACAGAATACAGAAGGGGGTTTATGTACCCACCCCACAACCCAAACCCCTCAACAACAGAATACAGGCAGGGTTTATATGTACCCACCCCACACCTCTCAACAACAGAATACAAGCAGGGTTTATATGTACCCACCCCACACCTCTCAACAACAGAATATAGACAGGGGTTATATGTATCCACCCCACACCTATCAACAACAGAATACAGGCAGGGTTTATATGTACCCACCCCACACCTCTCAACAACAGAATACAGAAGGGGGTTTATGTACCCACCCCACACCTCTCAACAACAGAATACAGACAGGGGTTATATGTACCCACCCCACACCCATCAACAACAGAATACAGAAGGGGGTTGATGTACCCACCCCACACCCATCAACAACAGAATACAGAAGGGGGTTTATGTACCCACCCCACACCCATCAATAACAGAATACAGAAGGGGGTTGATGTACCCACCCCACACCCTTCAATGACAGAATACAGAAGGGGGTTTATGTACCCACCCCACACCCCTCAATGACAGAATACAGAAGGGGGTTTATGTACCCACCCCACACCCCTTAATGACAGAATACAGAAGGGGGTTTATGTACCCACCCCACACCTCTCAACAACAGAATACAGAAGGGGGTTTATGTACCCACCCCACACCTCTCAACAACAGAATACAGACAGGGGTTATATGTACCCACCCCACACCCATCAACAACATAATACAGAAGGGGGTTGATGTACCCACACCCATCAACAACAGAATACAGAAGGGGGTTTATGTACCCACCCCACACCCATCAACAACAGAATACAGGAGGGGGTTTATGTACCCACCCCACACCCATCAACAACAGAATACAGGAGGGGGTTTATGTACCCACCCCACACCCATCAACAACAGAATACAGAAGGGGGTTTATGTACCCACCCCACACCCCTCAATGACAGAATACAGAAGGGGGTTTATGTACCCACCCCACAACCCAAACCCCTCAACAACAGAATACAGGCAGGGTTTATATGTACCCACCCACACCTCTCAACAACAGAATACAAGCAGGGTTTATATGTACCCACCCCACACCTCTCAACAACAGAATATAGACAGGGGTTATATGTATCCACCCCACACCTATCAACAACAGAATACAGGCAGGGTTTATATGTACCCACCCCACACCTCTCAACAACAGAATACAGAAGGGGGTTTATGTACCCACCCCACACCTCTCAACAACAGAATACAGACAGGGGTTATATGTACCCACCCCACACCCATCAACAACAGAATACAGAAGGGGGTTGATGTACCCACCCCACACCCATCAACAACAGAATACAGAAGGGGGTTGATGTACCCACCCCACACCCATCAATGACAGAATACAGAAGGGGGTTTATGTACCCACCCCACACCCATCAATGACAGAATACAGGCAGGGGTTATATGTACCCACCCCACACCTCTCAATGACAGAATACAGAAGAGGGTTTATGTACCCACCCCACACCCCTCAATGACAGAATACAGGCAGGGGTTTATGTACCCACCCCACACCCATCAACAACAGAATACTGAAGGGGGTTTATGTACCCACCCAACACCCCTCAATGACAGAATACAGGCAGGGGTTATATGTACCCACCCAACACCCCTCAATGACAGAATACAGGCAGGGGTTATATGTACCCACCCAACACCCCTCAATGACAGAATACAGGAGGGGGTTTATGTACCCACCCCACACCCATCAACAACAGAATACTGAAGGGGGTTTATGTACCCACCCCACACCCATCAACAACAGAATACAGAAGGGGGTTTATGTACCCACCCCACACCCCTCAATGACAGAATACAGACAGGGGTTATATGTACCCACCCCACACCCCTCAATGACAGAATACAGGCAGGGGTTTATGTACCCACCCCACACCTCTCAACAACAGAATACAGAAGGGGGTTTATGTACCCACCCCACACCTCTCAACAACAGAATACAGAAGGGGGTTTATGTACCCACCCCACACCTCTCAACAACAGAATACAGACAGGGGTTATATGTACCCACCCCACACCCATCAACAACAGAATACAGAAGGGGGTTGATGTACCCACCCCACACCCATCAACAACAGAATACAGAAGGGGGTTTATGTACCCACCCCACACCCCTCAATGACAGAATACAGAAGGGGGTTTATGTACCCACCCCACACCCATCAACAACAGAATACAGAAGGGGGTTTATGTACCCACCCCACACCCCTCAATGACAGAATACAGGCAGGGGTTATATGTACCCACCCCACAACCCAAACCCCTCAACAACAGAATACAGACAGGGGTTATATGTACCCACCCCACACCCCTCAACAACAGAATACAGACAGGGGTTATATGTACCCACCCCACACCCATCAACAACAGAATACAGACAGGGGTTATATGTACCCACCCCACACCCCTCAATGACAGAATACAGACAGGGGTTATATGTACCCACCCCACACCCCTCAACAACAGAATACAGACAGGGGTTATATGTACCCACCCCACACCCATCAACAACAGAATACAGACAGGGGTTATATGTACCCACCCCACACCCCTCAATGACAGAATACAGACAGGGGTTATATGTACCCACCCCACACCCCTCCATGACAGAATACAGACAGGGGTTATATGTACCCACCCCACATCCTCTCTCTCAAAAGACTACGGTAGTAAATCATGGACCTCTATTTGATCAGCCCCTCCTAAAACTATTCATAAATCATCTTCAAAACAGGTCATTTTATAATCTCAAACAACTCTTCCAAAAGTAGCTTTTCCAATCAGTTGATAACAATATCCACAACATGCAATGTGGTGATCAATATTGAGGTTGGCTGTATTAATGTGAGTTGATGAGAACATGAAATGGTGCTCCAGCACCATTAGACAGACCAAGCTATGGAGTTGGTATCACCTGTCCTGCCTCATCAACATCACTGCCATCAACCATCACCTTGGTTACCAGGTAAACTTTGTGAAACAGCCCTAGGGTAGACATAAGCCTGTCACATCACTCAAGCTTTCTCCCCTGACATTTACAATTTTCAAACAATTTCTGGGGGTTGATCTCATGCAGATCTAGCATCACACTGAACAAATCAATACTTCACATTAAACTGTAAACGTAATTTACAAAATACAGTTACACACCAATTGTAGTAAAATAATGTAAACCCACAGTATGGGACCACTTTAGAACCTAGAAACATGAAACCATCCTACTCTCCCACAAATTGCCACATTCTCTCATTACTATTAGATCGTGCCCTGGGGAAACCAGTGAATCACTTAATGTGTTCATACAGAAACAATAACAGTAATCATTATAAATATAGGCAACAAAAGCCTTACTACACAGTCAAAATGTATCACATATTATCTACAGATCATTTCAGAATCCAAAACAAGGTCAACAATTGCTTAAAACAATGTCTACAAATGTAAACATCCTACATAAACAATGGCTATATTTTTTTTTATAATTAATATAAACATCCTACATAAACAGTGTCTACAAATGTTAACATCCTACATAAACAAGAGATCCGAGAGGGATCTTGGTGCCCACCACTGAATGCTCCATATATCAGTCAAATGAAAGACTGATCTTTTCTCTTCTTTTCCCTTCTTTCACTCTTCCTTCAAAACATTTAATAACTTTATAACACTATAGCAGGAGCAATCTGTAATTGTCAAAATCCAAGATGGCCATACTATCTGTCATCCATTTATTTCTTCCCATCAGACTTACATGCACAACTGGATACCAAGAGGAACCTCTACATTCAAATCTGAGAAAGACCCATAATGGCCATTTAGTACTTTAAGAAATTGTTAATGAAGTTGCAATAGTCAAAATCCAAGATGGCTGCCTGTTTGCCATGTTGTTGTCAGGTTGGTCCTATACAGGAATATGCATAACTAGGGATCAAGGGAAATCTTAACATATGAAATTTGAGAACTAGCAGTAACAAAACCAAAGACGGTCGCTTGTCGACTATGTTGTTTTCCGATCGGTCCCAAAATGCAATATGCACAATTAAAGACCAAGGGAAACTTACATATGAAATTTGAGAACGATCCCATCAGTACTTTCTGAGAAATAGCAATAAAAACTTCAATGGTCAAAATCCAAGATGGCTGCCTATCGGCCATGTTTTTTCCCAATTGTTCCTGAAATGCAATATGCACAACTAGAGACCAAGGGGAACCCTTCAATTCTTTCTGAGAAATAGCGATAACAAGAATTGTTTATGGAGGAATGGACATACGGCAGATGGACTGAGGGACTGACGAATTGATGGACAGACCACGGACCATGGACAAAGGACAATTTGAATAGCCCACCATCTGATGGTGGTGGGCTAAAAATGTCTACAAATGTAACCATCCTACATAAACAATGTCTACAAATGTTAACATCCTACATAAACAATGTCTACAAATGTCAACATCCTCACAAACAATGTCTACAAATGTTAACATACTACATAGTCAATGTCTACAAATGTCAACATCCTACATGGTCAATGTCTACAAATGTTAACATCCTACATAAACAATGTCTACAAATGTAAACATCCTACATAAACAATGTCTACAAATGTTAATATCCTCACAAACAATGTCTACAAATGTAAACATCCTACATAAACAATATCTACAAATGTAAACATCCTACATAAACAATGTCTACAAATGTTAACATCCTCACATAAACAATGTCTACAAATGTCAACATCCTACATAAACAATGTCTACAAATGTTTACATCCTCACAAACAATGTCTACAAATGTTAACATCCTACATAAACAATGTCAACAAATGTTAACATCCTACATAAACAATATCTACAAATGTCAACATCCTACATAGTCAATGTCTACAAATGTCAATATCCTACATAAACAATGTCTACAAATGTAACCATCCTACTTAAACAATGTCTACAAATGTCAACATCCTACATAAACAATGTCTACAAATGTTTACATCCTCACAAACAATGTCTACAAATGTCAACATCCTACATAAACAATGTCTACAAATGTTTACATCCTCACAAACAATGTCTACAAATGTTAACATCCTACATAGTCAATGTCTACAAATGTCAACATCCTACATAGTCAATGTCTACAAATGTCAACATCCTACATAAACAATGTCTACAAATGTAACCATCCTACATAAACCATGTCAACAAATGTTAACATCCTACATAAACAATGTCTACAAATGTCAACATCCTACATAGTCGATGTCTACAAATATCAACATCCTACATAAACAATGTCTACACATGTTAACATCCTCACAAACAATGTCTACAAATGTTAACATCCTACAAAAACAATGTCTACAAATGTTAACATCCTCACAAATGTTACAATGTCTACAAATGTTAACATCCTACATAAACAATGTCAACAAATGTTAACATCCAACATAAACAATGTCTACAAATGTCAACATCCTACATAGTCAATGTCTACAAATGTCAACATCCTACATAGTCAATGTCTACAAATGTTAACATCCTACTTAAACAATGTCTACAAATGTTAACATCCTACATAGTCAATGTCTACAAATGTCAACATCCTACATAGTCAATGTCTACAAATGTCAACATCCTACATAAACAATGTCTACAAATGTAACCATCCTACATAAACCATGTCAACAAATGTTAACATCCTACATAAACAATGTCTACAAATGTCAACATCCTACATAGTCAATGTCTACAAATGTTAACATCCTACTTAAACAATGTCAACAAATGTAAACATCCTACTTAAACAATGTCTACAAATGTTAACATCCTACATAAACAATATCAACAAATGTTAACATCCTCACAAACAATGTCTACAAATGTTAACATCCTACATAAACAATGTCTACAAATGTAAACATCCTACATAAACAATGTCTACAAATGTTAACATCCTCACAAACAATGTCTACAAATGTTAACATCCTACATAGTCAATGTCTACAAATGTCAACATCCTACATAGTCAATGTCTACAAATGTTAACATCCTACATAGTCAATGTCTACAAATGTCAACATCCTACTGAAACAATGTCTACAAATGTCAACATCCTACATAGTCAATGTCTACAAATGTTAACATCCTCAAACAATGTCAACAAATGTTAACATCCTCACAAACAATGTCTACAAATGTTAACATCTGACATAGACTTTGTCTACAAATGTAACCATCCTCACAAACAATGTATTCAATAACATTCTACATAAATAGTGTCATCATGTAAAATCGTATACAGAGTGAAAAATGATAGATACAACCCCATCAAATCAAAACTCAGTATACATGTATATATCTTATTATATCTAGCCTGTATATCCAGTTAACCTTACCATATTGTAGACATTTATTTAGTTTAAATATTGAAATGACATATACCATCAGCAGGATAGTTGTATTACCATACACAGTCTGACTGAGCAACAAACCCAGAAAGATGACCATGTGCACATTGTCTTCCCACTCCTTACCATCTATATGGTACCATGACTTGTTGAAAATAGATCTGTTATTTGTATTGTAGTTAAATACAATGTATGAATATGTCTTGTTCAGATTATAAAATCACTGGATCTGTACCTATGTCCAAAATTAAGGTCCAACAAAAATGCACTTACACAATAAAACACAGAGGAAGCCTGTTGGAGTTATCTCCCTTCAAAAAGACGGTATGACTAAAATGAATGTTTACCGGCAATGTCAATATTCTATAGCTGAAAATTTCATGATATCAATATTTCACAGTTGAAATTTCCTTAACACCCTAACCTTTGACATTCTCATGTGGGTATAATTTGGTATCTGGAGATGAGATTTAAAAAGCTGGAATCAGACTGAAATTTTCAAAATTTTTAGTTATAAGTCAGGGCTATTTCTGAGGGCTACTTAGGGCCAATAATAGGTCCTATTCCCAATTAGAATTATTTCATATTGAAGCCAAACTTCAATAATTTTACTCCTGAAAAAATTTCTTCCCAAAATGGGGCAATAAGACCCCATCTCAAACCAGTGAGAAAAATCACTGTTACTGACAATGTCTTGACTGAAAAATTAAAGAAACAACAATACAATGAATCTGTCATCCTTATCTGTATCGTTAACTGATGTGTTCCTGCTTAGTCTAATTGTTGGTACCTAAACCTTAATCCTAATTCTACATACTACAACAGCTTGTTCTAGTAAATACTTAAGTGAAGTCCTATACATCAACATGGACACAGCTCAGTTACAATCCAGACTGATGGGAGAGATATAATGTAAACATTTACTAGTAAACAACTCCACACAAATTAAACACTCAAGAATAAAGATAGATAACTCTGGCATGATTGTGTTGGATTTATTGAAGCCAACTGACACACTGAAAAGTCAAATTCTTCATCGTATACAATTATTTGTTTGTGCCAATGAGAAGTGACCAGCACAGTGTGAGGGGTTAAAATATTGCCATCACATTAGAAGTCTGTCAGAAGAAAATGTATACATTGAATGTTTCATAGATGGCACTGCATGAAGAGGTCAAATATGACTTTTGACCCTGAAACTTGACCAATGACCACCAGAAAATCAGAATATGTAGAGATATAAATATGACCAAATCTAGTTAGGGTTTTTAAGTTTGTCATTTATTGGAAATGTGGACAGGATGGATGGGAAAGATATGGTTAACACTCTATCCCCTCCCTAATAAAATAAGGTTTTGGGAGGTTGTATCTGTTTGAACCGTCTTAACGGATACAGATCTATAAATATTTGTGCTGGCACACTGCTCTTGGCGAGATATATAACTGTGATGGACCACTGCAGGCCTGACATGTCTCTTGGGCCATTTCTGTTGGCCACTACAGATCTGGAGTGTCTGTTGGGCCATGCCTGTTGCCCTCTCCAGACCCGTAGTGTCTGTTGGGCCATGCCTGTTGACCTCTACAGATCTGGAGTGTCTGTTGGGCCATGCCTGTTGACCTCTACAGATCTGGAGTGTCTGTTGGGCCATTTCTGTTGCCCTCTCCAGACCCGGAGTGTCTGTTGGGCCAATCCTGTTGACCTCTACATATCTGGAGTGTCTGTTGACCTCTATAGATCTGGAGTGTCTGTTGGGCCAATCCTGTTGACCTCTATACAGATCTGGAGTGTCTGTTGGGCCAATCCTGTTGACCTCTACATATCTGGAGTGTCTGTTGACCTCTATAGATCTGGAGTGTCTGTTGGGCCATGTCTGCTGACCAATACAAGCCTGTTGTGTAGCTTGGACCATGACTGTTGACCACAGCAATGTCTTGATTGGGTGTCTGCTGGGCCATGTCTGTTGACCACTACTGGCCTGTTGTATATCTTTCGCCATGCATTTAGACCACTACAGGCCTGGAATACCTTTTGGGCCATGTCTGGACAACTACAGGCCTGGAGTGTCTGTTTGGCCATGTCTGTTGACCTATACAGTCCAGCTCTCTGCTAAGTCATGCCTATTGACCACTATGCAGGCAAGTACATAGATATTACTACAATACACACTGACCAGTGTAGAGTTGTTTGGTAGTAGTCAATGCCAACTGGACTATCTTGACTTAGTGCCACACAATGACTGTTGACCCAGGTATTATATATCTGTGCCCTATGTGTATGCTAAACTCATTGATCTTTTTACCTCACATGAAAACATACAAGGGGTCTGATCAATTAAACATTTAGTAGTTCTAGTGTATTGATGGTGTAATTTATCATCTGTGGGCAGGACAGGTGAAACATTGAATCATTGAATTGACCTTTCTGTGCTTCCTTGCCAGTCTCTTGATAAATGTCCATTCCAGTATGTCCATTTGGTAAGATATGTACGAAAGTAATCTTTCAACACTGCATCATGAAACGTGGGCCTGAAGTTATAGAAAAAGGTAGCGAGCTCCATGCCATGTCTCTAACACCGATCAAAGCTTGTTAATACCAATTCTGTATTTGATTTAAATTCTGTATAAAATGTCAACAGTCGACTATCAACTACTACACTGTCTTTAGCACTTATTAAATACTGATCTGAAATAAGTTACAGAAACCCAGTAGCCAATCCTATGCATTTTTGGCTTTGTTTTAGAGAAAGAAAATATTGTTCAATATAACAACAGTTGCTGGCACAATAGTTATATGTTGCCCAACCATTCTTGCACTGTATTTTGAAAAAAAAAAAAAAAATCCAGATTGTTTGCCACCATGAGGTCACAAGTGTTGAAACGATGCATCACAATTCACATCTCAACCTGTGTACCAGTCTAGGTTATGATATGATATGATATGATATGATAAGATAAGATATGGATACAGGCAATATGCCTCTATATCCATATCTCAATTATTGGATTAAAATGTTAGTGTCTCTTTCAGATATTGTGTTATAACCCGCCCTTGTTCTCGTGTTCCTTGAATATAATTTTAAAAAAATATTTATGATGTCCCCTCTAATCGCCAATAGGCCAACGTTGAACTAAACCTTATGTTAAACCAATATCCTACGTCCAGATATAACAGTAGTGAACACTCTATACCCAGGTAACTCGATCCTAATGTATTAGCTCAATGAGCTACAGAAAACAAATCTCATTTGAAATGAAAACAAAATTAATTTTCTGTATCAAATAATGGAAAATAAACAATATTTCCAATTTCGATGTTTAAATCCTCAGTAATTATAAAACAAATTACAAGAGGCCCAGAGTTCAAAGTTGTTAAAAATATCAAGAGGATCTGCATACAACTTTATCCAAATGACTACATCATAATTACAGCTTAGACCTATACACCAATCTCGACAATGAGATTATAATAATCATATTAAACTGTAAACAATAGTAAACATAGCCTGCTTTGATTGGTAGAGTATGGTAGCCTTGCTGGACATTAACAAAATCATCACAGCTGTAAGGGGATTTTTGTATTCTTCCATATAATATTAACAATTGTTTAATGTTTACAAATGGTAATGAATCCTTCTAGTATGATTTGCCTTCTTCAATGATCAAACTAAAGTATTACAATTTCTCCAGAAAAAATAACATTATAATGTAGAACTAAAATATATTGACAGCCTTATCAACATCTATCTGTCACTTGGGGGCTTAAATAATGCAGAAAATTTGTTGATGGTGCTGGGAGTCACTAAATATTACAGATAAATATCCTTATAAATTGTCAACAGTGCTGGGATTCACAGAATATTACAGATTTACAGAATATTACAGATTATATTGGCGGTGTTGGGATTCACAGAATATTACAGACTAATATCCTTATATTAAATGTTAACAGTGCTGGGATTCACAGAATATTCCAGATTATATTAACAGTGCTGGGATTCACAGAATATTACAGATTATATTAACAGTGCTGGGATTCACAGAATATTACTGATAAATATCCTCATAAATAATAACGGTGCTGGTATTCACAGAATATTACTGATGAATATCTTTATGAAAATAAATATTACCAGGAACAATCTTGATAAGACAAAATAATTTGTCATCAATAATCATAACTGATGCTTTCAACCTTTTTATTGTCACCAATAATCATAACTGATGCTTTCAACCTTTTTATTGTCACCAATAATCATAACTGATGCTTTCAACCTTTTTATTGTCACCAATAATCATAACTGATGCTTTCAACCTTTTTATTGTCACCAATAATCATAACTGATGCTTTCAACCTTTTTATTGTCACCAATAATCATAACTGATGCTTTCAACCTTTTTATTTCCAAGTCTCAAATATGAAGAGTGGTAAGGTGTCCCGACACTTTATCACCAGCCCTCCACCTCTGGGTTGCGAGTTCGAAACCTACGTGGGACAGTTGCCAGGTACTGACCGTAGGCCGGTGGTTTTTCTCCGGGTACTCCGGCTTTCCTCCACCTCCAAAACCTGGCACATCCTTAAATGACCCTGGCTGTTAATAGGACGTTAAACAAAAACAAACCAAAAAACCAAAAATGAAGAGTGGATAGATTTTAGTTAATAAACTACACCGTTCTAAATGTCCAACAATAACCATTGTAATAAACTACACCGTTCTAAATGTCCAACAATAACCATTGTAATAAACTACACCGTTCTAAATGTCCAACAATAACCATTGTACGTCTTCCCTTGCTATTTTTACTAACGTATCTGTAGCACTGCCTGTATTTATCACAAGCTGTTTGGACAGGTATGAGCAGCACTGTGCTGTCCTTACTTGTGTTTGTATGTAATTAAACAAGTAAATTGGTGACAATGTGTCAGGGATATACAAGGGTCCCAGTGTGTACTCCACACACCCGGTCATATACCCGTCATCAATCACAAACTCCTACAGGTTTTTGACATGCTTAAGTTGCAATATATTGTTGACATTGTCTTGGGCAAACAAAAGTCTGTTTAAATTCCTACAGCCTGGATCATACTGGAGCCAAACCACCCAAACCCATGGATCACCATCTTATCTTACAAATACCTGGTCCGCATTTCATTTATCTATAACATCTACAATATGTTACTTGACAGCGACAAAAACATTTTTCAAGTGTTTATCGATCAGTTTAAATATAATCAAATGAACTGATGTTCCACAATTTTCAACAACTCCAATCATCTAATAGCCTAATCTAAAGCCATTACCTACACCAATACAACAGTCAATATATAGCATCACATGTCGCGGTAAGACACTTGTGGCGCATGCCGCCAGGCACCAACAACCATATCCCCTACTGCCAGGCACCAACAACCATATCACACACCGCCAGGCACCAACAACCATATCACACACCGCCAGGCACCAACAACCATATCACACACCGCCAGGCACCAACAACCATATCACACACCGCCAGGCACCAACAACCATATCACACACCGCCAGGCACCAACAACCATATCACACACAGCAGCCAGGCACCAACAACCATATCACACACAGCCAGGCACTAACAACCATATTACACACAGCCAGGCACTAACAACCATATTACACACAGCCAGGCACTAACAACCATATTACACACAGCCAGGCACTAACAACCATATTACACACAGCCAGGCACCAACAACCATATCACACACCGCCAGGCACTAACAACCATATCACACACCGCCAGGCACCAACAACCATATCACACACCACCAGGCACTAACAACCATATCACACACAGCCAGGCACTAACAACCATATTACACACAGCCAGGCACTAACAACCATATTACACACAGCCAGGCACTAACAACCATATTACACACAGCCAGGCACTAACAACCATATCACACACCACCAGGCACTAACAACCATATCACACACCGCCAGGCACTAACAACCATATTACACACCACCAGGCACTAACAACCATATCACACACCGCCAGGCACTAACAACCATATCACACACCGCCAGGCACTAACAACCATATCACACACCACCAGGCACCAACAACCATATCACACACCACCAGGCACCAACAACCATATCACACACCACCAGGCACTAACAACCATATCACACACCGCCAGGCACCAACAACCATATTACACACCAGCCAGGCACTAACAACCATATTACACACCACCAGGCACCAACAACCATATCACACACCGCCAGGCACCAACAACCATATTACACACCGCCAGGCACTAACAACCATATCACACACCGCCAGGCACTAACAACCATATCACACACCGCCAGGCACTAACAATCATATCACACCACCAGGCACCAACAACCATATCACACACCGCCAGGCACTAACAACCATATCACAAACTGCCAGGTACCAACAACCATATCACAAACCACCAGGCACCAACAACCATATTACACACAGCCAGGTACCAACAACCATATTACACACCGCCAGGCACCAACAACCATATCACACACCGCCAGGCACCAACAACCATATTACACACCGCCAGGTACCAACAACCATATCACACACCACCAGGCACCAACAACCATATCACACACCACCAGGCACTAACAACCATATCCCCTACTGCCAGGTACCAACAACCATATCACAAACCACCAGGCACTAACAACCATATTACACACCGCCAGGCACTAACAACCATATTACACACTGCCAGAGAAAGAAATGCCCTGCCTGTATTGTGACATCAACACATTGAAGTGAGTTAAACTATTTATCTATCAGGATTTATTTTCAATTTGTTTATATTGCCAAATGACACATGCAACTTAATAATAACTTGCTTCATCACTGCGACACCCAGTTACAACACTGTAACACCACATGATAATTTTTGCTGGATTCCAGCAGCCAGTCTGGCAGATTTTGTGTCCATTCTGTGGTAAAAAAAATTCTAATGAATTAATTTTGGACAGACTCTTGGGATTTTTTTCAAATCTGTCTGTGGGCTAATACTCAAAATATGAAATGGTGCACCCCTAACTCTCCAAATAATATTGGTTTTTCCAACAGATAACGATTCTATTCTGTAAGGTAACAACTATTCTGTTGTGTATACCTATATCATTACAGGTAATTATCCCAGACAAGCGTCAAATGTTTCATCTTGATCACACTACAAGAGGTCTGACCATGACTGGACAAACTAATATAGGGACTGTATAAGGTATATATAATATCTGATACACCCTTACCCTACTATCTCTCACATCAATCAATACAATCCAAAGATCATAGCAATCTTTTTGAAGCGATAGCTATTTCAATTTGATAGTTGATATCCTCCTAACATCACAAGGGACTAGTGTTGCTTACTTTATAGACCATTAATATTTGATATCTCACTTGCTTTGTGTGTGAGGATGTTAGGTCTGTATTGATTGGTACAGTTACAACCAGTTAAGACCTTGGCCTTTTATGTACAATTAGTCCAGGTAAATAAAGGATGAAAGCCTGGCCTGACTCCAATACTACGTAGGGCAAAATGGGTTAAAAGGACGACTGTGACAAAACACCTGAACCACATCTACTCTGTACTGGAACAGTCACGAGTCATGTCACTGTTCTGTACTGAAAGTCATAAGTCATGTCGATGTTCTGTACTGAAAGTCACAAGTCATGTCGCTGTTCTGTACTGAAACAGTCACAAGCTATGTCGCTGTTCTGTACGTATACTGAGAGTCACAAGCCATGTCACTGTTCTGTACTGAAACAGTCACAAGTCATGTCACTGTTCTGTACTGAAACAGTCACAAGTCATGTCACTGTTCTGTACTGAAACAGTCACAAGTCATGTCACTGTTCTGTACTGAAAGTCACAAGTCATGTCGCTGTTCTGTACTGAAAGTCACAAGTCATGTCACTATTCTGTACTGAAACAGTCACAAGTCATGTCACTATTCTATACTGAAACAGTCACAAGTCATGTCACTGTTCTGTACTGAAACAGTCACAAGTCATGTCACTGTTCTGTACTGAAACAGTCACAAGTCATGTCACTGTTCTGTACTGAAACAGTCACAAGTCATGTCGCTGTTCTGTACTGAAAATCACAAGCCATGTCGCTGTTCTGTACAGAGTCATGAGTCATGTCGCTGTTCTGTACAGAGTCACGAGTCATGTCGCTGTTCTGTACAGAGTCATGAGTCATGTCGCTGTTCTGTACAGAGTCACGAGTCATGTCTCTGTTCTGTACTGAGAGTCACGAGTCATGTCGCTGTTCTGTACTGAGAGTCACGAGTCATGTCGCTGTTCTGTACTGAGAGTCACGAGTCATGTCTCTGTTCTGTACTGAGAGTCACGAGTCATGTCGCTGTTCTGTACTGAGAGTCACGAGTCATGTCGCTGTTCTGTACTGAGAGTCACGAGTCATGTCGCTGTTCTGTACTGAGAGTCACGAGTCATGTCTCTGTTCTGTACTGAGAGTCACGAGTCATGTCGCTGTTCTGTACTGAGAGTCACGTGTCATGTCGCTGTTCTGTACTGAGAGTCACGAGTCATGTCGCTGTTCTGTACTGAGAGTCACGAGTCATGTCGCTGTTCTGTACTGAGAGTCACGAGTCATGTCTGTTCTGTACTGAGAGTCACGAGTCATGTCGCTGTTCTGTACTGAGAGTCACGAGTCATGTCGCTGTTCTGTACTGAGAGTCACGAGTCATGTCGCTGTTCTGTACTGAGAGTCACGTCGCTGTTCTGTACTGAGAGTCACGAGTCATGTCGCTGTTCTGTACTGAGAGTCACGAGTCATAAGTCAGTGCTGAATCCCACATTCTGTCACTATAATAAACATCAATGAAAGTCCAATGGCAATCTTCTACCTGAAGTCAAGAGTTTCTACAAGTCCAGTGTCTCTATATGTGTATCATCAGAAAGCTATCAAAATATTTGATCTATCCTCATAGTATTGAGTATATAGGTATCTCCTCAGCTGTCTGATAAGCTGTCTGATTCAATGTATACACAAACAGAATCCTACCTGGTGCCATCCAGTATTAAAACTCACTTTACACATGTAATCATTTTTCAAATAGCACTCTTTATCACCGATCTTTTCCACTCAACTTTATTGGACTAAAGTCCATTACTGAACTAGAAAAATTAAATTTCCAAAAGTGGTAATGGAAAGGAATACTAATTCAAGTCTCCCCACAACCAATACAACATATAAATGACATATGATCTGTGTAAAATCCAACTCGATCCTAATAGCAAATGAAACTGATCTACTTCAAGTTCAGTGTTATTGGCATGTACTAATTGCCATCCTCACACCTTTGTTACCAACAAATTATTCATTGCTATTGCTTCTGAAGCTGAACCTTTATGGTCTGAAGTCATCAATAGTATAACGGCAGACCTATTACCATACTACCATGGAGGTTGTTCCTACCAACAGCACTCACTAATGGCTACAACACTACCTATATAGACTTAAATCAGTAGATACATCATCAATTATACAGTATTGCCTTCCATTTCAAAATAACATTAGACTTTCAGACTCTAGGAATATAATGGTGACTGCACTCTCAGACCACAGGGATTGGTAGACCATCATTACAAAGCTGCTCCCAGTTGGATACATAACTACATGTGATAGATAGATATTTTATGTAGACCATACATTCCGCTTTATTGGGTGACCTCTTTGCGGGTGCTTTTTACCCGATTAACTGACTTATGCAATAAGCCGAAATGCATGTCGCCATCTAGGATTTGGTCTGTAATGGTTGTCAGACTTGGGTCAATTTTGGATGAAAATATTTACGTTTATTATTAATAAACAGTGTTTTTGTTTGTGCTTTTACTGATGTAAAATTGTCAGATTACTATTCCATATTGTATAGAAATATGTGTATTAAGATAATAAAATGTAGCACCTCAATTCGGGGCTGTGTATCCATGTTTCATCCACGTGTTCCTAATTTGACATACGATCTAAGGACTTGCCGACAACTAAAGCTCAAATCCCTTATGTTTATCATAGAGGCATAAAAGCTATGAAGTTTTTAATATTCCATATTATTTTCAATTGCCAAAGCACAGAGATTGGAGAAACCGAGTTTATTTGGGTCGTTTCCATTGGTATAAATACGATCTTGACACTGGCAGTCACTGATAAAACAACACGAAATCCAATTTGGTGTTTTTATTAACCAGTTCTAATCCATACCTGAGTAGGAATTATAAGCTAACGATGGGCATCTGTCCGTTTATCGCTACTGTTTTTTTAATAACTCACCTGTGTACTGGTGTCATCACATTTCCCCGTGGCCAACCCCTCACTTTTAATCCGCCACAATTAACAGTTATCAATCGGTCTGCAGCGATGTCAGACCCAGGTTAAAACCTATTGTTTAGGTTTCTGCTTCGAAGATTTTACATCCCAGAAGTAAAAGTTTAATTTTCTAGTGGCTTAATTATGCTTTTGAACACCCATTACGATGGCCTGCTGCTGACTCTAAAAATAACATTTAGTTTTACCCACAATGCCTAATCGATTTCCAACCCAATTAAACAATTTTTTTTAACATGATTCAAGAGAAAATGGTTTTGGTTTTTGAATTTTTACCCCACTTAACGAAATACCCTATTAAGCGTTACCCGATTAAGTGGAATGTACTGTATATATTTTATGTAGACCATATAACTACATGTGATAGATATATATCTTTTATTAAGACCATCATGAAACCTGCTCCCAGGGCACATAACTACATTATGATATAAGAGGTTCCCTACCAATTTATTAAAGATACTCATTGCGGAACAAAATGAAATATTAGTATGGCAATCATTGCGTTGGAGTGTTTTATCAATAGAACATTTGTTTAACTGACTCAAATATTCAAAGACGACACAAAATTGAACGTAACAGCTGAATATTACACTAATCACTTTTATAAATCCAATTATCGGTACTGTCCTTGACTTGGTACAGTAGGTATACTATTATTTCTTACAGTGATGTTAAAGGTTCACCGCAAGATTTATTCATGCATTTCAACAAATATTTTGGAAACTGGCTGGAGTGCTAAGCAATGTGTGTATTTCACATGTGTCAGTGTGTTTACATGAAATCTCTTTATCCATTTACTGACACAAGATAAATGTTCCAAAATAGAATTATATATTTTGTTCTGAGGATATAAATTCACGATAAAGGTAAGTGGAATGATTAGAAAATGTATATTTGATTTTGTTGGGGAGATTATTCACACATAATGACACTGCAGACCTACCACTGTACCAGGAAAAGGGAAGTTCAAGGGTACCGGTTAAAGGGCCAACATTATACATCACGAAAACTTCATTCAAATGACTATGCAGTGACTGATCCATTTTGTCATCCATTTTGTCATCCATTTGTGATTTGGGGTCCAGCGCATATTAAAAATTACGGGAAGTCAGTTTTGGTTAATTTGTCATGTTCAATGAGATATCTCACTTCTATGCAGATTTTAATTTACCATCATAAAATTCTACTTCATATGACTTTAACTCCAGATTATTTGATCTTTCATTGACGACACTCCTCTCACCCATTTACGCTAATGTTGACCACCAGCAAATCCGGAAAACATAGCCATGTTGATGTTTTTGATTGACAGATGACAAAGATGTTTTGGATTGACAGACGACAATAAAAACAGCAAATTTAAATATCAAAATGTATAGCCCGTGGTAATTTACACCTGCGCAAGCCCATGAGGAACATCACCTAAAGTAACAAAAATGTCGCGATTTTTTTCACACACTTTCTCCCTCATTTTGGATGTGGAATGAGGGAGATCTCCCTCATCGGAGGTTTCAGAGGTTGACATGTATGATATATATTGTTTATGTAGATCCCCATTAACCTGCTAGGGCACATAACTACATGTGATATATATATTGTTTATTTAGATCCCCATTAACCTGCTAGGGCACATAACTACATGTGATATATATATTGTTTATGTAGATCATCATTAACCTACTAGGGCACATTACTACATGTGATATATATATTGTTTATGTAGATCCCCATTAACCTGCTAGGGCACATTACTACATGTGATATATATATTGTTTATGTAGATCATCATTAACCTGCTACTAGGGCACATAACTACATGTGATATATATATTGTTTATGTAGATCCCCATTAACCTGCTACTAGGGCACATTACTACATGTGATATACAAGATAGTTTATACTGGTAAATATATTTATATATTCTGCCTTTAATGGCAGAGTATGTGTCTTTGTGGTAAATGGTAAACATCTTATATTTTTTTGATATAATTACATGTGTACACTAGATGATCATCAAACTTGCTCCCTGGAGGTAAGCCTGGTCTTTACCTCCACTTGTAATGACAAACTAATACTGCCTAATTTGAATCAAAGAGCTCCCATTTTAATCTCAGACAAAATATGTTAGTCCTGGTAATAAGTAAGAATGATAAGATACTTTATTCCTGTATTATAAGTAAACCTGGCAGTGGGAGAGTTCTAAAGGCCTTCTAGTAACCTAGACACACCAATCACCCACTGGTTTAATGCACCTAGAACAAACGAATAAATGGAAAATGCCACTGGTGTGCAGTAAGTGTGAGAAATCTACAGCTTTGCCATGACTTGTTATATAACTGCCTCAATTAACACTCTCAACACAGCTTTTTAAATAAGACCTTTATGAAATGTTAATTTGGCATGAAATAAATTTGAATTTTATACAAACAAACTGCTGTATGACCCATTAAAATAAACAGCAGGTAGTCTGGTAAGCTCTTTGATATACCCATAATCTGTACAACACCAACGACCAACAAACCAAAATTAACAAGAGATTGTTGACAATAATCTGTACAACACCAACGACCAACAAACCAAAATTAACAAGAGATTGTTGACAATAATCTGTACAACACCAACGACCAACAAACCAAAATTAACAAGAGATTGTTGACATGTTATCTGTGTTATTTTTATTCCATGAGCTTATGGTCCATGGCCATTATTTACAGCCATTCAACAAAAACAAATCTCTTACTATAGAGAATTTAATTTCTCCACACACAAATCTCTTACTATAGAGAAGTTAATGTAATGACAGGCACCAAACACAAATCTCTTACTATAGAGAAGTTAATGTAATGACAGGCACCAAACACAAATCTCTTACTATAGAGAAGTTAATTCCTAAGACAGAATTGACAGCTTACAGTAATGACAGGCACCAAACACAAATCTCTTACTATAGAGAAGTTAAGTTCTCCAAACACAAATCTCTTACTATAGAGAAGTTAATTTCTAAGACAGAATTGACAGCTTACAGTAATGACAGGCACCAAACAAAAATCTCTTACTATAGAGAAGTTAAGTTCTCCAAACACAAATCTCTTACTATAGAGAAGTTAATGTAATGACAGGCACCAAACACAAATCTCTTACTATAGAGAAGTTAATGTAATGACAGGCACCAAACACAAATCTCTTACTATAGAGAAGTTAAGTTCTCCAAACACAAATCTCTTACTATAGAGAAGTTAATTTCTCCAAACACAAATCTCTTACTATAGAGAAGTTAATGTAATGACAGGCACCAAACACAAATCTCTTACTATAGAGAAGTTAATTTCTATGACAGAATTGACAGCTTACAGTAATGACAGGCAATCAACCACTTGTTAAGCTATTCAACAAAAACAAATCTGTTTTAATAAAGAAGTAACGTTTCTAAAACATTCAAACAAATTGATAGTATGGGCACTGTAATGAGTTTTAATTAGAAATCCACCTACATACATGAGAGCTCAGTGAATCTCACAAATTTGTCTAATATATTCCATTCCACAAAATACAAATATATCCAGGAAAATATGTCTTTATAAACAATCAGATTACTGCATGCAATCCATATTTCCCCATATACACTGACAAAATTAGTGATAAAATTAATAAAGGTGTAACACTAAAAATGGGAAACCCAATTTTAATATGAAACTCACTATTTCAACCATCATAATATTACTTGTTCTATTACGAGGTTGTAACACTCAAAACAAAAAGAATGTCTACCAAAGAAATGACTCAACAAATCAATGATATAGCTCAATGTCACCTGGTTAACAAAGGGCATTAACTCTATATATGGTGGAATGAAAGTTTCTGTATGACATTATCCATCATCCCAAGATATGTACTCAAATGTAAAATTTGTGTGGTAAAAGGAAGACAAGGTTATGTATGGACACAGGGAGGGAGTGTAAACTTCCAGTAAGGTAGTAGTATAGCTAGTGGGCTACAAACTCTCAGTATATTATGTTAGGTGAAGCACTTTTAATCTATGTGAAATGATTAACAATTAGGAGGTTATGATATCAATTTTGTGATATTACGCTAATTATATTCAAAAACTTTACATTAAAAAATATGACTTTATGTGCTGTTCTTAGATCGCCTAAAAAATCAATTTGAAATCATGAGATTATTTCTCCTGACAATATGTATACTTTGTATTATTTCACTGAAGACAGAAACCAACTCCTGTAACTGTAAAGCCATTTTTATGCCCTGGTTTTCCTTTCACCAGTTTCAACCTTGATCACCATCCGTTTTACATACCATTGGTGAAATCTGGCAGGATAGAAATGTTAAATTCACATCCAATGGGATGATTCAACCTACCAAACCTAAAACACAGGTACCATAATTGTTTACAAGTCCCTGTGTTACCAGTTATAAGAGATACATACCTACCAAACCTAAAACACAGGTACCATAATTATTTACAAGTCCCTGCGTTACCAGTTATAAGAGATACGTACCTACCAAACCTAAAACACAGGTACCATAATTGTTTACAAGTCCCTGTGTTACCAGTTATAAGAGATACATACCTACCAAACCTAAAACACAGGTACCATAATTATTTACAAGTCCCTGCGTTACCAGTTATAAGAGATACATACCTACCAAACCTAAAACACAGGTACCATAATTGTTTACAAGTCCCTGTGTTACCAGTTATAAGAGATACGTACCTCGAGCCGACAGGGAGAATGTGTGCTGTACGTAGTTGGGTAGGGGTGACACTGGCTGTCCTCTCTGTGTACCCAATCCTTCCTGGCACCCCTGGCCGTGGATTCGAACCAACAATCTCCAAGTGCAACATAACAGTGAGTGCTTCCTAACAGTTAAAGCTTCTCACTATCATGTAGATACAAACCCACACTAACTTCCAGAAACAGGCAGTATATATCCCAACATGGTAAACACAGACCAAACACAGCTCCGTTTATCACATTTTGAAAATATATTTTTTATATACAACACAGAAATTACATCGGAATCACAATTGGTAAGACAGTTTGTCGTTTTCCATTCTACCACTGTAAACACACACAAGCAGTGCTACAACAATAATCCACTACAATAGGCCTGTTTATGTCCTTACACAAAATCTGTCAAACCATAATCCCAAAACAATAAATCCACACACAGCCAAACAGCTTGATTCTAAACAGAAAGTTGAGTCTTTGTCAAACCGTTGTTATTTCATGCTCTTAGTCACATGTAGTTTCTCTAGCTTCCCATAAATGTTAGTAGTTTTCATATATGCACAAAGTGTTCACTTCTCTACTTGTATTACATTTAAACTGTATGATCAATTCAAATATGAAAAAAGTCAGAGCTTTTCTTTCAAATCATTTTGACCAACTACTGACCATGATCCTTCTGATCTCGTGATAATGGGGATCAGGCTGTGACAGTTGTCAGTGAGGTGTGTATTAGTCCTGTCAGTAGGTACAGGTGGATTCTACTGTGTATCCGACCGATCCATTCGTACAGGCGGGTGGCCCAGTGTTTCCTTGTGGAATTTACATAATTACCTGTAGAAGTCTCCTGCGAGTAGAATAGGTGTGCGGTATTGACAGTGGTTTGCGACACTTTCCCTGGCAGGCCTTCTAACCATTTATCTGGGTTCTCCAGGACAGGACTTACAGATCAATTGATCTGGTCCGTAAGGTGTTTATACACACTGCTGGATACCCACACGGTCACACCTGTAGCCAGCCTGTACTATCTAACCAATATATAACGGTTCTCACTACTGTTGATTTATCTATTCCAGTTTTTTATATCACTTCAAACCTTGAAGGAGCACCCATAAATCTTCACAAATCTTATCTTTTCTCTAAAGTTTCCCACATGTTAGAACATGACTACCTTGTCCTACATTTACAAAACGTATACCATCTTTGAGTTGTACTGCCTTCGAGAAGTTCCATTTAGTTCCATATGCATCGTATCAGACTTTGTTCAAGTCCCCACTATACCAGTTAGAAATGTTCCCATACATAACAGTACACAAGGTTCAATTCAGAAATGAATGCATTAAACGTATCACAAGTATGAGATTTTGTTTTATTTGCATGTATGACTGGCATTGAAAAGTGACACGAAAAACTAAAAGGGCAATAAAAATAGAATATTCCCTGCTGTAAAATATAAATGCAATTCACTAAATATTTCATGCATTTTGGTCATGTAAGAAGGGTTTTTAATCCATTCTACATGAATTCATGGAAAACATAAATATGAATTCATGTTTTGAAATGGTGGGACAAAAGAAAGGTGATCCATTAAATCAGCCTGATCCTGCCAGATGACTGCATTTCAATAGTTTGGTAATGGAGTGCAAGTTTATCTCCTGCTGGTCCTGTTATCACAGTCAAGTTTATCCCCAAGTCACAACTTACACTTGTACATCATGTTACCAGGGTTGGTGAATTAGTGCACCATGTGACCAGGGTTTGATAGGTTAGTACATCATGTGACCAGGGTTTAATAGGTTAATACATCATGTGACCAGGGTTTGATAGGTTAGCACATCATGTGACCAGGGTTTGATAGGTTAGTGCATCATGTGACCAGGGTTTGGTGACTTGTTACAACATGTGACCAGGGTTTGGTGACTTGTTACAACATGTGACCAGGGTTTGGTGAATTAGTACATCATGTGATCAGGGTTTGGTGACTTGTTACATCATGTGACCAGGGTTTGATAGGTTAGTACATCATGTGACCAGGGTTTAGTGACTTGTTACATCATGTGACCAGGGTTTGGTGAATTAGTACATCATGTGACCAGGGTTTGGTGAATTAGTACATCATGTGACTAGGGTTTGGTGACTTGTTACAACATGTGACCAGGGTTTGGTGACTTGTTACAGCATGTGACCAGGGTTTGATAGGTTAGTACATCATGTGACCAGGGTTTAGTGACTTGTTACATCATGTGACCAGGGTTTGATGACTTGTTACATCATGTGACCAGGGTTTAGTGAATTAGTACATCATGTGACCAGGGTTTAGTGACTTGTTACATCATGTGACCAGGGTTTGATGACTTGTTACATCATGTGACCAGGGTTTAGTGACTTGTTACATCATGTGACCAGGGTTTGGTGACTTGTTACATCATGTGACCAGGGTTTAGTGACTTGTTACATCATGTGACCAGGGTTTGGTGACTTGTTACAACATGTGACCAGGGGTTGGTGACTTGTTACAACATGTGACCAGGGTTTGATAGGTTAGTACATCATGTGACCAGGGTTTAGTGACTTGTTACATCATGTGACCAGGGTTTAGTGACTTGTTACATTATGTGACCAGGGTTAAGTGACTTGTTACATCATGTGACCAGGGTTTGATGACTTGTTACATCATGTGACCAGGGTTTAGTGACTTGTTACATCATGTGACCAGGGTTTGGTGACTTGTTACATCATGTGACCAGGGTTTACTGACTTGTTACATCATGTGACCAGGGTTTGGTGACTTGTTACATCATGTGACCAGGGTTTAGTGACTTGTTACATCATGTGACCAGGGTTTGGTGACTTGTTACATCATGTGACCAGGGTTTGGTGACTTGTTACATCATGTGACCAGGGTTTAGTGACTTGTTACATCATGTGACCAGGGTTTAGTGACTTGTTACATCATGTGACCAGGGTTTGGTGAATTAGTACATCACTTCAGCAGTATTGCATGATGTCCTTGTTCTGAGACCAACAAGTACCATACTGTGGTTAGCAAATTCACAATTAATAGCATACCTTCAATAAATGCTTGATAGAAATATTTCAAAAGAATGTCTTTTTGATGTCGTTCATAATATTAATTATGACCTTGATAAATGGAGAAGCCAATGAGTATTTCATGTTTGTATTTTATTTAGATCATCACATTGTCTAAACTTTTCACATTACTAAGCAAGAGGCAGTTTATAAACTTGTATGTATCTATAAACTTAACTGAACAATTTCTTCATATTCAATATTCCCTAAGGAATTACAACTAGAATTACATCAAAACCATCCAGCACTCGATCTATTTGAGAATGAAGAAATAATATTTTCATTAACCATTGCATATTTTTAACAATTATGGCCTTGACAATGAATCACTACCAGCTAAAAAGGACAGACCCATTTATCCTTTCCTACCCTCCAAAAGACAGACCCGTTTATCCTTTCCTACCCTCCAAAGGACAGACCCATTTATCCCATTTATCCTTTCCTACCCTCCAAAGGACAGATCCATTTATCCTTTCCTACCCTCCAGAGGACATATCCATTTATCCTTTCCTACCCTCCAAAGGACAGACCCATTTATCCTTTCCTACCCTCCAAAGGACAGATCCATTTATCCTTTCCTACCCTCCAAAAGACAGACCCATTTATCCTTTCCTACCCCCCAAAAGACAGACCCATTTATCCTTTCCTACCCTCCAAAGGACAGATCCATTTATCCTTTCCTACCCTCCAAAGGACAGACCCATTTATCCTTTCCTACCCTCCAAAGGACAGATCCATTTATCCTTTCCTACCCTCCAAAGGACAGACCCATTTATCCTTTCCTACCCTCAAAAGGACAGATCCATATTTATCCTTTCCTACCCTCCAAAGGACAGACCCGTTTATCCTCTCTTCCCTCCGAAGGACAGATCCAATTATCCTTTCCTACCCTCTAAAGGACAGACCCATTTATCTTTTCCTACCCTCCAAGGGAGAGACCCATTTCATTTTTGTAACAGGAGGAGAAAATGTAGCAGCCAGACCGGGGTTCAAACTGGGACCCTCCAAACTCTAGACAGACACTTTACCACTGAGCTACCTGGTCGCCGATGATTGACCCAGTCCAGTTCCACTACATTCCTCCCTCCTTTTTTCAGGTCTTCGCCCCCGAAGACCAGAAGTTTGGATATCACCTTGCTAAGCATGATAACTCCTAATGCTCAAACAAGGGGAGGCAAGCTCACCAATTTTGTAACAGGAGAAGAAGAAAATGTAGCAGCCAGACCGGGGTTCAAACCCAAGACCCTCCAAAGTCTAGACGGACACTCTACCACTGAGCTACCCATGTCGCCGATGTTCTACTCAGTCAAGTTCCACTACACATTTATCCTTTCCTACCCTCCAAAGGACAGACCCATTTTTCCTTTCCTACCCTCCAAAGGACAGACCCATTTATCCTTTCCTACCCCCCAAAAGACAGACCCATTTATCTTTTCCTTCCCTCTAAAGGACAGACCCATTTACCCTTTCCTACCCTCCAAAGGACAGACCCATTTATCCTTTCCTACCCCCCAAAAGACAGACCCATTTATCTTTTCCTTCCCTCCAAAGGACAGACCCATTTACCCTTTCCTACCCTCCAAAGGACAGACCCATTTATCCTTTCCTACCCCCCAAAAGACAGACCCATTTATCCTTTCCTACCCCCCAAAAGACAGACCCATTTATCCTTTCCTTCCCTCCAAAGGACAGACCCATTTATCCTTTCCTAACCTCTGAGGGACAGACCTGTCTGTCCTTTTCTACCTGTTTCTTTCTTCTAAGGACAAACCTAGCTGTCCTTTCATACCATCAAAAGGATAGGCCTGTTTGTCCTTTCTTACCCTGGCCTCCCAAGGACAGACCCATTTATTTCTGGCTAATCACTTTGAACACTGATCAGTATGTGGGAATTGAAGGCTTCACACAACAATTGCTTTGTTAGCAAGCATGTAAACAACCAATATCTCGCAATCATACATTATAGAACAGGGACGGTTGTCCTCTCCATTACAAATCACTATTATCTACAAGAAACACCATATCATAATGCAGTTTAAAGGGAACACCCCAGGTAGGGTAAATTGGCTAATACATCTAGATTGTCTCAGGTTTTATACTTTTTTTTTTACCCAAAACCAGTCTGCCTGCTTGTGAGAGTTGGGAATATATAGTCCCTAATATTTTCTAGAAAATGCAAGAATTTTTCTTAATTTTGGCTAGTTTGGGAGAAAAAGTCTATTTTCGGCAGTAAAGTAGGGCAAACAACAGCACTGTCATGAAACAGATCAGAGGCTTTTTACATATCAAATTATATATCAACTCATTATATCATAGAAACATACCAAAGTCGGTCTGCATATGTGTTCATTATATCATAGAAACATACCAAAGTCTGTCTGCATATGTGTATTTTTAACATTACACATTTAATCAAATGTTCCTTCATGATAATACACCATATCATACAAAAATATAACTAGAATTGTGCTTGATTCTCATACAATGTCTGGTCAACACTGAAATAGTTAATACACTACAAAACAAGGTTCAACAAGAGGCCCATGGGATCTGTATCGCTCACCTGGTTGGATTTGATAAAATGTCAAAATAATGTTCATGTTCAATTTGTTTTATTTGTCAATCTCAAACAATGCTATAGATGGTTAAAGTGTGGGGATCCCAGCTGCTTTAAAGAAATAACGAAGTCCAAACTCTCTAAGGGTCTGAAAGACCTCAAGGATTGTTTTTACAACATGCATTCATAACTTTATGACAAGTACCGATTTAAAGGAATTATCTTTATTTCCCCTATGGGGCCCCACCCCTTTGGCCCATTGGGGGTCAAAATCATCATTAATGCAAAATCTGTTTCGCTTTCCCAAAGGATGTTTATGACCAAATTGGGTTCAAATCCATTCATAACTTAATAACTAGTAGCGATTTAAAGGAATTACCTCTATTTCCCCTATTGGGCCCCGCCCCTTTGGCCCCTCGGGGATCAGTGTCAACATTTATGCAAAATCTGTTCTCCTTCCCTCAAGAATGTTTCTGACCTAATTGGGCTCAAATCCATTCATATCTTTATGAGAAGTAGCGATTTAAAGGAATTACCTCTATTTCCCCTATTGGGCCCCGCCCCTTTTGGGTCAGTCACCATTGATGCAAAATCTGTTCCCCTTCCCCCCAGGATGTTTCTGACCAAATTTGGTTCAAATCCATTCATAACTTAATAAGTAGTAGCGATTTAAAGGAATTACCTCTATTTTCCCTATTGGGCCCCGCCCCTTTGGCCCCTTCGGGGTCAGAGTCACCATTTATGCAAAATCTGTTCTCCTTCCCCCAAGGATGTTTCTGACCAAATTGGGTTCAAATCCATTCATAACTTTACGACTAGTAGCGATTTAAAGGAATTGCCTTAATTTCCCCTATCGGGCCCCGCCCCTTCGGCCCCTTGGGGGTCAGAGTCACCATTAATGCAAAATCTGATCCCCTTCTACCAAGGATGTTTCTGACCAAATTTGGTCAATATCCAATAAGAAGCAAATGTTGACGGACGGATGACGGACGCCGCGCCATGGCATATGCTCACCGGACCTTCAGTCCAGGTGAGCTAAAAACTATAAAAGATCATTTCTATCTTCAAATGTTTAATATTTGAATTACCACATTACACCAGTTATGAATGCTGTCATCAATAATGATTTAACTTGGTGTTGTTTTGGATTTAAAAGCATTCTAAAAATATTTTTTTTAAACTTTATAAAATGGGAAAATATAAAACTTTTTCTTTTCAAAAATGTCTAAAACACTTTAGTACGTAAGTTTTTTGTACACAGACTCAAGCTTGGGGATAACTGGTTTTTCTGATGTAAAATTCTTTAAAGACAGGTTGTAACATTTTTTTGCATATTTGACATGACATATTTGCGCTTACATGAAATTCCTTTATGCTGAAATTAAATTATTTCTGTTACATCCAAGTTTTTATCAACCAAGGCACAATATACTCTGAGCTATAACAAATAGGTGGATAGATCTATATCCCATCATGATCATCAACAACAAGTTCCTGAAACAGCTATAAAACCATGCAAAAGACAGAGTATTGGATGTTTTATACCTAACATGGAACAATATCACGCATACACCAATACAGGTATTCTTACTTCACAAAGTACTATATATACGGTACATCAACTCCCATTTGATATCAAAGAGATTTATTCATTTTTGTTCAATCAATTATTCAGTTTGTAGAGATATATGGGATATGTATCTTAGTAGAAGTATAATGAAGGACTGACTACCCTATGTCATATAAAATCAATATAGTGAAGCATAGCAAATATTACAAAAGCAGGCAGCAGGCCTAGAACTAAGCAACCAACAACAAAAATCTTGTTTGTCTCAGAGCAGACAACTAGTTCAAATGATATCATTAAATGCTATGAAGATATTTACAGCTATTATCTTCAACATAAAGTCCTTTTGACTTTCCATCTCCTACTAAAATCTGACTTTCCAACTCCTACTAAAGTTCTCCTGACTTTATACAACTCCTACTAAAGTTCTCCTGACTTTATACAACTCCTACTTAAGTCCTCCTGACTTTATACAACTCCTACTAAAGTTCTCCTGACTTTATACAACTCCTACTTAAGTCCTCCTGATTTTCCAACTCCTACTAAAGTCCTCCTGACTTTATACAACTCCTACTAAAGTCCTCCTGACTTTATACAACTCCTACTAAAACATTCCTGACTTTATACAACTCCTACTAAAACATTCCTGACTTTATACAACTCCTACTAAAACATTCCTGACTTTATACAACTCCTACTAAAACATTCCTGACTTTATACAACTCCTACTAAAACATTCCTGACTTTATACAACTCCTACTAAAGTCCTCCTGACTTTATACAACTCCTACTAAAACATTCCTGACTTTATACAACTCCTACTAAAACATTCCTGACTTTATACAACTCCTACTAAAACATTCCTGACTTTATACAACTCCTACTAAAACATTCCTGACTTTATACAACTCCTACTAAAACATTCCTGAGGTTTATACAACTCCTACTAAAACATTCCTGACTTTATACAACTCCTACTAAAACACTCCTGACTTTCCATCTCCTACTAAAGTTCTCCTGACTTTCCATCTCCTACTGAAGTCCTCCTCACTTTCCATCTCCTACTGAAGTCCTCCTCACTTTCCATCTCCTACTAAAGTCCTCCTCACTTTCCATCTCCTACTAAAGTCCTCCTGACTTTATACAACTCCTACTAAAGTCCTCCTGACTTTCCATCTCCTACTAAAGTCCTCCTGACTTTCCAACTCCTACTAAAGTCCTCCTGACTTTATACAACTCCTACTAAAGTCCTCCTGACTTTCCATCTCCTACTGAAGTCCTCCTCACTTTCCATCTCCTACTGAAGTCCTCCTCACTTTCCATCTCCTACTAAAGTCCTCCTCACTTTCCATCTCCTACTAAAGTCCTCCTGACTTTATACAACTCCTACTAAAGTCCTCCTGACTTTATACAACTCCTACTAAAGTCCTCCTGACTTTATACAACTCCTACTAAAGTCCTCCTGACTTTATACAACTCCTACTAAAGTCCTCCTCACTTTCCATCTCCTACTGAAGTTCTCCTGACTTTATACAACTCCTACTAAAGTCCTCCTGACTTTATACAACTCCTACTAAAGTCCTCCTGACTTTATACAACTCCTACTAAAGTCCTCCTGACTTTATACAACTCCTACTAAAGTCCTCCTGACTTTATACAACTCCTACTAAAGTCCTCCTGACTTTATACAACTCCTACTGAAGTTCTCCTGACTTTATACAACTCCTACTAAAGTCCTCCTGACTTTATACAACTCCTACTAAAGTCCTCCTGACTTTATACAACTCCTACTAAAGTCCTCCTGACTTTATACAACTCCTACTAAAGTCCTCCTGACTTTATACAACTCCTACTAAAGTCCTCCTGACTTTATACAACTCCTACTAAAGTCCTCCTCACTTTCCATCTCCTACTGAAGTTCTCCTGACTTTATACAACTCCTACTAAAGTCCTCCTGACTTTATACAACTCCTACTAAAGTCCTCCTGACTTTATACAACTCCTACTAAAGTCCTCCTGACTTTATACAACTCCTACTAAAGTCCTCCTGACTTTATACAACTCCTACTAAAGTCCTCCTGACTTTCCAACTCCTACTAAATTCCTCCTGACTTTATACAACTCCTACTAAAGTCCTCCTGACTTTATACAACTCCTACTAAAGTCCTCCTGACTTTATACAACTCCTACTAAAGTCCTCCTGATTTTCCAACTCCTACTAAAGTCCTCCTGATTTTCCAACTCCTACTAAAGTCCTCCTGATTTTCCAACTCCTACTAAAGTCCTCCTGACTTTATACAACTCCTGCTAAAACACTCCTTCCTCCTGATAACCACCATACTATACTAATGTATCTATAAACCTTTTCCATCCATATCTGAGGAACACTATATATGGTCAGTACACGACAACCACTGTCATCTCTGATTCTATCAGTTCTCACTACATGACAACCACTGTCATCTCTGATTCTATCAGTTCTCACTACATGACAACAAATGTCATATCTTCTATTTTATCAGTTCTCACTACATGACAACCACTGTCATCTCTGATTCTATCAGTACTCACTACATGACAACCACTGTATTCTCTGATTCTATCAGTTCTCACTACATGACAACCACTGTATTCTCTGATTCTATCAGTACTCACTACATGACAACAAATGTCATATCTTCTATTTTATCAGTTCTCACTACATGACAACCACTGTCATCTCTGATTCTATCAGTACTCACTACATGACAACCACTGTATTCTCTGATTCTATCAGTTCTCACTACATGACAACCACTGTCATCTCTGATTCTATCAGTACTCACTACATGACAACCACTGTCATCTCTGATTCAATCAGTACTGACTACATGACAACAAATGCCATATCTCTGATTCTATCAGTACTCACTTCATGACACAAATGTCATATCTATGATTCTATCAGTTCTCACTACATTACAACCACTGTCATCTCTGATTCAATCAGTACTGACTACATGACAACCACTGTCATCTCTGATTTATCAGTTCTCACTACATGACAACCACTGTCATCTCTGATTCAATCAGTACTGACTACATGACAACCACTGTCATCTCTGATTTTATCAGTTCTCACTACATGACAACAAATGTCATATCTGATTCTATCAGTACTCACTTCATGACACAAATGCCATATCTCTGATTCTATCAGTTCTCACTACATGACAACCACTGTCATCTCTGATTCTATCAGTACTCACTACATGACAACCACTGTATTCTCTGATTCTATCAGTTCTCACTACATGACAACAAATGTCATATCTGATTCTATCAGTACTCACTTCATGACACAAATGCCATATCTATGATTCTATCAGTTCTCACTACACGACAACCACTGTCATCTCTGATTCTATCAGTTCTCACTACATGACAACCACTGTCATCTCTGATTCTATCAGTTCTCACTACATGACAACCACTGTATTCTCTGATTATATCAGTTCTCACTACATGACAACCACTGTCATCTCTGATTCTATCAGTACTCACTACATGACAACCACTGTATTCTCTGATTCTATCAGTTCTCACTACATGACAACCACTGTCATCTCTGATTCTATCAGTACCCACTACATGACAACCACTGTCATCTCTGATTCTATCAGTACCCACTACATGACAGCCATCTCAATTCTAATTCAAATAACCTCAGGGTTATCTCCATTCTAATTCAAATAACCTAAGGGTTATCTCCATTCTAATTCAAACAAACTAAGGGTTATATCCATTCTAATTCAAACAACCTAAGGGTTATCTCTGTTCTAATTCAAATAACCTAAGGGTTATCTCCATTATAATATAAACTACCTAAGGGTTATCTCCATTCTAATTCAAATAACCTAAGGGTTATATCCATTCTACTTCAAACAAGAGGCCCATGGGGCCTGTATCGCTCACCTGGTTGGATTGGACCAAATGTCAAAATAATGTTCATATTGAATTTGTTTTATTTGTAAATCTCTAACAATGCTATATATCGTTATAGTGTGGGAATCCGAACTGCTTTAAAGATTAATGAAGTCCAGACTCTCTAAAGGTCTGAAAGACCTCAAGAATTGTTTTTAGAACATGCATGCATTCATCACTTTATAACTAGTAGCGATTTAAAGGAATTAAAACTATTTCCCCTATTGAGCCCCACCCTTTTGGCCCCTCGGGGGGTCAGAGTCACCATTTATGCAAAATGTGTTCCCCTTTCCCCAAGGATGTTTCTGACCAAATTGGGTTCAAATCCATTTATAACTTTATGACTAGTAGCGATTTAAAGGAATTACCTCTATTTCCCCTATTGGGCCCCGCCCCTTTGGTCCCTTTGGGGTCAGAGCCACCATTTATGCAAAATCTGTTCCCCTTCTGCCAAGGATGTTTCTGACCAAGTTGGGTTCAAATCCATTCATAACTTTATGAATAGTAGCGATTTAAAGGAATTACCTCTATTTCCCCTATTGGGCCCCGCCCCTTTGGCCCCTTTGGGGTCAGAGCCACCATTTATGCAAAATCTGTTCCCCTTCCCCCAAGGATGTTTCTGACCAAATTGGATTAAAATCCATTCATAACTTTATGACTAGTAGCGATTTAAATGAATTACCTCTATTTCCCCTATTGGGCCTGCCCCTTGGCCCCTTTGGGGTCAGAGTCACCATTTATGCAAAATCTGTTTCCCTTCCCCCAAGGATGTTTCTGACCAAATTGGGTTCAAATCCATTCATAACTTTATGACTAGTAGCGATTTAAAGGAATTACCTCTATTTCCCCTATTGGGCCCCGCCCCTTTGGCCCCTCGGGGGTCAGAGTCACCATTTATGCAAAATTTGTTCCCCTTCCCCCAAGGATGTCTCTGACCAAATTGGGTTCAAATCCATTCATAACTTTATGACAAGCAGCGATTTAAAGGAATTACCTCTATTTCCCCTATTGGGCCCCGCCCCTTTGGGTTCTCGGGGGTCAGAGCCACCATTTATGCAAAATCTGTTCCCCTTCCCTCAAGGATGTCTCTGACCAAGTTGGGTTCAAATCCATTCGTAACTTTATGACTAGTAGCGATTTAAAGGAATTACCTCTATTTCCCCTATTGGGGCCCTGTCCATTTGGCCCCTCAGGGGTCAGAGACACCATTTATGCAAAATCTGTTCCCTTTCCCCCAAGGATGTTTCTGACCAAGTTGGGTTCAAATCCATTCATAACTTTATCACTAGTAGCGATTTAAAGGAATTACCTCTATTTCCCCTATTGGGCCCCACCCCTTTGGCCCCTCGGGGGTCAGAGTCACCATTTATGCAAAATCTGTTCCCCTTCTGCCAAGGTTGTTTCTGGCCAAATTTGGTCAAAATCCAATAAGAACTTCTTGACTAGTAGCGATTTAAAAGAATTACCTCTATTTCCCCTATTGGGCCCCGCCCCTTTGGCCCCTCTGGGGTCAGAGTCACCATTTATGCAAAATCTGTTCCCCTTCCCCCAAGGATGTCACTGAACAAGTTGGGTTCAAATCCATTCATAACTTTATGACTAGTAGCGATTTAAAAGAATTACCTCTATTTCCCCTATTGGGCCCCGCCCCTTTGGCCCCTCGGGGGTCAGAGTCACCATTTATGCAAAATCTGTTCCCCTTCTGCCAAGGATGTTTCTGGCCAAATTTGGTCAAAATCCAATAAGAACTTCTTGACTAGTAGCGATTTGAAGTAAATGTTGACGGACGACGGACGGACGGACGACGGACGGACGGACGGACGGACGGACGACGGACAGACGACGGACGCTGCGCCATGACATAAGCTCACCGGACCTTCGGTCCAGGTGAGCTAAAAACCTAAGGGTTATATCCATTCTGATTCAAATAACCTAAGGGTTATCTCCATTCTAATTCAAACAACCTAAGGGTTATCTCCATTCTAATTCAAATGACCTAAGGGTTATCTCCATTCTAATTCAAATAACCTAAGCGTTATCTCCATTCTAATTCAAACAACCTAAGGGTTATCTCCATTCTAATTCAAATGACCTAAGGGTTATCTCCATTCTAATTCAAATGACCTAAGGGTTATCTCCATTCTAATTCAAATAACCTAAGGGTTATCTCCATTATAATATAAACTACCTAAGGGTTATCTCCATTCTAATTCAAATAACCTAAGGGTTATCTCCATTCTAATTCAAATAACCTAAGGGTTATCTCCATTCTAATTCAAATAACCTAAGGGTTATCTCCATTCTAATTCAAATCCACCTATAAGCTTTATATGCAAGTGAGATTGATAAACTTGTGGACAGTATACTGGGGTTATAATAATACATGTAATAATGATATACATATCCAGGTAAATGCATTGTGTAAAATTATATATTGGTTACATACTAACTCAACATGTTGACACAAATATCATAGATTATGTTTGGAATGTACACGTGTATATCACAAATTAAAATGAAAATTTATTGGTACCGTTTTGTAACTGCTTTATACACAAGATATCACATGAAAGCCACATATAGCTTGTCAATTGGGTCCTCTAGTGTAAAGATCTAAATTATACATGAATTGTAACTTTTCCAGTTGGAAACAATAAAATGATGTTTTTTTGTTGTTGTTGTTTTGGGGTTTTTTTTGTCTTATAAATGTTTCCAATAATGTTATAAGATGGTGTTGAGTCTTTCATCATTGGCCACTACGTTATAATTTCTAACAAATGCCATGTTAAAATGTTGGCGGGTCCGTATATAGATTTCCAAAATTTAACCCATCAAATTTTAACACCGCCAATTAAATAGACGTTGTGAAAATTTCAATGTAGGTAGGTAATACATGTGCTCAACGCCAAATAAAAACCCTACATTTAAGGAAAATCGCTAAATTTTAACCCCCCAAAATTTAACTTTCAGTTTTTATGACCAAATTGCCAAATTTTATGACTGCTAAAATTTCCCGCTATACGGTATCTCAAATGAATAACAAAAGCCAATCATAGACCTTAAGGGTCATCCAAGTTCTGATATATCAGCCTAGTGGGAATCAGCCAGGGCCAATATGTGCATAATCAAACTACCATTAAATTCAAATAATTCTAACCAAATTTGAATTATTTCCAATGTCAAATCAACAAATGATGCTCAAAATTGTGATTTCACTATGTAAACTAAAGTAAATTTTACCCCCTACCTAGGGGTTGCCACAAGACCCCAGGGTCATGAAATTTCAAATTTTGGCCAAGCACCTGACGGTAAACCTACGATTAATTCAAACACGCGGAAGTTCGAACACACATTTTTTTCTAGAAAAACAGTAATTTTTTAGCTAGTAATAGTTCGAACTCTGGCTGTTTATAACAGACACCATTTCGGATAGTTCGAACTTGTCAAATGAAGAACGTAAAGTAACATTTTTTCCGGCAAACTCCATTGAAAGCTCGCGACGACCCGGCCCCGATGACCGGCCCAGAAAAAATGCCAAGATTTAAATTTGATCAACAAGCACGTTTAGGTTATTAGATTGTATGCGTGATCATTAGAATGCATCTGTGATTTAATATATGCCACATATTTTAGCGTTAATTTAGTTTTTGTTACATTGCAAAATACACCACGCACGAGACAGCCGATTGCAAATGTAGGCCCCGACAATGTATAAATAACATGCGATATTTGTATTTGTGCTGTGTATGGCAAACTAAGAAATCGTCCGTGAATTTTCACATATAACTAGTGTTAACTTAGCATTATGATTATTTGATTGTGACAGGACATCTCTTAAGTACTGCCAATCAAGGTATTACCTGAAAACCTGTGACCTCACACTAGGTAAGCATGCTACGCGAGGTGTCGCTTGCGGTATATAGTTGAAAGGATCGATCGGCTGCCCAATCGTGCTGAGTGACGTGAAAAGCATTCATATCCAGTCAAAACAATCCACAGGTGTCCCAATTAGTGATGGATAATTTTGCAGGTATCAACTATGTTTGGTAGATAATACGACTGGGCATATTTAAAAGCAGACATGTTGATGTTCTGACCTAATTTTACCAACATATATCGCCTATTTTTACAGTAGTGCTTTCGTAAACGCAACAGGTTATGTAGACTGCTTTTGATGTATTTAAGAGACCATTTATTATAATAATATAGCGATAGTTTCTCATTCAGATAAAAAAATATAACCATGCAAAGATTATACTGTACAAATGTTTAACTTTTGTGTCACAAATGAAACGTGTACGGTACTGTTTTGGGGCCTACTGTAGCTACGCATTGCCCGAGCGGCTTCGCGCAATAACCATCATAGTTATCGCGAAATGAAGAACGTTAACGATCAATTAACAATGAATTAAATGAAATACTATCATTTTACTTACTTATAAATGTGCCATTGTTCAGGCCGCCGTTGTTACGTATCAGATTTACGATGGATGTGTTTGTGTCTAATGATTTTACTCTGCCGAGATTTTCGCCGATATTGACTCGAATAGTTCGAACTCGCGCTTATTTTCTGAAGCATAATTTTGAATAATTCGAACAGGTTCGTCAATATTTATTTAATTTTGTTCGAACTAACCGGAGGTTTACCGTATATTAAGACCCTTCTAATTATGAACTGGTTCTACCATATCTAGGTATTGAAAAGAAGATTTTTGAAATTTCATTCAATTTAACCCAGTTTGACCCCTTCCATCAGCCCTTAGGGTCAGTCAGGTTCAATATCTGTATACAATTAAACTACCAACCCATGCTGAAAATTCAAACTAAGTTTTAGTTATTTCCAATGGAAATCAAACAAATGTTCAAAAATGTGATAAACCTACATTTATAAGTTTACCCCCTCCCAAGGGGGAATGCGAGACCCCAGGGTTAAAATCACAATTTTGGTAAAGCACCTAAGATCCTTCAATCTATGAAGATTAATTGATTCTACATTATTTGGGCATTGAAAAGAAGATTTTTTGAAATTTCAGTCATATCAATCCCCTTTTGCCCTGTGCCCTTAGGCCTCGGAGAGTCGGGGACCATATATAATTCACAATTGATTCAGGGGTTTCTGATAAGTCAAAAAATGTAAATTGTTTATGGTTATGGATGCACAATGGTGGATAAAAGGCTAGAATAGGTCATTGGAGATTTTGTCTCAGGCAACATGAAAATATCACATTACAAAACACATTCTACAAATGCAATGTTAAGTTCCCAGAAACTATATAATTTTATTGAAAGCAGAAACAAAAATTATTGTAATAAGGCATGGTCATGCAGTTAAATTAAACATACACCAATTCTCCTGTGTATATCTCATTACAATAAGGAATGATAAAAATGTTGGCAGGATTCACAAACTACTACATTGTAACAACAGGAAGGTATGCTCATTAACCCAACTTTCTAGACTAACTAGCATTGGTCCCTAGAACACATACCAGTGCAGAACTAAAATGAAGCACTAACTATAGGTAAATCCATAATAAGGCCACAATAACAAAAAGCTGTGTGCTTTGAATGCAACAGATAACAACATAAAGAGTGGGTAATGAGCTATGAAGATCATTAGCAGAACCTGATCATTGGTTTGGGTATTTATAACAATTACATATACACGAGCTCTCTGCAAGTCGTGAAACATAAACAGATTAGGAGGGTTGATAATTACAGGGATCGGTCAAGCGTGTCTATTTTTCTGGGTTTATACTTAGAGACCTTTGACAATCTATACCAAAGTCATCAAGGTTATTCAATGCTGTTGACCTTCTGCAGATCTAAATAAATACACAGACCTTCTGACTGATATATAAGGTAAAAAGAACAATGAGTTACATGTCAACGACTAACTGAATTCATCACAATTCTGTACACCATATACACAACATACCACATTTATCCTGCAATAAGCCCATCAGTCATACAATAGCATTTTACTCAATTAAGAAACATTGGTTTATCAAAGGACAATAAAACAGCACTTCTTGACATTTCTACTAAAGTGCAATATCAAATGGACTTATTATCAGACATCAAGTTATTGCCACATATAAGTTATGAAGTAAGGTATCGACCAGACAAGCAAACTATAAAAAACTATACCGAAGACATTTTAAACATTATACAATTCATCTAAAGTAAAATATCTACAAGTAATGACTAACCTATGTCAGCTCAGTGAGATTTACAGCATGATTAAAATTTACCTGCTTATTTCTAAAGGAATCTAGGTAGAAAAACATGATGAATATCAAAATGTTTGCTTTAATTTCAAACTTTGGAAAGCCCGACATCATCCAGTAATATATCACTCATGAGAGTAAAGTATTTAAGCATTCTCCCCTAAAATATAGGTGGTGCAAGTTTATCAAAATACAGGTATAGCTCTGTATGTAGTAGCTCTTAATCTTAATTGAATTTGCCACTCTTTAGTAGTTTATCTTAAATTCAGTTTTTAATATTGCAAGTGTTTAAAAGGGATGCAATGTGCCATCACTTTTTGAGTGAGTTATTTGATGTCTTAATATTTCTTTATTCCAGCTGCTATATAAAATATACAACGTAAAAAGTGCTGGACACACAGTATTATGTTCCCCAACACTCTCTGTATGTCATCATCGTCACCAACACTCTCTGTATATCATCATCGTCACCAACACTCTCTGTATATCATCATCGTCACCAACACTCTCTGTATGTCATCATCATTGTCACCAACACTCTCTGTATGTCATCATCATTGTCACCAACACTCTCTGTATGTCATCATCATTGTCACCAACACTCTCTGTATGTCATCATCGTCACCAACACTCTCTGTATGTCATCATTGTCACCAACACTCTCTGTATGTCATCATCATTGTCACCAACACTCTCTGTATGTCATCATCATTGTCACCAACACTCTCTGTTTGTCATCATCATTGTCACCAACACTCTCTGTATATCATCATCGTCACCAACACTCTCTGTATGTCATCATCATCATCACCAACACTCTCTGTATATTATCATCATTGTCACCAACACTCTCTGTATGTCATCATCATTGTCACCAACACTCTCTGTATATCATCATCGTCACCAACACTCTCTGTTTGTCATCATCATTGTCACCAACACTCTCTGTATGTCATCATCATTGTCACCAACACTCTCTGTATGTCATCATCGTCACCAACACTCTCTGTTTGTCATCATCATTGTCACCAACACTCTCTGTATGTCATCATCATTGTCACCAACACTCTCTGTATGTCATCATTGTCACCAACACTCTCTGTATGTCATCATCGTCACCAACACTCTCTGTATATCATCATCATTGTCACCAACACTCTCTGTATGTCATCATCATCATCACCAACACTCTCTATATATCATCATCATTGTCACCAACACTCTCTGTATGTCATCATCATTGTCACCAACACTCTCTGTATATCATCATCATTGTCAATCTCATGATTAAAACAACAATCTTGATGTCCCAGGTACATATTCAGCCAGGCATATAAATTTTTAAATCTTCAGTAAGGGTGATAAAACAAGTGATTTGGCAACAGATTCCAATGATTTGACATCGATTATAGCAGGAATCAGTTGATACATACAAAAGGGTGGCCATGACCACTTGTCTAAGTAAGCAGGCAGATGGTCAGTTGTGTTTAATTTTGTAAAATGATGAAGTCAAGCTTGAACTTTCCATTGAGCTGTATACATGTGACCTGTTGGAATGTTGTGTAAAGGTCAGATTATTCCTGACCTGATCATCTCCCTGATTTCAGGCTACTACTACTACAGTTTTGTCAAAAAAACTATAATGCTATACCCATGTTCTAAATACAGGTTGTCCAAACACACTTGACAGAGGGCCATGTATCATCCCCAGTGTATCTCATTTATCTTCTGAACTTAGACCTAGATTGGCTGCGGGAACAATTTTTGACAAATTATACCGAAATAATTAAGTCCTTGCACTATTTAAAGCCATATACTCATGAAGAAACATATATAGCAATGTTTACATTTTAAGCTTTTTACAGTTTTCGGACTTGATACATACCTAACAGATTCGGACTTGATACATACCTAACAGATTATCGTGAATCAGAAACTGAAAGAAAACGTGTATTTATGAAAGTATACGGGGAATTCCCTAAAATAATAACTGTAGCTGCCGGACCAAGTTTCTCTGAAAATTAGTCCCACAATGCAACGGCGGGTTTTACAGTCCATACAAAATTACGGAGCGCCACAAGCATGGAACTGGGAAAACGCAGACAGATTTTGCCAAAAAAGGACACAAAAGTGTGTGGAATCGGCAAAACCGGAGTATTTCCTTAGGAAAGGAAATGATTCGTTGGAACTTAACGAGAGAAGAAAAAGGAATAGACTCAAAGTCTGATTTTTCCGGACGTCTATTGGATTGCTGGTTAGCTTTTGAACATTGTCAACTTCACCAATCTAAGATTTTATCGATGTTTTGTTGTATGCATATTGATACATCTTGAAATTAAGTATTTAAATGTAAACTATGTTTGTTTATTTTGTTCAGTTACCTGGGGTATTACACGAATATTCTGTTAATAGGTTTAAATGAAAGCATTAATAGGCAAAGTTCACTTATGCTCGATATGTAAACAACAGCCATGTGTGTAGTTTATGTGCAAAGCAAGTTGTTATAGACTCGTTCTCAGCTCCGTGACAAATCTGGCTATAAATATAAATGCGACGACGAGTTATTTTTATGCACTGATGTCTCAAGGACTCTCCCCGGTCAAGCGTCCAGGCCAGTGTTCATTTTAATGTTGGGAGAGCGTGAATGAACATCTTGTATTGCCATTAATACACGTGTGCAACTAGATTTTTAGGTTGTTCGGGAGTATATGGCTTTAAACATACCACAACGTACAAGGATTTGCTGCATTGGCGTGTTTGGGTCCTACCGTATTTTACCGGGTATATGCCCAGGGCGCTAGTTCACTGAAAATGGGCAAAAGTCAGGGGTGGGCTTATCCCCGATTAAAACCCTATGTAAGAGGGGTAATCTTGGCCATCTTGGTTTATAATACGCATGGGGATTGCCCGATCTACATCAATGATCTATGACTGAAATATTTTTCAAAAATAATGCAATACATCGTTTATTTCATTCGGATCTTGTCAACGAATTGCAGGCGACAAAAATTGTCATAATCGTAAGTTACAAGGTTTGGAAAATGTGTTCAGTTACTGTATAATTTGTGAAGACAAATTAGAATGTATGAACCATTTTCTCATTGTTTTATTTTCACACAAGTAAATAAAGGCACTAAGAACTAGGAAATATTTTGTAGAATACATACTGTACATCTGTCTAATGGTACAACTTGAACTACGTCTACAATAGACTACACTTGCTTCATGAACAATACTTATAAGTCTGTGCTTTGCATAGGCTATCACTCGCTCAAGCTGTTTGGAATTATATTTATTTGTCACATCGTCATATCGGTTTAGAATTGTATCAAAAACAATTAGCTTGGATAACGAGCAACAAACTCTGATCATGGCTGCCATGTTTACGTACATAATGTGGCACGGACAATGGATTTGTTTCTGCAACGTAAACCAAGAAAGTATCTGTTATTAATGCTGTACATCTACTTGTTGCAAACAAGTCATTTCTGAATTAAGTCTCGGATAAATTACTTCAGCTTGTTTGCGTATTTGAGCTGGATTAAAAGAAATTAAATACACACGAGAAATCAAATAGGAATTTTAGTGTCAATCCGTTGTCCGTTGTGTACTTTTTCTCGCCATAGCCTCGTTTTGAAATCTACTCTGTCGATATGTAATATTCGGACCATTGGACTTTGCAACAAAAAATAAATGTTTGAAATATGAAAAAGAGATATATTCAAGTTTAAAATGTTTTTTATGTATACAGAATAAATTGAATCATCTATGGCAATGTAAAAAGATCGTCTTCCACCAAAAAAAAAAAAAATTTGGTAAAAAGATCGTTTTTTTTCCATAAAAAAACCCTGTTTTTTACAAAAAAAATAGAATCTACATCTAGATTAAACAACTCGTTTTCACCACATATTTTTTCGTTTTACATTTTTTCCATTGTGGATTAGATATTCAATAGTTGGGGATGGGCTTTTTCCCGAATATGAGCCTATACAGAAAAAAAGGGAAGGTCTTATCCCCAAGCATGGCCTTATACCCAGTAGGCCTAAAATATGGTAATGATAATTCTGATGATATCTGTCATATACATTTCTGTCATCTTAAGCTATGACACTGCCGATAGACTTGTATTAGATGTCTGTGACATGTAGTTGTAAACATAATTTTTATATGGTCAGGGTGTATGTCCCATTTCACCATCACTGCCATAGTTGCTTACAAATGTTAACAGAGTTAACTCCCTTATACATATTATTAATATTAACTATAATATAAGACATTATAGTTGGTAGTTTGAATTACTTCCCTTTACATATAAGCAGACTAGCACGCAGTGTAATCAAACAAAAACAAAAAAGCCAGATACAATTTGTTTGTCAATCTCATGTTCTTTATGAGGGTTTAGCCTACTGAATTTGAAATCGTAAAAACTACTGTGAGAGGTTTTTCCGAGCAAAAATTCAAATTGTAGATGCAAATTGCAGCATTCTGAGTATGTTTTCACATAAATCCTAGCAGTTTAAAATTAGAAATGCCAGGAGTGTTATTTTTTTTTGAAAAGAATAATATAAAATTAGAAAATTAATGATGCGTCTGAATCATTTTGATACATAATTCTGCACTATTTATTTTTTATTTCATTTTGCTTTAAGGACATTCAAAAATGATCATAAGATGTCATATTGAAGATCTGCAGGTCAAAAGCTACGAAAAAGGAATCATGGTTATCATTTCTAAGCATCCTCTATGTAAATGCCTGAATTGTTTTTACACAAAAACATTGGATGACCTGGATGACAGTGTATATTGAATTAATAACAAACTATTGTGTGATAAAGTAAACTTATTGTTGAGTTTTATTCGAAGCACATATTTTGATATTCCTCATGTAAAATACTGGTGCATATAGGCTATCACAAATATGTTGGAGAAATTAACATCAACACCTCCTTTCCTGTGGCACTGTCATCCTTCTTACACTTCCCAAATTATCATTAAAATAAAATCAAAATAATGTTGTAAAAGCCTTTGATTTCTCGAGTAAATGACTTCAGAAATGAATAAAAATATTATGGAAAATAAATTCTAACCCATTTTTGTCCAATGTACAAGTTTTGCAAAATAGGCTTATCAACAAATTCAGGAAAATTCACTGGAAAGGTTTTAATGGTAACCTTATTATATAGCATATTAAATTATATTTGTAAATATATTAACTTTTGATAAGCAGAACAACTTCAAGCTAATACGACAACATACCATAATATATTAACATTGTAATCTTGTCTTATTTTAAACCCTCTCTTATCTTTGTTTTTCATTATGATATTATATCATAAATAAATCTTCATTTCTATGATATACAATGCAACTTCACAGGGTTTTCCCTGTCATTTTGTTTTAGGAAGTCCCAGGGACTCCTCAACTTTAAAATTGGGAGTCCCAGCAGAAATTCAGGAGTCCCATTTATATATAATTATAAATATTGTAAAAACAGTTAACGTTACAGCCACCAAAGAAACTTCCGATCGTTCGCTGCATGGTTACAAACTTTGTCTACATCATAGTTGTTTAGACGCTTCGATTAGCCGAATGTAAGACTTTTACTATTTCAAACTCGCAGAAGACTTGGATTTACCCTGATCATAAATGACCTATATATAGCTATTACCAGGCCTAGATTTGTAAAAACATTGATTGATACCAGCGAGAAATGAACACGGCACAATACCGACAAAAAGTTATTTTTTTAGCGATGTGGTTATGTAGTTTAATTAGACGCTTTTCTATTTATTATTGCGTCCCACGGACGCAAATACTTTTTTTTTGCGAGTCCTTTGTGATTTTTTTGCGTCATAGACGCAGAAAACCTGCGTCCGGGAAAACCCTGACTTCATATATAACTTTTCAATATATGTTCACTTTTCATTCACAAAATATATAAATTACCTTTATGTGTCAAAAAAAAGGGGGATGCAGTTTCTTGTCAGCCATACCACAGCTAGGTTGTCAAGTACATGTCTTGTGTCAAAAAACATATTTGCAATCAGCACAGGGGCATATACTAAAACATGGAGCAGCATTAATGGGTTCCTAAAAGCAAACACTCAAATGACCAAAATATAAATTTTAGCACACTGGTCAAGTGAGGTTTTTCCAGTTATCACCATCAATATATAGTTGCCATCAATGTTTGACATGCATCAGAAAATCCTATAGTTACAATATACTTTTGTAGCAGACTTGATTACAAGTTATCATCAAGGGGTTTAGACATTTATTTGTTGGTATGGCAACTTACCGGTACTAAAATTATTTCAATGATTAAAATGTGAGTGTTGAAAACAATGCAGTCCAGTTACTCAGGTAGGTAGAGTACACATGGATACAGTAGAATGGCAAAGTTGAACACATGTGCCCCAAGCAGCAGTTTTCCGAATATGAGTCTATGCAGAAAAAAACCCTCAAAAATAGGTGGGTTGGCTTATCCTGAGCATGGGCTTATACCCAGTAAAATATGTACTTGATTTTACTTTATTTTGGTCTTGAGAAGAAGTTTTTTGAAACTTCAGTTAATTGGACCCTTTTTGGCCCCACCCCTTTGTCCCCTGAGGGGCGGGAACCATACCATTCACAATAATTTTGGTTGACCTTTTGCCATGGAAGGTTTCTGCAAAATTTTATTGAAATTGTTTCAGGAGAAGAATTTGAAAATGTTTATGGACGCACGACAATGACAAAAGGCTATTGAAATAGCCTAAGACTTAGTCTCAAGTGACCTAAAAAGTGTTGATTTTATTATCACTTCTCTGTTAAAAACAAAGTGATACGTATATGGTCAAAGTATGTCGGGTATTAAAATTTGGGTACCTGGGTACAAATTCTGTACCTGTGACAGTCCCAATTCAGATGTTTTTAATACATGTATATTAATTTGTACGTGTAAGTCTATAAAATGAATAAATGAATAATGTTTGTTAGATAATTGATTTAGATAAAATTCAATATTCCAATGCTGAACTCGACTCAGGTATTGACTGTGTATGCAAAAAATCATCAACATCATGTACACACAATGCCTAACTTATCCTAAACAAACTAAATTTCTAGTTGAACACATGTATTAATAGCAATCCAAGATGCTCAGTCATTCATGCCCTCCTAACATTAAAATGACCATTGGAGCAGACACTTGACCAGGGAATCCTAACGATATCAGTGTATAAAAATAACTTGCTGCATTTATTTTTATTGAGAGATTTGTCAAGGAGCAGAGAACGAAGCTACAACAACATAAACTACACACATGGCCAATGCTTACATATCAAGTATATGTTAACTTGCCTAATAATACTTTCATTTGAACATATTAGCAAAATGTTCTTGTAACAACCGATTAATATGAATAAACATTACAACTAAACACTTGATTTTAAAATAAAGAAATATGCATGCAACAAGACATCGATAAAATTCAGATTGTTTGAGTTGACAATGTTCGAGGAATGCTGAAAAAGCTAACCAGCACTCCAACAGACAACCCGCAAAAAGCGGAATTTGAGTCTCTTCTCCTCTTTCTAAGTTCCAACCTATCAATTCTAACTACAGTGTCAATGGTGGGGACACAAATAGACCAACAGGCATCATTCCCAGCCTCCACTGCACTTTAAATTGATGTTCAGATAGTGATCTGAAGCTGCCGCTTGACTGCACTTATCATGATGGCATTTTATTTTCAGTGCATAGCAATCACGATTACACAGGCACCTTTTGGCAGTATGGTTCTGTTCGGTAGTGCCATCAAGTCAGCATTAGTTCCGCCACAGGTACTAGCCTTGTGTGTCCGCACACTCATTATATAATACACAGTCTCCTAAAACACACACCACGCTCTCACCACACCCTAGCCTGAGTTTCCTGGCCCTGGCTCCAGACTTCAGCACTCTGACAGATAAATATCTACAGATTTTGGTGCCGACATTCTCGGGAAGGAGGGGGTATCCATATTATTATAAAATTATATTAATATTGCTTGTGATGAGTGAAAAGATTGAATATGAAAATAAATCTTCTTTTTTTTTTAAATATCACAACCGGACTTAGATGATTTTTTGAAGCTCTAGCTTTAGACCAAGCATTATGCAGTGGTCCTCTTTGATATTGCCTATAAATTTACATTTTGTTTTGCATTTTTTAACATTGGCGTGTCCATTGAAAATTTGTAATATTAATTACACAGGGACTCAGTTTTAGGAATTCGAGCAACATATGACATCCGTTATCTAAACTTTATTTATTTTACAACAATTGTGAAACAAGATATATCATCTTATATATTAATCACACTTGTAAATTGGACTGAATTGCAGTTTGTGAGGGGTCTTACTGTGGTAGGAAACCAGAGAACACATGGAAAACCGGCATGGTCAGGCATAATTTTTGCGTCTGATCGGGAAATCAAACCCCTGGCTTAGATGAAAGTTAAGTCAAAAAAAAAAATAAGTGTGTTACCAATATGCCATCCAGCCTATTCATATATATACATTCTTAAACCTTATAAAATATCTCTCTTTTTATACATAATTAACACCGGTTTTTTATAAGGTTTCATAATGTAAATGTCTGTGAATACTTAATTGGCAGTGCTGTGGTTGTCAACAGATGTCATGTTATTCAAAATCACGAAACTGGTCCCCTGCATTTGATTAATTAGTCTACTTACATTTCTAACGGTACTGGTTTCCTGACATATCTTCCTGTCATCATCATATTTGATGGCTGTCATATGTAAATGCCCTGAACAAGGTCATATCATTGTGATGTTTGCACATCTTCATCAAATTCTGAAATGACAATTATCGTATTTCGATGACAGCTGTAATCAAGTCAGTAATCTATAAACGCTTTGCGAATAATAAACAAGATGATTTTATAAACAAGATGATTTTAAGACCATAACAAAATAAATGATTCAAGAAGACAAATCAGTAAAACAAGGAGAAATCTCAAAAAGTGTACCTAAATTCGTCGTGAAAGCAGATATTGCTGAATTTCATGATACATTATCGAACTGTCATTCACCAATGTTGGCGACATCCAAACAAACAAAATGGCGGTATTTTTGATCCCATAATTCCCCAAACTTCACTTCTGCTCATGCGTACAACGTGGGACCGCACATGTCATTGAAAATTTCCCGGTTTCAAGAAACGTTGCCTAGTTACTATGTAAACTTACTCCAAAGCACGTGGTTCATGTTGTTTAAGACTTAAACCATTTTATTTCCCGGTCTAAGTTTGTCGACAAATAATCTGATGAAATATAATGGACAGCTAAAAGAATATTTCAATTGATACGAGGTCTTCAATATAAATTTTAATATTTTCCATAACTGACTTTAGATCTAACATAGACAAATTTTGTCAAATATTTTCAATAAAAAATCAAATGTTAAATTAAAAGAGTAATTTTGTTTCAAAATTTATTGCCAGGTTATTATGAAAGGTGATCCCGTTGCTCTCCTAGCTATAACGTATTGATCTAGATCCTATAATTAGTGGATCTACATAATTGTAGATCTATTATGGATAAAACGAATCAAAACAACCAAAACAAAACAAACCAAACCAAACCAAACAAAAGCAAACAAACAAACAAACAGACATACAACAAATCAATTTGTATGATATAGCAAAAAGATGTGGCGCGGGAAGGATGTCATAATTAAATATTTTTGCAAAAATATTTCTGCCTAAGCAAAAATAGGCAAAATTCGATTTATGCATAGGCAAAATTCCATTTATGCATAGGCAAAATTCGATTTATGCCTAGGCAGAAATAATTTTGCCTAGGCATCAATCGAATATTGCCTAGGCTGAAATATTTTTGCCTAAGCAATATTCGATTTTTGCCTAGGCAGAAATAATTTTGCCTAGGCAATATTTTATTTTTGCCTAGGCAAAAATATTTAATTATGACATCCTTCCCGCGCCATAAAAAGAATCATTTATCGAATACGTGATCCGAGTTGAGTACTGTCGGCTTAGTCTAGATCTTGTAAATATGGCGCGGGAAGGATGTCATATAGAGGATATTGAATGGTTTCCCGTTTAATATAACATATATTTCACGAGTATGATAGAATATCGATATATTCTGTCATACGAGTGAAATATATGTTATATTTAACGGGAAACCATTCAATGTTCTTTTTATTGCATTTTATAAACTTAAAAAACAAAATTAAAACATCGAAAAATTAATAGCGTCAAAAAGTGCAGGAATCAGTAATGACGTCATCTCTTTGTGACGTTACTCCACGTCAACTTGACGGTGCCATTTTGAAAGGACTGATCAACGCAATTTAAGCGTTTTCTGCTATTATATGAGAATTTGTGCATGAATAGCTAACGTCAATTGAGTATTTTATCAAAAACTAGTCTGGATATTTCAGAAATAGAGCAAAATAACCAATTTATCTATCTCCGCTTCCTTTAGAAAAATCGGCAAGCTTCGACGAGGTGAATACAAAGGCCCGCTCTCATTGGTCAAAAACGGAAAACTTATATTTTCACGGCAAAATCTTATATTTTCACTGCTCATCGCTGCAGTTAAAATATAAGTTTTATTAGTTTGATAAATTTCTATATTTCAATGGCAAAAATGCAATAAGATTAAATATTTTTGCCTAAGCAGACATTTTTGCCTAGTCCAAAATATTTAATTATGACATCATTGGACCGCGCCATATGTACCGACCTTTTTTATTAACATTTTGCGACATTATTTTGTTCATTCAACTCCCTAATCTTTATCATAGTGCGATTCGAATTGAAAGGAACAAAACCATCAATAGTACGGAGCCATTCATAATTTGAGACCAAATGGTTAAATGCAGACATAAATTAGATTTCTATAGATCTACCTATTAGCCTACTCCTAATCCATTTATGATTATGTACCTGGTCAACGAAATGAATCGCCCGCGAACAGGAATGTGCCCGTTCCACTATCTACGATCATCAGCTATCACCCATTCCATCAGCCGTGACTATCACAGATTAATGTCACAATAAATTGAACCTTGCACCTCCTGCGACAATCACAAAAGGATGTCCCAATCCCTATGAGGCACCGTTTACTATTTCTTCAAGTTTTTTATATAAAGAATTCGATTTTTTTTATTAAAGATAATTTTGTTCAAGTAAGAAAAAAGCGAAGAAATAGTTAAACAGCGCATCATCAATCCCGTCACCCGCGACCATTACCGATGCATTTAGAGGATTCAATCATCCGCGACCATAACCGATGAATTTAGAGTATTCAATCATCCGCGACCATTACCGATGAATTTAGAGGATTCAATCATCCGCGACCATTACCGATGCATTTAGAGGATTCTATCATCCGCGACCATTACCGATGAATTTAGAGGATTCTATCATCCGCGACCATAACCGATGAATTAAGAGGATTCTATCATCCGCGACCATCACCAATGATGCTCCAATCCCACCATCCGCAACCACCACCAATAAATGCAATGAATTTATCCATTCGACCTTCCATGACATTCACAGATGATACCCATTCAACCATTGCTAGCATCGCCGGTGAATTTAGAAGATTTTATCATTCGCGCCCATCACAAACGAATGCAATGAATTGACCCATTCTACCATCGGATGAATAGGAATTCGAATGTACCCATTCCACCGGCCGCGACCATCACCAATGAAATATTCCCATTCCATAATCAACAACCATCCGTGATCACCAGCAAAACGTACCGATTCAACCACCCGCTACCAAGGATGGATTAATAGAATCTTTCACCCCTTTTGGGGTGAGATAGGGGGATCTCAACCCGAGGGGAGGGGGGAGATTGTTAAATTCGCAAACACGAGGCTTGCCGAGCTAACCATAGGAAATGTTCGTTGCCAACTGCGGGCATACTACCATATACGCAGTCAAAATGAGGCACAATCCAACTATCCGCGACAACCACAAACGGATGTAATGACTGTGCCTAATGCACCATCATTAATGAATGCTTTCAACTATCCGCGACCATCATCGATTCAATCATGCACCGATAAATTTTCCCATTCAGCTAGCATCGATAAATGTCGACTATCCGCGACAATCACTGATGGATGTCCACATTTTACCGTCCTCGACAATCACTGATGGATGTCCACATTTTACCGTCCTCGACAATCACTGATGGATGTCCACATTTTACCGTCCTCGACAATCACTGATGGATGTTCACATTTTACCGTCCTCGACAATCACTGATGGATGTTCATATTTTACCGTCCTCGACAATCACTGATGGATGTTCATATTTTACCGTCCTCGACAATCACTGATGGATGTTCACATTTTACTGTCCGCGACAATCACCAATAAATGCTCTCATTCAACCATCCGTGGCAATCACCGATGAATGCTCCGTTCAATCATCTACGACCACCGCTAATTAATTAATCAATCCCACCATCTGCGACCATCACATTTCGTGCAGGGAAAGAATATGCCCACTGTATATCGTAAAAGAGGCGACTGACTATATTGTGGGGTCCCCCGACAGGGTCCTTATCAATTGATACTGGAAAAGGACAGTTACAATTGCAAATATTACTTCCACTGATATTTGAATAAAATTCCATAAATGGACATTGTTCTTGCCAGTTGAACTGCCATAGTTTTTACTTTCACAGAACCAGCAATTGATACTACTGTTAATAAAATTGATATTTCAAAAATAATTTTTGAAGCCTGCACCAATGTTTAAAAGTTGGTAGCTTAACAATTCTTATTGAATTGAAGAATCTGACAAAAACTAATGAATTCTTAACAAAATTCTCCTCTGCTTTTACAAGGGCTTGGACTCTCCTACTACATGTATATCATCAACGATATATCAATATAGTAGCCAGCATTAAACATTTGTTTATGATCATCAATTGTCATTTCCCTTTATTTAACCAGAACTTTGAATTATAAATAGTGCTTAAATCTTCCCCTTTTCCTTGCCACCCCTATGTCTTTTAAGTCTGCCCTCAATGTGTCCAAAGAAACAGCCTGTCTCCCACCTGTATCCCCTACTGTATCCCCCTCTACTGCTGATGGATGGGAAGAGTTCTTTCATCTCCACATTTCGGACTTTTCAGATGTTGCTCGTCTAACATACAGTCAAACTTCGATGTTTTGAAATTCAATGAACTAACAGAAAAAAACGTCGAAACAGCGGGACTTCGAATTATTTATGGTTGCCAATAGATCGATGTTTTCTTGATATTGACCATTATTTTAATAGTATACTATATATATAACAATGTAAAAGCAATTTGAAAAAAAAATATGGATCCTTGTATGAGTATCCAAATATTTGCTATTTCATTCCAAAAAAGGGAAAGAAAAGAGATTTAAAATCAAAGGCTTCAATGACAGTGGCTGGGATACCAGTGTGTAGACAGATGTCACAAGCCTAGAAGTCGGGACAGACTTCCCTTTCGAATTGGTGTATCCTCCTGATACAGCTGGCATGGCCAAATCGAAGATTCGTACGTCAAAGGCACTACCAACACTAGTTGCTCATCGGCCGATTCTCCCTAAACCATCTGCCCTTGGGCCTATACAGTTTTAAGTTGTCCTGTCACACCTAGTGACAGTACCAACTGCCCAATGCCAAGGACAGAAGAGGAAAGATGGAACAGATTCTGCAGGGGAAGAGTAACCAAAATAAGTCAAACCTAGAATATGATTCGTATTTTGCTGATTCAATTTTCTCGCTGTATGAAACTTTTTGTTTGGTCTAGAATTTCCTCACTATATAACGCTACTAACGAGCCTGTGTATGATTTGAATTTTCACAGATTGTTTTTTATGTATGAAAGTTTTTTTATACGCTAGCTATGATATTATAGGTAACGGACTCTGATGATTCGAACAAAAACTTACTTGTACTAATCACTCTGGTGTAACAATTCTTAACACACACACACACTTTGCGATGTCTCCACTCATACTCAAAAATGTACATGTTACTTCAGCAGTAAATCGTTAACGTACATGTAAGTGTTCATTGTACTTCTTTTGCGTTATCTGTTAAACGTCATATAATTGTTTTGCGAACGATACCTAGATCTAGTTTGTTTCTTTGATTAATAAAATACTTACTTGATGAAAAGTATTTTTCTTATTTTGTTGTGTTTGAAGTAAATTAACTAAACTTTTCAATGTGAGCATGACAGGTGACGATCAACACAAAGACAGAAAAGCTATGTAACAATTAGTGTTTTGCTACGTTTATGGTGATATGAAGCAAATATCTTGCAACCAAACGTAAGTTTTTATTAAAGTTTTTCATCGCGCCATCTTCAATGCTCCTTGGAATGTGCGTCAAAATTGATGACGTCATCATTTACGACTTGGTTACTCAACGTAAAATAATGACGTTACGTCATTGTGAGCAGCGTCATATAGCGCGTGCCGGCTGTCTTTACCCACCCTGTGTAAGATCGATTTTTCTCTCATCCCTACCGGTATCATACTGGTCTGTCCAGGTAAATACACCCATGATTGCTGTATGTGTATTACCTCGCTTCCGGTGTAGGATAGCCACGCGCGCGCAATGATACAAAAGTAGGTCGCCGAACCGAAAGTAGATCTATCTATAGATTTGTAAACACATCGTCTGCTCCATGTGCTAGGCCAGATCTAATGCGAAATTTGTTTACATTGAATTTATGATATAAATTATGTAAAAAAAAACACGTTCTTTTATTGTTTTTTATTAATAAAACATGGAACTATATTTTCACGCGAAAGGACACACTAGCTTGGCCGACATCAAGTGATTTGGCTTTGCTTGCAAAGACAGGGCTGCTGAAACAACGTTAGACCGTGGAAATGAATGGTTTCCTTCGTTTTTAGAACAGCAAACGTCTTTTGCATATATGGGGCATGGTAAATCGATTGGCGCTGTTCTTTTTTATAACATGCAGTAGAAAAAAAGTTTGGATTGAGAAAAAATGGCGTCTATCTGAGAAAGCTATCGACAGATAGTGCCTATTTTTGCATATTTTAGGTTGGAGAATGAGAGAAAAATACTCAATCATATGTGGTTCATGTAGGATAGGGATATTTCACCCTCTGGGTCACAAAATGTGGTAAAACCCTCGGCGGAGCCTCGGGTTTTACCACATTTTGTGACCCCTCGGGTGGAATATCCCTATCCTACATGACCACATATGATAGAGTCTTATAATCTTTTCCCTAGCAACCGCCGGATAACCCTGTGAAGTATGGGAGAATAAAAGAATCTATCATGGGCCTGTTCCGTGGACAGGGATATCTCAACCCGAGTATAAGAGTTTGGCCAGTCAGCACGAGGCTTGCCGAGTGCTGGCCAGCCAAACTCTTACACGAGGGTTGAGATATCCTTGTTCGCGGAACAGACCTGTGATTGATTATTTTTCTCACATACTTTCAACTAAACGTTAGTTTTTATGAACGTTTTTCATCGCGCCATCTTCAATGCTCCTTGGAATGTGCGTCAAAATTTATGACGTCAACATTTACGACTTGGTTACTCAACGTAAAATGATGAAGTTACGCCATTGTGAGCAGCGTCATAAAGCGCGTGCCGGCTGTCTTTACCCACCCTGTGTAAGATCGATTTATCTTTTCCCTAGCAACCGCCGGATAACCCTGTGAAGTATGGGAGAATATATGCTCCCCATTTAATGGTTGGGACATAATTAAATCAAATATCCAAAACAGAAGGCATCCAGTTTCATGTAAAAATTACTATTCGAACAAGAAAACTGAAAAGTTGACAACCTGTTTGTGATTAAATATTAGAACTTTTGCATGGTATAACATCATCAAGGATATGAGCTGTGATGGAAGACATGCCAATGAGGCTGAGACTGTCCACTAGTGGCACAGGACGACACTTCACGTGGCTGCGACTGTCCACTTGTGGCAGGCGACGACTCTTCACGAGGCTGAGACTGTCCCCTAGTGGCAGGAGACGACTCTTCACGTGGCTGCGACTGTCCACTTGTGACAGGAGACGACTCTTCATGAGGCTGAGACTGTCCACTTGTGACAGGAGACGACTCTTCACTAGGCTGAGACTGTCCACTTGTGGCAGGAGACGACTCTTCACGAGGCTGAGACTGTCCACTTGTGGCAGGAGACGACTCCTCACGAGGCTGAGACTGTCCATTAATGGCAGGAGACGACTCTTTTCAAGGCTCACACTGTCCACTAGTGGCAGGAGACGACCCTTCACGAGGCTGAGAATGAATGTCCACTAGTGGCAGGAGACGGCTCTTCATGAGGCTCACGATGTCCACTAGTGGCAGGAGACGACTCTTCACGAAGCTGAGACTGTCCACTAATGGTAGGAGACGACTCTTCATGAGGCTCACACTGTCCACTAGTGGCAGGAGACGGCTCTTCGTTAGGCTCACACTGTCAACTAGTGGCAGGAGACGACTCTTCACGAGGCTGAGACTGTCCACTAGTGGCAGGAGCCAACTCTTCACGAGGCTCACACTGTCCCCTAGTGGCAGGAGACGACCCTTCACGAGGCTGAGACTGTCCACTAGTGGCAGGAGACGACCCTTCACGAGGCTGAGACTGTCCACTATTGGCAGGAGACGGCTATTTATGAGGCTCACACTGTCCACTAGTGGCAGGAGACGACCCTTCACGAGGCTGAGACTGTCCACTATTGGCAGGAGACGGCTATTTATGAGGCTCACACTGTCAACTAGTGTCAGGAGACGACCCTTCACGAGGCTGAGACTGTCCACTATTGGCAGGAGACGGCTATTAATGAGGCTCACACTGTCAACTAGTGGCAGGAGACGACTCTTCACGAGGCTGAGACTGTCCACTAGTGGCAGGAGCCAACTCTTCACGAGGCTCACACTGTCCCCTAGTGGCAGGAGACGACCCTTCACGAGGCTGAGACTGTCCACTAGTGGCAGGAGACGACCCTTCACGAGGCTGAGACTGTCCACTATTGGCAGGAGACGGCTATTTATGAGGCTCACACTGTCCACTAGTGGCAGGAGACGACCCTTCACGAGGCTGAGACTGTCCACTATTGGCAGGAGACGGCTATTTATGAGGCTCACACTGTCAACTAGTGGCAGGAGACGACCCTTCACGAGGCTGAGACTGTCCACTATTGGCAGGAGACGGCTATTTATGAGGCTCACACTGTCAACTAGTGGCAGGAGACGACTCTTCACGAGGCTGAGACTGTCCACTAGTGGCAGGAGCCAACTCTTCACGAGGCTCACACTGTCCCCTAGTGGCAGGAGACGACCCTTCACGAGGCTGAGACTGTCCACTAGTGGCAGAAGACGACCCTTCACGAGGCTGAGACTGTCCACTTGTGACAGGCGACGACTCTTCACGAGGCTGAGACTGTCCACTAGTGGCAGGAGCCAACTCTTCACGAGGCTCACACTGTCCCCTAGTGGCAGGAGACGACCCTTCACGAGGCTGAGACTGTCCACTAGTGGCAGGAGACGACCCTTCACGAGGCTGAGACTGTCCACTATTGGCAGGAGACGGCTATTTATGAGGCTCACACTATCCACTAGTGGCAGGAGACGACCCTTCACGAGGCTGAGACTGTCCACTATTGGCAGGAGACGGCTATTTATGAGGCTCACACTGTCAACTAGTGTCAGGAGACGACCCTTCACGAGGCTGAGACTGTCCACTATTGGCAGGAGACGGCTATTAATGAGGCTCACACTGTCAACTAGTGGCAGGAGACGACTCTTCACGAGGCTGAGACTGTCCACTAGTGGCAGGAGACGACCCTTCACGAGGCTGAGACTGTCCACTATTGGCAGGAGACGGCTATTTATGAGGCTCACACTGTCCACTAGTGGCAGGAGACGACCCTTCACGAGGCTGAGACTGTCCACTATTGGCAGGAGACGGCTATTTATGAGGCTCACACTGTCAACTAGTGTCAGGAGACGACCCTTCACGAGGCTGAGACTGTCCACTATTGGCAGGAGACGGCTATTTATGAGGCTGAGACTGTCCACTTGTGACAGGAGACGACTCTTCATGAGGCTGAGACTGTCCACTTGTGACAGGAGACGACTCTTCACTAGGCTGAGACTGTCCACTTGTGGCAGGAGACGACTCTTCACGAGGCTGAGACTGTCCACTTGTGGCAGGAGACGACTCCTCACGAGGCTGAGACTGTCCATTAATGGCAGGAGACGACTCTTTTCAAGGCTCACACTGTCCACTAGTGGCAGGAGACGACCCTTCACGAGGCTGAGAATGAATGTCCACTAGTGGCAGGAGACGGCTCTTCATGAGGCTCACGATGTCCACTAGTGGCAGGAGACGACTCTTCACGAAGCTGAGACTGTCCACTAATGGTAGGAGACGACTCTTCATCAGGCTCACACTGTCCACTAGTGGCAGGAGACGGCTCTTCGTTAGGCTCACACTGTCAACTAGTGGCAGGAGACGACTCTTCACGAGGCTGAGACTGTCCACTAGTGGCAGGAGCCAACTCTTCACGAGGCTCACACTGTCCCCTAGTGGCAGGAGACGACCCTTCACGAGGCTGAGACTGTCCACTAGTGGCAGGAGACGACCCTTCACGAGGCTGAGACTGTCCACTATTGGCAGGAGACGGCTATTTATGAGGCTCACACTGTCCACTAGTGGCAGGAGACGACCCTTCACGAGGCTGAGACTGTCCACTATTGGCAGGAGACGGCTATTTATGAGGCTCACACTGTCAACTAGTGTCAGGAGACGACCCTTCACGAGGCTGAGACTGTCCACTATTGGCAGGAGACGGCTATTAATGAGGCTCACACTGTCAACTAGTGGCAGGAGACGACTCTTCACGAGGCTGAGACTGTCCACTAGTGGCAGGAGCCAACTCTTCACGAGGCTCACACTGTCCCCTAGTGGCAGGAGACGACCCTTCACGAGGCTGAGACTGTCCACTAGTGGCAGGAGACGACCCTTCACGAGGCTGAGACTGTCCACTATTGGCAGGAGACGGCTATTTATGAGGCTCACACTGCCCACTAGTGGCAGGAGACGACCCTTCACGAGGCTGAGACTGTCCACTATTGGCAGGAGACGGCTATTTATGAGGCTCACACTGTCAACTAGTGTCAGGAGACGACCCTTCACGAGGCTGAGACTGTCCACTATTGGCAGGAGACGGCTATTAATGAGGCTCACACTGTCAACTAGTGGCAGGAGACGACTCTTCACGAGGCTGAGACTGTCCACTAGTGGCAGGAGCCAACTCTTCACGAGGCTCACACTGTCCCCTAGTGGCAGGAGACGACCCTTCACGAGGCTGAGACTGTCCACTAGTGGCAGAAGACGACCCTTCACGAGGCTGAGACTGTCCACTATTGGCAGGAGACGGCTATTTATGAGGCTCACACTGTCCACTAGTGGCAGGAGACGACCCTTCACGAGGCTGAGACTGTCCACTATTGGCAGGAGACGGCTATTTATGAGGCTCACACTGTCAACTAGTGTCAGGAGACGACCCTTCACGAGGCTGAGACTGTCCACTATTGGCAGGAGACGGCTATTAATGAGGCTCACACTGTCAACTAGTGGCAGGAGACGACTCTTCACGAGGCTGAGACTGTCCACTAGTGGCAGGAGACGACCCTTCACGAGGCTGAGACTGTCCACTATTGGCAGGAGACGGCTATTTATGAGGCTCACACTGTCCACTAGTGGCAGGAGACGACCCTTCACGAGGCTGAGACTGTCCACTATTGGCAGGAGACGGCTATTTATGAGGCTCACACTGTCAACTAGTGTCAGGAGACGACCCTTCACGAGGCTGAGACTGTCCACTATTGGCAGGAGACGGCTATTTATGAGGCTGAGACTGTCCACTTGTGACAGGAGACGACTCTTCACGAGGCTGAGACTGTCCACTTGTGACAGGAGACGACTCTTCACGAGGCTGAGACTGTCCACTTGTGGCACAGGACGACACTTCACGAGGCTGAGACTGTCCACTTGTGACAGGAGACGACTCTTCACGAGGCTGAGACTGTCCACTTGTGACAGGAGACGACTCTTCACGAGGCTGAGACTGTCCACTTGTGGCAGGAGACGACTCTTCACGAGGCTGAGACTGTCCACTTGTGACAGGAGACGACTCTTCACGAGGCTGAGACTGTCCACTTGTGACAGGAGACGACTCTTCACGAGGCTGAGACTGTCCACTTGTGACAGGAGACGACTCTTCATGAGGCTGAGACTGTCCACTTGTGGCAGGAGACGACTCTTCACGTGGCTGCGACTGTCCACTTGTGACAGGAGACGACTCTTCATGAGGCTGAGGCTGTCCACTAGTGGCAGGAGACGGCTCTTCACGAGGCTGAGACTGTCCACTTGTGGCAGGAGACGGCTCTTCACTAGGCTGAGACTGTCCACTTGTGGCAGGAGACGACTCTTCACGAGGCTGAGACTGTCCACTTGTGGCAGGAGACGACTCCTCACGAGGCTGAGACTGTCCACTAATGGCAGGAGACGACTCTTTTCAAGGCTCACACTGTCCACTAGTGGCAGGAGACGACCCTTCACGAGGCTGAGAATGAATGTCCACTAGTGGCAGGAGACGGCTCTTCATGAGGCTCACGATGTCCACTAGTGGCAGGAGACGACTCTTCACGAAGCTGAGACTGTCCACTAATGGTAGGAGACGACTCTTCATGAGGCTCACACTGTCCACTAGTGGCAGGAGACGGCTCTTCGTTAGGCTCACACTGTCAACTAGTGGCAGGAGACGACTCTTCACGAGGCTGAGACTGTCCACTAGTGGCAGGAGCCAACTCTTCACGAGGCTCACACTGTCCCCTAGTGGCAGGAGACGACCCTTCACGAGGCTGAGACTGTCCACTAGTGGCAGGAGACGGCTATTTATGAGGCTCACACTGTCAACTAGTGGCAGGAGACGACCCTTCACGAGGCTGAGACTGTCCACTATTGGCAGGAGACGGCTATTTATGAGGCTCACACTGTCCACTAGTGGCAGGAGACGACCCTTCATGAGGCTGAGACTGTCCACTATTGGCAGGAGACGGCTATTTATGAGGCTCACACTGTCAACTAGTGTCAGGAGACGACCCTTCACGAGGCTGAGACTGTCCACTATTGGCAGGAGACGGCTATTTATGAGGCTCACACTGTCAACTAGTGGCAGGAGACGACTCTTCACGAGGCTGAGACTGTCCACTAGTGGCAGGAGACGACCCTTCACGAGGCTGAGACTGTCCACTATTGGCAGGAGACGGCTATTTATGAGGCTCACACTGTCCACTAGTGGCAGGAGACGACCCTTCACGAGGCTGAGACTGTCCACTATTGGCAGGAGACGGCTATTTATGAGGCTCACACTGTCAACTAGTGTCAGGAGACGACCCTTCACGAGGCTGAGACTGTCCACTATTGGCAGGAGACGGCTATTTATGAGGCTCACACTGTCAACTAGTGTCAGGAGACGACCCTTCACGAGGCTGAGACTGTCCACTATTGGCAGGAGACGGCTTTCCAGTCGGGTTCCTTCTGAACACAGGGTACAAAGGGACTAGCATTAATCTATTAAAATCAAATAAAATCCTACGAAACAGGTATACAGAATTAATACCACACACACACCTTTCAAGCTATTTGTAAGTATTGGGAAATGTAATGATTTCTTCATTAAATAATCTACATACCTATGATTAGTCTTATTTAAAACATAATGAAAATTATTGCATACAAATATCCAGGAAATGGCATCATTTTAAGAATAGAGATCAATTTCACATTTCATCTTTGGTGGATCCAGGACAATAACTGCATATTGCATAAGTAATAATTTCTTCATTAATTAATTAACCTATATACCAATCATTAATCTTATTTTCTTTGTAGTTATCACCTACAGAACGTAACAGAGTAGAGATATCCTTGCAGGATATATCAAGAATTTTAGAAAATTGAACATTTTCACATTTTCCTCTTTGGTGGGTCAAGGGAAATCATTCTGCATATTGTGAAATGTAATAATTTCTCCATTAATTAACTAACACATCTATAATTATTATGTAAATAAATATGGTGAGCTCTAATAATTGACAGTAAACATACATATAGCATGTAAATTTGTGTTGGTTAAATCTGTTATAACTCACATGAACGGTGTCCACCATCAATCCATTATAATGTATCTTATGCCAACTCTGACGGGAACTACATAATAGTTTGGATAAAAATTGTGCTGTTTACATTTTAAGTTAATGAGAGGTCATAATCACCGTGTATTTTCTCTTCTCGAAACGTGTTAATGCTTCTTGAATATTTTGATTGACCCCCCCAGTTGGCTTATACACGCTACAGATAACAACAGATCAAAAGTTAGAGATAGAAGATACATCATTACAAATCTAATTAATGTGATGTGGAATAACATCAACGTATCAAATAATTAAAAATATAAGGACGGATAAAATCACATTTCATTAATGATGTTACCCATATACTGGTATACGATATAAGTTAACTTTGAGAATGAATATTAGTAGTGAAAAGGGCTCAGTAGATTAATAAGTGCGGGAATCAGTAACATTACGAAACGTCAACAAGACGGTGTCATTTTGAATGTTCTCCTGTTACCCGATGATCTCCGTACAAAAAGCTTAAGTCAAGTGAGTATTTTGTCAAAAACTAAAATGAATATTGCGGAAAATGATGCATATTTAACTTCTTCACGAGTAGGCTAACAACAAATGCCTGAATTTACCGTAACCCAGTAACAACAATATACATTGTAGGCTAAATCAAGTACGTAGGCCTAATTTGACTCTTCTGAAACCTATAACATCAATCGGATTTTTTTATACATCGATAGCACCATTTTAATAAGGTTTCAGAATGAACAGGAACACTTGATTTGTTGTGTTGTGGTTGTTAATTGATGTCACATGTTACTCAAAATCTGGAACCGAACCCCTGTTGAAATAACCGTCTCGGCAGTAATATAGAAATCTAGGCCAAGCGGACATGGTTTAGAGGTTCTGGTTCTGTGGTTTTGATTGGTCAATCATCTTCTGGTTCTGTGGATTCCATTGGCTATTCAAACCAAGACTTGAATCCTTGGACATCGCACATAAGTCTCCAGCTGCGCTAAATATAGCTAAAAAAAGAGAGAAAGGCGAAGAATACAGAAAAAGAAAATGGGAAAGGAAAAAAAGGTAAATGAAATGACAGAGCTAAGAGGGTATGATGGAAATGTAAAATTGGCTACTTCAAAATTATTGTTTACTCAAACTATCTTGATAAACGAATCGAGATAAACTCCTTATCTATTAAGCATTGATGTCATTTTTTTTAGTTCCATCGGGGTATGAAAAAAATTTAGTTTGCAAACTTCTGTAAGAATCCGCTACCGCTACGCGGATTCATAGTTTGCAAAAAAAAAAATTTCATACCCCGATCAAACTAAAAAATAATTGACATCAACGCTTATAATAAATTGTAACATGAACGGTGTCCACCATCAATCCATTATAATGTATCTTATGCCAACTCTGACGGGAACTACATAATAGTTTGGATAAAAATTGTGCTGTTTACATTTTAAGTTAATGAGAGGTCATAATCATCGTGTATTTTCTCTTCTCGAAACGTGTTATAATGCTTCTTGAATATTTTGATTGACCCCCCAGTTGGCTTATACACGCTACAGATAACAACAGATCAAAAGTTAGAGATAGAAGATACATCATTACAAATCTAATTAATGTGATGTGGAATAACATCAACGTATCAAATAATTAAAAATATAAGGACGGATAAAATCACATTTCATTAATGATGTAACCCATATACTGGTATACGATATAAGTTAACTTTGTGAATGAATATTAGTAGTGAAAAAAGGCTCAGTAGATTAATAAGTGCGGGAATCAGTAACATAATCATGAAGGCGTCTCTTTGTGACATTACGAAACGTCAACAAGACGGTGTCATTTTGAATGTTCTCCTGTTACCCGATGATCTCCGTACAAAAAGCTTAAGTCAAGTGAGTATTTTGTCAAAAACTAAAATGAATATTGCGGAAAATGATGCATATTTAACTTCTTCATGAGTAGGCTAACAACAAATGCCTGAATTTACCGTAACCCAGTAACAACAATATAGGCTAAATCAAGTACGTAGGCCTAATTTGACTCTTCTGAAACCTATAACATCAATCGGATTTTTTTATACATCGATAGCACCATTTTAATAAGGTTTCAGAATGAACAGGAACACTTGATTTGTTGTGTTGTAGTTGTTAATTGATGTCACATGTTACTCAAAATCTGGAACCGAACCCCTGTTGAAATAACCGTCTCGGCATCGAAGTAATATAGAAATCTAGGCCAAGCGGACATGGTTTAGAGGTTCTGGTTCTGTGGTTTTGATTGGTCAATCATCTTCTGGTTCTGTGGATTCCATTGGCTATTCAAACCAAGACTTGAATCCTTGGACATCGCACATAAGTCTCCAGCTGCGCTAAATATAGCTAAAAAAAGAGAGAAAGGCGAAGAATACAGAAAAAGGAAAGGGGAAAGGTAAAAAAGGTAAATGAAATGACAGAGCTAAGAGGGTATGATGGAAATGTAAAATTGGCTACTTCAAAATTATTGTTTACTCAAACTATCTTGATAAACGAATCGGGATAAACTCCTTATCTATTAAGCATTGATGTCAATTTTTTTAGTTCCATCGGGGTATGAAAAAAATTTTGTTTGCAAACTTCTGTAAGAATCCGCTACCGCTACGCGGATTCATAGTTTGCAAAAAAAAAAATTTCATACCCCGATTAAACTAAAAAATAATTGACATCAACGCTTATAATAAATTGTAACATGAACGGTGTCCACCATCAATCCATTATAATGTATCTTATGCCAACTCTGACGGGAACTACATAATAGTTTGGATAAAAATTGTGCTGTTTACATTTTAAGTTAATGAGAGGTCATAATCATCGTGTATTTTCTCTTCTCGAAACGTGTTATAATGCTTCTTGAATATTTTGATTGACCCCCCGAGTTGGCTTATACACGCTACAGATAACAACAGATCAAAAGTTAGAGATAGAAGATACATCATTACAAATCTAATTAATGTGATGCGGAATAACATCAACGTATCAAATAATTAAAAATATAAGGACGGATAAAATCACATTTCGTTAATGATGTAACTCATATACTGGTATACGATATAAGTTAACTTTGTGAATGAATATTAGTAGTGAAAAAGGCTCAGTAGATTAATAAGTGCGGGAATCAGTAACATAATCATGAAGGCGTCTCTTTGTGACATTACGAAACGTCAACAAGACGGTGTCATTTTGAATGTTCTCCTGTTACCCGATGATCTCCGTACAAAAAGCTTAAGTCAAGTGAGTATTTTGTCAAAAACTAAAATGAATATTGCGGAAAATGATGCATATTTAACTTCTTCACGAGTAGGTTAACAACAAATGCCTGAATTTACCGTAACCCAGTAACAACAATATAGGCTAAATCAGAGACCTATAGGTCTCTGGCTAAATCAAGTACGTAGGCCTAATTTGACTCTTCTGAAACCTAACATCAATCGGATTTTTTTATACATCGATAGCACCATTTTAATAAGGTTTCAGAATGAACAGGAACACTTGATTTGTTGTGTTGTAGTTGTTAATTGATGTCACATGTTACTCAAAATCTGGAACCGAACCCCCTGTTGAAATAACCGTCTCGGCATCGAAGTAATATAGAAATCTAGGCCAAGCGGACATGGTTTAGAGGTTCTGGTTCTGTGGTTTTGATTGGTCAATCATCTTCTGGTTCTGTGGATTCCATTGGCTATTCAAACCAAGACTTGAATCCTTGGACATCGCACATAAGTCTCCAGCTGCGCTAAATATAGCTAAAAAAAGAGAGAAAGGCGAAGAATACAGAAAAAGGAAAGGGGAAAGGAAAAAAGGTAAATGAAATGCCAGAGCTAAGAGGGTATGATGGAAATGTAAAATTGGCTACTTCAAAATTATTTACTCAAACTATCTTGATAAACGAATCGGGATAAACTCCTTATCTATTAAGCATTGATGTCATTTTTTTTAGTTCCATCGGGGTATGAAAAAAATTTTGTTTGCAAACTTCTGTAAGAATCCGCTACCGCTACGCGGATTCATAGTTTGCAAAAAAAAAATTTCATACCCCGATTAAACTAAAAAATAATTGACATCAACGCTTATAATAAATTGTAACATGAACGGTGTCCACCATCAATCCATTATAATGTATCTTATGCCAACTCTGACGGGAACTACATAATAGTTTGGATAAAAATTGTGCTGTTTACATTTTAAGTTAATGAGAGGTCATAATCATCGTGTATTTTCTCTTCTCGAAACGTGTTATAATGCTTCTTGAATATTTTGATTGACCCCCGAGTTGGCTTATACACGCTACAGATAACAACAGATCAAAAGTTAGAGATAGAAGATACATCATTACAAATCTAATTAATGTGATGCGGAATAACATCAACGTATCAAATAATTAAAAATATAAGGACGGATAAAATCACATTTCGTTAATGATGTAACTCATATACTGGTATACGATATAAGTTAACTTTGTGAATGAATATTAGTAGTGAAAAAAGGCTCAGTAGATTAATAAGTGCGGGAATCAGTAACATAATCATGAAGGCGTCTCTTTGTGACATTACGAAACGTCAACAAGACGGTGTCATTTTGAATGTTCTCCTGTTACCCGATGATCTCCGTACAAAAAGCTTAAGTCAAGTGAGTATTTTGTCAAAAACTAAAATGAATATTGCGGAAAATGATGCATATTTAACTTCTTCACGAGTAGGTTAACAACAAATGCCTGAATTTACCGTAACCCAGTAACAACAATATAGGCTAAATCAGAGACCTATAGGTCTCTGGCTAAATCAAGTACGTAGGCCTAATTTGACTCTTCTGAAACCTAACATCAATCGGATTTTTTTATACATCGATAGCACCATTTTAATAAGGTTTCAGAATGAACAGGAACACTTGATTTGTTGTGTTGTAGTTGTTAATTGATGTCACATGTTACTCAAAATCTGGAACCGAACCCCCTGTTGAAATAACCGTCTCGGCATCGAAGTAATATAGAAATCTAGGCCAAGCGGACATGGTTTAGAGGTTCTGGTTCTGTGGTTTTGATTGGTCAATCATCTTCTGGTTCTGTGGATTCCATTGGCTATTCAAACCAAGACTTGAATCCTTGGACATCGCACATAAGTCTCCAGCTGCGCTAAATATAGCTAAAAAAAGAGAGAAAGGCGAAGAATACAGAAAAAGGAAAGGGGAAAGGTAAAAAAGGTAAATGAAATGACAGAGCTAAGAGGGTATGATGGAAATGTAAAATTGGCTACTTCAAAATTATTGTTTACTCAAACTATCTTGATAAACGAATCGGGATAAACTCCTTATCTATTAAGCATTGATGTCAATTTTTTTAGTTCCATCGGGGTATGAAAAAAATTTTGTTTGCAAACTTCTGTAAGAATCCGCTACCGCTACGCGGATTCATAGTTTGCAAAAAAAAAATTTCATACCCCGATTAAACTAAAAAATAATTGACATCAACGCTTATAATAAATTGTAACATGAACGGTGTCCACCATCAATCCATTATAATGTATCTTATGCCAACTCTGACGGGAACTACATAATAGTTTGGATAAAAATTGTGCTGTTTACATTTTAAGTTAATGAGAGGTCATAATCATCGTGTATTTTCTCTTCTCGAAACGTGTTATAATGCTTCTTGAATATTTTGATTGACCCCCGAGTTGGCTTATACACGCTACAGATAACAACAGATCAAAAGTTAGAGATAGAAGATACATCATTACAAATCTAATTAATGTGATGCGGAATAACATCAACGTATCAAATAATTAAAAATATAAGGACGGATAAAATCACATTTCGTTAATGATGTAACTCATATACTGGTATACGATATAAGTTAACTTTGTGAATGAATATTAGTAGTGAAAAAAGGCTCAGTAGATTAATAAGTGCGGGAATCAGTAACATAATCATGAAGGCGTCTCTTTGTGACATTACGAAACGTCAACAAGACGGTGTCATTTTGAATGTTCTCCTGTTACCCGATGATCTCCGTACAAAAAGCTTAAGTCAAGTGAGTATTTTGTCAAAAACTAAAATGAATATTGCGGAAAATGATGCATATTTAACTTCTTCACGAGTAGGTTAACAACAAATGCCTGAATTTACCGTAACCCAGTAACAACAATATAGGCTAATCAGAGACCTATAGGTCTCTGGCTAAATCAAGTACGTAGGCCTAATTTGACTCTTCTGAAACCTAACATCAATCGGATTTTTTTATACATCGATAGCACCATTTTAATAAGGTTTCAGAATGAACAGGAACACTTGATTTGTTGTGTTGTAGTTGTTAATTGATGTCACATGTTACTCAAAATCTGGAACCGAACCCCTGTTGAAATAACCGTCTCGGCATCGAAGTAATATAGAAATCTAGGCCAAGCGGACATGGTTTAGAGGTTCTGGTTCTGTGGTTTTGATTGGTCAATCATCTTCTGGTTCTGTGGATTCCATTGGCTATTCAAACCAAGACTTGAATCCTTGGACATCGCACATAAGTCTCCAGCTGCGCTAAATATAGCTAAAAAAAAGAGAGAAAGGCGAAGAATACAGAAAAAGGAAAGGGGAAAGGAAAAAAGGTAAATGAAATGCCAGAGCTAAGAGGGTATGATGGAAATGTAAAATTGGCTACTTCAAAATTATTTTACTCAAACTATCTTGATAAACGAATCGGGATAAACTCCTTATCTATTAAGCATTGATGTCATTTTTTTTAGTTCCATCGGGGTATGAAAAAAATTTTGTTTGCAAACTTCTGTAAGAATCCGCTACCGCTACGCGGATTCATAGTTTGCAAACATTTTTTTTTCATACCTCGATTAAACTAAAAAATAATTAGTTTAAGTTTTAGTTTAAACATATTTTATTGTCAATTAAGTGAACAAAAGGATAAGGCACAAGTTATGTCAACTTATTGACGCCCTCTCCTAAATACAATATAATATTTATTGGCCTAGACAATATTAATGAAATATAACACATTATATACATGTATATATAGTACGAATGTATATCTTAAAATCTTTTGCTGGACTTTATAAAATAATGCACATGTCTGAAAATATTTAGATTTACATTATCGGCATACAGATTGTTACCATACAATAAAGTATTCAATGTTATATTAATATTTAAGTTTCTTAAATTGTCAAATAAAATGCCTCTGCAATTTACATACTTTTCACATTCAAAGAAATAATGATAGGCACTCTCGCAACGATTTCCACAACTACAATCTGGACTATTTATGAGATTTACACGGAACAAATCATAATTCAATGCACTGCATCTATGTCGTAATTTAGTATGGATAATATTTGTCTTTCTGTCACCAAAATTATAAAATGTTGGGTATTTATCTTCATCAGACCTGGATATACTTTTTTTAAAAGTTGCCAAGGAAGGAGATGATCTGGTAGATTCATCCAGGTCATTCCACATGTGTAGAGATGAAGGTATAAAGGAGGAGGTAGTAAGGGAGAGTCTGTAGTGGGGAATTCTGTAATTATTGTTAGTTCGTAAGATGTAGTTGTTAGTATCGCCGACATTTGGAGGAAGAAGAGAATTAAGATAATGTGGAGTTAAGTTCCTATCCATTTTGTAGAATAGACTTAATTTACTTCGTTTTCGTCTCTCAGAGAGTGTCTCAAGGCTCGTTTCTGAGTATAAAGCTGAAACATTTACATATGATGGTAAACCAGTGATAATTCGTGCTGCCTCACGTTGGACTTATTCTAATTTTATAGAGTCTGATATTGAACACCCGTCCCAAAGTTCACATGCGTATCACAAAGCCGCATTCTGCGTACAAACAATGGAAAATTAATTATTTGATAATGAAAGGGACGGGACTGCAGTTTAACGAGATTTGAACTCGGACTTCTCTCCAAAAATGGAAATTGTTCTATTCGGAGCCAGTAATTGTAAATGTTTTCATTGAAAATGATATCTCAACAGTGATTTTTGAAGCCTTAACCAATTTTCGAAGGTTGAATGATAGCTTAGTCATGACAAACGTGTCTTATTATCTGACAATCACTAATAAATTATTTTTGGTTTTGATCAACTTCTGGTTTTGTGGTTTCTATTGGCTATTCAAAGCAAGATTTTTGAGTGAAATCGTAGGATATTTGTTCACGATGCAATATTACGCGTTTTGTGGAGGTGTTCAGTTCGTCCGATATAAAAACTTCCGCGCTTTGGACAAACAATGACGTAAATAACGTTAGTTGATTTAAAGTGCATATTCGCTTTAACTTCACACTCTTTTCCACTTTTTTTTTCAATGGATTGCCTGTTAATATTTGTTGGCACGACCACATCTCTTGACTGACTACTGATATGTTGGTTTTTGAGGAAAGTTATGTACGAGTTAGATATTTTTTTTTCAAATAAAGGTTGACGGTAGCTTGCGATAAATTTAGTATTTTTCATAATGTTGCCCATTCGCTCTGATCCATCTAAAATATAATGTTCCTACGTTCCTGTGATTTGTGGATTGCTGGGTTGTATGACATGGCAAGCGCTTTTCTTTGTAGGTGTTATTAGTTCCACTATAGGAATTTCGGAGTCTTTCCTGAGGCCCTTGTTAATCAGAGATTGGGGATTGATGTCTTAGTTCCTCAAGTCTCTGTTTTCTAATATTCGGTGGGCTAAGCAAAACGGAGTTTTTTTTCTCAAATTTTTCAATTGTACACTTTTTCATCAGAAACCAATCGGATAAAAAGAGAGGCTAAAGAATCTGAAATTACAAACTTTTAAAACCTGATTAAGATATTAATATGTAACCTTATTGAAATATTTTGTAATAATGATTATGTCCAATTATATTGTGTCATCAATACATAACAATGTGTGACGTCACACCATTGTGTACTGTTACTATGCACCTGAAGATCTAATACAATGTAACCGCTAGTGCAAAATGTAACGTCTTCTTATGTCAGTTATCAGTTGTATATATATATATATATATACACAGAATACTTTGAAATGTTTCCACAAAGAGTACTCTATGCAATTGCATAGTACTCAGAAATAACTCTATGTGGAAATATTTTAGAGGACTCTTTACATATACAAAAATTATAAGAGAGATCAGTTTCCGAAACACAACATCTTTCGATAAATATGTACATATTTTTTTTAATGCATTATAACTGAGCTCCAGTGATACGTTGAATCTGATCCGAAAACAGCATATTTTTGTATTGCTGAACTAAGGATGAAAGAGTTATTGCCCTTCAACAATGATATGAACTAGTATATAAGCTAATGGGGTTACCTCCATGCCAATGATAGAAATAAAATAAATTGTCAAATTCATGCCAATGATAGAAATAAAATAAATTGTCAAATTAGTTTGAAGGCTTTCGTTTATTTCCAAATGTGGGTTAATCGTGTAATACAAGAATCTTGCACTCGTAGAATGTCATTTTGAATTTATTAAACCCGTTCGATAAAATAGCAAAGGATAACTTTTATTTTGGACGATTGTCCTACCTATAACTATTTCCATCGTAAATGCTTTGATAATACTATCAATCAATATCAGAAAGGGAGGTTAAAAAATGAAAAATGTTATCGCCCAACGTGGGGCTCGAACCCACGACCCCGAGATTAAGAGTCTCGTGCTCTACCGACTGAGCTAGCCGGGCACATATCACTATTCGGATCTTTAAATCTAGATATTCTGTTATTCTCAAAGAGAACTTAGTAAAGGTTATTTCAGCCTTTAAATGATAATGTTAATACAGATTTATTGAGTATCGATGAAGCTATGTTTTCTTTGTATTAAATCGCACTTTCGATGTTTGCAAAAATAATAAAACTAAAACAAGCACCAAATAGAGAGGTTACGAATGGATATGTTCGCAACACGATGTTGTTTGTTGTTGGGCGCGAATGTAATGTTGTAAAACTTCATTTATTGCGGTAATGGGAAATCGCGACGGTAAATGCACATTTTTCCTGTGGGAATTCTACTTCTGGCTCTGTAGGTTCTGGGGAATAATTACAGCTATTGGTAAGTCATGATTTATAGGGAAAAATTAAGGCGTCTGAGAACATGTGACGGACATGTTATGGTGTGGCTTATCACGCCACTTTTTCCGTGTTTGGCTCAGAGCCAAGTGAGCGTTTGTTTACGTTTAACGGTTATAGATGTCATTGTCCTACAAACGTAATTTTCCGTTCAAAAGTTACCCAAATTTTATTTATGTATTATAAAAATTGTATTTTTTCTTTCATGATTTATTGAAATTCACGACTTCTAGATATCTACTGTGACAATGAAAATGAAGGTTTACTCGACCGTGAAAGTCGTAAAGTATTACGATACCATAAGGTCTATATATGATGTTACGTATAATACGAGTCCGAGAAGTATATTTAGACTGTCATGATCCTTCACATAGACATTCTGCACTTACATAACAGATCTAGTACTTCTGCAAAAATATTAAACTTAACACGTGCAACAGGTTCATCATGAGATGTCATTTGAAGGTCTACTGTAATATTGACATTTTGACTGCAACACGTGGTAGTCAATCTGGACTACTTTTCTCAAAAGTAGGTCTTCTAAATATGTTCATGATAACCTATTTTATAATAACGTATTACATTTTTGCTACAAGTTTATATTAACAAGTACACAAACTGGACAATTTCGTACAATGAATGAAATTAAATAGGTGTGATTTTGTAATCTCTCTTAATTTCGTTGAAATTTTCATCTTCTGTTACAAAATTGACATAATAAATATAATTCCTAGCTGCCAGATAGCCTTGCAAATTGTATTTATTGATGTATTAATTGATAGCATTCTAGAAAATCATACACTTTGGTTACTACATCTACTGTACCCACCTTCAAAAATCACAAAAATAAGTTGTGTGGTGTACTTCCCTAGCCTCAATTTTCTGATGGTCTTGCTATGCCACAGCTTAAGGGTAATGTAAAGGGTTAACCATCTGTAACCCAGGGTTATTATTGCATGTGTCAGGTCCCTGTGCTGTACACTCCGTGACCTGTAATTGTGAATCATATTGTGGTGTTACATGTTATGTCTGTATTTGTTACCTGTCATGAACTGTTCTCATGTATTGTGGTGTTAACAATGACCTCGGACATCTTCATCTTACAGATGAGCATGAACACGACACAACTTTCTCACTTACTTTCACTGCACCTGCGCGCAATGAGGTTTCCTTCTAAATCTCCTGTCCTTTACCGGTCATTCTACAACTGTCATCTATGAGGGTCAGTTGTGTCTTCTTGAATATTACTATGTCCATATAGTGATATATTATATCCAGAGCAGAGGGGATCAGGAAGCCTGGTCTTTGTATTGTATTATAATAAAAATCTGTTGAGATGAAAGAACCACTATTCCTTTATATGTTACAACCCTGTTTGACACATCAGAACTTTATTGATTAGTGATCCCCTTCCTAATAATATTGCGATTATCCAGGACTCATTTTGCTTCTACTTCAATTTTTTTTAAAATCGCTATGGAGTTTTTTATGTACAAATGTCTGCTCAAGTAGGATACCGGGTAGCTATGCATATGCTTGTAGATGATTATAGTTTATACACAGTAATCAATAATCTTCCTGAAAGACATGTTTGTATCTTAACTTACATTTTTTGCATGTCTCGCCAACTATAGTCAGTGTTCTGTCTGCCTCAGTTACTGGCCATGGTTTACTGCCAATATGACTGCCTATCGCTAGGTGTCGATTCGTCGACTATAGTCCGTGTTCTTTCGGCCTTAGTTACTGGTTTACTGCCAATATGACTGCCTATCGCTAGGTGTCGATTCGTCGACTATAGTCCATGTTCTGTCGGCCTTAGTTACTGGTTTAATGCCTACATGACTGCCTATTCCTAGGTGTCGACTCGCTGATTCTCGTCAGTGTTCTGTCGGCCTTAGTTACTGGTTTACTGCCTACATGACTGCCTATTCCTAGGTGTCGACTCGCTGACTCTAGACTGTGTTCTGTCGGCCTTAGTTACTGGTTTACTGCCTACATGACTGCCTATTCCTAGGTGTCGACTCGCTGATTCTCGTCAGTGTTCTGTCGGCCTTAGTTACTGGTTTACTGCCTCCTAAGTGTCAACTCGCTGACTATAGTCAGTGTTCTGTCGGCCTTAGTTACTGGTTTACTGCCTACATGACTGCCTTTTCCTAGGTGTCGATTCGTCGACTCTAGTCAGTGTTCTGTCGGCCTCAGTTACTGGTTTACTGCCTACATGACTGCCTATTCCTAGGTTTCAACTCGCTGACTCTAGTCTGTGTTCTGTCGGCCTTAGTTACTGGTTTACTGCCTACATGACTGCCTATTCCTAGGTTTCAACTCGCTGACTCTAGTCTGTGTTCTGTCGGCCTTAGTTACTGGTTTACTGCCTACATGACTGCCTATTCCTAGGTGTCGACTCCCTGACTCTCGTCGCTGTTCTGTCGGCCTTAGTTACTGGTTTACTGCCTACATGACTGCCTATTCCTAGGTGTTGACTCGCTGACTCTAGTCTGTGTTCTGTCGGCCTTAGTTACTGGTTTACTGCCTACATGACTGCCTATTCCTAGGTGTCGACTCCCTGACTCTCGTCAGTGTTCTGTCGGCCTTAGTTACTGGTTTACTGCCTCCTAAGTGTCAACTCGCTGACTATAGTCAGTGTTCTGTCGGCCTTAGTTACTGGTTTACTGCCTACATGACTGCCTGTCACCAGGTGTTGACTCGCGGAATTGCACACTTTATAATTCAATGATATAGATTCTGATGATGACATTTTGGAAACCATGCAGTTAAATACTATTTTCAAAACCCCAGTGCTATTCCGAATTTTCATATTAAATGCAGATAAATTTCTGCAATTTTATTGACAGGGTGACTGGGTCCCATTCCAAACATGCTAGGTAAAATCTCACTAACTCTTCCCATATCAGCTGTCAAGCTATTGCTATATACCATCAAGTGGGGGCCGCAGTGGCCGAGTGGTTAAGGTGTACCGACACTTTAACACTATAGCTAGCCCTCCACCACTGCATGGGTTGCGAGTTCTAAACCTACGTGGGGCAGTTGCCAGGTACTGACCGTAGGCCGGTGGTTTTTCTCCGGGTACTCCGGCTTTCCCCCACCTCCAAAACCTGGCACGTCCTTAAATGACCCTGGCTGTTAATAGGACGTTAAACAAAAACAAACCAAACCAAACCATCAAGTGAAACAAAGGGAAGTCACTCTAATAGATCAAAATGGCTAAATCTTTCCAAAAGTTTGTATTTCATATGTATAACCACTGGAAATTTGATTTCCCCTTGGGAAGTGTTTATAGACTATAGCTATTGAGTATACTAAATGGTTATCTATTGAATGTCCAGCATCAAAAGCATATGTAATCAATGTCTTAAGTTATAGTCAGATTGACAAGGATAAGGATATTGCCTTTGTCTATATATATTGTACAATTAAACATACTTTGTACATAGAGGAATGAGGACTGCTTTAATGGTTTTCAGCCCCCAAGATTAAATGGTAAAACAAATAATATGAAATATAACTGAATATGTGTTACAACTGTGATGACTACTAGAATACTGACCTGTTTGTAAGTGGTATAATTATTATGAATGTAATGTTTGACTTACAGCACTATGGGGAATCAGTGTGGAGGAAGCTTTCTATGGTCGATATGTTGGATTCATTCTCTTGTAAGTATATAAACATCACACTTTGAGGTTTTCTAAATCAAATTCAGTGCATCACATGCTATATTATAATATATATATATGGCAGAGATATTTAAATGAAACAATACAACTATCAAAAAGGGTCATCTGCCATCTATTTGATACAAAGATTTGATAAGTTTATTGCTAACTTCTGATTTTTTAATTTCAGAATTGAAGCTGTGATCGTAACTTTTCTAGAGGTTGTGTTTTTCATTGATTTTTGTGTGAAAATATTTAAAAGGTGAGTTTATATTGAGTTCATATATATGATGAGTAATTATAATCTTTCATCAAAAATGTAGTGTTTCAGACACTTATTTGTTTAAGAATGCGGTTTCAAGTAATTTGATGAAGTAAACTATTCAAATGTAGAGCTCTTGGTGAACATACAGCAATCAAATTGTAGCATTTTAGTGCATTTCGTAAAAATATTTCAATAGAATTAATCTGTAATGCTGAATTCTTTTACAAAAATGTGACAATTTCATATATACTTTTGGTGATCATTGTAGGTATTTAGATACTTACATTGATAGATAATATGTATACTACTATGGTGTGTCAATCATCTCAAAGGGATCTTGGCACCCACCATTGAATAATCTACATCAGTCAAATGAAAGACTGATATTTTTTCTTTTTTTCCCTTCTTTCACTCTTCCTTTAGTACATTTAGTAACATATATAGCAGGAACAACCTGCAATTGTCAAAATCCAAGATGGCCGTATTCTTTGTCATCCATTTAGTTCTTCCAATCAGACTTGCATGCACAACTGGAGACCAAGGGCAACATTCAAATTTGAAAAGACCCCTAATAACCACCTGTCGGCCATGTTGTTTTCCTATCAGTACCAGAATGCAATATGCACAACAAGGAACCAAGGGACCCTACATATGAAAGTCGAGAACCATCCCTTCTGCACTTTCTGAGAACTCTATTAATAACAATCTTCAATTGTCAAAATCCAAGATGGCCGCCTGTTGGCCGTGTTGTTTTCTGATCGTTCCCAAAATGCAATATGTACATTTTGGTACCAACACAGGGCCCAAAGTGGCGCCTATTTTAGTGGCCATGGCTTCTTGCATTCACCATTGGCGACCAGTTATTGACCTATAAGGCACCTGCATGGCAACTAAAAAATGGTGTAAATTTGCAGTTTGGTTAATCTTTCAAAGGTTTCAGTCCATGCTAAAATGATGTTCACAATAAATTAAATTAAAAAGAGTTTCTTTTCAAATTTATGACAACTAGGCCAGGCGACTAACTTTTTCAATTGGCGCCTAGAATTTATGAAATGGTAGTCAAATAGGCCACCTGGTAAAAATATCTTCTTTGAGCCCTGCTACATGCATATGAAATTTGAGAAAGAACCTTTGCGCTCTTTCTGAGAACTAGCGGTAAGAATCTTAAATTGTCTATATCCAAGATTGCCGCATGTTGGCCATATTCTCTCATCATCCCAAAATGCAATATGCACAACTAGGGACCAAGGGAAACTAACATATGAAATTTGAGAAAGATCTGTTGAGTACTTTCTGAGAAAAAATAATAACAAGAATTGTGGACAGATGGACAGACCACGGACACGGCAATTTGAATAGCCCACCATCCGATTCAAGAGATAGCCAGCAAAAGTCATCTGCAGATTATGTAAAAAAAAAATGGTATTGCCCTCAGGGTGTACACATATACAGGTAATTAAAGAACCTTTTGACAACAGCTACCATATACAGGAAATCGATAGTAGAGGCATGGACTTCTTGTGTTATATAGATGTATGGAGACGATATAAATGTATAACAGGATACTAACACAACTTTTCTTTTTCAGTAGTGATGATGATGAAGAATCTGTTTCCTGTTGTCTTAAAATCTGGATGTGTTTTCTGTGGCTGGACAATTGGAAGAAAGGAGTATTTTATTTGGTTTTAGCTGTGCCTTGTTTTATAGAACCTAATGATGCCTGGCTGGCCATTATATCGGGTAAATCTGATTAACTGTAGTTTATTTAGAGAATCTAATGGTGTCTGGCTAGTAATTATATCGGGTAAATCTTAATAACTGTAGTTTATTTATAGAATCTAATGATGTCTGGCTAGTAATTATATCGGGTAAATCTTAATAGCTAGTTTATTTATAGAATCTAATGATGCCTGGCTAGTAATTATATCGGGTAAATCTTAATAACTGTAGTTTATTTATAGAATCTAATGATGTCTGGCTAGTAGTTATATCGGGTAAATCTTAATAACTGTAGTTTATTTATAGAATCTAATGGTGCCTGGCTAGTAATTATATCGGGTAAATCTTAATAACTGTATTTTATTTATAGAATCTAATGATGTCTGGCTAGTAGTTATATCGGGTAAATCTTAATAACTGTAGTTTATTTATAGAATCTAATGATGTCTGGCTAGTAGTTATATCGGGTAAATCTTAATAACTAGTTTATTTATAGAATCTAATGGTGTCTGGCTAGTAGTTATATCGGGTAAATCTTAATAACTGTAGTTTATTTATAGAATCTAATGATGCCTGGCTAGTAATTATATCGGGTAAATCTTAATAACTGTAGTTTATTTATAGAATCTAATGGTGTCTGGCTAGTAATTATATCAGGTTAATCTTAATAACTGTAGTTAATTTATAGAACCTAATGATGCCTGACTAGTAATTATATCGAGTAAATTTTAATAACTAGTTTATTTATAGAATCTAATGATGTCTGGCTAGTAGTTATATCGGGTAAATCTTAATAACTAGTTTATTTATAGAATCTAATGGTGTCTGGCTAGTAGTTATATCGGGTAAATCTTAATAACTGTAGTTTATTTATAGAATCTAATGATGTCTGGCTAGTAGTTATATCGGGTAAATCTTAATAACTAGTTTATTTATAGAATCTAATGATGTCTCTCTAGTAGTCATATTGGGTAAATCCTTATTACATCAAATTTATTTATAGAACCTAATGATGTCTGGCTAGTAATTACAGCCATCATATCAGGTAAACCAGGTGGTCCATGAATAGAGTCGAAGATGTGTTGCTAGCCAATACATCTGGTAAATCTTATCGTCTATGGAGAATCAAAGGAAAAACCATATTAATCCTGGTTAGACATTTAATCAAATACCTCATATATATACATTTGTAGACATGTTTTTTTTCTCTTACACTCATTTCTTGAAAGTACCAATTAAATGAAAGTATACTTTTTGTTTCTACACTTTTATGCAATTTATGTTCTATATACAATGTATAGTAAACCTTACTCTGAGGGGTCAATAGTTTGCAGATTTCAAATACTGTAGTATAAAAGGAAGACATGAAGGGAATTGAAGTGTTTAATTTGAAAAAAAAAATGATATAGCTTACAGATGTAGTAATCCAGTTACAAGAAAGGTATATATGTCCAGTGTAGTTCAGATCTATTGTTATGTTACAGGTGTAATGCTGATGATGAGTGCTATATTTTATGTAATAAAAACCTTCGGGAGCACGAGTGAGGACACCCATCAAAAGCTACCACAAGAAACAACGTATGATAGGTAAGGCACTGTATAACGAAATAAAGGGTTTTATGGCTCATGACTTTACACTGTATAACGAGATAAAGGGTTTTACGGCTCATGACTTTACACTGTATAACGAAATAAAGGGTTTTACGGCTCATGACTTTACACTGTATAACGAGATAAAGGGTTTTATGGCTCATAACTTTACACTGTATAACGAGATAAAGGGTTTTATGGCTCATAACTTTACACTGTATAACGAGATAAAGGGTTTTACGGCTCATAACTTTACACTGTATAACGAGATAAACAGGGTTTTATGGCTCATAACTTTACACTGTATAACGAGATAAAGGGTTTTATGGCTCATAACTTTACACTGTATAACGAGATAAAGGGTTTTATGGCTCATAACTTTACACTGTATAACGAGATAAAGGGTTTTACGGCTCATAACTTTACACTGTATAACGAGATAAACAGGGTTTTATGGCTCATAACTTTACACTGTATAACGAGATAAAGGGTTTTATGGCTCATAACTTTACACTGTATAACGAGATAAACAGGGTTTTACGGCTCATAACTTTACACTGTATAACGAGATAAAGGGTTTTATGGCTCATAACTTTACACTGTATAATGAGATAAAGGGTTTTACGGCTCATGACTTTACACTGTATAATGAAATAAAGGGTTTTACGGCTCATGACTTTACACTGTATAACGAGATAAATGGTTTTACGGCTCATAACTTTACACTGTATAATGAAATAAAGGGTTTTACGGCTCATGACTTTACACTGTATAATGAAATAAAGGGTTTTACGGCTCATGACTTTACACTGTATAATGAAATAAAGGGTTTTACGGCTCATGACTTTACACTGTATAACGAGATAAAGGGTTTTACGGCTCATAACTTTACACTGTATAACGAGATAAAGGGATTTACGGCTCATAACTTTACACTGTATAACGAGATAAAGGGTTTTATGGCTCATAACTTTACACTGTATAACGAGTTAAAGGGTTTTACGGCTCATAACTTTACACTGTATAACGAGATAAAGGGTTTTACGGCTCATAACTTTACACTGTATAACGAGATAAAGGGTTTTATGGCTCATAACTTTACACTGTATAACGAGATAAAGGGTTTTATGGCTCATAACTTTACACTGTATAACGAGATAAAGGGATTTACGGCTCATAACTTTACACTGTATAACGAGATAAAGGGTTTTATGGCTCATAACTTCACAATTTATTCTTATATATTCGAAGTATTTGAACTGTAAGTCAAAAGGAAAAAAATATAACATGACAGTAAATCATCATTAAATCAATTTTCAGTAAAATATTCTAGTGTTATTTTGACATTGAACATATCCTTACTGTACTGCATGTTAGAGGATTGTATCCCTAATTCTTGTTATAAATATAAAAGGAAAAAGTTGAAAAACAGCCATATGAAAATATTGACAATAACTATATGTTTTTCACTGAATTTGATTGTAATATGGAGCTACAGAGGTGTTATTGTGTACAGGTTTGATGATATCCAGGAGGATCTTGAGGATAACATATTAAATCCCATAGATGATGGAGCTTTGGTGTGTGTGGCTGACCAGCAGGAGATCCTGGAGCTCTGAACGCATACTCCGAGTGTGCTATTTAATATTCACATTGCATTCCTTTGCATGTGTGTTCAGCAAGTGTATTTTGTCTCCCTTGTTGTAGTGCTTGTGTCTGTTGTGAGTGGCCTCATTGTTTTGTGGTTTCTTGTGAGGAAGTGTGACAGTTGGTGTGGTATACAATGCAGAAAGATTGTGGTTACAAAGTCCAACCATCCTATTGGAAAAATAACCTTATACCAGTAATATCATCTTCAAATAACCTAAGGGACTTGACATGTGTCTGTTTCAGCTAGCTAATAACAGGATTAGATGTTCAAGTTAGCTAATAACAGGATTAGATGTTCAAGTTAGCTAATAACAGGATTAGATGTTCAAGTTAGCTAATAACAGGATTAGATGTTCAAGTTAGCTAATAACAGGATTAGATGTTCAAGTTAGCTAATAACAGGATTAGATGTTCAAGTTAGCTAATAACAGGATTAGATGTTCAAGTTAGCTAATAACAGGATTAGATGTTCAAGTTAGCTAATAACAGGATAGATGTTCAAGTTAGCTAATAACAGGATTAGATGTTCAAGTTAGCTAATAACAGGATAGATGTTCAAGTTAGCTAATAACAGGATTAGATGTTCAAGTTAGCTAATAACAGGATTAGATGTTCACAATACCATTCTTTGTCAAAATACCAATGTACTGTAAACCATCTTTAGTATTTCCTGCATTTTCATGATTGAAAATGACATTGTAAAAGTTGATAGCTGAGAATAGAGGTAGTAATGCTTCATCTCTGATGCCATAATTACTTTGTCAAAGTACAGTATAATGCTGACCGTAATGTTTACATTAACGTTTGAGTACGAGTACAAATTTGTTTGCATTATGAAAAGAAAAAGAAAAAAGAATATTCCACTTTGGCAAAATTGATCATGAAAGCTTGTTGTCATATGGAAATTGCAGATGTTAACCACAAAAGAAAGTTGGTTTACAATAACTTTATTGAAAACAAAAAATCCATGCATGTTCCCATTTCACATGTGTTGCAGTATTAAAGCAGTTGTACACATCAAAATATATATACCGCCCTGTGGCGTTGATATTGATCTGACAAGGGCTTCGAACAAAACCCATTATTTAATATCCTATTTTAATAACACTAATAACCATTTGTTATATTCTTTAATCATAAAACTTAGTGCTTTAAATTGGCGTGCAAGATGAATGTATGTTCAGTATAAAAGTCCACGACTATGGAATCCAAATTTATAGATGTTTTATCCAATGTATGTAATGTATGACAGTATCAGTACAATAGCTCATTTCACTGACATCTACGATCAGATCATGTAGTTTATATCAGATTATTTTCAGTTTTAAAATGGAATTTTATCATTTTAATTCTCAATGTTTTATTGGTGATTTTTTCTGTTTTTCTAGTCAAAACAGGTGTTTAACTTGAAATACTATTCATCACTAAAAAGTGAAAAATATCCTGATATGCAGTAAGTTTGCTCCATCATCTAAAGTTTGTTATTGACATTCATGGTCCGTACGCCAACTATGTTCCCATATCGTTACCAGGGTAAAGTCACAAAGAATATCCCCCTCATGTCTGTATCTCTCACCAGGGCCCAAATATTCATTTAAACTGTCCGAGAGATGGTATATTTTTTGCATTTAGATTACGGATTTATTATCATCATTTTTTTTTTTTTTTTTTGCATTTGGGGTATTTGATATTTTAAAAGAAACTGAGATGACCAATTTATATTGTTGGTTTTATCAAAGTTTGGAATTTCTAATTTAACAGTTTTATTTGAAAATTAAAAGTGAAACTGGAGGGAGTATAGGTTTCTTGTACGTATGTACCCGGTACGCAACACCAAAGATCGTCAGCACTCCAGTGGCTTCATTCCTCGAGTGATTTTGATCAAACAATGATAAAGGACCATAATATTTCAGATAAGTTTGAGCTTCAAGGATTTTTAGTCAAGGTCACTGTTACTATTTTTAGCGGGGGCCAGCAGGGGACCTGTATTGCTTTAGCAATACCCAGTATGCTTGTTTTAGTTCATATATTTATTCAAAGCCTTAGACTATCATACCTTATTATGTTTTTCAGTCAACATAAGTGGTAGCATCTAATAGGTGTTTATAATTATGCCGAAGACACCAACATCTCCAATGGACTGACATCTAATTATAGGTTAACATATTTATAAAAACCCTTTATTTTCTATGATCTGTCTACTGAAAGAATCTCCATAACCATTTTGATTTTAATATGCAAATTTATTAAAGTTAGTTGTTGTTTCAGTACCTATTTATTTATATGTTTCACTTCTCACTGTGTTTTAATTAGATTTGTTAAATTCACTATTATACCAGACTTTTTCTTTAGCATTTGTTTCTTCTGTGTATTTTGCACTGAATTAACTTTCAGTAATCTCTGAAAGAAGTATGATCATTTTGTAATGAACATTTTTGTAATATTTCTGCTTTTCACATTAGAAGTGCTATTTGTTTTCTATCATCTTGAACCATTCCTGGTTGATTCTGCACATACCCTGGTGTTTGTACCTGAAGGGCTGCTTCTCACCAGGGCACACAGGTCAAGGACACTTGAAGGGCTGCTTCACACCAGGGCACACAGGTCAAGGACACCATTCTAGGGTTTACTCAAATCACAATGAGTTAAACAGTCTCCCTTACCCAATTCCAATGAGATTTTTCAAATTCAGATGAGATTTTTTTCTCTCACTTTTAATTTTTGAATGAGATTTTCAGCATTATGTTATATCAAATTAACAGTTATTTCTTGCATCAATTCTAATTTTGACTTTTAAGAAAATACAGTGAGAATCTCACAAAATTATGCACCAAATTGAACCCTGCCAGCCGTGATGTTTATACCCAAAGGGCTGCTACCCCCTAGGGTACCTAGATCGAGGATAAGTGCCTTACATATGTACTCTTTAAAAGTTTATAATGCTTCAATTGTGTAATTAAACAGTAATCTGAAACGAAAATAGAAAATTATCAATAATAATGAACAAAGTGCTAGCAATGTGTCTTCAATAGTATCTGTCTTGTAAAGACCTTGGAAGGAATGTCATTTGAATAAATTTTTTACAGGAATATTTTTTTATTGTGTCGTTTTTATTTATACACCTGTCAGATTTTGATGGAATATTTTAGAGCACCAGAATGTCAACATTTCATTCAGGTTTTTTTCAGAAGTTTCTATATGTATAAGGCCTACTGTTCATTTCTGCATCTACAAATTTCGATACCTTGAAAACCTTGCTTCACTTAAAGTAAAAATTCAGTCCCGAGAGCAAAATGCTATATAAAATATACTTGGTTACCTTGAATAGGGTACTAGGAAATTGTTTTTTTTAGCTCGCATACGCAAAGTGTTGGTGAGCATATGGTATGGTACATGAGTGGATGTCTGTCCAACTTTTAACTTTGGAATTCTATAAGCAACTGAGAACTGATATTTGGCCAGAGCCCCACTCGATTTGCACTCCTCTCCTTCTAGAATATATCTTCCGGTCACTCGATTTGTCGCTCTTCTACTTCTGGAAGATCTTCCTCTTCCGTCTCGAAGTGGGAAGATTTATCTTCCAAGATGGCGGCGACCATGTTTTATGTGTGCGAGTGATGACTTTCACTAGAGAAGGATTTATGACACATACATGCACATGTTTATGTCATAGTGTTAGAGAAAACTTAAAAACTTGTTTGTTAGCTCACCTGGACCGAAGGTCCGGTGAGCTTATGTCATGGCGCAGCGTCCGTCGTCCGTCAACATTTGCTTCAAATCGCTACTAGTCAAAAAGTTTTTATTGGATTTTGACAAAATTTGGCCAGAAACATCCTTGGCAGAAGGGGAACAGATTTTGCATAAATGGTGACTCTGACCCCCGAGGGGCCAAAGGTGCGGGGCCCAATAGGGGAAATAGAGGTAATTCCTTTAATCGCTACTAGTCATAAAGTTATGAATGGATTTGAACCAAATTAAGTCAGAAATGTACTTGGGGGAAGGGGAACAGATTTTGCATAAATGGTGACTCTGACCCCCAAGGGGCCAAAGGGGCGGGGCCCAATAGGGGAAATAGAGGTAATTCCTTAAAATCGCTACTTGTCATAAAGTTATGAATGGATTTGAACCCAATTTGGTCAGAAACATCCTTGGGGGAAGGGGAAGAGATTTTGCATAAATGGTGGCTCTGACCCCCGAGGGGCCAAAGGGGCGGGGCCCAATATGGGCAATGGAGGTAATTCATTTAAATTGCTACTAGTTATTAAGTTATGAATGGATTTGAACCCAATTTGGTCAAAAACTTCCTTGGGGGAAGGGGAACAGGTTTTGCATAAATGGTGACTCTGACCCCCGAGGGGCCAAAGGGGCGGGGCCCAATACAGGAAATAGAGGTAATTCCTTTGAATCGCTACTAGTCATAAAGTTATGAATGGATTTGAACCCAATTTGGTCAGAAACATCCTTGGGGGGAGGGGAACAAATTTTGCATAAATGGTGACTCTGACCCCCGAGGGGCCAAAGGGGCGGGGCCCAATATGGGAAATAGAGGTAATTCCTTTAAATCGCTACTAGTTATTAAGTTATGAATGGATTTGAACCCAATCTGGTCAGAAACATCCTTGGGGGAAGGGGAACAGATTTTGCATAAATGGTGGCTCTGACCCCAAAGGGGCCAAAGGGACCAAAGGGGCAGGGCCCAACAGGGGAAATTAATGTAATTCATTTAAATCGCTACTAGTCATAAAGTGATGAATGCATGTTCTAAAAACAATTCTTGAGGTGTTTCAGACCTTAAAGAATCTGGACTTCATTAATCTTTAAAGCAGTTGGGATCCCGTTACTATAACCATATATAGCATTGTTTGAGATTTAGAAATAAAACGAATTGAACATGAACATTATTTTGACATTTGGTCTAATCCAACCAGGTGAGCGATATAGGCCCCATGGGCCTCTTGTTTTTTGAAAAATGGTTTTCCGAAAAAAAGTCCGGACAACTATTGCGAGACAGACAGACGGACTAAAAATAGGCCCAGGGGTCTTTCCCAACCCCAAGGGACTTTATTTTTTCTAAACACAATCATATTGTAAAAAAACAATTCCTGGGTCTTTTCACACCTCTAGGGAGTCTGGACTTCAATTCTGGGTTTTATCTTTGAAGCAGTTGAGATCCCTTCCTATAACCATATATAGCATTGTATGGCATCAAAAAATATCGCTATTAACAAATTGAACATAACCCATTTTGACGTTTTGCCAAATCCAACCAGGTGAGCTATACAGGCCCTTTTGGCCTCTCGTTCAGATAATGTGTTGGGTGTTATGAGGGAGGGGGGGATCGTCGGAGAACAAAATTTGTATAGCCTTAAAAGTGGGAAAAAAATCTGCTAGCGCCCACATTATCACTATATTACTGCCCTGGACCCACTGGGGCCCTTTGCAGCAGATCCCCAGACCCCTCGCCTAAAAAATTTGGCTCGTGCCTTGCTCGCATTATCACTACATTACTGAACCCCCCTTTCAAAAATCCTACATCCGCGTCCGATCCCGGATGATTGCAAATTTGCTATATTCATTTTCCGCCGGGGGGCTTATATGCCCCCCTGGAACCCCCTATCAGGGTACTGCCCTGGACCCCCAAACCCCTTGCCAAAAAAAATATTTGCCTCGCACCTACGGCACTCGCATTATCACTGAATTACTGGACCCTCCCTTTCGAAAATCCTGGATCTGCACCTGATCTTGAATTATTGCAAATTTGCAATATTCATATTCCGCCGGGGGGCTTCACCCCCTGGAACCCCCTACCAAGGCGCTGCCCTGGACCTGTTGGGGGGGCCTTGGCGGCCGACAGACCCCTCGCCAAAAAAATTTGTGCCTACAACTCCGTAGTGATATTTCAATATGGAAAAAAGGCAACGTCTTAGACATTGAAAAAGATTTCAGATTTGTGGTATTGAAAAAGATTTAAGACGCCTTTATCATGGATTGATTTTCTGTGCTCAACATTACCGGTATATATATATGCCCATGCATCTGTAAAAAGTTTTATGATGGCATACATGCCTTTACCTTTGTTTAATTTCATATAGCTACATATACATAGTAAGGCTGATTCTGATGACAAGTAGAATTTATACATTGTTAATACCATAAATACTGAAAACTGATTGGTCAGTTCAGTTGGAAGACAGGACAGATTTATAGTTCTAATTGGCAAACTGCAACTAGATCTGTCCAATCATTCTATAAGTTTCATTATACATGTATTGTATTATGATAGTCGGACTACATATATGCATGTTAAATTTTCATTCCAGTTGATGAAACTGAATTAACACTCTTTCAAAAAGTTGCTTTGCCTTACATAATTATCTGGCCTCTGATATATTATACAAATTATTCCTATTTTTCTAATTTGTAAGTCAATTGGAGAAGCAATAAAGATTTTACATGAATTTCTCCAAATCTAGAGTCATAAACCCAAAAATACAGTAAAAATTAATTCAAAATTCCTGTAATTATGTATAATCTATAGGGTGCAATGAGATTACAATACAAGTATATCCCTGGTTTGGTTGGAATAACATTGATTTGATACTTCTTGAGAAACTGAGCTAAACAAAAACTTTCAACATCCCAATTCCAAGTGACTGGACCATATAATCGGAGTCCAGTTGATCAAAAGGTGATTATAGGTAGCTTAATCACTTGATTAGTGGAAATCTCATTTCTCTTTCACTTCAAAACCTGAGTGTGTGTTCTGAAAAAAGGCAGGTCGGAAGAGACTGATTAATGCTATGATTTCATAAAATGTTGTCAAGTTAGTTTTACAAGATATAATTTTATCAGGACTTCAAAATTGTTGTTAAACAGTGATTAAGCTAACACAGGATGATAATTGTAAATGAAGACATTGTTGAGACAGCCACTATGTGCTCTAACTATGTAATAAGTTTAGTTATACTTCCTGAGAAACCGATCTAAACACAAAAACTTTTAAAGTAAAATATCAATGAATCCACCAGAAAAGTAATACCAGTCTTGCCCAAGACAAACAAACTGTCATATAGAATCCAAAATGACTAATCTTAAACATACTATTTTGGAATTCTGACACTCTTTTCTGATTTCTAGCCAAAATGTTCAAATGTCAGTTTCATCTTTGCAATTTCCATAGCAAGAGGCCCAGAGGGCCTGCATCGCTCACCTGGATATTTCAGTAATTATGGCAAAATACTGTGCTTCAAGTTATATTTCGAATATTTTCTTTATTTTGAACTATCTCTCCCAACGACTTCAGGTGGACTGAAACCTGCCATTCTTAAAAAATACCAAATATGTCTTTTTTTTTGCTATATTTCCCTCATTGGGCCCCCTTTCTCCAGCCCTAATGGTGTCACATCCTTCATTTATACAACCTTGCCAAATAATTCTCCAGACCAAATTTCATCAAAATCCATTTAGTTGTGCAGGACTAGTAGTGTAAAAAGATTTCCCCTTCAGGCAAGGTGAGGAAAACAATTAATAATATATTACAAAGGGCAACAACTCTGTATGTTACTGTCAAATAATTCCCATTTTCCAACTCGCCCATAACAAAGTTTCATCACTTGGTTGACATTTACTCAAGTTATCATGTTCACAAGGATATTGTTATCAGACGGACACTGGTCACCACAGTATGGCATAGCTCACCTTGGTCTTTAAGACCAGGTGAGCTCAAAATGTAGCTTACTACATGTAGTTTCACCTCTACAATGAGTGCTGATATGTATATCTTGTTTGCTACTAGTAAAAAGTGTGGAGGAGATTTTTTTATATCAGATGTAAGCAACTTCAAACATCACAGATTTCTCCGAAACTTTTCCCAATGAAAAATAATTGATAAATGAAAAAGTATTGAAATCTTTAAACAGTACAAACAATGAAGATTGATTTCATACAACACCATGAAAGAAACAAATGGTTCCATCACCCATCTAATATTATACCTTAAGTCGTAATACATACATGTGTAGCATTAAACTTCCTTCAGTATGAAGTGAAGAAACTCCAGATGTTGAATATGGATTCTTAAAGGGAACAAGAGGATGTAAGGCCATTCCTAGCAGATCTTAGAATTGTGTATTATAAAAACAACAAAAGACAGGCTGTACAATACTCATTTTTTATTATTTTATCCTTGAGATTTCCACAGAAGACACATAAACCTAACTGCACACAAGGCTGGAGAGTATTTTGCCAGACAATATGTCCTGCCATGAGGGGAATGTTGATGCTTCCAGTACAACAACCAGTGATTCATACCTCATACTGCACCAACTAAACATCGTATCTGACCACGACACGACAAAACACCACTGGTGTCAGTATAATGTGTCATACCAAACCACGACATGACAACACCACTGGTGTCAGTATAATGTGTTGTCCACTGGTGTCAGTATAATGTGTTGTCCACTGGTGTCAGTATAATGTGTTGTCCACTGGTGTCAGTATAATGTGTCATACCAAACCACGACATGACAACACCACTGGTGTCAGTATAATGTGTCATACCAAACCACGACATGACAACACCACTGGTGTCGGTATAATGTGTTGTCCACTGGTGTCAGTATAATGTGTTGTCCACTGGTGTCAGTATAATGTGTCATACCAAACCACGACATGACAACACCACTGGTGTCAGTATAATGTGTTGTCCACTGGTGTCAGTATAATGTGTTGTACCAAACATGGACATGACAACACACCACTGGTGTCAGTATAATGTGTTGTACCAAACCTGGACACCACAACAAACCAATGGTGTCAATATAATGTGTTGTCCACTGGTGTCGGTATAGTGTGTCGTACCAAACCAGGACACGACAACACACCACTGGTGTCAGTATAATGTGTCGTACCAAACTAGGACACAAAGACACAGATGCTATTTCAGTAATCTGTCATACCTGATCAGGACACGAACAGAAGATGTTGGTCGTTGTGTCAATATAATCTGTTAACTTGAGCCAAGCAGCAGCAAATCAATCTTTTCAATGAAACTAAATGTTCATAAAGAAGAGATGGCACATGATCATAATAAAAAAAAAGCCTGGTTTTAATATAGCTCTTTGGAAATTAGGAATGTCTACCCATCATTAAAAATGTTAAGTAAGAAAAACTCATAGACAAAAAAATATTCAGGTAAAATTATGCTCTCAACCATGTTCTGTACAGATACGTACCCCTACACAAACCAAATTTCAACAGCAGGCTGGCTAGGTAGGTTGTACAAACACAAAAACATTTTACCCAAGGGTGGCAAACTGTTGACAACATTAAAACATGGTAGACATAGCACATCAATCAGATCATTACAGGTAGGAAACATCACCACAATATGGGAACACATCCACTATGTACATACAACCAAACCTGTGGCTATATGGATGGCTGGAGTTGACCTGGTAGTGGTAATACACAATATCTCCAGCCATCACAAGTTTTATATGTTGACTATAAAGAAGGGGAAAAAGGTGTGGTCAAATTTCATAAAAATATCTACATGATTATTTTACACAAAGACCACACAAAGCAAACAGAGTTAAAAGGGAAATGCTAGTTATCAATGTACAATGATTATTTTCTCCAAGTGAATTCTTCAAGACAATTCGCAAGTGCATTTAACAAACTTTTTGTTCACTCAAAGATTTTCTCCTGTGTAAGAAATTATTACATAATATTGATTTATTGTTAACATATTATATAACAGGGAGTAAGGCAAGCCAATAATACTGCCAGATAGAGCTAATAGAGCTCTAGACAGTCTGCCTCCTACAAAGGAGGTAACAAGGTCGCCATAGGGTCTGTGGACTATGGCAGTGAGTGGAGAAGATGTGTAGGTAATATGTGGCCATTTTCAGGACTTTTTAAGCTGCACTTGAAATTATTTTTTTTTAATGTAATAATGGTCTGGCAGATGAGTGTGATGATGGGAAGGCCATGTCCTCAGCTTGTGGTTGAGGCACATACCTAATCATGCCCTTGCCTGTAAGCGGGGCATATCCCCAATCATGCCCCAGCCTCTGGGCGGAGCACATCCCTTATCATGCCCCAGACTCTGGGTGGAGCACATCCCTTATCATGCCCCAGCCTCTGGGCGGAGCATATCCCTAATCATGCCCCAGCCTCTGGGTGGAGCCCATCCTTAATCATGCCCCAGCCTCTGGGTGGAGCACATCCCTAATCATGCCCCAGCCTACACTACAACTACAGGTCTGCATAGATTTCTACAAATACCAACAGCTGCTTGTTTACAAAACTTAGCAAGCATTAATGCAGTATTTAAACAAAATTACAAATGGACTTTGTGTATTTGTTTTGCATATTTCCCCTACAAATCTTCAAATAATCAATTTAAAACCAATGCAAGTTGACAATATAGCAACATCAAGATGTGTACAGATGCTACAGCAAAGAAGAAATGGTCCAAGGAAAGGAGTTGCAAGAAAGCCTTCCACTGTTGTAATAAAATAAATTTGCTGCATCACTTTTCTGTAGAAAAGGTTACACCTAACTACTTTAACTTAAATTTGATCACACACACCATATTAAGTAACAAGGTATAAAATATCTAACTCCCAATTTATAATCAGTTGTATTTTTTTTCAAATGAAAAAAATACTCTACACACATTAACACACTCTCAAGAATTCATGGCTTTCAAATTATAGTCTACCCAAATGAAGTATTACATTGTTGAAAAGGATAAACAAGTTCAAAAGCATAATGGAGAAAATAGCTGTTAATGTGTAAAAACTGATAATGTATAAACTATCTGATAATGTAATACAGTGATAATGTATACACTATCTGATAATGTATACAGTGATAATGTAAACACTATCTGATAATGTAATACAGTGATAATGTATACACTATCTGATAATGTATACCATGATAATGTAAACACTATCTGATAATGTATACCATGATAATGTAAACACTATCTGATAATGTATACCATGATAATGTAAACACTATCTGATAATGTAATACAGTGATAATGTAAACACTATCTGATAATGTATACCATGATAATGTAAACACTATCTGATAATGTAATACAGTGATAATGTAAACACTATCTGATAATGTATACCATGATAATGTTAACACTATCTGATAATGTATACAATGATAATGTAAACACTATCTGATAATGTATACCATGATAATGTAAACACTATCTGATAATGTATACCATGATAATGTAAACACTATCTGATAATGTATACCATGATAATGTATACACTATCTGATAATGTATATACTGAATGTTCATATTTGCCACAAAAACCTACAGGAATTCTACCGGTGTGTGTATATAATACTGATTATCAACAATACACAGAGGTGAACCTAATAAAACTGAACAAGGCTTCTAGATCCATATCATCAGTGTCGTATTAAAACTTGTTATAAACCTGACATGGAAAACATAGTAGCAAAGCTGACATTGTAACTATAGCAACAAATCTGACATTGTAACTATAACAACAAATCTGACATTGTAAATATAGTAACAATTATGACATTAACTATAGTAACAAATCTGACATTGTAACTAAAACAACAAATCTGAGATTGTTACTACAACAACAAATCTGAGATTGTTACTACAACAAATCTGCCATTGTAACTATAGTAACAAATCTGCCATTGTAACTATAGTAACAAATCTGCCATTGTAACTATAGTAACAAATCTGCCATTGTAACTATAGTAACAAATCTGCCATTGTAACTATAGTAACAAATCTGCCATTGTAACTATAGTAACAAATCTGCTATTGTAACTATAGTAACAAATCTGCCATTGTAACTATAGTAACAAATCTGCCATTGTAACTATAGTAACAAATCTGCCATTGTAACTATAGTAACAATGCTGTCATTATAATAATAGTAACAATCCTTGTGAAACTATCATAACAAAGATGACATGAAGCTGTTGTAACAAACCTGACATTACAATAATCTACAAAGGTATCCTTGAAACAATAGTAACAATGCTGACCTTGAAACAATAGTAACAATGCTGACCTTGAAACAATAGTAACAATTCTGACCTTGAAACAATAGTAACAATTCTGACCTTGAAACAATAGTAACAATGCTGACCTTGAAACTATAGGTACAATGCTGACTTTTTAACTAGAGTAACAAAACTGACATTGTGGCTGTAGCAATAATGCTTACATTGTACCTATAGAGATAAAGCTAACATTTTATCTATAGTGACAAAACTGACGTTACTATAGTGACAAAACTGACATTGTTATTTTGTTACTATAGTGACAAAGTTGATATTGTTACCATAGTGACAAAGCTGAAATTGTTACTATAGTGATAAAGCTGAAATTGTTACTATAGTGATAAAGCTGACATTTTAGCTATATTAACAAGTTTTATGTTATAAGAATAGTATCAAAAGACAGAACAAAGTAGTTTGCTGCAAGATATTGTTACTATAGTTTCCTACACTATCAAACATGACATTGTAACAATAAATGTGATCAAACATCGTAACAACACAATATTACAACTGTTATGTAACGAGGTATGATTTAGCAGTAAAACGTATAACAATTGTGTTGGGTACACAACACTAAAATAGCCACATCATTTCGGTGAGGAAATAAAACCATCCAGCTTTTCCTAGGTAATAAATTCACCACATCACAAGAGCCAGTATGTGGCTGCCTAGGCTATACATAGTAATGGCTGCCACGGCTGTACACATCAATGACAGCCACCAGTGTACAAGTAGCTGCTGCCACCACTACATAGTAGCAGCTGCTATGTCTGCAAATAGTGATGGCTGCCACAGATGAACATACTAACGGCTGCCACAGCTTAACATAGTAATGGCTGTTATGGCTGTACATGGTAATGGCTACCATGGCTGTACATAGAAATGGCTGCCACTTGTACAACAGTGATGACAACATTGTCCAACACCATAACTGACAGCCAATGCTGTGTGTCAAATACTCCCACCTAACGTGAAAACCAATATAATATCAAATTCAATTATTTTTTTCATTTCATACCCATGTAGAAAACTGATGGAAATACTTGCAACAGCACACAATAAAAATTGCCATTTTTTATCTCGTAGTACGAAAATAGATTTTGAACAAAGTTTTGAAGGTTGTGGGCCATACTGGCTGGATGTATGTATTATGCTTCTTCCCTTGTTATGACACAGAAGTTAACCATACACACTGATATGGCAAAATAAATAGGTAACAATAAATAATGCAAACAAATATTTCACACATGAATTGTCTCCCCTATTGTTTGTTCTTCGAATGGGTTGTGCACCTTGCTTGCATTTTATTAAAAAATTGTATATATAAAAAATTCATTCACATAATATTGTAGTATTCATGATATGACAGCGATAAAAATGGTTGAAAAACCCTCATGTACAATAAAAAATAACAGTAAAAATTTGAAACTCTGTCATAGTCAACATTAAATATACTCTCAAGATATTTTCTACAAAGGTACAATGATTTCTAACACAAAAAAGAATTATTAAAAAAAGACTGAAAACAAAAACCATGGTGACATGGTATGATGATGACGGTCAATGTCTCCTGATGAGGCGAGAGTTACTGTGCCAGGCACTATCTGTTTTTGACAGGCGTATTAGCTGTACTGACTTGACGTGAATTTTCTGACCGTGGGACCGGCATCTCATACTCTACCAGAAGGGGGAAGTGGTCTGAGGGCACATGGGGGTGAGGGCAGCCAACAACTTTGTTCTGTTGGAACCAGTTTGCATTCAGGGGGCCAAGCAGACCGAGTAAGTTCAAGTGGTCACGAGAATAAAAGATGTAATCGATGATACCCTTGAAGTCAAACCTGTAACAAACAACACAACAAAGTTATGCAATATAGCATAAAATAGTCCATAAAAATGTAGCTTTCAACATAGCAAAAGAAACAGTTCATTCATCTCTTCACACTGAATGAAACTCAACTTCATCAGTTTTATATGCATGGTGCGGTATAATGTTAAGTTTTTAGAAGAAATCAAGCAATATGTTCTTATTATAAAAGATAACATAATCTTACGTGTAATTTGTGAAAGGCATGATATCATTGTCGTAGGCACGACCAAGACGGAAATCGTGAAGCAAGAAGTCTTTCTCTGTGGACACATTGATGCGTTGTAGACAATCATCATATCCTCTCTCCTTAAAGTCCACGTGATTTCTTGATACTTTTCCTGAGTTCAGAAACTCCAAAACACCTTACAGACATAAAAAGAAACAGATTATCATCTACAATTCCTATTTTAGACTTATTTTAGGAAAAAAATCTCAATGGAAAATAGGATGATAAAATCACAATTTTGACTAATAATCTGTCTAATTTCTTTTTGTTTTGTATCATGCAGCATTAGAAAGAATTATTGATGTAAAGTACCATTAGGCCTAATGTTGTAAATACTTCCACTTACAAATTGTTTCAGATCAATATGTACAGGTAGGTAGCTACTACAGGATACAACTCCACAGGGATGTAGGTGCCATTCATTGTATGATAGACAGATGGCATCCGGCCAGACACTTCTATCCTGTACTTACATAGCTTACATATCTACCTATCACACTGCAATCTCAAATCATTTCTAAAAAAATACAAGCTATTATGTCTCTTTACATCAAATCCTAACACAGGTGCAGACTGTCTCTTTGTGTATGAGCTGGGAGTAACCATGTGTCCCTGGTTTTATAGGACTTGGCTGGTAGGCCAGACTTACTACTAGTCCAGTGGTATGTTTAACTTACTACCAGTCCAGTGGTATGTAGGACTTACTACCGGGTCTTGTGGTATGTAGGACTTACTACCAGTCTTGTGGTATGTAGGACTTACTACCAGTCCAGTGGTATGTAGGACTTACTACCAGTCTAGTGGTATGTAGGCCAGGACTTACTACCAGTCTAGTGGTATGTAGGCCAGGACTTACTACCAGTCTTGTGGTATGTAGGACTTACTACCAGTCTTGTGGTATGTAGGACTTACTACCAGTCTAGTGGTATGTAGGACTTACTACCAGTCTAGTGGTATGTAGGACTTACTACCAGTCTTGTGGTATGTAGGACTTACTACCAGTCTTGTGGTATGTAGGACTTACTACCAGTCTAGTGGTATGTAGGACTTACTACCAGTCCAGTGGTATGTAGGACTTACTACCAGTCTAGTGGTATGTAGGCCAGGACTTACTACCAGTCTAGTGGTATGTAGGACTTACTACCAGTCCAGTGGTATGTAGGACTTACTACCAGTCTAGTGGTATGTAGGCCAGGACTTACTACCAGTCCAGTGGTATGTAGGACTTACTACCAGTCTAGTGGTATGTAGGACTTACTACCAGTCTAGTGGTATGTAGGACTTACTACCAGTCTAGTGGTATGTATGACTTACTACCAGTCCAGTGGTATGTAGGACTTACTACCAGTCTAGTGGTATGTAGGCCAGGACTTACTACCAGTCTAGTGGTATGTAGGACTAACTACCAGTCCAGTGGTATGTAGGACTTACTACCAGTCTAGTGGTATGTAGGCCAGGACTTACTACCAGTCTAGTGGTATGTAGGCCAGGACTTACTACCAGTCTAGTGGTATGTAGGCCAGGACTTACTACAAGTCTAGTGATATGTATGACTTACTACCAGTCTAGTGATATGTAGGACTTACTACCAGTCTAGTGGTATGTAGGACTTACTACCAGTCCAGTGGTATGTAGGACTTACTACCAGTCTAGTGGTATGTAGGACTTACTACCAGTCCAGTGGTATGTTTAACTTACTACCAGTCCAGTGGTATGTAGGACTTACTACCAGTCCAGTGGTATGTAGGACTTCCTACCAGTCTAGTGATATGTACGACTTACTACCAGTCCAGTGGTATGTAGGACTTACTACCAGTCCAGTGGTATGTAGGCCAGGACTTACTACCAGTCTAGTGACATGTAGGACTTACTACCAGTCTAGTGGTATGTAGGCCAAGACTTACTACCAGTCCAGTGGTATGTAGGACTTACTACCAGTCTAGTGGTATGTAGGATTTACTACCAGTCTAGTGGTATGTAGGACTTACTACCAGTCTGGTGGTATGTAGACCAGGACTTACTACCAGTCTGGTGGTATGTAGGACTTACTACCAGTCTAGTGGTATGTAGAGGACTTACTACCAGTCCAGTGGTATGTAGGACTTACTACCAGTCTAGTGGTATGTAGGACTTACTACCAGTCTAGTGGTATGTAGGACTTACTACCAGTCTAGTGGTATGTAGGACTTACTACCAGTCTTGTGGTATGTAGGACTTACTAGCTACCAGTCTAGTAGTATCTAGGATTTGACCGGTGAAGACTTTACTTCTCTGTAACATGTACAGGAGTTTGAAGTGTGATATTTAGAGTAGTTTGGAGTGTGATATTTAGAGTAGTTTGGAGTGTGATATTTAGAGTAGTTTGGAGTGTGATATTTAGAGTAGTTTGGAGTGTGATATTTAGAGTAGTTTGGAGTGTGATATTTAGAGAATTTGGAGTGTGATATTTAGAGTAGTTTGGAGTGTGATATTTAGAGTAGTTTGGAGTGTGATATTTAGAGTAGTTTGGAGTGTGATATTTAGAGTAGTTTGGAGTGTGATATTTAGAGTAGTTTGGAGTGTAATATTTAGAGTAGTTTGGAGTGTGATATTTAGAGTAGTTTGGAGTGTGATATTTAGAGTAGTTTGGAGTGTGATATTTAGAGTAGTTTGGAGTGTGATATTTAGAGTAGTTTGGAGTGTGATATTTAGAGTAGTTTGGAGTGTGATATTTAGAGTAGTTTGGAGTGTGCTCTTTCGCGTCTTTGGCGTGTCCTCTTTCGCGTCGTTTGGCGTGTGCTCTTTCGCGTCGTTTTGGCGTGTGCTCTTTCGCGTCGTTTGGGCGTGTGCTCTTTCGCGTCGTTTGGCGTGTGCTCTTTCGCGTCGTTTGGCGTGTGCTCTTTCGCGCGTTTGGCGTGTGCTCTTTCGCGTCGTTTGGCGTGTGCTCTTTCTCGTCGTTTGGCGTGTGCTCTTTCGCGTCGTTTGGCGTGTGCTCTTTCGCGTCGTTTGGCGTGTGCTCTTTCGCGTCGTTTGGCGTGTGCTCTTTCGCGTCGTTTGCGTGTGCTCTTTCGCGGCGTTTGGCGTGTGCTCTTTCGCGGCGTTTGGCGTGTGCTCTTTCGCGTCGTTTGGCGTGTGCTCTTTCGCGTCGTTTGGCGTGTGCTCTTTCGCGGCGTTTGGCGTGTGCTCTTTCGCGGCGTTTGGCGTGTGCTCTTTCGCGCCTTTGGCGTGTGCTCTTTCGCGTAGTTTGGAGTGTGATATTTAGAGTAGTTTGGAGTGTGATATTTAGAGTAGTTTGGAGTGTGATATTTAGAGTAGTTTGGAGTGTGATATTTAGAGTAGTTTGGAGTGTTCCTCACCTGAGTCTGGGAGGGAGTTTAAGTCGCCACATAATATGAGCGGTATGGAGTTAATGTCCGGGGTGGAGGAACCTGGCCGGAAGCTGCGAATACTTTCTTCGATGATATGCTTGAGTTCCCACATAAGCATCATGGTCTGTATAAGCTTGACATCACAGAACTCTGGGTCCCAGTGGATGTGGGCAGTTGCTACCATTATTTGTTGACAGATAAAGTTCTCAGCTGGTGCACCTATGATAAAAAACAATCTAGGATTACCATTACTATTGCAGCAATATATAGGATTCCAAATCCATTCACAAATGGCATTATCAGTCCTCCGAGTTCTGAGAAGTACACTGATAGATGGTGTTTTGCTTTTAAATTTAGATTCAACACATCTCACACCTGTGACCTTAAAAGCAGGTCAAAGTCGAAGAAGAAGTCGAAAATGTGAATGGTTTATTGACAAATGATGGATGACTGACAAAAGGTCATTAAAATAATTGAGATTTTGTCTCGGTGACCTAAAGATACGAGATTTGTCAAGAGACTATTCACAAGAATCTAGATAAAAGGGGTAATGGAAATAATATCCATTGCTTAATCAGGATTCTTCCTCTTTCATATAGTAAAGCAGACTTGGGGGATTCCAAAATTCTTTTTCATGAACTTAAATTGGTCCCCACCTTCCCAACATATCAAAAGATGATCAGCATATGTAACTCTATACATGTAATATTAAGTACAGCAGTTGTCCAATAAAACCCACCATTTTCAAAAACACCCTCCTTTGTTTCCAGCATGGCTGCCAGTCCTATATTGTCCTTAGTCATGACCCTGTTAAGCATGTCATCAGAACCCTCAGCATTTGCCATGGCAACCTGGTTAAACTCTACTAGATGTTCCTTTAATAAGGAGAATCTGAAATACAATCATAAAGAGGTTTAAGAAGCTGTTCTGATGATGTAAATCATATATAAATCACATAGAGAACGAGCTTCCAATATATTGGGCTGCCAACATTACTCTCCATCCTCATTTAGTAGTTATATCACTTCACTGCCAAAACTACAGCAAGCAAGGTTTATACTAGCCAAACTTTGACTCCACATTATGTCACAGGACGAGATTACCTACTCTATCAAGTGCCCTTTGGGGATGTTTACAGAGAATTATCTGGCAGACAACATATTCAGACTACAGTGCAGGTTACATAAATATGTCTACACTGTTACAATGTCCTCATTCACTTCAATCCCTCCAAACATTATAACTATTCATGTGACTGATGGCTCATCACCTACAATTACCAGTAAATATCTTTTTTTTTTTGATAAAACATGTATAATAAAGGGCACAAACAGAAACAGAAAATGACCTGAATCTTCGTACAGCTGTCCTAGGACATACAGTATACAATGGATGGATATTTTTTCATTTACAAGAGTATGCTTATGAAAGCAGGGTGAAAGTAAGCCAATAAATCTATGAAATACCTACTTTGATGTTCTATAGAATATTGCACAACCATCTACATATTTCCTTTCTGACTCTGTCATGGTCCTTGCTCGAGATTTGGCAGAGAAGATGCCATCATAGCCATCCCTCTTAAGCTCGGGGAGGAAGAAATTGTAGAACTGGTCAGTTTCTACCTCCTGAAATTACATAATTTCAATAATTCAAAAAAAGAAACATGCATGGATTCCAAATACAGATCAAAATTATTAAAAAAATAATGCAGGACAGTTCTACAAATGGGTACAGCACACAGCACTCTGGTACCATACAGGACAGTACTACAGATGGGTACAGCACACAGCACTGGTACCATACAGGACAGTACTACAGATGGGTATACGTACAGCACACAGCACTGGTACCATACAGGACAGTACTACAAATGGGTACAGCACACGGCACTGGTACCATACAGGACAGTACTACAGATGGGTATACGTACAGCACTGGTACCATACAGGACAGTACTACAGATGGGTACAGCACACAGCACTGGTATCATACAGGACAGTACTACAAATGGGTACAGCACACGGCACTGGTACCATACAGGACAGTACTACAAATGGGTACAGCACACGGCACTGGTATCATACAGGACAGTACTACAGATGGGTACAGCACACGGCACTGGTACCATACAGGACAGTACTACAGATAGGTAATGTATGTGTTTTAGAAATGGATGTTTAACATATTTTGAGATTGGATTTGGTTAAATAGCTCTAAATGATTAAATTATATAGTTTAAAAAGCTCACAATACTTGTATTTTAAAGAGCATTAGATATTTATTACTGATCTTTTTTGTGATAACAGATCACTACAAAGTTCTAACAAGTGTATGTTATGTCCATCCTCCCTATCACATAATGATGGTTCTTTACCAACTGATATACAGGGTAATATTCTCACCCAACACCTGTACAGGTGTGTAAACATCACAAAGCTTACTGAGAATCAGTCACTGTACCGACTGATATACAGGGTAATATTCTCACCCAACACCTGTACAGGTGTGTAAACATCACAAAGCTTACTGAGAATCAGTCACTGTACCGACTGATATACAGGGTAATATTCTCACCCAACACCTGTACAGGTGTGTAAACATCAGAAAGCTTGCTGAGAATCAGTTACTGTACCGACTGATAAACAGGGTAATATTCTCACCCAACACCTGTACAAGTGTGTAAACATCACAAAGCTTACTGAGAATCAGTTACTGTACCGACTGATAAACAGGGTAATATTCTCACCCAACACCTGTACAAGTGTGTAAACATCACAAAGCTTGCTGAGAATAAGTCACTGTACCGACTGATAAACAGGGTAATATTCTCACCCAACACCTGTACAGGTGTGTAAACATCACAAAGCTTGCTGAGAATAAGTCACTGTACCGACTGATAAACAGGGTAATATTCTCACCCAACACCTGTACAGGTGTGTAAACATCACAAAGCTTGCTGAGAATAAGTCACTGTACCGACTGATATACAGGGTAATATTCTCACCCAACACCTGTACAAGTGTGTAAACATCACAAAGCTTGCTGAGAATAAGTCACTGTACTGACTGGGGCGTGATGTATACTACATAGGTCAATATCTGTTAACACCTGTACATGTAGCACACATCTGTTGGCTATATTTCAGCAATGATTAACACAGGTCATTGATCTGGCTGTCACCAGTCAATCTCCTCTAGACACTTATGTACCCTACCTATAGATCGTATAATAGGTCACCCTATTGAAATGTCTACCCTGACATACCGGATATATGTGATTGTCCTTAGTCACTTCTAATAATTATCAACATATGCTGGATTCAGATCACTAAACATATCCTGGTTGTTTAGTTCTATTTTCATAAAATCTGCAGTTTCTAAGACCCAGGCATGGTCTGTATACATACAAATACAGGTCAAACACAAAAGGTGCTAGCTATATAGTGCCCCTGAAAACCTTCATCCTAATGCTAATAAATATATATAACACCTAGTGCCTCAGGCAGTGTGTCATGTGACATCAGCTATTTTTTGTTGGTTCAGTGTTCAAAATTGACAAAAATGGTAACGCAATGTAAATATAAGTATTATGAACAAGGGTTTTAATGTCAGCAAAATATCTGGTGGGCTAATAATTCTGGTAGGTCAAACCTACTGGGTCTACAGTGTCACACTGTTAATGAACCTTGTCAGAAGGGCAAAATATTTGCTGGTTTTACATTTCCAGTACCTTAAAATATAACCCATCAAATAAATACTGTGAATATGCATGTATTATGATTTCTAATAAAGAGTTCTGGAATGTGGTGTCGTGGTGTGTGTCCCATGTCTACAGAACTGTGTCATGGTGAGTGTCCCATGTCTACAGACATGTGTTGTAGTGTGTCCCTTGTCTACAGACATGTGTTGTGGTGTGTGTCTACAGACATGTGTTGTGGTGAGTGTCCCATGTCTACAGACATGTGTTGTGGTGTGTGTCCCCTGTCTACAGACATGTGTTGTGGTGTGTGTCCCATGTCTACAGACATGTGTTGTGGTGAGTGTCCCCTGTCTACAGACATGTGTTGTGGTGTGTGTCCCCTGTCTACAGACATGTGTTGTAGTGTGTCCCTTGTCTACAGACATGTGTTGTGGTGTGTGTCTACAGACATGTGTTGTGGTGTGTGTCCCATGTCTACAGACATGTGTTGTGGTGTGTGTCCTCTGCCTACAGACATGTGTTGTGGTGTTGTGGTGTGTGTCTACAGACATGTGTTGTGGTGTGTGTCCCCTGTCTACAGACATGTGTTGTGGTGTTGTGGTGTGTGTCTACAGACATGTGTTGTGGTGAGTGTCCCATGTCTACAGACATGTGTTGTGGTGTGTGTCCCCTGTCTACAGACATGTGTTGTGGTGTGTGTCTACAGACATGTGTTGTGTTGTGTGTCTACAGACATGTGTTCTGGTGTGTGTCCCCTGTCTACAGACATGTGTTGTGGTGTGTGTCTACAGACATGTGTTGTGGTGTGTGTCTACAGACATGTGTTGTGGTGTGTGTCTACAGACATGTGTTGTGGTGTGTGTCTACAGACATGTGTTCTGGTGTGTGTCCCCTGTCTACAGACATATGTTGTGGTGTTGTGGTGTGCGTCTACAGACATGTGTTGTGGTGTTGTGGTGTGTGTCTATAGACATGTGTTGTGTGTCTATAGACATGTGTTGTGGTGTGTGTCTACAGACATGTGTTGTGGTGTGTGTCTACAGACATGTGTTCTGGTGTATGTCCCATGTCTACAGACATGTGTTGTGGTGTGTGTCTATAGACATGTGTTGTGGTGTGTGTCTACAGACATGTGTTGTGGTGTGTGTCTACAGACATGTGTTCTGGTGTGTGTCCCCTGTCTACAGACATGTGTTGTGTTGTGTGTCTACAGACATGTGTTGTGGTGTGTGTCCCCTGTCTACAGACATGTGTTGTGGTGTGTGTCCTCTGTCTACAGACATGTGTTGTGGTGTGTGTCCTCTGCCTACAGACATGTGTTGTGGTGTGTGTCCCCTGTCTACAGACATGTGTTGTGGTGTGTGTCCTCTGCCTACAGACATGTGTTGTGGTGTGTGTCCCCTGTCTACAGACATGTGTTGTGGTGTGTGTCCCCTGTCTACAGACATGTGTTGTGGTGTGTGTCCTCTGTCTACAGACATGTGTTGTGGTGTGTGTCCTCTGCCTACAGACATGTGTTGTGGTGTGTGTCCCCTGTCTACAGACATGTGTTCTGGTGTGTGTCCCCTGTCTACAGACATGTGTTCTGGTGTGTGTCCTCTGTCTACAGACATGTGTTGTGGTGTGTGTCCTCTGCCTACAGACATGTGTTGTGGTGTGTGTCCCCTGTCTACAGACATGTGTTCTGGTGTGTGTCCTCTGCCTACAGACATGTGTTCTGGTGTGTGTCCTCTGTCATGTGTTCCAGGGTCTGGTTCCACTTTATTACATGTTCTGGGTATTTTCTTCCTATACAGGTTATGGTGCTTGTTATCCATCCCTATAGCCTGATGGCTGTTAGTCCCATGTTGCTATATACACATCAATTTGTGGACCATCAACCCTTACCAGTGTAGAAGACAATTATTGACCAATATTCAGGTCAACCCTGTATAACCAGCCAGAGGATAATGACCTATATTTCTGTGTCTGGCCTCTGAACCTTTCTACAGGATTAATAGTGTACTGTCCCAATTTTTTTCAATAGATGCCCCTCTGTGTACTGTTTTCTTCCCTTTATTTGACAACACAATCCATATAGAGGATCTATATAAGTGGTTACCCCGTATGTGATATGGAGATTATTGAACGAGTCTAATAATTCCACATTAAAAAAACTTGAGTGTAAGACTCTGTATATCATGTAACTCATATTTTTGAAAATATTATATAAGTACCTTACTGTATTTAAGACATGGTAATATTACATGGTAGAATAGAACAGTTATGTGATATGTGTTTTGACTAGGAATAGGTGAATTACTGTATATATATATATACAATGGGAAGCACGCCACAACATAATCAGACAGTAATGTGACCATCTGTAGTAGTCAGTCTAACACCTGGATTCCTTGATAACAATAAAAAACAGAAGGGTAACACCTGCATCACAGTCCCTTTTGATGATGTCAGAGTCTGAAGTTGATGAATTGTGCTCAATTCCGTAAGACGTACCACAACCACACAAAAAGTCCTAAAGAGTCAAACAGTGTAAAACTATACAGGACTCATTTGGAGCTAAAGTAAGGATTGATGTTGACTGATAGACTGTAAAGTGAGAATCTCTGTTCATGTTTAGAAGGTACCTGACACACAGAAAATTAATATATTCTCTGGGGCATAGATAGAGGGACCAACCAACTTCCATGGCATAGATAGATGTAGGAATAACCGACCTCTAAGGCACACATTGAGAGAACAACCAACCTTCTCTTAAGGCATAGACAGAGGGAACAACAAACATCAAAGGAATTAGTAGTGGAATAAACCAACCTTCTCTTAGATAGAGGGAACAACCAACCTTCTCTTAGATAGAGGGAACAACCAACCTTATGAGGGAACAACCAACCTTATGAGGGAACAACCAACCTTATGAGGGAACAACCAACCTTCTCTAAGATAGAGGTAACAACCAACCTTCTCTAAGATAGAGGTAACAACCAACCTTCTCTAAGATAGAGGTAACAACCAACCTTATGAGGGAACAACCAACCTTCTCTAAGATAGAGGGAACAACCAACCTTCTCTGAAACAGAGGTAACAACCAACCTTATGAGGGAACAACCAACCTTCTCTAAGACAGAGGGAACAACCAACCTTCTCTAAGATAGAGGTAACAACCAACCTTCTCTAAGACAGAGGGAACAACCAACCTTCTCTAAGATAGAGGTAACAACCAACCTTCTCTAAGACAGAGGGAACAACCAACCTTCTCTAAGACAGAGGGAACAACCAACCTTCTCTAAGACAGAGGGAACAACCAACCTTCTCTAAGACAGAGGGAACAACCAACCTTCTCTAAGACAGAGGGAACAACCAACCTTCTCTTAGATAGAGGGAACAACCAACCTTCTCTGATGTAATACAGTTGAACTTCCCTAACCGATCATGCACAGCACATGGATTTTTGGCCAGGTTGGTGAGGGTTCAGTTTTGAAAAGTGATCCATTTTGAAGAGTCAGGATCCGGATATAATATTGATTGGATGACAATTCATATTTTTGAAGTGTTAATATTATGGACAAAGGTGTGCCGGCATATAGTCAACAAGGAAACAAAAGCACTGCCAATGTGGACAGAGGTGAAACAGGTAAACAGGAGGAAAGTAAATACATGAGAGGCAATGCCAAATTTAAGGAAAATAAACATACATCAGTTACCTCAAATACCTATGTTCCCTGTGTTAAATACCTGTGTTCCCGATGTTAAATACCTGTGTTCCCGATGTTAAATACCTGTGTTCCCGATGTTAAATACCTGTGTTCCCAGTGTTAAATACCTATGTTCCCAGTGTTAAATACCTGTGTTCCCGATGTTAAATACATGTGTTCCTGATGTTAAATACCTGTGTTCCCTGTGTTAAATATCTGTGTTCCCTGTGTTAAATACCTGTATTCCTCGTGATGAATACTTGTGTTCCCTGTGTTAAATACCTGTGTTCCCCATGTTAAATACCTGTGGTCCCCATGTTAAATACCCATGTTCCCCGTGATGAATACCTGTGTTCCCTGTGTTCCCTGTGTTAAATATCTGTGTTCCCTGTGTTAAATACCTGTATTCCTCGTGATGAATACTTGTGTTCCCAATGTTAAATACCTGTATTCCCTGTGTTAAATACCTGTGTTCCCAATGTTAATACATGTGTTCCCTGTGTTAAATACCTGTGTTCCCTGTGTTAAATACCTGCAGTGATGGATACAGAAAATTGTGTAACTGAGGGTATGCCCCCATCAAATTGAAAAAGATGGGGGCTCTTGATCATGACTATAAAATTGGATCTGTTTTAAAGTACTATTACATTTTAAGAATGACTTATTGCATCATTTCCTTTAAATAATTGCTATTCATAGCTGCTGAAAACAATTTATTTGGTACAATAAAACTTGGCAATAACAGTTTCTTTATATGCAGAACTTTTAAAAGAAAGACTGAATATCATATGCTAACAGATTTTTTTCATTCGGAAAATGATCAAACAAAAATTGATGTTAATGTATAATGAACATCAAACTAGATCTACATGGAAATCATGTTTTCGTTGGTTTTTTTGTTTTGCAGAATGTTCCTTATTCGTATCTTTTCTTGTTGTGTCCGCTGCTGTGTCTTTATAATGTTCGGTGTTTTTATCAGGCCTACTCTCTACATCATGATCATGATGATTCTAAAGAAACGTTATATTTCTTTATGTGTGGAGGTGGCTTTTGCCATGTTTGGGTTATTAAAGGTCACATAAGCGCTTGGATTTTCGTCATATTTTTAAGCGTTCTTGCGACTCAAGGGGAGTAACTCTAATTACGACTTCCGCCTAAATCATGTTTGTTGTAAAGACGACACCAAAACGGTATTGTACTTACTATAATTTCGTTTGATTGATAGAAACATGTTTAAAAATATTATTAAACACATCTTGTACCCGCGTTATGTTGATACATATGCGGGTCACACTAGTGTTTTTGCGTGAATTGGCCCCCACTTATATTCTGCAAGTGGGGGCAAAACGTAAATTTAGGGGGATTTTAACGATCCCGCGCCCTGGATCTTTCACTGTACCTGTGTTCCCCATGTTAAATACCTGTGTTCCCCGTGATGAATACCTGTGTTCCCTGTGTTAAATACCTGTGTTCCCCATGTTAAATACCTATGTTCCCCGTGATGAATACCTGTGTTCCCTGTGTTAAATACCTGTGTTCCCCATGTTAATACCTGTGTTCCCTGTGTTAAATACCTGTATTCCTCGTGATGAATACTTGTGTTCCCAATGTTAAATACCTGTGTTCCCCATGTTAAATACCTGTGTTCCCCATGTTAAATACCTGTGTTCCCTGTGTTAAATACCTGTGTTCCCCATGTTAAATACATGTGTTCCTGATGTTAAATACCTGTGTTCCCCATGTTAAATACCTGTGTTCCCCGTGATGAATACCTGTGTTCCCCATGTTAAATACCTGTGTTCCCCATGTTAAATACCCATGTTCCCCGTGATGAATACCTGTGTTCCCCATGTTAAATACCTGTGTTCCCCATGTTAAATACCTGTGTTCCCCGTGATGAATACCTGTGTTCCCTGTGTTAAATATCTCTGTTCCCTGTGTTAAATACCTCTATTCCCTGTGTCAAATAAAATTTCATTTCCCCAGAAGATTATCTAGTGACCTTTCAGGAAACCTAGCTAATGATCTTTATTACAAGTACATAATCCAGAGAACTTTATTCCAAGAAAACAATCAAGTGACCTTTATTCCACGAAGATAATTCAGTGACTGGTTTTCCAAACAGGAAACCTAATGAGCTTCATTATAAGTATAAATGTTATCAGGTATAAGTAGAGTGACAGAACAAGAGATAAAGGAAAACATGGGGTGGCTGTAATGACAAGGACTCACCTGTAGACAGATGATATCTGCAGCACAATGTTTGATCTCCTCCATGATGCCCTTCTTCCTGTACTCCCAGTTGAGGGCCCATGAGGGGCAGTACCCGTACAGCTGTCTTGTGCAGTATTTATCACAAAGTACATTGTAGCACATCACAGTGAAGATGGCTGCAACATAAACAATAGATATAAATGTCATGGGTAGCATAAAATCATTGAATTGTACACATGAACAGAACTACTGTATTATTACTTTGACATACCAGTCACTGGTAACTACAGTATAGTTTGACATACCAGTCACTGGTAAATACTGTATTCTTACTTTGACATACCAGTCACTGGAAACTACGGTATTCTTACTTTGACATACTAGTCACTGGTAACTACAGTATTCTTACATTGACATCGTGTTTTATTATCATTATTTTTTTGTTGTTATTTTTTCTGCAGACCAGGTACTATTTTTAATGGCAGACGTATAATTACTCATGGAATATTTTTAATGAGTGTCGACCATTTCAAGTTAATAGACCTATCTTAAAATTGTAATATTTTAATAAATAATTAAATTTGTTTTCATTTCATAAAAACTTCTAGACTCATTTCATAAAATCTCATATGAAATGAAAACTCATTTAAGATCCTATATGTGTATGGTTTCATTCAGGTATCTGCAACAACTACTAAGTTAAACCCAAAACATGGTGTTATTGACCAGATTTGGCATATGACCATAAACTGTAACCTTGTCTATGACCTCATGAATGTATATATATATAGATATGTATTTTATATGGTAGAGGTCTATAATAACAAACAAATAGAAAGCTGGAACTAGAATCTGAAAAGTTGAATGTGAGTTAAGGCTGTAGGTTCCTAGATTTGTTTATGCTGTGGTATAAACCACACCTTTTAACCTTGAACAGATTTATACATTATAGATAGTGTGAAGGAATTCATCACTGTACATACTGTACACAGATATCCTTTACTGTAAGGTATATCAATACACGCTATCAGGCATTCATTAGCAATGAAACAAAGGTAATACATAATGCTTGCTTATTTTTTACTGACCCCGATAGGTTGTTAAAGGGACAAAAAATTACCTGATCTGTGTGGTCAGTGTAAGGAAGGTCAAGTGATTTAACTGACCATCAAGCAATAAACAGTAGGACTACATGCCTAATTTATCCTGTACTCTGTCCAGTCACTATATACATTAACCAAACAAGGAAAATCGGTAACACTGAAAGCAGATATCAAAATACTTATATTACACCCATACAGGTCTTTGCCCTTAAGCATGATCAGTACATCAGAAACTTAGTGTCAGTATATATGTAGATATTATTATATGTAGTGTCAGTATATATGTAGATATTATTATATGTAGTGTCAGTATATATGTAGATATTATTATATGTAGTGTCAGTATATATGTAGATATTATTATATGTTGTGTCAGTATATATGTAGATAATATTATATGTTGTGTCAGTATATATGTAGATATTATTATATGTAGTGTCAGTATATATGTAGATATTATTATATGTTGTGTCAGTATATATGTAGATAATATTATATGTTGTGTCAGTATATATGTAGATATTATTATATGTAGTGTCAGTATATATGTAGATATTATTATATGTAGTGTCATGACAGTATATATGTAGTTATTATTATATGTTGTGTCAGTATATATGTAGATAATATTATATGTTGTGTCAGTATATATGTAGATATTATTATATGTAGTGTCAGTATATATGTAGTTATTATTATATGTTGTGTCAGTATATATGTAGATATTATTATATGTTGTGTCAGTATATATGTAGATAATATTATATGTAGTGTCAGTATATATGTAGATATTATTATATGTAGTGTCAGTATATATGTAGATAATATTATATGTAGTGTCAGTATATATGTAGTTATTATTATATGTTGTGTCAGTATATATGTAGATAATATTATATGTAGTGTCAGTATATATGTAGATAATATTATATGTTGTGTCAGTATATATGTAGATAATATTATATGTAGTGTCAGTATATATGTAGTTATTATTATATGTTGTGTCAGTATATATGTAGATAATATTATATGTTGTGTCAGTATATATGTAGATAATATTATATGTTGTGTCAGTATAAATGTAGATATTATCAATGTTATCTTGTTTACTGTTTTGTATTCAATGCTATTAGTTACCATAAAGGTAACAAGCCTTCTTTAACTCAGTACCTATAACACAAATCCGTACCTACACAAATCCGTACCTATAACACAAATCCCTACGATATACCTATAACACAAATTGTAAGTGCGTCAATACCACTGGCACTGACTGCACACATACACACACATATACAGTTATGTACCACTGGCACTGACTGCACACATACACACACACACATATACAGTTATGTATGTAGGTAAGGCTTACAGCAAGCTGTATCCTTTATATCTACCAGGGTATGTAGTTTTAATCTGTGATATAATGAACAAAGGATGTGAAAAGGTATGGGGTCAACTAACAGACCACTTGTGTTCTCTCTGGGTAAAAATACTACAGTTTCCTCATGATCAAACAGAGAACTCCTTGCATCCCGACCAACAAAAGTGATTAATAATTACAAACTGATATATAGCTTGTGTCACAATCGTTTCCAAAGTTGATAAAGTTTCTTCTTTAAATTTTATAGAAAGCTACCAGTATATTCAAACGGCAACAATTCCAAGGCCAAGGGAATTAAGATTGCTATTTTGGTGTTCAGGACAGTTCCCCCATGTCATAATTGAAATAACATAGAATTACATTTGTATACATTTGTTACTTCTATAATTTGATGACATAAAATATATTTCAATAATTTTTCTTTTAACTCTTCCATATGAATTTTGATATTTATCTTGTTGATAGTCTCTTTTATAGAACCCTAAGACCCAACACCACTGAACTGAATCGTTTAATTAATGGTCATTCATTTACTTCATTGAGCCAATACAGCACTTCCTGATTTAAATTGTTCATTAAGATTTATAACACTATGGCTGTGTACAGAGTTCTGAGATCCCTTCTGATGAAACAAAGATGTGTTTGAATTGTGATCATATTATTCTCCTCCATATCCTCATCCCATATAGCTGTCACCCTCCATATCCTCATCCCATATAGCTGTCACCCTCCATATCCTCATCCCATATAGCTGTCAGCCACTATATCCTCATCCCATATAGCTGTCACCCTCTATATCCTCATCCCAAATAGGTGTCACCCACCATATCCTCATCCCATATAGCTGTCACCCTCCATATCCTCATCCCATATAGCTGTCACCCTCCATATCCTCATCTCATATAGCTGTCACCCTCCATATCCTCATCCCATATAGCTGTCACCCTCCATATCCTCATCCCATATAGTTGTCACCCTCCATATCCTCATCCCATAAAGCTGTCACCCTCCATATCCTCATCCCATATAGCTGTCACCCTCCATATCCTCATCCCATATAGCTGTCACCCTCCATATCCTCATACCATATAGCTGTCACCCTCCATATCCTCATTCCATATAGCTGTCACCCTCCATACCTCATCCCATGTAACTATCACCCTCCTTATCCTCATCCCATAAAGCTGTCACCCTCCATATCCTCATCCCATATAGCTGTCACCCTCCATATCCTCATCCCATAAAGCTGTCACCCTCCATATCCTCATCCCATATAGCTGTCACCCTCCATATCCTCATCCCATATAGCTGTCACCCTCCATATCCTCATCCCATATAGCTGTCACCCTCCATATCCTCATACCATATAGCTGTCACCCTCCATATCCTCATACCATATAGCTGTTACCCACCATATCCTCATCCCATATAGCTGTCACCCTCCATATCTCATCCCATGTAACTATCACCCTCCATATCCTCATCCCATATAGCTGTCACCCTCCATATCCTCATCCCATATAGCTGTCACCCTCCATATCCTCATTCCATATAGCTGTCACCCTCCATACCTCATCCTATGTAACTATCACCCTCCTTATCCTCATTTCATAGTATCTGTCACCCTCCATATTCTCTATATTCTCTTTCCATAATATAGATGTCACCTTCCATAATTTCATCCCATATAGCATCCCTACACTTTCTACAGTGTGAACCTCCCATCCCTTGTCAGAATTCTCCTGTAAGTGTAATAGTATGCCCTGCACCCATTATTCTCTATTTCAGAAAAACCAATAAGGACTAATTCTATTGCCTCAATATTTTAATAGTCTTAACACATTAGAAACTTCTGATGTAAGCTGACACAAATCATTATCACACAGAACTAGCGGTGACAGCATTGTCCCACAGTTGGGAGTATTAATGTGTTTGAACTTAAAAGACCTGTACAACAGCTTATGTTTGACCTTAAATGACCTGTACAACAGTTTATGTTTGACCTTAAATGACCTGTACAGCAGCTTATGTTTGACCTTAAATGACCTGTACAACAGTTTATGTTTGACCTTAAATGACCTGTACAGCAGCTTATGTTTGACATTAAATGACCTGTACAACAGTTTATGTTTGACCTTAAATGACCTGTACATCAGCTTATGTTTGACCTTAAATGAACTGTACAGAAGCTTATGTTTGACCTTAATGACCTGTACAACATCCTACAGTGTACCCTATGTAGCTTTGAAGTCCCACTGGTAACACCTGACAGACTCTGTACCTAAATACCTCCTTTCTCATACCTCTTCTAGCCCAACCCTTCACTCCATAAACTGACACAGATTTAAATATGACCTCACCACTTCCAGCCTCATGCGGTGGTTATCATGTAGGACTATTAATTACATAAAAACATGTAAGCCTAAAACTCTGTGTGTGTGTGTAACCATTGTAGGTTAATAGATTACTGGTGTACATCCTCACCAACCTCTCCACTTGTCAGTGTTTTCCTGCAAACCATTATAGAGTTTTATTAAGCTGCCAGTCAAAGTCAACATTGTTGCAAATTCCTAAAATTCTTGAATAATTTTTGTTGCTTTGCCATAAAAAACAAGCATTCCCATAAAAACTATTTACACTCCCCCATTAGATAATGTTTAAAATGTATTCTGTACCAAAAGAAACCACTAATTACAGAATAAAATGTCATCAGGTCTTTTACTGTGCATCACAACAGGCTAATTATCATCAAATATTGTTGTGTTCTAAATTATCCAAGGTTTATAAATTTCCTTGATTTGATATCTGCATATGTATATGGTTTTTTCATAAGATTTTTTCTAGATTATTTAGTGGCAATATATATATATATAAAAAAGAAAGAAAAACATTCTGTCCAAAACATTTGAATTACATTTCTATGTAAAATATATGTACATGTACATATAAAGGTGATGATCATGATATGACTGTTTCTCAGTGGGTTTAATTTCTGGCTACCTCATCATGTGGAACTGCATAATGACAGTGACTATACCCTCCAGCCATATCTGTCCTCTTGGCCAGAGCTAGTGTAATGACCATCAAACCAAGAATGTAAGGGTTAACATTCCAATGCCATAAAACTGTACCCTGAACACACCCCACATCAGTTAGGCCATCTGTAATATCACTGTAGTTTTGACATGGTTTGACACCTCAAATAATCGTCACTAGATTTCATCTCTAAGGATATCACCTGCTTTTCGTGATGATATATATAGAAAGTTTGTGGTGCATCCCCACAGCTACAATATCATCACCGGATCACCGTCTGGTATGTTAATTATGCTCCTCTACATTTTTTGTAACCTTTTTTTCTTTATGTTTGATGTTTTCAATAGACTGTGTGTATGTTTTATGTGAATGTAAAAAAAAAAATAAAAAAATCAGTCAACAAAATAAATAGTTGAATAAAACATTCCTCATATAAAAAATGTAATTTCAAATTAACTGAAAACTCTGTTGAAATGTGCATAAGGGGTATCAGTATATAAAATAAATTCAACATTAATTTGATAATCATTATCATTACACATAGCAATTATACACCTAACACCATTGAATTGACAAAACCTATTTATAAAACCCAACTTTTTTTGTTTAAGCAACAGGAAGCAATCCCACACTCCCTTCGCCACCTACTCCCAGATGACTGTAGTGACCATGTGTTGCATGGCTACACCTCAAAATATATGTGCATGCCTACAATTTGTTTTGACCCTGACAAGAATTGTTGAATAACACAGCTTATCCTAATTGCATCTGCTCTCAATCCTGACTACATGTAAACCCAGTCCATGACCCTGCTGCACCTGTATACCACAGGAAACAACCTGAACCAAGCAGCTCAGTACAGGCCAGATTAGACACATCGCATTATAACATCAAATATAGTAATAATCTGAGATGGGATTATTGTTATGTTGTATGTTATGTTCTAAATCAATACTTTTACTGTATTCAAGCTATCAAAATAATGAGTCACCATTGAACTTTTTGTGTTTTTGATTCATGCCATTAAATATTCCTGACCTTGGCACAGAGGACAGTTGATATACAAATGTATACTGTTTGTATACTCCTGACCTTGACTGAGAGGACAGTTGATATACAAATGTATACTGCTTGTATACTCCTGACCTTGACTGAGAGGACAGTTGATATACAAATGTATACTGCTTGTATACTCCTGACCTTGACTGAGAGGACAGTTGATATACAAATGTATACTTTGTATACTCCTGACGTTGACTGAGAGGACAGTTGATATACAAATGTATACTTTGTATACTCCTGACCTTGACTGAGAGGACAGTTGATATACAAATGTATACTGTTTGTATACTCCTGACCTTGACTGAGAGGACAGTTGATATACAAATGTATACTGTTTGTATACTCCTGACCTTGACTGAGAGGACAGTTGATATACAAATGTATACTGTTCGTATATTAATGACCTTGATGAGAGGACAGTTGATATACAAATGTATACTTTGTATACTCCTGACCTTGACTGAGAGGACAGTTGATATACAAATGTATACTGTTTGTATACTCCTGACCTTGACTGAGAGGACAGTTGATATACAAATGTATACTGTTTGTATACTCCTGACCTTGACTGAGAGGACAGTTGATATACAAATGTATACTGTTTTATTTTACACAATTTGTCCGAGAGGTATAACTAATATACAGATGTTGCCTGAGAAGTATTTCTAACCTTGATCCAGGGGTACATATGATTTATATGTGTAGCAAGCTTTATTCTGAATGTCAAAAAACAAAAACAGCTTCTTCAGTTTTCTTGTTTCATTAATGTGTTTGTTAAAATAACTGCTGACTCTAGTAAAATTTAATCAACAAATATTTTTAAAATGCTAAGCATGACAACAGTCGTCGGTGCTTATATATAATATGAACACAGACAAATGCAAGGTAAGGGATGGGTGGTACAAACTTCAGAACCGTATCACGCATTTCATTAGTAACAATTTATCATCTGTCAGATAGCTCTCCTCACAACTACCTACAGGCAGTATATATTTACCTTCACCCATTGCAGACCCATCAACATTAGATTAATCACAGCTTTAAAACAATTCTAAGTTGTTTTTTAAAGTTTGCCTTATCTAAATTTACTCATGAAATTCAAATAATTGTAGGAGTGAACTAGTCTCTCACCTGTTGGTCTGTTCCTTTCAGAATTGGCTAACCATACCCACTGTCGACTAGGCGGCTGAGTGGAATTGACTGAAATGACAATAACAATACATATCAAAATGAGAATGTAATTAATTTATGAAACACTTACTTCACTTACAAATGTTATGAAGTCTCACAAAGTCCCTTGTTTCACCACAGCAATAAACAGTACACTCTTCCATAGGGTGGGATGCACTATAACATACTTGAAGAAGGGTTATTTTTTGGTTTTGTGCCTTTGGCAGTTCTCATTGTTCAAGATACTCTGAAAGTGATCTGTAATGCCTTGGGAGAAGGCATCCATTAAAGTACTATTGGAAAAAAGAAATTCATGCTTTCTTCAGGAGGTCCAGGCTAGCCTAGATCAATGTGCCAGTGCCCGATTGGCCCCCTTACGGATCAGATTAATTTGTCACCAATTTCTACTCTCATCTATAAATAGGTTGACAGGGTAGGAATAAAGAAAGTGATGTCTGGGACAGTATCAAACATACACACGAAGTAAAGAGGTAACTCCTCTTGTGATTTTATCACAAAGCTGCTAGTGGAAATGCAAAACAAACCTTTGAGAACTTCCAAAACTTCTAAAAGACCCTGCAGCTCAGGAAGTCAGAATGAGCTGAATGTTCAGTTAGATCAAGGTCATATGATATAATCCTGTACTTGTTTATATATATGGACCAATGTGGGGGTAAGGGCCATGTAGTAGTCCATAGGGACTTATTTGGAGCTTGAGGCTAGGCTCATCTACTAGTCTCTGATCTATAGGGACCAAGCTTAACTAGTCTATAGGGACCAATTTGGGGACTAGGTTAATGTACTTATCTATAGGGGTGGGGGCAATGTGGGGCTACAAGACTCATAATGCACAAGGCTATAGGGGGTCAATGTGGGGGCTGATCCTGTTACAGTCTATAGAGGCCAATCAGGGGGCTAGGACCCTGTTAGTCTATAGAGGCCCAATGTGGGGGGCTAGGACCCTGTTAGTCTATAGAGGCCCAATGTGGGGGCTAGGATCCTGTTAGTCTATAGAGGCCCAATGTGGGGGCTAGGATCCTGTTAGTCTATAGAGGCCCAATGTGGGGGCTAGGATCCCGTTACAGTCTATAGAGGCCCAATGTGGGGGGCTAGGATCCTGTTAGTCTATAGAGGCCCAATGTGGGGGGCTAGGATCCCGTTACAGTCTATAGAGGCCCAATGTGGGGGGCTAGGATCCTGTTAGTCTATAGAGGCCCAATGTGGGGGGCTAGGATCCTGTTAGTCTATAGAGGCCCAATGTGGGGGGCTAGGATCCTGTTACAGTCTATAGAGGCCCAATGTGGGGGGCTAGGATTCTGTTACAGTCTATAGAGGCCCAATGTGGGGGCTAGGATTCTGTTACAGTCTATAGAGGCCCAATGTGGGGGGCTAGGATCCTGTTACAGTCTATAGAGGCCCAATGTGGGGGCTAGGATCCTGTTACAGTCTATAGAGGCCCAATGTGGGGGGCTAGGATCCTGTTACAGTCTATAGAGGCCCAATGTGGGGGGCTAGGATTCTGTTACAGTCTATAGAGGCCCAATGTGGGGGCTAGGATTCTGTTAGTCTATAGAGGCCCAATGTGGGGGCTAGGATCCCGTTACAGTCTATAGAGGCCCAATGTGGGGGGCTAGGATCCTGTTACAGTCTATAGAGGCCCAATGTGGGGGCTAGGATTCTGTTACAGTCTATAGAGGCCCAATGTGGGGGGCTAGGATTCTGTTACAGTCTATAGAGGCCCAATGTGGGGGCTAGGATCCTGTTACAGTCTATAGAGGCCCAATGTGGGGGCTAGGATTCTGTTACAGTCTATAGAGGCCCAATGTGGGGGGCTAGGATCCTGTTACAGTCTATAGAGGCCCAATGTGGGGGGCTAGGATCCTGTTACAGTCTATAGAGGCCCAATGTGGGGGCTAGGATCCCGTTACAGTCTATAGAGGCCCAATGTGGGGGCTAGGATCCTGTTACAGTCTATAGAGGCCCAATGTTGGGGCTAGGATTCTGTTAGTCTATAGAGGCCCAATGTGGGGGCTAGGATTCTGTTACAGTCTATAGAGGCCCAATGTGGGGGGCTAGGATTCTGTTACAGTCTATAGAGGCCCAATGTGGGGGGCTAGGATTCTGTTACAGTCTATAGAGGCCCAATGTGGGAGGCTAGGATCCCGTTACAGTCTATAGAGGCCAATGTGGGGGGCTAGGATCCTGTTAGTCTATAGAGGCCCAATGTGGGGGGCTAGGATCCCGTTACAGTCTATAGAGGCCCAATGTGGGAGGCTAGGATCCCGTTACAGTCTATAGAGGCCCAATGTGGGGGGCTAGGATCCTGTTAGTCTATAGAGGCCCAATGTGGGGGCTAGGATTCTGTTACAGTCTATAGAGGCCCAATGTGGGGGGCTAGGATTCTGCTCGTCAAGTTCTATCAACATTTATATTAAACCATGCATGGTGATAAGATCTGGTATCAGGTGCCTGCTCCAGATGACAGCCCAGATAATGATATTTAAACTCTCAATACACAAAGAAAAAAACATGTACACAACATAGTTTATCAAATCTCCATCCACAAAAAAACAATGCCCCGAGAGTCCTGATGTGTATATGGCAGAGGTCAGTGTAGGACACCACCGACATGTGTCAGTGACATGCTATATGGACCTATACCTATCAGCATGTATAATATGTATATCAATCATACAACAGCTGCTGTTCAAAGTTACATCAAAAGGGGGGAAATTACGCTCTGAATAAATTGAATTTTAATCAAATGTTTCTGAATTAATTGAAACCTGAGCCTCAGATATACAACAGGACAAAGTAAGAATAGTCTTGTTTATGGAAGAAATGAAGAATTTTAACAGGTCTTTATGTGCATGTGCATAAATAATACCTAAACAGCAGGTAGGAGTCAGCCATGCTGAACATGTTGACTTATACTGCCTTTATTGGGAGTCCATGTATAGGTGGGATAAAGGCAACATTTAGTGTCCAGTAATCAATTAAATCATTACAATTATAAATAAAATCTCTCAGCTTAAGTCTACCTTTTGCAGGTGAAGGTACACATGTTAATTAATGCATGATTCTTTGGCCCCCTTAAGACTCAAGAACTCATGTTTATACATGCCCCTGATTATCGGAAAAGAATCACTGAAGCATATGACCAGACTGGCATACACTAATTGACTATCCATTACAAATTAATAAACTTCATTACAACCCCTGGAAACATCAATACATAGGGAGGATGTATTACCTAGGCCATGACAGAATCGATACTACTTACTGTTTTGTTTTGTAGAGAATACTTATTTCAATGTATACTAGCTGGAACACAAACAGTATCACCTACATGACAATAAGTTTGTTTACTGATATAAAAGGTGTCATATGTAAACAGACCAAAGGCAACACGAAGTTTTAAATCAGAATGTAATAAGAACTTAAGGAAATGACTGAAACTGTCAGTCACAAGTTCCATAACAATTAGCTGACTCTATGGGATTAACTATGGATCCCAGTGGTTTTGATGCTTTCTGTTGAATGCCGTGTATTGCAAGAGTAGGACTGAACAGCCAGAAAGAATGACTATCAGTATATTATGCCATAGGATTAAAATAGAGTACAATATAATGGGAAAACTATTGAATATTTATTACATTTCTCCAGAAAATGGACTACTGGTACATGTAGTCTAAAAGAAAGCTGTAAGCCATTCCAATGCTTACTGATCATGAACATCATTTTCATATTCTACTAAAAAAATCATTTTCATATTCTACTAAAAAAAAATATCTTATTTTCATTGTACACAAAATACTTTTATCAAGTGGTAAGTATATATATGATGACTGTTAAAAAAAAAAAAAAGTGAAATTGTTAAATAAGATCTGGAGACCCGACATTGAAGGTATGCATCATGTAGTGGTTCAGCAGCTGAAACAGGAGGTAGAACTGTGGAAAGTTGATCCCTTTAGTAGGAAACCTGCTGAAGGTCTACTAGACTGAACCATTGCTGGTGTCAATATTGATTGGGGATAACAACTTGCTGGGTGTTCCTGCTGCTTAAATACTGTATTCCATCACTCCAGCAACTGTAAGGAAAGCCACACACCCCAGATCAATACAAAACACTCCAGTAAACACCATCTCCTGTACCAGGGTTTGTTCACCTATACCCTAGCACCTCAAGTGAGGCACCAGGGTCTATACATGTACATACACCAACACCCCATGTCAGAAACCAGGGTCTATACATGTACATATATCCATACCCCATGTCAGAAACCAGGGTCTATACATGTACGTATATCCATACCCCATGTCAGAAACCAGGGTCTATACATGTACATACACCCATCACCTCAAGTGAGGCACCAGGGTCTATACATGTATATATATCCACACCCCATGTCAGAAACCAGGGTCTATACATGTACATACACCCACACCCCATGTCAGAAACCAGGGTCTATACATGTACATACACCCACACCCCATGTCAGAAACCAGGGTCTATACATGTACATACACCCACACCCCATGTCAGAAACCAGGGTCTATACATGTACATACACCCACACCCCATGTCAGAAACCAGGGTCTATACATGTACATATACACCCACACCCCATGTCAGAAACCAGGGTCTATACATGTACATACACCCACACCCCATGTCAGAAACCAGGGTCTATACATGTACATACAACCACACCCCATGTCAGAAACCAGGGTCTATACATGTACATACAACCACACCCCATGTCAGAAACCAGGGTCTATACATGTACATACAACCACACCTCATGTCAGAAACCAGGGTCTATACATGTACATACACCCACACCCCATGTCAGAAACCAGGGTCTTTACATGTACATACACCCACACCCCATGTCAGACACCAGGGTCTTTACATGTACATACAACCACACCTCATGTCAGACACCAGGGTCTTTACATGTACATACACCCAGCACCTCAAACCAGGAACAAACCACCAGGCACTAACAAACCTCAAGTTAGGTACCAGCGCCTACTTGGTACTTGTGGTTCAATGTAAAACATTACTTAAGTCAGGTACAAAAGATCTTCACCCTACCACATTTCATCACCCCAACATGATCCACATATAACTACCAACATGTTTATCATAAACACTGAACTCGAAGTACCAGTGTGAATCAAGTTCTGTGCTATATCTTTATATAGATTATTTGGAGCAGGAATCTATCAGCTTGTGGTACTCACAAGTTGTATCTCTACACCAACAAAATCATTCATATATCCTAATGGTTGATGAGGTCATTGTTATTTATCACCAAAATATTATCAAAACAAACAGTGTCTATTAGTTAGCAGACTAAACAATGCAGTGCTGAGAGGTCTAGTCAATAAGGAGTAACAGATGTGTCATACTTAGTGGTCATCATTAATAGGGATTCAGCTACTGAATGAAATCTTCAGGGATTCAGCTGCTGTACGTTACCCGAGGGATTCATCAGCTGAATCCTCAAGTTGTGTACTATACTGGTATATGAGTGATTCAGCTTGGGTAGGAAACATGTGGGACAGATATATGGGACATCCATCAGTGACACTTCTTTGTATCTGTATAACACAACACATGTTACACTTGGCCTAGTTACACAAACTCTATCCCCTGATTACATATACATTTACCTGAATATTTTCTTCTTCATTTCCAAACAGATACCTAGATGTAATTTCATCTTGTCATAATAATCACATCATCACTTTGGCCTCTGTATATAATGGTCAAACAATAACTTACCTGTCTAGATGTATTAGATATAATTTATTTATACCAATACTGAGCTAAGTTTATGTGTAGTAGCCATCAAATGTCTTCCATCAAATGTCTTCACAATATGATAGCCAGCTGATTAAAAAGTACCATTTCATTGTAAGGAAACACATGTATTGACTGTTTCTTTGGTCTAACAAAGTTTAGTGGAATTAAAAAAGTACTTTGTACAAGACATTTCATATATAGATATAAGTTATTTTTAATACTCTGTTTTCTTTGCTGTATTTTCTACCCTAGACTAATATCAACAGATTAGGGATAATGATTCCTCTTTATTGAGGAAATCTGAGCAAAATTTCTTTTCTTCTGGTCCAAGTTCACTAAAATATTGTGATACTGGTGTTAATTGTGTTAATACTGGACATGACAACACCGAAAATTAATACCACTCACAAATATCTGACATTTACACAATTCAACTTCTACCATAGTAAACTAGTGGTAAAACAGAAACTTAGTAAAACTAATGACTTCAAGTTTATGTCTACAGTTCCACTGACCTGGTTTCTAGATTACCCCTGCCATAAGTGTAGCATGCAGCATACAATTATTAATATCACTCAGGCTTGGCTCCCTTTTGTTTTGATCTTGTTCTACTGGCTAACTCTGGATAATGTAATGTACAGATCAGCAATCAAGTCATGTCTGGCTTAAACTCAATGGCTGACTTATGCTAGGTTGTGGACCTAAATCTGTTAAGGTCATTTTATACAGAATAAACATTATTTTTTTGGTTTATCTGAGGTTAGTTTGTTGTCCTTACAAAAGGTAAGATTGTATAACAACAGTAACCATATATCTGACAGGGCGTCATCTGAAATGTCATAATCTGCAATTTCTGTACACGGTATCATGACAATCCACCCTGTCACATTAAACAGGCTAACCAGATTCTTGTTCCAATATATAAAGACAAAGGTTAAACGGAGAGTAGTGAGTACATTTAATTATAAGGATATTTTGTTTGTCTTGGTCAGGAGACTAGAACCCATGGCCTTCTTTACTTCCAAACTCAACTCTTGCCAAGTCAAGCAATACAAAAAGTAGAAGGAAGTAGAAAGGAGATAAAAATATTTTCTTTGTTTTCGTGACATTTGAGTCGATTGAGAGGGCACAACACAAAAACCTCAATATCCTGTACTCAGCTGTAGGGATCTAAATTTCCATCTTAGGATTACAATGAGTTTAATTGTATAATGAATTCAACATAAAGTAAGCAGTTACTTGAATCTTAATTGACAGTACTTTATTTCACCACAGTGCACTTTTCTTTTTTGATAGAGCACATTTGTAACCAATAAAAAGAAGAGTCATACACAAAAAAAAAAAAAAAAAAAGAAGAATCAATTCCCTTTGGTAACAGTTGAAATTAGATAAGTTATGATCATTTATTTTATGATTATTCGATCAAACCAATAGGTGACAATGCCCAAGATATTATACTCACAAGATCTTAGTTGATGTGGGGGGATCATCTGTGTCTTGGGGACATTGGTTGTGTCCAGGGGGTGGCTGTACATAGAAGTGGCAAGGCTGTATACTGGAGGGTAGATGTATGGCCAGTACCAGTGGGGCACCGACATGTGGGACAGGTCTGTCAACGATTCCGAGGAGGGCTCCCCCGAAACACCAGACTGCCACATCAACTCAGACATGGAATGATTCCTGGAAGTTGCATAGTTGTTTTCAGCACTATGTAGCTGACTGATGATGCCTGATGAATCATTAGTGTCTATTAACCAGCTATGATCATAATACACAGTAAATGTTACATCAGTACCCGTCAAATCAACATAAACACTGTCAGGGAACAGGTCTTCACTGGATTTACCTCCCCTTCCAGCAATATCTATATCCAGCAGTTGTCTACCCCTGTCAGATCTTTGGCAATTGTTCTTTGGATTTCTAGATTTGAATGGTTGAGCATTTTTGGATAATTTGGACTGAGCGGGTGGTATGGTAGGTGAGACTTCAGAGGAATCAGTTGTGGTTGTCAAAGATGCCTCATCAGCTTCCGAATCTCGTATAGTAGTAGGTACAGTGAAAGATGCAGGACTTGGTTCCTCACACTCCTGGTCCTCATGGAATTCAAAGGCATTGTCTCCATGGTCATAGTAATACCGACTATTATACAAATCAGATAGACACTGAGGACATTCTGAGGGTGGGCAGTCAAATCGTACCAGGGGACATCCTGTTGTGAACAAAGCCAATTTCTCCAACTCGTCTTTGGACATTCTGGAATTCTCTGAATTTTCGTATGAAACGGACTGATCAGAGTCAGACTGGATTTCAGAACTTGAGATTGTAGATCCATTTTCACTCTCTGTATCTTCTGTTGTAACAGAACTTTTCTCACTGCTATTCAAGTCATTGCATATGACATCAACATTTTCACATTCGATGATGCTCCTGGGTCGAGAGCTGTCCTTTGTGTCAGTGACATAGTTTGCATTATTGAGAACATAATTAGCCACAAGTTTTGAATTTCTGTTTTGGGCACTGTGTGTGAAATTTGTACACCTGTCTTTCTGATGGGACTTCTCTATGACAGAGATTAAGGCACTTAGATGTTTGACATCATTCTTTCGTTTGAGATGTTTGATGTTGGTTGAATTGTCCTCCCTACCTGAAGAACTGTCCCCTTCGTTGTCTATGGATACCTCAACATCCTTACATTTGATTACAGTGTCCGCCAGAGAGCGCTGTTTCTGTCTCAGAGCTGCCTTTAAAGAATCTTTTAGCTGAATGACAATTGGGGTATTGGATTTAGTTGGCTTCTGGCGAGATTTCTGTTTCCATTTGGGGCTATTTCGTGAACGTTCTTTTTGGCACTTTTTACATGCTTGATGAGTTGTAGTGGCAGGACTCTTCCACATGTTTTTAACATAAATGGGTTCTACAGGCTCAACCGCGTCCATTATACTGACCACTTCACGCTTGACCACTGCCATCTTAGCCATGTATATATTTCAAAGACTCACTGACCTTAGAACTGCATTCTGTTGTGACTGGACCCACGTCCCCTTTAGTTATGACAGGACGTGTTCTATCCGCAATGGTTTGCTATATTCACCTGTGTATCATAAGACAAAGGCTTCGGTGTTTCTAGGTAGGAGCATGCCAATAACTCTATTACAATTACGTAGTCTTACACACAACAAGGTCCGTTTTCGTCACTTAAGCCATCAATTCAAACACAAAAAACACTCAATTTGAAGCAGTGGTTCTAAACAAAACCTCCACAAGTTTCACTGACTCAAGTTCAGGTAATGATCACACCAATAACCGTCTCACAGGAACACCAACACATAACATAAAAGTAGACAAAGAGCCAATCCTCAATGGGCACACGATTTGTACACTGACACAGACCTCTCTCCACCCAAGGAGATTTGTCCAATACGTAATGTCTACTTATAGAGTCTGTGTGTTAGATATCCCAATCCTTCAATAGAATCTTACTGAATACTGTGGAAATGAGATCAACATTAGAATTTTGTTAAACGGTGACAATTTCCTGCTCTTTGTTCGGCTAGTGACATGTGCTTTGGTTGAGAGTCCAGTGGACACAAGGCCATTGCCCCGGTAAATATTTAGTCAGAACCTTGATCTGATGAAAATGTCACCAAGTAGTACTAATAAAGTAGTCACCTGTTTAGAAAGTTACATCACATCATTACACATTACTGATGATATCACTGATCATATATGTATTACACACCTCCTTCCAGCCATTTTCTCCGATACCATCCAAGTAAATAGTCCATATCTCAATAAAATCAAATCCAGACTTTTGTTTAGAAAATAAACAGGTATATGGCAGGGTTGAGTGAGGTGAGGTGTCTAGCGTGTTCCCCCAGGGCTGTATCACACAGGGGTTAGAACACCTAGGTAAGGTATACACAGTACTAATAGTGTTGTACACACATGTAGCTCCATTCCCGGTGTGGTTCACGCATGTCTGTGTTCAGTGGCGGGTATATCCATTCAAGTTCAGTAATCTGTGTATGATTAGTTAACCAAGCCTGCAAAAAAGGTCGTATACTGTGATATCCCTCGCCAACAGAGAAAGTCACTGGTTAACAAAGGCCAGGACTGTACACAGTAGTAGTTTACCATACAGGCTTAAAGGCAAATGTTTATGATGATTATCATATACCTGTTAAAGTGTTCACTGCCTATTAACTGTAGATCCTGAGTCAATACTATAAGTCCTTATTCACATGCTACTTTCCTTTTTGTGGACCATGTGCTTTCACAGGCAGTTAGTACACGCTGATTAATTTTATGAATGGCTGTGAGTAGGAGTTGTAGAAGTGTTATCTTATCGGGTGTCAGGAGTTGTAAGATTCTTGACCTTGTACCTGATGACACTCCCCCACACACATTTGACCCCATTGAGGGGCTAGGCTAAGGGAGGGGCAATAGATGAGTAACACTTCACTTCAGGAGATGCATTTTGTCCTGGTACATTCCCCATAACCACACCAGTAAAGCAGCGGTGACGTAGAGCGGTGAGGTGAACAATTACTTCACATACCAACCTTGTTTGCTTAGTAATCCTTTTGTTATCGTTTTGTCTGTTGATCAAAACGAAATATATGTTATTCTCGGAAAAGTCTGGAGAAAGGAGAAAAGAAGCCACTTTGTTGTGATGTATAAGAGCATACACTGGTAGGGCGGCTCATTAATCAGTTATTATGAAGTGTATACATACAGGTAAAGCTGCTCCTTCATTAATCAGTCATTATGATGTGTGGCAGACCAACATGTGCTGGCTATATATATTACCATGTATACATGTGTGTGTCCCTATCTCACCTCTATCTATGGCTTTGATATCCGCATGGGTCCTACACAGGCCCTATACTGATGTGTCCACTCATGGGTTGATGTACTTGCCCCTGAAGATGAGCTTACCTTTGACCATCTATATAACCAGTGGAGGTGTATATGTCCTCTCAGTACACCTTGGCCTTGCTAGCTATGTACTCCTTCGTGTGTACGTCCTATTTCAGACAGTGCTGATGACCACTGTGCACTGCGTTCCTGATAGAATGCCCCTAACTGCCTCCCCTACACAGGTCCTCAGACCCTCAACATCACAAATTCCATGATGGTTCCCATTTGTCATACAACCAGCTCACCATCTCTCTCCAGTGCAGGGGAAATCACCTCAACTTCATGACATCACAAATGCTAATCAACATCTCCAGCATCCATAGCTAGTCACATGACCGACATCATTGCCAAAGAGTAGTGTTCCACTGGTTTTTCTAAACATTAGAGAGTGGTCGTACACAATAACCAATAAACAGCTTTTGTTATTCTTCCAGCCTCTCGGTGAATAGAAAATATTGTCAAATAAAAGGTGGAGTCAATAATTTAAGAACTAGAGCCTTGACTCATCAGCTGACAGGGTGTTATACAACCAAGACTAATGCTGGTTTTGTTTAATCCTAGTTCTGGTGACAATTATTATTAATTCTAATAAAAACACACACTATATAAATCTATAACAAAATATACATATTGATGCTATATATATATATAGGAGCTTTATTTTTCAGGACATCATGTTCCGAGGAAGGCAATATGAGTCAGTACTGTTATGTGTATATAGTAAAGAGCAGGAAATCAATACAGAAGAAGCCCCAACAATATCAAAATGTCATTACAAGATTGATATTGTACTAAACATTTACTATCCTTATCTGGAGTCGGGAAAGCTACAGCTGGCGTGATGGCTTTATATAAGGGCTTTGTCCCTTTCTCAGGTCATCAACATCTATATCACCTTACACAAGCATCTCCTATATAGCTATCTCACACCAAAAGATTAAACTGAATATAGGAACTCCAACAGGCTTCTTTAAACTCAGATATAATGGGAATGAGTTAAGAGACTTGGTTTATCATACCTAAGATTATTGTATTGTACATTTTAAAACCATTTAGATTGCAAGAAAATGACTTTTAACCACATATGTAATGCCATTGTCAGGCAATTATGATTTCGACCTATTTTATTCATTAGGACACTTCATCGTGATTTTGTCCTGTTTTATTCCTCAGGACACTAAATTGTGATTTCGTCCTATACTATTCCTTAGGACACTTAGTTGTAATTTTGTCCTATATTATTCCTTAGGATATATACTGAATTGTGATTTCGTCCTATACTATTCCTTAGGCCACTTACATTGTAGTTGTGATTTCGTCCTATACTATTCCTTAGGATATACTGAATTGTGATTTCGTCCTATACTATTCCTTAGGATATATACTGAATTGTGATTTCGTCCTATACTATTCCTTAGGATATATACTTAATTGTGATTTCGTCCTATACTATTCCTTAGGATATATACTGAATTGTGATTTCGTCCTATACTATTCCTTAGGATATATACTGAATTGTGATTTCGTCCTATACTATTCCTTAGGCCACTTACATTGTAGTTGTGATTTCGTCCTATACTATTCCTTAGGATATATACTGAATTGTGATTTCGTCCTATACTATTCCTTAGGATATATACTGAATTGTGATTTCGTCCTATATTATTCCTTAGGATATATACTGAATTGTGATTTCGTCCTATACTATTCCTTAGGATATATACTGAATTGTGATTTCGTCCTATACTATTCCTTAGGATATATACTGAATTGTGATTTCGTCCTATACTATTCCTTAGGATATATACTTAATTGTGATTTCGTCCTATAGCTATTCCTTAGGATATATACTGAATTGTGATTTCGTCCTATACTATTCCTTAGGATATATACTGAATTGTGATTTCGTCCTATACTATTCCTTAGGCCACTTACATTGTAGTTGTGATTTCGTCCTATACTATTCCTTAGGATATATACTGAATTGTGATTTCGTCCTATACTATTCCTTAGGATATATACTGAATTGTGATTTCGTCCTATACTATTCCTTAGGATATATACTTAATTGTGATTTCGTCCTATACTATTCCTTAGGATATATACTGAATTGTGATTTCGTCCTATATTATTCCTTAGGATATATACTGAATTGTGATTTCGTCCTATACTATTCCTTAGGCCACTTACATTGTAGTTGTGATTTCGTCCTATACTATTCCTTAGGATATATACTGAATTATGATTTCGTCCTATACTATTCCTTAGGCCACTTACATTGTAGTTGTGATTTCGTCCTATACTATTCCTTAGGATATATACTGAATTGTGATTTCGTCCTATACTATTCCTTAGGATATATACTGAATTGTGATTTCGTCCTATACTATTCCTTAGGATATATACTGAATTGTGATTTCGTCCTATACTATTCCTTAGGATATATACTGAATTGTGATTTCGTCCTATACTATTCCTTAGGCCACTTACATTGTAGTTGTGATTTCGTCCTATATTATTCCTTAGGATATATACTTAATTGTGATTTCGTCCTATATTATTCCTTAGGACACTATAATTTGGATGATATATCATGTGCTAGATATAAAATCTTATATTAAATTATATTACAAATACAGCCTGTTTACAACAAAGTATATGATAAAGTATGCTGCAGTTTTTACTTCTATATCAGTTTTTAAAAGCTGCTAATTTTAACAGACATTCCTTCCAAATCGACTGCTAATTTTAACAGACATTCCTTCCATATCGGTTGCTAATTAAAAAAAAAATTCCTTCAGGATCGGCTGCTAATTTTAACAGACATTCCTTCAAATCGGCTATCAGGTGAATTATTAAGCATTCTACCATGTTTGCTATGTAACGCCGGTTTTGATTGGTTTAAAACCATGTATTATTTTCCAATAACCCACGCTCGTGCCAATAATACACGGTCGTGAGTCACGGCTGTCACAATTTTAAATATCTAATATTCACCCGTTTCATAAAAGGTTACTATAGCCGAGTGGGCTAATGGGTTAGTCTTTCAATATATTTTTATCACGACGCGAGTTCAAATCCTTTGAATCCTTTCTTTGCTGTTTTTCTATTAGAAAGAGGTCAATCTCAGAACTAAACAGTACATGGTAGAATAGAAATAATCAACTTTGATTCGTGTATTGTTGCAGGATATACAACTCGGACTCGGATATTTTGCAATTTTAATTAATAACGAAGGCCTGCGGCCTTCGTTATTAATTTGATTGCAAAATATCCTCGTCCTTGTTGTATATCCTGCAATAATACACGACTCATCGTTAATTATTTCTTAAATACTCAGTTCACACATTGTGTAATTTAACATGAGTTAATGTGTTAATTTCACACGGACCTTGGAAGTATTGCACAATTATGTGATTTTATCAATACATAGTTTTATTTGTTGTAGTAATATCTACACCCACTTTGAGGAAGTTAAGACACTACATTAACTAATGTCTACATTTAAACAGGCCATGAACAGATTTTTTCCTGGTAATTTTTTCACATTCACACTTGAAATTGTAGACAATTAAATGCCTTTATTTGTTAAAATCAAGAAGTCTGAGGATAGACTGCTTGGCTATGTTATTTATAGCTATGTAGCTATATAGGAAGTTATAAACACAGAGAGGAGACAAACCATAGACTGCTTGGCTATGTTATTTATAGCTATGTAGCTATATAGGAAGTTATAAACACAGAGGAGACAAACCATAGACTGCTTGGCTATGTTATTTATAGCTATGTAGCTATATAGGAAGTTATAAACACAGAGAGGAGACAAACCATAGACTGCTTGGCTATGTTATTTATAGCTATGTAGCTATATAGGAAGTTATAAACACAGAGGAGACAAACCATAGACTGCTTGGCTATGTTATTTATAGCTATGTAGCTATATAGGAAGTTATAAACACAGAGAGGAGACAAACCATAGACTGCTTGGCTATGTTATTTATAGCTATGTAGCTATATAGGAAGTTATAAACACAGAGAGGAGACAAACCAGACTGCTTGGCTATGTTATTATAGCTATGTAGCTATATAGGAAGTTATAAACACAGAGGAGACAAACCATAGACTGCTTGGCTATGTTATTTTAGCTATGTAGCTATATAGGAAGTTATAAACACAGGAGGAGACAAACCATAGACTGCGTGGCTATGTTATTTATAGCTATGTAGCTATATAGGAAGTTATAAACACAGAGAGGAGACAAACCATAGACTGCCTTGGCTATGTTATTTATAGCTATGTAGCTATATAGGAAGTTAAAACACAGAGAGGAGACAAACCATTAGATGCTTGGCTATGTTATTATAGCTATGTAGCTATATAGGAAGTTATAAACACAGAGAGGAGACAAACCATAGACTGCTTGGCTATGTTATTTATAGCTATGTAGCTATATAGGAAGTTATAAACACAGAGAGGAGACAAACCATAGACTGCTTGGCTATGTTATTTATAGCTATGTAGCTATATAGGAAGTTATAAACACAGAGGAGACAAAACATATTTGTTGTGTTCAGACTGTATTCGGCAAATAAAGGCTACCAAAACATAACTTATATTATACAGTGCAACTTCCGAAAACCGAACCTTCTAAAAACCGAACACCTCTAATTACCGAACGAATTGTCATTGTACGGAATTGGTCCTTCTTTATTATAGTATTAAAAAACTTCCAAATACCGATCCCTCTGAATTCCGAACACCAGACTGATTTTGTGCCCGGTTCCTGTTAAAATATACCAAAAGTTACTTCTGAAAACTGGCCTTACCTGAGCGATTATGACACGAGGTCAGGCCAGTCAACCGTGAAACAACAACTGTGACGGGTATTGTGTGAAGCCTTATTGTCTCGGGACCTACGTAGGTGATTTGTTCAGGTATCCAATATATACCCCAAGGGGGCATTATGACGGAAGGCCTAGTGTATAATCAACACGACAATTATGAAACAATGCCACACTTCATTGAAGCGCGTCAGTTCATTTATCTTCTCAATGCAAGTAGAGCCAGAAACCTGAGTTTCGCATTTAATTTAAATGAGGCCCAAAGGGGGTTGTTTTTGTAAATGAAGCCAGTGATGTTTTTTTTAGACAACAGCGATGTCGCAAATACGACCAGTATCATCTGATCAATTGTAATTGATATTGAAACAAGACATCTTCACACCCTTTAATATTATTCGATGTGTAAAATATTCCGTTTCGGACTTTCGGCCCCACCCACATGACGAAGCTTCACCAGACGTAACAAAATGTAGGTCGATCGTAAAGTGTAGTTGTACATGTGAAAATACTGTTTAAAACTATAGTTATAGTCATTTGCCTTTTTTATATATTCTGCAATATATACATTGATTAACTTTCATAATATGCATATTATTCAGGCAAACCAAATTGTCTACATACATGTATGTACGTGCCGGTTTGTAATCGGGTGCATTCTAATAAAACATCGTCCGACCAATTATATCCGGAATTCGACCGGTCATTTTTTGATCAACTTTTCCAAAGCGAACCCTCTGTAAACCGAACAAATAGTCATGTCCCATGCATGTTCGGTTTATAGAGGTTCCACTGTATATATATAGGGTTGTATATTTGATTTTATGGTTTACAAATAAGAAAACATCCAATTAAAGATTAAATCAAATATGTTTGCAATTTTAGTTTTGAATACATCACAGTATTACACATATATAAATCTATATAAGTATATATGCTAATCATGTCATTTATATTGAAAATTTGCATACACATGATGATTCTATGGAGTAAAATATCAATTTTGTGTACTTAAGTAGCTAATTATATAATCAATCAAATGTTTTTGATTCCTTCTTTTACCCGATGTGTCCCAAAATTTCAGTAAAATTGTACTTTTTTCTCCTGAATTTTCTACTAAAAGTCAGCAAAATCATAGCCTATTACATCCAAACTAACCACACATATAGAAAGCACCTGACAGATAGCACAGTTATTACGAGGCTGTAAAGGCCATTACACCATATATATATTGATGTGAGAAGTACATGTCCCAGACCTGTGGCCCAGACCTGACAGTGATAGCCTATTAATATATTATTATTACAATGTGTAACCTTTAACTCCACAGCCACAAATAACTGATATTCTGAGAACTGTTACTACATGTACTCAATTAAAACTTCAGTCTTGGAAAAGTGTACCTCCACCAAATCAAGTCTACACCAATTGACAGCTTATCATGTCAACACAATCCATTAAGCTGTGGTATATGTGCCAGAAAGCATTTAGAAAATGAGAAAATTTTACTATTGTACCCAGTCAGGCTTAGAAACTGAAGTTTCATAATATCTACAGTATTTTCTAATAAAAACATGTTATTGTAAAATATCATTTCAATCTGTACTTGGTAAATCTATTGTACCAGCGTACATAGCCCGGATAAAAGGTACCCAATGGACATGTATTCTTCACTTGCTATATCTGCTATGACCTTCAAATTTGTTATGCCGGTCAAACTTGAAGCAAGCAGTTTATAACTGCAGACCAAACATCACAATTGTATGTGTTGATTTTGTTGGAATATTTATATTAGCAAGTGCAACTTGTTTTTGAGGTCATTTATTCTCGAGAAAACTTAACAATGACTTATGGGAAAGAGCTGAGCAAAAATGTTGCCTTTCAAAGCAACTTTAAAGTTTAAATAATATAACAGCACTTCAATATTCATAAAGACTATAATGGGCAGGTATCTGACCCAGCATCACTTGGTTATCCCTTAGATCTACACTATACACCATATATAGCTGTACATCTTGATGGACGTGTGGATACATTAGTTTTGGAACATAAGAGGCATTCCCCTTGCATGGTAATTATATGTCATAGAGCAAGATAATACAACCTTATAAGCATATGGTACACCATTACTAATGTTTTCAAACAGAAAAAAATCGGACATTCAATTCAAACACATCTTGTCTTTGTGTGCAAGATCTGTTATCAACCAGCTGATGAGTACTGACAATGACCTATATGATTTATATAAAGAATCCAACATTTGTAATTGTAAAGTATTTTGTATTGAATAGACATATTTGTATAAAAGTAAGGTGATATTCTGCACCCTTATCTAATACCCTCTTGAATATTAAAAATCCATTATCTGTGACAAAAAAAACACTTATCCACTTCTGGCAAGCCTAAATAACCAACATACTGTGACTGTATATATGCATGCTTTCTTTTCCATTCAAACTAGTGCCAATTTCTGACTATACCAAGCTGCATGATGGCCAATATATTTGAAATTAATATTTCTTTTAAAGAGTCACAGCTATCCCAACTTGATAGAGGACAGGTTCTTGCAATGCTCATGGTCAGTAGCACTCCACATTTTGCTTCTCACTTCAGAATTCACAAATCGACAATAAATCTGTTAGTTATACATCTAAACACCACAGGAAGAGTTGATGATAGACCAAGTTACGGACATCCATGTGTAACTTAACAACGTCAAGATCGGTTCACTTCGCTTGTCCATTTGTGTGACAAGAGATCAACAGCAACCAAAACAGCACAAAATACCAATGGTAATGCAAACCGTTGGATTCACCCAAAAACTGTGAGAAATCAACAGCGAGAATCAAATTTACGCTCATTTCGCCATTACATTGTTTGTTTCCACTGACACCTCAACGCCGAGTGTGTTGTATGCGATGGTTGATGCCAGATGTTTCCCATTGAGACATTGGAGGTCTATGCTCTTCATGGATGAATCTTGATTCACGTTGTTTCGATCAGATGGTCGTCAACAAGGCACTGACATCCCGGAGAGCTTTTTACAGACACCTGTCTTGGATAGCAACAGATTTGAGGGTAGATCGGTTTTGGTTCGGGGAGGAATTTCTCATGGGTTAAAGACACCTTTAGTGTTCATGAATTGGAATTTAATGGCTGCATGCTATTGAGATGATATAATAAGGCCATATGTTGTGCCATTTATTACGAGGCATCATTCGACCTTTCAGCTAGATAACACTATACCACATGTTGTGAGAGTTTTTAGTGACTTTCTTGCAACCTAGGATATAATCCCTATTGAATGGCCGCCATATAGCCCCGATTTGTCCCCTACTGAACACTTGTCGTATGAATTAGACAGAAGAGTTCCGAATCAGCCAAACATCCCAATTAACCTCACCCAATTGGCCAATGCACTTACTGAGGAATGGAATAACATTCCTCTATGGACAGTCAATGGCCTTATGAACTCCATGCCCCTCAGAATTAGAGATGCTATAGCTGGTCGGGGAGGACACACGATATTAGGGAATGGTCCGACAACAGCTGTTATTTCAATATTGTGTACATAAGGGTGCTTTGATTCATGGCAGCCTAATGATGTCCTCACTTGTTAAAAATTTAAAAATAATTTGAAGAGGGATGGTCCAATATTAGAACTTAACTAATGTATTTCACATTTAGGTAATTAGCTCACAAATACTATTTTGTTAAACTTTGAAATTGAAGTTGCCTTTCTTCATCCTTTCAGTATACATGTCACTATTCCTCAGAGTCCATGTCATTTGTTAAATTGTTAGATTGCCCGTCTCCTGTTGGTGTACAGGTATTTCTGTCATTACCTTAAATAAATCTATTTGACATAAGTCAGTAAGTAAGCATGTATAACTTAGTGAGGAATTAAAATATAAAAGTGTAGATGAAAAATGGAGGAAACATCACATTTTCATCATAAGATATGCTGTTTACCAGTTTAAAAAAATCAAAACAGGTTTGTATAAATTCAAGAGTTCATCATAAGTGGTCTACAGGTAGGCCACTCCATCAACCCCACAACCCTGACAGCCAGCCCCTGGGGGTGCATGGCAGCCATTATCAGGAAGTGTGTATATACCCTAACTCTATTTACTAGTGCAACAACCTTTCCACAGACATAAGCTTATAGGTCAACCTTCCAAACACTTTTTTAATTAGCCAGCTCAGATAAATACTCAGCAATCCTTGTTTATTTCACTAAGCTGGGAATATCATTTAAACTTGGGCTTGTATTAAATATCAAATTTGTTTATGATGATTTTAAATAGATGTCCAGCTAATGTAAGTTTTGGCTAGGTATAACTCCCAGCTCTAAAGTCATTACGATTATCATTCTAGTCTACCCTCAGCTCCTAATTCAGTCCCAAATATCTCCTCAGGGTTTGCAGCACTATAACATTGACACTAGACTTTATATGTACCATCTAAACAATCTTGTACAGCTAATTCAACATTGGTATCCTATTGGGCATCTTTACTTTATCCTATTGGGCATCTTTACTTTATCCTATTGGGCATCTTTACTTTATCTTATTGGGCATCTTTACTTTATCATATTGGGCGTCTTTACTTTATCCTATTGGGCATCTTTACTTTATCATATTGGGCATCTTTACTTCACTAGAACAATGTAATATGCTCAACTTAAGGAACAAATGGAAAGTTGATGTGAAATGTTAAGAAGATTCCTAAAGAGTGAGAGATTAAAAAATTACAAACATTTCAAAATGAAGAACTTAAAAAATTCCTTGCAATTTAAACCATGATACACAGATAATGTAAATTATAATGTTGGACATGTATATGTAGGTTTTGTTGATTCTGTGAACTAGATAACCTGACGTAGTATAATCATTAAACTACTTACCAACAATTACTGTATATATCTTAACAACTGTAAAATGTTTCCATTCGTGTCACAAGGTTTTAAAACCAGATCACATAATAATTGTTAACAAATTCCACTAAACCTCAGTAATTGTTTAGAGTTTGTATGGTGAGAGTCTTATCAGTATTAGCCAATGCTGAACTTATACCATATCCCATTACACTTAATTTGTCCCATACTTTTCATTTTCCAGTTCTTTTGTCCCATAACTTTTGTATTTCCTATTCCAGTACAATTTGATCTGTACAAAAGAGGGCATTTTACTAAGATTTCCCTATTGGACCAGACCTATTAAGTAATTGCAACATTGAATGAACTGAGTGGCAGGCCACTGAAGATTTCCGCCAACCAATTTAGTGTTTAATCAGACATCTGGCAGAAACTTATTTTACAAATTTTTTACAAAAGTAATATTTCCACAAAAGTGGATAGTTGCCTGCTAGGCCTATAGTACACAGAACATAAGGAAACACACTTTTTAAGTTAAGACATTTTATTGACTTCATGAATGTCAGACCAAAAACAATCTCCATTTATCATTTTCAGTATTAAAATGGCCTCTGATATCCTTGCAACCTGAAGTACCACTCCCAACATTCATGTTCATTAAGGATGCACTATTTAAGTCTAACAGGCTCAAGTGAAACTCACTTATAAGTAGAAACCAATGACCACGACATTAACACCCAAAAAGAAATCTCACAGAAACACTGCGGTGTATGACCTCAAGCCTAATGTCATACATTAAATTCAAAGTATAATCATAAGTACCGTAGTTCATTTATTCTTTATTAATGCAAAATTAGTAATGACCCATCCCAAAAAATCAAATATGTAAAATAATAAAGGTGGCACAGTGGTACATTGGTAGGACGCAGGGCTACGTGACTGAAGGGTTGCACGTTCGAGTTTTGGCACTGTGTTGTAACCTCGGACAAGATAATTAGATTTACTCCATTGTGTTCCTGTCAAATTGGCTGTAAATGAGTACCTGGTAGGGTAGTGTAGGAAATGTTTTGTGTAAGCCGTTACTGTCACAAGTGCAATCAATGATTGCGAAAGCTCATCGGCGGCAGCAATCACACTATGCATTCATTTTTTATGTATGTATAAGCATGTCATTTTGAAATTGTATGTCACATAATATCGCTCCTAGACCTCTAATGGATTTATAAACGAAATAAGAAGGGTGTGGACTTACAAGCTTTCCAAAACTAACCCCTAAAATCTTTAAAGTGGGTTTTTGTGTCAAAAAAAGTAAGTCCACTAAATGGTAAAATGCCGAAAAAATATCTGAAATTTGTTTTGCATGATTTTGCCATAACATCACTCCTGGATCTCTAATGAATGTATAAACCAAATTAGAAGAGTGATAGGTGTATACTTTTGGACTTACCCCCAAAATTTTAAAGTGAGTTTTGGTGCCAAAAACCCCAAAACTTTAAAGTGAGTTTTGGTGCCAAAAAAGTTAAGTCCACAAAATGGTAAAATGCGAAAAAATCACAATTTTTTTCTGCATGATTTTGCCATAACATCACTCCTAGACCTCTAATGAATGAATAAACCAATTTAGAAGGGCATAAGGTGTATACTTTTGGACTTACAAGCTTTCCAAAAACTTACTCCAAAAACTTTTAAGTTTTGGGGTGGGACGCCGACACTGACGCCGGGGTGGCAGCATGCGCATTAGCTCTCGGTTACTCGTAACCAGTGAGCTGTAAATGGCAGCTCCACCTGTATGATACCCAGGGAGTTGAGAAAGACATATGCTGGCTACTTATAACCACAGATTAGTGAACCTAATAATTTGTGAACTGCAGCTTGTAATGTTGCTGTGATATATCAGTATATCAAACTTGAAAGTATTATTATTATAACAGTCTTTGCTTTTAAATAAAATACACAAATACAATTTGGAGTGTGGACAGGGGACTTTTATAGTACAAGTTGTAATCAGCTTTGTGCACTAATCTCTTCCCTAAGAATTCCTCTCATCCTAACACATACTGCTGTGTAGTTAAGGAAGCACCACTAAACAGAAGATATAGAAATGTATATGTTATGTACTTTAAGGAATCACTACCTTACAAAATACATATAAAGCTATGTGGCATTTAAGGCATAGAGCTTAGGAAAATTAATATATGCACATTAAAAAAAGTCAAGTAATCATGCATTAATGTGAATCAGGGTTCATACGGATTTTGTCAAACCAAATTCAAGGCCTTTTCAAGGCTTTTTCAATGTCTTAATTAAATATTCAAGGCCCATTTTACCCGTCATCTAAGTCATCTTGAGAGGGAACAAGAGAACAAAAAGGCAACTTATTACTATACGCTTGATCAAAATACAACTTGACATGGTAATTATTAACGTCTGTAGGGGAGGCGACATGGACAAAGTTGAATCCAAATGATCAGTGGCCAGGGTTTCACTTATCCTAATGAAACCTTAATATTCAAGGCTTTGTCAAGGCTGTAAACCAATTTTCAAGGCTTTTCAAGGCCCAAGGTGAAATTCAAGGCTTTTCAAGGCCCAAGGTGAAATTAAAGACTTTCTCAAGGCCCGTGCTAACCCTGTGAATTGTTTGATTCCTTCCTGAAGTATGGGGTTGTGCTCTGTCATAACTGGTGGCAAGGTCTCCTTTAAACCACTACGGTATATATACAGGAATGTTGGGATAGACAAAGTGTACGCCCAAGGCATCTACAGAACCCTTTATATAAAATAACATATAGATTTAAACACAGTATGTAATATATATAGCCTGGTTATGATTATTATGCAAAACAACAGCAATAAAACAATATGAGATATTGGATAAGTGGCCAAGGTTAAGGGGAGTCTGTAATGCTTAATACAGGTAATTAGCAAGTGGTTATTGAGATAACAGACAACCTATTTACAGTTATTATATGCCATAGATGATTGACACTAATCTTTTAGTATCCATAAATATACATATGCATATGGTAGCAGACACTTCTAGCTGTTCAAGTTTTACAGCACGTTTAAATTTGCCGAATAAAGGCTTTAGAGGTAGACTACTCACAAAATTCACCAACACAATTGACAAAAGTACACTCAATGTAATGCTACTATTGGACACATTTATAATAATAACAATGAAATACTAATTTTGGACATATTTATGATAATAACTTAACACTATAATTGGACATATTCATAAAAATAAGAAAGCAATGCTATTATTAGACATATTTATATCAATAATAACATAATGCTATTATTGGACATATCTATAATAATGTAATGCTATTATTGCTCATATTTATAATAACGCTATGCTATCATCATTGGACATATTATTTATAATAACGTAATGCTATTTTTGGACATATTTATGATAATAATAACGTAATGCTATTTTTGGACATATTTATGATAATAATAACAATGTTAATTATATAACGTAATGCTATTATTGGACATGTGTATGATAATAATAATATGATGCATTTATTGGACATATTTATAAAGATAATAACGTAACGCTATTATTGGACATATTTATATCAATAACAATGTAATGCTATTATTAGACATATTTATAACGAGGCCCAGAGGGCCTGTATCGCTCACCTGGATATTTCAGTAAGAACACTTGTATGGCAAAATACTCTGATTTAAGTTAAATTTCAAATATTTCCTACTTTTGAACTGATTGCTCAGTTAATTAGTCAGAGTGCCAGCCATGTAAACTCAGGCCTGTTCAATGCTCCCCGGTCAGTTTGTGTTTCTCAGGAAGCTGTATCAACAGAGAATGTCATGAACAGCAGAGAAAGGAACAACCAAATATATTGCGCTATATTGAACAATCTAAGATGGCACCACAGACCTGAACAAGCCTTCATTGGTAATTAGTAAGACCAGACCCAGATCTGGAGTTCTCTCTTCATTGACGATACCTCAGTGATTTAGTAAAATCAGACCCATAGATGGAGTGGTGTTCTCCCTGAGTTTTAACATTGTTTCAACATTTGACACTCTCAAGACAGGGCCCAGCAAAACTTTCAAAAGCACTCGTCTGTCGGTCTAGCGGCCAGCTGGAAAAAAGTACTTCTCCAGAATAGAATTCAATAGTCTGGAAAGTCTCCACATACATTATTCAGAACAAAATTATGGGTTAATTGGTCATAAACATAACCTGATTTAATTCATTAACAAATGAACATCATTCAAAACATTAAATTCAGCTGATGAGTGTGGCTGAGGATCTTATACCAATAATAATTAGTGTACTTAATGTTTCTATAAAGTTTTGATACAACAGTAATTAGAGTACTCAATGTTTGTACACTTATATTGTAATTTTGATACAACAGTAATTATTGTACTCAATGTTTGTACACTTACATTGTAATTTTGATACAACAGTAATTATTGTACTCAATGTTTTTACAAAGTTTTGATACAACAGTAATTAGTGCATTCAATGTTTTTACAAAGTTTTGATACAACAGTAATTAGTGTATTCAATGTTTGTACAAAGTTTTGATACATGACATGCATGCTGCCTTCCCAAGGTGGACCCATACCCCAAGTATGAAGTTCCAGTAACAAGTAGCTATATAGTGTAGGAGATGGAGTGGGAGAAGATGGACAATGCTAACTATAGTTCCTACGTACCCCCCGGTTACTGGTGGGGTACAATAAGTAATCCAATGACAGAGCTATTGTACACATCTGTAAATTTTCATATAAATCAGATGTCATGTCTCATGACACCTGTCTCTGAGTGACCAGTAAAAAAACAATCTTTTGGATGAGCCTTTTTTATTCAGACAACTCTAGGACATCATCTTTATACAGTGAAACCTGACTTTATCATCACAATGTGAGACTGAGTCAATGTGTGTGATATGACATTGTGTCAGTAATGTCTGAGTGTTGACAATAATGTATGACTGATGAAAGCAATAGAAAATGTGTGTAGTCACAATTTCAAAATCAGATCATCAGGATAAGTGGACAGGTGATTTTTCCTTGCCCTGCAAGCTTCATCTTGACAAGAGACATTGTTAATTCTTTTCCATTCTTGATGAAAATGTTCTATGAATATTTCAATACATTTTGCCTAACACCCTGAGTGTTTCTTGATAGCACTTCATTCCAGCAATTTGTATATGATAATGGCTCTATGCATTGCATTTGTTCATAGAATGTTCTTTCAATGATTAAAAAAAAAAAATTTGCTCCTGTAACCATGAATGATAGCAAAGGCAATTTAAATTGTCTACTTATCACAATATACCTATAGCTACAATACACTTTAACAGAAAAACTAACAAATGACATTTCCTTGTTTTGATTATGTTGGCTCCCTGGACCGCAGTATATACACATAAACTCCAAAGGTTTTTTTACAGTATACACAAACATATAAGCCATCATAGTCCAGTTAGCTATATCAATACTCAGGCCTTATAACCTGTTTGAGAAGATATATAACATTTTAACACATGCAATCCCTGTTAACTAAATATGGGCTAAGGTTACATCTATTAATGACACCTCTCATCCCAGAATGCTATATATATGCATTTCAGTTCAAATTGCAGGAGCAGGGAAGTGCTACTTTTTGTAAGAGGAGAATAGTGTGGGGTCCCATTACAGGGTTGTCTAACATTTTCTGATTTTGGTGCTTTTGTCCAGTTCAGGTAGAAAAACCTGCTATATCCCACTGCTTGTTGGTAGGCAACTCAAACCACATCAGTACAGATTCAGGCATTTCTTCTTAATCTTCTAGTAATTATATAGGGGACATTGAGACCAGAAATGATCTGTTGACACCATTATAACTCTACATATCTTTATTGTGTCCTTTGTCTATTGTCTTCACTGCCTTTTAATGCTTTGTTTTAAACAGCTGAACATTCATCTTAAATATTAATGGCTACTACCATCCAAATTTGATAAATGACATTCACAAGTACCGTCCTCTATTATTGAACAGTGCACAACTAACCTGTCATTTTGGTCCATAAGACCAATAAATGATAACCTTACTGAAGAGCAGACCCACTATACCAGCTCTAAGCAATGGAAGGGAGACAACTCTATATAATTTTCATTCAGGTCAATGTGCTGTGTGTTCTTTTTAATTTTCATCAACTTTATTATACAAAATTATATCTAAAATTATCATTTAATATGGAAAACTGTTCAGATTTTTTTCAAATGTTCCAACATACAAGCTAATCATATACTATAGGATTTCTAGACTCTCATCTTGTCTTGATATTTGTAGCCTTCACTTATTTACAGATCATGCTCATAGCTCAATATTTTTTGCTTGCATTTTTTACATTAATACACACACAAAAAAATAACATTTACAAGTGTATACTTTCAGAAATATACCTTTCTTAGATAAAGAATTAAAAAAATAAACAAGAATGATGTCAGAGTGACATTAAAGCCCCTCACCATAGACAGTCAGAAGTTAATTTGTGGTGATGTACCTCCTATACTGGATGTTGGACCCCTCTCTTGATAGTATTTGTGACAAAATGAAATCAACACAAGGTAATTATAAAAAGACTGATTTCATGCTTGAAAATTTAAAGGTGGGCATAGTGTCGCATATAGCACTCAAGCAGAAAATGAGATCTGTTTTTTTTTTTATTACTATGATAAATATAATATTCTGATGTAACATACTTCTGATCAATATGAAAATAGTGTTTTCTTGTTGTGGTTTAAACCAGTGTAAGAGTTTTATCCCTTCTATTTAATAAATGGTTACATTTTTAATAAATACACAAGTGACACACTGTAGTAAGATAATATTACAGAAAACATCTAGTAATCTCAGTGCTATGGCAGCACAGCTGTAAGTTATATAACAATGTTAATGTTTTAACATGGTTTCTAATTAACAATTATCCAAAACACTGCTTGGTTCGATTACACTTTAAACAATGTATACACTTGCCCCGATCATTATGTGCTACGCATACTAATAAGTGTGAATCAAAGGAGTGTAAAAGATTATTTCAATCCACTTGTCCCAGGCAAGTAGAGCCTAAAAATCCATTTGCCGGAATGCAATTTCTACTTTCCCCATGAAATATACACTATACAGGAAGATAATATATAAGGCAGTCCACATAGAATTATAGAAAGTCTTTAAAATCTCAGTGAAGTGAAGGCTAACAGTGTAACCAGCAACTACTTTTCCCAATTCGAAAATATAACTTACAAGGTTCAACAAAGAAATATATCTCAACTACTAATTCTGATAAAGGCATAATCACACGGAATTTGGGAAACTAAACATGAAAATCATATTAATTATGATTAGCATTATCTAGCTTGTCCTGTGGTACAAACATTTCACTGATTGCCCATTTTAACACCATGGACTATGCCTATAATGATTTGCAGATGAAAATCAGAAGACTGAATGTCAGAGAGTCTACTTTTTTATTTACTAAACTTAATAGAGGAAGTATGCAAGTACTGATTTTTGTGCATGCACTGCAAACAGTAGAGGGTCTGCCAGTAATTTATCTGGACAAAATCAATTAGCAGCTTGGTTCTAGCCAGGAATAGCATAAAAACAATTCTGCATACATTACATTCATTCACAGCAAACCACAAACAAAAATGGACTTGGGATAGACCTTTGTATAGGAAGTGTCCTACTGTGTGTGGACTGTGACACACCAATATAGTGTCCTACTGTGTGTGGACAGTGACACACCAATATAGTGTCCTACTGTGTGTGGACAGTGACAAACCAATATAGTGTCCTACTGTGTGTGGACAGTGACACACCAATATAGTGTCCTACTGTGTGTGGACTGTGACACACCAATATAGTGTCCTACTGTGTGTGGACAGTGACACACCAATATAGTGTCCTACTGTGTGTGGATGATGACACACCAATATAATGTCTTACTGTGTGTGGATGATGACACACCAATATAGAGTCCTACTGTGTGTGGACTGTGACACACCAATATAGTGTCCTACTGTGTGTGGACTGTGACACACCAATATAGTGTCCTACTGTGTGTGGATGATGACACACCAATATAGTGTCCTACTGTGTGTAGACAGTGACACACCAATATAGTGTCCTACTGTGTGTGGACAGTGACACACCAATATAATGTCCTACTGTGTGTGGACTGTGACACACCAATATAGTGTCCTACTGTGTGTGGACAGTGACACACCAATATAGTGTCCTACTGTGTGTGGACAGTGACACACCAATATAGTGTCCTACTGTGTGTGGACAGTGACACACCAATATAGTGTCCTACTGTGTGTGGACAGTGACACACCAATATAGTGTCCTACTGTGTGTGGACAGTGACACACCAATATAGTGTCCTACTGTGTGTGGACAGTGACACACCAATATAGTGTCCTACTGTGTGTGGACAGTGACACACCAATATAGTGTCCTACTGTGTGTGGACAGTGACACACCAATATAGTGTCCTACTGTGTGTGGACAGTGACACACCAATATAGTGTTCTACTTCATTTGACGGACATACTCTAGGTGGACATGGACATCTCTTTTAACCACTACAGTAAATAACTGGACAGGCGGGAATATTACAGATCAAGTAATATAATATATTACGATTTCCATGTGTGACGGTAAACGAGTACTTTCTGGACATAATGTGGTATGGGGAATTAAGTAAGTAAAATAAAGAATTGTGGTTAGGAATAGGTACAAGCTAAAGTGCAGGATCAATTTATATGTGTAGGCAGACAAAAGATGAAAGTAAACCCATACCACATTATGTCCAGAAAGTACTCGTTTACCGTCACACATGGAAATCGTTATATATTAAATTACCATGATGTTGGTAGTTAACTGTTAAACACAAACTTAGCTAATTAGTTTAAAAACTGGTTTACCACCTACACCACTCTGCCTATTACTAAGTTTCTTCTAAGCACAACCATTGTGATCATGTTGAAGGATTATGCTATCATAGACATAAAGGTTGGAGGAAATGATACACAGTCAATTGAGTGACAGAAACATTTGTAGAGTGGCATTCATACATTTTGGCAGATAGGGGGATAAGAATCAATGATTGGAAGTGTGAGGATGACAAGAAAGTTCCTTTAGGTCAAAAAGTCAAGACATCAGAATTAGGACTATCTAATTATATATAAGGCCATAAGATGGGGACAAGACAGCAAGCAAGTCCACATAAACTAAGACAGAATTCAAGTAATCAGGATGCTAAGCATCTATTGTACATGAGACAGGGAAATATCATGTGCTATCCAGTACTGGATTAATTTGTCTAGAACTGGATAGTGATTTTCTGAACATGAGACACAGGATTGTGATTTTCTAAACACGTAGATGTCAGACATTGGATAGCGTGCAAGACATTTGTTTGGTACCTACATTTGATATAAAGTGCAAAGTCTGACTTCCAATTATGTCATAGCAAATTGTCTTTTTGATGCATGAAAATAATCTACTGAAAGTTTCTTGCTGACATTCTTTAACATCCTATTCTTACCTTTGTCTCGGGCAAGATTTTGTCAAGCCTGGCCTTCTTCCAACATCATTTGATTCCAAATATCTACTAGTAACAAATTCTATTTGGCCACAATGAATTGGAAATAAGGAAGAGAAGCAAGCTTACATGAACTAAAACATCAGATTAATATGAAAATCTACACAGGCAGAGACATCAAAATGACCAGGAAATCTCAATTTGTCAAAATAACTGATCACCAAGTTAATGTGATCTATATAAAGACACAAGAATGAAAACAACATCTTAATTGATGTCAAGTGGAATTGCACGGCTGGGGACCAGAAGTCTACCATAAAGCCTATATGGGAATAACAGAGAATAACATGGTAACCTGAAGACAACCATCGGGTCTATATGGTTGGTTACCTGAGGACGACCATCGTGTTGATATGGTGGTTACCTGAGGATGACCATTATGTCTATATGGTTGGTTACCTGAGGACGACCATCGTGTTGATATGGTGGTTACCCGAGGATGACCATTATGTCTATATGGTTGGTTACCTGAGGACGACCATCGTGTTGATATGGTGGTTACCTGAGGATGACCATTATGTCTATATGCTTGGTTACCTGAGGACGACCATCGTGTTTATATGGTGGTTACCTGAGGATGACCATTATGTCTATATGGTTGGTTACCTGAGGACGACCATTATGTCTATATGCTTGGTTACCTGAGGACGACCATTGTGTTTATATGCTTGGTTACCCGAGAACGACCATTATGCTTATATGCTTGGTTACCCGAGGACAAAAATCAGGACTATATGGTTGGTTAGCTGAGGATGACCATCGGGTCTATATGGTTGGTTACCCGAGGATGACCATCGGGTCTATATGCTTGTTTACCTGAGGATAAAAATCAGGTGTATCTGGTTTGTTACCTGTGGATGATGATCACGTCTCTGTTCTTGGTTACTTAAAGACAATCATCAAGTCTAAATTGGTGCCTACTGCGGGAGGAAGGTGGGGTTGGTTGTAACGGACAAGGACAACCATCATCTCTATTTCAGTGGCTATCTGGATGACAATCAGGTTGGTATAGTTGGTTACCAGAAGTCACCAGTAAAGTCTATTAGGGTGGTTACCCGAGGATGACCTATCAAGGCTGGGGCGGGACATCAGAACGGCCACATTTGTGATATTGGTGGGGACTTGATGTAGACCACATATACCAGGATTTCTATGTACTAAAATGACAGTTATGAAAATGTCAGATACTTACAGTTTGAGCCAGTGACTGGAAGGAACATGGAAGGAAGAAAAATGATGATGTCATGAAGATGTTAAAGGGCCAGAAAGAATATTACAGGTATCAAATCATATCATTCTAACTCAGTCGGAAAATTATACATAAATCCGGAGGGTAGAGACACAAGTAAACTGTCAAATACTGCCTATGAATTACATTGTATAAAACACATTACTTGTGCGTCAAAAACAAATTGTTACTGGTATATCAGATACACGTGCTTTTCATTTCAAAGAGATTACCTGTCCTGTCAGACAGTCATAATGGTTTCTGATAAGGTTTTTGCACAAAACATGCTTAACAATGATATTTACTAATGAAAAGAAAACATAAAAACACTGCATAGACTTGGCTAGCTCCGTTACAGATGTGATAGGCACATGCAGGTTTTGCTTAAAATTTACACAAAACAAAGTTTGAAGGAAACTGAATTGCTTTGGAGTTTGCATTACAAGCTGAGTGAACACTGGAGGCTGGAACACACTTTTGCCTGACCGAAACTGGAATCAACACTTACCTACGAGATGATCCAACATGTAACTCAGTAACTTCTGTGTTCCATTTGGGGAGTTGTATAGATTCATAATTTCTTGTGAAAGAGGATTGCCTTTTAAACCTGAACAACCAGAAAAAAGAATTATATGAGTTAACAAGAGCTGTTGGAGAACAGCATAGCTCGTCTTGCAAATGTTTGTCGATAAATAATTAAAATATATTAATTGGAATGGTTTCGCAAATTGCATTAATAATATTTATATTGTTTACTTGATCAGATTATGCTTTGTGAATTCAAGCAATTTTCAAAACCATACCAATTTATATATACAGTGGAACTTCGTTAACTCGAACTCGGATAACTCGAATACCCCGCTTAACTCGAAGTACCTCGCCGGTCCCGGCCGAATTCTCTCTTTATCTTAGTAAAAAAACCTCGGATAATTCGAATTCGGATAACTCGAAAAACTCGGATAATACGAAGTAAAAATTTGGTCCCAACAATAAAAATCCTACTTGAAATGTTCGAATAACTCGAAGTATAATTTTCGTCGATCGGTGGCAAACGCCGACATTTTTTAAGAGCTAAATTCCGTTTGTAATACTGAACATATCGGCACTACTAACCTACATGCTATTAAAAGTGCTTCATAAATTCATAAAAGAAATTGTCGGTTGAATCTTATAACAACAAGTCTTGGTGATAAAAAGTACTGCTTTACTTACATCAGGTAACTTCTCAAGGCGGTCGCCGATATCAGTACACACGATAGTCAACAACTCATCTACCCGTTCGCTCAAGCGGAACTAATCTCTGACACACCAATAGATCTACCCGGCTGATGTTTTTACAGGTGTAGAATGACACAGTCACCGGCGCCTATTAAATCTTTAAACTGCTGAAACAATAGCGTAATTACTGCCGAGGTGTTCAGAGTACAACTGTAACGGTCAGTGCTGTCTATTAAATCGGATAAAACGCCAACTCAGTTACAGTAACATTTTATACGCACATGCGCAGCCCAACTTCCGGTGCTAATACACATGGAAATGGCGTGGTTATCAATAAAAAGTAAGTAGGCCGATCAAACAGTATTTTATATATGTCCAATAAAGGTAATGGTTCTGTTACGTTTTGTATGCAATCTGTGTTAAACTTAAACGGTTATTTGTTTTGACATTAATGACTTGTTATTTTGTCGAATTCCGTTTTATCGTTTACCTTTTGCAAACATGACTTGCACATCAGATCGTTATTGAAATGACTAAGTGAAAGAAACTTTATCGTGACTGTATATCGGCAAAACTACACCAAATAACAAGTGACATAACGAAACATTACATATATATTTACATGTATTGACCAGTCTTCACACTAAACTGATGAGCGACAGAGCGAAGTTATAATGATTATATAATGTTGACAAATATTGACCAAACTTTTCACCAAAAACGATAACTCGCTTAATTCGAACACTCGGATAACTCGAAGTTTTTTCGTGGTCCCGTCGACTTCGAGTTAACGAAGTTCCACTGTATATAAATTATTTATTGACAAACATTCGGGAGACAAGCTATGCTGTTGTAGATTAAATGAATATATTAAATACAAATGTAATTGCTTTTGGACGTATTTCTTCAATTTTTTGACAAAATATTATCCTAATGAGAGTTGTCTCCCTTGAAAAATGTGGACCGGTATAAATTGTCTATTGTGAGCATTTTCAAATTGTTTTATTTTCAGTTTCACCCCAAGAAGGGATAGTGTAACTCCATAGGGACTCTTTTACCAAATATCAGCACCCTAGTACAATCATAAAGTGATGTGTTAAATAGCTTTCAACATTTACACAAATTTTTTTTTTAAATGTGTTTTTTCCCCAAAAAAATATTTCAGTTTAACTCCAGCAAGGGATAGTTTAACCCCCACAGGGAACCTTATACCATGTATTACTATGCCTTTCAACACTCACAATATAAACTTAACTCGAAGTCCAAAGATTTAAAAACAAAAACAAAAAAACACAGATTCAAAAAGAAAAAATCCAATTTTTTTTTTAAAGTTTTACTCCAGGAAGGAATTGTCTTACTCCATAGGGACTCTATTGCCAAATATCAGCACCCTAGTATAATTATAAAGTGATGAATTAAAAAACCTCTTAACACTTGCACCAAAAACTTAACGCAGAAATATTCTAAGTCCAAAAATTTGAAAATTCTGTTTTTTTCCCCAAAAAATCTTTTAGTTTAACTCCGGCAGGGGATAGCTTAACCCAAGAGGGAGTCTATTACCAACTATCAGCACCCTAGTACAATTATAAAGTGAAGTATTAATACCTTTCAACACTTGCACCAAAAGCTTAACGCAGAAATATTCTAAGTCCAAAAGTTTTCTAAAATCTGGTTTTTTTCCCCAAAAAATCTTTTAGTTTAACTCCGGCAGGGGATAGTTTGACCCCCACAGGGACAATATTACCATAAATTACTATGCCTTTCAACACATGCACCAAAAATTTAACATTTGGAAAACCAACGCCGACGCCGGAGTGACGACATAAGCTCTCACTCTTCTTCGAAGAGACGAGCTACAAAACAATGTTGAATCCTAATACAGTTTGTTTGTTTGCTGGGTTTAATTTATAGCCCCGTCAACAGCCAGATTCATGATTAGTCCGGGTCTTCTTGTAGTCAGTGACTATCTCACTGAAAAACATATGGGAGGCCTGTTGAGTGAGGTATTTTTTTCTTTGTTTAGGTTTCAAACTACTATTTCATGATTTGATTGAGTTAAGAAAGTTGGGGTGAACACAGATCTTGTGCCTGAAACTGAAAATGGTTTCAGGATTACTGGCCCTTGTCTTTTCTATGAATATTGTATTTTCAACTTGCATTTTCTTACCTAAAGTCTGTAGATTGAAAAGTTTTCCAAGCTCATAAGGTAGAACTCTCAAGCAATTGTGGTTGAGTAGTAATTCCCGGAGATGAGCAAGATCGCCTAGCTCAGAGGGTAAGCTTCGAAGCTTATTGGACGAAAGATCAAGATAGGTGAGCTGCGTAAGTTTATTTATATCAGGAGGGATTCTGGACAAGTTGTTGGCATTGAGATATAAAGATGTTAAATGCTGCAAGTTCCATAGATCAGGTGCCAAATTTCTCACAGCACCTAGAAAAGAAGTTAAAACCATACAATTAAAGTAGTACATTGATCTAACTGCTGCATAATAGAAAATCTTTGCCACAATTTAATACTTTTGCTCTCCTTTGTATGTAGCAGGAAAGAATTAGATAAGGTTCTCTTTTACACCTCATCAGTAAAGGGCATAATTAATTAAAACACAAAAACTTAATCCCCTTTCAATTAACTTTGGTTTTCTGGTATCACTTTACCTACTGTACCTTTACAGGAAGGAATGTCCCTTGTTCCTGCATGAGTAAGACATCTTACTGACTATACCTTTACAGGAAGGAATATCCTTTGTTCCTGAGTAAGACATCTTACCGACTGTACCTTTACAGGAATGAATGTCTCTTGTTCCTAAGTAAGACATCTTACTGACTGTACCTTTACAGGAAGGAATGTCTCTTGTTCCTAAGTAAGACATCTTACTGACTATACCTTTACAGGAAGGAATATCCTTTGTTCCTGAGTAAGACATCTTACTGACTGTACCTTTACAGGAAGGAATATCCCTTGTTCCTGAGTAAGACATCTTACTGACTGTACATTTACAGGAAGGAATATCCTTTGTTCCTGAGTAAGACATCTTACTGACTGTACCTTTACAGGAAGGAATGTCTCTTGTTCCTGAGTAAGACATCTTACTGACTGTACCTTTACAGGAAGGAATGTCCCTTGTTCCCAAGTAAGACATCTTACTGACTGTACCTTTTTCAGGAAGGAATGTCCCTTGTTCCTGAGTAAGACATCTTACTGACTGTACCTTTACAGGAAGGAAGTCCCTTGTTCCTAAGTAAGACATCTTACCAATTGTACATTTACAGGAAGGAATGTCCCTTGTTCCTGAGTAAGACATCTTACCGGCTGTACATTTACAGGAAGGAATATCCCTTGTTCCTAAGTAAGATATTTTACTGACATTACATTTACAGGAAGGAATGTCCCTTGTTCCCTAGTAAGATATTTTACTGACTGTACCTTTACAGAAGGAATGTCCCTTGTTCCATAGTAAGACATCTTACTGACTGTACCTTTACAGGAAGGAATGTCCCTTGTTCCCGAGTAAGACATCTTACTGACTGTACCTTTACAGGAAGGAATATCCCTTGTTCCTGAGTAAGACATCTTACTGACTGTAACTTTTTCAGGAAGGAATATCCCTTGTTCCTGAGTAAGACATCTTACTGACTGTACCTTTACAGGAAGGAAGTCCCTTGTTCCTGAGTAAGACATCTTACCAATTGTACATTTACAGGAAGAAATGTCCCTTGTTCCTGAGTAAGACATCTTACTGACTGTACCTTTACAGGAAGGAATGTCCCTTGTGCCTGAGTAAGACATCTTACTGACTGTACCTTTACAGGAAGGAATGTCCCTTGTGCCTGAGTAAGACATCTTACTGACTGTACCTTTACAGGAATGAATGTCTCTTGTTCCTGAGTAAGACATCTTACTGACTATACCTTTACAGTAAGGAATGTCCCTTGTTCCTGAGTAAGACATCTTACTGACTATACCTTTACAGGAAGGAATGTCCCTTGTTCCTAATTAGTAAGACATCTTACTGACTATACCTTTACAGGAAGGAATGTCCCTTGTGTCTGAGTAAGACATCTTACTGACTATACCTTTACAGGAAGGAATTCCCTTGTGCCTGAGTAAGACATCTTACTGACTGTACATTTACAGGAAGGAATGTCCCTTGTTCCCTAGTAAGATATTTTACTGACTGTACCTTTACAGAAGGAATGTCCCTTGTTCCATAGTAAGACATCTTACTGACTGTACCTTTACAGGAAGGAATGTCCCTTGTTCCCGAGTAAGACATCTTACTGACTATACCTTTACAGGAAGGAATATCCCTTGTTCCTGAGTAAGACATCTTACTGACTGTAACTTTTTCAGGAAGAAATGTCCCTTGTTCCTGAGTAAGACATCTTACTGACTGTACCTTTACAGGAAGGAATGTCCCTTGTGCCTGAGTAAGACATCTTACTGACTGTACCTTTACAGGAAGGAATGTCCCTTGTGCCTGAGTAAGACATCTTACTGACTGTACCTTTACAGGAATGAATGTCTCTTGTTCCTGAGTAAGACATCTTACTGACTATACCTTTACAGTAAGGAATGTCCCTTGTTCCTGAGTAAGACATCTTACTGACTATACCTTTACAGGAAGGAATGTCCCTTGTTCCTAATTAGTAAGACATCTTACTGACTATACCTTTACAGGAAGGAATGTCCCTTGTGCCTGAGTAAGACATCTTACTGACTGTACATTAACAGGAAGGAATGTCCCTTGTGTCTGAGTAAGACATCTTACTGACTATACCTTTACAGGAAGGAATTCCCTTGTGCCTGAGTAAGACATCTTACTGACTGTACTTTTACAGGAAGGAATGTCCCTTGTTCCCTAGTAAGATATTTTACTGACTGTACCTTTACAGAAGGAATGTCCCTTGTTCCATAGTAAGACATCTTACTGACTGTACCTTTACAGGAAGGAATGTCCCTTGTTCCCGAGTAAGACATCTTACTGACTGTACCTTTACAGGAAGGAATATCCCTTGTTCCTGAGTAAGACATCTTACTGACTGTAACTTTTTCAGGAAGGAATATCCCTTGTTCCTGAGTAAGACATCTTACTGACTGTACCTTTACAGGAAGGAAGTCCCTTGTTCCTGAGTAAGACATCTTACCAATTGTACATTTACAGGAAGAAATGTCCCTTGTTCCTGAGTAAGACATCTTACTGACTGTACCTTTACAGGAAGGAATGTCCCTTGTGCCTGAGTAAGACATCTTACTGACTGTACCTTTACAGGAAGGAATGTCCCTTGTGCCTGAGTAAGACATCTTACTGACTGTACCTTTACAGGAATGAATGTCTCTTGTTCCTGAGTAAGACATCTTACTGACTATACCTTTACAGTAAGGAATGTCCCTTGTTCCTGAGTAAGACATCTTACTGACTATACCTTTACAGGAAGGAATGTCCCTTGTTCCTAATTAGTAAGACATCTTACTGACTATACCTTTACAGGAAGGAATGTCCCTTGTGTCTGAGTAAGACATCTTACTGACTATACCTTTACAGGAAGGAATTCCCTTGTGCCTGAGTAAGACATCTTACTGACTGTACATTTACAGGAAGGAATGTCCCTTGTTCCCTAGTAAGATATTTTACTGACTGTACCTTTACAGAAGGAATGTCCCTTGTTCCACAGTAAGACATCTTACTGACTGTACCTTTACAGGAAGGAATGTCCCTTGTTCCCGAGTAAGACATCTTACTGACTGTACCTTTACAGGAAGGAATATCCCTTGTTCCTCAGTAAGACATCTTACTGACTGTAACTTTTTCAGGAAGAAATGTCCCTTGTTCCTGAGTAAGACATCTTACTGACTGTACCTTTACAGGAAGGAATGTCCCTTGTGCCTGAGTAAGACATCTTACTGACTGTACCTTTACAGGAAGGAATGTCCCTTGTGCCTGAGTAAGACATCTTACTGACTGTACCTTTACAGGAATGAATGTCTCTTGTTCCTGAGTAAGACATCTTACTGACTATACCTTTACAGTAAGGAATGTCCCTTGTTCCTGAGTAAGACATCTTACTGACTATACCTTTACAGGAAGGAATGTCCCTTGTTCCTAATTAGTAAGACATCTTACTGACTATACCTTTACAGGAAGGAATATCCTTTGTTCCTGAGTAAGACATCTTACCGACTGTACCTTTACAGGAATGAATGTCCCTTGTGCCTGAGTAAGACATCTTACTGACTGTACATTAACAGGAAGGAATGTCCCTTGTGTCTGAGTAAGACATCTTACTGACTATACCTTTACAGGAAGGAATTCCCTTGTGCCTGAGTAAGACATCTTACTGACTGTACATTTACAGGAAGGAATGTCCCTTGTTCCCTAGTAAGATATTTTACTGACTGTACCTTTACAGAAGGAATGTCCCTTGTTCCATAGTAAGACATCTTACTGACTGTACCTTTACAGGAAGGAATGTCCCTTGTTCCCGAGTAAGACATCTTACTGACTGTACCTTTACAGGAAGGAATATCCCTTGTTCCTGAGTAAGACATCTTACTGACTGTAACTTTTTCAGGAAGGAATATCCCTTGTTCCTGAGTAAGACATCTTACTGACTGTACCTTTACAGGAAGGAAGTCCCTTGTTCCTGAGTAAGACATCTTACCAATTGTACATTTACAGGAAGAAATGTCCCTTGTTCCTGAGTAAGACATCTTACTGACTATACCTTTACAGTAAGGAATGTCCCTTGTTCCTGAGTAAGACATCTTACTGACTATACCTTTACAGGAAGGAATGTCCCTTGTTCCTAATTAGTAAGACATCTTACTGACTATACCTTTACAGGAAGGAATATCCTTTGTTCCTGAGTAAGACATCTTACCGACTGTACCTTTACAGGAATGAATGTCCCTTGTGCCTGAGTAAGACATCTTACTGACTGTACATTAACAGGAAGGAATGTCCCTTGTGTCTGAGTAAGACATCTTACTGACTATACCTTTACAGGAAGGAATTCCCTTGTGCCTGAGTAAGACATCTTACTGACTGTACATTTACAGGAAGGAATGTCCCTTGTTCCCTAGTAAGATATTTTACTGACTGTACCTTTACAGAAGGAATGTCCCTTGTTCCATAGTAAGACATCTTACTGACTGTACCTTTACAGGAATGAATGTCTCTTGTTCCTGAGTAAGACATCTTACTGACTATACCTTTACAGTAAGGAATGTCCCTTGTTCCTGAGTAAGACATCTTACTGACTATACCTTTACAGGAAGGAATGTCCCTTGTTCCTAATTAGTAAGACATCTTACTGACTATACCTTTACAGGAAGGAATGTCCCTTGTGTCTGAGTAAGACATCTTACTGACTATACCTTTACAGGAAGGAATTCCCTTGTTCCTGAGTAAGACATCTTACTGACTATACCTTTACAGGAAGGAATGTCCCTTGTTCCTAATTAGTAAGACATCTTACTGACTATACCTTTACAGGAAGAAATGTCCCTTGTGTCTGAGTAAGACATCTTACTGACTATACCTTTACAGGAAGGAATGTCCCTTGTTCCTAATTAGTAAGACATCTTACTGACTATACATTTACAGGAAGGAATGTCCCTTGTGCCTGAGTAAGACATCTTACTGACTGTACCTTTACAGGAAGGAATGTCCCTTGTGTCTGAGTAAGACATCTTACTGACTGTACATTAACAGGAAGGAATGTCCCTTGTGCCTGAGTAAGACATCTTACTGACTATACCTTTACAGGAAGGAATGTCCCTTGTTCCTGAGTAAGACATCTTACTGACTATACCTTTACAGGAAGGAATGTCCCTTGTTCCTGAGTAAGACATCTTACTGACTACACCTTTACAGGAAGGAATATCCCTTGTTCCTGAGTAAGACATCTTACTGACTGTACCTTTACAGGAAGGAATGTCCCTTGTGTCTGAGTAAGACATCTTACTGACTGTACATTTACAGGAAGGAATGTCCCTTGTGCCTGAGTAAGACATCTTACCGACTGTACCTTTACAGGAAGGAATGTCCCTTGTTCCTGAGTAAGACATCTTACTGACTATACCTTTACAGGAAGGAATGTCCCTTGTTCCTAATTAGTAAGACATCTTACTGACTGTACATTTACAGGAAGGAATGTCCCTTGTTCCTGAGTAAGACATCTTACTGACTGTACCTTTTTCAGGAAGGAATGTCCCTTGTTCCTGAGTAAGACATCTTACTGACTATACCTTTACAGGAAGGAATGTCCCCTGTTCCTAATTAGTAAGACATCTTACTGACTGTACATTTACAGGAAGGAATGTCCCTTGTTCCTGAGTAAGACATCTTACTGACTGTACCTTTACAGGAAGGAATGTCCCTTGTTCCTGAGTAAGACATCTTACTGACTATACCTTTACAGGAAGGAATGTCCCTTGTTCCTAATTAGTAAGACATCTTACTGACTATACCTTTACAGGAAGAAATGTCCCTTGTGTCTGAGTAAGACATCTTACTGACTATACCTTTACAGGAAGGAATGTCCCTTGTTCCTAATTAGTAAGACATCTTACTGACTATACATTTACAGGAAGGAATGTCCCTTGTGCCTGAGTAAGACATCTTACTGACTGTACCTTTACAGGAAGGAATGTCCCTTGTGTCTGAGTAAGACATCTTACTGACTGTACATTAACAGGAAGGAATGTCCCTTGTGCCTGAGTAAGACATCTTACTGACTATACCTTTACAGGAAGGAATGTCCCTTGTTCCTGAGTAAGACATCTTACTGACTATACCTTTACAGGAAGGAATGTCCCTTGTTCCTGAGTAAGACATCTTACTGACTACACCTTTACAGGAAGGAATATCCCTTGTTCCTGAGTAAGACATCTTACTGACTGTACCTTTACAGGAAGGAATGTCCCTTGTGTCTGAGTAAGACATCTTACTGACTGTACATTTACAGGAAGGAATGTCCCTTGTGCCTGAGTAAGACATCTTACCGACTGTACCTTTACAGGAAGGAATGTCCCTTGTTCCTGAGTAAGACATCTTACTGACTATACCTTTACAGGAAGGAATGTCCCTTGTTCCTAATTAGTAAGACATCTTACTGACTGTACATTTACAGGAAGGAATGTCCCTTGTTCCTGAGTAAGACATCTTACTGACTGTACCTTTTTCAGGAAGGAATGTCCCTTGTTCCTGAGTAAGACATCTTACTGACTATACCTTTACAGGAAGGAATGTCCCCTGTTCCTAATTAGTAAGACATCTTACTGACTGTACATTTACAGGAAGGAATGTCCCTTGTTCCTGAGTAAGACATCTTACTGACTGTACCTTTACAGGAAGGAATGTCCCTTGTTCCTAAGTAAGACATCTTACTGACTGTACCTTTACAGGAAGGAATGTCCCTTGTTCCTGACTAAGATCCCGATAGGATAAGTATTGGGGCAAGCTGAATGTTTTTATAATCATGAAATAGACAAAAATGAACTGATCCATATCTGGATATATAGGCTTAGATTGCCTGCATCCAATAATATTAATATAATCATTATTAAGACATCTTAACTACCCATACATTTGATACATACCTGTTATCTCCAACTCATACCATGACGACTTCTTGCCTGCTGCTAGGTCTTCTGCAGACATAAAGGTGTGAGCACGTCTGGGATTGGGTGAAGCATATTTCTCATACTTGTTATCTTTCGGCATGATGAAAAGTTCTGTCCAAGAAGATTAAAAGTGTTAAACAAAAATGCCTAAATATATTATACATACAGACATTATAACTATATAAGTTTATGAATTGGGCCTGATCAATATTCACTTCTAAAAATGTGTAATGCTCAAACCAGAAAAGCCATAGATGTTTCTCATCATGATCACCTGCTTTTGATTACAAGTTTCACAGCATATAAACAGAAAATTAAGGATTTATTAACAATAAACAACATGTTCAGAAAGGCTCATTCAGCATATATGAGAAAAAAGCTACGATATTCATAGCAATAACAGGAGGTCTTGCAAGATCAATTTAAAAAAAAAATTAACTCCATATTATTCAGATTTATACTAAGGTAAGATTATTGCCAAGAATGTAAAGGTTTTAAAGCTTAAAGTGTGCTTTGGACACCACAATGAATAGAAGTAGATGTAGATGTAATCTAAAGATGGTCCAACTACAGTTCTGCATACCAGCTGCTTTCCTGATTTTGAAGTGATTTTCATGTTTCATCTCGAAAAAGCTTAAGAGTAGAGCTGGCTTTGCTGAACATTGAGTGATGGTGTGAACACAAGATTCCTATTCAAGGTGGAACTGAATGGTGACACCTATGTACTAGACCTTATCTGTATGTTGTAGTACCTTTCCATGCACTATGTTGGTATGACTGACATTGTATGTTTCTGTTAACGTTGTTTATTGAAAGGACACTGCACGTGTCTGGATGGAAATACATCTCACATCTAGCTTTTCCCATGAAGAAAGTTTGTTAAGGGCTTCCGGGATGTATTGTGCATGCTTGGGCGAAGATAATATTAGGCAGGATATAGAAGAGACATATAGTTCAGACGTCGATAGCTCAGTCAGAAGGCTGGTCATGTAATCTCAGGTGGAGATGATCCGAGATACAGTGTGATTTGGCGATACCTACCCATGTGGGTTTGAGTTTCTTAAGAAGCTGAGAAACGGCAGGGAAGTTATCTTCCGATAGCAAATTATCTCCCCTTAGTTTTTGTTTGCTAAATGCGTCGTGTGTGAAATGTGTTGTCCAGTCAAAAATGTCGCTCACACACTTTCTCTCCAATGTGAATTTTTAAAAATTGACAAGTATGAGTAATTCTTTGATTTCTTCTTTGGAACTATAAAAATCATTCATCGGTGGAAAATTGGGTGGAAATATAATGATATAATTATATCTGGAGTGGTCTGCCACCTCAGTAATGTATGTAAACAACTACAAAATCCATTGAATAATGAAATTTTGATTAACATTTCATCATGCCAGATGACTGTATTACTGCTACAATAAATGTAAAATTTTGGGAAATCAATGAGATTATTATATTGGCAAATCAAGATATTATACTACATAATTACTGCTTTCAGTTAATTTATCGGGTATTCAAATTTAGACGTAATTAGTCCTACAATCTTATACTTTAATGTTCCGAAAGGTTGAAGTCTCCACGCCTTAAATGTGCATGGTAAGCTTATAGACAAACTTTTGGGTCAAAAAAATTTGCCATGATATTTCAATCCAAAATATGTTTTCCTCATCTCATGTATATATTGTAAATAAGCAGATTAATATGCATATCATCTAGCTGTGTTCATGAATCCTCAATGGTGATCTAGTCAGATCTATTGATGAAACAAATGGACTACACTAAAATTCCTATGGGTAAACAAAACCTTTTCCTATACATTGTCATTCCAATATTCAACTGTAATAATAATAATAAACATTAAAAAAACTATCTTTGATGCCAATGTTGAACCTGTCATCATGCATTTCAGTTTCTTTGATATGGGTCTGTTTAATAGTCACACATCGAAAATTTGAATATCAGTTATTTTACTTTAAACAATTTAAACGTTTTACCAAAACAAGCATTACAGTTTACACTCAGTATCTTGATTCTTGCAAATGAACAGCTGATCCGTTTGAAGAGATGAGATAACTATTAAAATGTCCATTGGTTATTATTAACATCTTTTCAAAATAAAAGAATAAACAAAACGAAACGTATGCAACGATCTCAGTTGAGTACCTTCATCGATAGCTTTCCACAAACAGCTGAATAGCCCTCTTGCCTCTTTGACAGGTTTTCAAAGTCTGCCAAAAGAAATCAACATGGCGTCCGACACCGAGTGTTTTTGTAAACGTTGATTTGATTGGCTGCATGAAATTGATTGTTATTTAATTATTCATCTATAGCATATCATAAGATTTGATTCGAATAAATAATTTATCTAAGAGTTTTTTATTACTTCTGATACGAAAAGCAAGCAAGATAATTTTGTTAATCAAACTCGTATACACTCGGTAATTACCGTAAACATCTAATTTCCAATATGGCAGCGCCTATGCGTAAACATGGGACAGGTACTTGTCTACATTCGTATATATATGACATGGCACAACTCAGCATACGAAAAACGCAATATTTCTGTGATATGTCACTTGATCGCTTCTCATTTACATATGCCTTTGCCTGGCCAGCACACACGATAAGACAGGTGGCTTTCCTTAAAGTACACTATGATATTCACTTCACATTGACCGTAGCCTGCTAGGGGTTCGTTACTTAAATGACATGTACAGTTGAGTGTAAGCTAACCTTTACACCCTAGTGCACTCCACTCCTAGTGCACCACGTTTAAGCTACAGGTAAACTAGTAGTGCACTACGTCCAGTCAGGTGTGACCACAAATCCGCTATACAAGTAATGGACAGTGCAACTGGACACCTGTGCCTGTGGTAGATACCTGTAGTTGTTATATACATACACTGTACCTGTGTAGATTGACTGCCTTATATCTGTCATTCTGACTTTACCAGGTATATTTAAATGTTGATAAAATTTTATCTAATATTAACTCAAAATAAAATTGGCTGCGGTTCTTATATGATATATTGTACAAGAGGAATTAAAACTCTATCAATAGACTGGATTTGTAGTGGTTTTTTTTTATCATTTTTTTTTTAAAGATTTCATTATAGTGTAAAATTAAGGTTTATCTTCCTGATTTCAAAATTTTTATGCTTTTCATTTATTTTTTTTAGATGGAATTAATATACATTTTATATTAATGATTAATTCTACCTTAGGCCTTGATGACTAGATTTTTTTTTCAATTACACTGTATATGTACATATATTTTCATATTTATTATTTTATCAGACAAAAATGTTTTTAAATTCAATGTATTGTTACTTCACTAATATCTGTTAATTCAACCATGAAATCATTTCATAGTACATAATCAAGAATCAGAAATTCTGTATATGCTCATTTATGTTCTGTAAGAGACATATCATAACTACACACAAAGTTATGTACATGTATCGATGTATAATTGGTACTCTCAGGACATGCCTGTTGTCATGGCATAGTTTATATGCTGATTTTCTTTAATTACAAGAAGAGGTAAAATCCCCAATCAGTTATACATTTTAAAGTAAAGAACAATTAATCATTTTCTTAATGCAATAGGGAAACACTTAAATGCTGATCAAAACGTATCCCAAAATTTTGTTTTTAAACATTATTGCAAAAAACATGTTAGCATGAACTGTAAAAAAACTTTGGCTTCAGGTCCACATGTGTATATAATATATTTGTTAGTAGGTAACTTTATAGAAGAAAATTATGAAATTACAAATACAAGTGTTGTGTAATTCAAGTGTTGTATGACAAGTACAGCTCCAGATACATGAACATGTATGTGTGTTATAAAAGCTTAAAACTGTTGCCCTCCTCCTCCCCGAGTTTGCCAGTACAGTATATGTATTTCATAACAAAAATGACCTTAATTGTTCTCTCAGGCCATTATCTCATTCTGTGTTACCTGTAACTGATACCTATACCTGGTTTCAGATTCAATATGTTATATCTTCAAAGTATATACGTATTAGATACCTGCACACATGTACAGAAATTTCAACTATAATTGAAGAAAAAGGTGTACCAACCTTTTTGAACATGATTTGATTTTCGTGATCATTGATTAATGTAGATAGCCATACTTGACCACTTGATGAAGTGGAGCAGGGGTATATAATCATATAAGCCCATGTTGGTTTTATTAGCCCACCATCATCAGATGGTGGGCTATTCAAATCGCCCTGCATCCGTGGTCCATGGTCCGTCCGTCCGTCCGTCCCTCCGTCCGTAAACAATTCTTGTTATCGCTATTTCTCAGAAAGTACTGAAGGGATCTTTCTCAAATTTCATATTTAGGTTCCCCTTGGTGCCTAGTTATGCATATTGCGTTTTGAGACCAATCTGAAAACAACATGGCCGACAGGCAGCCATCTTGGATTTTGACAATTGAAGTTTGTTATCGCTATTTCTGAGAAAGTACTGAAGGGATCTTTCTCAAATTTCATATGTAAGTTTCCCTTGGTGCCTAGTTATGCTTATTGCATTTTGAAATCAATTGGAAAACAATATGGCCAACAGACCGCCATCTTGGATTTTGACAAATGAAGTTTGTTTTCTCTATTTCTCAAAGTACTGAATGGATCTTTCTCACAAAGTAGGTTCCCCTTGGTCCCTTGTATTGCATTTTTGGACCAGTCTGTCCTGAAAACAACCTGGCAAACAAACAGCCATTATCGTTAAATCTCAAATTTCTTATATAGCTAGGATTCCCTTGTTTGAAAAGTACTGGAGGGATGTCTCAATTTGCACAGATTAGTAAAATGAAGGGAAAAGTAGAGAAAAGATCAATCTGACATGGAACTTATGAAGATCATTCAATGGTGGGCGCCAAGATCCCTCTGGGATCTCTTGTATTTTGAAAATTGAAGTTTGTTATCGCTATTGTACAGAAGGTACTGAAGGGATTTTTCTCAAATTTCATATGTAGGTTCCCCTTGGTCCCTGGTATTGCATTTTGGGACCAATCGGAAAACAACATGGCCGACAGACAGCCATTATCGCTAAATCTTAAATTTTATATATAGGTTCCCCTTGTTTGAAAAGTACTAGAGGGCTGTTTCTGAATTTACACAGATTAGTAAGACTTAGAGGAAGGGAAAGTAGAGAAAATATCAATCTGACATGGAACCTATCAAGATCATTCAATAGTGGGCGCCAAGATCCCTCTGGGATCTCTTGTTTGTACTGGTATATATATACATGTATATATATATCTGTTGATTTTAAAACACTGTAACTTTTATGTTATCAACCTGAATGTAATGTTGAAGTCATTGTTTTTAATCTGTAGTCCCATTTATTTAGGTACATGTACCTTATCACAGGTAATAATTTATATCATCAAATCAATAATTTATATCATCAAATCAATAATTTATATCATCAAATCAATAATTTATATCATCAAATCAATAATTTATCACCGAATCATTCTTCAGCAAGTTGTACAATAATACACCTGCTGTAACCCAGTGCTTGTTCATATTTCCCCATTATTTCTCTCTATTCTTGTTTTAATTCATTTCTATCCTAATAACTCACTTTTCAATACCTTGTATTGTCCCCCTTGTCCCTGTCTGCTTGATATTTGGTGGTAAGTCTAAGGAGAGTCTGTTAGTATACGAAAGGTATGTGTCATATATTACAGTGAAGATGTGGCATTTCATTGTGATAGCACTATAACAGAGGCTGTCTGTTGCTGTGCCATTCATTGAAACCATCTTCATGTTCATGTGACCTTGTCTTTTGCCATATAAAGTTCCTATCAAACCTGAAAAAACCAAGCCACTATTGTTTCAATACATATCAATATGTAACGATGCATAAGATGTACTATCTAAACCAAGTCACAATTGTTTCAATACATAACAATATGTACTATTACAAATTCTTTTATATGTCTGAAATTGATCACAAACATGCTGAATTGTCTGTAATTTTTTGTCACAACATATTAGTAAGTGAACATACATGGATTAGCTTTAGTAAATTAATGAAGCATTCAAAGGAGACATTTTTTTCATATCGTCTCATTGGAGCTATCTGATCAGAATGAAGGTAACGGGGTATGATTATTTGTACTTATTGTAGATTTTCAAACTAAAGAAAATCTAATAAAAGATATAATGTAATTATTACAGCAATACAAAGACTATACGTAGCTTTGACTCAAGCCTGGACTCTGGAGAGTAGGGCCACGGCAGGGGTCTTCCACAGCCAGACTAGAAATGCTAGCACAAAAAAAGAAAAGACCAAGAAGATCAGAAAAAGGTAACTCTTCTTCACCAAGTCTTAGCCATGTTTTGCTGCAATGTCCTTCCCGCCCCATCTCCTATAATACAAGAGCCTTCACAATATTGAAATCCTAGCACAAAGACTTTAGAGTGGTGGAAAAAAACTCCAATTGGCTATGGTATGAGTGAAAAAACCCTCAATGTTGAAAAGTTATATGGGGCATTGTTTACTGTTTAGATTCATAGTAGTAAAAGGATACTATGTATATGCTTTTATTCTTGCTATTGGAAATTCCAATGTGATCTATAAGGCTTACACCATCATTCATTTGTTACAGAGTATTTAATGTTCCTGAAATGGAGTATATCAAAAGTCCACGATTGAGCACACATCTTGGGATAGCGCCAACAGATAATGTTTGGTTCACATCGGATTACCCGGAGCCATATTTCACTTTTGATGAGGCTGTTAACAGACACAAACTCATGGCACAGCCCAGCATTTATGACTACTTGGATAATTATGTGTTTGTTGATATGGTGCTCAGTAGCTGGACAAACCGTGAGGTAATTTCACCTGTCTGTGTATCACATCACTGGGTGTTATATAGATATCATAAACACAACAGCTGTACATATTTATACTGTACCTGTCTGTGTATCACATCACTGGGCGTTATATAGATATCATAAACACGACAGCTGTACATATTTATACTGTACCTGTCTGTGTATCACATCACTGGGTGTTATATAGATATCATAAACACGACAGCTGTACATATTTATACTGTACCTGTCTATGTATCACATCACAAGTGTTATATAGATTATTATAAACACAACAGCTGTACACTGTTGTATATTGGTACACATGTGTCATGTTGTGTGTTGATTGTATATTGGTACACATGTGTCATGTTGTGTGTTGATTGTATATTGGTACACATGTGTCATGTTGTGTGTTGATTATATATTGGTACACCTGTGTCATGTTGTGTGTTGATTGTATATTGGTACACCTGTGTCATGTTGTGTGCTGATTTTATATTGGTACACCTGTGTCATGTTGTGTGTTGATTGTATATTGGTACACCTGTGTCATGTTGTGTGTTGATTGTATATGTGTACACCTGTGTCATGTTGTGTGTTGATTGTATATTGGTACACCTGTGTCATGTTGTGTGTTGATTGTATATTGGTACACCTGTGTCATGTTGTGAGTTGATTGTATATGTGTACACCTGTGTCATGTTGTGTGTTGATTGTATATTGGTACACCTGTGTCATGTTGTGTGTTGATTGTACAGTATATTGGTACACCTGTGCCATGTTGTGTGTTGATTGTATATTGGTACACCTGTGTCATGTTGTGTGTTGATTGTATATATTGGTACACCTGTGTCATGTTGTGTGTTGATTGTATATTGGTACACCTGTGTCATGTTGTGTGTTGATTGTACAGTATATTGGTACACCTGTGTCATGTTGTGTGTTGATTGTATATTGGTACACCTGTGTCATGTTGTGTGTTGATTGTATATTGGCACACCTGTGTCATGTTGTGTGTTGATTGTATATGTGTACACCTGTGTCATGTTGTGTGTTGATTGTATATTGGTACACCTGTGTCATGTTGTGTGTTGATTGTATATTGGTACACCTGTGTCATGTTGTGTGTTGATTGTACAGTATATTGGTACACCTGTGCCATGTTGTGTGTTGATTGTACAGTATATTGGTACACCTGTGTCATGTTGTGTGTTGATTGTATATTGGTACACCTGTGTCATGTTGTGTGTTGATTGTATATTGGCACACCTGTGTCATGTTGTGTGTTGATTGTATATGTGTACACCTGTGTCGTGTTGTGTGTTGATTGTATATTGGTACACCTGTGTCATGTTGTGTGTTGATTGTATATGTGTACACCTGTGTCATGTTGTGTGTTGATTGTATATTGGTACACCTGTGTCATGTTGTGTTTATTGTACAGTATATTGGTACACCTGTGCCATGTTGTGTGTTGATTGTATATTGGTACACCTGTGTCATGTTGTGTGTTGATTGTATATATTGGTATACCTGTGTCATGTTGTGTGTTGATTGTACAGTATATTGGTACACCTGTGTCATGTTGTGTGTTGATTGTACAGTATATTGGTACACCTGTGTCATGTTGTGTGTTGATTGTACAGTATATTGGTACACCTGTGTCATGTTGTGTGTTGATTGTACAGTATATTGGTACACCTGTGTCATGTTGTGTGTTGATTGTATATATTGGTACACCTGTGTCATGTTGTGTGTTGATTGTATATTGGTACATCTGTGTCATGTTGTGTGTTGATGGTATATGTGTACACCTGTGTCATGTTGTGTGTTGATTGTATATGTGTACACCTGTGTTATGTTATGTGTTGATTGTATATTGTTACACCTGTGTGTGAGTTGATTGTGTATTGACCCATTTGTTGCGTATTACAGGGTGTGTTTACATCTATGCTGAAGTCTGTGGTGGTCCCTCATCCCTTTGATCCACCTGTGAAAGCAAGGCTTGCAGTTTTGACGAAGGTTTGTATCGGAAGTATAAATTAATTATCCAGCAATGAAGACTCGTTAAGAATAAAGATTATGATCTAAAGAATACACAGGCAAAGTGATTCTCATAGAATATATGGTAAAGTAATACTCTCACAGAATAACAAAACAGTATCAAGAGTATGTGTTGTTCACAAACCCTCTCTAATCATTCATCTTGTCGGATATTTATGAAAAAGTAGTGTATAAATATGTCTGACAGATCTGTACTGAATAAGGTGCGAGATGGATAAATTTCAAAGTTTTCTCATGATTGTAGCAAAAGGAGTGTGTACAGCAGGCTTTGGAGTATGGAGCGACCTACGCTGGTGGGACAGATCTTCTAGCCCAGGTAATTACTTTCATACACTAAACCCTATTCATTTGAATCTCTCAAATGGACCTATAGCATGGATTCCTGACCCAGGTTACTATCACTTATACTCACTGGTGACAATAAACATGGACATTCATGCCTGTATGCTTCAGAATTGAAAATATTCTTTCAAGTAGAATTTGATAGAAATTTCTTAGTAATATGATCATACTGTCAATTTGTTGGTATATGTAGGCATAATTAGGTAGTGCCTCAAACCACTTTTCTACTTATACAGGCCTTCAAAGTTTTTTCCTGTCAAGTTTAATCTAGTTTATGTTTTTTCCTGTAGTGTAAAAGTCAATTATACATTGCTTTATTAACTTACTTGGTCCAAAGGACCAAAGAGAGCTTATGCCATATAGTGGCATCTATCGCCTGTCCATCAACAATTTTTTTAAATAACTTCTTAACCAGTATTTAGATTTAAGTTAATTTGACTGGAAGCATCCGTAGGTGGCAGGGATTCAAAATCGTACAAATGGTGAGGCTGACCCTTCAGTGGGCCAAGGGACAGGGCAAAAGTGGCTCTGACATCTTTGGGAGAATGGGAATAAATTTTGTGTAAATGGGTGACAAAGTCACTGAATATTTAGGTGAGCTATACAGGCCCTCTGGGCCTCTTGTAAAATCGTAATATCCTGGGATAAAATCCATGTTGTCGAGTGAATAAGAAATCTATACTATTATAAACAAATTTGTTTGGTATAGATAACTCTTTTCTTTGGTAAATTAAGAAGTAACTTCCAATTTATTCTTTACCTGAGATAAAGATTTAAGTGTCCACCGTAAAATGTAGCTTTATTATAAATTAAAGAAAAAAATGTTTTCAGATACCGTATTAAAAAATTTACTCATCTACAGTTATTACAGTTGACAGACTTGTATATGATCATTAGTTCTGGCTCTCCAAATTACCACTGATGTGATATAATTCTTTTACAGATCCAGTCTGATCAAGTATCAGTTTATGAATTGGATCACATCCTAGCAACACCAGATATGTCCAAACAGTTAAAAGCCTTGCGTCCTTTATTTGGAGAAATGTTCCCAAATGAAAGAAAGGGTATGAATATCTTTGTGACTGAATTACTGATATTGGTTTGGTTTCACAAGGGGTAGGTGCTGTAGTAGTAAGACTTTAAGGAGTATTATAAAATTAAGTTTGCTCTGCTTTCTTTTAAATGTTGACCCCAGAACATTGCTGTCTCTGTCAGGGGAGCAAAGAATGTTGGCCTGTATAGACAGGTGACATTTATATGAAAATACATATACAACGACTTTTGTTCTATGCAACCTAAGATATATTTAATGATAGGTTTTAGTTACAAACAGATGCTCATATATGTTTTGAATTAAAGTGACTATAGATCCCAGTTTACCTGATGACATTTATCTTGAGTATCTAATGTCCCTAAAATAAAAATGTATAACAGTCCATAATGCTTTAAACATTCTGTTGGACTTTGAGGTTTTGTATTATTAGCAGGGTTTAGATATATTATCTATAGTTTGGTAATACATGTGCTAATCTTCAATATTGATCAGTGTTATCTCCAGATCAGTATATATAGTTAGATGATTACTGGAAATAATGCATAAAATAAAAACATACCTTGAAAGACTTGTGGTACAAATATATCTTGCATGAAAATGAAATAACAACACCGATATAAAGGCCCTGAGCTTTACAGGCCCTGTGTGTCCATATTTTGTTTGATTGGTTGCCCCGTTTTCCTCTACAGGTAGTTTGGGTGAGGACATTCCTGCTATGATGACAAGATTCCTCAGTGGAGTTGTGTTGAAAATAACTCAATCTAAAACTAAAGGACTGGCGAACATCCGATTTCCTATAGGAAAAGTAAGTTCCAAAGACTGATCACTGAGATTTTAGTTTGGCACCATGTCTATAAGGTAGTATTAAATAGGGTAACCTAAAATGGTGTAATAGCCACCAGTTACAAAAGTTCCTGTTCACTGCCGACTGACTATTGATACATTGTTTGGCTTTGTATATCTCAACAAAGAATTCGACATGGAGAGTGAAAAAAACGCATTCTTTGGTCTGGAGAAAATTCATCTTAACTTTTTAGAAATTAAATCATAAGGATTGAGAGCTAAATGAACTTGTTCTCAGAGCCCACAGAAAATATCTTTGTAAGAAAAGTTTTTGTTTATAGTTCTGATATAAAATGATAAGGATTGAGCAAGATAATACAGTGGCAGATTGTTGTTATAGGTTGATAACTACAGTGTATGTTACATCATTATATAAACCATATGCATTACACAACTGATCACATACATTGATCAATTTAATTATCTAGTTCAATTTTTACTCATGTAAGGTGACACATATTTTAAGCTCACCTGGCTAAAACAACCTAGTGAGTTCCTTGTTCGTTGTTCAACTTGTCTTTTATTAGCCCACCATCATCAGATGGTGGGCTATTCAAATCGCCCTGCGTCCGTGGTCCGTCGTCCGTCCGTCCCTCCGTCCGTCCGTCCGTCCCTCCGTCCGTCCCTCCGTCCGTAAACAATTCTTGTTATCGCTATTTCTCAGAAAGTACTGAAGGGATCTTTCTCAAATTTCATATGTAGGTTCCCCTTGGTGCCTAGTTATGCATATTGCGTTTTGAGACCAATCGGAAAACAACATGGCCGACAGGCAGCCATCTTGGATTTTGACAATTGAAGTTTGTTATCGCTATTTCTCAGAAAGTACTGAAGGGATCTTTCTCAAATTTCATATGTAGGTTTCCCTTGGTGCCTAGTTATGCATATTGCGTTTTGAGACCAATCTGATAACAACATGGCCGACAGGCAGCCATCTTGGATTTTGACAATTGAAGTTTGTTATCGCTATTTCTGAGAAAGTACTGAATTGATCTTTCTCAAATTTCATACGTAGGTTCCCCTTGGTGCCTAGTTATGCATATTGCGTTTTGAGACCAATCTAAAAACAACATGGTTGACAGGCAGCCATCTTGGATTTTGACAATTGAAGTTTGTTATCGCTATTTCTCAGAAAGTACTGAATGGATCTTTCTCAAATTTCATATGAAGGTTCCCCTTGGTGCTTAGTTATGCATATTGCGTTTTGAGACCAATCGGATAAAAACATGGCCGACAGGCAGCCATCTTGGATTTTGACAATTGAAGTTTGTTATCGCTATTTCTCAGAAAGTACTGAAGGGATCTTTCTCAAATTTCATATGTAGATTGCCCTTGGTGCCTAGTTATGCATATTGCGATTTGAGACCAATCTGAAAACAACATGGTCGACAGGCAGCCATCTTGGATTTTGACAATTGAAGTTTGTTATCACTATTTCTGAGAAAGTACTGAATGGATCTTTCTGAAATTTCATATGTAGGTTTCCCTTGGTGCCTAGTTATGCATATTGCGTTTTGAGACCAATCAGAAAACAACATGGCCGACAGGCAGCCATCTTGGATTTTGACAATTGAAGTTTGTTATTGCTATTTATGAGAATGTACTGAATGGATCTTTCTCAAATTTCATATGTAGGTTTCCATTGGTGCCTAGTTATGCATATTGTGTTTTGAGACCAATCTGAAAACAACATGGCCGACAGGCAGCCATCTTGGATTTTGACATTTGAAGTTTGTTATCACTATTTCTGAGAAAGATGTAGGTTTCCCTTGGTGCCTAGTTATGCATATTGCGTTTTGAGACCAATCAGAAAACAACATGGCCGACAGGCAGCCATCTTGGATTTTGACAATTGAAGTTTGTTATTGCTATTTATGAGAATGTACTGAATGGATCTTTCTCAAATTTCATATGTAAGTTTCCCTTGGTGCCTAGTTATGCATATTGCGTTTTGAGACCAATCTGAAAACAACATGGCCGACAGACAGCCATCTTGGATTTTGACAATTGAAGTTTGTTATCACTATTTCTGAGAAAGTATTTAAGGGATCTTTCTCAAATTTCATATGTAAGTTTCCCTTGGTGCCTAGTTATGCATATTGCGTTTTGAGACCAATCTGAAAACAACATGGCCGACAGGCAGCCATCTTGGATTTTGACAATTGAAGTTTGTTATCACTATTTCTGAGAAAGTACTGAAGGGATCTTTCTCAAATTTCATAGTGAGGTTCCCCTTGGTGCCTCGTTATGCTTGTTAGCCCACCATCATCAGATGGTGGGCTATTCAAATCGCCCTGCGTCCGTGGTCCGTCGTCCGTCCGTCCGTCCGTCCGTCCCTCCGTCCGTCCGTCCGTCCCTCCGTCCGTAAACAATTCTTGTTATCGCTATTTCTCAGAAAGTACTGAAGGGATCTTTCTCAAATTTCATATGTAGGTTCCCCTTGGTGCCTAGTTATGCATATTGCGTTTTGAGACCAATCGGAAAACAACATGGCCGACAGGCAGCCATCTTGGATTTTGACAATTGAAGTTTGTTATCGCTATTTCTGAGAAAGTACTGAATGGATCTTTCTCAAATTTCATATGTAGGTTCCCCTTGGTGCCTAGTTCTGCATATTGCGTTTTGAGACCAATTGGACAACAACATGGCCGACAGGCAGCCATCTTGGATTTTGACAATTGAAGTTTGTTATCGCTATTTCTGAGAAAGTACTGAAGGGATCTTTCTCAAATTTCATATGAAGGTTCCCCTTGGTGCCTGGTTATGCATATTGCGTTTTGAGACCAATCGGATAACAACATGGCCGACAGGCAGCCATCTTGGATTTTGACAATTGAAGTTTGTTATCGCTATTTCTGAGAAAGTACTGAAGGGATCTTTCTCAAATTTCATATGTAGGTTCCCCTTGGTGCCTAGTTATTCATACTGCGTTTTGAGACCAATAGGAAAACAACATGGCCGACACAGCAGCCATCTTGGATTTTGACAATTGAAGTTTGTTATCGCTATTTCTGAGAAAGCACTAAATGGATCTTTCTCAAATTTCATATGAAGGTTCCCCTTGGTGCCTAGTTATGCATATTGCGTTTTGAGACCAATCGGATAACAACATGGCCACCAGGCAGCCATCTTGGATTTTGACAATTGAAGTTTGTTATCGCTATTTCTGAGAAAGTACTGAAGGGATCTTTCTCAAATTTCATATGTAGGTTCCCCTTGGTGCCTAGTTATGCATATTGCGATTTGAGACCAATCGGAAAACAACATGGCCGACAGGCAGCCATCTTGGATTTTGACAATTGAAGTTTGTTATCACTATTTCTGAGAAAGTACTGAATGGATCTTTCTGAAATTTCATATGTAGGTTTCCCTTGGTGCCTAGTTATGCATATTGCGTTTTTAGACCAATTCGAAAACAACATGGCCGACAGGCAGCCATCTTGGATTTTGACAATTGAAGTTTGTTATCGCTATTTATGAGAATGTACTGAATGGATCTTTCTGAAATTTCATATGTAGGTTCCCCTTGGTGCCTAGTTATGCATATTGCGTTTTGAGACCAATTCGAAAACAACATGGCCGACAGGCAGCCATCTTGGATTTTGACAATTGAAGTTTGTTATCGCTATTTATGAGAATGTACTGAATGGATCTTTCTGAAATTTCATATGTAGGTTTCCCTTGGTGCCTAGTTATGCATATTGCGTTTTAGACCAATCTTAAAACAACATGGCCGACAGGCAGCCATCTTGGATTTTGGCAATTTAAGTTTGTTATCACTATTTCTGAGAAAGTACTGAATGGATCTTTCTGAAATTTCATATGTAGGTTTCCCTTGGTGCCGAGTTATGCATATTGCGTTTTGAGACCAATCAGAAAACAACATGGCCGACAGGCAGCCATCTTGGATTTTGACAATTGAAGTTTGTTATCGCTATTTCTGAGAAAGTGCTGAATGGATCTTTCTCAAATTTCATATGTAAGTTTGCCTTGGTGCCTAGTTATGCATATTGCGTTTTGAGACCAATCGGAAAACAACATGGCCAACAGGCAGCTATCTTGGATTTTGACAATTGAAGTTTGTTATCGCTATTTCTGAGAAAGTACTGAAGGGATCTTTCTCAAATTTCATAGTGAGGTTCCCCTTGGTGCCTCGTTATGCTTATTGCATTTTGAGATCAATTGGACAACAATATGGCGGACAGACCGCCATCTTGGATTTTGACAATTGAAGTTTGTTATCTCTATTTCTCAAAGTACTGAATGGATCTTTCTCAAATTTCATAAGTAGGTTCCCCTTGGTATTGCATTTTTGGACCAGTCTGTCCTGAAAACAACCTGACAAACAAACAGCCATTATCGTTAAATCTCAAATTTCTTATATAGCTAGGATTCCCTTGTTTGAAAAGTACTGGAGGGATGTCTCAATTTGCACAGATTAGTAAAATGAAGGGAAAAGTAGAGAAAAGATCAATCTGACATGGAACCTATGAAGATCATTCAATGGTGGGCGCCAAGATCCCTCTGGGATCTCTTGTTGCATTTTGAGATCAATTGGAAAACAATATGGCCGACAGACCGCCATCTTGGATTTTGACAATTGAAGTTTGTTATCTCTATTTCTCAAAGTACTGAATGGATCTTTCTCAAATTTCATGTTTAGGTTCCCCTTGGTCCCTTGTATTGCATTTTTGGACCAGTCTGTCCTGAAAACAACCTGGCAAACAAACAGCTATTATCGTTAAATCTCAAATTTCTTATATAGCTAGGATTCCCTTGTTTGAAAATTACTGGAGGGATGTCTCAATTTGCACAGATTAGTAAAATGAAGGGAAAAGTAGAGAAAAGATCAATCTGACATGGAACCTATGAAGATCATTTAATGGTGGGCGCCAAGATCCCTCTGGGATCTCTTGTTATCCCAATAGTTAAAAGCTTTCAAATATTTTTCAACATATTTTGGTCTTCAATATCCTGTGGACAAATTCAAGACAGCTGACACATGCACTATAGTACATTGATCACAGCATTATGAAGACTGTTACTACATGTAGCAGTTATAAGGTCCTGAAACTAAGTGACCTATTCTAATCGCCTTTTGTCCGCCATCGCCCATTTTGTGTCATCTGGGCATTCAACATTGTTTGAATGAATATCCTTGACCTTCATTTAAGGACACGGGTCAAATATGCTTAAATCTTTAAATGACTTCTCATTAAGCAAGAGGCAGAGAGACCCGATATTGGATCTATAGCATGCTAAACTAAATGATAAACGTTGATATAGACCCTCAATTCAACAGTATTTTGAATTTTGACCAGCATAAAGTGATAGTCTATACAGACAGAATAGAACACTGATATAGGACCAACTGGGTTTGTTTGGGGGTAAATTGATATCTCATTTATCCATATATGTAGTTGTACACCTTGTCTGAGTAGATGCACTCTTTATGTAGTTGTACACTTTGTCTATTCATGCTGGGATGTATAACAATATATGAGTCCCTGATGTAATTGGAGGTGTACAGAATAAGCTTTAATCCTATACTCTTTACATACATGTATATAACAAATGCAAAAACATAATTCTTGTTTATGTATTTTTTATAACTGTTCAGTATATAATACTGTACCATTTACATACTTGTGTAACAAAAACAATATGATTTATAATAACTTTGGTTCACATTGTTTTTATAGCTAAATATGGCAAACACAGAGTTATCTGACAATTTGGAAGCATTAAAGTTGGAAGTGTTTAATGCTCGACCATTAAAAGCAACAGGTATGGGGCTCTTCTGTAGAACAATATTGTTTTTTATTGAACAATTTACCGCATTATTGTAGAGCCATAATGTTCACATTACTATGTTTAACTGAAAAAAAACACCTTGTTTTATTCATGCAGTATAATTTCAGTATCTGTCATAAAATGTACATTTAGACAATGCTGACCCATACAATGTCTTGCAGGCATGTTTTGCAGGTGCATTACTACATATCTTAAATTAATTCACTAAATGGTATGTTTGGGACGATTGATAAAAATATTTTACTCCATTTGTAGTGATAGAGTTGACAGACATGAGGCTTGCCAAATGTTTTAAGAATCTTTATTTCACCAGTGGAAAGGCATAATTTGTATCATAAATTTTAGGAATGAATTTCTGAATGAGTGGCAGTCAGCTTTCTATTGTTGTCCCATTAGATTGATTACATTTGATTTCTAACAGAAAACTTGTTTTCCAGGTAAATATGTACTGCAGTTGGAGTTAGAAGTGCCACCATCACCAACAAAGTTGAAACTGGAGCCTGCAAAATATGACCTGACAGAACCAATAAAGAAGAAAAAACACTGAGACCAGTCTACAAAAGCTGTTTGTTTGATTAGTTATAATGTATCGAAATAAACACAAAGATATTCCACTTTGATGTCCTGTTCTTGTTTAACATGATTGAGTATGACACTATCATTGAACATTTGACTCATCTGATATAAACATGATTTACTAGTCAAGAATGACAGGTGTCTGGTGTGTAAACTATACACAGGTGTATGGTGTGTAAACTATACACAGGTGTCTGGTGTGTAAACTATACACAGGTGTCTGGTGTGTAAATACACACAGGTGTCTGGTGTGTAAACTATACACAGGTGTCTGGTGTGTAAACTATACACAGGTGTCTGGTGTGTAATACACAGGTGTCTGGTGTGTAAACTATACACAGGTGTCTGGTGTGTAAACTATACACAGGTGTATGGTGTGTAAACTATACACAGGTGTCTGGTATGTAAACTATACACAGGTGTCTGGTGTGTAAATTATATACAGGTGTCCAATAGAGAAACATAAAACAAATTTCAAAGAAACGTTTATTTTTCATATTCATAGATATTGAAACAACAAATGCTACCACTTCGATTGTATGGAACAGATATATAATTCCCATGTTCTCAATCTTTATTATCTGATGAATATTGACAAATGCCAAACAATTCATTAACAGCATTATTTATTAGTGTAAAAGAAAAAAACGTACAGATAAATGCAAAGAGTTAATGTGTGTTCTATTTGTGATGTTGACACAAAATAAACACTGCAGATTACAAAGTTGTGGAGTAGAAAAATATGAAAAACTTAAAATGGTGTAAAAACATAAATCAACAGGTGTGCAAGATATAAGTTATAGAGGAAAACAGCACTAAATCAGCAAGTTACACTTCAAACTCAGAATCTCTAGCAATGATATCAGTTGGACAATATGACAAATAGGGATTACTTCCCGACAAGTACCAGCACAGGTCCACATGTAATGGAATGAAGTAGACAGTATAGAAATCTGGTAGAAAAAGACTGCAGGAAATGAAGTTTGTGAATGGTGTGTTTTTTTCAAACTGGCCTGGTGATCTTATTTTTAATTAAATACATCAGGACATTCCAGAACTTTTGTTTGACTGATGTTCAGTATACATTACTTCAGATACACTTTTATCAAACAAGTTTACACATCTTCACCCTACTTTTATACATACGTTTACACTGGACCCTTTTTAACAGTTGGACAACAAACCAACACAAATATATGCATCAGAACAGTTTCCTGAATGGGGAGTCTGGCAGTTTTCTGGCAATACAAGGCGCTGCTGTATACTCACCACAAATTTAAACCATGCATTTTCTCAATCCAAAATACCCATATATAATGCTAATATCAAGGTTTAACACTTTACTACATATCAAATATATACATGTATCATACAAAACATACAGAGACAACATATTGCATGTAACAGTACTTTCTACAGATCTAAATTTAAGATATATTTCCATACATACATGTAATCTCCCACTCTAATGTGACTCAAATTCCCTGGCTTTTGGAGAAGATAACCTGAAGATTTTCTGTACAGCATTAAACTTCTCAGTGTTTTAGACAGATTTTTACTCTAGCAATGATTATAATAAGATGAATTGTGCTTTTAATTCAATAACATATTTGATAATCGAGTATGTACTTGCCGACTTTTGAATCTTTTAAAGGGAAATTCTGCAGGGATCCAATTTTCAACCCAAATATTTTGAAAGATAACCATGTTAATTAAGCCTGTATTTTTCCCAAAAGGGATGTTCATGGAGTTCAATTTGAGACAGAACAGAATTACAGATCTTTTGAGTCAATCCCAGGATCTATACTTGATTTCTGCGAGAATCCAGATGGGATTAATAAATAAACCATTGATTTGATAAAATATACTAACTATTGTTCATTTAACTTTCCTGCGATTAAAACGTTCTGATTTTCTGACAGTAAACAACTACATTAAAAGTGCTCTACTAACACTGCTATTTCTTAGTCCTGTTATTGTATCGCCATATATCACAGGATATATCAAAGTCCCACAGTAGGTCTACGTGAAAGTGAGGCCAGCCTCTTCATACACTTTGAAGATTTTCTCAATGGCTGTGATGAATGCAGCTGTTCTCAGATCCAGGCCGAGGTTGTACTTCATAGCTGTCCTCATAATGTTCTGTAAAAAAGTATACCAAGTAAGCAAAGTGGTGTCATTCTCCTCTGATAATACTAGTAAATCTAAACTCAGGAACTACATTATATTTTCAACTTAGCATTATCTAGATCCAACATCAAATGTACCAGCAATATAGCACATGAATGAAACATGAGGACTTCCCTAACCTTTTATTTAATGGTTATATCAAATAAAAACACTTAAAACCAAGTATTACACAAATTGACAATCATTTCTTTTATCTGAGCAAAGTTGGTGGTCTTTATCTTCGCTAACTATATAGTTCATCATTGAGAACTAACAGCATAACATGGCGGACAAAGATGTTCTTGCAGTAGTAATACATAAGCCAACAGGTATTCAGCCGAGGTAAAATTCAATTTGTTTCTGTTTACATTACTTACCCTTGCCGATCTTTCCATTGTGTATTCTAACCCAGAGTGTACAATATCCTTTTCAGAAGCACCCTAGAAATAAGAGTTTTAACATTCATTATAATGACTTCTCTTAACCACACATGTAAGTTCAAATCAGTAGCACTAACTGAATGTAAGGCCACAGTTCGCAACAGTTGTGTCCCTTTTAATTCAAAATGCAAGTAAATGATTCTGTTTGAAGAAGCTACTGTTGAATGAAAATTACCCTGACCTGGAATGTGTACAGTATATGGCACGACCATACCTATTATACCCAGGTGTTCATACTCATGTGTTCAGTAGTGTCTACATCCTGGGAAATCTTGTCCACTATTACATAACAGTCTGATTACTAAATCCTGTGATATGTTCTGAATAATGAGCTACCTTAATTAAACATACATGTAACCTGTCAGTGTAATTGGATTAGGTAAGCTATCATTGGTATGTGACAATCAAACTGGACTTCTAACTTACATGAATTCTCTTCTCAAAATCCTCAGAAGCATTAATGGGAATTGATCCTCCAACTTTGCCAAATTTCCTTTCCAGAGAGTTTTGGACACTTTCTGTTGAAGAATCGTAAAATGGTAAACAATTGTAGGTTTAAGAATACAGACAAATCAGGCAAAATAAACACCTCACCATGTAACTGACCACCTATATTTTCTTATATCTTAGAAACCACAGCAATCAGTCATCTTGGATATCCAAGTATGGGTAATGAGTCATCTTGTGTGTTGATAATGATAAGTACATTTTGGATAATGAAATCTGGGTAATGTTACTTCCCTCCCTCTCCAAACACATTTTTATTGTTCAATCATACAATTGAATGATATGACAGGCAAGGCCTTCATACGAAAAATACTATTAGAATGTGTACGTGGATGTGTTGGCACAGACATGGAGACATGGAGATTGAGCTGCACAAAATCTACAGGACAAAATTTAAGTTGTTATGTAGAAGGTATTTTTTCTGTTTATAGAACTATTGTCATTTGATTTCTAATATTCAGACATGTAATCCCAAGTAAACACAGTCAATAAGGAAACTTTCTGAGAACAGAATCTCAACAGAAAACTGTGGACAATTGGACAAACAAGGTGATATCGTACAGAAAACTGTGGACAATGGGACAGACAAGGTGATATTGTACAATAAACTGTGTGGACAATTGGACAGACAAGGTGATATGGTACAAAAAACTGTGGACAATGGGACAGACAAGGTGATATCGTACAGAAAACTGTGGACAATGGGACAGACAAGGTGATATTGTACAATAAACTGTGGACAATTGGACAGACAAGGTGATATCGTACAGAAAACTGGACAATTGGACAGACAAGGTGATATTGTACAATAAACTGTGTGGACAATTGGACAGACAAGGTGATATCGTACAGAAAACTGTGGACAATGGGACAGACAAGGTGATATTGTACAGAAAACTGTGTGGACAATTGGACAGACAAGGTGATATTGTACAATAAACTGTGTGGACAATTGGACAGACAAGGTGATATGGTATAGAAAACTGTGGATAATGGGACTGACTAATAAAATTTATTACCTGTTAGTGATCGAGATCGGGTTATCTCAGTCGAGGGCTAAGATTCTGTAACATAATCCCAACCGAGGCGTTAGCGGAGGTTGGGATGTTACAGAATCTTAGCCCGAGACTGAGATAACCCGATCTCGATCACTTACAGGTAAGAGATTTTTTTTCTCGCACCTCTTACATATATCTAGTTGTATAATAACAACCTATCTATATATGCGTTTAGAGTGTAAGAGTATCCCGTCTGGGGCCTCCCGGTTCAAAGCCGATTAACCACTTCATCTGCGCTTCGAATTCAGTCCTTTCGCGTAAAAATATAGTTCGGTTATATCAAAGAAGAAAAACAATGATCAATCGGTACATTTTATTTTAATAATAAACAACAACCAACCAAACAATGCATAGTAATTAAATACATGACAAAAACAGTTTGAATGCACATATTTCTAATAATATTGGTTAACTTGCGCGGATGAATACATGAATGGGTTAAAATTCCGCCAAAACTCACGTAAAGGTACCAGACAGATCGGACGAGATAGAAAAATCTAGCACTGGGTATCACGTGAGATTTCCCTGTCCGAGGTGCGAGAAAAGATAATATCGTACAGAAAACTGTGTGGACAATTGGACAGACAAGGAAATATCGTACAGAAAACTGGACAATGGGACAGACAAGGTGATATTGTACAGAAAACTGTGTGGACAATGGGACAGACAAGGTGATATCGTACAGAAAACTGTGTGGACAATTGGACAGACAAGGTGATATCGTACAGAAAACTGTGTGGACAATTGGACAGACAAGGTAATATCGTACAATAAACTGTGTGGACAATGGGACAGACAAGGTGATATTGTACAACAAGGATGGATAGTATTGCAACAGCAATACAAAGTCCCCTGCCTGACCCAGGAGTGCACCTATTTATTTCCCATTTTTTAAACTACGTGTTATACTGATCACGTATACCAAGTTTCGTTAAAATCGGAGGAGTTCTCCGGACAAGTCTCAACCAATGAGAAGCCGGCAGCCATTTTGAAAAATGAATTTAAAAAAACAAATGTGGGATGCATAACTACATGTTATACTGATCATGTATACCAAGTTTCGTTAAAATCGGAGTAGTACTTTAGGAGGAGTTGTCCGGACAAGTCTCAACCAATGAAAAGTTGGCGGCCATTTTGAAAATTGGTTTTTCCGAAAAAAAAAAGTGGGATGCACAACTACATGTTATACTGATTATGTATACCAAGTTTCGTTAAAATCGGAGTAGTACTTTAGAAGGAGTTGTCCGGACAACTATTGCGTGACAGACAGACAGACGGACGGACAGACGGAGGGTAAACCTATAGTCCCCCCGTTTTTCAAACGGCAGGGGACTAATAAACTGTGTGGACAATTGGAGAGACAAGGTGATATTGTACAGAAAATTGTGTGGACAATTGGACAGACAAGGTAATATTGTACAATAAACTGTGTGGACAATGGGACTGACAAGGTGATATCGTACAGAAAACTGTGTGGACAATGTGACCGACAAGGTGATCCCTTATCCTTCTATAAAATCATCCCAATGAAGCAAAAGTTATATATTTCAGAAAATCAGAAATGACAGTAACCTTGACTTTAACCAAGGGTACCCTTGGATTTCAAGGTCTTGGCAATGTTGTTTATATACAATATCCTCCAATTTATTTTGTACTATAAAGACTGGTAGAAAGGACAATACAATAAATACTTACGGAGAAGGAAGTAATTTGAATCTTTCTCATACTTAAAGGTGAGTCGTCCGTAGCTGACATGGTTCAGATTTTTGAGCCACTCAAAATAGGAAACAGTTACACCTCCAGCATTGATGTATAGATCCTGTAAAGATAATTTTTTTAAGAATGGTCATACAGAAGTAGATCAGCATAACTGGGATAGTTGTCTTAGGTTTGTTTACATATAGTGGTGAGAGAGTTGTCGGAGGTCTGGTAACTATAAAGTGGTGGCAGAGTTGTCCGAGGTCTGGTTACTATATAGTGGTGACAGAGTTGTCTGAGGTCTGGTTACTATATAGTGGTGACAGAGTTGTCCGAGGTCTGGTTACTATATAGTGGTGACAGAGTTGTCCGAGGTCTGGTTACTATATAGTGGTGACAGAGTTGTCCGAGGTCTGGTTACTATATAGTGGTGACAGAGTTGTCCGAGGTCTGGTTACTATATAGTGGTGACAGAGTTGTCCGAGGTCTGGTTACTACAAAGTTTTCATCTCAAATACACTTTCACCAGTGAATCAATCAAATTAATGTATCAAATATAGTCCAAAATTATTGTTAAGTATCATTAAAGACAAAAGATGACTTTTCAATAGCTTCAGTGAATGTGACAGAAATTGGATGACGTACTGGGATAACAAGGACATTTCTCTCCAAGAAGATCCTGTCTGCTCCCATGGTTGTGGGACCGTTAGCACCCTCAGCAATTATCTGGAAAACAAACCACACATAACTTTTTCATTGAATCAATATACTGCTAAATGATAGCCAATCATATCACTGCCTATATAGACAAAGCAAATGCTAAGAAATGATATTTGTTAATTATGATCTGAGGAAAATATCAAAACATACTTTTATATTTCACATTAGAAATACAACTGTTCTATACCTTAATCTACAGGGTAAACTATGTCGTACGGAATGTAAAAAAAAACTTACAAAAGTTACTCTAAAAGGTTCAAACTAATGTAAACATTACACAAATCTTTCCATGGCATGCTATCTTTGTATCAGTTACCTTGCACACATATTCACAATACTATCATTAGTTGTTCAGACATAAAAAGGCAATTGTGTGTGATACAGGACCAAGTACAATGTAGATGGTATTTAACTCTACATCTCCATGTATTGTCTCACAAACTCAGAAAATATCTTAATGGTGGGAATAACTGCAGCCTATTTGACTAAAGGGATGGGATATAACTACCTTAGCCTGAATTTGATGAGCATTTTCACTGGTGAGTTGTTTCTCACTGGCAGCTGGTACCAAGATGTCACACTTCTCCAACAACAAGTTACCTTCATACACGGAGGCTCCTGGAAATCCAATTATCGTCCCATTTTCCTGTAAACAAGGCTTGTTGCTTCAAACTTTTTCCTGTTTTGTTAAATTATTACAAGACAACTGCCATTATAGACTGCAGGCCTTTAAAAGCAGGTAAATTATTTTGAAATTATTCTCAGAAATGTTGCAGAAATGAACATGTCAAATATAGCACAGTGGATAAGTTTCCATCTTTGTAATTTAGAAATTCGGGGATCAAAGTCTGACCCTGATACAATGAAGCTTTTGAAAAAAAGAGCATTATATTTCTCCCCAAATATGATATGGCAGTAGTCCTTTTGGCATCAGTTAACTCATGTTTCTATACGGCAATTCAAAATATACCTGATGCTATTGAATGGTGTTCTCTTTACAACAGAAATGATCACACCAAAAATTTGTTTTAGACATAGATACCTAGAGATAGCAGACATGACTGCAGACAATGATGTCATTTATAGAATCCATTTAGAAAATGAAATAATATGCACTTTATCTGAACGTCATTTCTTGTAAGAAGATACGGATAGAGACTGCAGTAGAGAGGCAGGTGATCACAGATTATTTTAATGGATTCGGGAGACTCTGATGACCTGGGTTGCAATATGGGGGTAAAAAAATTCTCAAGGGTAAATATTGTATATCCTAATCTACTTACGATCTTATAGTCCTCCATGTCACGTGGACTGATGCCATCCCTGTTATAGATACTGCCATCCTTTTCTATAATACCAATACACTTGGCTCCGGCTCTGTGGAGATATCTCATTGTATGTAGACCCACGTTACCTAAACCCTGAAATATAAAACCCCTTAAAATGTCAACAAACTCCAAAGTATCAACAAACTTTAATTTCAACAATCTTGAAAACATCAGCGAAGTAAAAAATTTCAACAAAGTCAAAAATATCAACACAGTGAGTCAAAACTATTAATAAAATGTCAGCAGTTCATTGAAGTACCTTGATATTATGTTTCGAACGAAGATCATTCAGGATTGCACACTTTAAAAGCTATATCCAAATGCCAAAGTTATTTGCATTACATTTCATGTGGCTCAAGTCACTTGACCCGAATTGCCTCTTTAAGAAATCAATATTGACAGAGTTTTATGTCAATGACATCCATATGTCTCAAGGTTTCCTATAGAAAATACTATGTTAAAAGAAAACGAACAAGTGATGTTCCTTGATAACAACAGACCCTTATACTGTTGTAATGTTTTCAATGAACATATAAAATTGTTATCATTTTTCACCACCATACCAAGACTACCAACCAATGGTGACTTACCTGTACAATGTAGGTTTTATCCCCAAAGCCAGGTGTGAGTCCAATCATACTCATGTAGCTTGCCTCATTAACAAAATTTTGGATACCATGGTACACTCCCTGTAAAATAGAATCAAACTGAATATCTAGCTTCCTCATTAATACAGTTCAGAATACATCCATTACATACTTGACTAAAGCATTTTAAACAATGAATTTGTCAAACAGGAGTTGGTGTATAATTCATTTTCAGATATTGTTTATTGACAAATGGTTCTATATTGGTGAGGTCAGACATATGACTGTAAATGCCACCTTGTGTCATGAGTTTGCAGCGATGACAGAGAGAAATCGAGACCTACTCTTAGATGGAGACCTAATCTTAGCAGATTGCGACCTAAGCCTGGCTGTGGCTGTCCGAGATACATCTGTGAATGCCACCTTGTTTTACACTGATGGCCTACTCATTATACAGAAACTGTCAGAAAAAGACCTCACCCACCTGTGGCAGAGATACAACCTTGAATTGCTAACTAGTTTTATTGGGTTTACCAGTATTGGCATAGAATAGATTAACTACCGAAGAGACCTACCCTGCCTGAGGTCAAGATACAACCCGAATGCCACCTTGTTCTATACTGGGGACTTACTATACATAAGGAGACCTATCCTGCCTGTGACAGAGATATGACCATGAATGCCATCTTGTTTTATACTGGGGACTTACTATACAGCAGACCTATCCTGCCTGTGACAGAGATATGGCCATGAATGCCACTATATTTTGCTGTTTTACCAGTGATAGCATAGAATATTGGGTACCTACTAGACTAACTATACAGAAAGAGACCTACCCTTCCCGTGGCTGAGATACGACCATGAATGCCACCTTGTGTGATGGGTTTACCAGTGATGCAGGCATGGGCATTGATGTCGTTGTATCCTGAAATAAAAAAAAACATATCAATGTAGAGATATCAGTTAAAGATGAGGAATTCCATTGCAACCCAAACAACATGTTATTGGTACTTCTTGTTGTTACATCCAAGCATAGTAAACTAGAATTGTAAGCCAAAGGCAAATAAATAAACCCGTTACCATTCATTTACAACCATGGCAACAAAATGACAGCTAGTATTTTGGAAAATATCACCATTGTAAATGCTTTCCCTCAAAACCTTATATACCAATTTTCAGCTTAATGAGACGATATACCAATTTTGACCAATCAGAAGCCTCCATTATGTTTCCCTAGTATAGGCTCTGGAAACACCTGTCTTAAATAATTAAATAGGCAAGTTAAACACTTGACCAAGTTTGAATAAAACTGATCTAAAGCCTGATGAGATATTGGCCATTACAAAACACCTGTGTATAGTGACCTAGTTATCATAACCAACATATGTCTCACTGTGGCATCACTTGGGTAAAACTGATGTAACTTTATGGCTTTCAGGGAGACATATACCTAGTATATAGAGGATATTGAATGGTTTCCCGTTTAATATAACATAAATATTGAAATATTCTGTCATACGAGTAAAATATATATCATATTAAACAGGAAACCATTCAATTTTCTTTTTATTGCATTTTAAAAACTTCAAAACAAAATTAAAAACATAGAAAAATCAAAAGTGTCAAAAAGTGTGGAAATCAGGTACATAATTCATGATGTCATCTCTTTGTGGTGTTACTCCACTTCAACTTGACGGCGCCATTTTGAAAGGCCTGATCAAAGCAATTTAAGCGTTTTCTGCTATTGTCGGAGAATCTGTGCTTGAAAAGCTAATGTTAAGTGAGTATTTTGTCAAAAACTAGTCTGAATATTTCAGAAATACAGCAAAATAACCAATTTATCTATCTTTGATTCGATTGGAAAAAGTTTCAATGAGGTGAATACAAATGTTCGCTCTGATTGGTCAAAAACGAAAAACTTATATTTTCACTGCAAAACTTATATTTTCACTGCAGACTCTTATATTTTTATTGCAGATTCTTATATTTTCACTGTTCATCGCTGCAGTGAAAATATCAGTTTTATTAGTTTGATAAATTTCGATATTTCAATGGCAAAAATGCAATAAATATATTTACATATACCTACTGTGTATTGTAGGTGTAAATTTACATACCTATTGTGTATTGTAGGTGTAAATTTACATACCTACTGTGTATTGTAGGTGTAAATTTACATACCTATTGTGTTGGTGTAGGTGTAAATTTTACATACCTATTGTGTATTGTAGGTGTACATTTTACATACCTATTGTGTTGGTGTAGGTGTAAATTTTACATACCTATTGTGTGTCTGGAATCCGTAGGTGTAAATTTTACATACCTATTGTGTTGGCGTAGGTATCAGCTATCCAGCTCATTTCCCTCTCTCCAGTTCCCATGTCAGGTGCAGGCACATCAATACCAGGTCCTACAATGAAAGCCAGTGGATCGAGATTTTTCCTTACGGTCTATTTTAAGTGAATCCATGTAGCTGAAGCTAGTAAGACAACTATGTCTAGGAACATCCATCAACAATACCCAATTCTTCATTCTTGAAGACAATTACATTATAAACCATCACATCAATATATATATATATATAAAATAAAAAGCCAAACACAGATCTGCTGTCTCCCTAGTACTTTCGCGGCTACATTCTGCCGCTCTTCAGGGGATTATTGTGTTTGGCTTTTTCTTTTATTATTATTTACCGTCACATGGACATTTCAACTTTATTCTATATATATATATATAGATTACCTACAGTGATTTGTGTAACTTATAAACATATTTGTCACACTTGTTTTAGTTGTCACCACAAGAGCTGGTACACTCTCAGCAACAAAATTTAAATATCAAATACTTTTTTAACATATTTTGAAACATGTGATCAAGTTGTAGGTCAATATAACTTTTTTTAAGTACATGCATGCTTGTACTTCATTATTGTGATCCAACCTCAATGTTGAATATTGGCCTCAAAACATTCCTTTGAAAAACAACATGGACATGTTTTCCAAATTGTCATGGTTTGGACTTCAGAAATAAATGCCAGATGGCAAAAATGTCAGCTATTATAAAACTTTAATTATAAATGGTTGGTATGAAATGACAATTTTGAAGACTGAAATTTCCAATGTAATACAAAAATATAAATTTTAACCTATGAATCCTTTCTTTGCTAGTTCCACTGCTAGTCGACGAGTGATTTTTTCCAGCTCTCGTTCAGAATAATCTGTTGGGTTGATCTTCACTCCAGCCTTGGCCCCTCCAAAGGGTACATCCACTACTGCACACTTGTATGTCATGAGCGACGCAAGGGCACGAACTTCATCTACATTCACAATAGGGCTGTAACGAATACCTGGAATCAAACAAACACAATAAAGATTACAAATGGATGTGCTAGCAATTTATTTGTTTTAATTTACTGTAAATAAGAATTGATGATTTCAGTATCTAGGCATTTCTGTTAAACTAAAAAAGGCCCTCTGTTTTTTATTTACATATTCAAATACAGTATCAGGTCATCTGCCTTTAAAAATTAATTTATGACTATAAATAGAAATATGGGTTTATGCACTGTGAGTATTAACTTGCAAGCCATTCTTTTGATTATAGCTAGCTAGGCCAAATACATTAAGTTTAAACAAATTTATACGTAATCTGCACATGAGAATTTATTATAATTTCATTTCCTAAGTGATTAGAGAAAGCTAGTTTTTGATGTGTAATTGTGGATGGAGATAGGAACTATCAGGCATATCATTTAGATAAGGTACCATAGACAATTTAGATATGTAGAAACCATAGACAATTTATATAGGAACCATAGACAATTTATATAGGAACCATAGACAATTAGGTAGGAACCATAGACAATTTATATAGGAACCATAGACAATTAGGTAGGAACCATAGACAATTTATATAGGAGCCATAGACAATTAAGGTAGGGACCATAGACAATTAGGTAGGAACCATAGACAGTTTATATAGGAAGTATTAGGAACCATAGACAAGTTATATAGGAACCATAGACAATTAGGTAGGAACCATAGACAATTTATATAGGAACCATAGACAATAAGGTAGGAACCATAGACAATTAGGTAGGAACCATAGACAATTTATATAGGAACCATAGACAATTTAGGTAGGAACCATACACAATATATATAGGAACCATACACAATTAGGAAGGAACCATACACAATTTATATAGGAACCATAGAAAATTTAGATAGGAACCATCCACAATTTAGGTAGGAATCATAGACAATTTATATAAGTACCATACACAATTTAGATAGGAACCATACACAATTAGGAAGGAACCATACACAATTTATATAGGAACCATAGAAAATTTAGATAGGAACCATACACAATTTAGGTAGGAATCATAGACAATTTATATAGGAACCATACACAATTTAGATAGGAACCATACACAATTTATATAGGAACCATACACAATTTATATAGGAACCATACACAATTTATATAGGAACCATACACAATTTAGATAGGAACCATACACAATTTATATAGGAACCATAGAAAATTTAGATAGGAATTGAACCATACACAATTTAGGTAGGAATCATAGACAATTTATATAGGAACCATAGACAATTAGGTAGGAACCATAGACAATTTATATAGGAACCATAGACAATTTAGATAGGAACCATACACAATTTATATAGGAACCATAGACAATTTATATGGGAACCATAGAAAATTTAGATAGAAACCATACACAATTTAGGTAGGAATCATAGACAATTTATATAGGAACCATAGAAAAATTAGGTAGGAACCAGACAATTCAGATAGGAACCATAGACAATCTAGATAGGAACCATAGACAATTTATATAGGAACCATACACAATTTATATAGGAACCATACTCAATTTATATAGGAACCATAGGCAATTTAGATAGAAACCATACATAATTTAGGTAGGAATCATAGACAATTTATATAGGAACCATAGAAAATTTAGGTAGGAACCAGACAATTCAGATAGGAATTCGAACCATAGACAATTTAGATAGGAACCATAGACAATTTAGGTAGGAATCATAGACAATTTATATAGGAACCATAGACAATTTAGATAGGAACCATGGACAATTCAGATCAGAACCATAGACAATTTAGATCAGAACCATAGACAATTTAGAAATGTACCATAAAGACTTTATATACCCACATAGCCTATAGGTACCATGGACAATTAAGACACCATATATACACATATGCATACTGAGACAGTTGAACACCTCTACAGTCTCTGTGATGCTGTGATGCTGACATGTATTACACATCTGCACACAGTAATCACAGGCATGTGTGAAAAATACTAACATTCCTACATCTTACGTCCTAGTATACATTATGTGTGATGTATACAGTATCAAAGGTTGGGTGTCAGTCGGCCATACGCCACAGATATAATTATATATATACTCCCATGGTTCTTAGGACTTCACACTAGTACTGTAATACTAAAGTGGAGATGAAACAGCTTAATTTGTGTCAAGAAGAAAAGAGCTCATCGCCTTATTTTCTTTTGGCTTATTGTTAGATGAATACAGAAATGATAACTGAGAAATTATTGGTTTGTTAATCTAATTTACTTATGCTAACTGCTGGTGCTGGTGACTAAATAAATGTTTTAACAACAGATTTTTCACCTATGTTTGGTGATTTGTTTAATGAATAAGTCACTTGTGTTGCAATTTGTGTCAAGTTTACACATTTACACCGGGGCTTTCCCTTTACCTGCGAACAAGCATTAAATGTCTACCCAGGAAAACCATGCATGGTTGTGGAATCATGTTATGAAGGGCTGTCTTGACTGCCATGTCAGTATTTACAAGGCCAAACAAGCAACTTTGTGGAATTTATATTCTCCGCTTTCCTAACATATTACACCATTGCAAGACTTCTCTTCTCATCTGCCATTATGAAACCCTATCACGAATTTGGCAGAACCCTTAATACAATGTACTTTAAAAACAGTTCCTAAGTTTGAAGACTTTCGGAAAATACTTGGGAGTAATTATAATGGCAAATGACAATGTCTTTCATAAATCAAGGGAGGATAACTCTTTTACTCAGTTTGATGATAATCGAATAATATTTGTGGGAGTTATTGTGCATGGAAACAGCAGAAAACAACATTTTCACAACTTTTTTAGTTTTAATTTTTAGCATTCAACATTGTTATCAAGTTTGAAGAAAATCTGTTTAAAACTCGTCCAGTTATTTCACAGAAATGGCAGTAAACGATGTATTTAGTTAATGAATAGGCCATAACTCTGTCAAATAAAGTCCGACAAATACGGCAGTCAACTTGGCAGAGCCCTGAAGGCATTTTTCAAAGCCTTGTTATCAAGTTTGAAGAAAACCTGTTAACAACTGTCACAGTTATTTCACAAAACTGACAGAAAATAATATTTGCAATTGATCAAGGGGTCATATCTATGTCAAATATAGTCTGGCAAAAGTGGCAATCCAACTTGGCCAAGTGCTCAAGGCTTTTAACCTTGTTGTCAAATTTGAAGAAAATCTGTTAAAATTTGTGTTGTAAGTTATTGCACGGAAATAAAGAGTGACAGACAGAGAGTGACAGACAGACAGAGACAAACTTAAATTAAAAGTTCACAAGGTACGATTCTGTATTACAACCATCAGGCAAATGCTTAAGTGATAAGGATAAAATCATTCTTTTATGGAAAAATTATCAACCTGAAAAAGGAAAATGGGCATCACTCTTGCATTTCTGAAATTATAATTTAGATCTGATGGGGTACATATTTTACTCAAATTTTAAAGCAAACTTTTAGTAATATCATTTTGATAGGTAACCGACCACAAACAATTTATTTGTGATTTATTTTGAAATTGGCTGAAGTCATAAATTTCTGTAGATGCTTTACATTCTACAATTAGGAAACAATACTGTAAAATTAAACAATATTTTGTCTGTTGTAAACAGACTATAGGAGTGGGGACATGTTGTCATGTACTCTGTCAGTGCCAATAGACTGAAGTGGACAGCAGTTGTTTACCAGGGGTAAACACAATAGATTTTACAATGTTTACAGGTAAGCTGATCATGGAGTCATATGACTGACCTCTACCAGTCTATAATCACACAATTTGTGATAAGCTGATTTACAAAATACAAATTTAGAACATTTGGAGTATACAAAATCAGTTAGGACTGAAAGATATAGTACCTAAAATCAAACATTTGTGCAGACAATCATCAAGAATTCTTTGTTAAAGAGGCTGAAAGCATCACTGACACCGTTTTAAAATTGTGATCATGCATTATACTTTTAATTTGCATACATTCACATCATAGAATGCTTTTATTTTTTAATCTAATGTAGTGATCCTGATATTTTTAAATCTGGCACTTTACTGGCAGTGAGGAAATAATTTATGCTGTAAACAGATGAGCTGACACTTGCCAACACTTCCTTTTTTTTTGGTGTACCTGCAGGCTGAAGCAAAATTAAACCTCAAGTGAAGATGTGAGGTGTGTGGTCCTATCCTACTAAGAAGAAGCTGTGTTTCTCAATCTCAAGAAGCTGAGATCACAGACTTTCCTATTGATACATGTAAGACAATTTGGTAAGACGATTCATTTGTTCTAGATGGCATGTGCCAAGCTTTCCATATGTTTCATTAAGATAGCCATCATCTACTACAACGAGGTGCCTTAATCTTAACAATGATTATCATTTTTTAAAAGTTATTATTTTCAAAAATCTGATTTGAATAAGTCAGCATCTTAAGATATGTTTTGTGGCATACATTTTTCATAATGTTAACGGTCCATAAATGTACATTTATACATTTATAGACCTTTAACAATATATGTTATAGATATTGATTTTTTTTTGAAAACCTGTGTTTTAAGATAATTAACTTTACACTTCTGTTATTTCCATATTTAATCTTAGTTGCATTTCAATATATTCATAATTTGCTTTAAATAATTAAAATTGTTAGTAAGGTCAAGATTGTAACACAAAAATAATCTCTGTATCCAATATTTTTTAATGCAGGCTTTGCTGAATTGGAAAGATAATTCCTGGGGATTGTGTATTGTCTGAAAAATCAGAAATTATTGATAATTTTTTGAGGAAAATAATTTTGATCAAAACGTCATGACCAAAATACATGTTAATTGTCATGACCAAAATGAAAATATAGTTTAACCCCATCATCAGTGAATCAAAAGAAAGTGTAAAATGAGTGGAAATGAATGTGAAAGGTTGTGACGTCACATCCGTTAGGTGAAAGCATTATGGCAGATGTTATAATGCCTCAATAAAAAAAAAGTTGTAGTACATGACAGTCTCGGTAATGACATATTTTCCATCTCTTCTATCGAATATGAGGTTTATGTAGCTTCATAAACTAATGAAGACTCAAAACTATCTTGAAAGCGATGAGTATATATTTGATCATTTTTTGATAACAAGAGGCCCATGGACCTTAATGGTCACCTGAGATTTGAAATATTTCAGTTAATTAAATTGACCCTTTTTGGCCCCACCCGTCAGTCAAGGCTAACATGTGCACACCATCCAACTGTCATCCCATGCTGATAATGTTAACCAAATTAGAATTAATTACAATAGAAATCAAACAAATGGTAGTCAAACATGTGATTTCCCTATATAAACTATAGTGAAGTTGATTTCCCTATATAAACTATAATGAAGTTTACCCCCTCCCCATGGACAAACGTGAGACCCAAGGGTCATGAAATTCACAATTTTGGTAAAGTACCTCAACACCCTTCCATCTATGAAGAGTATTTGATTCTACCTTATTTGGATCTTGAGAAGATGTTTGAAATTTCAGTCAATTTTACCCTTTTTAGCCCCGCCCATCAGCCCCTGGGGGGTCAGTCAGGGCCAATATGTGCATACCATCAAACTGTCATCTCATGCTAATAATGTTAACCAAGTTTGAATGAATTTGAATAGAAATGAAGCAAATGATAGTCAAAAATGTGATTTTCCTATATAAACTATAGTAAAATTTACCCCCTCCCCAGGGGCAAATGTGAGACCCCAGGGTCATGAAATTCACAATTTTGGTAAAGCACCTTAAGACCTTTCTATCTGTGAAGAGTATTTGATTCTACCATGTCTAGAAGTTGAGAAGATTTTTGAAATTTTAGTAAATTTGACCCTTTTTGGCCCTGCCCCTCAGGCCTCTGGGAGGTGGGGACCATATAATTCACAATTTTGGTTGAAATTTGGCCATGGCCATGTGCGGGAATCAGTAACATAATTCATGACGTCATCTCTTTGTGACATTAGTCCGCATCAACTTGAGGGCACCACTTTGAAAGGACTAATCAACATAATTTAAGTGTTTTCTGCTGTTATCAGAGATTCTGACCATGAAAAGCTAACATCAAGTGAGTATTTTGTCAGAAAAAAACTAATCTGATTAACATTTCAGAAATAAAATGCTTATCACTGCAGTGAAAATATAAGTTTTCTTTCATCAGTTTGATAAATTATATTTAACTGGCAAAAATGCAATAAATAAGTTTTACTCAATTTGTGCAGTTATTCTCCGTCACATTAAACATCCACCAATTTTCTTGTCATGGAAACTTTCCTTTTATTGTACATGTGTTACAGGGGGAACAACTCTCAATTAATCCTAGAATTTTGTATTAAAAGAATACCAAGTGACATTGGAAATCCTAAGGAAAAATACTTCATTTGATATTCTTAATTAATGCTTTCTAGCAATTTATGAACAAAAGGCATACTTACCTATATTTCAATTGTAAGATTATTAAAATCTTTATACCAATGTGGTGTTTGAAACAAATGGGGTTTGGTTATAATGGGAAAGTGGCCATGGCATGACCAAAACATGGACCTGTTGCGCGACTCATCACCAAAACTTTATTGCGTAGTTTGTCACTTTCCAATGTTAAAATGAAGAAACACATTAAACCTTTTAAAACGATAGCAAGAAAATGTGTTCTCTTTATATAAGTACACCATTTTTTAGGGATTTACATTACGAAAAATTAATGGATGCTATTTCCATATCATCAATATACATACATGAACAAATTGTAAATCATCCGGGACAATAGGTAAGTAATTATTATTTTTTATTTCTTTTTTATTATTATTCACGGAAACGAGCATTTCCCCAATTTCCATTTGCTCCAGATGGGTTGTAATCTGATATCAAGTTACCTCCCCTTGATATATTTTGTCGATGCCCTTGGCCTCTGTGATGGAGATGACTTGCAAAGTAACTAAAAATGGAGAAGAAAAATAGCTGTTAGTCTATGATAAACAATTTGAGAAAGTTACACTATCTAGCTTACCTCCTTTACACGGTGTTCGATGTTGACTGTGCTGTGCTCGCCATGCTTCAATGATTTCAAACTCTCCGTTGTCACGACGGATAGGGAAAGTTAATTCAATCATATGGTTACACGGTTTGATCATTTTCAATATGCCCCTCACTTTTCTTCTTTTTTCATCCAATGATAGTTTTCCCTTCATGGTATCGGCTAATTTATCTTCGACCAAATCAGCTGCTTTATCGAAAAATTTATCGACAGTTTCAGAGAATGACAGTTCGTCCAAAACAGCATAGTCGTTGGAGTATGGCCTACTAACGGTCACTCCAGCAATTCCACCAACATTTCCATTGTTGAATCTAGGTAAGGTCTTGCAAACCTCGCTAACCACACGTCGATACATTGTTCTTGTATCGAAGAAAATAACAGCCGACAATTTTCTGCCTCGAATGTCCTTGTGGCACGGATTGCTCACCTTAACGGCTAGTTGTAACACCGTTTTTCATTGGATGAGAAACATGAAAATGTGGAAGGTGTGTCGGCTATGAACCAATCAAACACAGTGAATTTGTGTACATCCGGACTCGCCCACTCCTGCTCATGTGATGACGGACACAGGACTTCGCAAGATCTACACCACGTGGGTTGCTTCTAAATCAATATAGGTAGGCCCGAAACATATACCCAATGACATGGTTAATTTTATTTCTGGCACATCACCTGTTAAAGTTAACTGAACTTACACTATGCACAGTAGGCCTAATGTACAGTACAGTATGTAACAAAAATATAAACATAAACTTAGTTAAACCAGAGACGAGATATCCATTTCTCTTCTGCCGTTCTTGAAGTATCTGGTCTCTACAATTACAACAATAAAAGAAAAGGTGGTAGGCCTCATGGCCCCAATAGGATGTCCACATAATCTATTAAGGTTGATAACATTTTTCATTGTTTAAAGTTCTATATTTATTTCTTAATTTGGCACGCAATATGTTAGAGTTTCTCTTTCTAAGAAAATAATGATTTAGGAATTGTGTACGGCTGTTAAAGGATTAAACAAAATGCTTATGTCTAATGTCTAGGTCTAGCTAGTTGATTCCAAAATAGAACAGTAGACGAAACATATGATAAATTGCTTAACTGAAGTAGGAAATTCCGTAAAGAGAAGTTGTTTGCGTCACGGAAGTTATAGTGTGAGTTTTCTGAGACTAGGGGATATACCGAAGTACTAGCAGGACGTTAGTTTGTGACTGATTTTATAAAAGTTGCAGTTTTCTCCGAGATGACCAAGTGGTTCTGACTCGCTTTCAGAGTACAATGAATTTCTTCTAGCATAAGATGGTAAATCAGTAATTATCCTAGATGAAGTTTTTTAACCGAGAGAGCATCCATCCCAAACCTCACAACTATATTCAAATAATGGAAGAATGTATACGACTTATATATTTAGACAATCCAGTCCAGATACCGATTCTGATACAGATACGAGCAGTTCACAGGTTAGTTGTAGTGTGCGATATGTTATTCCACAGAGACGTAGGCAGGAGTTGTCTCCCCTATCCAGTATCCTCCCAAACACCCCAGAAGGGTCCAGGAGCTCGGAAAACGTTAGCTCAAGGTCAGTATCCCGAGTTGTTGATATACCTGCAACTGTGTCTCCAGTATCTCACAGGGATGATCACGGTTCTGAATCCACAGTCCATGTGGCCCCGGAAACTCCCAAGAGTCCGGAACAGACAGTCCGTCCAAAAAGAACCCGTAATCCCCCGGACAGATATGGAGATTGGGTTATGTCACAGCTCGCTAGGGAAGGACCCAGAGATGAAATATTTGTGTAAATAATATCAGAAACATTTTACACTAGAAAAACCGTGAATCATTATTTTAAAATGTGTAGTTGTATTAAATTCAGTGTATATTCATATATATATGGACATTACAGTGGAGAACTTCAGTTGTTTTATTTTTTTTTCAGCTTGGATATTGGAGCTTTGACAATTATGTTAAGGTACGCCAAGGACCTTAACAGGTATTTTAGAGTTTTGCTGTAATTATTTAATATTTACATTTCTTGCAGCGCTACATTTCTAATTGTTTATTTTATTTTTAGATTTGTGTATGCACAAATATTTGTTTTTGTTGCAGGTAGACCACATAACTGGTTTCCAGCTGCAAGTCATTAGATAATCAATATATGTTAGTGTATTGATAATTATTAAAATGTGGGACACATTTTCCCTAAGGGGGGGGGGGGGGGGGGGGGGGGGGGGAGTATGTAACCCAGGTGTTATATACATATTCATATATATATAACATAGTATACGTATTGTACGTTGTATACCTCTCCAGGTATACATAAGTATTCATTGTGTATGTGTGCGTCAAGTCCCTGTGTACGTGACATGTTGTCTATATTATCCTGTCAAAGTACCTGTCTTGTGGAATGTAAGGTATGTGTACAAAGTAGCCGGACCAGTCCGACGTGACATGGACATCAGCATGAACGCAACTCAGCAATTAACACCTGCACTTGCTTTGCACGCTCGTTGCGTTCCCACACCTGTTTACGTAACTTCCTTTCTGGCTTTCTATCTCTCTACCTATAGCTATCATTCTATTGCTGGACGTCGGCTCAAGCGGTCCAGCAGCGCAAAGCACTAGCTAGCATCGGTCATCGAGAGATGACCGAGTTGAATTGTCGCCATATAGAAGCCTGGTTTTATGATCTGATATTAAACCATCAAACGAACTACTTCTGTCTCTGGTAATATTTCCACACCCCGGTGACATATGATAAATTGCTTAACTGAAGTAGGAAATTCCGTAAAGAGAAGTTGTTTGCGTCACGGAAGTTATAGTGTGAGTTTTCTGAGACTAGGGGATATACCGAAGTACTAGCAGGACGTTATAGTTTGTGACTGATTTTATAAAAGTTGCAGTTTTCTCCGAGATGACCAAGTGGTTCTGACTCGCTTTCAGAGTACAATGAATTTCTTCTAGCATAAGATGGTAAATCAGTAATTATTCTAGATGAAGTTTTTTAACCGAGAGAGCATCCATCCCAAACCTCACAACTATATTCAAATAATGGAAGAATGTATACGACTTATATATTTTGGTTAAAATTTGTTTATTCAATGTAAATTTAAGCAAATATTTGCATATTTCCCTTCTTCAGCTTAGTAAACTCTTACTGCGAATAAATTAGCGTATACGCAGTGAAAAAAGGCTCAGCGGATTAATAAGCATGGGGATCGGTAACATATTTATGACGTCGTCTAGATGTAACGTTTCTGGAACGTCAACCAGACGGTGCCATTCTGAAAGGGCTGATCAACGCAACTTCGCGTTTTCTCCTGTTACCCGATGATCAACACAAAAAGCTAACGTCAAGTGAGTATTTTGTCAAAAACTAAACTGAATGTTGCAGAAATGGGTGCATATTTAACTTCTCCACGAGGTAAGCTAATGACAAATGGCTGAAGCGTACAGTTCCTTGAGAACACTTGACCACGTCACTACTAACTCTGTGTCAATACACGCTGAACTTGACAACCATAGTTAATCTGAGAGGAAATTGTGGATTGTGAATATGTCAATTGATTAAAAGTGTAAAAGGTATTAAACAAAAATGTTGAATTGTTTCTTTTATTTTTTTAACGCGCTGACCATAGGAAATGTTTGTTGAAAACTGAGGGCATGCTACCGTATGGGCTGTCAAAATAAGGTTCAATCCTGAAATATATTAGCACAATGTAATGTAATACGTAATTAGGGATTTTCAAAGGACTTCTTACAGGAACAATATAATTTTGCCCACGAACCAATTTGACCAAAACCAAGCGTTATTTCAACCATAGAGATAACTCCGTATGCTTAAATAATTCAAAAGGTCCCAAGGTCTGTGCTAAAGCCTACTTAAATGTTGCCCGCCCGAGGTGTACGACAGAGTTCGTTTTTTATCCGAAGAGTTATCAAAACAATGCCATAGGGGCCGGCCTAAAGACTTTACACACAGTAGAGAACACTTACCGATACGTTGCTTTGTGTCATCAAAGTTGGTTCCCTTAGCTACACATTTAACCCAAATCAATCGATGATATACTTGCCTAAGTAACTAATTACGTAAATAAATTAAAAAATAGGAACGCAGATTGTCACAAAACAGATAAAAATAATTATTTCAACGAAATTAGAACGTTTGAGCAATCAACTAAAACAGCAAGTATACCGCCGATAATATTTATTTTTTAAGCATTTTATGAAAAAACGTAATTTTTTTGAGAACAAATGACATTTTGAATGTCTTCCATATTCAGTCCATTCAAAATGTTTTATCGAATAGGCCTAGAGAGCCTTATCATATACCCAAACCCTACCTTAAGACCAAAACTTAACCATTTGTGCAAAATTTTGATTTTTGGTTTTGACATATATGTCACTCAAATGACGCAATGAAAGAAAGTGGATATACTAAACCACCTTGTAATACTCCAAACTTTAATGTACACACCACGGGCCTTTCCTAATATATATAACAACCCGTAACATACATGATGCCGACGTATGTAGGCCACGTTCTTTTTAAAATGACTATCGCTGATAATCATAATTAGAAGGTAAAATACAATATTACATGACCCAAGAGACGTGTGCAAAGTGTTTCAAGAATTGTCAGAAACGAAAGCCGCTATCTGAAGATCAAAACGTTGGTGTTGATGATACATAGCGGAACATCCCGTTATATCCATAGATAATCTATTCTATTGCGAGTCTTCCAACGTCAAAGGAACAATGTGTATGAAAAGTTTCAATAAAAAACTCGACCATTCATAGCCATGACTGATGGTTACATTCTGGACACAATAGGACCTCTTTCTGGAAGCGATAATGATGCGAAGATTACAAAAGCCACCATGGAAGATGACAATGTCTTTGTCAAGGGTTTAGGGATATTTTGCCAGATTTGGAATCACGTGGTTTGACAACAGATATACCGTCTTATATAAAACCTGGGCAGACTCAACATGACTTTCAAGCTAACATTGATTGATCCGTTACTAAATCCAAATGGGTAGTGGAGCTTGCCTATATGTTAGAACACCACAGCGAGTATACATAATACAGTGAGTTTCTATAGTTATCAATAGAAGTGAAATTTTATTCTGATCCAAACGACACTTATTATCTCTCATCCACCGAACTCTACAGTCTCAGTCTTCCATCAATTGTTCGTCTAAAAGCTCTACTGTTTTTCTCAAACTTTATGAGGTGTCACCTACATACATTTCAATATCAGAATGTTTAAGACTTTTTTGGTATAGTCATTTATATTGAATAAGGAACAGCAGAGGCCCAAGTACAGAGCTTTGCGGTACACTTGATAGGCTGACTTCCATATAGGTGTAGTGATAGGATGCTCACTGGTAAAGACGACGTCGCTGTTAAGTATTTTCAATATAAATATAATGGTCTAATTGCTTAGCAGCAGTTTTCTTGTCAGATTCCTTCTACCTAGCACGGATTGTACATCGTACAGGACTACTAAATCTTAAACTCAATGTCAATCGGCTCTCCCGCTTGTACATGGCATTTTAATCAACCATTTTTAAGACTGCTCCTCTGACATTTATAAACATGGTTTGTACATTCGAGCTTTTTCACATATTTCCTCCTCCCTACAGGTTCATTTTCCTGGGTTTCCACACACACACAAAGTCACAATCCGCTATAAGAGTTGTATACCTTTGGCCGTGATTTTCTCCGCCCGTTGGAAGCCCTCTTCAATCTGACCAATTTCTAAAGCTTTGATGGGGTCTAGGCTGGATGTGGGTCGAACTGAAAGCAAATCAGGGTTAGCACAGGCCTTGAGGAAGCTTTGAATTTCATGTTGGGCCTTGAAAAGCTTTGAGTTGTTTCACTCAGGACCTCGCAAAACCTTGAAAATTGGTCTACGGCCTTGAAAAATCCTTGAATATTAAGAATCATTAGGATAAGTGAAATCCTGACCATCCTTCAATGCTATTCTATCTCGCCCGATAATTTTAAAGCCCAAACCTTTTCACTACCTGTGAACTGAGAAAGGGGTTTAGATGACACTGGACTTATACCCGCGGGGTTATTATGCTCAATGCTTTGGCGGTAAATTGATAAGAAATGGAAGTAGTATTTTAGGTAAATCAAAGTTATGAGGAAAGAACTAACCGTTAAAAATAAAATGTACATACCGACAAGATATGGAATAGCAAAATAAACCTGCACATGTTTTTTATAAAGATATACAAAATATATTTTGGCAGTTGGTATTACAAAAAAGTACTACAGTATGCAACAGAGTATGAAGACTGAAATAAACAATAAACAGATGATGGAGGGAAATGCCCCGCCATGAAATGGGGGGGGGGGGGGGGGGGGGATAACATAACGTGTTCATGTCTTTTCCGTCCCGTCCGTCCCGTCCGTCTCGTCCCGATGCAACATAACTAGCTAATCTCAGGAATTGCTTATGTGATCCTCAACAAACTGTGTTTCTTGGTGTCAAGTGGCAGCGGGGGCATTTTTGTCTTGCATACATTTTCTAGTTTCTACATTGAAAACGCATTGAATTTGGTTTGACACCTGCAAATGTAACAATCATCACAAAAAAGTAATATACACATGATGTATGACCTACACCTAGATCTCTATGGGTATCATTCCTTCCTCAGCTCCAGCAACCAGTAAAACGTATGAACGGATACATACATATGTACCATAGATCTCCATTTTCTCGCTCGATATTAGAAAAGTACCTGCGACAAACCTTGGGCATTAAGTGTAGCCATACATTCATTCAAGTGGGCTGCCCCGCCGACTTAAATGTATGTGCTTCACAGACTCCTCTTATAAGTACACGGGCAAAATGTTAAAATGTTTTGAGGTAAGTTTGACCTAAAAAAAATGACCCGAAATTAACCTGAATTTTCTTGCTGAACTTCATAACGAAATTTTTTTAGGTCAATTTCATGTCAAGAAACTGATCTGAATTTGACATGAATATTTTTTCATGTAAAATTCATGTCAATTTCAAGTCAATTCTACTCTTTTCAAGTCAGTTTGATCTGAATATTTTCACATGAAATTGAATTGAAATTAACGTGAAATTAACTAGGGTATTGACATCGTTTGACAGGTCATCATTTCCGAACAACAGTATCTGAGACATGTTGTTTCATTATAAGCACGTATACGAAGTTGAAAAAAAGACGAGTGTAACACAAGTACATTGTTTTTATCTCAGTCATTGAATTAAAATGATGGACTGTTCACGAGATTTCTGCGGAACAGGTCGAAATTGAAGGAAATTCACCCAATCCTTAATCCATCATGAAGTATTAGGCCAATCCTAGGTAGCAGTGTACAGTAAAAATGCCAAATTCTGAAAAATATGGCACATGCTTTAGATATGTAAACATTGCCAGTTAACCTTACATATAACCTCTAATAAAGTATATATATTTGAAATCTGTACAACATTTGCAATTTTAATAGAGCTCTGAAGGATAAGTAAACTGATATTTTCTGTGATTTTTAGAGCTGTGAATACCATGGTAACAGCTTAAAAAATTCTCAAAAATTGCAAAATATTATGATATTTGACCCAAAATGGCACAATTCTCTACACAATTTTTTTTCTGAAACCTATTTAAAATTAAATATCTCTATCCCAAAGACAGAATTAATCTTGTTTGGACATATGTTGTAAATTAAGTTTTTCCGCTATCTTACCTTTTCTGTGGGCTTCCATTTTGCGCTGTAGGCGAAACTAAATTTCCTGTGTAAACACACGTTCGGAAAATCCGGATATTTAAAATCCGGAACCAATTTATTGATTTTTGTTTTAATAAATGTGAAGCCTGTATGTACTACTTAATACTGGATATACCAATTATAGTGTACATTTATTTTTTCATTTTTTATACATATCATAATACAGGAGTTATTTGCTTAACAAAAAAATTGCCCATGGCCAGGCTGTCTTACTGTGGTGTGCTACCCTACTACCACAAAGGTAAAAAAGGTGATATTTTAATAATTGATTTGTGTAGACGTCTTTTTATTCTAGATATTTAAGGGTTATATTTAATCAAATCAGTCAGGGAGTTCCAAAGGCTAATTACTACTGAAGGTAAAAATGAAATGAAGGTAAAAATGATTTCAGATGTAAAATGGTGCGACAAGTTATAGGAGGGAAGTTACTACCAACATGAGAATAGTAAACGTGTATTCTATTGTTTCGTGGAGGAAGTATGTCTTGAAGGATTTGAGGAACCAGTCCATATTCTATGTTGTTCGCGTCTTCACTCGAGAGGAAGCCAGTCAGTTTCAGTATAGAGTCTCTCTTTGCTAGTCAGCCTTATGGCACATGTAACGATTTGTACTGTTTAATTTAATGTCTTTTTATAGGTTGGATTGAGCTTTTTTAAGACCGTCCCAAATAGTATAACCATATTCTAGTATGGGTCGAATAAGGGTGAAATATAAAGTTTGTAGACAGTAGCAGTCCAACGAAAATTTAGAATGACCATAGAATATTTGGATAAATATTCATAAATGATTCTAAATACCCGGTAATATTCAAAATTGTTAAAGGACTCGCTTAACTGTTAGGGAATTTCAAATATGATTGTGAGAGAATACACCACCTGAAATCTGCTGATTTTTTTTTAATTCCTAAAAATAAATTAGTTTATTATCCACTGCAGGGCCATTAGAGGAGAAAACCTTGATAAAACCACAAAGTGATAACAGCTCTATGAAACAACAGTGCATTCCAAAAAATAATGTTTTCAAGATGTATGTTCCACCTAGTATACAGTAGTTCCTGGCTTCTCTATAATTAGAACAGGCAAATTCCCCTATATGGTAACATCAAAGTGCCAAACATTCAAAGACCTCCATAGCCTGGCCGGTGTCATTCCAATTGCGAAAACATAAATGAGGGGTTGGATCGCAGTGTCTGGACTCTACAGAGGAACAGATGAAGCAATGCTTATTGCGGATGCCAATGTAGAGAAGTTTGCCATTTACCGCACCAAATATCACACCAACTCCACCAAGACCATCCGCCGTCACACATCAAAGATAAAACTGGTACTCCTTGGTGGTAATCATTTCTTTCCATGGCTAATCGCCTTTCTTCAGCACCGGCTTCTAACATATCTTTTTTTTCAGTTCATGGTGCGACAAGTCCCCTATATCCTGCTCTAAGGAAGTATATTGACTTTGACTCATTCCTTGGATACCCATAGTGGCTAACATAACATTTCTTGAGGAAAGTCCCCGAACAGTTACCACAGACCCCTAGACAGTCCTAAGATTGATCTCGTACGATGAAGAATTGGGTAACTTGGCACTGGTTTCAATCGTAAATGACTGCCCACATCCACAACACGATATCTGGAGCTTGCTTGCATATCCATGTCGCATTTCCTCGGTAGTAACTGAAATAGGAGGCTTCCCATCTCTAGCTGCTGGGCATACTGCACAGTGAATGGTTATTTCAGTCATATGACCTTGTAACAAATACATATTGATGATGCGAAATCCATCTGGTACTGGTTTACTTTCATCCCTGATTTTGATCCGAGTTGCTTCTGAGTTGAGTCTTAATAATCGCATACGGCGTGATGTTGAACGAAGTCTTCTTACGAGAAACCTAAACATTTGCTGTAAACTTGGTAAGATAGCTGCTTCTAAGCAGTAGTCGACTGTTCAAGATTCACAAGTTTTGCCTCAAGTCGTTTTTGTTTCTGCTTATACACATAAGAATTGATGCCTCTTGGTGTATTAACTTAAGTCTGGCTCCTTTTCTCCTCTTCCTTTTGTTTTGATATAGAATTGTGAACAATATCTGCTGTTTGAAATCTGAAAAATTAGATGAAAAGTCCTGATTGCTTACAGGAAGGCAATCCTCAATCACAAATGTGTAATTCCAAAGAAAATAGAAAAGTTATAGAATACAATTTAGCAAGACAATCCCCACAAAGAAATGTAGAATTCCAAAATACGCTGTCAAGTAATTGCAAGAAAATAAACCATCAAGCAAAATGATGATTAAATGTAGAACTCTGTAGTAATTCAGATGATGCAGATGAAAAATTCGTCTGCAGTCTCCGATGGCTCCCGATACATAACATCTTTCGCTTTCACACACATGTATCCGTATAATGTATACCTGGTGCTTGACATCCGTGTACATATCAATGGGGTATGTGAGAGGGTGCGTGCAACTTCTAACTTATTATTACAAATGTAAATAACTGAAACTTTCTTCCAATTATATTTCTTTTCATGAAAATAAATACACAGAGACTTTCAATCCTATTTAGAATTGATTAATTTTGGAAAAGGTTAATTAATATTTTACACACAAGGTCTCATTACAATATGATGACGTCGGGTGGAAAATGGTAAACATGCCGATATCCATGGTGACTTTTAATTTATTCTTCTTGTAAATTAAAAAAAAAAACAATCGGCATGCATTATTCGCACGACCGTACCATAAGTTTGGACAGTAAATATATGCGTACAACTTCAACAAAGGGTTGAAATTGTCTTCGTGAAACAATAATCGTGAACAATTTCCTCGAAAATTCATGTGGGTCCAACTTCTGACAGCCGGAAGTGACCAAACAACGTGCGAATTCGCCATTTAAACACAAAATAAAGAAATATTGTGTATAACAGATAAGTGCATAAAAACTATGAGCTAAAATGCTTGCTGACATTGTTTTGCTGGAAGTTTTGCCGGCAAAGCACAGTAATTTCATGTATGTACTGTGTTACACATTTTAGTATGTCAATATTGACATTATTATTACATAGATTACATCCTTTTAGAAGACCATTAGTATTATAGTGATTGTAGTCATCTTGAGTGTTTATTTGTGCTAAGCTTTAAATTAGATGTTGTGTATCTTTATTTAAAAATGGACATTCAAACATGAAATTTTGATTTACATATTTTAGATTGATGGAAAAACACTTTTTGAGTAACTTTCAGTTCTGCAAAGTGGGGGATTGAAATGTCGATTATTTCTAAGGGGATATCTAATGTGTGTGTTGTCATTAATGTGTGGTTCAATAATATCTGCAAGGTATTTAGGTGTTTCATTGTTTAATATTTTGTACGTTGATACAAATTTATGATTCTTGCGTCTAAAGTCAAGAGTTTCAATTCCAGTTTCGATGTTTAATTTATCATGGGATGCCCCCCTTCTTAATCCTGTAATTATTCTTAGAGCTTCTAGTTGGATTGATTCTAAACAGATTTTGTTTTGGTTTGTACAATTATCCCAGATTACATCCCTATATTCTAAAATTGGTCTTATGTGTGAGGCATCAATGGTCAATAGGCTTTTTTTCTATCAACTTTGTGTTTTAAAAATCTTAGTATGTTCATTCTTTTATGTGCTTTATTAAAGTATTATTTATATGAGTGTTCCATTTTCCATCATTACTAAAAGTCTTAAATGTTTGTGATCCACAACACAATTAACTATATCATTAGCAAATAGAATATCTCGATTTATTATCTCCCTTTTTCTCGAGAGAAGTACTGATTCTGTTTTTATTTCAAGGAATTTAAATTTATATCCCATTTTATTGCCAGTGTATTTATATTATCTAAATCATTAGTTAACTTTTCAGAAATTTCCATTTGGTTATTATCTATCATTTCATACAATGAAGTATAATCAGCAAAAGTTTAATTTTGCTTTTAACACAATTGGTGAGGTCATTGATATATATTAGAAATAAGAAAGGACCGAGCACTGAGCCTTGGGGAACACCTTTATTTACAGTTTTGAATGTTGAATAAAAAGCCTTCTGTTGATACTCTTTGTTTTCTATCAGTCAGATAAGTTTTAAACCACTGCAGTACTTAACCTTTAATACAATATTTTTCTAGTTTGTAGAGTAAACCTTCATGCCAAACTCTATCAAAGGCTTTACTGATGTCACAGAATATAAATTTTTCAATATTTCTATCAAGGTTACTTACAATAGTATCATATATTTCTAATAATTGATTAATAGTGGAGTCTTTTGGTAGAAAACCTGACTGGTGTTTTGTAATTATGTAACAGTCTTTCATATAATTAAACAGATATTTCAAAATAACTTTTTCTATTATTTTACTGAAGCAAGGTGCAATAGATATTGGTTTATAGTTAATAACATCACTATTTGATCCTTTTCCTTTGTAAATTGCATTTATATTAGCTGTTTTCCAAGAAGATGGTATAATACCTGTTTCTAAAGTTGTATTGCTTGGCGGCGTTAGGGGATGTATTAAAGAAGTGTAAAAAGATGGGGTTAATTGTTTGATTCTTTTAGGTATCATGCTATCAGGACCAGGTGGTTTTTAATCATTAAGTGTAAATAACTGATCTTTAATGTCTTGCTCTGTGATAATGATATTTTCTATACTAAATGGAAAGTTATTTTCAAGTGGATCAGGGAGTTCAAGGTTAGGAGAGGATGTTGATATTGAGCTAAAATAATTATTTAGACATTCTGCTTTATCATATGGGTGATGGATAAATGTATTATTATCACATAGTGGAGGCAAGCGGTTAGATATATTATTACAATTCATTACCGACTTAGCTATTTCCCACCATTTGCTAGCAGGAATGGTTTTATCACGTAGAGATTTTTGCAAGTTATCATAAAAATTCCTTTTCGCTTCTCTTACTAGGTCAACAATTTTATTCCTCAGGTGTCTAAAATTAGTCCAATCTGTTTCCGAGTTAGTATTTTTAGCTTTACGGTGTAATCTATTTCGTTGTCTGATTTTCAGCCTGATATTGTTTTTCATCCAGGGTTTGTTATTCGGGCGTATAGTTATAGTTTACTAGGAGTTTGGTGGTTATTAAATTCATTAGAGTTCAAATTATTTTCTAATGTATCCCAATCAATGTTATTTATGGTCCTATTCATTTGATCAAAATCTGCACCATTATAAATTAACATTTTTTGGTAAGCTTTAAAGTTTAAATACAGAGTTTGAACAAGTAAAATGATCAAATAAATGGTCGCTGTATATTGGTGTTTTCACTGTAGAATTGTTTTTATTAGATTTATGTTATTAGAGAAAAGTATATCAATGGCAGTGGTAGTAGTCCCTGTAATTTTTGTTGGTTCATCAATTATACTTATGTAACTCTGGTAAATACTAGCCGCAATATACCGCTCAGCTAGAGAGATCTTCTCTTTGGCTCGATCGGTTGAGCGTAAGACTAGTAAGCCAGAGGTCCCGGGTTCGATCCCTAGCGGAGGCAGTGATTTAAATTTAATTAATCATGTGCTCTGTTACACTAGTAAGATTATATTTAACTAACAGATGATGGTTACCAGTAATGTTCAGCATATCTACATTTATGTCATCTGTTATTATAATGTCCATAGCAGTATTACAGGCATTATCTAGAACATGGTCAAGCTTATTTCAGTATTTTACATTTGATTCGGTTCTATAGATACAACCTAACAAATTCTTCATTTTATCAACAAGTACTTCAATCCTCATCATTTCTACATGTTCAAGATCCTGTCTTCTAATTGTGTAAACAGTGTTTTTGTAGTAAATGATTACTCCTCCCCCTTGTCCTGTTTTTTTTTATCACGCCCTTGAACATCATTAGAATAGGAGTTAATGGTGATTTCTGAGTCTGTAATATTAGACACAATATATCACTGTCATGTAATTCTGCCTTAATAGTATCTATTTTATTTCTGAGAGATCGGACATTGAGATGGGAGATTTCAAGATTACACTGGGGTCCAGGTTCAGTATTTGAAGAGAGGTAAAGATGAGATATTCAGTATTTTTAGGATGTATCTTTTCAATTTGATGCGAAGTAAGACATGTTCGATGGTCATTCTTATGTTTATTGGTTCCGTTTTCACTATCCTGGTTCTAAATATAGAATGTAACATTACATTATAATTTAATATTGACAACACTAGTGTCGCCATTGAGTCACAAGACGCCTCCCCGCTTAACACATTTGTTTTTACTGTTACAAGGGATTTCCGTGTCGATCCACATCTGTTCATATTTTGCTTTTGTTTGAGTAGGACTCGTGCTGAAACAACGCTATTCTTTACACGATATGTTGAGCTAAGATGGAGGCTCTAGGCTTACTTGGCATTCTCTTGTGGAGTCACAGACGTCATTCGTATAGGGCTTTGGATGTAGACAGATCCATGCATCCTGTAGTTCTCGTCTCCCTCCCATAATAGAATTGTGTTTGTTGTTTTTTCTCAGATATTTGTACATATATCAGTCCTATATCATCCTCAAATTCTTGATGTATATAAAAGGCAGTTATCATATAATAATAGAACTGGTAACAGGGATAAAAGTTCGACACAAAAAAATCAGATTGATTACGAGGAAAGTATATCTATTTTCATAACATATTTAAACAAATTATGATATGCCGTATATAAACAGAGTTATAATGTAGCACAAGTTGAGACAGACGGCACCAAGCGATATTTCTAGGAAAGGTATTAGATTGATCCATAATGTCGGTCACACAGGTAAATGTTTGTCATTTAGTGATTATCTTAACTCACTGTAAGCTTGTGGATATCTTTATAGGCATACAAGATTTTTTTTTATAATGTCATTAATAACGAGTATTCTAAGATTGATATATTGAAAACAAGAACAGGGCGGTGTATTATTATAACGCTCTGTATCTGGTAGGTAATAATGGTCTGATAAACGATCACTTTTAGAATGATGTTTTCCATTATTTATTCTTATTTCTTTTCAATTACTTCTAGTCCCATTTGATTACTTGCAGTGAATATATTGTCGGCGCTGAAGAAAAATGGTCCGATTTGTGCTGTAGTACCAGATATTGTATTTTGTATAATTTGTTATAAAAATATCACTCTCATCCCTTTAATTAATCTTCAAATCTCTGGTACTGATTCTATAACTTATAACTTCTTTTTCTACAACAAGGCAAATTTTTACAACAAAAAACTAAATATTCCTTATGTAAAGCATTCTCAAATCCTTTTGTGTATACAATCTATTTATTTCAAAACATATCATAAATAAGTGCATCATACGGCACGATATCTGTTCATCTTCCGACAATAGGACCAGTCTGAAAGGATAACATTCATTGGTAAGTATTCAGTTTCAGAAGAGTTACTATGGAAACAAACGGATTATACTGGAATCTGTTCCTCCCAGGATTTCGCATAAATTTCAACTTGTGTCTCCCTGAAAGTCATGGAGTTTTATGAATTTTTACCGAAGTAATGACCCCTGATGTCAATAAGTGTGACATATCCTATCCGGACTACTCCTCCAGGTCGACCGATTTCAATAAAACTTAACAGGGATGTTAGAGAATATGTGAAGGTGTGCTTGTTCAGAAATTAAGGTTGTTATGGTAACCAAAATATTATACACAGATTTTCGATGAGGGTCAATATCTCATTGATCCTTAGATCATTTTTTTTAAACTTGGTCAAGTCGTGTAACATATTAATAATGAATGCTAAAACGCCAAGTGTTTCAGTCGGATAGAGCGCCGACCATACAATCTCAGATGAAGAAATGAATATAAAATGATTGCTAGCATTTCCTTGACCTTTTTCAAATTACATGCTACACGAATTGGTATATAGTTCATATTGCCCCCTCCACTCCCTCCCCTCCTGATATTAGTTTCCCTATCATCAGACATACCAACGGTTGTCTGCATTCAGGAGGGATGTTGAAGATTCCATTAGGAAGCGCTCCTTCTGTGACATCTGACAAAAGGTAGGTTGATTCACCTGGTGCTGTACGAACAATAATGAATAATGCTTAGATTTAGATACTATTGTATGACAATTAATGACATCGTCAAGATGAAAATGCTGTTATACCATAGGTAAGAGTGATATTAACAGTTCTATGTTTACAAAGACTTTCATACGATCGTTGTCTATAGAATGCTGATACTTATCTTACATAATCTATGTACAAATTAAGATTGTGCCAAGGTAACTGTCTCAGTAACCAGATTATATACAGTGTAAACGTAAAGAACTGTTTTTTAATTTCACAGTATAGGTGTATACTTACATCCATTGATATTGCCGTACATTGATTCCTGTACAATCGTACATGTATCGTTAGTGACAGTAACTTTCAACGTCAGATCACTTGTCGTTATCCTCCATGTGTTTACAACGAGACTATTATTAGGACTCCCCATAATTTGACTTCCAGCAAACACAGCGTCATCTACGACACAAAGAAATACACGTTCTTGTACTTCATTTAAGCTTGCCCATGGGTCTTGTTCAATGACCTTCCACGATATTGCCATTATTTTCTATCAATGAAGCGTACAAAATTTACATCATCGTGCAATACAAATCGAGGATACAGTATATGTGTAAATTCTGATAAGAATTAAAACATGAAAAGCAGATTAAACCGTAACCTGTATTCTTGGTGAAAACATTCAGGGGAACTAAGACAAATTATGTACTAATTACAACAATGTAATAGTATGATGATGACTGTGTTGCCCGTTATTATAATTACAATGTATGTACTAGCTACAACAATATAATAGTATGGTGATTACTGTGTTTCCCGTTATTATAGTTATAAGTATGTACTAGTTACAACAATATAATAGTATGATGATTATTATGCTACTCGTTTTAATGATTATATACTAGTTACAAGAATGTAATAGTATGATGATTACTATGTTACTCGTTATTACAATGTATGTGCTAATTACAAGAATGTAATAGTATGATGATTACTATGTTACTCGTTATTACAATGTATGTGCTAATTACAACAATGTAATAGTATGATGATTAATATGTTGCCCGTTATTACAATGTATGTACTAATTACACAATGTAATAGTATGATGATAACTATGTTGGCAGTTATTATAATTATGTACTATCTGTAATACTCAATGATATTTGATAATAGTCTACTATATCACTTGTTGATTAGCTATGATATATGTGATTATTTCAGACAATACTTTACGGAAGGTTATTGACTGAAGTAAGATACAGTGCAGCAAGTCCGGAAGACAGCCTACCTGGTATACACAGACGCTGTGCCTCATTATAACTGGCGTTCTTTGTACAGACACCGTCGTATATGCTATAGGTGACATTCTGTAGAGATCGAGACATCATACATTTATCTTTATATTTTCAACAAATCATTTCAAGCACTCATCAGCGAACACAATAAACAAAATATACAACAAAATAGAAAAAAGCGACAACAATTGACTGTTCGGCAATATCACTCTATCCCACCAAGATAAGATTATTCTGTTTGACAATCTAATCCGTAAGGTACAGATATTCTGATCGACAATGCCTATCTACTACCACAAAGTAAAGGTTTCTAATCGACAATGCCTATCTACTACCACAAAATAAAGGTTCCGGTCGACAACACCTATCTACCACCACAAAATAAAGGTTCTGGTCGACAATGCCTATCTACCACCACAAAATAAAGGTTCTGTTCGACAATGCCTATCTACTACCACAAAATAAAGGTTTCTAATCGACAATACCTATCTACTACCACAAAATAAAGGTTCTGGTCGACAATGCCTATCTACTACCACAAAGTAAAGGATCTGATCGACAATACCTATCTATCCCTTCAAAGTAAAGGGTTCTCGTCGACAATACCTATCTACCCCTACAAAGTAAAGGGTTCTCGTCGACAATACCTATCTACCCCTACAAAGTAAAGGGTTCTCGTCGACAATACATATCTACCCCTACAAAGCAAAGGGTTCTCGTCGACAATACTTTCTTTTATCCGAAGTGTAAAAGAAATTATGATAGTTCAACATAAACATTGATACAATGTATCAATGTTTAAGTGTCGCTTTCAACGGTGGGTATCTGACTCCTCAAAATGAATAATATTTTTATAATATAAACTTTCATTGCAATTAACACTTTTTTTTAAATCAACGGAATTAGACATAACATCATTATAGAATTACATGTATCTATTTTGAAAATGGCCAAATAATCTAAAAATTCTTAAATGGTAAGTCTTTAGTAAATTTATTTTTCGACATTATCCATCAAATACATAATCTATATTGTTATCTATTGATAATACAATGTAACATAGCATTGTTAATGTGAGATACAGAATGGATAAATTATTCATTATTACACATATAGCATTGTTAACGTGAGACCCAGATTAGATACATTATACAAAATCACACAGTATTGTTATCATGAAACAAAGAATGGACATATTATACAATATTATACATAGGATTGTTATCGCGTGGCAAAATAAAAATGGTATTGTAAATGTGGGGTATAGAATAGTTAAATTATCTAATAGTATACAGAGTATTGTTATTGTGAGGAAAACAATAGATGAATTATAAAATATTACACATTTGATGCGAGGTAAAATAATAACAGGGCCAATTAGAAGATATACAATATTTGGTGTCTTCCCGGTACTTACATTTCTGTAGTCGATTATAGAGATCTGCTCCTTACCGTCAACCATCGCCACCGTTTTAGCCATCCTTTCAGTGTAGTCATAGTAAACACGAAAATTGGACTGTATCAAACAAATCATAAATCAGTTAAAAAAGACTTTTTTCTGATAAATTACTTTTTCTAATGTAGTTACAGTAAGCTATTATAACACTATTACATGCATGCATAATACATCCCAGGGACTTGGTATGACTCTTAATTAATGATTTTTTTTAAACCCATGTTACTATTTATAAGAAGAGATCATCGTTTGATGAGTACAGTTTTAGTCACATTTACTGTTAATGTTTAGAGTTAAGTTTATAGATCTAAGCGATAGCAATGTCTATTCTCATCCGCCTTTTTTATTATGACATGTACTGTGATTCACCTCAACCATTTGCATACAAATTAATAAATTAATAAATTGTGAACAGTCATTCAGAACCGGATTAACCGATGTTCGGTCAGTTTGCGTGTTTGTTAGTATGAAGGAAAATTCCAGCAATGTTTCCCATAATGGTCGGCCTATTTGTTTGTTTCCAGCCTTAGATACCAGTCAACGATACATTTCTTTGTGTTATCGAAGCTAGTTCCCTTGCTATACATTTAACCCATATTAATCGATGATGCAATTTCCTGATTAACGGAATATGTAGCCGAAGGACAAAAACTAAGAACGTAAAATGTCACAAAACAGATGCAAAATAATCATTTATTTTAAGAAATAGGAAATTTGAATCATAAACTAAATACCGAAATACTAAACGTATACCGCCGATAATCTTTAATCTTTAAGCATTTTATGAAAAAAGGCTATTTTTTTCTCGAAGAGGCGTCTGTAGGAACAGTTCCGACTCACGCTCACTTTACCATCTCCATCTAATATACAACGGTTGTCTCAAACTACTTCATATAAGCACATTTTACAAAAATACTACTAGTGTTTGATAGCAGAACCTTTATGTCAGATTTGACTACCAGAAGCAGCTGAAAAGTAAATGTCATGTCCCTTGAAAATTATATAATCTATCTACAGAATTCAATTACTTGTACTGGTGCACAAATACGAATATTAATAAATTTCTTTTTTTTCTTCTTCTACGTACCACACTACAAAGTACATGTATTATAGCTAAACATAAATATTGCCGTATTGATATTTCATCATTAAAATGTGAATAATATTAATTTCTATGTCATGCAGGTACTGTATCTCCGACAAAGAGTAATTATGAAAACAAGACAGGATGCTGTTTATATGTTTTTCACTTTCATCCTATATATTTAAAGTGAAGAAAATCTATCCTGCTTCCATCTTGCTGAAATAGCAAAGCTGAACAATGCATTATTTAGCTTTTAGAAAATCAAGCAACGTTATATTGGATTATTGACGTACTGAAATTTAACCTCGGCTTAGAGGTTATATATCAATGTACTAAAGTTTTACCACGACTGACGACGTTTATTATCGCCTTACTGAGGTTTTACTTCAACTGACAGAAGTTTAACATCGACTTATTGAAGATTTACCCCGACTGACAGAAGTTTAACATCGACTTATTGAAGGTTTACCTCGACAGATAGAAGTTTAACATTGACTTACTGAAGTTTTACCTCGACAGAGAGAATATTAACATTGACTTGCTTTATCAATATGAAATGATATGTCATGGAACATAAATATACTATATCAATGTTGGTTAAAGATTGTAAGGATCACGACGTATTTTCTGACTTGATATGGTTTAGTCACTGACTTTCCTCTGTAGAGAACGCTACCCTGTAGTTCAGTAAAGACTTGATCTCGCCACTTAGGATTCGTTAACGCCATCACTTGGTCCGAGTACTAAACCATTCAATACATAAAAGGTACACGTCATCAGAGAGCTAACACATAATAAGTGACTACGTAGTAATCCTATAGACCCATACCATGCGTCTGAAAACAGAAAACTACCTCGATAATGTATTAGGTACAGCCATTGTTTGAATACTATAATTCAACACCACGGGATGTATGGAATGTATCATCAACATTCCTTGTGAGACAAAATTTACGTTGGAATATGATAATTTATTCATGTCATTGCAAAAGGTAAATGCAGAAGAGCTTCGCCAATCCATAACGTATATTCTTCTCTTCCTCATTTCGTATTCAGGAGGTGTTCGTTTAGTCGTATCTCAGTAGACGAAAGTAACGGTACTAAAAGTGGAAAGTTATCGCCTTGCTCTCTTCATCTTTGCATCTCCTCACCTCAATACGTCAATCCTTCAGCCCTGCGTCTCTTCACCTCGACACGTGAATCCACTATCCCTGCGTTTCCTCACCTCGACACGTGAATCTATCATCCGTGCGTCTCTTCGCCTCAACACGTGAATCCTTCATCCGTGCGTCTCTTCACCTCAACACGTGAATCCTTCAGCCCTGCGTCTCCTCACCTCAACACGTGAATCCATTATCCCTGCGTCTCCTCACCTTGACACGTGAATCTATCATCCGTGCGTCTCCTCACAATGACACGTGAATCATTCATCCGTGCGTCTCCTCACCTCGACACGTGAATCCTTCATCCGCGCGTCTCCTCACCTCGACACGTGGATCCTTCACCCATGCGTCTCCTCACCTCAACACGTGAATCCTTCATCCGTGCGTCTCCTCACCTCGACACGTGAATCTATCATCCGTGCGTCTCCTCACAATGACACGTGAATCATTCATCCGTGCGTCTCCTCACCTCGACACGTGAATCCTTCATCCGTGCGTCTCCTCACCTCTACACGTGAATCCTTCATCCGCGCGTCTCCTCACCTCGACTCGTGAATCCACTATCCCTGCGTCTCCTCAACTCGACACGTGAATCCTTCATCCGTGTGTCTCCTCACAATGACACGTGAATCCATCATCCATGTGTCCCATGTGGTGGGTTATTATCGATACGTTAAAATTAGTTCGTAAAACTTTTTTTCATTTGATTTTCATTAATTGGATGGTTATTTCTTGATAGCACCAACACTGTAAGGGGAAGTCACTGTCACGGTGTGATTATTCTCTGTCAATGCCGGAAACACATCTGATAGTATCAGTTAACTACACCACCGATCGTCTGAAAAGTTTAGTGTCAATCTACCGAGTTCCGACAGCAAAGCTTGTGTTTGACTGAATCCCAAATTACAGTTCGTTGTTCTCATTTTGTTTTGACATTGTGTATATTCATGGCAACACGTGAACACCTCATAGAGTCGTGAATGCCACTACTGTATGCGAAGTACTACATTACTTCCGTTATTGATATCGAGCCACTAGTTCGATATCTTACTTATAAATTATTCTGTTACCAATGATCAGTATGACTATTTGACTTCCTGTCTTTTTTACACTTTCAGTTTTCGATAATATTACTGGTCAACTGTAATAATGTTATAATTTCGTTCACTTTGAATAATATTTCATTTAAATATAAAGTTGATTTAATTTGTCAACAAGTTTATTTAAAAACATTACTTCTACCAAACACTCTTACCAAATATCATACAATTACCTACACTGTTAAAACTGATATAAGTTTCTTCTATCTCCAAAACAGGTTTAAATTATTGAAATACACTCATGCTTCTAAATATTTCTCTACTTCCGGTACCTAATGTGATCAATTGCTCGATCCGTTCTGTGGGGTGTCCTGATTCGTGTTTTGTGCATGTTTTTGTCGCACAAGTTTTGATCTTCTTGGACTTCCGTTTTTGCTGTCTGACCGTTTAAGGTCGCCATTACGCCGTTCAATACTGTTGCTCCTTGTGCAGGTCAATGCTGTTTCCTCTGTAACCTTGATCAGAAGTTCGTGCATCTGTAGGAAACTACTTTCTAGGGTGTAGGCAAAATAATCTGAACTTGTTTCACTGCTACTTTTAAACGATGTCACACAAACCACAATGTTGCTCGGATGTGGATTATAACACACCCCATAGCCGTCCGGAACCACAGGCCCGTAACACATCATAGCGTCCATTGTCGTCGGAACCTAAAAACGAACTATTTATTAGGAGACCTGTTTGATTGAAACACTTATACAGAATATATAAACTGCTCTTATTCTTTTTTTGCGTCAACAGATAAACTAGATAGACTAATAGTTTAGTGTATTTTTTTTTATTGTATTCGTATTCAATAAACAGGCCGAATGATATTTAAAACACCGGAAATAGTATATGATTATTAAGCGTGTGTACAATTGAAACATATAATGTCATGTTATGAACAAATAATTATGTCCCTGTCGGACAAACAGATTCATATCTATACAATGTCGACTACTAAGTCCTTTTTAAATACATAATTGTCCAGCATCGTTCTTTGTATTTGCTTTAAACGAAACAGAATTCCAACGTGAACAGAACTCGTAATACCATGCCTAATGATTATATTCAAAATATTCTTTTATGATTTGCACTTAAACCCTCTCTAACCAAAGTGTTCTTCCTAGGCAGCTGTTAAATTTATAGCGATAGTTCACGCAATCGACTGACGAGCTCGGCTGAGTGGATTGTACTAGTTTCTTCCTAGAAATCATTGGTGTTTCCGATGTGAGGAATTAAAACACTTTCATAATAATTTATGTATAATTATCGTAACGGGAAGGAAATGCATTTGTTGTCGAATTTAAATACGATGGGAATGTCACATTGACAGTATCACCACAAATCTTTTACCGCTATTACGCAAGAAAATGCTCAACTTGAGATTGGAAATATTGTTAGATAATTACGAAGGCACTAAAATGTCACTTAAATAGATTTTCGAACTCCTTTTGGTGACGATCGATATCACTGGGAACGCTTCAGCTCCACTGAGTGGTGGTTATACCAGACTCTGTCAGATCAAGGCACTCGGACAATGGCATGTTAAAACATTACAGAACACAGAAAGTACATTAAGGAAATTGATGTCCAACGTACGGTTAAAATCTAGCTTGATTGCATACCGGTTACTAAAATAGTTAAAACGAAATTTGCGAGCTCTTAAGTTTCATTCAAACATTTATTACGAGATGGTGTCGTTCTTGAACAAGATCATATCGAGATTGGTGAACATGAAACAGTATGTTGGGTAGGATTTAAACTTTAACCAAATAATGATAAAGATTATACCGTTAGAGTGCCACAACTTACATTTAGAAAAAGAGAAATAGTTTTATATTTGAAATGTCTCCTCCTTCAGACAAGTTGGAACATACCTGACTCGTAGACAAAGAGAAATGATTTGCTATTTGAAATGTCTCGTCCTTCAGAATAGTAGGAACGTTCCTCCCAGTCTCCAGTGCTATTTCCTTAAGACCAAGAAGATGGATGTCTACACCGTGTCCAAGAATAGTCTAAAACGCAAAAGGAATGTCCGGTAAAAGGAGTAGACACATAATTATTTCGTAACCAAAATGTAATAAAAAACCGAGTTATTCTTGTATCAATTTTAAATGTTAAAACTTTTGTTCAAAATTCCACTTTGCTTACTGAAGCCATTGTTTTATTTGATCCTATTGCGTAAGGCCGCACGTATGGTTTCAGTCTCGTTCTTTAATGTACACTTATTGGTTTAAGTCTCGTTCTTTAATGTACACTTATTGGTTTAAGTCTCGTTCTTTAATGTAGACTTAATGGTTTTAGTCTCGTTCTCTAATGTAGACTTAATGGTTTTAGTCTCGTTCTCTAATGTAGACTTCATGGTTTCAGTCTCGTTCTTTAATGTAGAGTTAATGGTTTTAGTCTCGTTCTTTAATATAGACTTAATGATTTTAGTCTTGTTCTTTAATGTAGACTTAATGGTTTTAGTCTCGTTCTTTAATGTAGACTTAATGGTTTCAGTCTTGTTCTTTAATGTAGACTTAATGGTTTTAGTCTCGTTCTTTAATGTAGACTTAATGGTTTCAGTCTCGTTCTTAAATGTAGACTTAATGGTTTTAGTCTCGTTCTTTAATGAAGACTTAATGATTTTAGTCTCGTTCTTTAATGTAGACTTAATGGTTTTAGTCTCGTTCTTTAATGTAGACTTAATGGTTTCAGTCTCGTTCTTTAATGTAGAGTTAATGGTTTCATTCTAGTTCTTTAATGTAGACTTATTGGTTTTAGTCTCGTTCTTTAATGTAGACTTAATGGTTTCAGTCTCGTTCTTTAATGTAGACTTAATGGTTTTAGTCTCGTTCTTTAATGTAGACTTAATGGTTTCAGTCTTGTTCTTTAATGTAGACTTAATGGTTTTTGTCTCGTTCTTTAATGTAGACTTAATGGTTTCAGTCTCGTTCTTAAATGTAGACTTAATGGTTTTAGTCTCGTTCTTTAATGAAGACTTAATGATTTTAGTCTCGTTCTTTAATGTAGACTTAATGGTTTTAGTCTCGTTCTTTAATGTAGACTTAATGGTTTCAGTCTCGTTCTTTAATGTAGAGTTAATGGTTTCATTCTAGTTCTTTAATGTAGACTTATTGGTTTTAGTCTCGTTCTTTAATGTAGAGTTAATGGTTTCATTCTAGTTCTTTAATGTAGACTTAATGGTTTTAGTCTCGTTCTTTAATGAAGACTTAATGATTTTAGTCTCGTTCTTTAATGTAGACTTAATGGTTTTAGTCTCGTTCTTTAATGTAGACTTAATGGTTTCAGTCTCGTTCTTTAATGTAGAGTTAATGGTTTCATTCTAGTTCTTTAATGTAGACTTATTGGTTTAAGTCTCGTTCTTTGATGTAGACTTAATGGTTTTAGTCTCGTTCTCTAATGTAGACTTAATGGTTTCAGTCTCGTTCTTTAATGTAGAGTTAATGGTTTTAGTCTCGTTCTTTAATGTAGACTTAATGGTTTTAGTCTCGTTCTCTAATGTAGACTTAATGGTTTTAGTCTCGTTCTTTAATGTCGACTAAATGGTTTCAGTCTCGTTCTTTAATATAGACTTAATGGTTTTAGTCTCGTTCTTTAATGTCGAATAAATGGTTTTAGTCTCGTTCTTTAATGTAGAGTTAATGGTTTTAGTCTCGTTCTTTAATGTCGACTAAATGGTTTCAGTCTCGTTCTTTAATATAGACTTAATGGTTTTAGTCTCGTTCTTTAATGTAGAGTTAATGGTTTTAGTCTCGTTCTTTAATGTAGACTTAATGGTTTTAGTCTCGTTCTTTAATGTAGACTTAATGGTTTTAGTCTCGTTCTTTAATGTAGAGTTAATGGTTTTAGTCTCGTTCTTTAATGTAGACTTAATGGTTTTAGTCTCGTTCTTTAATGTAAGACTTCATGGTTTTAGTCTCGTTCTTTAATGTAGAGTTAATGGTTTTAGTCTCGTTCTTTAATGTAGACTTAATGGTTTTAGTCTCGTTCTTTAATGTAGACTTAATGGTTTTAGTCTCGTTCTTTAATGTAAGACTTCATGGTTTCAGTCTCGTTCTTTAATGTTGGCCAACTGGTTTTCGTCTCGTTAGTTATGTAACCCTTATGGTTCTAGATAAAGATCTGGTCATATAAAGTACTGTTTATGTGAATGTCAGTAGTTTTACACGGGGAAACGCAATAAACGTATAATCTGGTGCTTTTTTTTATATGAACAAGAATGTACGGATAATTTTACCACATGACCGTTACTTAATTGGAGAAAAAGCTAATATGAACTATGAATCAAATCTTACTTGTGTCATGATATCTGTCTGCCATTCCATAGCCTTTCTCAGCAGTCGTATTATCTCAGAATCCTGCAACAGCATTTCATATTTTCTTTTGGAACACTAACAAAATGATATTTTATGTATCTATTTATTTGACACTACAAAAGTCAATAATATCTTCATTTCATTATTAACTTCATTGTTTGTTTATCTTGAAACACATTAAATAACACGTTTTTCAATCTTGATAGTCATCATTCTAATTGTATTTATTATAGTAGAAAGAACAATCTAATTCAAACCAACCGGCAGTTCCGTTTCTCCCACCATAGCCTTTACCCAGTCCAATGCCTGGGGGGAATTAGCACGAATGTTATCGACCCTTCCCAGACGAAATCTCCGCGTGGAAGCACTCTCATACGTAGACACTAGACAATGGTGGACCCTGTGAATGAATGAGCACAAACTAAAACGTCCATCAACGACTGACTTATTTAGAAAATAACAATTACACTAGCTACATGGATACCTGTTTAAAATCTCGAAAACAAACACGAACAGTATACCAATACAATAGCCATGCCCATATCAACGAGATGTGTATTTACATTCTGTTCTCGGAGTAAATAGCACATGAAATCGCCTAGCAAACTGAAGTAAAACTTTGGAAAGTTCTAGTTGTAATGTGTAAGTCTGCCATGGCAGACGGCGGGTGAGATGGAGCATTGTCGGTAAACGAAGCCATGACAGATCCCAGACTTTAAAGATCGAGGGGGGTCACGAGAAACCTACATCTATATGGTATTACACATCGAGGGGGGTCACGAGAAACCTACATCGATATGGTATTACACATCGAGGGGGGTCACGAGAAACCTACATCTATATGGTATAACACATCGAGGGGGGTCACGAGAAACCTACATCTATATGGTATTACACATCGAGGGGGGTCACGAGTAACCTACATCTATATGGTATTACACATCGAGGGGGGTCACGAGAAACCTACATCTATATGGTATTACACATCGAGGGGGGTCACGAGAAACCTACATCTATATGGTATTACACATCGAGGGGGGTCACGAGAAACCTACATCTATATGGTATTACACATCGAGGGGGGTCACGAGAAACCTACATCTGTATGGTATTACACATCGAGGGGGGTCACGAGAAACCTACATCTATATGGTATTACACATCGAGGGGGGTCACGAGAAACCTACATCTATATGGTATTACACATCGAGGGGGTCACGAGAAACCTACATCTATATGGTATTACACATCGAGGGGGGTCACGAGAAACCTACATCTATATGGTATTACACATCGAGGGGGGTCACGAGAAACCTACATCTATATGGTATTACACATCGAGGGGGGTCACGAGAAACCTACATCGATATGGTATTACACATCGAGGGGGGTCACGAGAAACCTACATCTATATGGTATTACACATCGAGGGGGGTCACGAGAAACCTACATCTATATGGTATTACACATCGAGGGGGGTCACGAGAAACCTACATCTATATGGTATTACACATCGAGGGGGGTCACGAGAAACCTACATCGATATGGTATTACACATCGAGGGGGGTCACGAGAAACCTACATCTATATGGTATAACACATCGAGGGGGGTCACGAGAAACCTACATCTATATGGTATTACACATCGAGGGGGGTCACGAGTAACCTACATCTATATGGTATTACACATCGAGGGGGGTCACGAGAAACCTACATCTATATGGTATTACACATCGAGGGGGGTCACGAGAAACCTACATCTATATGGTATTACACATCGAGGGGGGTCACGAGAAACCTACATCTATATGGTATTACACATCGAGGGGGGTCACGAGAAACCTACATCTATATGGTATTACACATCGAGGGGGTCACGAGAAACCTACATCTATATGGTATTACACATCGAGGGGGGGTCACGAGAAACCTACATCTATATGGTATTACACATCGAGGGGGGTCACGAGAAACCTACATCTATATGGTATTACACATCGAGGGGGGTCACGAGAAACCTACATCTATATGGTATTACACATCGAGGGGGGTCACGAGAAACCTACATCTATATGGTATTACACATCGAGGGGGGTCACGAGTAACCTACATCTATATGGTATTACACATCGAGGGGGGGTCACGAGAAACCTACATCTATATGGTATTACACATCGAGGGGGGTCACGAGAAACCTACATCTATATGGTATTACACATCGAGGGGGGTCACGAGAAACCTACATCTATATGGTATAACACATCGAGGGGGGTCACGAGAAACCTACATCTATATGGTATTACACATCGAGGGGGGTCACGAGAAACCTACATCTATATGGTATTACACATCGAGGGGGGTCACGAGTAACCTACATCTGTATGGTATTACACATCGAGGGGGGTCACGAGAAACCTACATCTATATGGTATTACACATCGAGGGGGGTCACGAGAAACCTACATCTATATGGTATTACACATCGAGGGGGTCACGAGAAACCTACATCTATATGGTATTACACATCGAGGGGGGTCACGAGAAACCTACATCTATATGGTATTACACATCGAGGGGGGTCACGAGAAACCTACATCTATATGGTATTACACATCGAGGGGGGTCACGAGAAACCTACATCTATATGGTATTACACATCGAGGGGGGGGGGGGGGGGGTCACGAGAAACCTACATCTATATGGTATTACACATCGAGGGGGGTCACGAGAAACCTACATCTATATGGTATTACACATCGAGGGGGGTCACGAGAAACCTACATCTATATGGTATTACACATCGAGGGGGGTCACGAGAAACCTACATCTGTATGGTATTACACATCGAGTGGGTCACGAGAAACCTACATCTATATGGTATTACACATCGAGGGGGGTCACGAGAAACCTACATCTATATGGTATTACACATCGAGGGGGGTCACGAGAAACCTACATCTATATGGTATTACACATCGAGGGGGGTCACGAGAAACCTACATCTATATGGTATTACACATCGAGGGGGGTCACGAGAAACCTACATCTATATGGTATTACACATCGAGGGGGGTCACGAGAAACCTACATCTATATGGTATTACACATCGAGGGGGGTCACGAGAAACCTACATATATATGGTATTACACATCGAGGGGGGTCACGAGAAACCTACATCTGTATGGTATTACACATCGAGGGGGGTCACGAGAAACCTACATCTATATGGTATTACACATCGAGGGGGGTCACGAGAAACCTACATCTATATGGTATTACACATCGAGGGGGGTCACGAGAAACCTACATCTATATGGTATTACACATCGAGGGGGGTCACGAGAAACCTACATCTATATGGTATTACACATCGAGGGGGGTCACGAGAAACCTACATCTATATGGTATTACACATCGAGGGGGGTCACGAGAAACCTACATCTGTATGGTATTACACAAACTGTCAGAATAAGCGCCACGGATCTACGTATCCCGGGATTCCTGATAAAACAGGAACTTCACACAGACAACGCAGCGAAATACTGGATACCGCAATCGCTTAAATGAAAGTTATGTTCTGTTGTAGACAGGCCATATATAAGTAAAAATAGCGAGTCGTATATCATGTATATAATACGCTCATGTTACACTACAAAAGTAGTTTTCTTCCTTTTTCTTAATTACGGGACTTTTGTGGTACTGGGGTTAGTGTAAATGACATCGTGTATGTCATGTTTGTGGTACTGGGGTTAGTGTAAATGACATCATGTATGTCTTTTTTGTGGTACTGGGGTTAGTGTAAATAACATCGTGTATGTCTTTTTTGTGGTACTGGGGTTAGTGTAAATGACATCGTGTATGTCTTTTTTGTGGTACTGGGGTTAGTGTAAATAACATCGTGTATGTCTTTTTTGTGGTACTGGGGTTAGTGTAAATGACATCGTGTATGTCTTTTTTGTGGTACTGGGGTTAGTGTAAATGACATCATGTTTGTCATGTTTGTGGTACTGGGGTTAGTGTAAATGACATCGTGTATGTCATGTTTGTGGTACTGGGGTTAGTGTAAATGACATCGTGTATGTCATGTTTGTGGTACTGGGGTTAGTGTAAATGACATCGTGTATGTCATGTTTGTGGTACTGGGGTTAGTGTAAATGACATCATGTATGTCTTTTTTGTGGTACTGGGGTTAGTGTAAATAACATCGTGTATGTCTTTTTTGTGGTACTGTGGTTAGTGTAAATGACATCGTGTATGTCTTTTTTGTGGTACTGGGGTTAGTGTAAATGACATCATGTTTGTCATGTTTGTGGTACTGGGGTTAGTGTAAATGACATCGTGTATGTCATGTTTGTGGTACTGGGGTTAGTGTAAATGACATCGTGTATGTCTTTTTTGTGGTACTGGGGTTAGTGTAAATGACATCATGTTTGTCATGTTTGTGGTACTGGGGTTAGTGTAAATGACATCGTGTATGTCATGTTTGTGGTACTGGGGTTAGTGTAAATGACATCGTGTATGTCATGTTTGTGGTACTGGGGTTAGTGTAAATGAAGTTGTGTATGTCATGTTTGTGGTACTGGGGTTAGTGTAAATGATGAAGTGTATGTAATGTTTGTGGTACTGGGGTTAGTGTAAATGACATCGTGTATGTCATGTTTGTGGTACTGGGGTTAGTGTAAATGACATCGTGTATGTCATGTTTGTGGTACTGGGGTTAGTGTAAATGACATCGTGTATGTCATGTTTGTGGTACTGGGGTTAGTGTAAATGACGTTGTGTATGTCATGTTTGTGGTACTGGGGTTAGTGTAAATGACATCATGTATGTCTTGTTTGTGGTACTGGGGTTAGTGTAAATGACATCATGTATGTAATGTTTGTGGTACTGGGGTTAGTGTAAATGACATCATGTATGTCATGTTTGTGGTACTGGGGTTAGTGTAAATGACATCATGTTTGTCATGTTTGTGGTACTGGGGTTAGCGTTAATGACGTCGTGTATGTCATGTTTGTAGTACTGGGGTTAGTGTAAATGACATCGTGTATGTCTTGTTTGTAGTACTGGGGTTAGTGTAAATGACATCGTGTATGTCATGTTTGTGGTACTGGGGTTAGCGTTAATGACGAAGTGTATGTCATGTTTGTAGCACTGGGGTTAGCGTTAATGACGAAGTGTATGTCATGTTTGTAGCACTGGGGTTAGCGTTGATGACGAAGTGTATGTCATGTTTGTAGCACTGGGGTTAGCGTTGATGACGAAGTGTATGTCATGTTTGTAGCACTGGGGTTAGCGTTAATGACGAAGTGTATGTCATGTTTGCTTGTGTTCCAACGCTTTATACATTTTGTATATAGAATGATTGATAGTATGCTAAAGTTTAACGCGAACAAAAGTATGTTGTCCGCCTGTATACAGTGTGTATCACCCAGTAAACAAGCGATAGGATATCCTTGTAATAACCGTAGGGTACCTCTCAGAACAACGTGACATCCTTGTAATAACCGTAGGTTACCTCTCAGAACAACATGGAATATCCTTGTAATAACCGTAGGTTACCCCTCTGAACAACATGGGATATCCTTGTAATAACCGTAGGCTACCCCTCTGAACAACATGGACTATCCTTGTAATAACCGTAGGTTACCCCTCTGAACAACATGGACTATCCTTGTAATAACTGTAGGTTACCTCTCAGAACAACACGGGATATCCTTGTAATAACCGTAGGTTACCCCTCTGAACAACATGTGACATCCTTGTAATAACCGTAGGTTACCCCCCTGAACAACATGGATATCCTTGTAATAACCGTAGGTTACCCCCCTGAACAACATGGATATCCTTGTAATAACCGTAGGTTAACCCTCTGAACAACACGGGATATCCTTGTAATAACCGTAGGTTACCCCTCTGAACAACATGTGACATCCTTGTAATAACCGTAGGTTACCCCTCTGAACAACATGGACTATCCTTGTAATAACCGTAGGTTACCCCTCTGAACAACATGGATATCCTTGTAATAACCGTAGGTTACCCCTCTGAACAACATGGACTATCCTTGTAATAACCGTAGGTTACCCCTCTGAACAACATGGATATCCTTGTAATAACCGTAGGTTACCCCTCTGAACAACATGGACTATCCTTGTAATAACCGTAGGTTACCTCTCTGAACAACATGCGCTGCCCTGTAATGCTTTCTAGAGCAACATGATTAAAGTGTCAAGCACTGGGCTCCTAAGAAGCACAAACTGTCCTTGGTAGGGATCGAACCACACACCTAGGACATTTCCCTAAGCCATATTGTCTGACGTACCACCAACTAGGTTGAGTTAAGATCTGCCAGAAGATATAATGTTATAGATATGGCTGATAGCTGACGTCAATACACACGTACTTGTAGTATGTCAGTTGAAGGGCCAATTGGATGAAGGAATCTGGACTCATATTCTGGGACTTCGGAAAGTCTCTTCCAAACTTCTCAAAGCGAAGAACAAAAAGGTCTAAATCATCAATTAGTCTGGAACAGATGAAAAAAACAGGCAACAAATAAAACAACAAATCTAATTTATAAGTATGATTGCTGCTGAACGCTGCATGTCTTGTTCGTATATGACCGTTTATCTCGACAAGCTCTCTTTAAACCAAAACAGAATTAGCGACGAGTCGACAAAGGGTATGTCAGAACGATGAAGGTGATACATGTCTTTTATGTCACAAAAACTGAAGCATCGTCCAAAAATGAAGGACTTGCCTTTGACTTAATCTATGGGGCATTAGTAAAATGTAGTATAGGAGGCGAATAATCGGAGTATTGTGAAATACTGAAATTTTACAGTAATTATGTATGATTGTTATAGCATATTTAGTAAGTAGATTAAAATCAAATGTTAAACATAAACAAAACGAAGGCCAGTTTTGTTTAGTTTCGCTACCTTTTAATGTATTTAAAGAGCCTTCTTTTACATAACACTGACCTGTTAATATGGACCGTGGCTTCCTCCATGCGCTGACGGACCTCGTCTGACACCTTCCAGTTCAGTTTTCGGGGGTAGGGGATCTCACATATGGACTGCATCCTCGTCAGTTTCTGCACACGAACCTCCTCCCTATATAATGATAATCAATGTATCATACATTTCAGGAGCATACTTATAATACAGATTGAATGGAAGTATGTGATATAATAAGCATGTGACATCTGAACAGAAAATAGACCGTTTACAAGTGGCATATGACTACAGTAAGAAAAAACCTTAGAAAGATTAACATTTCGCATCACCTCACTCTCTTAATTGATGAACTGAAGTTTGTCGTTTTTACTGTATTACGTTTTAAAATTGTTCTTGACAGACTATACAGTTTAATGGTAAAAGAATAGGCTTATCTGAAGTTGGTCTTTTAAATGTATCTTAAATGAATCTAATCTCGGGTCTTAGAGACATCAGACACGTCTTAATGTTACACACAAATCTGGTGCCTTTTAAGTGGGAACAACTAACTCTGGTGATCAAACAATGTATGATTTATAATGTTTCCGCTCAGCAACGGTTTCTTGTAATGGATATATCGCAAAAACCTATGTTCAACATCAACGTGTCGGCAAACATCAATAGCAGTAGACAATGGAAAACTTACATATAACGTAATAGATGTTCTATCAGTTGAACAACAGCGATGCCCTCTGACGGCGAATGTTCATAACATAATCCACAAGCGCCATCCTGGCAGATGATGAATTGCATAGTTTTGTCATACCAGCGGTTAGCCCCGTTCTGCTCCGAACCAAAGCCGTGAAGCATCTGGTACAACAAGGACACTTCGTCCCGGATATTCAAGTTGGTCTCGTCGATACTGTTCTGATGATTGAAAGATACAGGTATAGAACTATCCAAACACAATATAAAAATACTCCTCTCGATGGCGTCCAAAGAATCACGATTTGTAGAGTCTGAAGAGAAAATGAGAGCATCATTAACATGGTAATTCGGGTTGTAGCAACAAGATAAGATGAGGACATATTGTAACAAGAAACAATTCAAAACCATATACCGGAAATACATACATTATCGACAACACATGTACATTTGTACATGTACAAATAAGTAAAGTGAGCAGAACCGTTAAGTTATGAACAAAACAGACGAATGTTAGGAGAATTCTAATCTGATACCTTGCATGAGTTTAATTCTGGCATCACCCCATTTGTCCCTGTAGGCCGCCGTAAGTATCCCGACAGGCTCTGCGTTGGTCACCTCCTCCGCCATCTTGTATATCCGATCTAATTGTGTGAGTAAGTCGTCTTCACTAAGACGGGTGAAGTTGATAACGACATCCAAGACGAAAAACTGATGACACAAACATAATTTAACATGGTTTTAGGTTTCTTTACTTTAATAATGTTAATTATTATTACAAACCTGCAATAATCAATGACCTTTGATAATAGATACAATTTAACAAAAGGGGAAATATGATATATACCTAGTTTGTGTAACGCAGTTTTTACCTATATCTTATTAGGTGATCATCTGAAACAGTTATATATATTTGCCAATAAAACGTTTTACGGATTGACTAATTCAACAAGAGAATGTGTTGTCATTAAAAGTGATATTTGCACTTCTGGAGGCAATTTTCAACGCCGAGTCTAATGAGAATGTATCTTTTAAAGAGAAATACTATTCAATACTTTTTATATTTCAAATAACTCGAAACTATCGATAACATTTTTTCATGATCTTCATTTAACGGCGCAACCTTCAGATACAGTCATGTGTTAACGCATGCATGCTATTTTAATGGTGAAAATGGTAGAGCATATATGCAGTTCCCTATCATGGCGGATCAGACAGCTATATGTCGACTGAGGAAAGCCTTAACTCTTCTCATTAGCTGGTGATTGCAAGTCATTGCCTTCGGGAAAAGGCTGCAAATTTGTAATTATCAGAATAAATCTTTAATCAAGCGTCAAAAAGAAAAAAAAAGTCGTTCATAAGGCGCGGTAATCTTTCTAATGGACAGCGCAAATCCGTTCCATCGATCGAGGGGAGATGTTGGTGTGCGCGGTAATACGATAGAGGTCCTGCTGGTGAGCACCTAATGGCCTAATCCCTATTTAGGACACGTGTAAGCTAATCAGCATGATTGAGCTAGTCTATACTAACAAGTAAACAATTAGAAAGCATTCGTCGCTATTTAGGTAATTTATAAGGAGAGGTTACCATGTTCTTACTTTTACAAACCGTAGTGAAACGAATATTGATGTCCTGACACCTAATAAGTACCCCCGCCAAGTTCTGCGAGTTCGGAGGATCGGCAGCGGAAGCAGCTCGGACTATCTAGATTGCATGTGATGTACAAACATGCCTATTATGACGTCAGAGCACGACGTATATCAAGCATTATTAACGTGTTCAAGATAAAGGTTATATGGACGCTAACAAACCAGGTACACAAGGTCCCAGGATAACCACGTGATGTGCTGACGAGCTGCTGTAAACGACATATTGTTCTGTTTGGCGTCCCTAATCAATTGCTTGTTGGGTACTAAATCACTTTATTGGCCTTCGTGGGTGATTGTTTGAAAAAGACACAATATCTTAAAATGTTCAGAATACGTTTTGATTACCTAGTTGGTATTGTTGATAGCCTATTTCGGTTTAACATCTAGTCAAACTGTTTAAGACAGATTCGATGCAAATATGACATCCAAACCTTAGTTGACTTGGCACTTGACAGGTGAAACTATTTTTCGTGGTAAAATTACAAATACATACGTTATTGACCGAGACTAGATAAAACCAAAATGATCAGTCAGAGGTCATCTATAATCATACATAGGTTAACATATGGTAAGTAACATGTCATCTGTGATGTCTTAGTGATCAGTGGTCAGTCAGAGATCAATTGTAAATGATGTAGTGACCACTGGTCATTCATATGTCATATATGATGATGCAGTGGTCACTGGTCAGTCACATGTCATCTGTAATGATGGAGTAGTCACTGGTCAGTCACATGTCATCTGTAATGATGGAGTGGACACTGTATGGTTAGTTATATATTATCGTATGGCGCATTGGTCACTGGATAGTCACGTGTCATCTGTAATTATTGTCAAACATACCCACCTGTCACAAGTTGTAGTTATTTGTGTAAATCAGGTACATTGCCCTTATATATATGTCGAAACTCTCTGGTTTATTATTCTATTGCAAGGATGACTCCAGTTACGGATGATAGGCAATGTATTCTGGGATATAATAAACATGGCGGCATCCATTACCGGAAGTCATTTCTCGCGAATTAATCAATGTGTGAGCACCTGAGTTTCACCCCAAAAAAATCATCAGTGTCTAATGTTTCTTTGTTTTGATATTAACGAGTATTTAATATACTTCCGACACATTCCGTGTCGATCTAAACCTCGTGTACTTATTACCTGGTTTTTGCATATGACGATGATATGTTCCGGCTCCGGCATCAGTTTGCTGGTGTTGGAGATTAGACAGTCTTTGTTGACGCCCGGAACTCGGTACGACGTAAAAAGACGGTAGTATTGCTCCATACATAACGGCTGACCTTTGACCTTGTGACGCGCTCGATCTATCGGTAGCCCATGTCTATATAGGGGAAAACAGAGAGAAAATATTACTTAATTACAAAATACTCACATCGTATTTCTCACCAGCGCCCACTTGTTTATTTGGAAGGAGTTCTATACAAAGCTATGAAACGTGGAATTTGAACAACATTGAATCTATCTAAAATATCTTCTCTGTCTCAAATCATTTCACATAAATGTTATACCAGTCCAGTCTAACAAGAATATAGATGAAAGATCATGTTTCCAATATTGCAATGTGACTTGTTCCGATAAATTTTCAAAAATAAAAGACTGATTCAATATATGCATGATACATTAATGTTCCAACAACGTTTTTATATCGTTTATATCGTGGTATAGAGATGCCATGCAAGTAAAGATTTCTTTAACTCATTGTCGTCCCCTTAATTCAGAATTTGAAATCAAAGCATTAAGAATGTTTCAATGTCGACCGGCAGTGTTACCATGGCTGTCGGCCAGTGTTACCATGACGTTTGGCCGGCAATGTTACCATGGCTGTCGGCCAGCGTTACCATGACGTTTGGCCGGCAATGTTACCATGGCTGTCGGCCAGCGTTACCATGACGTTTGGCCGACAATGTTACCATGGCTGTCGGCCAGCGTTACCATGACGTTTGGCCGGCAATGTTACCATGGCTGTCGGCCGGCGTTACCATGACGTTTGGCCGACAATGTTACCATGGCTGTCGGCCAGCGTTACCATGACGTTTGGCCGGCAATGTTACCATGGCTGTCGGCCGGCGTTACCATGACTTTTAAAGCTGTCGGCCGGCAATGTTACCATGGCGGTCCGGGATGTGACAAGAGAAATTAGGAAGAACCAAAGAGGTCATTTTCAAGGGTTAAAGGGATTTGTCCTTTTTGTTAACATCTGCTTAATGATATATTTTTATTGTTTCAACTTTGCGCAGGTATTTTCAATTTTCTCTAATAATTTTTCTAGCTTGATTAAGTCGTTCTTTATGAAACATATAGTTTGTAACAGAGAATCATGTATGGAATTAACAGAGTCGACGTTAAACATAGAAAGAGAAATGTTCTTGATTATGTAACCCAGTGTCAATAATGTGGCCGTTCGAAATGAGAATAAAAGTTCAAGGACGCGGCTAGATAGAAACAATTTAAATCCAGGGTAATATAAAATGTAAAAGCTATATTAAGGCGAGTTTTGTATTGCCTCGATCATTACAAGGCTGGAATTGAAGTGAAATTGTATGTTCTATCGAGTATAGTTTATAAATCTCTTGATTTACAGCTAAGATAGGCTGCCGTTAATTATACGCCACCTTTATATTCACATTCATTAACGTTCCATTTATTTTTATTTTTATTTAAGAGAAAATCGATGTGTATGAAAATACCACTAAAGGAATTCATCTTGTTTTCAGCTGTGTTGACGTCAACTGTGAGTAATGTAGAGTTGTGTGGTTCAGAGTATAGCTTATGTAATCTGTGCAAACTCAACGTCATTATATTTATAAAAATATTCACACCGACGACAAAATGCTATTCACCATTATGATCCATGCAGAACCCAGTATCATTAGCGCCAGCATTATCTAAGGGATTTCAATCTATAGATTTAATTAGAAGATAGACTTTTTAATTATTCTAGTATATTATCCAAGACTTTTGATTATTCTGGTGTAATAACTTCAGTTCTAACGTGTTGCAGTAATAACTCGTTATGATTGACATATCTAATATACGAATATGAAAGTGAAACCATCAAAGTTGCCATTTTATTTTATATCACTAACAGAGTGTTAAATTGTAACCTGTCTTGGCATAATTTCCGTGTAATTGTTTGGTTGAGAAGGAAATGAGTTTTACATGAAGACAACCCACAATACAGCATCATTTCACGATGAAGTAGACTTGCTCATGCAACCTCTGTACTGTTCTCAGTGGGCCATGTGTATGAGATATAAAAATTAAACAGTTTTTATACAATTCTGAATGGTGATGATGACATGATAACGATGGCAACGTGTTGTTACATAGCAACCTGAGACACGAGGATAGCAGTAACGAAAAAATATTAATACTCACGCGTCAATTATAGTTTTGTAGTCAAGTATTCCGGAAATAAGTCTCGTTGCATATCTGAAACGTAACATATTAATAATTAATACATCATGACAAACAAACATTTTGTTACACGAAATACAGATAGTAAAGAGGTACGTTATCAGTGTGTAATACAAAATACTAGATAGTAAGGGGTACATTATCAGTGTGTTAGAGGAAATACTAGATAGTAAGGGGTACGTTATCAGTGTGTTAGAGGAAATACTAGATAGTAAGGGGTACGTTATCAGTGTGTTAGACAAAATACTAGACAGTAAGGGGTACGTTATCAGTGTGTCAGACAAAATACTAGATAGTAAGGGGTACATTATCAGTGTGTTAGAGGAAATACTAGATAGTAAGGGGTACGTTATCAGTGTGTTAGAGGAAATACTAGATAGTAAGGGGTACGTTATCAGTGTGTTAGACAAAATACTAGATAGTAAGGGGTACGTTATCAGTGTGTTAGAGGAAATACAGATAGTAAAGAGGTACGTTATCAGTGTGTAATACAAAATACTAGATAGTAAGGGGTACATTATCAGTGTGTTAGAGGAAATACTAGATAGTAAGGGGTACGTTATCAGTGTGTTAGAGGAAATACTAGATAGTAAGGGGTACGTTATCAGTGTGTTAGACAAAATACTAGATAGTAAGGGGTACGTTATCAGTGTGTTAGAGGAAATACTAGATAGTAAGGGGTACGTTATCAGTGTGTTAGAGGAAATACTAGATAGTAAGGGGTACGTTATCAGTGTGTTCGACGAAAAAACTAGATAGTAAGGGGTACGTTATCAGTGTGTTAGAGGAAATACTAGATAGTAAGGGGTACGTTATCAGTGTGTCAGACAAAATACTAGACAGTAAGGGTACGTTATCAGTGTGTTAGAGGAAATACTAGAGAGTAAGGGGTACGTTATCAGTGTGTTAGACAAAATACTAGACAGTAAGGGGTACGTTATCAGTGTGTCAGACAAAATACTAGATAGTAAGGGTACGTTATCGGTGTGTCAGACAAAATACTAGACAGTAAGGGGTACGTTATCAGTGTGTTAGACAAAATACTAGACAGTAAGGGGTACGTTATCAGTGTGTCAGACAAAATACTAGATAGTAAGGGGTACGTTATCAGTGTGTTAGAGGAAATACTAGATAGTAAGGGGTACGTTATCAGTGTGTTCGACGAAAAACTAGATAGTAAGGGGTACGTTATCAGTGTGTTAGACAAAATACTAGACAGTAAGGGGTACGTTATCAGTGTGTCAGACAAAATACTAGATAGTAAGGGGTACGTTATCAGTGTGTTAGAGGAAATACTAGACAGTAAGGGGTACGTTATCAGTGTGTTAGACAAAATACTAGACAGTAAGGGGTACGTTATCAGTGTGTCAGACAAAATACTAGACAGTAAGGGGTACGTTATCAGTGTGTTAGACAAAATACTAGACAGTAAGGGGTACGTTATCAGTGTGTCAGACAAAATACTAGATAGTAAGGGGTACGTTATCAGTGTGTTAGAGGAAATACTAGATAGTAAGGGGTACGTTATCAGTGTGTTAGACAAAATACTAGACAGTAAGGGGTACGTTATCAGTGTGTTAGAGGAAATACTAGATTGTAAGGGGTACGTTATCAGTGTGTTAGACAAAATACTAGATAGTAAGGGGTACGTTATCAGTGTGTTAGAGGAAATACTAGATAGTAAGGAGTACGTTATCAGTGTGTTAGACGAAATACAGATAGTAAGGGGTACGTTATCAGTGTGTTAGACGAAATACAGATAGTAAGGGGTACGTTAACAGTGTGTTAGAGGAAATACTAGATTGTAAGGGGTACGTTATCAGTGTGTTCGACGAAATACAGATAGTAAGGGGTACGTTAACAGTGTGTTAGACAAAATACTAGACAGTACGGGATACGACGTTATCAGTGTGTTAGACGAAATACAGATAGTAAGGGGTACGTTATCGGTGTGTTAGACAAAAAATACTAGACAGTAAGGAGTACGCTATCAGTGTGTCAGGCAAAATACTAGACAGTTAGTAAGGGGTACGTTATCAGTGTTTTAAACAAAATACAGATAGTAAGGGGTACGTTATCAGACAACATCTGATTTTCGTTAACCCCCCCCCCCCCCCCCCCCCGCCCTCTACAGACAATTTCTGGTGTTTGTTATCCTTACAAAGCTAAAGTAATCATCAATGTTTGTTTTCCTCCGCCCCTACAGACAACATATTGTGTTTGTTACCCCCGCCCCCTACAGACAACATCTTGTGTTTGCTATCCCCTGTCCTCCCCTGTCCTCCCCCCTCCTCAAATACAACATCTGCTGTTTGTTATCCCCCGCCCCCTACAGACAACATCTGCTGTTGTTATCCCCCCCCCCTACACACAATATCTTGTGTTTGTTACCCCCCCCCCCCCCCCCCCCCCCCACACACACACAAATACAACATTGTTGATCCGCCCTCCCTCACAGACAACTTCTAGTGTTTGTTGATCCGTCCTCAACATATACAACGCCTGATGTCTATGGGACCGCCCCAACAGATGCTTTGTTTATTGATCCGCCCTTCCCCACAGATAACATCTGATGTTTGTTGATCCGCCCTCCCCCACAGATAACATCTGATGTTTGTTGATCCGCTCTCCCCCACAGATAACATCTGATGTTTGTTGATCCGCCCTCCCCCACAGATAACATCTGATGTTTGTTGATCCGCCCTCCCCAACAGATAACATCTGATGTTTGTTGATCCGCCCTCCCCCACAGATAACATCTAATGTTTGTTGATCCGCCCTCCCCCACAGATAACATCTGATGTTTGTTGATCCGCTCTCCCCCACAGATAACATCTGATGTTTGTTGATCCGCCCTCCCCCACAGATAACATCTGATGTTTGTTGATCCGCCCTCCCCCACAGATAACATCTGATGTTTGTTGATCCGCCCTCCCCCACAGATAACATCTGATGTTTGTTGATCCGCCCTCCCCAACAGATAACATCTAATGTTTGTTGATCCGCCCTTCCCCACATATAACATCTGATGTTTGTTGATCCGCCCCTCCCCCACAGATAACATCTGATGTTTGTTGATCCGCTCTCCCCCACAGATAACATCTGATGTTTGTTGATCCGCCCTCCCCCACAGATAACATCTGATGTTTGTTGATCCGCCCTCCCCCACAGATAACATCTAATGTTTGTTGATCCGCCCTCCCCCACAGATAACATCTGAATGTTTGTTGATCCGCCCTCCCCACAGATAACATCTGAATGTTTGTTGATCCGCCCTCCCCCACAGATAACATCTGATGTTTGTTGATCCGCCCTCCCCCACAGATAACATCTAATGTTTGTTGATCCGCCCTCCCCCACAGATAACATCTAATGTTTGTTGATCCGCCCTCCCCACAGATAACATCTGATGTTTGTTGATTCCGCCCTCCCCCACAGATAACATCTGATGTTTGTTGATCCGCTCTCCCCCACAGATAACATCTGATGTTTGTTGATCCGCCCTCCCCCCACAGATAACATCTGATGTTTGTTGATCCGCCCTCCCCCACAGATAACATCTGATGTTTGTTGATCCGCCCTCCCCCACAGATAACATCTGATGTTTGTTGATCCGCCCTCCCCCACAGATAACATCTGATGTTTGTTGATCCGCCCTCCCCCACAGATAACATCTAATGTTTGTTGATCCGCCCTCCCCCACAGATAACATCTAATGTTTGTTGATCCGCCCTCCCCCACAGATAACATCTGATGTTTGTTGATCCGCCCTTCCCCCACAGATAACATCTGATGTTTGTTGATTCGCGCCCCCACAGATAACATCTGATGTTTGTTGATCCGCTCTCCCCCACAGATAACATCTGATGTTTGTTGATCCGCTCTCCCCCACAGATAACATCTGATGTTTGTTGATCCGCCCTTCCCCACAGATAACATCTGATGTTTGTTGATCCGCTCTCCCCCACAGATAACATCTGATGTTTGTTGATCCGCCCTCCCCCACAGATAACATCTGATGTTTGTTGATCCGCCCTCCCCCACAGATAACATCTGATGTTTGTTGATCCGCTCTCCCCACAGATAACATGTGATGTTTGTTGATCCGCTCTCCCCCACAGATAACATGTGATGTTTGTTGATCCGCTCTCCCCCACAGATAACATCTGATGTTTGTTGATCCGCTCTCCCCCACAGATAACATCTGATGTTTGTTGATCCGCCCTTCCCCACAGATAACATCTGATGTTTGTTGATCCGCTCTCCCCCACAGATAACATCTGATGTTTGTTGATCCGCCCTCCCCCACAGATAACATCTGATGTTTGTTGATCCGCCCTCCCCCACAGATAACATCTGATGTTTGTTGATCCGCTCTCCCCCACAGATAACATCTGATGTTTGTTGATCCGCCCTCCCCCACAGATAACATCTTATGTTTGTTGATCCGCCCTCCCCCACAGATAACATCTGATGTTTGTTGATCCGCTCTCCCCCACAGATGACATCTGATGTTTGTTGATACGCCCTCCCCCACAGATAACATCTGATGTTTGTTGATCCGCCCTCCCCCACAGATAACATCTGATGTTTGTGGATCCGCCCTCCCCCACAGATAACATCTGATGTTTCTTGATCCGCCCTCACCATATACAACGCCTGGTGTCTATGGGACTGCCCCAACAGATGCTTTGTTTATTGGTCCGCCCTCCCCCACAGATAACATGATATTTGTTGATCCGCCCTCCCCCACAGATAACATCTGATGTTTGTTGATCCGCCCTCCCCAACAGATAACATCTGATGTTTGTTGATCCGCCCTCCCCAACAGATAACATCTGATGTTTGTTGATCCGCCCTCCCCCACAGATAACATCTGATGTTTGTTGATCCGCCCTTCCCCACAGATAACATCTAATGTTTGTTGATCCGCCCTCCCCAACATATAACATCTGATGTTTGTTGATCCGCCCTCCCCACAGATAACATCTGATGTTTGTTGATCCGCCCTTCCCCACAGATAACATCTGGTGTTTGTTGATCCGCCCTCCCCCACAGATAACATCTGATGTTTGTTGATCCGCCCTTCCCCACAGATAACATCTGATGTTTGTTGATCCGCCCTCCCCCACAGATAACATCTGATGTTTGTTGATCCGCCCTTCCCCACAGATAACATCTGGTGTTTGTTGATCCGCCCTCCCCCACAGATAACATCTGATGTTTGTTGATCCGCCCTCCCCCACAGATAACATCTGATGTTTGTTGATCCGCCCTCCCCCACAGATAACATCTGATGTTTGTTGATCCGCCCTCCCCCACAGATAACGTCTGATGTTTGTTGATCCGCCCTCCCAACAGATAACATCTGATGTTTGTTGATCCGCCCTTCCCCACAGATAACATCTTATGTTTGTTGATCCGCCCTCCCCCACAGATAACACCTGATGTTTGTTGATCCGCCCTCCCCCACAGATAACATCTGATGTTTGTTGATCCGCCCTCCCCCACAGATAACACCTGATGTTTGTTGATCCGCCCTCCCCCACAGATAACATCTGATGTTTGTTGATCCGCCCTCCCCAACAGATAACATCTGATGTTTGTTGATCCGCTCTCCCCCACAGATAACATCTGATGTTTGTTGATCCGCCCTCCCCCACAGATAACATCTTATGTTTGTTGATCCGCCCTCCCCCACAGATAACATCTGATGTTTGTTGATCCGCTCTCCCCCACAGATAACATCTGATGTTTGTGGATCCGCCCTCCCCCACAGATAACATCTGATGTTTGTTGATCCGCCCTCCCCCACAGATAACATCTTATGTTTGTTGATCCGCCCTCCCCCACAGATAACATCTGATGTTTGTTGATCCGCTCTCCCCCACAGATGACATCTGATGTTTGTTGATACGCCCTCCCCCACAGATAACATCTGATGTTTGTTGATCCGCCCTCCCCACAGATAACATCTGATGTTTGTTGATCCGCCCTTCCCCACAGATAACATCTAATGTTTGTTGATCCGCCCTCCCCCACAGATAACATCTGATGTTTGTTGATCCGCCCTCCCCCACAGATAACATCTAATGTTTGTTGATCCGCCCTCCCCCACAGATAACATCTAATGTTTGTTGATGCGCCCTCCCCAACAGATAACATCTGATGTTTGTTGATCCGCCCTCCCCCACAGATAACATCTGATGTTTGTTGATTCGCGCCCCCACAGATAACATCTGATGTTTCTTGATCCGCGCCCCCAAATATGCACTGGGCAACAGCCCCTAGGTGTTTTGTTAGATGTTCTCCACTAGATTCTAATACTAGACGATCCCCACACACCCCTAGTTAGAAACAGACATATCATCGAGACCAAAATCAACAAACTCAATTTGATTTATAATTTTGATATTCTAGAGACAATTGGTCTTCCCCACATATAACGCCTTGTGTTTGTTGATCCTCCTAGAGACAACATTTTGTATGTGTTGATCGTTTTCCCCCTATTTATCACTATCCGTTAATAAATCTTCTTACAATTACATGTCGAACTTCAACCAAACAAATATGATGACTGTGTGAATCACAGATGACGTTTCCAGCACGACTAGATATCGCGGCTCTGCCCTATTATTAGATTGATCCCAGTGAACAATTAACCGTGCCCTATAAAGCAGATTGCTACTGTTAAAAATTAACATAATACCCGTTATGGGACACATTCGGTCGCGTGTCGATGTTCCGTAATAGCACCGACGAGTATAGCACGTGACCATCGTGACTCTCGTGTACGGGAATCACCGGAATACTGACGGCTTGTCAAAGTGACGTGGTGGGCGCGCGACAGTTTTGATAACGTTATTGGAGAGACGTGTTTAAGACTCACAGCTAGTTAGTTGTCTTGATGGCGTCGTCAATGGTTGGCGAAAGGGGCCCTACATAACGGCGTGTTAGAACGTTCCTCTCAACTCCCAGAAGGGGTATAAACAGGTCACTTTCCACGCATCTAACGAGACAGCTAAATGAAGGCTACACCATTACCAGCTAATGGCCGAGATTGGAGACGGTTAGCAGTGTTTTACTCTCGGCTACGGCTGATTCCTTCCCGCGGGATTTCGGAATTGTAACTCTATATATCACCAACATTCCTTTTATCAACATTGTTTTTGCTTCTTTTAGATAAAAAAAAAGGAAAAAACTAAATAAGCTCTTTTCAATTTAAATGTGATTTTTGTATAATCTTCTTCCTTGGTTTCCCTGGCAATTAACAACGTATTAGATTGTTCAAGGACGTTCGCCCCGGAGGGTAAAACGTAATTATTCCACGAACAGGATAATAACTGAGATACTACCCGTGACGTATGCATACCTACATACATACATATATACATACATAGATATGATAGTTTTGTTTCATACATACATACGTACATATATATGATAGTTCTGTTTTATACATACATACGTACATAGATATGATAGTTCTGTTTCATACATACATACATACGTACAAAACCCACATCAACACCAAAAGCGATATTTTCACAATCAAGTATTGCTGATTTGCAAAGTTAATAGAAGATATTAGAATGAATTTGGTTACACACTATAAAATTGCTTTCTACATGTACACATAAATAAGTTTTAACTATTTATTTTATTTTTATTTGAAATATTGATAAATTGTATGTTTTCTGATTAGTGACCTGAGAATATATGAGGATGCAGTTACGAGTTGTCTTTCTTCTGTCATATTTTACACTTATCACGTATACAGTCTACAGCAGTTGTCCAATAGAGAATTGTAAACTATCTTTACAGATAATATATCAAGATACACGTATGTCTGTATCAACATTGGTCATAGAAGGAAAATCAGGAGCAGTCTGAATACATCTACATTATATAGATTATCTGCCAGAGTACCATTTCTCTTCACAAGGCTGCGTCTTTTTTTTTACTTATATTTTCCGAACCTGTATCAGTAATATCAAAGTTATTGAACCATAACAAAAATGAAGTGAAGATCTTAAAACAAACTACCCCAAACACCTATTCTACCACATTTTAAAACGGTCTTTTTCCTTTAAGATGTTCTTTAAATCAATAAATCGTTTTAACAACTTATGATACTATTTTTGATGTTATTTGATGATTACATGCAAAAGAAATGCTTCTATCAACAGGATAATAACTATATAATAGTTACCGTAGCTGATCCCTGCGGTCGATGAATTGTTGTTTGGGGAAGATCATCCCAGGGTTGGAGTTGATCGGGAGGGGAAGTCGGTTCTTCATGTACATGTCATCAAACCACCAGCTATATGCCTGAAACCATAATTATAATTGGGAATGAGATATGTGAACGGGAAAAGTAGAGGGAGGACACACGAGAATGGGAAACGTACAGGGAGGACACACGGAAATGGGAAAAGTTCAGGGAGAACACACGGAAATGGGAAAAGTTCAGGGAGGACACACGGAAATTGGGAAAAGTTCAGGGAGAACACAGGGAAATGGGAAAAGTTCAGGGAGAACACTCGGAAATGGGAAAAGTTCAGGGAGGACACAAGAAATTGGGAAAGTACAGGGAGGACACAAGAAAATGGGAAAAGTACAGGGAGGACACATGGAAATGGGAAAAGTACAGGGAGGACACAAGAAAATGGGAAAAGTACAGGGAGGACACAAGAAAATGGGAAAAGTACAGAGAGGACACAAGGAAATGGAACCAAATACAGAGAGGACACACGAGAATGGGAAACGTACATGGAGGACACACGGAAATGGGAAACGTATATAGAGGACACACGGAAATGGGAAAAGTACAGAGAGGACACACGGAAATGGGAAAAGTTCAGGGAGGACACAAGAAATTGGGAAAAGTACAGGGAGGACACAAGAAAATGGGAAAAGTACAGGGAGGACACATGGAAATGGGAAAAGTACAGGGAGGACACAAGAAAAGGGGAAAAGTACAGGGAGGACACAAGACAGTGGGAAAAGTACAGGGAGGACACATGGAAATGGGAAAAGTACAGAGAGGACACAAGGAAATGGGAAAAGTTCAGGGAGGACACAGGAGAATGGGAAACGTACATGGAGGACACACGGAAATTGGAAACGTATAGAGAGGACACACGGAAATGGGAAAAGTACAGAGAGGACACAAGGAAATGGGAAAAGTACAGGGAGGACACAAGAAAATGGGAAAAGTTCAGGGAGGACACAAGAAAATGGGAAAAGTACAGGGAGGACACAAGAAAATGGGAAAAGTACAGAGAGGACACAAGAAAATGGGAAAAGTACAGGAAGGACACACGGAAATGGGAAAAGTACAGGGAGGACACAAGAAAATGGGAAAAGTACAGAGAGGACACAAGAAAATGGGAAAAGTACAGGGAGGACACATGGAAATGGGAAAAGTACAGGGAGGACACATGGAAATGGGAAAAGTACAGTGAGAACACAAGGAAATGGGTAAAGTACAGAGAGGACACACAGACAAACGGAAAAGAAAAGTGATACAAACGGAAAAAGAAGGGTGAGGACAAACGGAAAAAGAAGAGTAAGGACAAACGGAAAAGAAGAGTAATACAAACGGATAAAGAAGAGTGAGGACAAACGGAAAAAGAAGAGTGAGGACAACCAGAAAAAGAAGGGTGAGGACAAACGGAAAAGAGGAGTGAGGACAAACGGATAAAGAAGAGTGAGGACAAACGGAAAAAGAAGAGTGAGGACAAACGGAAAAAGAAGATTGAGGACAACCAGAAAAGAAGAATGAGGACAAACAGAAAAAGAAGGAGTGAGGACAAACGGATAAAGAAGAGTGAGGACAACCAGAAAGAAGAATGAGGACAAACGGAAAAAGAAGAGTGAGGACAAACGGAAAAAGAAGAGTGAGGACAACCAGAAAAGAAGAATGAGGACAAGCGGATAAAGAAGAGTGAGGACAAACGGTGAGAGCAGGCGATTGGAAGAACAGTAGGTTTAAACTCTGATTGAAACGTGTGGGATTTATGCATGGGATTAGGCAGAGAAAACACATGTTATTGAGTGGCATAGATATAAAGACAGTTACACAGACGTAGAAACAGAGGCATGTCTGAATTGCTAGGAATGGGGAGAACATATGGAATGGCCGCACGGCACAAAGTTAACCTTGTTCTTTGATGCTAAAATGAAATATAGTCTCTGATATGAAATATTGCCCCCACAAAAGAACATTAATATATCTAATGCACGTCCCGTCAACATAGCGAGCTCTGTGTCTCGTCAGCATACACACCTTGTCAATATAGCTAGGTTTCTCCAGCAACTTTTGCCACTTATTTTAGTGATGATTACCAAAACAAATGGTGAATAAGAAACAGCTTAGGCACAACATACTAAATATATTGTCACAACAGACACCGACTTTTTCATTGGTCTGTTCTGATACCGCGGGATAACATAATCGTGTAAATCCTGAGCTAGCTGTTTTGACATAAACGACATGGCTTGAGCACATTATCTAGGATTACGGACGGTTGATTTCTAATCGTCTATCCCTGTGTCATCTTGCTTCAGGCGGGGAGAGGGAGACTTCACTTCATCATGGAGATCGTCTGGATTGGGTTGAGATAGCAGGGAAAACAAGGTTTTATATAAGAGATGAATGTGTTTGTCACTGCAGGCACAAGACATGAGACTCGCATTCAGACCAATTTACTTTCGGCTTGTTTATCATTTCCCGTACAATGTAGTGTGCATCTGGCCGTTTACATTGTAGCACCCCGGCTTCCTCTGATGGTGTTTACTCACCAAACACACCAAAGATCAACACACTAAATGGTCAAATTCAATGGACGTTGTTTCTCTCCTCACGAGGCTATTGATTAAGAGCTCTGTGCCACACGCGTCCCTGGGGACTCTCTCTCTCGATATTCATGTTTGAGTGTATACATCATTAAAAGATGCTGTCAAATATAACGAATCGGTATCAATAAATGACACCATCTATATTGCCTCATGGTACAACGTGTCATGTCTGACCACGATCACCCCGACCGCTAGATGGCGGAGCACACGTCGTATACTGTTATGAAATTGACAGTTTAAGTGATTTGATGAAATTCCCTGGATAAAACGGTAACTTTATAATGTAGAAAAAACAATCACAGTAGTGTCACTTTGATACAATAGTAGTCTTAGTCAACGGAAGTAAACAATGACTCAGTTTGGTACAGCCAACAATCCTAAAATTATTGGGAGATATCCATGTTGTTAAAATCCTATGTTCGGGAAATTACACTTTACTTACCCATAAAATACCATTTAAACCTATATTATCAATCACCTAAGAAATATTGCCATGTCTATGGATGATAATTGGGCCTATTGGGGCGAGAAACCAATTATCATCGAAGCATTCCTTTGAAGACGATGAAACAAGCACCTATATAGTTATCGATTGCTGTTTGACTTGGATGACTATCTTTGAAGGCTATATCTCTGATATTTATTTCACGCGCTGACGATTGCGCGTGCGTGTTCGTTTCATTATTTGTCATAAAACCATCGATAATGATCGATCGACAGAATGTCTTTAACTCTGGCAGAAAAATCCAATTGTGACTCTTGAGATTTACGCAGTTTACTATCGAAAAGAAACCGGTCAATGTAATTAGTTTTCTGCACTGACACATCGCACTTTTGTAGTTGCTCTGACTGGGAATTCGTCAATAATACGGAAGCCTTGTTAAATATTTCATAACGTATGTCGGCAAATACGCCCTCCCTATCCACAACCAGACCCACATTGTCATCTATAGTCAGTTGGGTTGTATTCTGGCTACATGGTCAAGCGACACGCTGGTAGTAGTTCCCGTCCAGGTCAATATATTACATTTTTAAAATTTTATCTTGGATCGTTAAAATTGCATAGTTCATCACTATATAGCTAAATATTAACCTCAACAATGTGTCGTCGTCATAACTAAGAGAAGCTGCGTGCACATGCGTTATCAGTCAGTTTAAGACTGTACAGATGAGTTTGTATATATGTATCCAGGAGGTTGACTTGCTGATACAGTAGAAACAGTGATTTATTCTAAAAACGTGGTACCATTTCTATCAGTCAGTATACGACCACACTTTCTAGAAACAATTTCAGAAAAGTGCATACGACAGTGGTGTAATATCAGAACTGATATAGTCCCTGTGAGTAATAAACTCACTGTAACCTCTCCGACATGTGAATCCAATAAATGACATTTAACAAAGTATAGGCAGAATATCGCATTGACCCTCAAAATTTGACAGCATGAATATTAAAATCTTAGACTCTAGACATCATGTAACATTTTCTACACTTCACATATCCCTATATAACCAGAGTAAACGTATCTTGTGGTTACAATTCATCACCATGGTTATCCTCTTCATGTTATTAATATCAGCTTACGGTTCAACCTAGATGGCAAATAAACCTTTGGACATATGATATAAAAAACATAAACAAAACAACAAAACAACAGCAAACAAACAAATGAAGGAGAAAACATTACTACAAATCATTTAAACATCCGGTAAGAAAACGTTAATGCATAAATCACCACTCCGTGTTTTACAGATATTCGAACGGAAATATACTACCCATGGGAAACAAACCAAAATAGCACTCATGAAAAGACTAAATACAACACGCCTAGAACAAGCAAAGGCCATACCAGTAAAGAACGTCAAGCCAAAAACCAAACTACAAGCCAAAAACCAACTAAACGAACGACAAGCTAAAAACCAACGTAAAGAACCACAAACCAAAAAATATCACGTAATAAACGACAAGCCAAAAACTAACACGTAATAAACGACAAGCCAAAAACTAACACGTAATAAACGACAAGCCAAAAACTAACACGTAATAAACGACAAGCCAAAAACTAACACGTAATAAACGACAAGCCAAAAACCAGCATGTAAAGAACAGCAAGCTTACGATCAACACATAAAGAACGACAAACCAAAAACCAACTTAAAGAACGATAAGCCAAAACAAAAAACAAAAAAACAAAACAAAAAACGTAAAGAAAGACAAACCAAAACCAGCATGTAATGAACGACAAGCTAAAAACGAATATATGAAGAACGACAAGCTAAAGACCAACTTAAAGAAAGACAAGACAAAAAGCCAACGTAAAGAACGACAGACCAAAAACTAACATGTAATGAACGACAAACCAAAAAGGAATAAGAAATGAACGACGGGCCAAAAAACGAATATATTAAGAACGACAAGCTAAAGACCAACTTAAAGAACGACAAGCCAAATGCCAACGTAAAGAACGACATACCAAAAACGAATATTAATTGCACGACATGCCGAAAACTATCGCAATGAACTACAAGCCATCAACGAATATCTAATGAACAACAATCCAAAAACGATTATGTACTAAATGACAGGAACCAAAAACCCACGTAATGAACGACAAGCCAAAAACGAATATGAAATGAACGAAAAGTCAAAAACAAACGAAATGAGCGACAAGCCAGAAACCAACATGTAAAGAACGATAAGCCGAAAACCAACATGTGATGAACGACAGGCCGAAAATCAACATGTGATGAACGACAGGCCGAAAATCAACATGTGATGAACGACAGGCCGAAAATCAACATGTGATGAACGACAGGCCGAAAATCAACATGTGATGAACGACAGGCCGAAAATCAACATGTGATGAACGACAGGCCGAAAATCAACATGTGATGAACGACAGGTCGAAAACCAAATCGTAAAGAACGACAAACCAAAAACCAACATATTAAGAACAATACACCGAAAAATGAAATGAAGCAAGCAAATGATAGCAAGAAAAGTATAGCAACTCAGAACACAAAACGAGAACAAGCTTGAAATTGAAACTTTTAGAGAAACAACATGATTATACCAATCTGTAAAATCTATAACATGAGAGAGATATATAGCAAAATTAGATTTTCACGGAGGGTTTTTGAAAGATCAGAGAGAATAAGACCATGTATTAAGTTAGTTAAAGCGTCTTCTGTTACATCGAAAACCACAAACCAAAATCTAAACTTATAAACACCGAATAAAATACAGTATCAAACATATAGACATTCATTCAAAACAAGAACATCACTGCATCAATAAAATGTCTATATCTTTAAAATCAGTTGTACGGATTTCACAGACTAGCTTAATGACTTTGAGGACACATTTTGTAAGACCGTGCTAGATGTCGTGAATACCACTTAGAACCATCAGCACCACTAGGCCATATTTTATCTTTAACAATAAAACTAGATGTTAGACTACTGGATGTATCCCACATTGTGTGGCGGTACGGCCTGATGGATGGACGCTAAGCGGTGGGCCTGGTCTAGCTGGCGTGATGTATGGCTGCTTCGGGTGCCTCTCCCAAGTTTCCTTTCCATCTCTCAACAGTTAATTACAGATACGTTACATGGACTGGTACAAGTTACAGAGAATTTACATCCAATAAGCCCATATCCAATGACACCAGTCCAACACAAAACAAAGTTGCTTTCCCTTAATTGCTTGCTTGAAAGGCTTTGTGCTCGGAAAGAGGGCGATCACATAGCGGCGAATTACCCAACTTGTCTGCTGCTGTTTTTGATTATACAAAATCTTGTCCAAATAAAAGTATTCTTTAATCACGGCTGCTCAATAAAGGCCAGTATGGCTCAGTCCGCTTGGTTTATTGGTTCCACACTCTTGTGGCTTGGCAATGCGATTTTCCATTAACGAGATACATAAATGTACAAACACGTGTAATTCAAGATGTTTGCTTCCAAAAAGCTTATCGACTTGCAGAATTTTGTAGAACTTTCACTTTAACAATGTGCACTTTATTTCTATGATGTGTATGAGGAGGAAATATCTGTATTGACGTCCAGACGGATACATATGACATATCTTTATATTTGGAAACTGAGATGATGCCGTGGTGTCGGTTTGGCATTACATCAGTCATGATCCAAATGGTTAGTTCGAGTAATACCGAGAGAGCTAGCATGTCATTTCAAACATCAAGAATGTGATAAATGTATACCATATTGTACATACATACCTTAATATATACATATGTGTGTCGGCGGCGACTTTTGAATTAAGCAGTGTGTGGTTTGTTTGTCAGCTGGGTTGATGCTGATGTACATGTATAGATTTTTCTACGTACAGCTGTACAAGGATTCTATAACGTGAAACATTGTTTTGCATTGAAAGGAAATCTGAGCTATTTCACTTCGCAATATGTTTTTAAAAGTGTATTTTTCCAATAGACTGTGTACATAGCGAATTCTTTTTGCACTCATTCAACACTTTGGGGTACGAATTCAAAAGTATTCAAATTTGGCCATCACTTTGTGTACGTACCCAATTCTCCTTAGACTCGGCGAACAATTTCAGTTGTTCTTGCAGGATCTCGCCCTCACCCCCGGGATCACAGAACTCCTTTATAAGGGCCTTCGTTTTAAGGAACTGTTGAGTGGACACGATGGGTCGGATGATTGCCAAGTACTTCTGTACGGTACTGTGTAGTTCGGGAACCGGTAACTTTGGAAGCGGTTTCTGGAAACGAAACAAATCCTTGCAATACATTGCATATTGAATTACTTTGTTTTCATATTTACATAAAAATCAGATGCCATAATCAGACATTGTTTTGAACACCTGTAAGCAAAATTTTATCATGTATATTTTTGTGTGTGATATTATTGTTTTTTTTTATTAGAAACAGCGATACGAGTACGAAGTACTTACCGTATTAATTTTTTTTTGTAAAATGAATGATAATAAATGGCAAGATGCAATCTTGAAATCTTGTTTTATTCGTTGTTTTCCTAACGATGTAACATGTTTAAACGTAAACACACGTATGAAGCATGGAGCATTTAACCCTCACATAACCTATATATTACACTGAAACTCACATGACTCTAATATGACTTTCATATGACCATGACCCTTACATGACCCCATACGCGGTCATAGTAACAGAGGCACAATTGTGGTTATTGTATTATTGTATCCCGACACGCTCTCTCTCGCCTAAACTACTAATCAATTTGTATCAAAGATAAAAATAGATTATCATGAATAAACCATGCATCTGCAACAAGTAAAAATTCGCACACTTTTTACAGGTATACTTTCTACTATGGGGAACCTAATTATGTATCGTATGTCAGTGAGTCTTACAGGTTGGTTCTAAAACAAAATATATTTAGATATCTGTTATGCCTGCCTGGTTTCTCGGAATTGGTAATAGTGTATCGGGGAAACACAACCTTATTACACTCCTGATATGCATCACAAAAACACCAGATATAAATTGGCCGCTATATTGTACATACAAAACGCTCTTTCATCCAAAATCAACTTCTTTGTTTGTTTCTGAAATCTGTTAATCAAAACGGGTAACAAAACCCGGAACAGAAACGTTCAATTCATGCACAAACAATAACATCAACATTCACTTCCTGAACTATTCAGCAAGGTCTTACCAGAATTCACTTCCTGAATAATGCGGCAAGGACTAGCCAGTATTCATTTCCTGAACAGCAAGGCCTCGCCAATATTCACTTACTGAACAGTTCATCAAAGCCTAGCCAGTATTCACTTCATGAACAATGCAGTTAAGCTTAGTCAATATTCACTTTCTGAACAATTTAGCAAATCCTAGCCAGTATTCCCTTCCTGAACAATTTAGCAAGCCCTACCCAAACATCCCCTCCGGAACGATTCAGCATGGCCTACCCAACATTCACATCCGGAATAATTCAGCAAGGCCTCCCAAACATTCACTTCCTGAACTAATAAACAAGGCCTGCCAAACATTCGCCTCCTAAGCAATTGAGCAAAGCCTGGCCGACATTCACTTCCGGCACAATTAAGCAAGGCCTCCCCAACATTAACTTACTGAACAGTTCATCAAAGCCTAGCCAGTATTCACTTCCTGAACAATGCAGTTAAGCTTAGTCAATATTCACTTTCTGAACAATTTAGCAAATCCTAGCCAGTATTCACTTCCTAAACAATTTAGCAAGTCCTACCCAAACATCCCCTCGGAACGATTCAGCATGGCCTACCAAACATTCACATCTGGAATAATTAAGCAAGGCCTCCTAAACATTCACTTCCTGAGTAATTCAGCAAAGCCTACCCATCATTTACTGCCGGAAAAATTAGGCAAGGCCTGCCCAACATTTACTTCCGGTACAATGCAAAGGGAAAAGTGAAGAATCAGGATATGCATACATCATTCAACAATGTCTTTATTCAGAGTAGACTAGATTAGATCAGTATACATCCTGATATCGCTGTTCTATTGTTCTATTGAATACTACAAATACTCTTCCTATTAGGTTAACTGATACAAAACCTTACGTACCTGGAGGATAAGATCGCTCACTGTATTCCGTGTGTTAGCGATGTGATACATGCTATTTGCTAAAAACACAATTGTGCGGAAGTGATAAAGACAAGATGCAGTCAGGACCGTGGGCAATATGTAGACAGAGCCGGAGAAAGGTCTTTTAGATGAAAGTAATTATTAATATTAAAAACATAATTTCAAGTTTTTAATTGTTCATTTTTGAATTCCTTATGCCTGGTATATCAAGCTCTTGTTATGTTTGTTGATTTATGTTTAACCTTTTTCTCTTGCAAAATGAAATGCCAAATTGATTTTTAATGTTAGAATACGGCAGAAAATTTATATCAATTGTACAATTATTTGATGAAAGACTAAAAAAGCTTTTATCAATAATTTTTCATCTGAATCTTCGTATACCACGATATATAGTCTAGTCAATGACTAGGACACATTCCCACCGACAAAAAATGTTGCGGTTATGATAAAACAAAGGAACTAAGCAAAGTTAAAAAGTGATTCGTTATTCCAAATAACGAGTAACTGACTAACTTCACTTTTGTCATGAACTATCAGTTGACACAAAAACAGGTCAAGGCCTGAATTCCGAATTCTTTCCCATAATCCAGTATATGATTGACGGACAGCTATATATTAAGCTACTTATATTAATTTTGTACCAGTGACTTCCCTTGCGCTGTTCTAAATCTTACATAACTAGCGAGAATACCACATTGATTATACTGGGTCTAAATGACATTAAATTATATCCCGGTAATAACCTCCTTACGATGCATCGTGCATGAAATAATGGGTTCTATTTGAAATTAATCACAATTCGAAAAATCGCTCTTTGTACCATATAATTAAGTATCGACATATAATATTTCAAGATAAATTATGTGACAAAAGTTAATTAATCTTGACATGTTGTTTTGATAAAAATGAAAAAGAAAGATCATTGTGAGAGCAGCAAAGCGGAATTTGTATTTATTTTTGTTTGGAATTATCTTATAAACATTGTGGAAGTAGATAGTGACCAATTCTTATGCAATCGAAATAAAAAAAAAACCAACAACAATAAATTGACTTTTTCGATAAAATTAATCTGATTCTATGGAGGTGTAGCGGATGGGTGGGGAAGAAACATTTCATCTATGGGCAAAATATAACGATCAGTCAGAGGCCCACCGTTGATATGAACATTTTATTTGGGGTTGTTCCGACATCTCGAACCAAAGTGAAGGTTCTGCCTTCCATAATGGCAGTACATGTAACGTCTCGGAATCTGAAGCCTGCTCAATTCTGTCAATAAACATACAAAGAACAAATCCCTTGTACCCAGATCCCGCAGATTATGGATGAGAAGCACCTGTAATCCTCATTATCACGGAGTTAGCTGCACTCGGTGAGATCAGTGCAAAGTTACAATGTGAGACGTTGTTACGGTGCCTACTCGATGTCGGGACAACTGATGGCGTCATGGTAACCACCTCTCCGACCACACGATAGGTGATGGCAGTCTCCAATGGACGGGTACTAAAGGTCAAAGGATTCGGTGTTATTACCACTCAACACATGCGTAAGGGATACCGATTCCGGAGGGACCAAGGTGTTGATGGATTGTTAGTGTATCCTGTGACAGGAATGACCTATTTATGTGTTAGTACAATAATGACATGGCTATTCCGATGTCGTGTGTGTAAATAACTTATAACGCAGTCCGTCAGACAACATACCAGGTAACAATTCATTACGTTTAGAAAGGATAAGGATTCCCTACAATTAAGCATGATACACACAGCGTTCTTTCATCTTTTGACTTCTTGCAATTTTCGAAGCATGTTCTGACCTAGACGTTTACACGTGTTTTGTTGAATGCCATTGCTGGGCTCTATAATGTAGAAAATGATTGATGCCAGGAACACAAACCAATAGATATCATGCATCCATCTTCATCCGATCTTTAAATAAAAATTAGAAGAACAGTTTTATTAGCGTAGGTTAAAGCGTTTTTTTTCTGACTGTAGAATTTTTTATTTTTATTTTTGTTTGTTTTTGTTTTGGATTTTTTTATTATGCTCAAGCATTGTGACAGCCACTGTTTTCTAGTTTAGGTAGGAGAGAGTTGCCTGTTAAATAGGACTGAACCTTAGGGCTATATGAATACAGTGTATTACATGTTTTTTTTTTTTTTAGCATTCATAAGATTTATGCCGGTATCACAGCAGATTTATAAAACTCTACATATTCAACCTACACCTACCAGAGAGTATAAACAATACGGTAATTTTGACCATAAACAATATGAATATTCATTTCGGAGTATTTATTTACATGAACCCGTTTGGTAAATATCTGATAGTACACAAATGCTACATTACACAACAGCAGACTTCTATCACATCTCCACCCAACAACACATTCATTGTCTGTTACAGCTTGAGCATTCATATATTCCATGTCAAACTGTGAATCTGATTGAGATATCTTACTGCGTTCTGTCTGTCAAACAATGTATAAGACTAGGATTTATGACAATTCCGTTAAATTATACAAATGGAAAAAGACCGGAAGGTCATATTTCACTAGTGGAACATTTAAGCATTGAACTGTTACAAAATGGTAGCATACAGTCGATATGAATACAATTTGGGTGATAGATAAATATAATGTCGCCCGTTATACTACCATTTGGTAACAGTTCAATGCTAATATTTACATTCAGATTATTTTTTTATTTACTGTAGCTTAAGCCGCGTTTAAATCTGCCGCTTGCCCCTATCACTGACGTCATCAAGTTCAAATACCGGAACAGCCGAAATTTCCAGAAAGAATAGTATAGTCCGTCACATGTCGTTATTAATAGCATTCACATAAACTGGTTTTTGCATACATTTGGCTTTATTTCATATACGTCTGTAGATATCGTCAAATTGTTCACAATCGCATCATTTCTGATTGTTTTATAATAAAGCCGTTTTTTCGGCGCAATGATATACGGTTAACATTAAGAAGTAATGCGGCGTTGAACAGGTATTCCACAGGACAGACTCGATTTCTCGGAAACACTTATGTTTCTATTGACTAGATTTACGTTATTTTCAGAGGAATATCATCTCTTAAACTCTAAATAGAAGTCATCTTGACAGTAGGTGAACACGAATCCAAGGATATTTCTTTCGAAACCGATTCCAGTCTAACCCATCACATCAGTGTCGCTAACTTAGCAGACAATGTTCAACTTCACAGGGGCTCGATTTTGGAGTAAGGTAGGCCTTTGACATCAGTGAATAACCACAAAACTATAATTCAGGATGCATACACAAACGGAAACCATGTCGATACTGCCGCTTTTCGCAAGATTTTTTTTATATAAATGCTGGACTTTAAATGTTGTCGCGTCTAGCATTTCTAAACATTTGGCAACGAGCCCCTGTACTGTGTGTGTGTGTGTGACGACATTGACAATTTGATTACTTCGTATAGATCAAGAATAACGCTTATAATAATTTTGTGTCGACTTTAAAAAAAAAATTTTTTTACACTCATAACTTGCGTTGCTTTATGTTTTTGTAGTAGTTTACAGTATGTAGATAAATGCTAGCATTTGAAAGCTCTCTAGGCCGAATGTAACTGGTGGCCATTGTTTTAACCTACAATACCTGAAGCTGTTTTCATACACTGACCGAATCACTGTAAATTGTAGTATACAGTCTCATGAATACAATGAATACAATGAATACAATTTGGTTTACTAACGACATATAGGCAAATGCTACACAGAATGTATATACAATGGCTTGAGAATGGAATAACACAGCGTATTGTGGTAGAAATAAATATATAGTACCATTATTTAGTCTTTTCTTTAACTTTATACAAGATGTTTTGCTATTGTAAAAGTGCTATCTGTATCCTTTACATAACCTTTTTTTTATACTTTCTTATCTTTAAAGACATTTCTATTTCATAAAAAACATTGTATAAACATCACAACAAATACACGAACATACATCAAATCTAATAGGTATGGTTTGTAATCATCATCATCATCATCATCATCATCATCATCATCATCATCATCATCATCATCCATTTAAATCACCATTTTTATCTTCATCGTATAAGATCATTATTCTTTTATATATCAATATGTTATGTTTTAATATTCATAATTATCATCATCATCACCCTCCTCCTCCTCCTCCTCCTCCTCCTCATCATCATCATCATTACAAACTACATCAATTTGTTCATTGATAACCATATATACCCATACATGTGTATATACATAAGTATTACATGACAATACATATTTATGACAAAGTATCACATGGCAATACATGTTTATGACAAAGTATTACATGACAATACATGTTTATGACAAATTATTACATGACAATACATGTTTATGACAAAGTATTACATGGCAATACATGTTTATGACAAAGTATTACATGACAATACATGTTTATGACAAAGTATCACATGGCAATACATGTTTATGACAAAGTATTACATGGCAATACATGTTTATGACAAAGTATTACATGGCAATACATGTTTATGACAAAGTATTACATGACAATACATTTTATGACAAGGTATTACATTATTTCACCACTAGTTCTCATCAGTTCTGACACTTTGCTCATCAACGTTACTAGAAACATATAACGGATTAGGGAATTATAATTTGTCATCATTCCAGTTTAAGAAAAGCATGCATCGTGAAATATTGAGAAGAAATATATACCGTCTTATCTAAAACAAGTTTTTACAATGCTACGTGATCGTGTGTAATACTGAGTGTGCGCCAAGGAAAAGACCTGTGATTCTCCGATTGAAATGAAATAATTAACATCCATTAAGATAAGTAACTTTAATTGTTGGAGCTCGCAACCTTCAACATATAAGGAGGCAAGAGATCTTCCTAAAAAAGAAGCGTTCTACTTCTTGGACGAGAAGTAGAGACCGCCACGCGATAAAGTGGGAAACCCGTCATCTGCCCTATTCCCGTTTTGTTCTTGAGTGGAGATTCAGTTGCAATCATGAATAATTCAGATTCTGGATATTTTGCGATTCGAAACTGTCTGGAATTTCATGACTTTAAATGCTTTCTCCAGAAAAATAAAACCCATTAGAGAAACTGCTAACAAGAGGCTAGGTTATGAAAGATGTATACCAGATAAGTATGTAGACATATATTGCTAGTACTTAGAAGATAAAAAAGCAATATTGTAATGAATAATATAGACCAGCTAAGTCTCTAGGTACCGGCGAGGATTTGTAACCTATGCATGTTAAACGAATATGTTGAAAGGCGCTGGCGTAAATATAGAATTGGAACAAACGGGTGCATAGGGGTACAATGGATGAGGAGGTGACGAGGAGAGCATGTTGTTCCCGAATGTGATTGAGAGATGATAATATTCGGCACGTTTTCCAACACGAGTGTACATGAGCGCTGATAAGTTGCATATACATCACGTATATATTCGGAAACTATTCAAAAAATAGTCTTGATTATCAATAACTCTAAATACATTTCATCAAACACGTTCTTTAGAAATTATGAAAATATCACATACCGTAAGATCCCATTTTGGATATATTTCTTGATCAATGGATGCAACCCTCTTGATGTACTCTCTGACGTGACCCGTCGCCATCACAGGAAGCGGAAATAGCTTAGTCGCAGAAGTTAGTGAGCTCAGTTCCGGTCTAGCTGTCGTAGGATTCGGATAAGTGCCATATCAGGAAGACGTAAAGTATTGAATGTTTGTAATGTCAGTTCCACCAGAAGACGATCGTACAAGCTAGGTCAATCAAGCCCATTACGAAAGATTAAATGGACCTGATCATCCTGTATTGATCAGAAGCCACAGGATCCATACAGACAAATCGGTAAATTTCCTCTTCGATCAATTGGTCTCCGGGTGAAGTGTCGAATCTAGAAAATAAAGAAAACACCCTGTAACAGGAAATAGTTTGAAAATGTCATAAATGCACACAAGATATCGCCAAAGAACTAATGCAGGGAGAAAGTAATCTAAAAATCCATTTTTATTACCAGAAGGCGTATACGGAGAGGACATGAGTAGGAACTACAGATAACATGTAATAACATAGAATAGGAAAGATGAATTGAGAAAAGTTTGTTCAAACAATTGCGAGGCATGAACAGCAGGCAGGCTCTGTCAGTATATATACAACTAAGTTACGACACCATCGATCCAGTCTCCACTCGCGCTACAGTCACACACTCTTCTGCTAGACATGAACATTTTTCTTCATTTCAAAATCCCTACTAGTGTCGGAATGTAACTGTTTCAGAAGACGATAAATAAACAGATTTAAATCACCTTTCCAGCTAGGCACTGGAGCTACAATACTAAATATCTTCTAAATTTACTTGGAATAGGAAAGTAAAACCTCAGACTATAGACATATGTAAGAAATAAATAAGGTATGTGAGAGAAACAGGTATAATTAGCCTACCCTTTCAATGGAGATCTCCTGCAACTGTTGGCGTCCTAACAGGGGCTTGCTTAAAGAGCGTATTTGTCGATTTTATGTTAAAACTAATCGATTTTTTATTTTTTTTCTATGAAATACAGTCAGACATGCTATTGTAGCATACTTTTATGTATGAACAACGTGATACAGTGAGCGTCTCATTACTATATAATTAGGTCTGCACCCGTCCACTGTACAGGTGTACCTCATGTACTCCAAAGAGAAATAGTTGATTTAATGCGAGGTACATCAACCTAATTACGTATTTTAGTGCAGTAGTGCATTAGGCAACCATTGTATTGATTAAACTTTCTCACTCCTCGGGGATGACCACGTGTACTTACCATATGTCTATACTATATACGACTGTAAAGTCTTGTAAGTCACCTAGGCAAAAAGAATGAGATTAAACAAGGTTATTTGTGATCATAACTTTTTCTTATCTTGACACTGATTATTCGAATACGATCTTGTATTCTAACTGTGATTGTATGTATGTAGTCTTGTATTCTAACTGTGATTGTATGTAGTCTTGTATTCTAACTGTGATTGTATGTATGTAGTCTTGTATTCTAACTGTGATTGTATGTAGTCTTGTATTCTAACTGTGATTGTATGTGGTCTTGTATTCTAACTGTGATTGTATGTATGTAGTCTTGTATTCTAACTGTGATTGTATGTAGTCTTGTATTCTAACTGTGATTGTATGTAGTCTTGTATTCTAACTGTGTTTGTATGTAGACTTGTATTCTAACTGTGATTGTATGTGGTCTTGTATTCTAACTGTGTTTGTATGTAGACTTGTATTCTAACTGTGATTGTATGTGGTCTTGTATTCTAACTGTGTTTGTATGTAGACTTGTATTCTAACTGTGTTTGTATGTGGTCTTGTATTCTAACTGTGATTGTATGTAGACTTGTATTCTAACTGTGTTTGTATGTAGTGTTGTATTCTAACTGTGTTTGTATGTAGTGTTGTATTCTAACTGTGATTGTATGTAGTGTTGTATTCTAACTGTGTTTGTATGTATGTAGTCTTGTATTCTAACTGTGATTGTATGTAGACTTGTATTCTAACTGTGTTTGTTTGTATGTAGTCTTGTATTCTAACTGTGTTTGTTTGTATGTAGACTTGTATTCTAACTGTGTTTGTTTGTATGTAGACTTGTATTCTAACTGTGATTGATTGTATGTAGACTTGTATTCTAACTGTGATTGTATGTATGTAGACTTGTATTCTAACTGTGATTGATTGTATGTGGTCTTGTATTCTAACTGTGATTGTATGTAGTCTTGTATTATAACTGTGATTGTATGTAGACTTGTATTCTAACTGTGATTGATTGTATGTAGACTTGTATTCTAACTGTGTTTGTATGTATGTAGACTTGTATTCTAACTGTGATTGATTGTATGTAGACTTGTATTCTAACTGTGATTGATTGTATGTAGACTTGTATTCTAACTGTGTTTGTTTGTATGTAGACTTGTATTCTAACTGTGTTTGTATGTATGTAGACTTGTATTCTAACTGTGATTGATTGTATGTAGACTTGTATTCTAACTGTGATTGATTGTATGTAGACTTGTATTCTAACTGTGATTGTATGTATGTAGACTTGTATTCTAACTGTGATTGATTGTATGTGGTCTTGTATTCTAACTGTGATTGTGTGTGGTCTTGTATTCTAACTGTGTTTGTATGTAGACTTGTATTCTAACTGTGATTGTGTGTGGTCTTGTATTCTAACTGTGATTGTATGTAGTCTTGTATTCTAACTGTGTTTGTATGTAGTCTTGTATTCCAACTGTGATTGTATGTATGTAGTCTTGTATTCCAACTGTGTTTGTATGTAGTCTTGTATTCCAACTGTGATTGTATGTAGTCTTGTATTCTAACTGTGTTTGTATGTAGTCTTGTATTCTAACTGTGTTTGTTTGTATGTAGACTTGTATTCTAACTGTGATTGATTGTATGTAGACTTGTATTCTAACTGTGATTGTATGAAGACTTGCATTCTAACTGTGATTGTATGTAGTCTTGTATTCTAACTGTGATTGTGTGTGGTCTTGTATTCTAACTGTGATTGTATGTAGTCTTGTATTCTAACTGTGTTTGTATGTATGTAGTCTTGTATTCTAACTGTGTTTGTTTGTATGTAGTCTTGTATTCTAACTGTGTTTGTATGTATGTAGTCTTGTATTCTAACTGTGTTTGTATGTATGTAGTCTTGTATTCCAACTGTGATTGTATGTAGACTTGTATTCCAACTGTGTTTGTATGTAGACTTGTATTCTAACTGTGATTGTATGTAGTCTTGTATTCTAACTGTGTTTGTATGTATGTAGTCTTGTATTCTAACTGTGTTTGTTTGTATGTAGTCTTGTATTCTAACTGTGTTTGTATGTATGTAGTCTTGTATTCTAACTGTGTTTGTTTGTATGTAGTCTTGTATTCTAACTGTGTTTGTATGTAGTCTTGTATTCTAACTGTGATTGTATGTAGTCTTGTATTCTAACTGTGTTTGTATGTAGACTTGTATTCTAACTGTGATTGTTTGTAGTCTTGTATTCTAACTGTGATTGTATGTAGACTTGTATTCTAACTGTGATTGTATGTAGTCTTGTATTCTAACTGTGTTTGTATGTAGACTTGTATTCTAACTGTGATTATATGTAGTCTTGTATTCTAACTGTGATTGTGTGTGGTCTTGTATTCTAACTGTGATTGTATGTAGTCTTGTATTCTAACTGTGATTGTATGTATGTAGTCTTGTATTCTAACTGTGATTGTATGTAGTCTTGTATTCTAACTGTGATTGTATGTATGTAGTCTCGATTCTAACTGTGATTGTATGTATGTAGTCTTGTATTCTAACTGTGATTGTATGTGGTCTTGTATTGTAACTGTGTTTGTATGTAGACTTGTATTCTAACTGTGATTGTATGTAGTCTTGTATTCTAACTGTGATTGTATGTATGTAGTCTTGTATTCTAACTGTGATTGTATGTGGTCTTGTATTGTAACTGTGATTGTATGTGGTCTTGTATTCTAACTGTGTTTGTATGTAGACTTGTATTCTAACTGTGATTGTATGTGGTCTTGTATTGTAACTGTGATTGTATGTATGTAGTCTTGTATTCTAACTGTGATTGTGTGTGGTCTTGTATTCTAACTGTGATTGTATGTAGTCTTGTATTCTAACTGTGATTGTATGTATGTAGTCTTGTATTCTAACTGTGATTGTATGTATGTAGTCTTGTATTCTAACTGTGATTGTATGTATGTAGTCTTGTATTCTAACTGTGATTGTATGTATGTAGTCTTGTATTCTAACTGTGTTTGTATGTATGTAGTCTTGTATTCTAACTGTGATTGTATGTATGTAGTCTTGTATTCTAACTGTGATTGTATGTATGTAATCTTGTATTCCAACTGTGTTTGTATGAAGTCTTGTATTCCAACTGTGTTTGTTTGTATGAAGACTTGCATTCTAACTGTGATTGTATGTAGTGTTGTATTCTAACTGTGATTGTATGAAGACTTGCATTCTAACTGTGATTGTATGTAGTCTTGTATTCTAACTGTGATTGTATGTATGTAGTCTTGTATTCTAACTGTGTTTGTTTGTATGTAGTGTTGTATTCTAACTGTGATTGTATGTAGTCTTGTATTCTAACTGTGATTGTATGTAGTCTTGTATTCTAACTGTGTTTGTATGTAGTCTTGTATTCTAACTGTGTTTGTATGTAGTCTTGTATTCTAACTGTGTTTGTATGTAGTCTTGTATTCTAACTGTGTTTGTATGTATGTAGTCTTGTATTCTAACTGTGATTGTATGTAGTCTTGTATTCTAACTGTGATTGTATGTAGACTTGTATTATAACTGTGATTGTATGAAGACTTGCATTCTAACTGTGATTGTATGTAGTCTTGTATTCTAACTGTGTTTGTATGTATGTAGTCTTGTATTCTAACTGTGATTGTATGTAGTCTTGTATTCTAACTGTGATTGTATGTAGTCTTGTATTCTAACTGTGATTGTATGTAGTCTTGTATTCTAACTGTGATTGTATGTAGTCTTGTATTCTAACTGTGATTGTATGTAGTCTTGTATTCTAACTGTGATTGTATGTAGTCTTGTATTCTCACTGTGATTGTATGTAGTCTTGTATTCTCACTGTGATTGTATGTAGTCTTGTATTCTAACTGTGATTGTATGTAGTCTTGTATTCTAACTGTGTTTGTATGTGTGTAGTCTTGTATTCTAACTGTGATTGTATGTGGTCTTGTATTTTAACTGTGTTTGTTTGTATGAAGACTTGTATTCCAACTGTGTTTGTTTGTATGAAGACTTGTATTCTAACTGTGATTGTATGTGGTCTTGTATTTTAACTGTGTTTGTTTGTATGAAGACTTGTATTCCAACTGTGTTTGATTGTATGTAGTCTTGTATTCTAACTGTGATTGTATGTGGTCTTGTATTTTAACTGTGTTTGTTTGTATGAAGACTTGTATTCCAACTGTGTTTGTTTGTATGAAGACTTGTATTCTAACTGTGATTATATGTAGTCTTGTATTCTAACTGTGATTGTATGTATGTAGTCTTGTATTCTAACTGTGATTGTTTGTATGTAGTCTTGTATTGTAACTGTGATTGTTTGTGGTCTTGTATTCTAACTGTGATTGTATGTGTGTAGTCTTGTATTCTAACTGTGATTGTTTGTATGTAGTCTTGTATTCTAACTGTGTTTGTATGTGGTCTTGTATTCTAACTGTGTTTGTATGTATGTAGTCTTGTATTCTAACTGTGATTGTATGTAGTCTTGTATTCTAACTGTGATTGTATGTAGTCTTGTATTCTAACTGTGATTGTATGTATGTGGTCTTGTATTTTAACTGTGTTTGTTTGTATGAAGACTTGTATTCCAACTGTGTTTGTTTGTATGAAGACTTGTATTCTAACTGTGATTATATGTAGTCTTGTATTCTAACTGTGATTGTATGTATGTAGTCTTGTATTCTAACTGTGATTGTTTGTATGTAGTCTTGTATTGTAACTGTGATTGTTTGTGGTCTTGTATTCTAACTGTGATTGTATGTGTGTAGTCTTGTATTCTAACTGTGATTGTTTGTATGTAGTCTTGTATTCTAACTGTGTTTGTATGTGGTCTTGTATTCTAACTGTGTTTGTATGTGGTCTTGTATTCTAACTGTGTTTGTATGTAGTCTTGTATTCTAACTGTGATTGTATGTAGTCTTGTATTCTAACTGTGATTGTATGTGGTCTTGTATTCTAACTGTGTTTGTATGTAGACTTGTATTCTAACTGTGTTTGTATGTGGTCTTGTATTCTAACTGTGATTGTATGTAGACTTGTATTCTAACTGTGTTTGTATGTAGTCTTGTATTCTAACTGTGATTGTATGTAGTGTTGTATTCTAACTGTGTTTGTATGTAGTCTTGTATTCTAACTTTGTTTGTTTGTATGTAGTCTTGTATTCTAACTGTGTTTGTATGTAGTCTTGTATTCTAACTGTGATTGTATGTAGTCTTGTATTCTAACTGTGTTTGTTTGTATGTAGTCTTGTATTCTAACTGTGTTTGTTTGTATGTAGACTTGTATTCTAACTGTGTTTGTTTGTATGTAGACTTGTATTCTAACTGTGATTGTATGTAGTCTTGTATTGTAACTGTGATTGTATGTAGTCTTGTATTCTAACTGTGATTGTATGTAGTCTTGTATTCTAACTGTGATTGTATGTAGTCTTGTATTCTAACTGTGATTGTATGTAGTCTTGTATTCTAACTGTGATTGTATGTAGTCTTGTATTCTAACTGTGATTGTATGTAGTCTTGTATTCTAACTGTGATTGTATGTAGTCTTGTATTCTAACTGTGATTGTATGTAGTCTTGTATTCTAACTGTGATTGTATGTGGTCTTGTATTCTAACTGTGATTGTATGTAGTCTTGTATTCTAACTGTGATTGTATGTAGTCTTGTATTCTAACTGTGATTGTATGTGGTCTTGTATTCTAACTGTGATTGTATGTGGTCTTGTATTCTAACTGTGATTGTATGTAGTCTTGTATTCTAACTGTGATTGTATGTAAGTCTTGTATTCTAACTGTGATTGTAGTCTTGTATTCTAACTGTGATTGTATGTAGTCTTGTATTCTAACTGTGATTGTATGTAGTCTTGTATTCTAACTGTGATTGTATGTAGTCTTGTATTCTAACTGTGATTGTATGTAGTCTTGTATTCTAACTGTGATTGTATGTAGTCTTGTATTCTAACTGTGATTGTATGTAGTCTTGTATTCTAACTGTGATTGTATGTAGTCTTGTATTCTAACTGTGATTGTATGTAGTCTTGTATTCTAACTGTGATTGTATGTAGTCTTGTATTCTAACTGTGATTGTATGTAGTCTTGTATTCTAACTGTGATTGTATGTAGTCTTGTATTCTAACTGTGATTGTATGTAGTCTTGTATTCTAACTGTGATTGTATGTAGTCTTGTATTCTAACTGTGATTGTATGTGGTCTTGTATTCTAACTGTGATTGTATGTAGTCTTGTATTCTAACTGTGATTGTATGTAGTCTTGTATTCTAACTGTGATTGTATGTAGTCTTGTATTCTAACTGTGTTTGTATGTAGTCTTGTATTCTAACTGTGATTGTATGTATGTAGTCTTGTATTCTAACTGTGTTTGTATGTATGTAGTCTTGTATTCTAACTGTGTTTGTATGTATGTAGTCTTGTATTCTAACTGTGTTTGTATGTAGACTTGTATTCTAACTGTGATTGTATGTAGTCTTGTATTCTAACTGTGATTGTTTGTATGTAGTCTTGTATTCTAACTGTGTTTGTATGTATGTAGTCTTGTATTCTAACTGTGATTGTGTGTGGTCTTGTATTCCAACTGTGATTGTATGTAGACTTGTATTCTAACTGTGTTTGTATGTAGTCTTGTATTCTAACTGTGATTGTATGTAGACTTGTATTCTAACTGTGTTTGTATGTAGTCTTGTATTCTAACTGTGATTGTATGTGGTCTTGTATTCTAACTGTGTTTGTATGTAGTCGGATGCTAAATCATACTGAATTTAAATCTAAGGTGCAATTCATCTGTAAAACATATCGTTCATCCCTGTACTGTTCATACTAGTGGACACTACTGTTACAAAAACATTCAATATCGCACACAAACTCACCTCATAGATCCATCTACCGTTACTAAGACATGACACGCGTGGTATGAGTTCCAACAAAAGCATTCAAGGTTACAAATATTTCACACTTCCGTCCTAATATCAAACCATTTTAATATGGAAAACCTGTTTTGATCAATCTAAAACAAGATAGCGGTATATCTACCCTCTATACCAACAAACTGGGTCACTCTTTTGATTAAGCTGTTATAAGCGGTTTACATTGTTTTTCGTTTCGGAGTAAATATACACAGAAATCTTTATTTACCATAAACATTGATACATCAAAAGGAGAAGTACTACTGACAGTACTGTTAAGTGATCAAATGTATGGTTTTGTTAACAAAATTGATCTCTAATCCTATTAGTACTATTACACATATATTTGAATGTTAATCAGCTTTATACGCGTTCGTAAAATGTATGTTACTAAATTCCTTCCTTTTAAATAATTTATTTTAGTGTATGTTGTATAGAGCCCTGGATTTGTTCTGTAGGTAAAATCTACCAAATTGGTCTGTCACTGAGTATCACAAAGAATACTCGTCGTCTTATCTTGATAATGCTATATATACCTTTAATTATTAGCTGATTTACATATTATTGTATATTGTATCGTCAGTGTAATATTATTGTATACACGAGGCCAGTTAATTATATTGTATCGTCAGTGTAATATTATTGTATACACGAGGCCAGTTAATTACATTGTATCATCAGTGTAATATTATTGTATACACGAGGCCAGTTAATTATATTTTATCGTCAGTGTAATATTATTGTATACACGAGGCCAGTTAATTATATTGTATCGTCAGTGTAATATTATTGTATACACGAGGCCAGTTAATTATATTTTATCGTCAGTGTAATATTATTGTATACACGAGGCCAGTTAATTATATTGTATCGTCAGTGTAATATTATTGTATACACGAGGCCAGTTAAAACAGTATATCGTCAATGTAATATTATTGTATACACGAGGTCAGTTAGAAACAGTATTATCGTCAGTGTAATTTTATTGTATACACGAGGTCAGTTAAAAACAGTATTATCGTCAGTGTAATTTTATTGTATACACGAGGTCAGTTAAAAACAGTATTATCTGTGAACTATATGTTGTAGTCACTTGTAGATTTGTTGTTTGCGTGTAGATGATGGGATGTATTGATGAATGATGATCGACGCCGTGGACTCTTCTTCATATTTATTCTGTACAAGTTCTAAACATATATGGTATTTACAAAGTACATGTTCAGTGAGAGCGAGAGTGTCCCCGCCCGGCCTACTGGCCGGACTGTCCCGAGGACCAGTCACCTTTGGTCCTAAGGCTGTCTCTCCCCTAACTCTTGTCGCACTGCTTCTTTATATGCTAGGGACGATGTTAATTACATAATCCAAATCACTTAATACTTAGGTAAATATATAACTCGTGTCCAAATAGACAGAGTTCTTATGTAAATGGCATTGTATACCCAGGGGCAGTGTCCGTGTCAGGTAGCACACCACAGTAAGACAGCCTGGCCATGGGCAATTTTTTTGTTAAGCAAATAACTCCTGTATTATGATATGTATAAAAAATGAAAAAATAAATGTACACTATAATTGGTATATCCAGTATGAAGTAGTACATACAGGCTTCACATTTATTAAAACAAAAATCAATAAATTGGTTCCGGATTTTAAATATCCGGATTTTCCGAACGTGTGTTTACACAGGAAATTTAGTTTGGCCTACAGCGCAAAATGGAAGCCCACAGAAAAGGTAAGATAGCGGAAAAACTTAACTTACAACATATGTCCAAACAAGATTAATTCTGTCTTTGGGATAGAGATATTTAATTTTAAATAGGTTTCAGAAAAAAAATTGTGTAGAGAATTGTGCCATTTTGGGTCAAATATCATAATATTTTGCAATTTTTGAGAATTTTTTAAGCTGTTACCATGGTATTCACAGCTCTAAAAATCACAGAAAATATCAGTTTACTTATCCTTCAGAGCTCTATTAAAATTGCAAATGTTGTACAGATTTCAAATATATATACTTTATTAGAGGTTATATGTAAGGTTAACTGGCAATGTTTACATATCTAAAGCATGTGCCATATTTTTCAGAATTTGGCATTTTTACTGTACACTGCTACCTCAACAGGTAGTGGCCACGTTTACAAATATACTGCCCTTAGGACATACTGTGCCATCTGAATATCAATTTCCGCACTCTTAATAATTTTGATAAATTTCAAAATAAATCATTATACTTCATTCGTCCCTTTGTCAAAAATGATTTCAAATTAGATCTAATTTGACATCATACTACTGAATTTTAAAATAAATCATTATTGGTTCATATCGTCAGTGTAATTTTATTGTATACACGAGGTCAGTTAAAACAGTATTATCGTCAGTGTAATTTTATTGTATACACGAGGTCAGTTAAAAACAGTATTATCGTCAGTGTAATTTTATTGTATACACGAGGTCAGTTAAAAACAGTATTATCGTCAGTGTAATTTTATTGTACATGTTTACACGAGGTCAGTTAAAAACAGTATTATCGTCAGTGTAATTTTATTGTATACACGAGGTCAGTTAAAAACATTATTATCGTCAGTGTAATTTTATTGTATACGCACGAGGTCAGTTAAAAACAGTATTATCGTCAGTGTAATTTTATTGTATACACGAGGTCAGTTAAAAACAGTATATCGTCAGTGTTATATTACTATATAGACAACTTATCCGTTGTACCAGTAATACTGTACATTATTGACTGAATAAGTAATTGTTATATACAAAACTGTATATCGTACCTAAACCTAGTCCCTGTGGTAAAACATATTAATATTGCACAGCAGTGTGACACCGAGTTCACCTTTTGCATGTTAAGTAGTGTTGACAATAAGCCACATTACATGGGTGTTCTAAACATCACATCTCATTCAGTACAGATATTATGTGACCACCGTTGATTTGATTCAGACATATATCATAATGAGTTGTACAGCTGTAGTGGTTTACTTGAAGGTTATATAGGTCTAATTGAAATCCCGCCATCTGTCTGCCTCGTGTGGATTCCCTAGAGGTGGCTCGTGTTACTTCAGACCTTAGTCTTGGACTTGGCCATGGAGCCGTAACTAAACCATCACACCTGTTGTAAAATTATCACCACTAATTCAGGTCACACGACTTTAATAGTTACCGAGCACTAATCGAGTTCATAGCATATGAATCATTAGACCGTGAAGATTGAAATGACATAGCAAAAAGTACACGTTGGCTACACAAGCACACTGGTTTTTACTTTTTGATAATATACGAATGTATCATTACTATCTTTCAGAAACAGATACTTCAATGTAAATCTAAGACCGTTATTAAAAACATTGATGCTATATTTGTTAAGTATTATCCCATGTTTAGTCCGAGGCGCTGTGAATACCAAAATGGTACGGAACCTGACAAGATGAATATAAAAATCACCACTACACATTCTACTTGTAAAGGCAGACTTACCTGAGGATGGCAGTTAGATGCAGTATCTACGAGTCTGGAATATCAGTACTTAATATAATTGTGCCATAACGGAGTACACACTGTTAAATATATCTCGAAAGCAAAATCATAACATGAACATTTTGTCAGAGATCACTAGACTTGGCAGTACGTGCCAACATTAATATTTTATCAATATGTTGTTACCTTTATGAATGATATATCGCAGTTCATTTCCTATCGATACTTTTCCTGTTTTGACACATTGTATATGGAATGTCCCATCTCTGTTCAAATCAGTCAAAACAGAATAATATCGCTGAAGTAAAATATTTCATACATGTCTATATGGTATATCAGATGTAATGTAATGGTAACTGATATGGCTTGTGGTGGCTGCGCATATGTACCGTTCTCCGACTTAATGCTTTAATTAAGCCATACTATAATCAAACCTAGCTGTTTATAAAGATACAGGAAGTTGAATTGATAAACAATGCATTAAGAACATACCTTCTGATTTACCTATATTTCCAGCATATTCCCTATTTCAGGATTTCATTTATTTGTGATGATACCTGGGTAGCATTCTTTTCCATGAAAGGCAAACGGCGCTATAAAAAAAATAGTGGTGAACTAAACGGGAGCATATGTCGTTAATCATACGACTCGGGTCATTCAGCTCAAACTTTTCAAAGGTAGCCATTTTGAAATTTTGTAAATTCCGCAGTAAAAGTTGTAAGAAATCCTAATTTTTTATCTGTTTATTATTGTGACCTGAACTTTTGAAAAAAAATCAAAAAAATCTGACTTACCAAATTCATATCAAAATTACCCATGAATAGTTTACCGATCAGGCTCATCCCTGGCTCAACCTTGTATAAGTCTATTTTTTATTTGTAGATTGTTTCCTATCATGATTATCATGACGATTTAAATTTTCCAAATGTTAATTTTCCATTTCTAGATAGCAGCATTCTGCTTCTCCTACCTATGGTTCGATATTCAAGGACATATTTCCGTTATCAGATTTCCGTGACAGTTGGTTGACTACTGACGGAACATTTAACAATGCAATGTTGGTATACTCTTTCTCTCCTTCTGAAAATAATACATAGATGTTTATGGAAAAATCCCATTCGGTTGTGTCAGGAATGCAAATGATGTCCTATTTATTTCCCCATAATGTGCTATTGTTCACATCATTGGTTCTATTCTGGACCACTTCAGTGGATTCATTCCAAGAATATTGTATTAAGTACTTGGGAGGCCGAGCCTTTTTCTGCCCTTTAATGGCCAGGGTCAAACGTTAACGTATAATCTCTGTTTTCTACCTTTTAATGGCCAGGGTCAAACGTTAACGTATAATCTCTGTTTTCTACCTTTTAATGGCCAGGGTCAAACGTTAACGTATAATCTCTGTTTTCTACCTTTTAATGGCCAGGGTCAAACGTTAACGTATAATCTCTGTTTTCTACCTTTTAATGGCCAGGGTCAAACGTTAACGTATAATCTCTGTTTTCTACCTTTTAATGGCCAGGGTCAAACGTTAACGTAGAAGCTATAAAACAATCAGATTACCTTTGATAGGATTTTGATTTATATATACATATCTAAATAAATATGTAGCAAATATGTAGAATGCGCATCAATTATATTTGATTCAGTGATTGAATACCTGATTAAATAATATATTGGTACCACACATGATGACAGCTTACCTTTATAACTGACTTTTGTGTTCGCCGTCTTCAAGCTGAGAAGAATGAAGTCTGTTTCAGATATTTTGATTTATAAAAATAACTTGATTTAAAATGCAGTTTGATCTGTTTTATTGTTATTTTTTTGTTTATCTCTCACCAGAAACAGTTGATCCTTTACATTAGGTTGAGTGATAAATATACTGTACTCTAGCGGAGAGAAATAATTTAGTTAATTTCCATTTTGAAACACTGGGCTTGTAAAGAGAAGTTAAATTTTGAGTTATTATGTTTAAGAAGAAGACAGCGTTGCTATTAACATTTATGAAATGACCTAGCCTTGTTCAGAAGGGATAGTTGTATTGCTTAATCATTGCTTGCAAGCAATCTGTAATCATACTTTTTTTTTGTATTTTAATGTTTTTGTTATTCCTAACACATGTATTTCTATTTTGTTTCCACAAGGTTACATGTTCAGGAGCGCAGATTTTGCTTTTCTCTGAGCCTTATTTATAGCCGTGTTTAGACTAGCCATTACATACTTTGGTGCAACAGCTCACTATTATTTGTTATCATGTAACAATCAAACATTCTCAGTCGAGCCACAACAAACTTACTACACGTTTGAGAGTTGCAAGATGATGGGGCTTAAAGATGTTTCCGAACACATGTTGATGTTCAGTGTTAATTTCTTTGGGTTCCATTATCTAGTACTCCGCTTTCAAAAGAGAAATCAGGTAGTGACAGCAGATCACAGACATAGTGCTACCAAGGTGTGGTTTATTTTGGTGACGCCGAATAGGTAATGATTAAATCACAACCCTTTATAAATAAAAACAAAATATGTTTAGTAGCACGAAACTGAGTTTACGATTCAGGCATGTTATATCTAGATCACAAGTAATAACTATAATGCTACTTTTAACATGCTTTTCAAGGACAGCGCCTAGGGCTTCCAACTATCTTAATCGTCATCAATGTCTATATCTGCACACGAGAAGATTTTGTGCTTCAATCTACGATTTCTCCAATTTCATATTGATTTCATCATGTGAAAGATAAGGCCGTTTTTAAATAAAGATCCTGTCTGCAGAGACTTAAACCGAACCACATTGGTTGGATACTCTAACTTATGTAATTCTCTTAATTAAGAACATGTTTCAGAATTTGGAATTTTATAAGTTAAATACATTATAGTTAAATAAAAATGACACAAAAGGGAAATATTATTCAGTGTTTAGAAACATTCCAAGTTCTACATATCATGTTCCTCCTTCACTAAGCAGTACAAGTAGGTTTTAACTTATTTTGAAATATTTTCATTTTGCATGATTTTTCTTTTAAATGTGACAAAGGAAAAAGAAAAAAGTAAATGAATAGGAAATGATCAAAGATTTTTTGTGTAGACCAGAAGGCAATTGTTGGTAGGATGAAGGAAGGTTTTCTGGCATGAGTTTTGCGTAATTAAAATGGAATATGTTTGAAATGAAAGTGCCTAGTGCAGCATGACAATGAACATATATATATATATTCTGTTTCTTTGTTTTTACGGCTGTTGGATTTTATAAACGTACATGTATTCCTTCTTCTTCATTAAGAGATGTTCAAACAAATTCGTGACTCCTCAAAATTCATATAGAAAGATGAGAAATTAACAACAGTCCGTTAAAGCTATGAGACCAGATATGTTTATTTTGCTTTGTCGAGGACACATGTCTTGTAATTGTAGGTCATAACTAATTATTGAGTTGTTATAGTGCGATCTGTGTAAATGAAAAGGGAACTCCAAGTCGTTTTGCCCATCACGTGACATCTTACGTTTCCAGTACACTTTTGTATCTTTTGTCGACAGTTTTCTTTTATATTTTGATGAGGATTTTCCAGGTTAACTTGATTTAGCCACACGTTGGTAAGATACATCATACTCATTGTAAAGCTACTAGTCAATAATGATGTGTAAACATCTATTACTTCTGTTTAGGGATATAATTTTTAGTGTATAGAGGAAAAAGTCATTGTCATTTTCAGTGACATTGTCAAGACCTGGTTTAAGTGAATAAATAAAGTCTGTTTTAAATATTTTTAGGTAACGTTTAGAAATTTTGAAAATGTGAAAAGTAACAATCCAGTTCAGTCTAAGTAACTATCCAGTTCAGTCTAAGTAACTTTCCGGTTAAGTTCAAGTAACTATCCAGTTTATTAGAAATAACTATCCAGTTCAGTCTAGGTAACTATCCAGTTTAGTCTAGGTAACTATCCAGTTTAGTCGAAGTAGCTATCCAGTTCAGTCTAAGTAACTATCCAGTTTAGTGCAAGTAACCAAACAGTTCAGTCTAATTAACTATTCAGTTCAGTCTAAGTAACTTTCCAGTTAAGTTCAAGTAACTATCCAGTTTATTAGAAATAACTATCCAGTTCAGTCTAAGTAACTATTTAGTTCAGTCTTAGTGACTCTCCAGTTTAGTACAAGTAACTATCCAGTTCAGTCTAAGTAACAATGCAGTTACATCTAAGTAATAATCCCGTTTCATCTAATAACAATTCAGTTACTTCTAAGTAACAATTCAGTAACATCTAAGTAACAATCCAGTTACATCTATGTAACAATCCAATTAAGTCCAAGTAACAATCCAGTTAAGTCTAAGTAACAATCCAGTCTTTCTAAGAGCAATAACGTTACTGTGTGTTAATATTCAATACTACCATTGATAGGCGAAACATTTAGTAACAAAACAATAAGAACTGGTGCTTGGGGTACAAAGGTGCAATGTTGTATTACCCTAGTATAGATGGATACTATTACTATTATATATTATATTATGTATTTACTAAACTTCATGTAATTTTTATTGCTGGACAAATTTAAATCTACAGCAAGCTGTCAACTAATACAGACCGACTACAGAAGTCTTAATTCTACATGAAGTATGGTCGTTTTCCGCTTAGAAGTATGTCTGTTTTCTACTTATCCATGACCTAGGCAACGTACAGCGATAGTCTGGTCTAAAAATACAGGTAAAATATCACATGAGCTAAGTGATTTCCACAGTACCAAGATAGATCGTCATGGTTCAATTGCGCACTGTGCGTTGTGAACAGATATTAAATAGGCATTTTACACTACCCATCCATGTATGTCTATTGTCAACGTTTCAGTTCATTTATATTTTACTTTGAAATATACGGATTAAATCGGTTATTTTACTCCTTTTCCCATCTAAGTGAATATATTCGATCTAAACATTTTTATCTTTTTTTTATACTAAATACTTTATATTAAATATGCATTTAATGTTGAAATATCTTTCAAACGTGGTCAAGAAAATTAAATTGTATTAAGAAACATAACATCATATACAAAATAAATCTGGGTGATTCAAACTCCAAACATTCGGGGTTTTAAGCGGTGGTTCACCAAATGAGCTATGCGGACTTACGGAAAATTGAAGTTTATGAGTTATATATTATGTGTAGTTAATTTTAAACTAAAACATTTCATCAACTACATATTCTCAATTTTGCGATACCAGCGCTTCGGAGGACTGCATTTAAATAATAAGATTTTAGTTGTCATTTTGAACATAGACCAAAATAAGACATTGATATTGTAAAAGTTGGTCTTCCGATGAGCTCTATGTCAAAAAATGATCTGAATGCATACAACTCATGGATGTCGGTGCAATATTAAGACCAAAGGTATTTAAAATAAAAAAGAATAAATAATGTGACAATCTTACCAATGCTCATTTATTTTCATGTTTTTGTGTTGAACGAAATTAATGATTGCCATGATTTTTTGAAAGTATGGCAATAACTCTCCCAAAAATTATACAAATTAGCGTGAAAAATGAGAATACTTCCACTTGCAAATAAATAAATTCACATCATTTTTTAGCTAAATCTGTAGTAAAATAAATTTTTCATGAAATAGTGTCGTATTTGATATCAAAATAACAGCTGAAATGTGCAAGTTAATTATGGCATTGAATAATTTTTTGATTTAAAAAACCCCCTGAAAACAGCTTTTAACACTGATATATGCGTTCGTCAATGAGGTTCCATTTGCTATAAATGAGTTCTTTAACCAATTATTTCTTGATGAAATTTGCTAATGGTATACCTTCCAAAATGTAAGTTATTTTCAATACAACGTACTTGTATTTACAGCTTATCTTAATAATTTCTTTGGGATGCTTGTCGTTGATCGATGTTTTTAACAATATATTGTACTTGCTGTATTTCAATTCAACCATATACACCTTTAACATCTTGTAAAATGTCGTCAGCATCGAATATTAGCGCGAGCAAACATTTAACTAACACACATGTGTGTCAAAAGGAAAGAAACAATTAACCATCGTTTCCATTTTCTAATGTGCATTTGGGCGATTCAAATTTCACATATCGTGATAAAAGTTATGTTTCACTACTATAATAATCTGGATATCTGGAAAGAAAAAAACAATATCATCCTTACTTATATTCTTCCCTTAGAGGAGATCCTTGGCTGTAGAAAACCTGACAAATCCTCTTCCTTAGGTAGAGCAATTCCTTCCCTCAGAGAAGATCCTTGACTGTATACAATCTGACAAATCCTCCTCCTTAGGTAGAGCAATTCCTTCCCTCAGAGAAGATCCTTGACTGTATACAATCTGACAAACCTCCTCCTTAGGTAGAGCAATTCCTTCCCTCAGAGAAGATCCTTGACTGTATACAATCTGACAAACCTCCTCCTTGGGTAGAGCAATTCCTTCCCTCGGAGAAGATCCTTGACTGTATACAATCTGACAAATCCTCCTCCTTAGGTAGAGCAATTCCTTCCCTCATAGGAGATCCTTGACTGTATACAATCTGACAAATCCTCCTCCTTAGGTAGAGCAATTCCTTCCCTCATAGGAGATCCTTGACTGTATAAAACCCAACAAAACGTCCTCCTCGGATATAGAGTAATCTACTGCTCTGCCAGCAGGTTAGAGAAAGCTTATATTATTCATTCTAACAAGAGACTACTTGTTCCTTATATGAAAGGTACGATTCAAGGATTTTCAGAGTATGTCATAAGAAACAAGATGTTTTCTATTCACTTGTGAGGTTCATACTGGGATTCATTAAGTACACTATTTTATGACAAATCCTTCACTTTGCAAAAGGCAAAATCAAACGTTGATTCATTCTCGAAAACACTTTAACTCTTGAATGGTGCAATTACTTTTTTCTCTTCCTACTTAGGATGATATCTACCCGATTAGCACGATATCTACCCAATTAGCATTATATCTACCCAATTAGCATTATATCCCACCCAATTAGCATTATATCTACCCAATTAGCATTATATCTACTCGTTTTGCATTAGATCTACCCGCTTAGATCGTTTAGCATGACCAATTATTCTTTACGTTTTGCACTTGTCCCATCCGTTTTTTTCCTTTGGTTATTAAAACATTTCCTTAAGAGCTTTTTAATTTGTATTTGTCCAAAAGGTAGGGTCATGTTATGCCTTTCGATAACCGTGCAAAAAAGTTTATATCAATGAGAAGTGCCTCACATGATTGAGTGACTTTAGGAATGTGTAGAGAAAATGTTGTTGGACAGCATGTAGAGGTATAATCCTGCTCAAAAATATTAACATGGTCTACTGATTTGAAGAGTTTGTCTGTGTCAAGGCTCCATATGTCTGTACCCGAGCTCATCGTGTTGTTTGATTATCGTATCTGGTAACTGGACATGAAAAAATTGATGGTGGTCCCAGGCAGTACACAGTATTCCCATTTTAGGTATATCAAGGACTTAGATACGAGGTCATAAGTTATTTCTGAGTTTATTTCAGTGTTACGTTAAAAAAAACGAAAGACGAAAATAAATAAGCGCTGTTCTCATTTAAAGATTTAATGACGTTTCAACAATATGACTGTATAAGATATTTGGTGATTGAACATTTGTTTACCAGAAATAGTATGGGCAGATGACTTGTTTAGTTGTCAAGTTTTGGTATATTACAGAGAACATGAGATATTCAATTATTCACTCAATAAGTGTGAAAGAAAACAATACCTTAAAAAGGTCCTGCTTATAGAAAACCCAACGTCATATAATAAGAATACAAAAGTACCTGACACCAAAAACACATCCGTCGTCTCTGACAAAATTTTAAATGACCAACGTACCAAATTTCGGAGTCTCGGTGCATTATACATGTATTTAGATTTTCGCAAGGTTACCACGTATCCAAACAAAACACAAACAACAACAAAACAAAACCAAAAACAAACAAACAAACGTTTTCATGTAACAAGCGTATTTTGTCATATTTACATCAACATCATCAGATGTGATATACGGAAATTCTGTAGACATTTCAGGTTTGGGGTGATAAGGTTTTGGCGGAGAGGAGATATTTCGTACCCATATAAACCACAATAAATGATGATATATAGTCGACTCTATGTCGGACTGTTGTACAAATAATTTACTTCATAGCTTGGTTGTCTTAGATTAGAAATTAATGTTAGGTAGGCTGCTGAAGTTCCGGAGGGCGGAATCGATATAAACCGGGGTTTAGAAAGACCTAATGAGCGCATATCTGTGGCAATTAGAGTGGACGTGTATGAATGTGTCCTAAATGGGATGATTAGTAAATATGTATAGACCGGCATTACGACATAAGGCCATCAATACACCGCCGATATCAGTTATCAAAACCACTGAGTAAATGGCAGCACCTGGACATGTCTCAGACCCAATCGAACTGTTACATCGATCAAACCGGTAGTTATCGTACAATTGCCTCTGTATTCTCAGTATGTCTTTTGGTCCAATTACGACGTCCATAGAACAACTTGTGCCTAGATTACCCCTATTCCCTGACAGATTATCAATACATGTTCCTTAGTTACATATACGAATAACTGTGGTGATGTTTACTCGATAAATCTCCTTATCATATATCAATTGGTTATCGATTATTTATCGATCACATATCGGTATGAGGTATGGAGATATGTTTTGTCCGGTCCAGTTACTTGTATAATAACCGAACTCTTACCCAATCTTTTACCCACAATTCGGTAAAATAAGACGATGTTGAATTTGTGAATACATTATAGGTAAATCAAACGATGCAATTTTAAAGTTTGAAAGCAACCATCATTCGGAACGTCTCGTAAACACAAGAATACGTAAGCATCGAACTTCGTTAAAACTCGAATAAACATATATCAGTGATTCTGTCAAACAACAATGTCGTAAGCTATTTAATTGAAATCATTGTCCAATAAATAACCACAGAAAAGTGTACAGAAAGATGACTTTCGACTAAAATTCTATTAGCGAGTGAAGAATATGAACAAAAGAACCTGTGGACGTGATACACTCGAGTGTAAAGTACATGGATAAGGGTTTATGGAAGTCTATGCCGAATAATGAATAGAAAACTGCATCATATAACCTTGGACTGTGTGAAAAATCCAGAAAGAACAAAAAAGAAAAAAAATTGAGGCACATTTTACCCCATAAGTCAATCATTTTGATATTTATGAGTATTGGATGATTTCAAAAACATGACGTATTGTGTATATTCTGAACTGGGGTCACACATCCTTTTTAGACGTGGAATACCGGGTGATTACGTCGTTCTTTAACCATTTATTATACTGTCACTACGAATGACAGCTATAGGGTGTAATCCTGAACAACTTAAGTTAAAAGTTCTATATTGACGTCAGCTGAAGTACATATTAATGTCTTCAGGCAATGGGAACTCTTTTTGTTTTGTTTTGTTTTTGTTAATCAGCCTACATGTATAGATTGCTATTAAGTAAACGAAAATGCTTCCATATAAGTTATTAGTTTTGTGTTTCTGGCCCTGTATTTACGGTTTAAGTTATACCAACAAGAATTACACATAAAAACGATTCTATGAAGTTATAGAACAAGAACTTCAAAACACCTAGTTTGAGCCTTTAATTTAGCATCCATTTTACATGATTGTTTAGTGATGACGCATATTTGCAAGAATATATCATCAAAGAATCATGATTTGATTTTATAACATTTTCCGTAATATTTTATGGTTAATTACCAGCTTTTAAACCTCTGGCTAGTTAGAGAGGTATGCTGGTTTGTATGTCTCCGTGATGGAGTGTGTTTGGTCGAGTGCCGTTATTACCCACAGATAAAGGCCACTCGCGAAACACTCCCGAATCACTTTGGATTTCATTTCTCCAGTCAACATGCAATTGATCAATGAATTTACATTATGAACGCTTTACTTTGTTCGAGGGTACCACTTAAGGGTGAAACTTGATAGGCTAAAGCAGACTTTAGTTATCGGGGTCCTGAACAGGGGAAATATTGGGGCTTCCACGGGGCGACGACCGGTTAACAACCATCAGACTCTCATCCTTTAAAGATGGTATCGATCACTATGAGGATTTACACATAATATTAGTGTCGGCACCCCTGTTTGTATTACATAATAATATAAATAAAATTAAATATATTTGGCTTAGTAAGACCAATGGTAAGTCATTTGCATCTGTTAGAATTAAACCCAATTCACACTTTTTAGGATTTGATCACAAAACGTTTGCAAATTGCTACTTATCAGTCAGAGAAATGCAATTTAACTATCAATTGGACATGTAGATGACAATTTGTTAGAAGATCGCAACATATACAGTCTTTTTGTCCCCTATCACGTCCCATATAACAACCTATCCCCCAGTTCTCATGCTTACCGAATCCTCTCCGGACATACCATGTACATGTACTATCATTGCAACTACCAATCTGATTCTGGAACGTCTCGTGAAAAACATCCCAACTACCAATCTGATTCTGGACCGTCTCGTCCAAAACATCCCAACTACCAATCTGATTCTGGACCGTCTCGTCTAAAACATCCCAACTACCAATCTGATTCTGGAACGGCTCGTCCAAAACATCCCAACTACCAATCCGATTCTGGAACGTCTCGTCTAAAACATCCCAACTACCAATCTGATTCTGGAACGTCTCGTCTAAAACATCCCAACTACCAATCTGATTCTGGAACGTCTCGTCTAAAACATCCCAACTACCAATCTGATTCTGGACCGTCTCGTCTAAAACATCCCAACTACCAATCTGATTCTGGACCGTCTCGTCTAAAACATCCCAACTACCAATCTGATTCTGGACCGTCTCGTCTAAAACATCCCAACTACCAATCTGATTCTGGAACGTCTCGTCCTAAACATCCCAACTACCAATCCGATTCTGGAACGTCTCGTCTAAAACATCCCAACGACCAATCTGATTCTGGACCGTCTCGTCTAAAACATCCCAACTACCAATCTGATTCTGGACCGTCTCGTCTAAAACATCCCAACTACCAATCTGATTCTGGAACGTCTCGTCCTAAACATCCCAACTACCAATCCGATTCTGGAACGTCTCGTCCTAAACATCCCAACTACCAATCCGATTCTGGAACGTCTCGTCTAAAACATCCCAACTACCAACCTGATTCTGGACCGTCTCGTCTAAAGCATCCCAACTACCAATCTGATTCTGGAACGTCTCGTCCCAAACATCCCAACTTCCTCCTCTTATCTTCACCTACATGTTTTCGAAACAGACGCCTGAAGCAAGGGGATGGATCCTTGCATTCTATAATAACATCACTCAGAAACCAAATTATTCAATGATCAACATTAACCTCTTTTATATAATCTAGGGTTGAAAGCAGCTTAACATTCTGAAAACATGATGACATTCTCTCCCGACTTTCGTATTTGCAAAAATATTTGGCCCCAGCATCAACGATGGAAGTTTTAAAATGTAGAGTATTTTTATTAGGATGTAGGGTGTTTTTTTTTATTAAAAGGTAGGGTAGTTTTATTAAACTTTAGGACAGTTTTATTAAAATGTAGGGCAGTTTTATTAAAATGTAGAGTAGTTTTATTGAAATGTAGGACATTTTTATTAAAATGTAGGGTAGTTTTATTAAAATGTAGGATAGTTTTATTAAAATGTTGGTCAGTTTTATCAAATTGTTCAAACAACTGCTGTTCGCTCGTGTCTTTTGAACAATCCTTTCAATATGTCAACATGCACTGACAGGAATACATGATAAATTGAACCACAAACAAGTGCGTGTGTTCAATCTTTTTTCTGATGGCATTTAATATTTTGATATATTTATATTAATGTTATGATATTGTCCCTATCCTGATGTATTTCATGTTCACGGCTATTTAGCACAAATCCGTTAATTTTGTCAAATTCAAATGATAAAATCTAGCAAAAGTTGCCACTAATCACAAAGTGTATGCATTCTCATAACTATAGGAGAGCTGCTTATAATTGCGACAAGTATCACCGTCTAACGAGGGCTACATATGGTAAGAGATTAAATGGAGCGTTCAACAACGTCACGAAGTTCTCAAACGGACGCCAAACCTGGGGCGTTGTACGGTCTTTATGGGGAATGACTGACTACTGTAACGGTTCGCTAACCCAGACGCCTTCAATTAGCGATATACGCGTTACTGCCTCTCACGAATCGGCTACGGCAGCCATTGTGCTATTAGTACATTCCGACTCCTTTTAGGCGTAAGTCTTCGCCAGCAATTGGCTGCTGAATATTCCACGTATAGAAGATTCAATATTCCACCGAGAACAAAAACAGACAGTCGAATAAATCAGTTGCCGTCAATCATAACATCAGTTTCACGTCTTATATTGTTTCGTGATGAAAGTAAATGATTTAAACATCCAGTTAATTCAAATACATATAATATCCAACCAACGATATTGTAGAATCAATATATATACATATTATCAAACAGAGAGCCATGAGAGGTAGATGACAAACTAATAATGACAAATGCAGTTCACCAACTGTGTTTTTATTACATTAAGTACGCAATTTCAATCGGTTTATTCTTTACAAAAAGTCCTTGTAAAGGTAGGTTGTATAAAATAAGGTTACGATGGGAAATTTCTACAAGTAAAACAAACTCGTCTTACGAATTCGCCTGTAACTCCATGGATCAGAAGAAATCTTTATAGTGATAGGACTTTAAACTTTATATGATTGATATAAATTTGAGGGTTTTGCTAACTTCATAATAAGCTGAAATTCGTATCAAACCTTTTGTATTTATGTTTGATATAACAGGGCATTTTAATGACTACCATGCACCAGTATTCCTTATCCAGTAACGTATTTTACCCCAGTAACGTCATCTTCTGTTGATAGTAAGACAATATTGTGTATAGTACGTAACGATGGCTAATTACCTGTGGCGATGTTTCCAATTGCGTACATTGATAAAAAAAGAAAAATTATATATTCTAATTTCAGGGATCGGTGTAAACAATGGGCGGTTTATAGCTTCGTTCCAGTAGATTTCCAGTATGAATGCCATCGCGCTATGTACAAACAGGCAAACCATGTTAAAGCGCCCTTGGTACGCTGATTGGAAGGATAACGTGATTAATTAACACCTTTTGTGACATCAATGAACCCTCTCCCCTGCCTATTACAAGTTAAGCGAGGCAATCGATATCGGTAAGCAGCAGAATCGGAGGAGCCGCCATCCCTCTCAAATGGCGTGTCGCGGCAAATCTCAGCTAACGCAGCTCCATTTATCCCTCAGTATTTGCACATGATTTGCAAAGAATTCAAAATAAGTGAATTATACTTTATTATATTTCACCGGTGACCTTCGCTTTGTGGTATTTGTACATGCAAAACCAACATTAATATCATCGATATCGATGGCCCACTCAATGAAGTAAATGCAGGTCTTCCGGGCAGACGGGAGGAGAAGGGTTCTCGGTAGCAAGGGCGTTATTCTTACAAGGTTTGATGAAGAGTGATTACATAACCTCGCTAGTAGTTATCATGCTGTAATACAGCAGATTCCATCCATAATTTCTGGGCACAACGCCAGATGGAAGCCGCAGTCCGCTACAACTATAGGGCGCCTGCTATATTCGTACCCTGACGCTGGTGAAAAACAATTGCATTTCTACCCATATCTAAATGGAGACGGATACTGTTTATATATACATTCGTTATATTTGTAATTTAGTGACTTTTTATTATACTAATGTTATACTAATATTATACTAATGTTATACTGATGCTATACTAATATTATACTAATGTTATAGTAATCACATAAAATATCCCAGAAACAAATCCTATCAGCTACAGTGGAAAAGCAATAAGAAAAAAATTGAGAAAGAACCGTATTGCTTGTTGCTTGATGAACCACATTCAAATGATAAGCACATTGAAAAGTACATATTTTAATGTGTGTTGGTTTTACATTTGTATATATTATTTTAAAACAATATTAGCAATTTTATTTCTCAGTATTTTAACTCAGTTATATAACCTCATTGCCTTAATATTTCAATAAATAAGTATCTCAACAATCCGGGATGAAACTGTGCTCGTATTTTTACGCGCATATTTATATTATTTGCTTTTCAAATGCCAAGTGTTGGATAATAATTGCATAAAATAAACGGGTAAAATAACAAAAATGTCTATGTATGAAATTATCCCAGGGAAAATAGTAATATATGATAATATGTTTATGTATGAAATTGTCCCGGGGAAAAACAAGAGCAATATTTCTGTGTATGAAATTGTCCTAGAGAAAATAAGACATGTCTTTGTATGGAATTGTCCCGGGGAAAATAACAATGACAATATGCCTAAGTATGAAATTGTCCTAGAGAAAAAAAGACATGTCTATGTATGGAATTGTCCCGGGGAAAATAACAATGATAATATGTCTGTGTATGAAATTATCCCGAGGAAAATAACAAAAACAATTTGTATATGTAAAAATTTGTCCCGGGTAAAAAAACAATAACAAAATGTCTATTTATGAAATTATCCCGGGTAAAATAATAATGATAATATTTATACATGTATGTATGTCTATTTATGAAATTATCCCGGGTAAAATAACAATAACAATATGTCTATGTATGAAATTGACCTAGAGAAAATAAGACTATGTCTATGTATGAATTTTGCCTGGGGAAATAAGAATAACAATATGACTATGTTTGAAATTATCTCGGGGATAATAGCTATGACAATATTTCTATATATGAAATTGTCCTAGGCAAAATAACAATGATGATATATATATTTATTATGACGAAAGTAAATATGGAATATCACAAGTAGGCCTGGTACTCCATACCCGATGGTATGAGATTTGAGGCCAACAGCAAGAAACTAACAACTGCACGTGTTAATTACCAGGAGCATATTATCTCTCCTTTTCCTTCTGACATACAATCATCTGGGGGTAATTTAAGGGGATTGACAGCATCTAGAATAGTCACTCTCGCTATGTTACATTGCAAACATTTCATCAGTGTTACAATTGACAGTTCAGAGATATACCCCGCTGGAGAGAAGTTGCAAGGTCAAAAATGTCAAATATGAAATATGATTATTTTACGACATGATGTGCAATTTCCTAGAGGAAGTCAATAACAAGAGAGCTCTCCCCAAGTGCGATAACTCCGGTCGATAGCTAATTTTTACTTTCCCTCTCCATTCATCAGATTTAAATGTCTACTGGCGCTTGGCCTGGCACTGCACCATTGTACCGGATTAATATTTGACTTTCATACACTGCCAACACGGCCGGTTTCTATGATATGTTTCTCGTGTATTTATGAGCCCGGTCTCGCGGGACTGTTAGGCTAATTATATTATGTACTTTACCCTGATGCTTCCGACGGTTTCGGTGGGAAAGATTTCTGTGCATTCTATCGGCATTTCGCATGGTTCTCTATGATTGATCAGGCATAATGGCTACGAATAGAAACTTCTAGCCGGTTGCAAAATTACAACGCCTTTTAATCAAAACATATTGTTTCTTTTAAGCACGAATACAGTACAGCTTACAATCATGTCTTTTATCAAAACCAGTTAGCATATAATGGAATTAGTATCAAATTGTTGTATATTTATCGTAAAATCCTAATGATATACACACAGGTACTAACAAATTATTCATGTTGTATTACGAAAATTTCTCCTACCATAACCAGTCAAAATTTCTCCTACCATAACCAGTCAAAATTTCTCATACCATAACCAGTCGAAATTTCTCATACCATAACCAGTCGAAATTTCTCATACCATAACCAGTCGAAATTTCTCATACCATAACCAGTCAAAATTTCTCATACCATAACCAGTCAAAATTTCTCATACCATAATCAGTCAAAATTTCTCATACCATAATCAGTCAAAATTTCGTTAATATATAACACCTCTGCTTTAGAGCAATAAAATCGGTTTCATAATTTCTGTTCTATTCTGATGATGATTAAGTACATTTTTTACACATGAGTGTAGATATGCTAATTATGCTTAAGTTTCAAATGTCAATTCGTAATGTAACAGACACGTGATCACAATTGTGTGGTTTGCATAAAAAAACTCCAGGTCTACGATTTTCTTAAGTTGAACAGTTGGCTTATTTTCACGCTGTTTCAAGATTTGTGCCAATGAATATCCCATGTCTTATTTAAGAGATATGCTTATTGTCAAGACTGGTTTAAGATTGAAATGTATAGATACGAGTGTAATAATGGGGATATTCCGAATTACTAAAGAATCGAGGCTAAAAGAAATGTCGAGAAAAAGTAATGTTGAGGGGTGGCGAATTCATTCTTTGGTTTCGACTTCAAGACTATCAATTGTTATTGTCCCGAGTTTACTTTGCCCCAAATGTTTTCTTTCCAAACAAGCGATGATCTTGCTAATTTCATCTAAAAAATGCATATTTTAGGACGTGTATTTGTTTCCGATTCTCGGATAATTTCTGCTTTAAAAATGTCCATAATCATCACCAGATTATAATTGTATAAATCTATATATTGAAACGGGTCATGCTAGTTGAAATGAGATTTTTCAATCCCAATCATTTATCCTCCATATGAAATATGACTGATGTATCCTTTTAGAAGTGCTGGTAATACTGTATTTTTCCTGCCATACATAAAGTCGAGCCACGGATAAAAATAATTTCACAACCATGGGAATTGCAGTAAGGTTGTTTACAGGAAGAACAAACAACAATATGTTTTATGAATAAACCTGCATCGCGCTAAAGCATCAATGAAAACATATGTGGAAAAGACAGTTTCGAAAATCCGCGTGATCTCCACGTAAATCCTTTTGTGCCTGTGTCCTCCTTGTGTTATCGATTTCGATATAGAATCGCGATATTATCTCGAATTTTAAGATGACTTATCATCATTACACCGGAATTATCTGCCGATTATCACATTAATAACCTACGTTACGTCTGTTCTCTAGTTAACAGAAACGTTCTCTTCGTATTGGTTTTGCTCTGTTGTTACCTGTGGTCATCTCAATCATACATGTGTTTCGAATATGATGCCATATCCTAATCGGGATGACGGGGTTACTATGCTGAAGGATTGTTTTCAGTAACTATCCTCTGTTAACATCGTCTATCAGTATAAATGTTAGATACTATCTTTTTGGACCGAAACGAACCATTTCCACCGTTTGCATGTTACTAGCTTAAAGAGGGATACATCAAAGTCGTCCTACTGTTAAATCCGCGGATTGCGACTGACTTGTTAGGATCATGGGAATGTTAAGTAACTCCAGACATAATCTACGTGTGCGCGATAAATCTAGACACATGTCGTTAAAAATCGCAAGAATTGACGACATGTCACCGAGTGCAAAATCTAGCAGCGTGTACGGCATATAAGACGGCGAGAGGGTTGGAACAATGTATCCACTTGTAGAACAACAGGTACCTATCAAATAGAAGGTCTATATCAATCAACTACCAAACAGGTACCCCGTAATGAGAAATCATTTGAAAAATCTGAAATATATTTTATGCTTGATTTTCTTTGTTACGAATTATTTTCGATTAGAACAACCTGAAACTTGAAATACATTCTAGACACAGCCAATTCACAGGAGCAGACAGGTGATTTCATAAAAAAGGTTGATTAAGTACAGAATATATAAAGGAACGATTTAGGATAATCCGTCTACTTTTGTGACTAATTTAGATCACATGACATCATGTGACATATACCGAAATCTAACTGTTCAATTTTAACCATTGTTAATATTCTTTTTATTTAGGACAATAAGACCAAATCAAAAGTCTGGGCGGTAAATATAAGAACAAAAGGTCTTTCTTGTGGTGTGTAAATGAATGATAACATTAAACATGATACCGACATTAAGTTTCAGGCTCAGTTTTATGTATCATACTGAACTTCATTCTTTGATCCAACAACCGGAAATGCATTTTAAGTTCAAATTCTACTTACGAAAAAAACAAAAGTCGGTTGATATTTGATAATTTCTCACCGAAACAAGTGAAACGATACATGTAAACGTCATTGGACCAGAAACAGAATTTTTTCTTTACATATCTCTTGCTTAAATTTTCTGGACGCGATCTGAAATGCTGAAAAAATTGGAATTTATTATAGATTTTTACCACATTAAGTGCAACACAATTCTTGATAGCTATTTTTTAAAATTCAGATTATGTTCTTAAATCACTTTCACGAAACAACGCCATCTTGCTAAAAATGCATATTGTTATTGGACCTATATTTAGATAGTGTACATATAACGTTATCATAGTGAGCTAGGAAATGTCACGTTTATATATCCGGGCGGTGTGTTATTGTACAAATTACCATTATACTACAGATTGTGTATGGCGGTGTGTAATTGTACAAATTACCAATATATTATAAAATTTTGTATGGCGGTGTGTAATTGTACAAATTACCATTATACAACAGATTGTGTATGGCGGTGTGTAATTGTACAAATTACCATTATACTACAGATTGTGTATGGCGGTGTGTAATTGTACAAATTACCATTATACTACAGATTGTGTATCGAGGTGTGTAATTGTACAAATTACCATTATACTACAGATTGTGTATGGTAGATAACATATAATACGCATAGTGCTACATACAAGGTAATCTTTGTTTCTAATACATATATATACCATACATATACATCTACATAATAAAGTTATGTTCATAATTATCAACTGAAAACAAACAATATGGGTTCTAAATAGCAACATGAACTTGATACATTCAGGATCACATTTCGTTAATTTTAGTGGACGGTTATCTAACGATCATAGATCTATTGGGCCAAATGTCTTTGTGAAGAACACTAAAAGGAGACCGAACGTGGTATTGCCTAAATCCCGAGGTAAACCAGATATATCTAATGAAGTGGACTCTAAATGGTCTATAGTGCCATACCTGCCTAATCAGCCTGTCGTCGTTAGATCGACATGTATCAATAGACGGCAATTTATTTTTGTCGTGTTACCCAAACAATCCTTCATCAGTTGAGGTCAGCGGCAGTTCGTGTATCCGGCCACCAAATAGCTTGATTGCGGACACTGCTGACCGCAGTAAACGGTCATCCTCAAACAAATCTCGACTTCTATCGGTGGCCGAAGGTGCCTCCAAACGAGATAGCAATTGCCTCAGTTTTCTACGAGTATAATAATTTCGGGCAGTAAGATCAGGCATGTTTAATGTTTTTTTTTCGTTTTGGCGCTTCGTGACATCTACGATAAAAATAGAAAGGTTGAAACGGAAAACATTTCTTTTAATGCCCCTTATATACAGACTTAATAATAAATCACACGAATGATTGTGTTTTATCACCAAGATATTACATTTAAATTAGAGAAATTTGAATTCCGTACCAACTTTCTAGGAAATTGTAGGCAAAACACATGTATTTTCGTGATTTAGATACATTTTGTGTGTGTCGTGTCCACGGCGTGGATGTCATTGGTACCTTGGCTCGGATATTTTCGATATACACAGATACCTGCACATTGCTATAACCGCTCACTTTACCTTGGTACAGTATGACAGCTAGCCGAATGTCCTCAATTTAGAACTTCCGTTGTGGAATTGGCTATTCGGTAGAATGAAACGATGACATTACGGGAGAAACGGTAGGTCTATGATCTTGACGATATTTATAAATAGGCACATATTAAATAAACACAAATAATATCCAATTATATTTCTACAGAATGGTAGAGTATGTATGCTCATCAAACCTTTGTATATAGGAATATAAAACTCGAGCAGTCTTAACACCAAACACTAGGCCACAGTGTTTATCGTTCTAAACATTTATAAAAAAAACTATACTATGGTGTTCCTCGGGCCCATTTCTTACCATTCCTGTAAATATCCAGGAGAAATGGATTGTTTGAGTGTTATTGTAGAAAACATCATGTCTGGTCTGCTCAATTAGGACTTGTTTTACAGAAAAGGAATGCAACAATTTTAGAATAGTGAATTTACGCAGCCCCTTACTTTTGAAATTGTTTACATTTGAGAACAGAAGGATTTTACCAGATTCCGATTAACTTAATTGTGAGCAGCTGTCATGTAACCAATTTTTATTCATAAATAGTTTTATTGCGACTATTGAAGAAAACATGTATATCTTTGTACAATATGAATTAAAACAATTTGACTGAAATATTCTTTTCTCTTCCAATGAAATTCATATATATATAAGAATGGTATGCATAGACTTTTAACAATGATAAAAAAAATCATATTAACTCGTCGTCTTCGCTTAAGACCAGATTAAGTAATTAATGGATAGAGAACATAATTAATTCCACATCATAAACAGACGACAAAGATAAAGATTATATGATAAACTATGGTAAGACGTTTCTCCTTGTAGTACTTCGGATACTTTAATTCACCATCAAGGAAGCTGATCCTATATCTTATTTCATTTATTTCAATATGGTCCATTTACTTAGTTCTTCATTATGTTATACCGGTCAGGTATTTTACATAGCTAAAGCTAATGATGTGTTTAACAATATGTATGAACTTATAGAAAATACATCCAAGAATTATCCTAAATAATTTTTATATGTATGTACATATATATTTATAACATATTTGTAGATACTTGTAAAATGCATTTACCTCAACATGTATATATTTCTAAATACTTTAAATATGTATTTACCTCAACATGTATAACCTATTTCTAAATACTTGTAATATATATGTTCCTTAACATCTACACAACATTTCTTAATACCTATAATGCATGCAGGTTAGCTGTGAAAAGGACAATGACAATATAAGCTAGAAATTCCAATTTGTTGGAACTGCAATTTGACATTATAACGAGTCATAGTATGTAACATCAAACCTGTTGTGTCACGATAATATTAATATGTAACATCAAACCTGTTGTGTCAAAATAATATCAATATGTAACATCAAATATGTTGTGTCACGCTTATATTAATATGGGACATCAAACTTGTTGTGTCACAATAATATCAATATGTAACATCAAACTATATGTGTCACAATAATATCAATATGTAACATCAAACCTGTTGTGTCACGATAATATGAATAATATACATCAAGTGACATGTTATGCAAACCGATACGACAAAATAAGAACTTAAATACAGTAATGGAAGTGTAAAGCAAGTTTTACAAACCGATGCGGCCTTATAGCTCAATAGCAAACCTGGTGTCTTTTTCGTAAAATTCTTGCGGACAAAAGACAATTTTCATTATGTATTCAATTGTATTAATTATAGTCGTATCAGACAACAATATTTATCAAATGTAATGACGAAGTATGATATTAAGGAAATTTTAGATATCCTTTTATGGGGTTATCAATAACTAAACACTAAGGAAAATGAAGACATATTCATGTCCGTGCAGAATTTCATTTGTAACAACAGTAAAAGATTTTAATAATGTCCACATCTTTATTAGTTTTAGAACACCACTGAGGTTACATAAAATTTTCCAGAAATGATTTGTTGAACCTACGTGTACATACAAATCATAGTACAATTAAAAGTATTAAATATGTAATCAACTCAAGTATTTTGTTGAGAAGTTAATTTGTCCATTTCATTATTGTGTGTAAATATCCATGATTTAACGCCGTAATCGTGTTTTCGGAAAGGAATTAGTTTAAGCTTTTGGTTTGTTTTACGATCCTACATGTATATATAACTTGTATTATGATGCTGTGTGTAAGTGCTTGAACATTGGTAAAATACTGTTAAAACTAAACTCCAGTGACACTATAGGAGTTATGTTTAATGGTGTGGTGATATAAAGAGATCGCGAGCTACTGCGGATATGTTGCCTATGAGGTTTTATATTTGGAATACCTATGAAAACAACCACTTAGATATTTCTTTATTTAGAGTGTTGTAAACATTGCAGTAGAAATATTTATTTAAATAGTAAAGGATATTTGTAGTTTATAACATATATGCGACTTCCCGATTGTACAAATTTTTAGAATATGGATGTGTTAAAACATATTTCCTTTTGTCAGTAGAAGTTTAACCTAATTCTTATGAAAAGCTGAGGTTCCTTTTTAATCATTTTCAATAATTAATTATTCGCCTTATTCATACAATATGCCAGTATTTACGCTTCTGTTACATTTAGACATAGCATCTTATAACCATTTTTTAGTCTTGTTACAATGACCTTGTCAGGTCACAAAGCTGATGATATAATGACTGGATTTGAATTAGAGTTATGTCATTCACATATCTTCGTTTAGAATTTATATTGTTCACATGCCATTGTCAGATCTTCCGGCCTGTCATAATGGCGCCTGTGGTCGATTCGGATGTGAAGCTGCTGTGCTGTCCTAGTCTCTGTAACCGGGACTATAGACTTCAAGTGTATCAGGCGAGAGCATTACAAAACGGCAGTCACACACGGATTCCATCGTTAGAACTGGAACAGCGGATATTGAATGTTTGCTTTGTGATTGAAATAATGATTTACTCTAATATTATCACATATTAAGTGCACGTAGTTAAACACAGCTAAATATTTTGGATGACTTTTCTATTATAGTCAATGTTAATGTCTACTTTTGGATGACTTTTCTATCACAGTCACCGTTGGTGTCTACTTTTGGATGACTTTTCTATCATGGTCACGGTTGATGTCAATTTTTTGATGACATTTATATTTTAGTCACCGTTGATGTCAACTTTTGGATAACTTTTCTATCATAGTCACCGATGATGTCAATATTTGGATGACTTTTCTATCATAGTCATCATTGATGTAAATTTTTGGATAACTTTTATATCATAGTCATCATTGATGTAAATTTTTGGATAACTTTTATATTTTAGTCACCGTTAATGTCAACTTTTAGATGATTTTTCTATCATAGTCACCATTTTCTTTTGTATTACATAATAGAACGGAAAATTCAGAAACTTTATTTCAAGTGAACATAAACTCAAACTCTAGTGCTGCAGGAAATATTACCTCAATTATACACTATACATCTTCTGTGACCCAAATATACTTATATATTTATCTTTGGTGTTATTGTTTATACTACTTCTCTGAACTTTGTCTGTAAACCATAAACAATTTCCACTACAAACATATTTCATTTCTACTTCAAGCAATTCAAAGTTTAACTGTAAATTAGACGTTATTTCTTCAATATATCATATCGTATTCTATATCGTTTATCTACTATAAGCTAGTTCAAATGAAAAGAATATCTTATTTCTACTGTAATTATGTAATTTCCATTGTAACAATGTTATTTCTACTGTAATTATATTATTTCTACTGTAACTATATTGTTTCTAATGTAACTATATATTATTTCTATTATAACTATATGTTTTCCTACTGTAACTATATGTTATTTCTAATGTAGCTATATCTTATTTCTACTGTAACTATGTTATTTCTAATGTCACTATATGTAGTGTCTACTGTAACTATATGCTATTTTTACTGCAACTAATACATTTGTGTTATTTCTACTGTAACTATATGCTATTTCTACTGCAACTATATGTTATTTCTACTGTAACTTTATGTTATTTCTACTGTAACTATATGTTATTTCTACTGTAACTCTATGTTATTTCTACTGTATCCTTGTTATTTCTACTGTAACTTTATGTTAGTTCTACTGTAATTATGTTATTTCTACTGTAACTTTATGTTATTTCTACTGTAACTATATGTTATTTCTACTGTAACTTTATGTTATTTCTACTGTAATTATATGTTATTTCTACTGTAATTATGTTATTTCTACTGTAACTTTATGTTATTTCTACTGTAACTATATGTTATTTCTACTGTAACTATATGTTATTTCTATTGCAACTACATTGTATTTGTAATTTCTAATGTAACCGTATGTAATTTCTATTAAAACTATGTTATTTCTATTGTAAGTATATGTTATTTCTATTGTAATCATTTGTAATTTATACTGTAACTATATCATTTCTACATTAAATATACCGCGGTATGTTATTTCTATTGTAACTATATATTATTTCTAGTGTAACTTCGTGTTATTTGTTCTTTTATTATTTGTTATTTATATTGTATCTATATATTAATTTGGTTGTAACTATATGTAATTTCTATTGTGACATATTATTTCTACTGTAACTATATATAATTTCTACTGTAACTATATATAATTTCTACTGTAACTATATATAATTTCTACTGTAACTTTTCCGTTGTTTCTAATGTAACCAAATGTAAACTCCACTGCACCTATATGTTATTGCTAATATTACTATATACATGTGTACTGTAACTATATCTAATTTTTACTGTAACTATGTGTAATTTCTACTATAATTATATATCATTTCTACTGTAAGTATATGCTATTTTTATTGTAGCTGTTTAATTTTTCTACTGTAACTATATTATTTCTACTGTAAATATTTGTTATTTCTCTTTTAACTATGTGTTCTATCTATTGTAACTCTTTTTAATCTATACTGTAGCTATATTATTTCTACATTAACTATATGTTATTTCTAGTGTAACTTTGTATTATTTCTTCTTTTACTATTTGTTACTTAAATTGTATCTATATATTGTTTCAGCTTTAACTATATGTTATTTCTCTGTAACTATACCTTATTTCTATTGTTAGTACATGTATATGGTATTTCTTTTGTAACTATATAATATTTCTAGTATAACAATGGGTTATATATATTGTAACTATATGTTATTTCTCTTGTAACTATATGTTATTTCTCTTGTAACTATATGTTATTTCTATTGTAAGTATATGATATTTCTACTGTAATTTTTTGTTATTTATACTATAACTATATTATTTCTACGTTAACTATATGTTAGTGTAACTATATTTTATTTCCACTGTAACTATATCTTATTTCTATTGTAACTATATGTTATTTTTGCTGTTAATTATTTCTTATTCTTATTCCAAATTATTCTTTATCTTTACTTCACAACAAAGAATACGAATGCTACCTTTGTTTTGAGATTAAACTGAATCTGTATTACATTGTTTTTGTCTATGTCAAAAATTTCTAATTGTCGCCATGCTGTGTAAAAATGTCCGCTCCTTTTATGTATATATTGCTTAGGATATGAACACGTCCAATTTCAAATCGAGATATCAAAAATGGAAAATATTATTTTGGCTTAAGATGGAAACAAAAATTTCAATGGTACATATATAAATATGTTTTATACAAATACGAAACACTAATGGCTTTTTGAGCATCTTTTATACCGGTTGATTTACTGATGCGATTATTATTATTATTTTTATTTTTTTTCACAAAAGAAAATCAATGAAACTTTTCTAAAAACATCGAAAAATGTATGTCGGCAAGAATAACAACTTCCGTGTTATTTTTGTGTAAACTGTCAATAATATAAGACCCAAGAGGGTCGTTACTTACGATCACTATGCTTTTAGCGCATGCCATCTGCTTATTGTATAATCTTGCGATGTGTGCAATAGATCTTGGTATTACCATCACAAAAGTCACGTGATCGGGTCCGTACTGATCACTACAGAAATATGATGTCGGGTAAATGTCTGAGCACTTATCTGGTACATTTATACATGTTTGGCATTTATTAATTAAGTTGTTACGCTTATCCCGGATAATACACAAGAGGAAAAACAAATATTTCATTATCATTCCAGTAACATGGAGTGTAGCCATTTCGTTTACTTGCGAGAGCACTTTAGTCTGGTAGTGCTATTGTATCATTGATGAAAATCACACAAAAACATCAGTCTAGGGGAACACAAATAACAGCTGAAAACTCATGGGAATGCATCATCAGTTTAAATAGCATTATGGTGATTGCCAGTGCGTTTGTTCTGCTCTGACATGCTGGCTATCTTACAGGAAGATAAAGGCCATTTAAGGTCTGTGTTTTCAAGAAACGTAAAGATAAAATCATTATAGAATTAAAACATTGCACAATGAGATGTAAGATGTCGTATGCGCATGTGGAGACCATGTAGTCACTTTGATGTTTGTCGGCTGTATACATCGATGTTTGTTTTTCCCTTCGTCTTACCGTCTGCGCTCGTATTCGCGACCAATTACTAGGTATTGCAATGGTAACTTCCTCAGACAATCTCTACATATTGGCATAGCTCTTCAATAATCCACAGCGCATATCTCATACAAGTAAACTAACTTTATCTACTTAGACTTTTCCTATAAATCCTTTCCGGTATAAGGTCACTTGTTAAAAAGAAAAAAAATAATCTTATTTGACAAAAATGCAGCACGTCAATGATATCCACTTTTGACCCCGATTTCGAAATAACTACACAGCTATGAGCTCTGTATTTCGCCATAGTTACATACACTTCTATCGCACTGTCTTGTGTTTCGAAGTAGATATATTTTAAGATATCATAGCATAATTTTCAAATATTTACCAGACTTTATTTATCAGTTGAGATATAAGGCATGGAATATACCATTTACAGACTACAGGTAGTAACGTGTAAACTATTTTACCAACACGCCAAAGAGCAAACCCCGAACTTGGAGTAGCATTAGGAAGATAGTATGTTTTTGACACATAATAACATTGCAAATACAACTATTTACGAGTATATTCAAGCAAGGAGGTTTATTCAATCAACATACAAGCATGGGAAATCTCAAACAAATATTCTTCATTCTAAAACGGGGGAAGGACGGTATAACAACTAAACAAACAAAACTTTACCAGATTGTGTAACTATTATCACACGATTCCAATAAACTATGAAGTCTAACTACATAATGGTTCCGTCTATCACAGTGATATTAATGTAAGTACTCATAAGTTTACTTAGCCAGTTTACACTGTAAAAAGTATCTACAAACATATTGATATAACAAATGACAGTGAATACTGTCGGTATGATGACCTAAGTCTACAAGTTAATGTACAAGTCGTCTATATTATATACAGTGTATTGCAATATTTACATTTCTGTTGTACGGCCTTTAGATTAGGAAGCTCAAAATGTCATCCACTGACTTCAAGAATTATGAATTATTGTATAAGATTTGAGTTATTGATTAGCGAGTTGGCTTTTAATTTTTCCTGGGACTAAATTAGACAGAAAATTCTTAAATTGAATGTGTGCCCGATGAAATTTATAGCAATAGAAACAAGACTTTGATCCCGCAAAACGGATGTTCCATTATTTGTCTTTTTTTTTTCCTCCAAAATTCATCATAAGCCTATATAACCGAGCAATAAAGATAAAATACAATGTTTGTTTCGAACGAAAATACTATGTCCATCGTATTAGAAATAGTTTGATTCGTGTTAACTGTTTGTGCGAAGATATTCTGCATGACATTATACATGTAAATTAAATTGTAATCCTTCACATATCTACATTATATACACTAGTTAAGATAATTTTTGTATACCTAAACATTTTTAACACTTTGCATACATATAATACTATCCATATAAAATGTTCCTTGAACGCATAGAACAATATTTCAAAATAACTACATTGTAACATTGTAGCGATTCTTGAACAAAGATGCTGCGTTCTAATGTTTACTTAGAAACATTTACCCATATCTAATTTTTATTCATAAACATTTACGCATATCTACGTAATGTTTATTCATAAACATTAACCCATAGCTGATGTTTATTCATAAACATTTACCCATATCTAATGTTTATCTAGAAACATGTGCCCATACATTTACCCATATCTAATGTTTATTCATAGACATTTACCCATATCTAATGTTTACTTAGAAAAATTTACCTATATCTAATGTTTATTTAGAAACATTAACCCATATCAAATGTATATTTAGAAACATTTACTCATATCTAATGTTTATTTATAAACATTTACCCACATCTAATGTTTATTCATAAACATTTACCCATATCTAATGTTTATTTAGAAACATTTACCCATATTTAAAGCCAATGACTGAGCACGAAAAGCAAAAACGATCCGCATTATGTATCAGGTTTACTTGCGCGGTGTCGGTTATACCATTTACTCTGTAATAAACAAAAGAAATACATACTAGTAATAACATCAATTCCACTACATGCCTTTTGTTTTATTGTTGATGTATCGACATTTTTATGTATATGTTTCTATTTTAAAATCATAAAATATGAATTATATTCATCCCTATGTCAATTTTGTTACAAATTTCACAGTGTGATTAATTTGCTCGCCTATACATATAGATCAGTAGGATTAACTCTAAGTAAAATATATATATAAGTATGTGTTTATATACTAATTAATTGTTTATATACTAATCAATATATAACGGATTACGTATTTACAATGGTGTATCTACATATTTTTTTTTTACATATTTCATCGCAGTATCAATAGTATGTTATGGATCTTAAATAAAGTAAGTAACAATTATTATTTACAATAATACATATGTACATGTACATGTGTTGTTTTACTAGTAACAGTGTATTTGAATAAATTGAATTTATCTAAGGTTGGTCATACGACATTGAGTATTCGTTAATATCTAACAAATGATGCCACCTCTTCATTCAGTAGTCGATTCACAGCCTACTAACATCAACATCCCATTCACATTTCGAGGTTAAATTATTGACACCTTTACTTTTGCATATGTAATATTACTTTCAATCGCCCTCGAGTCAAGACGCTTGATGTATATAAAACGCATGCAAGCTAAACACCGAATTAGCACTAACTAAAATCACTGTTTTGTTTATTCCAACAGGAATATGTCAGTGAGTACCGTTATCCGACCGTCCGTGTATAACACAAATCTCAAGTTTAACACTATATTCAATGCATGGAAATATGTTATTGTGTGGGTAATAACAATGTTATTTCACATAGAAGTCCGTATTACTAAAAATATAAATCTTAAGACAGTGCAAACAAAGAAATTTGTCGAAAATATTACACTGAAATTTTGATATAGTATGAATAACGATCATAAAAATGATCCACTAATGCAAGCATTATGACATTAGCTTATAGACTCACCTCGACACGCGTGATCGCATCTTGGATGAAATTATAATAAGAAATACAAATATCAGTATTACTAAATATAGTAAAATAAAATAAAATATATGTTAAGCATTTACATATATATCATCATGTACAAAAATGTTTAAATTCAATAAATAACATACAGAACATAAAATGAGTGTGAGAGTTAAGTCAAAAGATGAAAATAGATAAATAGATATATTCAGAAACGAACAGACGTGTGGAAACCGACGTTTTTTCTATATAGCATTTATTCAAGCTTTTGTTTGTAAGCTACATTTGTAGGTAACATGACTACGGCTCAAATAAGATATCTAGATGACAATAAGTAATTTTTCATTTTTAAAAAGTTCTCTTCTAATCAACGAAATGATTTATTTTGTATAATAATTTTAAGAAGTATGATTTATTTTCTTTTTGCATCCCTATACATATGATGCTGCGATAATGTACGAAATTATTATAATTCCATTACAGGTCGGCTTTAAAAAAAATCTGTTAACCATGCAGTCGCTATATGCCTTCATGTAAACTATACCTAAATATAATTTGGAAATATTTAAATCCTAGTTCTTTTTTATTGAAATAATTGTAATCAATGTAAATCCAAAGGCAAGGCAATATTGCAAAAGTCCATGGATTAGGTTTAAATGGTAAAATTGTAAGGGACTTTACTGTTATACCATTTGTTGCAGAACAGTTAAAATAAGAATAAAAATAAAAAATAATACATATGCAATGCAGATGTAAAATTGCTAAATTATTGTAATAAAGAATTATCACTGGTGTTTTTTTTACAGATAGTCGGTTATCAAACGTGGCTTGCATATCTTTATGACAATCTACTTTGTATCCGGTAAACGGAATAACTATGTGAATGGTGTTCTTGTATATCCTTACGTATCTAAATAGAATTTGACATTCATAAATCACATTTATTTCGATTTTGATATTGAATATTTTGTCAATATTTTTTCTACGCAGTATTTTATTTGTTATATTTCAAGCTTCACTTTTTTCTAAATCCGTGACCAATGTGATACCCCTCTTAGAATATTATCAGCTATGAAATATTTCTTCAAAAGAAGAGTATAAAGGAAATTTGTAGCTATGATTCAATTGGTAACAATAATCAAAATAATCCGTATCTGACAAAAATATAATATAAAATCTAGATAAAACCCGTCTTGTCCATCTGGATCCTGTTTCTGCACTCTTATACCCATCGTAACATGATACACTTATTTGAACGTGTTTTATTAACTCTCAAATGACGAATGAACCATACCAAATATAATACGAAACCGAAAAGTATATATTCGGTTCTTTATAATAATGTTATTACGAAATACAATCTTTTTGTCCTTCAATACCATTTTGTGTCTATGCTACTTTTTTGATGAAATGTGTACGGTCACTCTACCTATCACTTTTATAGAATTCTTTGCCATTGCGACTGTTTATATAAGTTACTGTAGGTATTTTGCGAAAAATGAATAACTATACTGTAATAAGTATTTTTAATCAAGTAAATCATGCATGAATAATTTTGGGTTGATTTGATCAGGGATATATACTAATATAAAACGGAGGTAATGCTTAATTCAACTTTTGATATATAAACTTTTTTTTCTGTTATATTTATATTGTTCTAAATTTCCTACACAAAACTAACATTTCATATTTAAAACAAACTAAATGAATACCATAGTATAAGTAAACAAACATTTTGCGGTAAAAATGAAACAAAATTTATCATATTGTAAATATTGTTGTTACGCGTTCTTTTAATTTTACTTTTAGCAATGTGTATACATAATTACACGTATCATAACGATTTTAACCGAATAAGATTGAACTTACATCGTCAGACCAATTAAAGCTGAGTGGAATAGAACTACTGTTAACAGCTAGATTAAACCTATAGAAAACATCTTCTAACATAAAAGGGGTTTTAGCAAAGTGTACATGAGACATGACCGACACACACACTCCATTACGGGTTTTAAGGATGGCCAACCAGTGGTAAATACAACATAATTCCACGACTTTTACTACTTCGTCCTACTAACAATAAAGTTACATATGTAAGCCATATCGTTATGGAAAGAGGTAACATAATATAAATATAAAACGAGAAACCTTCTCAAATGTATTGAACCACAACATCTGTATTTCTAGACATACACTAATTACTACCGATGATAGTTGATTATAGAACTTTCAAAGTAGCACGTTAAAAAATTGTCATCCTATCGAAAGAAAAAAATAATAATGTGCTTATAGTTTTCACCTTGGACCGTAAAATGAGTAGGTTTCAGGATCCTTTGGCTCAAAATAGTCAATTTCGGCATTCCCGATGTAGGTGTTCTCGGAGTGTTTCCCTAATCTTAAGTGATTTTCGCCGTTAAGATTGTTCACTTCTTTTATTTTGCCGTTCGGAAGTCCTCCATTTTGCATGTAAGTACTGTAGTCTTTCGGAGGGGGATCTGCAACAAGGATATCACACTCATCCGTGAATGGTTTGTACTCATAGATTCTTCTCAGAAACAATATCACCGGTGCATACAAGAGATTGCTGAGCATTATTGCAACATTGAGCCACATGAATCCAATGGTCTGTACGATCTGTCCGGCCATTATTGGTCCTAACGCATATGCCAGGGAGTACGATATGTCGGCAATGGCATAAACACTTCCGTATACGGAAGAATGTCGAACATCCACAAGATAGGCTAGCGTTGGGAGGATGGCAGTGTCCACAAACGCCACACCCAAGCAGAGGCCCATCAAAGGGAACAAAACCACAAAGAAAGCACTGGAAAATGGAATTATAAAACAACATAATCCTTCAATGATAAGTCCCGTTAACGAAACAACCCATTGGTAGCTTGGATATCTTTTGGCCAGGTAGACTGTTAAAACCACACCTCCGATATATGGCAAAAACGGCGGCAGCCAAACAAAACCTATTTGCCATTCGGTCGCGTTCATAGTTCCCTTCATCCACATAGCTATAGTTGGTTCGAGAAAAGCTAGAGATATGTTGGACATAGCTAGGGCCCCAGCCGCTACTAAGATGTAGGGATCCATAAGGAGTCTATAGATAGGAGTTCCCTGGGGCCGTTCTTCCTTTGGTATAAGGGACCTCTCTAACCGCACAGGCTTCATTACAAAAAGGAGGAGTATTCCATCTACTAAACACATTGTGGCCAGAAAGATGAACGGAACCACCTTTCCTGCAAACTCGAACAAAGTACCTCCAAACGGTGGAGCAACTAAACATCCAAATGATATGAAAGATTGTGCTATTCCTAGAGCTTTCGTTCGCTCTCCGTCCTCTCGATACCTATCTGCAATCATAGCAAGGCCTGCAGTGTCCGCAAAAGCAGACCCGAGCCCTTGTAAGCTTCTTGCAAAGAACAAAACGGCATATGTTTCACCAAAGGCAAATATTATTGTAGAAAAAAACATAATGATAAGACCTATCATTAGCGGAATGTCGTATCCTATCCTGTCTATGAGGGCGCCTGTGAACGGGTTTACCATTAGCTGAACAATTGCCTTGGATGCAAAAAGAACACCAACTGCACCTCCTCCCTCGGCATAGTCTGCGTAGGAGGATGAATCAGATGAAGCCGGTGCTGGAGTTCCAGTCAAGTTGTGTGTCGAATTCCATGTTGCATTGAAAGGAGCTACTGCCACAGTTTCATCATCACTTCCCCAGTCTAGGACATCCTCTAAGTACATCGGTATGATTGGCACAATTACCATGTACAACATGTTATCCAAAAGCAACGCCATACTTACTATCAGCAGGACTAGACGTCGCTGTGCTATCGGGTCATTTATTCTATCATTCAACATCTGAATGAAGTCTGTCACTTTTCCTTTCAGTGTTGGGGGTATCGCCACCATCTTGACACTGATGATATTGCTTTCAAAAATTTAAATCCCAAATTATTCCTTTGTTCTTTGTACAGTGTAACAAACTTGTCGTAAATTCCTTGTAACGAATATCACACTATCGTCACAGAAAACATTCTGAACGAGATGAGTCAGATTTAAAACAAGAGCTGCACTTTTTAGTTAGAAATATTAAATTACCTGAGCGTCCGATGAAAGCTTTTTCACATGGTACTTAAATGTCTTTCCAAAAGTAGAATTGTCCCATCCAAGTCCTGCGTGTATAGTGCCGATAGCCGTGTGTTCTGTCCGAGTGCAATGCCACCATCGCCTTAAAGAGGAGAAGAAATAGAATGGTGTTGAGGTCTGCTGTAAAACATCCGATACTTTAACAGGCAAGAAAGGTACCTCTAACTGACGATTCTAACACAAAACAGGGCGACACCAACAACGTCAACCACAAAATCTAGCATCACTTTCATTGAATAATTGTATAATACGATCGATCGTTGTTCACATCTAGCCTCCCATCAGTTTATATCCCTAGTCTCTACAATTTTCCTTCCATTCTCAATAATAGAAATTATCATTGGACTTTTACTGATGAGTTTTTATATTCTTAATTCTATACATAACATAGAAGTTATTCTTCTCATTCAATGATGTAACTTGTGTTAAGGCATGCTTTATAAGTCCGAGTGTTAGACACACTCGTGTGCTTTACCACTAATCGATCAACGGCGTTGTTCTCAATATTTTCGCTAATTCTGCTTACATATTTTATTTGAATAGAGAAGACTGAGATTTCTTTAATTTTCATTATGTCTTATTAAAACGGCATTAAAAGCTACATTTTAAAATGAAAAAAAAAATACATAACGTAATTAAAATCATTTTAATGATCAATTTATATTTAGTAACTAACCTTGTTCTATTATATTTATAAAAGTATCATGTCACTATTACGATTTTGCCTCAGGTTTATAAGGGATGAAGACATACAAACACTTTCTTAAATATCGTTAGTTTTAATCATACCGCTTGTTACAATGAGACAGGTTGTACGGTTTAATGCCCTAGAGTACTAAGGGATAATGGTCTGAATCATTACTCCTTATACATTAGCTCATTGCTGCATTTCATCGCAATGCTGATACAAAACAATAAAAAAATAAATAAAAAAATGAAAATTAAAAAATATTACAGCGTAGTTTTATTTGGTGAAAAGGGATTAAATATTACACAGAAATCGGAATTATTATCTCAAAAAAGGGATAAAGAAAATTTGCCATAACTTATTTTGCAATTGTTTTAAAATAAGATATTTTACATTAGATATTTATTGAACTGATGTTTTCTTTTTGAGGTCATCAGAGCTATCAAGAACAATTTGTCCTCTTTGTAACAACGTTAATATTTGAACTATAATTATACATTACATTAAGCTTGAATCAATATATTTAAGGTCAGACCCTTCTGAAATTCAATTGTTATGTTTCTATCATACGCAGCGAATTTTCTCTTCATTATACTAACACAGCTACCATGCAACATGGATTAAAATCCAACATTGATCACCACATATACAGGTGTACATAGATAATTATTTTTTTCAAGCACCCACCTGTCATCACTCTCAATTTCGAAATGGTACCTACATATTCCGCACAATTAAATGTGATACGTCTCGCGGCCGTCTGTTTTTATTTATTTATTTATTTGTATTTTTTTTTTTTTTCATTTATTTATTTATTCTAGTGAAAGTGAGAATTCAGTTTTAACAATTTAAAATAGTTTATAATAAGATACCCGCACAACACCATATAATAAATAGGATGTAGTTGATGTAAAAAGTGTCTGTAACAGAGAGTAATTAGTTTTCTAGATCTCTACTATTACCTAATAATCATAACGCATTCGTTGATAATATTTTCATATTTGAAAGCCTATTGTATTTATACTTAAAAAAAATTGTTTTGAGATATTTTTGGCAATCGATCTCTAATTATCCATACCAACTTTTGAGGATTTCTGCTAATTATTGCTGACCCATTACTATTGATAAGCTAACTATCCTTCGGTATTCCAGTTAAGCTTGTTATAGAAAGAACAAAAGTCAGTGTCCATTTCTAAAGAAGCACGGGATCAATTTTCTTGGGGAAACTTGCTCATTTAGGTTCTTGGTAATGATATTTTCTGCCTGAAAAAGTCTTTTCCAACCGGAAAATACCAATAAAGATGCCTCTACTTTATTCAGTTGAGTAAACAACTGTATTCATGTGGCTTTGGCACCATCGATCGGACGCAGGCTAAGATTGCGGGCTGGCTTTATAACATGGAGGACGAACGAAATTACACATAATTTGGACAACATAAAACCTCTACGAAACGAAGCAAGCAGATCCTAGATTAGTAGTACGGATGGAAATTGATTTAAACGTTCATTTTCGTAATGCAATTTGTAGTCATGATTTCTCCCAATGTTAACAATATTATAGGATTAGAATGGACCATCATGAATTTACAATATTACAAACAAGATACTGTCTCCAATGTATGGTATAAATGCTCTATCATACATGCATATAGTTTGTTAAAAGTTATAAACTTACAATAAATTGAAATTACAACTAAATCTAGAAAATCGGATCGGAGGAAAATATTGATCGTTCATAAAACACACAAAAAAAACACTATTTACATTCAAAACAATAACATTATTTCAGCTTTCATGAAATATGTCAAAGTCATTGTTTTAATGAATAGTGGATATCCCATTCAACTAGTTTGGTTGACCAGACAGACACAAAAAGGTCAGGCGGCTAGAGACAATAACTTTTAAATTATCCGAAAACAGAAAAAAGAAGCATGATACCATTTCTACAAATTCCATAATGCTATGATATTAATTTTTATTTTATTTCTTTTTTCCAAATTTGTCGAAATATAACATTTATCCGACAATCCGATTGTGCAAAGCAATAATGGATGTCAGATTTATTAGGATCGATGAAAATCAAATAATTCGCTTGTCAAAAATAAAGCTATAAATAGATCTAGAAAAAAATAAACTTGGATGTATTCTATAGAGTCTTTGATACTGTTTGTTTAGCGATTTTAAGGTTACTTTAGCCAAAAGCTTCACATCATAATCTATTTAAACATCAAATATGAAAGGCTAGAATATGGAATGTTTTATCAAAACGTAATCTGTTTTACTCTTTAGATAAAATGAGAGCAGATATACCACACTTCGCAGTGTCAACGAATAAAAAGATATTTATAGAATGAAGTAATTTCGTTCATGGAGAGATCTATCTGACGAGTTTGTGCCGAAACGTATCCCTCTCAAACGACATTGACGATGCGAAGGTGTGACTACGTTTTAAGGATGAAGTGAAATGATTTTATCTTTTTTAGCATTGCCAGATAAGAGAAACGAGAGGAAACATCTTCTGTTGTTTGGCACCTCGTGTGCATCACCGTATCTGGTAAATCAGAGTGCATTAAATTGCCTCTGACATTACTATACATAATCAGTAATGGGTTTGCTAGTAGTTACTGGGACATTTCGTCGATACATCTGACTGGCGACATTATCAAAGAAGTTCAAAGAAACCGGTGACGTATTTGTTACCATGTCTCCAAGCTTGATCCTGAAATATTTACTTCTCGCTGTTAGTAAATACTACATTGGTCGGCGGGGTGTACTGCATGTTAAAAATAAAATCTGTTTCAAGCTCTGAACAGACAAGGGGTTTTCTGAGGATTCCATTAACATATATATGAATAAATGATCTTCTCAACATCTCCTTACACACCGATAATCCATAACAATTAAACGCAAATAAATAATTAAAACTGTTTCGCCCGAGCTCAAAGGCAAGAATGCGTCAATAGCAGGATCTCAGCTTCCAACACAAATAAAACATAATTTAGTCGACTACCTAGACGTAATTTCATGGAGTGTGTAGCCCCAAATATTCCATTTAAAGATTTTTCAGTCAATCTTAATTCTACAATAGCTTTTGTGTATTGCAATTAAATCCATAAATATGTTTGTCGTTAAATAAAATATGTAGATTACGCCCATATTGAGAAGGTTTCTTTTTATAGTTGCCATTAAAGTTACTCCTGAAAAAAGGAAGGCAGAAAATTAATACTGGGTGAAAGTACGAGTATGGTAAGGAGAGTAGGCCTCAATGACGTAGTCAATATAGCTACTTTATTCAACAATTCGTTCGTACAACCGTCGAATTTTATAATGCATCTAGAACATTGAGATATGATTGTAATCAATATTCCTCTATATGTTTGAATCAGTACTTTAAATAGAACAGCAGCAAAATACATAAAAACATCAACAAAATACTTAAAACAATAGAAAAATACCTAAAACAATATCAAGTCGAAAGTTTAAAAATGACTTATTGCAGAGGATTTTCTGAAAACCATGGCATGAATTTCTTCCATAAAGGTGAATCCTGGTGAAGAGATCAAACCGAAATAATGACAGGGATATAGGATTTACTGATGTTTTCAAAATAATTATAAATAATATAAATAATGGTATAGCGATCTTAATGTCTATTAACGAACAATTAGTTCTGCGCTCGTTGGGTTTATTTGTGCACACACTTTTACAATATTTTGGTATATTCCACAGTGAACATCCCATTAAAGAGTATGGCCCTCGTCTCCCTGAGTACACATGGGGTTTACTACAATCATCAACTACTATTATTTCATTAGAAAAGATCTTCGAGTTGCCTATAATAGAGAAACACAAGAAAGTACAGTTAATTCAATCCATTCACTTATCGAAAGAGAGCATATTGTTTTGTTCTGATTTATCTTTTCTGTTTCCACTTAACAAGATACCTAGAACACCCTGTTTAAGTGATTTTTCTAGTCTTACATAACACTACATTTATAAGAAGAAATCACGTGTAAGCGACTTGTTTACCGGTAAAGAACCAATCCTTCCATTCTGTGAGACTTTTAAAGAAAGCATATAGGCACTTGATTTTAAATTCGCCGTCTTCTCTTTTAATTCCATTAAACTTTTTAAAACTGAAATTTACAGCCTCGCTAAGGCTTTGCATTAAGTTAGTCTTGTCTAAGTAGGATGAAGTTAAAGCCTGACATCCTAAACAGCTGCTAGAGAATGGTGGTCGGTTACCATTGATCACTGCTAAAAATCAGTGTCAGTCGAAAAAAAAACCACAATATGTGGAGGCACAAGAAGAATTGTCAGGCACAATCAGAATTGATGTTCTACTTGTGCGACCATCAAGTGTAATTTTCCAGCTCTAGATATGCCAAACAACAAATCAACAACGGAAATTTGACAAGAAAATTGGATAATGACCACGAATCGAAATTAGCATTCTTATAAACCGTCTACCAAGGAAAGGCAGCCATCGTTGGTAGAAGTCTCGTACAAGTACAGGGCCAGCCATGCTCTACACTACTGATATTCGAGTTGGTAGTACGGAAAAACAACCAAAGTTAAAGACCGGTTTGCAAATGCAACGTCTGAATTTGTTTTAAATGCTGACATTTTGTCTGATATCAAATTGCAAATTTCTGAGAGTTACATTATTGCCCAACCAGACACCAGTATCAAAGAACCAGGATTTCTGGGCAAACATCCATATTGTCGATCATTTGACCCGGTGACGTAATAAGATAATCGGCCAATCAAAATCGATGAATTCCGAAAGCGGTGGTACTAGAAAGATCACCAGGAAATTGGTTCTGTCTTGTACACTATAACTATGTGAGTATGAATATATATAATTAACGCTGCTATGACGTCATAGACAACACAACCTTATAAAGACTCTATACAGCATCAAGTTGGCAAAGTTCCAAAATAAATACTTATTTAGAACTTAACTCAATCTTAAAGATAAAATATTTTTGTCTTAGTTTAGTCAGACAATAGCAAGGGCCGCAAACAAACGACATGACATACCAGGCTATACACTCAATTTCGTATGAAATACACAAGACAGCAGTGTAGTTTGTATCGTGTATTTAATTATTTCGATGTAATTTAATCCAGTTGAACGAAGTTAAACATGATACATAATCGCGTGTTAATATAGTCAAATGTCTATTTATAGATAGCATTATGATTACAAAGGCGACCAGTCTATGTCATCTGACGATTTTTATAGAATTCCTAAATGTGTTTTTAAACTCATGCAGCTCAATCCAATTAACGTATTTTTGAGTTGCTTTGGTTTTATTGTCTGACATGTGTCTCTGACTAGTTTCTCTACCATATGCCTGTATACCGAACCATATAAAGACATGCTCTACACCTATTAAAACGATCGATACAAAATCCACATGAAATAGATCCTAAGAACAAATTGTAATATTTTAATGTCCCCTATACACCGTCAGAGGGTCTAGGAAACTGCGGTTGATTGGCGTAACATGGCGGACTCTGAGGATGCGGGGAAGATGTGTTAGTTACTCCATTACATGTGACAGGACAGTGATGGATAAACTCTCTTTACAATCTTTTGCCACAATCTAGCACCGTAAATGTGACTTTATTTCCCGTTTTTATCACCCCCTCCAACCAATTCTTGTTGCATGTTTATGTACCTCTAATGTCTCCCTTTAACGCTATACAGGACGCCTTGTGCGCGTTGTCTACGTCGCGTGCACGCACACGTCCATGCCGGTTAAACTTTTGCCTGACTGCCTGTCGGTATACCACAATGATCTTAAGGTCTATGATTTATTATCCAGTGATTCTAAGAGCTATGGGTCTGTTAGGAAGTGTTCGTCCTCTCTCAGGAAGGGACGCTCTTCAACCTTGTTATTTATCTGTCGCCTTTTGATGGAGTACCTGGTATCAATGTTCCATCCGGTATGGTAACGACTCCAAGAACCATGTACATCCTCTACCGAGAAGCGTTAAGGGTTGTCATATCCGGCGATTTACATATTCGTGACATCGCATTCCCTATCAAAATAGGCCGTCAAAGAATTGTACACAATTGATATATACGAATTAAATAAAAACTTTTGTATGAAACAGATCAAATCTGGCTCCTACAAGAGGTCGGTATTATATATATATAATTTCTATATATATATATATATATACACATTGTATATATATAATACGCCAAATGATTCGGATACCAAGTATAGAATTTCCTGATAGTTTGTTTGACATGCAACAGCTGTAAATGTAGTGGACAGTTCTTTTATGGTGGTATGATTGATCATGATTTTGCGATAATAGAACAATAATTTGAAGGTTACAAGTACTGCATGCTGTGTCATATCGATTTGGTGGCTTTAAAAGATCCGGACCATTTTCTTTTGTTTTTCTTTTTTCTTTTTTTTTTCCGTATAAAACCTCTATTGTTGATAATGTTATACAGGTCACTTGGTTATCATATAATCAATAAATGTATCTTAACAGAATACCGCACTTCCTACATCTTACTTAATAATTCCTATTATTTTGCATGAGTGGTCTTAATAAACATATAAATTGAATCCATTCTTGGCGGTGTGTTAGTACCACGCATGTTTTCCAAGGGGTATATTGCTAGCTAAATGCTCATTATGGCATAAAGTTGCATAATTTTCCTCAAAGCCTCGAATCAATATTACATTAAGAAATCTGGGATATTTTTTTGTTTTGTTTTTATTATGTGGCACTGCTATATCTGATATAATATAAAGCCATGCCTATGGGTTTTTCGAAGAATACTTTCCACTTCAAGGCGTGATTAGTGTATTTATAATCTGGCTACAAGGTTTCTTTGACATTGTTATCGGAAGAATTATTCTCAGAATTCACCTTAACACAATTTGATAGAAAATGTGCTTAATTCTTCAAATTGTAAATAATTGCAGAATGCCAAACGTTGGGTATCTAATAAAATCTAAACCGTAAACGTCCTTGTAACAATGTTGTGTACTGGAATATCGTTGAATACATTTAAGCCGACGTCATAAGATATTTACATTCTGTATTTGTAAGCATTCAACCACCATTTAAACGTAAAACAATTTAACAAGTTATGACGCTACAAATTTATTGCAAAAATGTATCATGTATTTAGATACAAAATTACCAATTCGGCCTCGGGGAATATTGTCCAGGTCAGGTCCGTTAAACCATGGATTCCCCTTAACCAAAATTTGTATCTGTGTAATATTCGTTGAAAACCATATCACCTCTAATGATAACAGTATATCAGTGCGAAAAAGAAAACGGCTTTCATTTCAAATAATCAGAAATTATGTTATTTTTAACAATTTCTACGATATCTAAACACGTGAAATATAAAATAAAGACAAATTTGTGTTACAACCATTTTATGAGTGTGTCGTTTACGACGACACGAGGAACTATATTATTTCTTCTGGAAAATTGCCTATTCCTAGATTTGAGTTTACTGACGTCTTTCATATATGACAAGCGGGAAATTCACACAAATTTACTTCAGTCAAAAAAAAAAAAAAAATAATGAATGTATATACTAGCATACATTCGATATGAATAAAATTTGGGTTACAGATAAATAAACTGCAATTTTACAGATAATTTAAAGGACGCACTTTAAACTGATGTATAAACTGTATTTTTCACAAATATTTCACATGAAGCAGTTAACACGCCAGTAAACGATAAAATAACAAGAATTATTCTTTGAATTAATCACACTGTTTTGTAGTTAGATTGTAACGTGACACGGCCATGTAAGCATACCAGCAATACTACCAATTCAATAGTGAGAGTACTGCCACGTCACCAGATATGACTAGAATAAACAATTCATTAGAATTCTAAGTACAATGTACTTTGTTTTTTCACTATCACTTCCTGAATTGTGAGTTGCATGTCACTCATAGGACCAGTGTTGTTCTACCTAATAGTTATAATAACGCATTTGATAAACCTATCTTATCCTCTGATCAATATAACCTCTTAAAATCTCAGACCAAACTAACTTCATCCGAGTTTTATGTTCCGAATCTAGGTCTGATGACGTTAAACCTATTTTAGTACGAGCGGATTACACAATAATCCACAATATCGAGGCCGAAAAGTACACAACATTCGGTATTTGTTGTTTTACGCTGAAGAAAGTTTCTCGTGGAAAGCACTCTACACATTAGAATATAGGTTTAATCATTATAACTGTATAACCGACCGGTAACTTATACTGGAGATGGCATAGTGACAGCAACACTCTACCTCGTCAATTTGAGGAATACACGACGTTAATGCTTACTGCTGACCGTCGTTAAAGATTGATACAGCTGACAGCAGACCAAATATGAGGTCCGGCCGCGAGGAGCGACATGTCACTATTTTCTTGGCTTGTTAAAGTCAAGAGAGTTTCTTATTGAGTGGTACTCGCTTGTCAATATCACCATTTAATGAACAGTCATCCCAAACAAACACAGTGCAGAGTCGCGGTTTCCGGCTAGAGGACAACCACAGAGTTCGTCAACTTGGCTTAAATTGCCCATTTGTGTCCTGCTCATGCCCATGCCGGTCATTATGCACGACACAATTATATTTAGAACGAGCTGTAGGTGTGACCACACGCGTCTATTAGGCGGTATGTATCGGTCTAAAGTTGTCTAATCTAGAGGAAATGTAGGAACCAATCAAAGTAACCTAGAGATCAATATAACCCTCATTACACAGGGGTCCACGTGATAAAGGACTATACTCTCCCTCGTACGCATGTCCACGTGATAAAGGACTATACTCTCCCTCGTAATCATGTCCACCTGCTCTATCGCAGGTGTAAGTACATATCTGAATAGTTAATTATTATTTCACGAGCCTTTCACCCTCCCAAGCCAGGGTCAGGACACATTGTGGAATATAAAGTATGATCATATTAAATACCCACAGTATCAGTCAGTTGATCTATTCCCACCAGATACACGGTACTCCCTATTTACCACAGTATCAGTCAGATAGCTGTAACTATCACCACCAGATAGACGGTACTCCCTATTTACCACAGTACCAGTCAGATAGCGGTAACTATCACCACCAGATAGATGGTACTCCCTATTTACCACAGGACCAGTCAGACAGCTGTAACTATCACCACCAGATAGACGGTACTCCCTATTTACCACAGGACCAGTCAGATAGCTGTAACTATCACCACCAGATAGATGGTACTCCCTATTTACCACAGGACCAGTCAGACAGCTGTAACTATCACCACCAGATAGACGGTATTCCCTATTTACCACAGAACCAGTCAGACAGCTGTAACTATCACCACCAGATAGACGGTATTCCCTATTTACCACAGAACCAGTCAGATAGCTGTAACTATCACCACCAGATAGATGCTACTCCCTATTTACCACAGTACCAGTCAGATAACTGTAACTATCACCACCAGATACACGGTACTCCCTATTTACCACAGTACCAGTCAGATAGCTGTAACTATCACCACCAGATACACGGTACTCCCTATTTACCACAGTACCAGTCAGATAGCTGTAACTATCACCACCAGATACACGGTACTCCCTATTTACCACAGTACCAGTCAGATAGCTGTAACTATCACCACCAGATACACGGTACTCCCTATTTACCACAGTACCAGTCAGATAGCTGTAACTATCACCACCAGATACACGGTACTCCCTATTTACCACAGTACCAGTCAGATAGCTGTAACTATCACCACCAGATACACGGTACTCCCTATTTACCACAGTATCAGTCAGATAGCTGTAACTATCACCACCAGATACACGGTACTCCCTATTTACCACAGTACCAGTCAGATAGCTGTAACTATCACCACCAGATATATGGTACTCCCTATTTACCACAGTACCAGTCAGATAACTGTAACTATCACCACCAGATAGACGGTACTCCCTATTTACCACAGTACCAGTCAGATAGCTGTAACTATCACCACCAGATACACAGTACTCCCTATTTACCACAGTACCAGTCAGATAGCTGTAACTATCACCACCAGATAGACGGTACTCCGTATTTACCACAGGACCAGTCAGATAGCTGTAACTATCACCACCAGATACACGGTACTCCCTATTTACCACAGGATCAGTCAGATAGCTGTAACTATCACCACCAGATAGACTGGTACTCCCTATTTACCACAGTACCAGTCAGATAGCTGTAACTATCACCACCAGATACACGGTACTCCCTATTTACCACAGTACCAGTCAGATAGCTGTAACTATCACCACCAGATAGACGGTACTCCCTATTTACCACAGTACCAGTCAGATAGCTGTAACTATCACCACCAGATACACGGTACTCCCTATTTACCACAGGATCAGTCAGATAGCTGTAACTATCACCACCAGATAGATGGTACTCCCTATTTACCACAGTACCAGTCAGATAGCTGTAACTATCACCACCAGATACACGGTACTCCCTATTTACCACAGTACCAGTCAGATAGCTGTAACTATCACCACCAGATAGATGGTACTCCCTATTTACCACAGTATCAGTCAGATAGCTGTAACTATCACCACCAGATACACGGTACTCCCTATTTACCACAGTACCAGTCAGATAGCTGTAACTATCACCACCAGATACACGGTACTCCCTATTTACCACAGTACCAGTCAGATAGCTGTAACTATCACCACCAGATACACGGTACTCCCTATTTACCACAGGATCAGTCAGATAGCTGTAACTATCACCACCAGATACACGGTACTCCCTATTTACCACAGTACCAGTCAGATAGCTGTAACTATCACCACCAGATACACGGTACTCCCTATTTACCACAGGATCAGTCAGATAGCTGTAGCTATCACCACCAGATAGATGGTACTCCCTATTTACCACAGTACCAGTCAGATAGCTGTAACTATCACCACCAGATAGATGGTACTCCCTATTTACCACAGTACCAGTCAGATAGCTGTAACTATCACCACCAGATACACGGTACTCCCTATTTACCACAGTATCAGTCAGATAGCTGTAACTATCACCACCAGATAGATGGTACTCCCTATTTACCACAGTACCAGTCAGATAGCTGTAACTATCACCACCAGATAGATGGTACTCCCTATTTACCACAGTACCAGTCAGATAGCTGTAACTATCACCACCAGATAGATGGTACTCCCTATTTACCACAGTACCAGTCAGATAACTGTAACTATCACCACCAGATACACGGTACTCCCTATTTACCACAGTACCAGTCAGATAGCTGTAACTATCACCACCAGATAGATGGTACTCCCTATTTACCACAGTACCAGTCAGATAGCTGTAACTATCACCACCAGATACACGGTACTCCCTATTTACCACAGTACCAGTCAGATAGCTTTAACTATCACCACCAGATACACGGTACTCCCTATTTACCACAGAACCAGTCAGACAGCTGTAACTATCACCACCAGATACACGGTATTCCTTATTTACCACAGAACCAGTCAGATAGCTGTAACTATCACCACCAGATACACGGTACTCCCTATTTACCACAGGATCAGTCAGATAACTGTAACTATCACCACCAGATACACGGTACTCCCTATTTACCACATTACCAGTCAGATAGCTTTAACTATCACCACCAGATACACGGTACTCCCTATTTACCACAGGACCAGTCAGATAGCTGTAACTATCACCACCAGATAGATGGTACTCCCTATTTACCACAGTACCAGTCAGATAGCTGTAACTATCACCACCAGATAGATGGTACTCCCTATTTACCACAGTACCAGTCAGATAACTGTAACTATCACCACCAGATACACGGTACTCCCTATTTACCACATTACCAGTCAGATAGCTGTAACTATCACCACCAGATACACGGTACTCCCTATTTACCACAGTATCAGTCAGATAGCTGTAACTATCACCACCAGATAGATGGTACTCCCTATTTACCACAGTACCAGTCAGATAGCTGTAACTATCACCACCAGATACACGGTATTCCCTATGTACCACAGTACCAGTCAGACAGCTGTAAATATCACCACCAGATAGACGGTACTCCCTATTTACCACAGTACCAGTCAGATAGCTTTAACTATCACCACCAGATACACGGTACTCCCTATTTACCACAGAACCAGTCAGATAGCTGTAACCATCACCACCAGATACACGGTACTCCCTATTTACCACAGTACCAGTCAGATAGCTGTAACTATCACCACCAGATACACGGTACTCCCTATTTACCACAGTACCAGTCAGATAGCTGTAACTATCACCACCAGATACACGGTACTCCCTATTTACCACAGTACCAGTCAGATAGCTGTAACTATCACCACCAGATACACGGTACTCCCTATTTACCACAGTACCCGTCAGATAGCTGTAACTATCACCACCAGATACACGGTACTCCCTATTTACCACAGGACCAGTTAGATAGCTGTAACCATCACCACCAGATAGACGGTACTCCCTATTTACCACAGTACCAGTCAGATAGCTGTAACTATCACCACCAGATACACGGTACTCCCTATTTACCACAGTACCAGTCAGATAGCTGTAACTATCACCACCAGATACACGGTATTCCCTATTTACCACAGTACCCGTCAGATAGCTGTAACTATCACCACCAGATACACGGTACTCCCTATTTACCACAGGACCAGTTAGATAGCTGTAACCATCACCACCAGATAGACGGTATTCCCTATTTACCACAGTACCAGTCAGATAGCTGTAACTATCACCACCAGATACACGGTACTTCCTATTTACCACAGTACCAGTCAGATAGCTGTAACTATCACCACCAGATACACGGTACTCCCTAATTACAACAGTACCAGTCAGATAGCTGTAACTATCACCACCAGATACACGGTACTCCCTATTTACCACAGGACCAGTCAGATAGCTGTAACTATCACCACCAGATACACGGTACTCCCTATTTACAACAGTACCAGTCAGATAGCTGTAACCATCACCACCAGATACACGGTACTCCCTATTTACCACAGTAACAGTCAGATAGCTGTAACTATCACCACCAGATACACGGTACTCACTATTTACCACAGTACCAGTCAGATAGCTGTAACTATCACCACCAGATACACGGTACTCCCTATTTACCACAGTACCAGTCAGATAGCTGTAACTATCACCACCAGATACACGGTACTCCCTATTTACCACAGTACCCGTCAGATAGCTGTAACTATCACCACCAGATACACGGTACTCCCTATTTACCACAGGACCAGTTAGATAGCTGTAACCATCACCACCAGATATATGGTACTCCCTATTTACAACAGTACCAGTCAGATAGCTGTAACTATCACCACCAGATAGACGGTACTCCCTATTTACCACAGGAACAGTCAGATAGCTGTAACTATCACCACCAGATAGACGGTACTCCCTATTTACCACAGTACCAGTCAGATAGCTGTAACTATCACCACCAGATACACGGTACTCCCTATTTACCACAGTACCAGTCAGATAGCTGTAACTATCACCACCAGATACACAGTACTCCCTATTTACCACAGGACCAGTCAGATAGCTGTAACTATCACCACCAGATACACGGTATTCCCTATTTACCACAGAACCAGTCAGATAGCTGTAACTATCACCACCAGATAGATGGTACTTCCTATTTACCACAGGACCAGTCAGATAGCTGTAACTATCACCACCAGATACACGGTACTCCCTAGTTTGGACAAGTAACTGAGGTCAAACAAGACAAAATCTGGGCTAGTAACTGAGGTCAAATAAGACAAAGTGTGGGCGAATAACTGAAATCAAACTGGGCAAAGTTTGGACACGTAACTGAGGTCAAACAAGGCAAAGTTTGGACACGTAACTGAGGTCAAATAAGACAAAGTCTGGGCTAGTAACTGAGGTCAAACAACACAAAGTTTGGACACGTAACTGAGGTCAAACCGGGCAAAGTTTGGACAAGTAACTGAGGTCAAATAAAACAAAGTCTTGGCTAGTAACTGAGGTCAAATAAAACAAAGTCTGGGCTAGTAACTGAGGTCAAACAAGACACAATCTGGACAAGTAACTGAGGTCAAACCGGGCAAAGTCTGGACAAGTAACTGAGGTCAAACAAGACAAAATCTGGGCTAGTAACTGAGGTCAAACAACACAAAGTCTGGGCTAGTAACTGAGGTCAAACAACATTAAGTCTGGGCTAGTAACTGAGGTCAAACCGGGCAAAGTTTGGACAAGTAACTGAGGTCAAACCGGGCAAAGTCTGGACAAGTAAATAACGTTAAACAAGACAACATCTGGACACGTAGCTGAGGTTAAACAAAGCAAAGTGCTGGCAAACTTATAAAAAACATACAACCACCGTTTAAGTAATACAGGTTTTTAGGAAATGATAGCTTTAGGGAAAGTCAGATTATCAACAATATTTCTCTACATATGATTTGATCACACATTTGAAGTCTCCTACAAGTACTTTTAATCCTCCTTGTCTATAAAAACACACTTACAACACTGCAACTGTCATTTTAATTATCAGTAGTATATTGCGTTTAGACGATTAATCATTAATGCATGCCCAACTAGGTGTAGCGGAAGTAAGGTGTCAGAGTGTTGTCTGCTGGGTAATCATAGAGATAAGCTGATATAGAACATAAACTTAGAAGACAAAGATGTCACATCAGCATCAAAGTGTACTGTTACAAGCAAAGGCTTGTTATTCTCAATTGATTCATATCTGGGCTCTATAAATCTGGCAATGAATTCCAATTAAATTGAAATTTCCTTCAGAATTCCGGGTTGAATCCTAGAGATTTGGTATAAAGTTTCTGCGAATAAAAGACAATTATATAGATGCAGGTTACGATGACAAGATCAGAAAAGAAACCGCCGCTAATTGGACTGAATATGAATATCACTATTCCGACAATTCCTCTACTGTGGACGCTCAAGCTACATGGCATGATGCTGATTTGATTTCCTTTGGTTAAACTGAAACGGCCGCAATATCCAAACTGATGGTATATGGTTGAAACCATTTTGCTCTCCATATCAAATCCCTCCTTACCTACAGTGTAGAGTAGATGGGGTCCTGTCGAACCCCTCCTTACCTACAGTGTAGGTAGATGGAGTCCTGTCGAACCCCTCCTTACCTACAGTGTAGAGTAGATGGAGTCCTGTCGAACCCCTCCTTACCTACAGTGTAGGTAGATGGAGTCCTGTCGAACCCCTCCTTACCTACACTTTAGAGTAGATGGAGTCCTGTCGAACCCCTCCTTACCTACAGTGTAGGTAGATGGAGTCCTGTCGAACCCCTCCTTACCTACACTCTAGAGTAGATGGAGTCCTGTCGAACCCCTCCTTACCTACAGTGTATATGCTTATATCACTTCCTTATATGTCTGTATAGTTTCTAAAATGCCTTATGCAAATAGGTGTTTGTGCACAGGTACTTGATACAATGCGTATGAACTTGTCACAATTTTCAAACGTTGTTTGCAATACGCGTGCCCAAAACAACCAAATCAAAGTGCGGGGGTGTTTTAATATTGAGGGAAACCGAAGTACCCAGGGAAAGCCCACGTGGTCGGGCACCATTTAACGTCAGCGAGGGGGAATCGAACCCCGGTCGCTTAGGTGAAAGGCTAGTGTAAACACTGTGACATCCGTGCACTCAGAAAAGGAAAAAATCGTATTTTATACAAGATTGATTATTTATGATGGAGTAGACATGTGTATCTAAAACAAGTTCTTGTACATTAAAATGACATATTGAGAACTTACAATGATCGATACATCGATCTATCTATATGGCAGGACTACCACATAAAATAATCGATGTACATGTAGCTTTAACAATCTTTTTCTAATTACACACGTTTTTTTCCGTTTTTGACAGATTTCGCCTTGTCATTACATGTATATTGTATTGTAAAAAGAAAACACTATTCGGTACAGTCTAGAAAGCTTATCAATCATTGTAACACAACTACAATGGTAGATATTGATTAACAACTGTGTACATATCGCCAGTAATTAAAATTCTCAGAACAAGTGGGGTGTAAACCTGTACCTACAATTGTACAACACCATACGATGGTGTTTACCAGTCAGGGTGTCTCGAAACCAGCTCTATACACTTCATAATTTGTCCGAATAAGAACCGAAATGGTTTTTCATTTTCTTGGCAAACTATATGTAGATTTAATCAAAAATCAGTTCATTGGACAGATATGTTTGTCTCGGTCCGCCATGTAACAAGTAAATAATAGCCCCGGTACCAGATCAGGACGGAAACATCGATCAGCGGTCATTGGTGCGGAAATGATGGAGGATCGGAGGTTTCCTTGATATAATTCTCGATTAAAGTAGGAAAAAAATCATATTATCAATATTTCTAAAAACACAGTCCACATTCCTATATCTCAGTGAGGATAAGGGAAATTATAACCAAACAATATACAGCATTAATATATTGCCAAGCAATATGCAGCGTTCATGTTATTTATCAAAATATAGCCATACAGCATTTATATTGTTTATTTAAATATCGCCGTACAATATACAGCATTTATATTGTTTATTCAAATATCGCCGTACAATATACAGCATTTATATTGTTTATTTAAATATCGCCGTACAATATACAGTATCCATATTGAATATTAAAATATAGCCATACAATATACAATATACAGCATTCATACCTAAATGTGATGTGTTATAATAAAAGAAGCATTGTTTGAATGCAGTACCTAAATGGAAATATTTCTTTTTCTCAATTGCTGAAATAACAGGTGTTGCCACCGAAAACATCACAATAACACTCTAGTCCTTTTTATGTAATTTTTCCACTTTGTTTTCTTTCTTTTTTACCATAAACTTGTGTTTTATTTTCACTTGCAGGATAATACATGTTTGACCAAAACGCTCCGATTTCTTATCTGTGTGAGAATAACTGACGGCTTCAGCATGTACTTGACACATTACACCTGTTTGTCCTAATATTGGCAAACCTGGATGACATCATCCATTCAAGTGTTGTATGGTTACCCGTTATCTATTTTTGGATTTGAAATCATTTAAAACAGACATGGTGTATTTGGACAATTATCAAAAATTAATTTCGTTTGCAAATAATGAAAAACAGTTAAGAGTAGAAAGCAAACAAACATTATAACATTCCAAGTCACCTCTCTGGGAACTGGTGATATTTTATCAGCTGTCGGCTCTCGTATGAATACGTAGACCTTATATTTGTAAAGGAAAGGCTTGATGATCTGGCATGATTGAAGGAAGAGTTCGATATATGGACAATGGATAAAAAACTGTATATTTGCTTCGCCAGGGTATGTATTGAAATACGTCATCGATACCACTGGTCTCGATGTAATCGAGAAAACAACCAAATATATGGACTTTTATACATCTTAAAAGGTTCCCGTGTTTAAAGGTTTATTTGAAAACGAAAAAATGTCTATTTCAAGATGTCGTATTCTCTACAAGTATTGATGGGTGATACTCTAATTGTATGAAATATGTGTGCTTATCGTAATTAATACACACACAATATTGGTTCTCAAGGTTCAAGGTTTTATTGGTTCACTCTGACACACTGACGTGTGTAACAAGGTATAACACCCCTATCCAACACGACTTAATGTGTACATTGAGGAATACAATAGGCATTGTATATATCTCGGTGTCTGGCAAGGCATGTTTTTCCTCAAACATCCCACGGGAACAAAGTTAACAGCCAAATCAGTCAAATATGACGTTCTCGATATTCCGGAATGGTAACATCAATAAAGAAGGCTTATAAAATTCATATCTATTATCAGATATACTAAATAAGACGTATGTACGTAGTCCTAGGTACTGAACACAGTTTGACAATTAACGTTTAATGTGATATAATATTACATTATCATGTGTAGCAAACAGAACGGGACTTGTATATGACAATAACTGGACTTGTATATGACAATAACAGGACTTGTATGACAATGCATATAAACAACACGATTCTGCAGGTATTTTTTCAGTATTCAGCTGATTTCAATTCATAGTTATGAGTTATGTCGGTTTAAAAAAAATCTCCGTTATGAAATGATGCTTTACAAAAACAATTATATTTTCTAGGGAGTATATTATTGGATAACAGAAAATGAAAATATGAAAAATAAATATTAAAAAAAAAATAGAAATTCTTGATAATTATATAACTAGATGAATACCACTAACTATAGAGATAGCACTTCAACATCATATAGCCCCTATAGATATCAGATGTTTATATAAGATGCTGGAATTGTGCAGTATATACTTAGTTAAATATCAGAACCACATTACAATGGTTCATTCTATAGCTTTTTATTAGCAATAAGGAGAAAACATTGATGTTTTAACGTTATTAAATTATGTTGCTTGTGTGGTTTTTTTGGGTTTTTTTTTAACTTATCATTATTATTATTATTCATTCGCTCGCACGGATTTTTAAGAAAAACAAGCTAACTGGTGCGTGTTTCTTATTGGCGATTTAACCAACAGAACAAAAAACGATATGTTCCAGATGCAGACCACATCTGATAAATTTCATGTTTGATAAACATTGAAACGAGTATTCTTTATGAATGTTCACTTAATTTGATATTTGTATTTATCATTTCACCAGTAAAGTTACAACTGTACAGCGAATTAGAAAGATTTGATTGAATTCCTGCTCGGCTATAACAATACAATACTGTCGCATGACAATCGGAACCTAACTGGACAGGTCCCCCGACACCTGCTGCAGGGAGATAACTAGTTTACACAAATTACCTAAAGTCAGTCTGGTGCGTCTGATAGCAGATAAGGTGACGAGAGAAAAACCCTCGAGACTCTAACAATAGTCAGCCGCTATTGTTTACTAACACGTGTTAACATATTTAGCGTAAAATGTAATTGACATCATATTGATGTATATGTATTTCTATTTGACATGGATACTTGTATCATAAGCTAAGATGCTATAAAACAGATGCCGTATCTATTGTTTCAGCTGAACTTTTATATAAAAGTTTGTACAAAATATAACATTTTAAATTCCCTTGTAGTATAAAGCATTGTATGAAATAAAATTGCCGCGTTAGTTTAAACTGTGTTTTATTTGTCAATTTCCAATGAACAACATATAAACAACATATAAATGATACAGAAAGGAATCAGAAACAGGTGTCAAGACACTTATATACATGTAAATCTGACACCTATATATATAGAGGTTGACGTTACATAACAGCACATCCTATCAAAATGACAAAAGAGTCTATTATGAAAACATCAGTTAGAATTTGTTCAAAACTGCCGCGTTAATTCTTGAATAAATCAACTATTATTAAGATCTCATTTAATTAGATTAACATAAAAGTTTCGCTTTTATTATTTTTTATTACGGCCTCATCGTGGATCTAAATTGATAAACAAATGTAATTTTCATGTTCGATCGCTCATCTGTACTGAAGGGAATATCTGTGTAATTCTATAAAGTCTGTTCTGAATATTTTAAAGACAAATGAAGAAATAATGTCCTCACCTCAGTAAGTTATTAGCCGCGAAGAATTTACTCATTCACCGTATCACAGATCCGGCGTCGGTACCGTAAACTATTTACGCCTGAATCTTTTATGGAACTTGGAGTCCGTATCCTCTTCGTAAATTAGACGTTCCAATATCTCTCTAAAGTCATCTCACATACGCATCGCCAACGGAGCGATTGTCACGTTAGGCTATTTTGAGGACCAAATTTCCAGAAACATTGGTTAGGTCACGTGATTGGATACTGACAAATGTATAGAGGATAGTTATACAACTCACGTGCAGTTTTATTTTCGTAACAGCAACTCACGTGATGTGGTATTTCCTTAGCTGCAAATGTAGTTATATGTCAAATATCTCACTAACTGGACTGGGTAATCATAAATTCCTGCGCGTGATAGTACGTTCCGTGATTGTTTCGCATGCACTGCCCCAATTGACACACATACAACGACCAGGCTTTATTCTCCTCAAAAACAATGTGTAATCATATTCAGTCATAAAAATATAAATTAAATCTTTTTCCGCGATCGATATGCACGCGCTTATAAGTAATCGATTTGTATTTAACTTGTCAACGCCAAACCAGGACAGGAAACTTCAGTAATTATTACAGTGTAACCTTATCGCAAACGACATTAAGACAACCGATAAAAGTAAGAGAAAAGAAGAGAAAATCGAAATAGACAAGCCATCCGTCATAGCAACTGGACGGACCTATCATACATACCACCGCCATATTCAGCTCGTTTGTTCAGATACAAGACACCAATAATCTAATTTCCAGTTAAGAAATTTGAAATGAAAACGCAATGTTGGCATTTTATCCACATGTTTCCACACACTTCAAACAAATTTCGGAAGATGCTCCTGTTCCGCAAACCATAACAGTCCCGTTTTTACAGCCTATTAGATTAATTCGACATCCAGCTCTCTCTTGTTTTCTGTTAAAGATTTCAAAACGTACATACCCTTCACGATTAATATAACTGCAATCAAATATCTTGATCTAGAAAACCGTCATGAATAGTTTCCTTACTTTGTTAAGAAATATTATATTTTTCCTTTGTGAGTGACATCTTTTCTATTTCCAGTTCCCCATTCAAAACAACTGGTATAAAATTCCAATCCTAACAACCGTACTTTTTACAACTTCATTGTAATTAGGAAAATGTGTGGAGTATTTTATCAATATGAAACTTTGATTATCTTATGAACTTTTATCACTTGGAAGCAATCAGTAAATGATATCAAAAGTGCTGCCCTGTCATTAACAACAAGACGTTGTTAAACTGAATCACAGAAAGGGGATTTTATATTAAATACAATGTAATTGCGACTGCACTCGGCTCAAGACATCATATCGCTCTAGTTACGGAGTCGTTATCAAATAATTACTGTTATAGCTATGTGTCGCCGAACGTGTGTCGCAGTGTGATTCACTTGTTAAGTCTACATGTAGTACACCGAGCTCAAATCTAAATAAGAATTTACTGTTATGTATAAACATTTACATGTGAACTTCATGTGTTAAGTCCTTTATACCCTTCTAGGAATCTTGCCGGACTTTTTCGTCCGAATTTGCTTTTACATCTAGTTAAAGATAAAGTTAACAATAAATTAAATGGCTTACCTTGATTGAGGATTAGATGTCACCTTTGTTTTTTTGTGTGATGATCTTCATATATCTCCCGGACTGATCAAGGCGATTAAAGGCATTTAAATGTATGTTTCGTCTTGTTATTTAAAAGACGGTTAATTGCAGTCACGTGACTAGTTTATACCGGTTGTCCGTTGCTGAAATCAATATCCGTTTTGCCCACGAACCCTTAAGATCAATGCTGATCCGGCGCCGTGACTCGCTGCTCTGCCCCTACTACGCTGTTCCGTCAACTGTGGCAGTCCAACGAAGCGTACCGCATTCCGCTTCCACACTCCATGCCAATAATCCTAATGATGGAGTTGAGTTTAAATCACACGAGATGATAAAGTCATCCGTTAAACTCTTCAGACGATGTTTGCTGGTGTTTCGTTGATATGGTGAGATTGTTCTTGGAATAAACAAATTAGAATGTGAATCCAAAGAATAATTAAAACAAAATAGGCAGTTAGAAGAGTACACGTATACCATGCGTATATATATTCTGTAAATTATCGGACACAAGGAATATTTTAAAGCCAAAACATGCACAAAATCAAGATAAAACGGTATTAAAAGGTCCATTTGATCTGATTTCTAAACAAAAGATAAGAAAACCTTTTTTTGACTCTGTAAGAGAAAATAGTAGCGAACAATTACCAAGAAGGTCGTAAGAATGAAACAAGTATATACCAAATGGCCATGTCGTCCTGTTATCGTCATATCAACTGTATCGGAGAACGTCCAATGGTGGATAGGATTAGCAATTACAGTCGACTCGAAGGCATCGGTCCATAGTTGTCTGACACGCCATTATGAAATATCTCTGTTTCTGGAGTGTGTATCAGCATTCGCACGTAATCTGACATTTTGGAACTGTATGACCAGTCCTAGATACTTCGACATTAAAGTATAAAAAAATGGGAAAGCTTTTCTTGGGATTCGCCAACTAACGTCTACAAACTATATAGTTACACAGTATTGTTATCCTATCCGTCGTCTTACGCCCAGATATATTAATGTCAAAGGAGAAATCCCAAGGCGGATAACGAAGTCGTGTTTTATCAAAACGCGTACCACTATTCTGGGGTTAATACTACAGCAAAAGTGTAACATGATGATGTATGTTGGAAGAACACCATGTGTCAATGCTTAACATTACCTATACCCGTCCACGTGTGTCATTGTTATATCACACCTGTAGCGTCCACGTGTGTCAATGTTTAATCATACCTGTAGCGTTCGCGTGTGTCATTGTTATATCACACCTGTAGCGTCCACGTGTGTCAATGTTTAATCATACCTGTACTCGTCCACGTGTGTTAATGTTTAATCAAACCTGTACCCGTCCCTGTGTAGCAATGTTTAATTATTCCTGTACCCGTCCACGTGTGTTAATGTTTAATCAAACCTGTACCCGTCTACGTGTGTCAATGTTTAATAAAACCTGTACCCGTCCACGTGTCATTGTTATAGCACTCCTGTAGCGTCCACGTGTGTCAATACTATATCACATATGTAGCGTACACGTGTGTCAATATTATATCACATTGTACGCGTCCATGTGTGTCAATGTTTAATTGTACCTGTACCCGTCCACGTGTGTCAATGTTTAATCAAACCTGTACCCGTCCACGTGTGTCAATGTTTAATCATACCTGTACCCGTCCGCGTGTGTCATTGTTATATTACACCTATAGCGTCCACGTGTGTCAATGTTTAATCATACCTGTAGCGTCCACGTGTGTCAATGTTTAATCAAACCTGTACCCGTCCCTGTGTAGCAATGTTTAATTATTCCTGTACCCGTCCGCGTGTGTCAATGTTTAATAAAACATGTATCCGTCCCTGTGTATTAATGGTTAATTATTCCTGTACCCGTCCACGTGTGTTAATTTTTAATCAAACCTGTACCCGTCCACGTGTGTCAATGTTTAATCAAACCTGTACCCGTCCCCGTGTAGCAATGTTTAATCATACCTGTACCCGTCTACGTGTGTCATTGTTATATCACACCTGTAGCGTCAATGTGTGTTAATGTTTAATCGTACCTGTAGCGTCCACGTGTGTCAATTTAATATCACATTGTACGCTCCAATGTGTGTCAGTGTCTTATCAGAACTGTACCCGTCCACGTGTGTTAATGTCATATCACACCTGTAGTGTTCATGTGTGTCAATGTCATATCACGCCCGTACCCATTCACGTGTGTCAATGCCATATCACACCTGTAGTGTCCACGTTTGTGAATGTTATACCACACCTGTAAGAGTCCACGTATGTCAATGTTATATCACAACTATAAGCGTCAAAGAGTGCCAATGTCCTATCACACCTGTACTTGTGCATGTGAGTCAATTTATATCACACCTGTAAGCGTCCACATGTGTCAATGTTATATCACACCTGTACTTGTCCATGTGTCAATTCTATATCACAATTGTATGCGTCTGAGTGTGTCAATGACATATAACACTTATAAGCGTCCACGTTTGTCAATATTATATCACACTTGCATGCGTCCAAGCGTGTCAGTGATATATCAAACTTGTACGCGTTCGCGTGTATCATTGTTATATAACACATATAAGCGTCTACGTGTGTCAATGTTATATCGCGCATGTACGCGCCCACATGTGTCAAATAACACACCAGCACGCGTCCATGTTTGTCAATATGGCTTGATGTCAGACCTGTATGCGTCCAAGTGGTATGTCAATGCGGCTTTATATCACACCCGTATGCGTCTGTGTCGATGTGGCTCTATATCACACCTACATGCGTCCACGTGGTGTGTCAATGTGGTTTTATAAAACATGTATCACACCTGTATGTGCCCACGTGTGTCATTATTGCTTCATGTTACACATGTACACGTGTACATGCGTCAATATTGCGTAACATCACATCTGTATGCGTCCACCTGTGTCAGTGTGGCATTTATCATGAACGCCTCAACGTGTGTAAGGTAATTACAGGTTAGGTTTGTTTTATTGATTAATACCACGATTTATCTCGTTTTCTTGGGAGATTTACGGATGTATTCGGAACGAAAATCATTGCTTTGTCGGCGGTAATCTGTATTGATGCATCATTAACCTCAAAGACTTCAGGTGTCAATAACTGAAAAAAAAAGACAAAAAAGACAACATTTTAGATTATTTTGGTGTTTGACCCTATGAACTAACCAGTATGTTCCTTTTTCTGATCTAACCAGTATACCTTATTTTTGTTTCGACCCCCGAAATAACCAGTTTGATATTTTTGTATTTGTTTTTACCCGATACTCAAACAGTATATTCCAGTTTTGCCTTTGATCCCTGAACTAATCCACATATTCAATATTTTGTTTTGACCTGAAACGCAGCCAGAATATTCTATTTTTGACTTTGGCCCTTGAAATAACCAGTATTTTATATTCTGACTTTATCGCATAACTAAACAGTATTTGCCACTGTCGGATCATACAACTTTATACATGATATCACAAAGGATACATGGTATTATGAGATACACGCAGTCTTATCTGTCAATCACCTCCCTCTGATTAGCCCTATCCCAATTATGTATGGATCATGTTTGGTATCGGGTCTGTTTTCCCTACAACTCGGCATCTGTCCTTTAAGGAGTCATGTTTCATATTGTAGTAAATGTTCTGTTACAGTAACTGTTTTGTAGTAAATGTTCTGTTACAGTAACTGTTTTGTAGTAAATGTTCTGTTACAGTAACTGTTTTGTAGTAAATGTTCTGTTACAGTAACTGTTTTGAAACTAAGAATATATAGCAATCGCCAGAGCACAAGTGTCACCCTGAATAAAAAAAATCTCCTCAAAAGAGAAATCGCCAGCAGAGTGTTTGCCTGGTAGACACATCGACAATGACGTGTTGATCACTTCACACACTTGTATAGCTTTTTAAAAATCTCAAACATTCCTAGCCATTAACGGCAACAGCGTTATCTGTAAGTGTTATTTTGAAGCTGCAAGCAATACAACGGAATAGAATGATAGCACAAAGAACGTGTTGGTGCCATTTATTTCAAAACCAAACGGCCATATTTGAAAGAGCTGTCACTTTAGGAATATATGTTTTTAGTTTCTGACTGGTGAATATAGAGCTATGATGTAGGTACATTTTGTGTGTTTCTCTGAAGGAAAACTGACACACGCCTAGTAGTGCCAGACACCATCTCTATGTCAAATCTGCGTTTGTAGGAGTTCGTATCTACGAAGATGTCATATTACGCCATTAGGACAGCATAGTCAAGTGTCGATTTAAAATAGCAGTGACAAAGTCAAGTTGTTTAGTTCCAGTACACATAAGGAGTTAAGTATTTGCCTCCAGTACAAGTGACAAAATGATCCAACAATAACCCATGAGTTGAATGACACAAAATACAATCACAAAACTCACAATAAACCAAAGAAACCCACGTGATTAATTCCAGTACAAGAGACAAAGCCTATTGTTCCAACAACACATAACAACCTGGAGTGTTCGCTTCCAATACCAACGAGATTGCCAAGCATTCACTTCCAAAAAATAACCAGCAAACTTAATGTATACTTCTAGTAAACTAAGGAAGGGTAATAAGTAACACGGACAATATTAAAGTTTAGTACTAAAACAACAGTAAATGTACATGTAGGTTATAGTCAAAACAGTCTAAATATCTCCTATCATCACCAGATAGAGTACTGTATGTTGAAATCCCTCTTAGCCACGCCTAATCTATAAAGGACGATGTTTGATACTCAGATATAGAAAGGGTACCTTTTGTTGGGGTTATTCTAACAAAAACACCACAGGACCTACGGGTTGGACCCTCAGATATAGCAAGGATACCCTTTGGTAGGTTTATTCTAACAAAAACACAACACGACCTACAGGTTGGACCCTCAGATATAGCAAGGATACCCTTTGGTAGGTTTATTCTAACAAAAACACAACACGACCTACAGGTTGGACCCTCAGATATAGCAAGGGTACCTTTTGGTGGGGTTATTCTAACAAAAACACCACAGGACATATTTGTTTGGTGTGGGTATTGCCAGTAGATTTGTAATATTTATCATCTTTTATCAATGCACTAGCGGATCCAACGTATTACCTACCAGGCCATACCCGGCTAGCGTATGTTGTACGTATTACCTAACTTGCCATACCCGGCTAGGGTACGTTCTACGTATTACCTACCTGGCCATACCCGGCTAGCGTATGTTGTACGTATTACCTACCTGGCCATACCCGGCTAGCGTATGTTCTACGTATTACCTACCTGGCCATACCCGGCTAGGGTATGTTGTACGTATTACCTAACTTGTCATACCCGGCTAGCGTATGTTGTACGTATTACCTAACTTGTCATACCCGGCTAGCGTATGTTGTACGTATTACCTAACTTGTCATACCCGGCTAGCGTATGTTGTACGTATTACCTAACTTGTCATACCCGGCTAGCGTATGTTGTACGTATTACCTACCTGGCCATACCCGGCTAGGGTATGTTGTACGTATTACCTAACTTGTCATACCCGGCTAGCGTATGTTGTACGTATTACCTACCTGGCCATACCCGGCTAGGGTATGTTGTACGTATTACCTAACTTGCCATACCCGGCTAGCGTATGTTGTACGTATTACCTAACTTGCCATACCCGGCTAGCGTATGTTCTACGTATTACCTACCTGGCCATACCCGGCTAGCGTATGTTGTACGTATTACCTAACTTGCCATACCCGGCTAGCGTATGTTCTACGTATTACCTACCTGGCCATACCCGGCTAGCGTATGTTGTACGTATTACCTAACTTGCCATACCCGGCTAGGGTATGTTGTACGTATTACCTAACTGGCCATACCCGGCTAGCGTATGTTGTACGTATTACCTAACTTGCCATACCCGGCTAGCGTATGTTGTACGTATTACCTACCAGGCCATACCCGGCTAGGGTATGTTGTACGTATTACCTAACTCGCCATACCCGGCTAGCGTATGTTGTACGTATTACCTACCAGGCCATACCCGGCTAGCGTATGTTGTACGTATTACCTACCTGGCCATACCCGGCTAGCGTATGTTGTACGTATTACCTACCTGGCCATACCCGGCTAGCGTATGTTGTACGTATTACCTACCTGGCCATACCCGGCTAGCGTGTGTTGTACGTATTACCTAACTGGCCATACCCGGCTAGCGTATGTTCTACGTATTACCTACCTGGCCATACCCGCTAGCGTAGTGTTGTACGTAGTACCTAACTTGCCATACCCGGCTAGCGTATGTTCTACGTATTACCTACCTGGCCATACCCGGCTAGCGTGTGTTGTACGTATTACCTAACTTGCCATACCCGGCTAGGGTACGTTCTACGTATTACCTACCTGCCATACCCGGCTAGCGTGTGTTGTACGTATTACCTAACTTGCCATACCCGGCTAGGGTACGTTCTACGTATTACCTAACTTGCCATACCCGGCTAGCGTATGTTCTACGTATTACCTACCTGGCCATACCCGGCTAGCGTATGTTCTACGTATGACCTAACTTGCCATACCCGGCTAGGGTACGTTCTACGTATTACCTAACTTGCCATACCCGGCTAGCGTATGTTGTACGTATTACCTAACTTGCCATACCCGGCTAGCGTGTGTTGTACGTATTACCTAACTTGCCATACCCGGCTAGCGTATGTTCTACGTATTACCTAACTTGCCATACCCGGCTAGCGTATGTTGTACGTATTACCTAACTTGCCATACCCGGCTAGCGTATGTTGTACGTATTACCTAACTTGCCATACCCGGCTAGCGTATGTTGTACGTATTACCTAACTTGCCATACCCGGCTAGCGTGTGTTGTACGTATTACCTAACTTGCCATACCCGGCTAGCGTATGTTGTACGTATTACCTAACTTGCCATACCCGGCTAGCGTATGTTGTACGTATTACCTAACTTGCCATACCCGGCTAGCGTATGTTCTACGTATTACCTAACTTGCCATACCCGGCTAGCGTGTGTTGTACGTATTACCTAACTTGCCATACCCGGCTAGCGTATGTTGTACGTATTACCTAACTTGCCATACCCGGCTAGCGTATGTTGTACGTATTACCTACCTGGCCATACCCGGCTAGCGTATGTTGTACGTATTACCTAACTTGCCATACCCGGCTAGGGTATGTTGTACGTATTACCTAACTTGCCATACCCGGCTAGCGTATGTTGTACGTATTACCTACCTGGCCATACCCGGCTAGGGTATGTTGTACGTATTACCTACCAGGCCATACCCGGCTAGCGTATGTTGTACGTATTACCTACCAGGCCATACCCGGCTAGGGTATGTTGTACGTATTACCTAACTTGCCATACCCGGCTAGCGTATGTTGTACGTATTACCTAACTTGTCATACCCGGCTAGCGTATGTTGTACGTATTACCTAACTTGCCATACCCGGCTAGCGTATGTTGTACGTATTACCTACCTGGCCATACCCGGCTAGCGTATGTTGTACGTATTACCTAACTTGTCATACCCGGCTAGCTTATGTTGTACGTATTACCTAACTTGCCATACCCGGCTAGCGTATGTTGTACGTATTACCTACCAGGCCATACCCGGCTAGCGTATGTTGTACGTATTACCTACCTGGCCATACCCGGCTAGCGTATGTTCTACAGCTGGCAGTCGACAGAAGGGCGATTTTACAGCTTTCGTTTACGATATACTACTAATTATGATAATGTCTAATCACTTATCGAACGTTCCTTTTATTGCCATGTAATGAAATTATTTCATTTTTGTGGGTTTTTTGGACAAAGGGTTGGGTTGTCTAAGAAAATACTCAAAACTCTTTGTCTTTATTGTTGCCAATGCTTCAAGGCTGATATGTGTATCATTCCAAGTTACCAAACGGATATCTTCTTGATCCAATTCAGGGTTTCGACAGCTAACTTTGATTTACAAACAACTGACGATTGAAATGTTTCCTTCAATAGTGATGACCAAGATTTGTTTATAACATTGCTGAAAAGAACACATAACAAACGCAAATTTCACTAACATTAATGTAAAAATCAATGTATAAAGTTAACTTAATGATTCAGTAATCATTTAACTGGAATAACAATGATGAAACAACAAGCTGACCCCTTACATTGTTTAACACTGTTAAATGTATACTCTGGTGGATGATGCGTGTATAAGTTCCCTTTGTTTATAAATCTATTGTTTCGATTCAATGTGAGATAAATAAAGGATTGTATTGAAAGATTTTTTGTGCTAGCGCACGCTTGAAATAGTTTTTTCAACCTTAAGTATTTCAATCAATCATGTAATTCTTTGTGTAGGAATTAATCGATATAAACTATAGGAAAACAGAAAGGTTCGGTTTTTCTTATATTACTTTCAGACATAATGTGGTCTAAATTCAATTAAATTTCTCACTGAACTACCTCCGTGAAATGTGAAAATGTTCTTTAGTTAAAATTTAGTTGAACGTGACCCTGCTTGACACTGCATGCTTTCAGAAGATTTTTTCAAGAAAGGGTGCATCCGGGGTACTCATGCACCATATGTGCTGATAAATCATCACAAATCGAACATTGAAACAGCACAGAACAGTTACAAAACATTTCTTTTCAAAGCGATAGTACAGTGAAATGCCGCGATTGAATGAAGTCGATATATAGGGGTAGGGCCACTGCTCTGATAATGCATGGGTATAAGCAACATGAGCCCAGCAAAATGGTGTACTTAACGTCTCAGAGCCACAGAGATATTGGGTGACCGTATCAGAGACACAGAGATATTGGGTGACCGTCTCAGAGCCACATAGATATTGGGTGACCGTCTCAGAGACACAGATATATTGGGTGACCGTCTCAGAGCCACAGAGATATTGGGTGACGGTCTCAGAGACACAGAGATATTGGGTGACCGTCTCAGAGCCACAGAGATATTGGGTGACCGTCTCAGAGCCACAGAGATATTGGGTGACCGTCTCAGAGCCACAGAGATATTGGGTGACGGTCTCAGGAACGAACGAACGTGCATTACGTCGCGAAACTCCATATTGCTAGTGTTTGTCGTGACTGGCTCAAAACAACATTCCAGTTCTTGACTGGCCACCATACAGTCAATATACTGTCCCCAATCGAGCATTTGTGGGACGAGCTAGACAGGAGGGTAAGGGGGCGCGTCAATGTCCAATATAATGTCACTCAACTCACGCAGGCCCTTATTCAGGAATGGAAAATAATATCCCTTAAAGGGCAATAAACATTGGGTCATTGTTAAGAAGAGTAAGACCAGCGACTGATACCAGGGGTGGGCACACGCGCTACTGATTTGGATCAGGAAACTACATAGGGTACTTTTGGTTAAACGGTATACACGCAAACACCGTCTGTAAAAGGACAAAAAAAGGTATTCAGCAATGATGAAATAATCGAGAAATCATGGCAAATAATAACTATTGAAAATAAACTGGTGTTTGTGTGTATGTACAATAGTAAGCATATGTTACACATTGGTGAAATATGTTTACACTAGTAAGACCTATGTTATACGCTGGTGAAATATGTTTACATAAGTAAGACATATGTTATACGCTGGTGAAATATGTTAACACTAGTAAGACATATGTTACACATTGGTGAAATATGTTTACACTAGTAAGACATATGTTACACATTGGTGAAATATGTTAACACTAGTAAGACATATGTTACACATTGGTGAAATATGTTTATATTAGTAAGACATATGTTATACGCTGGTGAAATATGTTTACACTAGTAAGACATGTGTTATACGCTGGTGAAATACTTTTAAACTAATAAGACATATGTTATACGCTGGTGAAATGTGTTAACACTAGTAAGACATATCTTACACATTGGTGAAATATGTTTACATTAGTAAGACCTATGTTACACATTGGTGAAATATGTTTACATTAGTAAGACCTATGTTACACATTGGTGAAATATGTTAACACTAGTAAGACATTTGTTACACATTGGTGAAATATGTTAACACTAGTAAGACATTTGTTACACACTGGTGAAATATGTTTACACTAGTAAGACATATCTTACACACCGGTGAAATATGTTTACATTAGTAAGACCTATGTTACACATTGGTGAAATATGTTAACACTAGTAAGACATATGTTACACACTGGTGAAATATGTTAACACTAGTAAGACATATATTACACCCTGGTGAAATACTTTTACACTAATAAGACATATGTTATACGCTGGTAAGATATACATGTTTATGTTATACAGTAGTATGATATACATATGTGTTGTACACTAGTAAGAAATATCAATGGTAGAAACAAGCTCTTCGCGTAATGGTCCCCCCTTGTCAGTATAGCAAGTGTTAAAACAACTCCAAAATCCACTTAAACCTTAACATGGCTTTTCACCCAAACATTCATTGTTCCCGACGACTAAGAAGAAAATGCATTGAACATATTGCATGATCAATTGTACTATCAAGTTTAATGTTAGTCAATTAGAGAAGTTATCACGATGTCAGGTTGATTTCTGAAATTCTAAAGTTTTTACCTAAAAAATCACCTAATTCACGTAATGTGTAGGTGTTTTGAGATGTCCATCCTTCAATGTGCCAGGATTTGTTGGAATAACACAGAATAGTTTCACTGAGATAAACATAACAATTTAATATTCTGATTCTCATCATCTCATCATCATTGGACCAACATTATGGGTGGTATTCCATAAATGAAGGGTTTGTTGAGACGACTATATACCAAGTTAAAGTTGGACTTGCATTTTTTGAGTAACGGATCTAACGCTAAACTTAAAATGAAATGTTGATGACCACGCCGCCGGAAAAGTGTCACAATAGTACCACTTTCGCTGTTTACAATAGGAGAAACCTACTTTGTTGTATGAGATGAGTCTTTGTAATTGTATTTTGTTTATGTAAACAAATTTCTAAGAAAAAAATACAAGAAAGATTTATGCTGTACCTTAAAAATAAGTATGTTTTTTAACAGTAATGTCTACCACAGGAAGAAAGCATTGGGCTATGGAGATACATTACTGTACGTAGGTTAACCTATAGAAACAATACATGATATCCAGCCAGCCAGCCTAAGGCGTGTACTCTAGTATGACATTTACAACACACCAGAACGTGCTTCTGTTTGACAAGATAAGCGATACATTATAGAACCCATATGTCCTACCATCAACAAAGACATGCAGCTTTTGGTTCCTATTATAAAAACACAAATACTATCAAGTTTCCCTACAAGAATGATGTAGTATATACACTTTTTTTCAGATATTGTAAAATTGCCTCATTTCAGTGCAAGATTTTAGGAGGTAAAACACAATGGGAATGACGATACCTAGACCAATCCAAAGTTACTACTACGATCAGCATAAATGTAACCAGAGTAGACTGACGGAGAAACCCAGAGCGGGCTTCACTGGAGAGACCGGTTACATAGAAACCCTGATACCAAGACCGGACTTTACTGGAGAAACCAGGGACATAGAAACCCTGATACCCAGACCGGACTTTACAGGAGAGACCGGTTACATAGAAACCCTGATACCCAGACTGGACTTTACTGGAGAAACCAGGGACATAGAAACCTTGATACCCAGACTGGACTTTACTGGAGAAACCAGGGACATAGAAACCCTGATACCCAGACTGGACTTTACTGGAGAAACTAGGGACATAGAAACCTTGATACCCAGACTGGACTTTACAGGAGAGACCGGTTAAATAGAAACCCTGATACCCAGACCGGAGTTTACTGGAAAAACCGGTTAAATAGAAACCCTGATACCCAGACCGGAGTTTACTGGAGAAACCAGGGACATAGAAACCCTGATACCCAGACTAGACTTTACTGGAGAAACCAGAGACATAGAAACCCTGATACCCAGACCGGGCTTTACTGGAGAAACCAGGGACATAAAAATCTTGATACCCAGACCGGAGTTTACTGGAAAAACCGGTTAAATAGAAACCCTGATACCCAGACCGGAGTTTACTGGAGAAACCAGGGACATAAAAACCCTGATACCCAGACTGGACTTTACTGGAGAGACCGGTTACATAGAAACCCTGATACACAGACTGGACTTTACTGGAGAAACCAGGGACATAGAAACCCTGATACCCAGACTGGACTTCACTGGAGAAACCAGGGACATAGAAACCCTGATACCCAGACCGGGCTTCACTGGAGAAACCAGGAACATAGAAACACTGATACCCAGACCGGGCTTCACTGGAGAAACCAGGAACATAGAAATCCTGATACCCAGACAGGGCTTTACTGGAGAAACCAGGGATATAGAAACCCTGATACCCAGACCGGGCTTTACTGGAGAAACCAGTACATAGAAACCCTGATACCCAGACTGGACTTTACTGGAGAGACCGGTTACATAGAAACCCTGATACCAAGACTGGACTTTACTGGAGAAACCAGGGACATAGAAACCCTGATACCCAGACCGGGCTTTACTGGAGAAACCAGGGACATAGAAACCTTGATACCCAGACTGGACTTTACTGGAGAGACCGGTTACATAGAAACCTTGATACCCAGACTGGATTTTACTGGAGAAACCAGGGACATAGAAACCCTGATACCCAGACCGGGCTTCACTGGAGAAACCAGGGACATAGAAACCCTGATACCCAGACTGGACTTTACTGGAGAGACCGGTTACATAGAAACCTTGATACCCAGACCGGACTTTACTGGAGAAGCCAGGGACATAGAAACCCTGATACCCAGACTGGACTTTACTGGAGAAACCAGGGACATAGAAACCTTGATACCCAGACCGGACTTTACTGGAGAGACCGATTAAATAGAAACCCTGATACCAAGACCGGGCTTTACTGGAGAAACCAGGGACATAGAAACCTTGATACCCAGACTGGACTTTACTGGAGAAACAGGACATAGAAACCTAGATACACCAGACGAGCTTTACGAAGAAACCTAGGGACATAGAAACACTTGGGACCCAGACCGAACATAACGGATAGAACACTGGGAATAGAAACCTTGACTACGCAGACTGGACTTACTGAGACACAGAAACATAGGACCTGAAAACCAGAGGACACAGAGAAACAGGGACATAGAACCTTGAACACCAGACTAGGACTAGAAACACTAGACACATAGAAACACTAGGGACACAGAAACACTAGGGACATAGAAACACTAGGGACATAGAAACACTAGGGACACAGAAACACTAGGGACACAGAAACACTAGGGACACAGAAACACTAGGGACATAGAAACACTAGGGACATAGAAACACTAGGGACATAGAAACACTAGGGACACAGAAACACTAGAGACATAGAAACACTAGGGACACAGAAACACTAGGGACACAGAAACACTAGGGACACAGAACACTAGGGACACAGAAACACTAGGGACACAGAAACACTAGAGACATAGAAACACTAGGGACACAGAAACACTAGGGACATAGAAACACCAGGGATATAGAAACACTAGGGACATAGAAACACCAGGGACACAGAAACACTAGGGACATAGAAACACTACAGACATAGAAACACCAGGGACATACAAACACTAGGGACACAGAAACACTAGAGACATAGAAACACTAGAGACACAGAAACACTAGGGACACAGAAACACTGGGGACACAGAAACACTAGGGACATAGAAACACTAGGGACACAGAAACACTAGGGACATAGAAACACTAGGGACATAGAAACACTGGGGACACAGAAACACTAGGGACACAGAAACACTAGGACATAGAACACTAGGGACATAGAAACACTAGGGACATAGAAACACTAGGGACATAGAAACACTAGGGACATAGAAACACTGGGGACACAGAAACATTAGGTACATAGAAACACTAGAGACATAGAAATACTAGGGACATAGAAACACTAGGGACATAGAAATACTAGGGACACAGAAATACTAGGGACACAGAAACACTAGGGACATAGAAACACTAGGGACATAGAAACACTAGGGACATACAAACACTAGGGACACAGAAACACTAGGGACATACAAACACTAGGGACATACAAACACTAGGGACATACAAACACTAGGGACATACAAACACTAGGGACACAGAAATACTAGGGACATACAAACATCAGGGACATACAAACACCAGGGACATACAAACATCAGGGACATACAAACACCAGGGACATACAAACACTAGGGACATACAAACACTAGAGACATACAAACACCAGGGACATACAAACATCAGGGACATACAAACACCAGGGACATACAAACATCAGGGACATACAAACACCAGGGACATACAAACACTATGGACATACAAACACTAGGGACATAGAAATACTAGGGACATAGAAACACTAGGGACATTGAAATACTAGGGACACAGAAACACTAGGGACACAGAAACACTAGGGACACAGAAATACTAGAGACATAGAAACACTAGGGACACAGAAACACTAGGGACACAGAAACACTAGGGACACAGAAACACTAGGGACACAGAAACACTAGGGACACAGAAACACTAGGGACACAGAAACACTAGAGACATAGAAACACTAGGGACACAGAAACACTAGGGACATAGAAAATACTAGGGATATAGAAACACTAGGGACATAGAAACACTAGAGACACAGAAACACTAGGGACATAGAAACACTAGAGACATACAAACACTAGGGACATACAAACACTAGGGACACAGAAACACTAGAGACATAGAAACACTAGGGACATAGAAACACTAGGGACACAGAAACACTAGGGACACAGAAACACTAGGGACATAGAAACACTAGGGACACAGAAACACTAGGGACATAGAAACACTAGGGACATAGAAACACTGGGGACACAGAAACACTAGGGACACAGAAACACTAGGGACATAGAAACACTAGGGACATAGAAACACTAGGGACACAGAAACACTAGGGACATAGAAACACTAGGGACATAGAAACACTGGGGACACAGAAACATTAGGTACATAGAAACACTAGAGACATAGAAACACTAGGGACATAGAAACACTGGGGACACAGAAACACCAGGGACACAGAAACACTAGGGACATAGAAACACTACAGACATACAAACACCAGGGACATACAAACACTAGGGACACAGAAACACTAGAGACATAGAAACACTAGGGACACAGAAACACTAGGGACACAGAAACACTAGGGACACAGAAACACTAGAGACATAGAAACACTAGGGACACAGAAACACTAGGGACACAGAAACACTAGGGACACAGAAACACTAGGGACACAGAAACACTAGGGACACAGAAACACTAGGGACATAGAAACACTAGGGACACAGAAACACTAGGGACATAGAAACACTAGGGACATAGAAACACTAGGGACACAGAAACACTAGAGACATAGAAACACTAGGGACACAGAAACACTAGGGACACACAAACACTAGGGACACACAAACACTAGGGACATAGAAACACTAGGGACACACAAACACTAGGGACACAGAAACACCAGAGACATAGAAACACTAGAGACACAGAAACACTAGTGACACAGAAACACTAGGGACATAGAAACACTAGGGACATAGAAACACTAGGGACACAGAAACACTGGGGACACAGAAACACTAGGGATATAGAAACACTAGGGACACAGAAACACTAGGGACATAGAAACAAAATGGACACAGAAACACTAGGGACACAGAAACACTAGGGACACAGAAACACTAGAGACACAGAAACACTAGGCACATAGAAACACTAGGCACATAGAAACACTAGGGACACAGAAACACTAGGGACACAGAAACACTGGGGACACAGAAACACTAGGGATATAGAAACACTAGGGACACAGAAACACTAGGGACACAGAAACACTAGAGACACAGAATCACTAGAGACACAGAAACACAAGGGACATAGAAACAATAGGGACATAGAAACACTAGGGACATAGAAACACTAGGGACATAGAAACACTAGGGACACAGAAACACTAGAGACACAGAAACACTAGGGACACAGAAACATTAGAGACACAGAAACACTAGGGACACAGAAACACTAGGGACATAGAAACACTAGGGACACAGAAACACAAGGAACATAGAAACACTAGGGACACAGAAACACCAGAGACATAGAAACACTGGGGACACAGAAACACTAGGGACACAGAAACACAAGGGACATAGAAACAATAGGGACATAGAAACACTAGAGACACAGAATCATTAGAGACATAGAAACACTGGGGACACAGAAACACTAGGGACACAGAAACACCAGAGACATAGAAACACTAGGGACACAGAAACACTAGAGACATAGAAACACTGGGGACACAGAAACACTAGGGACACAGAAACACTAGGGACACAGAAACACTAGAGACATAGAAACACTAGGGACACAGAAACACTAGAGACATAGAAACACTGGGGACACAGAAACACTAGGGACACAGAAACACTAGAGACATAGAAACACAAGGGACACAGAAACACTAGAGACATAGAAACACTGGGGACACATAAACACTATGGACACAGAAACACTAGGGACATAGAGACACTAGGGACATAGAAACACTAGGGACATAGAAACACTAGGGACATAGAAACACTAGGGACACAGAAACACTAGGGACATACAAACACTAGGGACATACAAACACTAGGGACATACAAACACTAGGGACACAGAAACACTAGGGACACAGAAACACTAGGGACATAGAAACACTAGGGACATAGAAACACTAGGGACACAGAAACACTAGGGATATAGAAACACTAGGGATATAGAAACACTAGGGACATAGAAACACTAGGGACATAGAAACACTAGGGACACAGAAACACTAGGGACACAGAAACACTAGGGACATAGAAACACTAGGGACATAGAAACACTAGGGACACAGAAACACTAGGGATATAGAAACATTAGGGACAAAGAAACACTAGGGACATAGAAACACTAGGGACATAGAAACACTAGGGACACAGAAACACTAGAGACATAGAAACACAAGGGACATAGAAACACTAGGGACACAGAAACACTAGAGACATAGAAACACTAGGGACACATAGAAACACTAGGGACACAGAAACACTAGAGACATAGAAACACTAGAGACATAGAAACACTAGAGACATAGAAACACTAGGGACACAGAAACACTAGGGACACAGAAACACTAGAGACATAGAAACACTAGGGACATAGAAACACTAGGGACACAGAAACACTAGAGACATAGAAACACTAGGGACACAGAAACACTAGGGACACAGAAACACTAGAGAAATAGAATTACTGGGGACACAGAAACTCTAGGGACATACAAACACTATGGACATAGAAATACTAGGGACATAGAAACTCTATGGACATACAAGCACAAGGGACATACAAACACTAGAGACATACAAACACTATGGACATAGAAACACTAGGGACACAGAAACACTAGGGACATAGAAACACTATGGACATAGAAATACTAGGGACATAGAAATACTAGGGACATAGAAACACTAGGGACATAGAAATACTAGGGACACAGAAACACTAGGGACATACAAACACTAGGGACATAGAAACACTAGGGACATACAAACACTAGGGACACAGAAACACTAGGGACATACAAACACTAGGGACATACAAACACTAGGGACATACAAACACTAGGGACATACAAACACTAGGGACATACAAACACTAGGGACACAGAAATACTAGGGACATACAAACATCAGGGACATACAAACACCAGGGACATACAAACATCAGGGACATACAAACACCAGGGACATACAAACACTAGGGACATACAAACACTAGAGACATACAAACACCAGGGACATACAAACATCAGGGACATACAAACACCAGGGACATACAAACATCAGGGACATACAAACACCAGGGACATACAAACACTATGGACATAGAAACACTAGGGACATAGAAAAACTAGGGACATAGAAACACTAGGGACATAGAAATACTAGGGACACAGAAACACTAGGGACACAGAAACACTAGGGACACAGAAATACTAGGGACATAGAAACACTAGGGACACAGAAACACTAGGGACACAGAAACACTAGGGACATAGAAACACTAGGGACACAGAAACACTAGGGACACAGAAACACTAGGGACATAGAAACACTAGGGACACAGAAACACTAGGGACACAGAAACACTAGGCACACAGAAACACTAGGGACATAGAAACACTAGGGACATAGAAACACTAGGGACATAGAAACACTAGGGACATACAAACACTAGGGACATACAAACACTAGGGACATACAAACACTAGGGACACAGAAATACTAGGGACATACAAACATCAGGGACATACAAACACCAGGGACATACAAACATCAGGGACATACAAACACCAGGGACATACAAACACTAGGGACATACAAACACTAGGGACATACAAACACTAGAGACATAGAAACACCAGGGACATACAAACATCAGGGACATACAAACACCAGGGACATACAAACACCAGGGACATACAAACACTAGGGACATACAAACACTAGAGACATACAAACACTAGAGACATACAAACACTAGGGACATACAAACACTAGGGACATAGAAATACTAGGGACATGCAAACACCAGGGACATACAAACACTAGGGACATACAAACACCAGGGACATACAAACCTTGATTATGAGAGGTCTTTTCATGTAATAAGACTTTAAAGGAAATGATTTCGGGGGGGGGGGGGGGGGGGGGGGGGAACAATTTGATCGTACGCAAGAAGTGGGTTTGATCAAATAGACGGTTGAATCTTGCTTTCGACGACTTGTTTGGTAGATGAACCCTTTCGACGACTTGTTTGGTAGATGAACCCTTTGACTAAAGGCAAATTCAACATCTTGGATGCATGTTTGAATTTCTAGTATTATTTATAAACAACGATTATTTGACAACTTTCAACAAGAATGTTTTATGAAAGTTAATTCATCATCTAAAGGAATTTTATCTCAGGATCTGGTTGAAAGTATTAAACTTTAGCCTAACATAAATCAGGTAACTTTACTTATCAAAAACGTATACATATATATATGTAGTTCTAAGATCCAGGTAACTTAGCCTAGCAACGGAGCGTTGGTGATACTGAGGTGTACTAAGGGCAGACAGAAAGTGTAGTTAATGCCATGAGAAGGACATATAAGATGAATATCATTTTACCATCAGTTTAATGTAGACAGTTGAAGCAATGTGATAAAGCCTTATTACTTAAATAAGCCTAGCATGTTAAGTCAGTTATTGAAATTTGAAAATATGAAATAACTTAACAATCTAGGAAAGTATTTTCCATCAGCAAATAAAGGTAAGAAGGCCTTGTTATCAGTCATTAATTAGAATGTATACTGTTACCAAACAAACGTAAAACAGGAACTACCAACCAGCCCATCCTCATTATAACAATATGTTGCTTCAACGTAAAAGGATACTTTACCTTTCTCTATAACAAACATAATGATGTAAACCACGCGTACTCCAATCGCCTCCGTTTGATAGTAATGTTACCTAATGACAATGGCACGGTAATTACAGGTATCACAAAACACCTGTCAAAAACATCTGGCAGTATCGGGTAGTTATTAGATTACACGTGATCAATGATATAAAGATCCCTTAATTACAGTCACGATATAAGTAACATAGACGTATAATTAACATATCCACGTGTTCACTGTGACGTAGTCAGTTCATGGGTTATAACGTGTACACTGACCCAGTCTGAATTAAATACGTTTACGTCACTTTGCAATTAGCCATCGTTCACATTCATCTAAATATCACGGCCACTTATAGGAAAGTAAGAAAGAAACAAACTCATTACCGCGACTAACTACCTTAACTATCCGCTGATGTACCCGTGTTGCTGCTATAATCCAAAAGGACTTTATCGCATCCTTGGGGATCATTGTGAAATGAGCTTTGACAGTCGAAAGTTATAGACAATATAAATGTCGAAATTCTGCAAATGATATGAGAAACGAATTTTATTGACAAATATCATTTGTAGTTTATCTACAATCTGTTGTGCAATACGAATATATGGTTTGAAGTAATTGTTATGTATACTAATGTTACGTTAGAAAACGTGCGTGTTCAAAAACGTTCCTTAATATCACAGAGGAAATGGAACGATATGATTGGGCTGATACGGGCGATATGAATGTCAGTGACTGCAATTCCATTCCTGTATACTGATCTTTTCTGGGATCGGTTTCTAATAAAGGTAAAAAAAATATGCCGTCCTGTAACTCTCGCGGGGGACTAGGTTTAGTGCAGAGGGACTAATTGCTGTCTAAAAGCAATGTAGCATTTTATGAAAAAAAACATTCAGGGGATTACAATTGTGGTTCTCATGAAATGCAAAAAATAAAACACATTTCTATTTTTAATCGATCATGTAATTTCTTTAGCGTAAGCAGTTTTTATTTTATGGTTTTCCATGCCTGAGACACAACATATGTATAAAGTGTTGTATATTTCTGTCAATAAAATCGCGTGTCTGTACAAGTATATACAGCTAAAGAAATTTGTCTTAGACAGTCGTTCTGGAGATGTAAATTTTAAACCGATACAGGCAATTATAACAGAGTCAGTCGTTATGTTTTATGTAAATTCATTTCAGCTTATTCAACTTAAATACTTAAAATTTATTTCTAATATTAGTTGAAGTACCTATAGTAATGTAAGCTATAAGACGTTTCATCTTGGTATATAAAACGTTAAAATTTATACTACATTCACAATATTTGATATATTTCAAAGTATGCATTAAAAATATATCAGACTCACCAAATTATTTATGTCCAAACATTTTTTATATTATATTTTATCTCTTTGTCACAAACGTCTATATTATAATATTTGTTATTACAGTATTATCTTTATTGACATATATTTAATCAGTGATGATAAATCGGAGACGAGAGACGAAACTGATCGGCAAAGTCTTTATTGTGGTGATGACGTTGTTAGGACGATGATATTGGCGGTGACAGATGGTGGGTAATAATCGTTTGACCAGGGTCAGATATACCATATCATTGTCATATAGTTTTACTGTAGATTAAATATAATAAACACGTACCAGTGGCACCACCCGTCACATACTCGCCTACCCCGCCGATTGATCACGGCCACCACAATAGGCAGGCACATCTGTTGCACCTTCGGCCTACTCGGTTTTTTTTTTACGGAATTTGAATAAACAGGTAATCACACGAACTGTTGCCAGATAATGCATACTTTAAACAGATTTTTGCTTATCTCTTATCCAACATTTACCGAGACAAATTATCGTGAAACTGTGAAGCACATTTACAAATGTACACCGTGTCTTTTATGGTGAAAGAAAATATAAGTTTTTTTTGTACTTTACATGTTTATCGCCTCCGCCACCACAAAAGGGGACTTATTTCCTGGACTATCCATCAGAGGCATAAACTGTAACAAAATACAAACATGTACATTTCTAGAAATCTCCCCTCTTGCAACATGTTTACATTAACGATGTCACTTAGCCGACGAAGTTAATATTTCCGACAACTTGCAACAACTTACACGATACGGGAAATTGAGTTGCTCTTGAGACAAATTTAATGAACTGCGAAGCAGTTCATGTTGAATTTGTCTCAAGAACAACTCAATTCATGACCCCATGAAATCGACCAAATCAAGATTCAATCCTTATATTTCATTTGTTTGTTTTTTTCGAATAAAAAAGTCGCTAGACATTAATGTCTCGAAGCTTGTGCAAGTCCAAATGCGGAAAAGTCCGAGGAGTTCCGGATTGTGCATGTCTAGTCGGTCGAGTTAAATAGTCCGCCATTTTAGGATTAAAAAAGCATTATTTTGTCAAAATAGAAGTATTTAGCATATCTGGTCTTTCATAAAATACAAGAATACATTATAAATTTGATAATTTTAATAATTATTCCATGTTTATAACAACAATGTAGAAAAAGTGAAATCATTTCGCGGAAGGATTTTGTCTAGGTATTCATACGCACTGATCAATGTTAATCTGGTCAAATTCATGAGCAAATGAAACAGATTAAGTTTGGTAGTTTCATTGAGTCCAACTTGAGTAGAAATTGAAATATATTGAAATGAAAGCTTAGATTGTGACGTTAATGTCTGGACTTTCCTATCCATACATTTGTAGATCTGAAGACTTGGATTGTGATATTAATGTGTGGACTTGCCTATCACTGATCAAAGTCAAGACTTGGATTGTGATATTAATGTGTGGACTTGCCTATCACTGATCAAAGTCAAGACTTGGATTTTGACGTTAATGTGAGGATTTACCAATCCATTGTAGTGAAGACTTGGATTGTGACGTGAATGTGAGGATTTGCCAATCCATTTCAGTGAAGACTTGGAGTGTGACGTTAATGTGAGGATTTGCCTATGCATAGAAGTAAATACTTTACATGGATTTTGACGTCATTGTGAGGATTTGCCAATCCATTGTAGAGAAAGCTTGGATTTTGACGTTAATGTGAGGATTTGCCTATCCATTGTAGAGAAGACTTGGATTGTGACGTCATTGTGAGGATTTGCCAATCCATTGTAGAGAAAGCTTGGATTTTGACGTTAATGTGAGGATTTGCCTATCCATAGAAATGAAGACTTGGATTGTGACGTCAATGTGAGGATTTGCCTATCCATAGAAGTGAAGAGCACTGATACTAAGTTACAGGGGAAAAGATTGTTGTTTTTCCAAATAATTGTTTGATGACTAATAAATTTCACAACGGCCACAATAACCATGAACAAAAACGGGATTCGGAAAACGAAATCTTACATTGGACTGTAGATGACCGCGGCCCTTCTCGACTCTTGCTTTTCTTCAGCCAACTGAATGTCACTAAAGAAAAAAAACGGAAGTAAAGTCCCAATGATTACAAAGGAAAGAAACACGAATAAGATTTTAGATTTTAGTGTGAAGTACAGGATTTAACCGAAAGTAGTATCAACGTGTACAATGGGTATAATGTACGTGGTTCCGCACGTGTAAGTTTATTTTGTAACTTCTATATAAGTACGTATATGGTTATGTACGCGTATATGTACCTGTATGTCTCTGTACGTGTATGTATGTGTGTGCCACCGTACGTATATATGTACGTGTGTGTCAGTGTACGTGTATATGTACGTGTGTGTCACTGTACGTGTTTAAGTATGGCTGTGGTTATGTACGTGTATATGTACGTGTGTGGCACTGTGCGTGTTTAAGTATGTCTGTGATTATTTACTTCTATATATGTATGTGTGTGCCACCGTACGTATATATGTACGTGTGTGTCAGTGTACGTGTATATGTACGTGTGTGTCACTGTACGTGTTTAAGTATGGCTGTGGTTATGTACGTGTATATGTACGTGTGTGGCACTGTGCGTGTTTAAGTATGTCTGTGATTATTTACGTCTATATATGTATGTGTGTGTCATCGTACGTATATATGTACGTGTGTGTCAGTGTACGTTTATATGTACGTGTGTGTCAATGTACGTGTTTAAGTAGTCTGTGGTTATTTACGTGTATATGTACGTGTGCTGTTCTGTGCGTGTATATTCAAGCATTAAAGCATTATGATTTATTTGTTTGCAAAGCTCTGGCGTTCATATATATCATACATACCATACAAAAACAGTTCAACGCTTATATTTACATTCCTCTTACTTTTTCAAATGTTTTTTTCGCTTAAAGATCATATCTACAATTCATAATTCCCTCCTTCCGACAGTCATCAAAATGTTTGGTCAATAGATGGAACAGCTGTAACATGGCCGCGTGCTGATTGGCAGACAAAATAGAACATGGACAATTTAACAAACACTTTAAATTTGCTATAGGTTTTACTATCCCTTTAATGCGCACATGACATGTTTTCATAATAACTAATGTACATGTTTATAAAATAATTCCTCGCTAAAATTTATTTTTAACAATGTTTTGATTTTTACATTGGACATATCGTAGTTCCGGTCTGCGTTGTATAAATAGGCTGAGAATTGTGTCGCGTGATGCATGGAATTTAAATGTACATCAACGACACAGCTCTCAAAGACACTTTATAGTGACAATGCCACGCAAATGTAAATATTTAAGCATTGAACTGTTTTTGTATGGTATTTATGATATATTTGAATGCCAGAGCTTTGCAAGCAAACAACATGTTGTGCGTCAGTCGTTGGAACAGCCGGAACATGGTCGCGTGCTTTTTGGCAAACAAAATAGTACATGGAAAATTAAGAAAAAAACAACAACTCAATTTTGTTAATCATTTTATTATCAACGTATTGCGCAAATGGCATATTTTTATAACAAATAATGTAGACAAAACGATTAGTCGTTAAACTTAATTATCCTTGATATTGTAGTTCCGGTTTGTGTTGTATTAATACGCTGATAAGTGTAGCGCGTGATGGATGGCATTTAAACGTACATCAATGCCAGAGCTCTCAAACAGACTTTATAGTGACAATGCCAGACAAATGTAAATATATAAGTGTATGTCTCTGTACATGCATTTGTACGGGTGTGACTCTTACGGTGTATATGTACGTTTGTGGTATACATACACGTGATTGTCTGTAGCGTGTGGGTTTGTGTTTGCCGTGTATTCGTCCATGTCACTATTTCCACGTCGGAATAGGAAATAATTCTAGTTTTATATCTTTTATATCACCGATATAAACGTAAATTAGTGAATCGTCCCGGCCGACTTCGAGATATGGGACGAAGGAGATTATATCGTATATTGCAACGGAAATGCTGAAATGTCATAAAGATTTATAACATAATACATCATGCTGAAATCTTCTTTATAACCGTGACGTATCAACTGTAATAGCTTGCTGCCGTCAATACTACCATTTATAGGAGCTCAACTCTTGGATTTCATTTTCAATTATTAGCTTTGCTACAGATTGTCATTGAAAGTTGTAATTTACAGGAAAGATGTCGGTGATTAAAAGCATGTAACCCCGGCATCCACGCATGTCACCAGATCACGTTTCTCTCCTGGTAATTGATTACCGGTTTGAAAGAATTCCTGTTATACTTGTAAGACAACGGAACGAGACGTGTAGGAAAAGTGGAGTGTATGATGTTCTCAAAGTTCTGACAGTCTGAATGACATAGCTAATGGAACAGCCATTCCCCAGGGTAGCCACTTCCAGACCGCAAGTTGACACCGCCGCTGGTGGCTTTCAATGGTTAGGACGAGAGAGGCTCAACGATCCTTATTGGCACTCTTCAATTCAGTATGGTGGGCTTTAAGGACAGTATGTTAGTGACCTGAGATAACAGGTAGTGGCGTTGCCGTTGGAGGGGTTACATTATTATTGAAGTCGCGTCTAGTCCATAGTATCTGACATTGTTGAGACAACAAGGAGAAATTGTTTTTCGATTTGGTTACTTTTTAAGTAGTTATATATCATGTGAGCCGAATTAGAAACAATGCCTTTTAGCAAGTATATTTCGAGAAATTGTAGCAAGGTGATTACGTACTTAAAGGTTTTTCAATTCAAATTTGACCTCATTAGATTTGAATTTCTATTAATTTTTCATTAAAAATGCATTAAATCATTGAGTCGGAGGGTCAGATGTGGAGGGGTCAGCATTAGAACGGTCAAGGCGCTGGGCGGCTTTAAAAGGGAGGGGTCAGTATTAGAAGAGTCAAGGTGGAAGAGACAAAAGGGGTAGGGGTCAGCATTAGAAGGGTGTAGGTGGGGTGGTCAAAAGGGGAGGGGGTCAGCAATAGAAGGGCCTATTTGGAAAGGTCAAAAGGGGAGAGGGTCAGCATAGGAAGGGTCAAGGTGGAAGGGTAAAGGTAAAAGAGTAAACAGGTGGCAAGTTCAACATGTGAGAGGGTCAATAGGTATTTTAGATTGGCTGTGAGTGTTGTAATATCACGTCACATGAAATTGTATTGATGCGGTGAGGATAATTTTTTATCTGATTTTGGGTTTATTAAAAATGTCCGAGATAATGAGAACGACATGTATTTAGCACTTCTTTGTGTCATCTGAATGTCGTAAGTTCCGGTGACGGGTAGGTGGTTAGCTCGTAATCCCGATAATGGTAATGATCTTTTACATGGAGGAAAGAAAAGAAGAAGAAGATGGTGACATTTTAACTATGACATAATATTTCAGAGAGGAAATGAAATTGATTGAACCCCGCTAAGACTTTATGAGAAGGCCTAGTTTTTAGGCACGTAGTTTTAATTATTACGCTACTTTCAATTTAGTATAGAAGGAGACGTTTTCACACAAAACTCGATAAAACACGATGGAACACTTCCAGCACATAGACAATCTTATTTTCTTGAGTCTAGACTTTACCTGTTTATAATGTAACAGTTTGGAGTGGACAGGTATAATGTAACAGTTTGGAGTGGACAGGTATAATGTAACAGTTTGGAGTGGACAGGTATAATGTAACGGTTTGGTGTGGACAGGTATAATGTAACAGTTTGGAGTGGACAGGTATAATGTAACAGTTTGGAGTGGACAGGTATAATGTAACAGTTTGGAGTGGACAGGGTACACATTGTAGACTTTACCTGTTTATAATGTAACAGTTTGGAGTGGACAGGTATAATGTAACAGTTTGGAGTGGATAGGTATAATGTAACAGTTTGGAGTGGACAGGTATAATGTAACAGTTTGGAGTGGACAGGGTACACATTGTAGACTTTACCTGTTTATAATGTAACAGTTTGGAGTGGACAGGTATAATGTAACAGTTTGGAGTGGACAGGGTACACATTGTAGACTTTACCTGTTTATAATGTTACAGTTTGGAGTGGACAGGTATAATGTAACAGTTTGGAGTAGACAGGTATAATGTAACAGTTTGGAGTGGACAGGTATAATGTAACAGTTTGGAGTGGACAGGTATAATGTAACAGTTTGGAGTGGACAGGTATAATGTAACAGTTTGGAGTGGACAGGGTACACATTGTAGACTTTACCTGTTTATAATGTTACAGTTTGGAGTGGACAGGTATAATGTTACAGTTTGGAGTGGACAGGTATAATGTAACAGTTTGGAGTGGACAGGGTACACGTTGTAGACTTTACCTGTTTATAATGTTACAGTTTGGAGTGGACAGGTATAATGTAACAGTTTGGAGTAGACAGGTATAATGTAACAGTTTGGAGTGGACAGGTATAATGTAACAGTTTGGAGTGGACAGGTATAATGTAACAGTTTGGAGTGGACAGGTATAATGTAACAGTTTGGAGTGGACAGGGTACACATTGTAGACTTTACCTGTTTATAATGTTACAGTTTGGAGTGGACAGGTATAATGTTACAGTTTGGAGTGGACAGGTATAATGTAACAGTTTGGAGTGGACAGGTATAATGTAACAGTTTGGAGTGGACAGGTATAATGTAACAGTTTGGAGTGGACAGGTATAATGTAACAGTTGGAGTGGACAGGTATAATGTTACAGTTTGGAGTGGACAGGTATAATGTAACAGTTTGGAGTGGACAGGTATAATGAGTGAGTGGACAGGTTAATGAAGTTTGGGGGACAGGTACATTTAGACTTACTGTTAATGTAACAGTTTGGAGTGGACAGGGTACAATGTAACGTTGGAGTGCAGTTTGACAGTTTATAAGTAACAGTTTGGAGTGGACGGTTATAATGTAACGGTTTGGAGTGGACAGGTATAATGTAACAGTTTGGAGGGACAGGGTACACTTAAGACTTATAACTGTGAAGTTTGGAGTGGACAGGTATAATGTAACAGTTTGGAGTGGACAGGTATAATGTAACAGTTTGGAGTGGACAGGGTACACATTGTAGACTTTACCTGTTTATAATGTAACAGTTTGGAGTGGACAGGTATAATGTAACAGTTTGGAGTGGACAGGTATAATGTAACAGTTTGGAGTGGACAGGTATGTAACAGTTGAGGACAGTGTACCTGTAGTGTATAATGTAACAGTTTGGAGTGGACAGGTATAATGTTACAGTTTGGAGTGGACAGGTATAATGTAACAGTTTGGAGTGGACAGGTATAATGTAACAGTTTGGAGTGGACAGGTATAATGTAACAGTTTGGAGTGGACAGGGTACACATTGTAGACTTTACCTGTCTATAATGTAACAGTTTGGAGTGGACAGGTATAATGTAACGGTTTGGAGTGGACAGGTATAATGTAACAGTTTGGAGTGGACAGGGTACACGTTATAGACTTTACCTGTTTATAATGTAACGGTTTGGAGTGGACAGGTATAATATAACAGTTTGGAGTGGACAGGTATAATGTAACAGTTTGGAGTGGACAGGTATAATGTAACAGTTTGGAGTGGACAGGTATAATGTAACAGTTTGGAGTGGACAGGGTACACATTGTAGACTTTACCTGTTTATAATGTAACAGTTTGGAGTGGACAGGTATAATGTAACAGTTTGGAGTGGACAGGTATAATGTAACAGTTTGGAGTGGACAGGGTACACATTGTAGACTTTACCTGTTTATAATGTAACAGTTTGGAGTGGACAGGTATAATGTAACAGTTTGGAGTGGACAGGTATAATGTAACAGTTTGGAGTGGACAGGTATAATGTAACAGTTTGGAGTGGACAGGGTACACATTGTAGACTTTACCTGTTTATAATGTAACAGTTTGGAGTGGACAGGTATAATGTAACAGTTTGGAGTGGACAGGTATAATGTAACAGTTTGGAGTGGACAGGTATAATGTAACAGTTTGGAGTGGACAGGTATAATGTAACAGTTTGGAGTGGACAGGGTACACATTGTAGACTTTACCTGTTTATAATGTAACAGTTTGGAGTGGACAGGTATAATGTAACAGTTTGGAGTGGACAGGGTACACATTGTAGACTTTACCTGTTTATAATGTAACAGTTTGGAGTGGACAGGTATAATGTTACAGTTTGGAGTGGACAGGTATAATGTAACAGTTTGGAGTGGACAGGTATAATGTAACAGTTTGGAGTGGACAGGTATAATGTAACAGTTTGGAGTGGACAGGGTACACATTGTAGACTTTACCTGTCTATAATGTAACAGTTTGGAGTGGACAGGTATAATGTAACGGTTTGGAGTGGACAGGTATAATGTAACAGTTTGGAGTGGACAGGGTACACGTTATAGACTTTACCTGTTTATAATGTAACGGTTTGGAGTGGACAGGTATAATATAACAGTTTGGAGTGGACAGGTATAATGTAACAGTTTGGAGTGGACAGGTATAATGTAACAGTTTGGAGTGGACAGGTATAATGTAACAGTTTGGAGTGGACAGGGTACACATTGTAGACTTTACCTGTTTATAATGTAACAGTTTGGAGTGGACAGGTATAATGTAACAGTTTGGAGTGGACAGGTATAATGTAACAGTTTGGAGTGGACAGGCATAATGTAACAGTTTGGAGTGGACAGGGTACACATTGTAGACGTTACCTGTTTATAATGTAACAGTTGGGAGTGGACAGGTATAATGTAACAGTTTGGAGTGGACAGGTATAATGTAACAGTTTGGAGTGGACAGGTATAATGTAACAGTTTGGAGTGGACAGGTATAATGTAACAGTTTGGAGTGGACAGGGTACACATTGTAGACTTTACCTGTTTATAATGTAACAGTTTGGAATGGACAGGTATAATGTAACGGTTTGGAGTGGACAGGGTACACATTGTAGACGTTACCTGTTTATAATGTAACAGTTGGGAGTGGACAGGTATAATGTAACAGTTTGGAGTGGACAGGTATAATGTAACAGTTTGGAGTGGACAGGTATAATGTAACAGTTTGGAGTGGACAGGGTACACATTGTAGACTTTACCTGTTTATAATGTAACAGTTTGGAATGGACAGGGTACACATTATAGACTTTACCTGTTTATAATCTAACAGTTTGGAGTGGACAGGTATAATGTTACAGTTTGGAGTGGACAGGTATAATGTAACAGTTTGGAGTGGACAGGTATAATGTAACAGTTTGGAGTGGACAGGTATAATGTAACGGTTTGGTGTGGACAGGTATAATGTAACAGTTTGGAGTGGACAGGTATAATGTAACAGTTTGGAGTGGACAGGGTACACATTGTAGACTTTACCTGTTTATAATGTAACAGTTTGGAGTGGACAGGTATAATGTAACAGTTTGGAGTAGACAGGGTACACGTTATAGACTTTACCTGTTTATAATGTAACGGTTTGGAGTGGACAGGTATAATCTAACAGTTTGGAGTGGACAGGTATAATGTAACAGTTTGGAGTGGACAGGTATAATGTAACAGTTTGGAGTGGACAGGTATAATGTAACGGTTTGGAGTGGACAGGTATAATGTAACAGTTTGGAGTGGACAGGTATAATGTAACAGTTTGGAGTGGACAGGTATAATGTAACGGTTTGGAGTGGACAGGTATAATGTAACAGTTTGGAGTGGACAGGTATAATGTAACGGTTTGGAGTGGACAGGTATAATGTAACAGTTTGGAGTGGACAGGTATAATGTAACAGTTTGGAGTGGACAGGTATAATGTAACAGTTTGGAGTGGACAGGGTACACAGTGTAGACTTTACCTGTTTATAATGTATGTGTGTATCCGACTATGCTTAACATAATAAAACGCTTTAACTTAAATTTTCTCACTGGAAAATATAACAGAATCAAAGGAAAGTTCATTAGTTCAGATTTTCCCCTTTGAATCCAATAATGCTTTCCTATGGTTAAGTTAATAAGATTCCTTAAGTTAGGGGACATTGATGATATCGAGACTAGCTAGTTATACGTGTAGTAATCAGGTACAAAACTGACCAAAAATGACAGGAAGCGATTTTTATTGATCACGGTAAAGTTACTGAAAACACGAGAACGAGAGCCGGGCAGTCAGCCCGAATTATATATCTTACAAAATAATAGAAAACAAATGATATTAACTTATAAATAGTGAGATTAGTGAGAAACTCAAAAGTACAATGTAGCTCTTGATCCTAAATCATACTTTATAGTCGTGATGCCATGTGACCTTGAAATCGTAAGCCACGTGACCCCAACATGATCTAGTGGAAGTCTTCATTCCGTAGTAATCAGTACGTGTATAGCATCCACGCAAAAGAACATTAAACTTAGTTACCGAATAAATAATTTCAAATTAGCAACCACTTTCCCGAAAATACTGCAATAATGACAGGAGAATGGATTCTAGATTTCAATTAGATGTTTGTGTTAGAGTTATTGCCTGCTTAGATTGGAAATAGATGTCTTGCTGCAACTTAGCGACTGATGAAATAAAAGGTCTTGCTCTAATATGGGGACCGGTGAAATAGACGACTTTCTGCAGAATGGTGGCGGGTTGAATTGGCGACCTGGAGCTATAGGTCACTTTCTGCAGTATTGTGGCGCAGAGAATAGGCGGCCTGGCGCAATATGGCGACCGGTGAAATAGACGACTTTCTGTAGTATTGTGGCGGGTGGAATTGGTGACCTGGCACAATATGGCGACCGGTGAAATAGACGACTTTCTGTAGTATTGTGGCGGGTGGAATTGGTGACCTGGCGCATGTTGGCGGGTGGAATTGGTGACCTGGCGCAATATGGGGACCGGTGAATTAGACGACTTTCTGTAGTATTGTGGCGGGTGGAATTGGTGACCTGGCGCATGTTGGCTGGTGGAATTGGTGACCTGGCGCAATATGGCGAACGGTGAACTTTCTGCAGTACGGTGGTGTGAAGTTGGCGACTGTTCAATTTTGTAGAACATGCATTAAGTGTTTTTTTAGTAGTTCACATAGAAGGTACTATAGCTTGTAACACAAGACATGTCTTAACATATGTGCACGTATAACAATCCAATGGTTATCAGATGATATAGCTCTTCAATCTTTGTGCGTGTTTATGTTCAATAATTTGATTAGCAAAACCACATAGTATAGGTTCAATGTTATATTAACAAGCTTCATTTTCAATTTTACAATTAATCTTCTCAAATTAAAGTAATATAAATTAATTTTCCTTCACTCAGTGCTGCCATGCCTGAAGTGTTGACTAGGCCGTGGTATAATATGGTGTAATGTGGTTTTTATGACTCTCGACTATCACCCGTTTATTGCGAATAAATATTGCATGTCGCTGTAATTAACAAGGTTTGCGTGTCAGGGTTTTCACTTCACCCTACAACAACACAATTTGTAATCTTTAAAACTTCTCATTCTACATATCATGTGCGCACGCGCGATCGATTCGGAGAGGTTCTTCTGGAGATGTAGACCGGTGTACCCGAGGCAAATGTCTGGAAATTTAATTTCAATGTCTTGTTACACTAAGACTATCTTTTCATATCTGTACACACCACTAAGTTTGATATTTATTTGAAACTTGAGGCATTTCTGTTCAGGAATAAATTGGTATAATATAGAAGATTAACCGAAAGTTGATTTTATTTTCTTAAACGAAAGGACATATTTGAGAACCTTTCTGAGTCTTAATTCCGAAATCTGACAAGTTAACCAGACTTGTGTCAGCAGCTTTTGCTCTGATTTTGGAATGGGGATGGATCACGCGTGCCAACACATCAATCCTCTCTGTGATTTACATGAACCCTCGCTCGTGCACTCCCTAAATCGCTAACTAGGAAAGATGGAGCGGTACTCAGAGAGAGGCAGACGCTGAGAAAGGGGTTGAAACACACTGAGAAATAAATCACAGCTGGCACTCTCAGACTCGCGCTCGGATCGATACGAAAGAATCCTTTCTTATTATATGTATACCCGTATACAATACCCGTTCTCGACATATTATACAAATGTGTACATGTTTTGTATCTCAAACTGTACACACGCGAGCAAAATATCTGTACATATATAAATAAGACATTACGTCCACGTTACAATATCCGTAAAAATGTAAAAAAAAAAATAAAAAAAAAAAATCATTGATATTCTCGTGAAAATATCCATACTAATATTAATATGACATTATATTCTCGTGATGATATCCATACTTATGTAAATATGACATTATATTCTCGTGATAATATCCATACTAATGTAAATATGACATTATATTCTCGTGATAATATCCATACTAATGTAAATGTTACATCGTGTTCCCGTGATAATATCCATAATAATGTAAATATGACATTATGTTCTCGTGATGATATCCATATCAATGTAAATATTACATCATGTTCTCATGATAATATCCGTACTAATGTAAATATGACATTATATTCTCGTGATAATATCCATACTTATGTAAATATGACATTACGTTCTCGTGATAATATCCATAATAATGTAAATATGACATTATGTTCTTGTGATAATAGTCATACTTATGTAAATATGACATTATATTCTCGTGATAATATCCATACTAATGTAAATATGACATTATGTTCTCGTGATAATATCCATAATAATGTAAATATGACATTATGTTCTCGTGATAATAGTCATACTAATGTAAATATGACATGTTTTCGTGATAATAGTCATACTAATGTAAATAACATATCATGTTCTCATGACAATATCCATACTAATGTAAATATGACATTATGTTCTCGTGATGATATCCATATTAATGTAAATATTACATCATGTTCTCATGATAATATCCGTACTAATGTAAATATGACATTATGTTTCCGTGATAATATCCATACTAATGTAAATATTACATCGTGTTCTCGTGATAATATCCATAATAATGTAAATATGACATTATGTTCTCGTGATAATATCCGTACTAATGTAAATATGACATGTTCTCGTGATAATATCCGACTAATGTAAATATGACATGTTTTCGTGATAATATCCGACTAATGTAAATAACATATCATGTTCTCATGATAATATCGATACTAATGTAACTATTACATCATGTTCTTGTGATAATATTCGTACTAATGTAAATATGACATCATGTTCTCTTGATAATATCCATACTAATGTAAATATGACATTATGTTCTCGTGATAATAGTCATACTTATGTAAATATGACATCATGTTATCGTTACAACATCCATACTTATGTAAATATTACATCGTGTTTTCGTGATAATATCCGACTAATGTAAATATGACATCATGTTCTCGTTATAATATCCGACTAATGTAAATATGACATCATGTTCTCGTGATAATATCCGACTAATGTAAATATGACATCATGTTCTCGTTATAATATCCGACTAATGTAAATATGACATCATGTTCTCGTGATAATATCCGACTAATGTAAATATGACATCATGTTCTCGTGATAATATCCGCTAATGTAAGTATGATATCATGTTCTCGTGATGATATCCGACTAATGTAAATATTACATCGTGTTTTCGTGATAATATCCGACTAATGTAAATATGACATCACGTTCTCGTGATAATATCCGACTAATGTAAATATGACATCATGTTCTCGTGATAATATCCGACTAATGTAAATATGATATCATGTTCTCGTTATAATATCCGACTAATGTAAATATGACATCATGTTCTCGTGATAATATCCGACTAATGTAAGTATGACATCATGTTATCGTTACAACATCCATACTAATGTAAATATGATATCATGTTCTCATGATAATATCCGATACTAATGTAAATATGACATCATGTTCTCGTGATAATATCCGTACTAATGTAAATATGACATTATGTTCTCGTGTAACACTTACATTCATACCGATTCATGCAGTCAATGTACAAATGAAAATTACTCTTGACTTCTTACCAAACAGTACAGTACAGTGGTATAATAATGGGGAAAATATGGTTTATTTAAAGTCATCTGTTCGGTTTAATGAAAGATAATTCCCTGCAATATAACGATATTTATGAATGTCGTTAGTTAAACAAGATGTAAATCATTTACATTCAGGAGGCTAAATTTACATAATTACTTTATTGTGTCCCATCCATATTAGAAATACGGGAATAAAGGACAAGGAAGAAAATCCGAACTTAACACTGTAATCACCACTCAGAACACGTGTTTTTTTTTTTTATCAGGTAGAATATTTACTGTATGCATTGGATTGCTGATCAATACAACCAATTATGGCGCCCACACACATGACCGGAACTTGATATCTATTGTCTAAACAGGAAAACAAATCAGGACTCGTCTTGAGGAAACCGGTAATTAGCGTGTCACATCTGAGTTTATGATTGATACAGGATCAGTTAGCGATTATATGTAATGTTAATGTATTACCCTCACGAGTTTATAGATACACCTACTGGTAAAATCGACCTAATAAATGTCTCCGTCATAGCAAATAATCACTAAATAACACGATTGTAGTCATAGAAATGGAAATTCCTCAAAATACAATGAGTTCATGATAATAATTACATGTATGTATAATTTAAGAAGAACATTTTATCAATATACCCGTCGTGATTATAACGCAAAGTTGAAATAGTGATTGGTTTACCAGTTTTAATCAAAGTCTTATTAATTTCTTTTTGACGATTTGCGTACCTTTGCAAACCATAATATTCACTCATTAATTTCCACTTGCTATTGGCATTCCTAGTCGACCAATGGCTGTTTACTGTTTAATGTTAGCAAAGACGCTGTTCCGTATACAATTCTCCTTATCTTGTTTCAGCTTGTTTGTAGGGGTATTATACATATCAAGTCTTCAGTACATCAAAGATAGAACAAGAAAATATAATCAATATGCGTTCAAGCTCTGCGCTTAATGAGACCTAAATTATTCATCTTGTCATTTTTAAAGTTTATGTGTGTTTGTATCCGTAATTTTGCCGTATTGAGAAACGATTTACCGCATAAGAACGCTTTGATCAGACTAGTGCGGCCTAGGCACTTTGACCAGGCCGTCTGACGTACGTGGACGCTGAGATTTATATCATACAGTCGTGATTATTAATATTATATTGTAAAGCCATTAACCATATCACGCTAGGGCCAAGGTGTACACATAAAATAAATGCTAAAAATAAACCACCGTACAGTTAATAACGGAAACAACAAGGAATGGCTACAACAGATAAAAATGGAAAGCACCGTAGATGCACGCGCCCGTGATGGATGTGATGCCGACTTGTCGAAATAAAATTGTTGTCGATAATTTTCGTCGATCGAGTGGAATAGAAGACGTTAACCTATTACAATCACTGCTAACATATCCGTCCCAGAGGCAACGTACTACCGCCATCAAACCTGGGGAAAAAACGAGAAAACAGCAAAACGGTATTACGTGTATTATCAGCTGTAACAGTAAATATCGGCGTGTTTTGAGGAAATCACTCGCAGTCGGCATATTGCTGATTTCATATTAACGCTTTATCGGTGATGCAGGACTTGGGGACAATTGGTTTATATAGGATATATCGCATATCTTAAAAAGCAAATTTTGTTTTAACGATTTTTCTTTGGGAATACGCAATATTCAAATGCTTTAATCCCTAGGGAGGTAATCGATATGGCACGGGCTTGTGTTTTGTTCAAATGAAATTTGATTAATAGGGCTTGTCCAAAAAATCCAGGAACATAACGGAGCAGCCACATCTTGACACCTGCCTGCGGAGTGATACATCAATGTTTTGCAGGGCAAAGAAAGATTGCAATTTACCGAACCTGATATGATATCCGGCAAATAACGCATCCACGCTGATGTATTTTAATCTCAAAGAACAATTATAGTTGAATTACGTTCGTATGAATGTTTTCCATATATCAAACTGGTAGTTATGAGTCGGGGGTATGACATCCCTAAATTACCGCTATTCCAACCTCTCCTAGGAGAACTATTTATGACTGATCATTTTAAACTTCTAACACGCTCATTCTTTTGTGAGATATCTCCACTAATATTGTCCATCCTTCATATAATCCAGGAATGATTGAAAACATAGCACGCCGTCTTTTATGATCGAGAATTTTCATTTCTAAGAATGACATTCTCGTCCTTCTTGATAGATTACTCTCCATTGTCATCAGGCTTTCCAACACGTCATTTAGTTGTCTATTTAACTTTTTCTACTGGTATAATTCCTCCGATTCAAGAAATCGTTTCTTCTTACACAAATTAGTCATGTGTAGATTTCCATATTTATGTTTAGCCCGGGTAATTTATGTATTGTGTTATTATCCAGGACACAAAGAGAATTACCTGTACAGTCTCATCAAAATAATGTCCCAAACATATAGGTTATCGGAATGGTTTCATGCTGTTTTTGAAATAATTAAAAGACTTTTCAAACCAAGTGTACTTAGATAGATAAATAAATAATCAATAATGTGGTGTTTGTATCTATGAATTCTGCATACAAATCGTCATTAGTTAGATACATCCTTATTTGCCAAGGTCCTTGTTAAAAGGAAAATGGGAGAGACTTTTTGGATAACATCAAATAATCAAATAATTCCTTTACCATTCAAAGACATTATCTTACACAATGTTATGTCTGTTCTATTTATAGATAAAATACTGTCGTAACATTGCTGTATTTTTGTATAATGTATCTTTTTGTATAATATATATTATACATGTATATTATACTCTTTACATGTCCAAAACGGTTTATTTTTCGATTTATTTAAAGTTTAAGTTTAGAATATTTAAATCGTTGATGCTGTTTATATCGTGATGGCAACGAAGCTTTCAATCTCTGCACGTGAAACTCTCATTTGGAACTAGGAATCACGCGCGAGAAATTCCGGTCGACGCCAGAGAGTGTTAATGAATTGAAGACGACTTCGACCATTACAACAAGTGCCAGTAAATCTGTATGGTGTCATCATACCACATATTGCTGATAACAGTACGAGTAGCTGTCTATATCAGTGTGCATGTCTATATATTTGTCTGTGACAACACTAGCCCACATGATATGGTTGTTTGTCAATGTTTGTCTGTGACAACCTTAGCCAACATGATATGGTTGTTTGTCTGTTTGTCTGTGACAACATTAGCCCACATGATATGGTTGTTTGTCTATATGTTTGTCTGCGATAACCTTAGCCCACATGATATGTTTGTCTGTGACAACCTTAGCCCACATGATATGGTTGTTTGTCTGTGACAACCTTAGCCCACATGATATGTTTGTCTATGACAACCTAGCCCACATGGTATGGTTGTTTGTCTATATGTTTGTCTATGACAACCTTAGCCCACATGATATGTTTGTCTGTGACAACCTTAGCCCACATGATATGTTTGTCTGTGACAACCTTAGCCAACATGATATGGTTGTTTACCGGTGACAACCTTAGCCCACATGATATGTTTGTCTGCGATAACCTTAGCCAACATGATATGGTTGTTTGTCTGTGACAACCTTAGCCCACATGATATGTTTGTCTGTGACAACCTTAGCCCACCTGATATGTTTGTCTGTGACAACCTTAGCCAACATGATATGGTTGTTTACCGGTGACAACCTTAGCCCACATGATATGTTTGTCTGCGATAACCTTAGCCAACATGATATGGTTGTTTGTCTACCTGTTTGTCTGTGACAACCTTAGCCCACGTGATATGGTTGTTTGTCTGTGACAACCTTAGCCCACATGATATGTTTGTCTGTGACAACCTTAGCCCACATGATATGGTTGTTTGTCTGTGACAACCTTAGCCCACATGATCTGTTTGTCTGTGACAACCTTAGCCAACATGATATGGTTGTTTGTCTGTTTGTCTGTGACAACCTTAGCCCACATGATATGGTTGTTTGTCTGTTTGTCTGTGACAACATTAGCCCACATGATATGGTTGTTTGTCTATATGTTTGTCTGTGACAATCTTAGCCCACATGATATGGTTGTTTGTCTGTGACAACCTTAGCCCACATGATATGTTTGTCTGTGACAACCTTAGCCCACATGATATGGTTGTATGTCTATATGTTTGTCTGTGACAACCTTAGCCAACATTATATGGTTGTCTGCGATAACCTTAGCCAACATGATATGGTTGTTTGTCTACCTGGTTGTCTGTGACAACCTTAGCCCACATGATATGGTTGTTTGTCTGTGACAACCTTAGCCCACATGATATGTTTGTCTGTGATAACCTTAGCCCACATGATATGTTTGTCTGTGACAACCTTAGCGTACATGATATGGTTGTTTGTCTACCTGTTTGTCTGTGACAACATCAGCCCACATGATATGTTTGTTTGTCTGTGACAACCTTAGCCCACATGATATGTTTGTCTGTGACAACCTTAGCCCACATGATATGGTTGTTTGTCTGTGACAACCTTAGCCCACATGATATGTTTGTCTGTGACAACATTAGCCCACATGATATGGTTGTTTGTCTATATGTTTGTCTGCGATAACCTTAGCCAACATGATATGGTTGTTTGTCTACCTGTTTGTCTGTGACAACCTTAGCCCACATGATATGGTTGTTTGTCTGTGATAACATTAGCCCACATGATATGGTTGTTTGTCTATATGTTTGTCTGTGACAATCTTAGCCCACATGATATGGTTGTTTGTCTGTGACAACCTTAGCCCACATGATATGTTTGTCTGTGACAACCTTAGCCCACATGATATGGTTGTATGTCTATATGTTTGTCTGTGACAACCTTAGCCAACATTATATGGTTGTCTGCGATAACCTTAGCCAACATGATATGGTTGTTTGTCTACCTGGTTGTCTGTGACAACCTTAGCCCACATGATATGGTTGTTTGTCTGTGACAACCTTAGCCCACATGATATGTTTGTCTGTGACAACCTTAGCCCACATGATATGGTTGTTTGTCTGTGACAACCTTAGCCCACATGATATGTTTGTCTGTGATAACCTTAGCCTACATGATATGGTTGTTTGTCTACCTGTTTGTCTGTGACAACATCAGCCCACATGATATGTTTGTTTGTCTGTGACAACCTTAGCCCACATGATATGTTTGTCTGTGACAACCTTAGCCCACATGATATGGTTGTTTGTCTATAATTTTGTCTGTGACAACCTTAGCCAACATGATATGGTTGTTTGTCTATAATTTTGTCTGTGACAACCTTAGCCCACATGATATGATTGTTTGTCTATATTTCGTATGTGACAACCTTAGCCCACATGATATGGTTGTTTGTCTGTGACAACCTTAGCCCACATGATATGGTTGTTTGTCTATAATTTTGTCTGTGACAACCTTAGCCAACATGATATGGTTGTTTGTCTATAATTTTGTCTGTGACAACCTTAGCCCACATGATATGGTTGTTTGTCTATATTTCGTATGTGACAACCTTAGCCCACATGATATGATTGTTTGTCTGTGACAACCTTAGCCCACATGATATGGTTGTTTGTCTATAATTTTGTCTGTGACAACCTTAGCCCACATGATATGGTTGTTTGTCTATAATTTTGTCTGTGACAACCTTAGCCCACATGATATGGTTGTTTGTCTATAATTTTGTCTGTGACAACCTTAGCCCACATGATATGGTTGTTTGTCTATAATTTTGTCTGTGACAACCTTAGCCCACATGATCTGTTTGTCTGTGACAACCTTAGCCCACATGATATGGTTGTTTGTCTGTTTGTCTGTGACAACCTTAGCCCACATGATATGGTTGTTTGTCTGTTTGTCTGTGACAACCTTAGCCCACATGATATGGTTGTTTGTCTATAATTTTGTCTGTGACAACCTTAGCCCACATGATCTGTTTGTCTGTGACAACCTTAGCCCACATGATATGGTTGTTTGTCTGTTTGTCTGTGACAACCTTAGCCCACATGATATGGTTGTTTGTCTGTTTGTCTGTGACAACCTTAGCCCACATGATATGGTTGTTTGTCTATAATTTTGTCTGTGACAACCTTAGCCAACATGATCTGTTTGTCTGTGACAACCTTAGCCCACATGATATGGTTGTTTGTCTGTTTGTCTGTGACAACCTTAGCCCACATGATATGGTTGTTTGTCTGTTTGTCTGTGACAACCTTAGCCCACATGATATGGTTGTTTGTCTATAATTTTGTCTGTGACAACCTTAGCCCACATGATCTGTTTGTCTGTGACAACCTTAGCCCACATGATATGGTTGTTTGTCTGTTTGTCTGTGACAACCTTAGCCCACATGATATGGTTGTTTGTCTGTTTGTCTGTGACAACCTTAGCCCACATGATATGGTTGTTTGTCTGTTTGTCTGTGACAACCTTAGCCCACATGATATGGGTGTTTGTCTATAATTTTGTCTGTGACAACCTTAGCCCACATGATATGGTTGTTTGTCTATAATTTTGTCTGTGACAACCTTAGCCCACATGATATGGTTGTTTGTCTATAATTTTGTCTGTGACAACCTTAGCCCACATGATCTGTTTGTCTGTGACAACCTTAGCCCACATGATATGGTTGTTTGTCTGTTTGTCTGTGACAACCTTATCCCACATGATATGGTTGTTTGTCTGTTTGTCTGTGACAACCTTAGCCCACATGATATGGTTGTTTGTCTGTTTGTCTGTGACAACCTTAGCCCACATGATATGGTTGTTTGTCTATAATTTTGTCTGTGACAACCTTAGCCCACATGATATGGTTGTTTGTCTATAATTTTGTCTGTGACAACCTTAGCCCACATGATATGGTTGTTTGTCTATAATTTTGTCTGTGACAACCTTAGCCCACATGATATGGTTGTTTGTCTATAATTTTGTCTGTGACAACCTTAGCCCACATGATCTGTTTGTCTGTGACAACCTTAGCCCACATGATATGGTTGTTTATCTGTTT